>NC_137773.1:61622230-63086999 GCF_963455305.1 Plecotus auritus | reverse complement strand
TGCTTCTCTTCCTCTCCTTCTGGTATCCCTATTAAGTGAATGTTGTTTTGTTTTGTGTTGTCCCAAAGCTCTCTTAGGCTCTCCTCTTGCTTTTTAAGTCTTCTTTCCAGTTGCTGCTGTGTTTGTGTGTTTTTTCCTACCTTGTCTTCTAATTCGCTGCTGCGGTCCTCAGCCTCTTCTAGTCTACTGTTTAGGCCTTCCATTGTGTTCTTTATTGTAGCTATGTTATTCTTCATCTTCTCTTGGTTTCTTTTCATGTTGGTGACATTCTTATTCAGCTCCTTATAGTTCTCATTGAGTTGTGTGTATTTGTCATTGAGTTGTGTGTATTTGTCATCCATCCGTTTAAGCATCCTTATAACCATTACTCTGAATTCTATCTCTGATAAGCTGCTAGCCTCGAATTCATTTAACTCCCTTTCTGGTGGTTCCTCTTTTTCTTTCCTTTGGGGATTGCTTTTTTGTCTTCCCATGTTTTCCTGTAATGTTTTAATTGTAGATCCAACTGCTTTGCTACCCAAGTTCTTTTGGGGATGGTGCTATTGGCATAATCTCTCAGTTCTCCTGGGCTTGTTAATCTAGTGTAGCTCCCTACTTGAGCTATTTGGGTTCTCTTGATGTAGGCCTGTAAGCTTGAGAGGCACAACTGTGGTGTCTAGAAGTTATCTGCGTGGAGGGGAGTGTCCCAATTTTTGCTGTCTTGCACCCTTAATTGAAATCACGTGTGCCCAGCAGGGACTCACAGTGGCACCCAGGAACCATCTGTTGGGGTGATGGGGCTCAGGGGGCCTGCTCTCTGGAAAGGCATGACTGTGGTGCTCAGAGTACTGCAGTATTGGGGTGAGCAGACCCAGCTTTTGCTGTTGCACCTGTGGTGGATAGGCGCTTACTCCCAGTGGCGGCTCACAGAAGCACCTGCGGTACGTTTGCCAGCGAGGCACACTGAAGGGCCCTGGCAGTGTAGCTGCAGAATTGAGGCACCTGTGGGCCAGTATCCAGGATGACTGAATTCAAAACTTCAACTGCTGCAGGGGAGTGCGCCCCCACTTTGTTCAAGATCACACCCAGGGAGAGCTCACAGTGGCTCCTACTAGCGCCCTGTGGGTAGATGGGCTCAGGGTGTCTGCCTGTTGGAACTTCGCCTCTGTGGAGGTGCGCTTGCCGGACACAGAGTTCTGATGCACTCTGAGGGGTCCTGGCACTGCAGTTGAGCCGCTGGGGTGAATGTGGGCAGTTATCCAGGAAGAGGAAATTCAGAATTTCTACTGTGGGGCTGCGCGCCCTTGTCTGTGCAGAATCACACACTCGGGGGCTCTCAGCGGCTCCCAAGCAGTGCCTAAGGAGTGGAGTGCCCTGCATGGCTGGAAACGCGTGAATCCAGATACTCGCGAATCCGGAGTTCTACCGCTGGTGAGGGGGAGGTTGCACTTACTGCTGCCGATCAGTGCACCTTTGGAGGTGGAGGTCCCAGGGTACGCGGGTCTGCAGCTGGGGTAGCAGGATTTTGGCTGGAGTGGCTGCTGGGTCACGGGGCAGTTCCAAGGCCTGTCTGGTTGGTGGTGTTGATGAGTTCCTAAAAAAGGCTGTTCTCCCCTTCAAGATGGCTTGGGCTCCGTGTTGGATTCCCGCCGTCCGGGGAATGCCTGCAGTGGTGGTAGTCTCTTCTTGTCAAGGAGAGCCTGTCTGCCAGCCCCTGCTGCTCCTGCAAGATTTAACTTTCCCTCACTCACTCACACACACACCACGCACATCCACACACTCTCCTTTCATACCCTCACTCACTCACTTCCTCTCCCTCACCTCCGTCCTGCCAGCCGCCATCTTTTTCTCCAAATAAACCTTTTAAAGCTTTGATTATATCTCCTTGAGTTTGGGAAGGGGTAAGCTTTCTTTCAAACTAACTAATCTTTCTCCTGGCTCTTTGTGGGCTTGTGCTGGGCTCTCCCCCTAACCAATCCCTTTTCTGGATCTTCCAGGGTTTCATGTCCCTTATCCAATCTGATCGTTTTCCCAAGTTAGACACCTCCCCTTTGTGGTCATCTTGGCTCTTACTGTGCATGCCTCAAAGTTTCTTCTTGTCATTTGGTTTCTACTGTGCATGCACTTTCCTCCCTCTGTGCCACCTTGGTTTCTACTGCACTTCTGCCTAGCAAAGGACTTTCCTCACTGTTTTATTCACCCTCCCACTGCCCCCAATACTGGCTACTGGGCTGGTGGGCCCCTGGGAATATTGGAAAGCCATTCTTTCTGGCTGCTCCGGGATTGCTTGGGGATTAAGTTCCTTTGGTGGAGGATGCACCAGCCCTCCGAGGAGCCTGTAAATGCTGCAGCTTCCTAGAGAATCAGGCTTAATGTCCAGTACAGCTCCCTAGTAGACTAGGCTTAATGTCTGATTCCATTTGCTCCTTTCCTGTAGTAAGACTAACTAGTTACCTATGCTAACAGTTTGAGTTAAGAGTCCTGGTTAATAAAGCACCCTTATGGTTTCAGCTGCAGTATTGCTTTATTTTTTTTTTAATCTTTATAAAACAGTTTAGTGACAGAGGTGGGTTTTTTTTCCATGTTAGGGACTGGTAGCTACAGAAGAGCTGAATCTATTTTGTAGCAAAGAGAAGAAGGAAACGTTAGTAAAAGAGAAGAAAGGAAAACCCAGAGATACTCATTGTCTACCAGGACAAAAGGAAAACATGGTTGCTTGCAGTGGGTGCTAAGAAGGTCTCTTAAGATTGAACAGAGGTAAATGGAGTTGCTGTGAAACGTAAAGAGAATAAAAAGAATTAAAGAGGATTTTAATGTGTTTTTTGGATGAACCAAAGCACCCATTAAATATTTTTAATGGTAATTGAAAGAAAAGGCTGCATTTTAGATGTGTAACAGAATTGAAGCTCAGTTAGGTCTCGAATAGCACAAAAATGTTTCAGCCAGGTGGGCTATGTTAGGCCATGCTAATATACAATTAAAATATTTCAGACACTCAATACAATGAATGGGTCTAGGACAGCTGACTTCCCTGGGAAGGCTCAGTGTAGCATGTGAAGGGGAAAGGAGGGCTGGAGAGTCTTGCTTTGGTAATTAAATGCTTTTGCCAGGATGTGATATCACTTCTATTCCTATACTATTGGTCAAGGTACATGGCCCTGTCAAGCTTTGAAAGTGGATGTGAAGTGTAGTCCTTCCATGCTCCTAAAAGAGATAAGCTGGAACCCTACCACAAAAGAGTTAAGAAAATAAAATCAAATCTGGAACCTTGAGTCAGAATCCCAATTTTCCCACCTGGTAGCTCAGCTCATTGGGCTTCCAACTCAGAAACTTTTGCTTTGATTTGGGGAGGAGTTTCTTAACACCTGTAATCTACATGCTTTTTTAAACCCAGTTTCTCCATCTGCAGAGAGGATATAATAATGATTTCCAGATTATTATTGTTGCAAAGATTAAATGCAAGCAATAGTATATAAAAAGGACTTTGAAAACTTAGAAGCCCTATTCCATACAAAATATGTAATAGTTGTAATATTTGGTCTTTTAACCTCCCCCCACCCCCCCACCCCATTCATGAAACATTATTTCTGTAATTGATTATTTATATGGTGTTACTTTCAAATATGAAAACATCCTGTTATGAAACATACATTGAGAAGTGACAAATGACCTTAAGTCATATTTAAAACCATAAACTTTCTGTATTACTTATGACCCCTTACATCAAAATGTGTTTTTACTTATTCAAGCAGCTTAGGATTGTGACCTTCTTCTTTTAAACAAGTCTCACTTCCATTAATTGAAAAGCACGGCATATTATTAGAGCTTACGTGCCCTAGGTTTTCTTTCCCAAATGCACATAATTCTTCTTTAACCTAAATTTCTCAGTAAGAGGGACATTAGTTCATTCTTTTAGAAAGATAATTTACTGGTTTCCTAAAGAAACTTAAGTACACATTCCTCATCTCCACAAATGTCAGAAGTACAGAATAGAAGTATTACTTATCTAAAATCTATTTTATTCCTAGATTTTTTTTCAAAGTTTGTTTTAATTAGGATAGAGATATAAATGAGGCAAACTATTATGCCTTCGTTGAATTCCCAGTAGGACACTTTTGGTTAGTTTCAGGTGATTGTATTTTGCTATGAATCATTAAGAAAATTTCCAGTGATCTGTGACATAATATTTTAATCCCATGGTGCTATAATTTATAACATTGAGGTTAAAAGACTGATTTCAATAGAGAATTAAAATTACATAAGGATAGTCTTAGTCTGTTAATTAAAAAAATAAACAGGCAAATTTATAACAAGTTCTGTGTACAAGAGAAATTTTATAGGGGAAGTAGCCTTCCTATAGATGATTTAGATTATCCAGAGAATTAGATAATGTGGACAGTGAACTCAAAATATATTTCTACTCTACCCCCAGAGTATTTCTCTGTTTCTATCATTTCCAGTTTAAAAAAATCACTTCTGACACTTAACTAAGGGGTGTTTCTCATAGCCCCTTTCCTCTATTTGCTAATTCACATTACCCAGCTTACCCATTTTGCTTTTTCTTTAGGCACCTTTCCCCCTCCCCCTTCTTGACCTCTATCCTGCCCCTTCCACCCTTCTTGGGTGTTTATTTTTCTTCCTCACAATGTTGTCAAAACTAAATGGAATATTGTGAAAATTCAAAGAATTTCATTTTTTTATCATTTAAAAATATATTACATAATGTATCCAGTTTCACTTTATTTTTCTAGGCCTCCATCACCTTCTTAATGGTATTTATAACTAATTTTAATATGTTAAGGCATTCATAATTGTTCATGTGAAGGTACCTGAAAATCACAGTGACAAAGTACATGGTGTTTATAATGTTGATATTCTTCCTTCAGTGCTGTCCAGTGGAACTTTCTGCTGGATGGAAATGTTCTTCATCTGACTTGTCCACTATGGCAGCCAGTGACCATGAATGACTATTGAGCACTTGAAATTTAGCTGGTGTACTTAAGAATTGAATATTAAATGTAATATAATTTTAATTAATTTGAATATGAGTAGCCACATGTGGCTGGTGGCTACCATAGTGGACAGTGCAACTAGATGATTAGCAAAGACGTATGTTTTGTCTAGTTGTTTAATTACACCTCTATCAAGAAGTGGTGACTCTGTTACTGAACATTGCACTATATTGATGGAGCCCATATTCTGTTTGTATCCATCTTTCCATGAAGAGACCTCCAAAGCAACTTTGAGAAGCACGTTAAAATATTTATGAGTAGGTCAACTAGTGAATTTCCAAGTTTATAAAATGCCATCTCCTCCATGACACCATCCCTGGCTCTTCTCATAGTTTTTTTCTCTTGCTTCTGCTGCAGTGGTCCCTTCCCTTTTCTCAATTTCCACAGCAAATGAGGCCTCTTGGTTCTTGTCAGATTCTGCCGTGTATTACTGTTATTTATGCACCCTTTCTTATCTCCTCTTCTAGACACTTTGGGCATAGGACTCGGAACAGAAGTCTGGCTGATCTTTGCATCTCTCTGAGCACCTAGCATAGTAACTTATGCAATCGATATTGCTCAATGGCTGATGTATGAAGTCTCTGCCTTCCTTCGGAGGCTAACTTTCTGAAGGTGACCCTGAGTTGTAGGTCTCCCAGAGTCTCCACTGTGTGGCCAGAGCTTGGATAAGATGAGTGACCTCAGTCTGGAAAGGTTACCTTTGATTTCTGTTCACAATTGCCTCTGGTGAACTCTGACTTCACACTCATTTGACACCGTCTTCCTTTGTAACCAGTTTGAATATTTCCTCTGCTTTGTTCTATTTCCTCCTTTTGCCATTTTTGCCTCCAAAACTCATAGCATGGTGATGAGCCCATGGTTTCTTATACAAATTACTTTTGGTGAGAGGGCTGTTGTCTTCAAACTTATATTTTTATAAAGGGTTATAGTAAACTAGTAGTGATGACCAGGACCCATAAAAGGAAACCCCATTGCATTCTTTTTATTATTAAATCTTCAGCTAATTCCTTTACAAGCTGATTCTTTAGGGTCTACAAAAGCATTTACGACTTGGTAAAACTGTGGTGTAATCAGAAAAACAACCACACAGTGAACATAATGTTGCCGGCCAGAACCAACAGGTGAACATACATTGTCTGATGGCGTCTCTATTGTTAATGGCTGCAGTGCTCTGGGGTTGCAAATGCAGTGATAGTTCCATGCTGGTTTCTGAATTGTCTCTGTTGAACATCTGTGTACTCAGAATTATCCATGCTCTGTCCCTCTGACCTGTTTCATTTGAACTGCTCTGGATGTGAGTTTCTTTTTAGTCACTAAATCTAAACTCAGGGTGTGAATCACAGGTGGGTGACGATAGGTAATTGGACAGGGAATTTACCAGGGACATGAGAGCATCAGATATTCCATGTTCTCAAAGGAAATAATTTTTTTTTTAAATAGAGAAAATAATATTGGGAGGGTGAAATTTTTTATTTTATTTTCCTGGAGGAAGTAAATACATTTTTCAATGAAATTCTGTTTCAAAAATGGGCCAAATGTTTTAATGAAGTGCTTAAGATTATGCAGCCAAATAGTAAATTTTAGTATTCTCTCAACACTTACATTAATGGGTCTTTTAAGAGCAGATGCTATTGGAATCAGATATGTGAAAAATATATCTGTCCTTCACCAGGGGATACTTTGTCATAATGGAAATCACAGTGCTCAGTAGCTACAACTCTTTCATGAATAATGACTCAATACAATTTTATAAAATTAAATAGGGAAACTGACATTTTCCGGCAGTCTTTAGAACTATACGTTCTGTCTTTTAGGGTTATAACTGTAATACGCAATGTCTTTTTATTATGGAAATTAGAGAAGATAATTATTTTGGCCCACTTACAAAAACAAGTTTCTTCTCCCATTCATATTGGAATTTAAAGAAAAGAGCTAACGTAAAATGTGTATGTGTTCCTCAAAGAGCACACTCCAAGCATGTGTGACATGAATGGTAATTAGGATGTGCTATTGGGATTTTAACATGCAGTGGGCAAAGTACTCGCAGATTCATTCAACAACTCACCCAGCCTTGGCCCTGGTCTTGTTATGACAATGTTGAATTGAGCAAAATGAACAGTATTTTGGTGAATGGAAGAGTGCTTCACACATGTTTCAGTTTTATCCAGTAAATATTTGTGTAACCATTTTAAATTAAATGTTCTGATAAGATTATTCAAAACAGGTTTTTGGCATTATTAGTTATATATTTATGACACGTACTTTAATGTCAGTCAGAACTCAAACTACTATATATAATACCATCTTACTCAACTTTGTGATGTTGCCATATGGATAAAAAGGTAGTTTGTCTTAGAAATAGAACATTTCAAGTGGAAATGTATTTCTCTGATATTTGCTGAGTCTTGCCTAGACTAATTCCTTCTCATTATACCTCCTCACACCCCTTTCTCATTTGTTTGTTATTAGGAGAAATACTTAGCATATGGTTTAAGAGCAGATAATTTAGTAAATAATTGACCCAAGGGTTTCATTTGGCCCCAAGCTTAAAATGAGTCAATAGTGTGACACAGATGTTGAAAAAAAAATAAATCTTACATAGCATTAATAGGAGTATCATCTCCAGATGTTCTCACAATACTCTGGAAACATTAGAAAGGACAGTGACAAAATGATATTTCCACAGGAGGGGTTGTCACGAGAACGGGGAATTTATAAGCCTTATTTTATGAAGAATAGTTGATGGACTAGACATATTGAGCTCAGAAAAATATAATTTTAGGTGACTATTGTTACTTTCTTAATATGAATATTTATACTATAACTATATCTATGTCTACATCTATGCTTATATTTATATCAACCTCATCTCTCTATATACAGTATATGTTAGATCCACTTTCTCTATGGACTCTAACAGGTAGAACAAGACCAATGGTTGGAAGACAGCTGTTCGAGCTCTGTATAGTTGGGCCTCTCTACCCATCAGAGGTAATACATGGAAAGGGATTCTTTAGGTAGAGGTGAACTGTTATCAAGGATAGTGTCCAAGTGGAAACTGAGAAAGTATCTGTCAGTGACTTCATAGATTTCTTATATTGGGAGATGGGTCATTCTTGATGGCCTCTACTCTTACTAGGTTCTTTAATAATTGGATATTTATTATTTAATTCGACAAATCTATTTCATTTATTATTTCATTTAGAAACACGAACAACTCTAGATTTGGGGTCTGGGCTAAGAAGTTACATATTAAGAGAGGCAGATGTGGGTAAGGAAGGGATCTTGACTAGGTGTGGTCAGGTTAGGATCCCAGAAATATACAGGAGTCATGCAGGCAAGTAGGAGGCTGAGCAAAACCATCAGAGAATAAATCAAGGAGATAGCCCCAGTCTCTAAATCATGAAGCAATTTTTTCCTCCACAAAGAAAGTATCTTGTTGGGACCTACAAGTGGAAGCAGGAAGTGCAAGAGCTGGGTGGCGGCAACCCTGGCAGCTGCAATCCCATCTAATCCAACAGCTGAGCTGACTGTTGGGTATTTGACAAATCTTTTAACACTAGAAATTCATAGGACTCCATTTCTCCGCAAACTTTCACAATAACAAAGTTCTGCTGATAACAGTCTTTCATAAGCAGCTGAGTGTCATCTTCCAATGTTTTCTATGACAGTGTTTCCCCTCAAATCCCTCACATTGCTACTAACCACAGACCTTGAACACAACACTGCAGATAATGGGGGTGCCAGGTAAAAATGAGGCAGACAATCACACTCTTAAACATGGTACTGCATTTTATTTCACCAGATAGAAACCAAGAACCATAGGATCAAAGTAAAAAGAACTTAAGATCCTATTTGCCCCTCATTAATTAATTTCAGTCATTCTCCAATTTTGAACTGAATGGTACTTTTTGTATAGTTTGTGTTCTTTTTGATTATATTCAGAGAACTTTTCTCACTCTTCCCTTTTCAACCTATCTTTTATGCTACCCTCAGAATTAATGTTTTTTTATTAAATTTATTGGGGTGACACTGGTTAATAGGATCATATAGGTTTCGGGTGTGGATTTCTATGTTACAAGATCTTTATCAGAGTTAATGTTTTAAAGCTCACATATAACAATGCTATTCTTTTGCTAAAATCATCTGTGGTTCCTGGGATCAAGTTTGTCTTCTCAGTAAAGGAGTTAAGCAGCAGTTCTCTACCACCCTTCTTATGTTTCATGTACTCCAGATTTTACTCATTTACTCACATAAATACAACAGGAACGTTAATACCTCTGAGTTTGCTTCTTTGTTTTGGTCTCACTGTTTCCTATTCTTGAAATATGTTTTCCCTCTGGCCTTCTTCCCTGCATATTTCTCCAACTTAACAGAAACCTACCATCTCTGGAAAACTGTAATTGACTTCTTCTTCTTCTTCTTCTTCTTCTTCTTCTTCTTCTTCTTCTTCTTCTTCTTCTTCTTCTTCTTCTTCTTCTTCTTCTTCTTTTTATCCTCACCAGAGGATATTTTTTCCATTGATTTTTAGAGAGAGTTTAGTTTGGTTGCTTCCCACAAGTGCCCTGACCCAGGGGTTGGGGATTGAGCCTGCAACCAAGGTACATGCCCAAGACTTGGCTGGGAATTGAACCTGAGACCCCCTGAGCCAAACTGGCCAAGGCTATAATTGACTTTTAAAAATTAATAATTACCTCCTTCTTGTTCCTATGTCTGTACCTCTATAGGGGACATGGTCAAAATGTAGTATAATTTTGTCCTGTATGTATGACTTTTCCTTCCTTCTAGGCTGTGAGCTCCCTAAGCGTAGGAACAGTGACATCTATTTCTGCACATAATAGATATACACTTTTGAATACTTACTAAATTGTATCTATCCACTATTACCATTTCTTGGGTCCCTCTTGACTCTATAATTCTGCAGTTGCCATCGGTACCATGGGAATATAAATATTATGATACAGTTCAGATGGAATTGGCATCATGGTACAAAGCCTTATAAATGGCAAATTAAATTGCCTTTTGGCTTGCTAAATAGGAAAAGCCAAGTCCAGAAACGACCTAATTCCAGGCCAGTTTAACATTTACTGGTTTTCCAAAGTCTATACAGTTTTTGGTTGTTGAAAGAACTACTGGTCTTATGCTTCTTTGTAGGATTCAGTTATGGTGTTTTTGGAGACACCTTGATAGAAAGAGCCACAGGGCATATAAGGAGAGTGGCTGTGCATGTATTTTGTGATTTTCTCGCTGCTGCCTCCCTGCCACACACTAGGGATGGCAAAAAACTGAGTATAACATGGGAGGCATATGAGGTTATTTGTCCCCTCTAGCAAAATGCATTCCCCGTGAGTGGATATGGTGTCACAATTATACGAAGTGAGTCTGGCTAATATTTATAAACATCTGTCTAATGTTTTATTATTTCATATAATTGTGATTTTAAAAAAAACATTCTTAACACTAGAATAACTCTGGATAGCAGCCTGGAAATGAATGTCACCATGAAAGTAAACATCTGAAAAAGATGATCCCCTGGCAGTTGTGAGTAGCCAGAGAAAATAAGATTCTTTCTCATAGTCAGCATATATACATCAAGTCTCAAACACACAGGCATTATTTTCCTCCATCTATGTTCCCTCAAAACAATGGCAAGCTCATATCTGACATCAAGTATTTCCTCTTGGGTTTTGCCTAAGTTTCCAGCTTATTATTTCTGGCACCTTTCTCATCAGTGCCTAGCGGTTGCAGCCTCAGAATTTGGCCAATAATGGGGCTCGCCAATGGGTGTTACTGGAATTAAGGCACATTTGGGAGGGTTCATCTGTTTATCATAGAAGCACCCAGTGGTGGTCTGTTAGCATTTCCTATCAAAACTTTCTTGCTGAGAGTTTTGAAGTTTGATCTTTTCAATTTTCCACTGGCTTAAAATTTATCATCAGAGATGTTTGGCTTTTTTAAATGAAAACCTAGCCCTAGCCAGTTTGGCTCAGTAGATAGAGTGTCGGACTGCAGACCAAAGGGTCCCAGGTTCAATTCCGGTCAAGGGCACATACCTTGGTTGCAGGAGGCAACCAATTGATGTGTTTCTCTAACATTGATATTTCTCTCTGTCTCTCCCTTTCTAGCTTCCACTCTCTCAAAAAATCAATGGAAAAATATCCTCCAGTGAGGATTTAAATAAATAAATAAATAAATAACCTAGATTGTTTGTAACTTTCAGAAATATGGTTTGGTAAATAATGCTTCACTGGTTTCAGGGGAAAAAAGAAACAACATTTACTTAGACTTCAAATTTCTTTTGTGTGTGATTCAAATTATTAGGTTTGTAAACATTTTGTCATTGTGTCACTTGGAGGGAATTAGTGACCTGGAGGTCAATTGTCTTAAAAAATTATACCAAAACCACTCTGCACTGTGCTGTTTAAGGATTTTAAAGTATAACCCTTGTTTATAATCTTGACTACATAACTGTAAATTGACAACAGATCCATTCCTTCTTGCCTAAGAACCAGGACTTTCAGGAGGCCTAGTATAATTCTGGATACTCATTGATCAAAAAGAGATTTATAGTACTACTTGCCATTAAATACTACAAGAATTTGGCAGAAGTATCCTGCTGCATGTATGTAGGAGTAAATACTGGTGTTTATTTCACCAAGCTCACCAGAATGGCCCGTTCCCCATGGTTCTCTGCTCTCTGCAGGGCCTGCCTGCTCCACACCATGGTGATAGGCAAGCAGGCCCTGCTGGGTGCTGTCTGCAGGCTGTGCTTGCCTGCTCCTGGGTCACCACGGCGACAGCCAAGCATACCCTGCTGTCCTGGGGCCGGCAATGGTCCTGGGAGCCTGCGCGCAGGCTTGGCGCCTGTCCCTGGGACCCAGGCCGCTTGGCGCCACCCCGCCCCCGGCCACTTGGCGCCTGTGTATGCAAATTAACCCACCATCTTTGTTGGGTTAATTTGCATACTCACTCCTGATTGACTGGTGGGCGTCATGGAGGTATGGTCAATTTGCATCTTTCTCTTTTATTAGTGTAGATATAATTTATTTCAGAGAGGGAGGGAGAGGGAGAGAGAGATGGAAACATCAATGATGAGAGAGAATCACTGATCTGCTGCCTCCTGAATGTCCCATACTGGGGATTGAGCCTGCAACCTGGACATGTGCCCTGACTGGTCATTGAACTGTGACCTCCTGGTTTATAGGTCCAGGCTCAACCACTGATCCACACTGGGTGGGCAGTCCTTAAGGCTTTTGATAAGAACAGCCTATTTGTGCATCTCCCTTTATGAAATGGACAAGTTCTAAAAAGAGTTAACTTAAAGAGAAAAAGTGAGAGCTACTTTTTATTGAGCACTTTCCCATTCAAGACATAGCACTAGACATTTTGTTTTCTTCACTTCATCCCCACAGCAGCCCTACAAGATGGGGATATTATTTACAGTTAGCAAATAAGTAATGAGAGAGGCCCAGAAATGACAGAAATGGTTCAAGGCTCTAGAGGCAATAAAAGGAGCCACCAAAATCAGGAGCTCAGTGTGTTCGACTCCAGGTCCTCGGCTTTACCTTCTACAGCCTGTGACCACATTGAAACACTGAAAAGCTGCTAGAGAAATGGACCATTTTAAGAAATCATACCCCATTTTTTTTATTAATGGTTACTAAAACATTTTTGTGTTAAAATATTGCTTATCTATTTTAATTATTTAAAATGTTGTACACTATATGTTCTAAGAGATTATCTGTCTCTAATATTCCTAATATATTACAAAAAGCATTTCTTAACATGAGCCCATGGATGAGCTCCATACAATCAATGATTCCCTCTGCAGTTGAAAGTAACTTGCATGTGCATTTGCGAAATGCATTTTTTATGGGGTCAAATGGCCAGTGTTTCTTTCATCATATTCTTTAGGGAAAAAAGTTTATGTATTATTGCTCCAAATAGTAGGAAAATGTTACTGCCTAAAAATAAAAGATATTTCAAAATATTTCCATTACTTTGGGAACTTATAATAACATTTTCCTATTCCTTATCTTACTATAAAGGTGGGAGATTTGGGAAAGGAAGAAAGAAAAACTGGTAAAAGAATTGAAAAAATTTTAAGATTACAACAGATATTGGGATCACTCAATTTAACCTGGAAATTTGGCTTTGTCTCTGTGACTAATGAAGTTAAACTTGTGTATAATTATTTGTTCATTAGAAAGTGAGTTTTATAATTTATAGAGTCAGACACAGGTTAGCTTTTAATACTTAACTGTAAAGGTGCTGTGTGCATCACTCAATGAGTCAAAGGAGAAATGGGGCTATGATGCCTCTGAAGAGAGAGGACTGGGAGGTGAATGGCCAGGCACACAGGATGGCTGAGATCAGGCCATTTTGAGATGCATGTTTGAATACAGAGCAGCAGTCCTCACAGTGGGATGCATTCATTTACTCCTGGACATATCTGAAGACTGTTTCTGGAGCATGAGAGCATCCATAGTTTTATGGAGATCAAGTTTCAAATCTTCAGTATCCATTCCTGATGTGGGTCAGTCTGAGAATTCACCTCATAAGTAGGTTCTTCTTTCTTGCCTCTCTTTTCAAAGTCACCCTTTCGACACAACCAAAAAGAAAAAGAGGTCATAGTTCTCACCCATTCATCTTCTTACCATGCTGCACTGGTAGAGTGAAAAACCTCCAGAGAGAAATTAAAGAACAGAAATATTGCAGTTGATAGTGAGAAAGGGAATGCCCATTTTTATGGGTAAACACTATGAAATTTAATAGTTTCCCAAGAATTTGCTATTAACACAACGGAAAGAGAACCTAATCAAATGATCCTATTACATCAAAGAATTCTTCTTGACAAGTAGATCACCATTTAATTTTTGGCCTGTAGCTGAGGCAGGTTTTTAGAGAATCAAGGAATACTACTGAATTCTTTTTATTTCCATCTAATTTGTAAGAGGGTATTCCTCTCTAACCACCGCCCCCAATGTTTCTATAAATAAGGAAAAGTAATAAAGTTGAGGCTGGAGAATTATCCTTCTAAAATAGAAAATATTCATCCTTGAACACATAAACTGAATCCATTCTATTAAAAAATGCATTTCCACTTAGGCCAGCATGGCTCAGTGGTTGAGTGGTGGGAGAACTATGAACCAGGAGGTCAGGGTTTGAGTCCATGCTTGGATTGCGGGCTCAATCCCCAGTGTGGGGCATACATGAGGCAGCCAATAAATGATTCTTTCTCATCATTGATGTTTTTAATCTCTCCCTCTCCCTTCCTCTCTGAAATCAATTAAAAATATTTTTTAAAAATGCATTTTGAAAAGAATGCTTTTATAATTAGTAACTATGTTATTTATATGTTGTTTTGATCAATACACTACTACAGATTGTACTGATAACTCAATCCAGAAAAAAAATCATTTAAAACTTAGAGCCTTATGATCATAGAACATTAAAAAAATCTAATTTTAATTTCTGTACATATTTCATTATAGAGAAATATGATGGGAGAACAAATATAGACTTTCAAACTTACCAGGTAAAGTATAATATATTTGAATAAAAATTTCTGATGGATGAAGAAAAGAACTGTGAGTGCAAGAAGAAAATGGGATAATGTAAAATTTTGCTGCATTAAAAAAGAGATTGTCCTGTGTGTTGTTTTTTTCTAAATTAATTTCAAGGTTTGTGGCAAAATTCCATATTTTATTATTTTTTTAATTTAATAAATCTTTATTGTTCAGATTATTACAATTGTTCCTCTTTTTCCCCCATAGCTCCCCTCCATCCAGTTCCCACCCCACCCTCTGCCCTTACCCCCCACTGTCCTCATCCATAGGTGTACGATTTTTGTTCAGTCTCTTCCCGCACACCCCACACCCCTTCCCCCCCCCCAAGAATTGTCAGTCCACTCCCTTTCTATGCCCCTGATTCTATTATATTCACCAGTTTATTCTGTTCCTCAGATTTTTAATTCACTTGATTTTTAGGTTCACTTGTTGATAGATATGTATTTGTTGTTCATAATTTTTATCTTTACCTTTTTCTTCTTCTTCCTCTTCTTAAAGAATACCGTTCAGCATTTCATATAATACTGGTTTGGTGGTGATGAGCTCCTTTAGCTTTTTCTTATCTGTGAAGCTCTTTATCTGACCTTCAATTCTGAATGATAGCTTTGCTGGGTAGAGTAGTCTTGGTTGTAGGTTCTTGCTATTCATCACTTTGAATATTTCTTGCCACTCCCATTTGGCCTGCATAGTTTCTGTTGAGAAATCAGGTGACAGTCGTATGGGTGCTCCCTTGTAGTAACTAACTGTTTTTCTCTTGCTGCTTTTAATATTCTCTCTTTGTCTTTTGCTCTTGGCATTTTAATTATGATGTGTCTTGGTGTGGTCCTCTTTGGATTCCTTTTGTTTGGGGTTCTGTGCGCTTCCTGAACTTGTAAGTCTATTTCTTTCACCAGGTGGGGGAAGTTTTCGGTCATTATTTCTTCAAATAGGTTTTCAGTATCTTGCTCTCTCTCTCTTCTTCTGGCACCCCCATAATTCTGATCTTGGTATGCTTGAATTTTTCCCAGAGGCTCCTTACACTATCTTCATATTTTTGGATACTTTTTTCTTTTCCGGTTGAGTGTTTTTTGCTTCTTTTTATTTCAAATCTTTGACTTGATTCTTGCGATCCTCTAGTCTGCTGTTGGATCTCTGTATAATATTTTTTATTTCAGTCAGTGTATGTTTAATTTCTAGTTGTTCCTTTTTCATATCCTCAAGGGTCTCGCTAAATTTATCGACCTTTACTAGGAAATTCTTGAAAAACCTTATAACCGGGGTTTTGAACTCTATATCCAGTTGTTTGCTTTCCTCCATTTCTTTCATTTATCATCTGTTTCTTTGTCTCTGCATTTTCACTGCTTCCCTGAGTTGATAGAGTGCCTTTGTGTGCTAGGTGTCCTATAGGGCCCAGTGGCTCAGCCTCCCCAGTTACCTGAGGTGGACACTCTTGGTGCACCCCTTTGTGGGCTGTGTGCACAGTCTTGTTGTAGTTAAGCCTTGATTGTTGTTGGTATCACTGGGAGGAATTGACCTCCAGGCCAATTCGCTGTGAGGATCAGCTGTGTCTATGCTGCGAGAACTTCTGTGCTGGAGACACCCTTATGAGACAAGACTTGCAAAAGCCTCTGTGCTCAGCTTAGATGGGGTGGAGTCTCAGGGCAGAGCAGATAGCATTGGTTTCCCGTCAGCCCTGCCCTAATAGGCCCCTGTGTCTCAGTGTCCTGTGGTAATCGCTGCAAGCACCTCTGAGAGAAAGCTGCCCTCGAGTTCCGCCCTCTGCCAGACAGTCCAGTTTCTCCCTGAATGAGTCAGAGTCCCTGGAGTCTCGCCCGGAACTGGAGTTCAGTGCAGTCAGGAGCTTTTGCCTCTCTCCCACTTGAGAAAGCCAGCTGCGTACTCAGTTGTCTACCCTCTCCATGCGCGCCTTGGTACCTCTGCCTTCCGCAGTTCCTCTGAGTCTCAGTGTGCTTTTCTCTTTCCTGACAGTCCAGTTTCACCCTGTATGAGTCTGGGTCCCCAGAGTTTCACCCGGAACTGGAGTTCAGCGCAGTCGGGAGCTTTTGTCTCCCTCCCTCTTGAGAAAGCCAGCCGCGCACTCAGTTGCCAGTCCTCTCCGCGCACACGTCTCAGTACCTCTGTCTCCTGCAGCTCCTCTGAGTCTTAGTGTGCTTTTCTCTTTCCTTCTAGTTGTAGAATTTCCACTCAGCCAGCTTTCCTGTGGTTCTGGATGATGTCCGTTTTGTCTTTTAGTTGTAGTTTTGAAATTGTTGTGCGAGGCAGCAGTTTAGGTGTTTACCTATGCCACCATCTTGGTTTCTCCCTGTCCTGTGTTTTTCAAGTGGATAATGATTGGTGGGTATCAAATATTCTTGCTATTAGATTCAATTGAATACATTTAAAAGAGTTATGAAATAGAACCATATAAAATGTGTATATCTATAATACACTATTTTTTACATCCTCTACAACCAGCAGGGTAGATGATAAATTTGTAACAAGAACCCTGGGAAGAAAACCCACTGATTTGCACCATTTCCTGACTTTCATAGTGTAAATATTTTCCTCAGAGTTGATTTAAAGCTACCAGAAGTTTAACATCTCAATGGCAAAATTCCTGAAAACTTTATAATTGACCCTCACAAAGCTGTATAGGCCAGCTCTAGTAAATTGCTTATAATACAATATTGAATGTCAAAATAAAAATGTGTGAAAGCTATATATCATTTTTTCAAGTCCCTTCACTTGGAGGCTCTTGACAAAAATTTTATGATAAATATATGTGCACCCTAAACCTCTACTTTAAGCATTTACAGTTTTTTTTTTAAATTTCCTTCTATGTTGATTCCCCAAATTATCTATACCTGAGAATTACCTATAGAATTTAGGGGAAAGAAGTAGTTTCTTGGGCTCTGCCTCATACCTGCTAAAGGGGTCCTCAAACTTTTTAAACAGGGGGCCAGTTCACTGTCCCTCAGACCGTTGGAGGGCCGGACTATAGTTTAAAAAAAAAACAAAACTATGAACAAATTCCTATGTGCACTGCGGGCCCAGGACGAGTCGGCTGCTAAGCAGGACAGGCAGCGGCACCTGGTGAGCCAGATAAATGTCCTCGGCGGGCCACATGTGGCCTGCAGGCCGTAGTTTGAGGACGCCTGTAAACCATAATCCGTAATTGTAGGGTCATCCATTTATATTTTAGCAAGCACTGCAGAAATCGGAAGGCAGCCAGCCCAGTAGTCATGACCCACTGGAATTACTTACCATTCGAAAGGATTACAATAAGGGAGATAGAAATTGAGATAGAAGTCTTTGCTCACTCTTTCAACGTAAAACAGCTAGACAATCTCAACAGGGCCCTCTGTGTGTTGTTTTCACCACAGAATTGGGAAAAAATTGTGAGACTGTTTATTTTTGTATTGAATGAATAATTAATTACTGAGTTAAGCTTTGAAGCATCACTTGATTATGGACAAGGGAAACAAGCCTTCTATTATAAAGGAATGGTGGTGGCTGAGATCTTGACGGAAGCCAATCAATGTCCCTGGGAAGCATCCCAGTCCCTGAAAATTCTATTTCTGCACTTTACCCCATTCCTGCCCCTCATCTTTGTGACTTTTCCCTACACCACACTACCAAACACATTAGGAATGTACAAATATAGAGAACACAGCATTATTTTAAATCCAAACTGATGTAAAGAATAGCAGCAAATGTCCTTCCATAGAAGCATATTTGTGAGTTCCCTGCTTACCTTTCTCTGGGATCCACAGTGTGATCATTCATTGAAAGGCAAGGGTAGAGCTGTTCTAAAGATGGCTAGCCATGAAGTCCTCGGGTTCCTTTTTCATGGGTTCTGTAGAGCCCATTTAAAGGTCTAATCCTGGGATGTCTGGGCTTTAGTGGGTCTCAGAGATCATCCATGGTGTTCACCCATCATTTCAGACCTTAGTGGAGTGTTCTCAATATTGTCTGCATCTCTGGATGATAATGACTCCATCACATTTACTATTATGTGAAGAGATATGTATCAAGCTTCAAAGAAGAACACCACTCCCACTTTTCTCACTTATCTCTGGTCCCTGGAGTAGTTTTTTCAATAGATAGTCCCATTTATTAATTGAAATACAAGACCAAAGATGTCTAAATCCTTTCTGAGAGTGTGAGAATTACTCCTCTGCTACTGCTCAGTGTAGCAGATAGTCTCAGAGAACTGGGAGTGGACATTTGGATGGGGCTTTCCACTTGAATTTCCTCCTGGAGGCCCTTGGAATATAAAGTGCTTACTCATAATCATTATAGGAGGATATATTCTCGTTCAGGGCATATTAAAGCATTTGTGCAAACAATTACTATTAGACATTTCCTGCTGAGACTTTCCCAGGTGCTAGAGAGGTTGACTTGTTATGGGAAAACACATTACTCACTTTAATAAGTTCAGTGTCTTTTTGTCTTGATAGCTAAATTTCTCACGGAATGTTATAATCATACATTTAAATACAGAGAATAATAGAGTAAACATCCATTGTGTTTACAGATACAATAAAATATTATAGATATAATAAAGCATTATAGATTTAATTGAAAGTCCTGTATAGTTTTTCCTGGTCCCATTCACTTTTTACCCTCCTGGGAGGAAGCTGCTCTCCTGATGTTGGTTTGTTTCTTTCTTATGCATTATTTTATATTTTCACTATATTCATATATTTCCATAAATAATATGAAGTGATGATTTTTGAAACTATATATGTGGAATAATATTATATCTATTAATCTTCATTTCTATGACACTGTTTAAAACATCTATATGCACAGTATATTCTATCTAATAAAAGAGCAATATGCAAATTAACCATCACTCTGCTACAAAATGGCAGCGCCCATAGCCACAAGATGGCGGCGCCCTGCCAGAGTCCCCGCCAGAATCCCCCAGTCTCAGGGAGGGCTGCCACTGAGAGCCTGCAGAGTAAGTGGCCTGGTGGAATGCTGCCCAGAGGCCCTCTTGACCCTTTACAAAAAACAAAAACAAATTCACTCCCCACAGCCGATCTCCTGCCAACGGCAGCAGCCTGGGCTGGGGTCTCAGCCTGGCAGGGGCGTGCACCCCCACGGCATGATCTCTTGCTAGCGGCGGCAGTCTGGGCTGGGGTCAGCCTGGGAGGGGCGTGCCGTACCCCCACGGCACGATCCCCTACCAGCTGCAGCAGCCTGGGGTCTCAACCACTGAGTCACACCAGCCAGGCAAATATGGAGGAATCTTAAATGTTTCTTTTTAAAAAAAATATATTTTATTGATTTTTTACAGAGAGGAAGGGAAAGGATAGAGAGCTAGAAACATCTATGAGAGAGAAACATCGATCAGCTGCCTCCTGCACACTTTCCACTGGATATGTGCCCCCAACCAAGGTACATGCCCTTGACCGGAATTGAACCTGGGATCCTTGAGTCTGCAGGCCGATGCTCCAACCACCTAGCCAAACCAGTTAGGGCTGTCCAATATGTTAAAGAAAAAACCCTATCTAATAAAGAGGGAATATGCAGGGGAGGGCATTTGGGGGTTACCGGGTTGTCAGGGAAGGGCAGTTGGGAACGATCGGGCTGGCAGGGAAGCAGTTAGGCATCAATCAGGCTGGCAGGGGAGTGGTTAGGGGGTGATCAGGCAGGCAGGCGAGCGGTTGGGAGCCAGCAGTCCTGGATTGTGAAAGGGATGTCTGACTGCCTGTGGGATTGGGCCTAACAAGCAGTTGGACATCCCCTGATGGGTCCCAGATTGGAGAGGGTACAGGTTGGGCTGAGGAACAACCCCCCCTCCAGTGCACGAATTTCGTGCACCGGGCCTCTAGTAGTTTTATATAGTTCAATGTTACTTATTTTTCTTTTTTCAGATAGGCATGTAGCTACTTCAATATATTTATTTATTTTAGATTTTTTTTATTAGTTTCTTATATAAAATGATAATTCTTGTACGTGTTTCCTTGAATATATAGATACAAATTCTTCTAGGTTATGTACCTAGAAATAAAATTGCTTGGTCAAAGCTTATTTTTATCAGGTCACCTTTACTAAGTCCCAAAGATCTTCCAATATGTTACCTTCTAAATAAAAGCCTTAAAGTTCACGGGGCACATTTTGGTTTTTATTCTATCTAAAATTAACTTTCTGTGTTTTGTGAAGCAGGGGTCATTATTTTGTTCAACATGGAAAATCATTTGTCCTAGAAAAATGTATTGACTAGTCTATCTTTTCCCCACTGATTGTATCCCACTTCTGTAGTATATTGAATCTCCACATTTCTGGGTTCTCTCTATTCTGTTTAATTGGTCTCCCACTTCTATGTCAATACTGCATGGTCTTATCCTATATAATAAAAGCCTAATATGCTAAATGTTCAGTCGACTAGTTGGCCATTCAGCCAACCAAAGTGTAATATACTAATGATACGCTAAGGCCGCTCAACCGCTCGCTATGATGTACACTGACCACCAGGGGGCAGACAGTCAACTGGTCAACCATTTGCTATGACATGCACTGACCACCCGGGGGCAGATGCTCCAACTGGTAGGTTAGCTTGCTGTTGGGGTCTGGCCAATCAGGACTGAGTGAGGCAGGCTGGACATGCCCTGGAGCCCTCTCATGGTTTCTTCCCAGTTGGTCAACCTCCTGCATCCCTCCCCAGCCCCAATTGTGCACCAGTGGGGTCTCTCAGCCTGTCCTGCCCTCTTGCAATCTGAGACCCTTCAGGGAATGTCGGAGAGCCGGTTTCGGCCCCATCCCGCAAGCCAGGCCAAGGGACCACACTGGTGCACGAATTTGTGCACCAGGCCTTTAGTCTACTATATTTAGAGTATATATTAAGTCTTAATAGCTCATAGGTAACTTCTTCTTCTTCAAAATTATCTTAGTTATCCTTTGTCCTTTATTCTTCTATATGAATTTTATCACCATGTTTTGAAGTTTTGCAGATATTTCTACTAAGATTTTTATTGGAATGCATTGAATTGTAGAACAATTTTAGGATAATTAATACCTCAGACCCGTGGTTGGCAAACTGTGGCTCGCGAGCCACATGCAGCTCTTTGGCCCTTTGAGTGTGGCTCTTCCACAAAATACCACGGCCTGGGCAAGTCTATTTTGAAGAAGTGGCGTTAGGAGAAGTTTAAGTTTAAAAAATTTGGCTCTCAAAAGAAATTTCAATTGTTGTACTGTTGATATTTGGCTCTGTTGACTAATGAGTTTTCCGACCACTGCCTCAGACAGTGGGGTTTCCTATCTGTGTCGGACTACTTTTATGTCCTTCCACATTATTCATTTTATTATATCATGCACTTATATTTGAATTTATTCCAGGGCACCTAAAGGTTATTTATTATTGTCTTTCCTTATCCCCAGAATTAATTTTCCTGTTCAGCATTTGAAAGGTCCTCTTAATCTGAGTCTTGTGCCTTTATTTAATTTAGAGAAATTTTCTTTTATTATTCCTTATTTTATCATCTTGGTTCTATGTTTCTGAAATGTCTTTAGACGGATGTTGAACTTATAATAATTTTCCATGTCCTTTAGTTCTTCAAGTTATTTGCCTTTTTTTCTCTATGTTTTAAAAGACTTTCCTGAATAATCTTTCAGGTTATTAGTATAGATTTTAAAATTTTAATATCCTATATTTAATTTCTAAGAACTTGTATTCCTTCTCTCACTGCTCTTCTTTATTAGTAGACTTTTCTTCTTTAATAGATTAAATATTCTTTTGTATGCCTAAGAGTACTGAAGAATATTTTAAAATTCTCTTTATTCTCTATATTATTTCTTTTTCCTTCGGATCAGGTATTCTGTTTGTTGATCTGTTGTTACTTATTGTCCGTATTTTGGCATGAAGCACTAGGCTAAGAAGTGACTCTGAATTTTTTCAGATGTTCCGCATCTATAACCAGACCAAACACTCTCTCACCCACTTCCCCAAATAAAAGGATCCATGCTGTACAGTAGTTCATGTACTTCTCCTTTGGGCCTAGCTGCTTGGACTCTTTTTCTTTCTGTGATTGCTATTGAGACTCACAGTTGCACACTGGCTAAAACACACAGACTTCTGCAGCTGTGTCAGCTTGTACCGCAACTCCAACATGCATTAGCTGTGTGACCGTGGGCATGTCACTTGATGACTCTGTTTCTTGCCTAAATGGGGAAAGTAGCAGAATCTACCTGACGGGGTTAGTGTGAAGATTAAACAAGCCAATACTTGTAAGCTGCTTAGAACAGTATCTGGCACACAATTAGGTGCTTTATTAGCATTAGTAGTTCTTGTTATTTATGTTATTGTCTCAATAATAACATGTTAGGCCCCATTATTCCTAAAACAAAACAAAACAAAACAAAAGAAAAAAACTCTCCTAGAAAGATTACCTTACCAAAGATTGCCCACTTATTTCAGAGAACAGTTCTCAGGAGCTATCTATTAACAGTGCTGCTCACCTTAGTGGAAGAATGGGGAGGCACAATACAGGCAAAGCTGTTAGAATATCTTTTTAGTTCTTCACTTTCAAGAGTCATTGAAACCTCTGGCAGCTTTTATCTGCATGGTGTTTTGGCCCCTGTTTCTCCATTCTTATTCTCCCTCAATCCTATCAATTTGTTGTTAATCTCTCAGGAATTCTTCAGATTTTCTGATTTACTTGTTTCACCCGTTCTCACTTCTTAATGAAGTTGTAGAGTTAACCTTTATTAAAAGTCTTTGTTATCCTCAAGAATTACATTGCAGGCCTAGCCATTTTGGCTCAGTAGTTAGAGGACTGAAGAGTCTCAGGTTCAATTCTGGTCAAGGGCATGTGCCTCCGTTGCAGGCTTGATCTCCAGCCCCGGTTAGGGCACCTGCAGAAGGCAACCAATTGATGTGTCTTTCTCATATCGATGTTTCTCTCTTGTCCCTCCCCTTCCCTTCCACTCTCTCTAAAAATCAATGGAAAACAATCTATCCTTGGGCAAGGATTAACCAAACAACAACAACAACAACAACAACAACAACAAAAAGAATTACATTGCAGGAAACCAGATAGAACATAATGTTTGTTCCAGAACCTTGACCCAAATGCTGTCCTGCTGTCCTTTGGATTTTGCAACAACAACAAAAATTGTATGACCTTGGTGAGAGCAGTTTTAATGAAGTGGTGAGATGAATGCAGGTTTTTGAGGGTTCAAGCGTGAGTAGTGGATGTAAAAGCTACGGTGGCCAATCCACGCCACTGCCTCACAACAGCAACATTTCCAAATTAGATTATCATTTGAGATACTTGACGTGGCATGTGTATCTACATAGTAGATGTACTAGAAATATCATATAATATTTCAGAGGAACAGATAGCACGGAATGCAGCTCATGTTCTGTAACTGTGGAAACGGAGACCTTGTGCAGAGAGCACAGGGCTCAGGAGGCCAGAGACTCCAGCAGCTGTTCAAACACGCATTTGTTAAGCCACTTTGAGTAAATTACCAACCTTGTCTGTAGAATATTATTTCCTGTCCTCTGCCCACCTCAGAATTGCACTGTGAGGATTTATAAGCCAAGCACTTGAGGTTTTTTTGGCTCATATGTATACAAAATAATAGAATTTTAATTGCTTAATTACCCTCTGAGAACACGTTCTCTAAGCCAGTGTTTTTGAGAGATCCATGGCCCACCTACATTGGAATCACCTGGGTTTCATTGCTAAAAAGATTCCTGAGGTACAGCCCAAATCCACTGAACCCCAAGTTCTATGAATGGGCCTGACACTCAGCATTTTTCTAGTGCTGTTATGAGTCTTACCCGGGCCAAGGTTGGAGGACCACTCCTTTAGGCCTGGGAGCTCTCCATGCCTGCCAACAAAAGAGCTGATTAATGTTCCTGTCCCGTTACATTTATTTTTATGTCAAAGGACAATCACAGTTTAAAATAGGAAACTGGTTTTTAAATCAGGATAATTAGGATGCTTGCAAATGACAGCAACTAAACTTTTGAGGAAAAAATTGGCTTGGTCTGTAACATACATTTATGGATGATAATATTAAAATGTGGGAGGTTGTCTTACATTTCTTTCACCTTCGCTTTGGAATGTGTTGCTTCCACATTGAATACAGTTTTTGAAGCAAAATCTGATAGTTTGAGAGTCATTCTTTCCCCTTGGTTCCCTTCTGCAGCAGGGACTGGGTAACTTGGAGTGTCCAGGTCCTTCAATCTATCACTGTAGATAAATGAAAGAAGAATGGGAAACTGCTCTGGCCAAACAAAACTTGTATAAGAGGCCCAGCATTAGAAACCTCTTTGGGAACTGCCAAGGGTTCTAATGAGACTTTTCAGCTTAAGAAGCTGGGAGGCTGGAACTACACGTACACAGAGAGGAAATCCTGTTAACTGTCAGCTGCTCAATCATTTGACTTAGGGGTCTTTAGTGTGACAGAGCTGCTCCCTCCCTCCCCCCCACCCCCGCCCTTGCTGCTGCCCACAGTGGCTAGAGTTGACTTGGGGACCTTGCATCCTCCAGGTGACCAGAAGCACCAGAGGATGCACCCATGTCCCCCTCCCCCACTTTTCTGCCCCAGCCCCCCCTTCCTGATGGGTGGGAACACTCCAACCCCTTGATTCACATTGTGAAGGTCTTTCGTCTTAACATTAATGGAAGAGTAGTAAATCCAGTGTCCATATGCCTTGATGGGCATTTTCTGTTATACACATCACAGTTTTGGCTCTAACACAATTTATTGTATTATACCAAACCACTGAAAAAAAATTGGTGTTTTACTAAACGAGACGTTTCTTTGAAAGGAGTGTATTTAATTTATTGTTTTTATGCTTTTGAAACCTCTCCTGGAATTTGCACTCCACTAACTGTTATACTGAAAATTTCTTTCAACGGGATCAATACAGTCTTGACAGCCGATACCTCTTGCCTCTTTAGCTTCCTGTCAAAATCTTTACAAATATGCTAATGAGGTAATGGGCACTTTATAAATCACTGTTTAATTCTGAATCAAAGCCAAACAATTCCACATAGGATCACCATTATAATAGCAAACACTCACCATGCATATTGAGCCACAGGCCACTGCAGGCCTCCTATGGAGACAGGTGAGGGAAACACCTAAGCACCCTGACAATTTTTCAGTGAGTGATTGTTTTCCTAGATAAAAGCCAAATGCATTTTTTAGTTATCTGGGTGCTTCTATATTTGGCCTTTTTCTGAGAACACATCATTGGAAGTCCAAATAATTAAATATTCGGTAAGTATAAACTTTAATTTTGTTTGCTAATTAGGGTTACTGTCATCTAATCAGAGACTTGATTTCAGCTTTTTCCCAGGAATTACTCACAAGTAGTGATGAAGAAAGCAGGCATTTTCATATACAGTGAAGCAGAGAGTTGAAGAGACCTAGTAATTGAGAAAGAGCTAGTTATTTCAGTGATGAACACTAGCTTGCAATAATTAGCAAATCCAACATCTGAATGAATCAATTATATCTTTGTTTTCATCTTGAAGTAAAGGCAAAGAAACCTTAATGAGCCTGTGTGTATAAATGAGGTAATTACTTGGGTTTATTTTTCTCCCAGCCTTTATTCTCCTTTTCAACCTTGCAGTGAGGGTTTTGGGCTTTTCCACTATTCATGTGTGACCTCTATTAGATAATGGGAAACTGGGAGGGGAAAAGGCACAAATTCAATCAAATTTTCAGGGTGCTTGCTAAATTGTGGAGTGGGGGGAATGAGTTTTCATCCAACTATCATTGTGACAAATTGTGTTACATATTTGACAATACTGTTAGCATTTTATATAAGTTGTGAGTTCCTACAATATACCAATGAAATTCTATTTCCCCATTCTCCCCATTTCTGAGTTAATGAGGTTTTGCCACCCCTTGTTTGATAACTCAGTCAGAGCACAGTTGCAAGTATCTAATACTGCAGAGGAGAGTGGTTCTAGTGCTGGAGTCACAAGAATTTGAAAGTGAGTTTTCCTCTGGATACAGTGTTCACAATCCAAGTTCCTGGGAATTACAGGATGTCACCTTTGAATGCTTTAATAAGCTAAGTAGAGAAAATAGATGATTAGTTATTCAATCATTTGGGGACTGGGCTCAGAGAGATGGTCTACCTATAACAGATGTGCTTTTCTTGAAGAAAATATCCTATCTAATAAAAGAGTAATATGCAAATTGCCGCACCTCCGCTACACCCACAAGCCACGCCCACCGGCCAATCAGGAGCGAGTATGCAAATTAACCTAACCAAGATGGCTGCAGCCATAGAGCGAGCAGGAGGCTTGGGTTTCCCTGGCAATGGAGGAAGCCAAGCTTCCTGCACACCCTGGCCGGCCCAGGCCTCCGCTCAAGGCTACAAAGTTTCAATTATAGAAGATAAATAAATCCCAGATACCAGGGCCTCTGCTTGGGTCACCGGGGGGCGTGGCCAGCCTGCAAACCACCACAGGCCCCTCACCCAGGCCACCACATGATCCAAGGGAACCCCCACTCTGATCCAGGACACCCTTCAGGGCAAACCAGCTGGCCCTCACCCGTGCACCAGGCCTCTATCCTATCTAATAAAGGAGTAATATGCAAATTGACCATCACTCCAACACACAAGATGGCTGCCCCCATGTGGTCAAATATGGCTGCCCCCATGTGGACACAAGATGGCTGCCACAAGCTGGCCAGCAGGGGAGGGCAGTTGGGAGGAATTAGGCCAGCAGGGAAGGGCAATTGTGAGCGATCAGGCCAGCAGGGGAGGGCAGTTAGGAGGGACCAGGCCTGCAAGGGAGGGCAGTTGGGGGTGATCAAGCCTGCAGGGGAGGGCAGTTAGGGGCAATCAGGCTGGCAGGGGAGCAGTTAGGCATCAATCAGGCCATTAGGGGAGTGGTTAGGGAGTGATCAGGCTGGCAGGCAGAAGCGGTTAGGGGCAATCAGGAAGGCAGGCAGGCAAGCAGTTGGGAGCCAGCAGTTCTGGATTGTGAGAGGGATGTCCGACTGCCCATTTAGGCCCGATCCTACGGGCAGTCGGACATCCCTCGAGGGGTCCCAGATTGGAGAGGGTGCAGGCTGGGCTGAGGGACACACCCCCCCATGCACAAATTTTGTGCACCAGGCCTCTAGTTTCTATAACAAAGAAGTTTCACATTAAAAAAATTCAGTGTTTTTATTTATCTTGGATTTTAGAAGATTGGGTAACTCTTGGCAAAAATCCTTGAGAGCTGATGAGAGTTAACTCTCTTGTTGCAACCTAGTTCTCTTAGTTAGTCTAATATGTTCCTTTTATCTGTAGTGTTTTATTTTTGGCTTTTAGATATTTGGGTTTATAAACTCTCCCCCCCGTTATGGAGGTTTAACACTTAAAATTGATCAGGACAAGTTGGATATTTTTTGGCATTTAAAAACCTTTAGAAAAGTTTGTAGTGAGTTAAATTTGTAATTTCTTGGCGCTCCATTTTTCTCTTGAGGTCCTACTAATACATTCATTCCCAACAGTAAACTAGACTATCACTTAGGAGCATATAGTAAAAGTTCCTCCCAACAATGGGTCCCAATAGTGTATGGAAAGATCTGAGGTCCATTTCTAACCATTTATAGCTTTGAAGATATGTTCCAAGGTATCAACTGATATCATGAGGGATATTGGTAGAGCATGATGGGGTTCTAGGTAATACTTCTCTCTCTGTCCAGATCCACAACCAAGACTTTGCCTGCCTGTATATCTCACAATGGAGTAATTCTTCAAAAATGGCAAAATTATTTATATGTTTATTTTAATTGTGGATTTAGCATTCTAGCATTGTTTGTGAGTGATCATAAAGAGCCATGAAATATTGAAACTTATAGTTGTGTTGAGTCTAGTCTTTGGGTACTGGTAGTCAAGACATTAATCACCTCACTAGTAAGTGGGTTTTATAGGCCACACATACCTACATCTCTATGTGGCATTGTTTCCAAGTTTTATTTTTATGTATGTATTTTATGGTGGTATACATATTGTATAACACTATAGTTGTTTCAAAATATGAAAATGTCATGAGTTTACCCCAATAGTAACTAAGCAATTTAAGTAGGCCCTCAGTTTACCTCAAGTGCAGATTTTAAATATTTTTTCCAGATTTGGGAATCGTTTCTAGTAATAAATCATAAGGCATGTTGGCAGAAACATTTCTCTAGGCTCTATCTGTTTTTAATTTTGGATGTTGCTAGTATATTTATTTCACTCCTTCACCGGCCTGCTTCTCTAAAATCCACGAGGTTAGTAATATATTTATGCAGAGTCACAATAGCCCTATGTCGTTTATCCCAGTAACGTGCATGAGCCGAGAAGTTGGCTTGTCTTACAAATACTAAGAAAAATGCATCATGCCAAACTTCTTAACAGTGGCCTCTTCTCAGAGAATAAATCATTCTATGTTTTCTTTAAGATTCATTGCCAGAGTTTAAATATTTATAACGTTAGATGAAGCAGGAATCATGGTTTTGAAGTCCCAGAGCATAAACTGAAGTCTTAAGCTCTATAATTAATAATAAACCTCATGTTTGTACAGATACAACAGGTGTGTGGAAGATCTATGCTACCTATTTGACAAGAAGAAATAAAAATTAAATGTTGAACATGCAAGCCTATTTTTCCTTTAGTAAAAAGGGGCTATTTTACGAATTTAATTACACTCTGTAAAGATATGGGTGGCAAAGATTTGAGGAGAAAAGGTAAAGACAGGCCAAGAAAAACAGAGGAGGCCAAATGCAAGCAGCAGAGCAGAAATAGTTCAATGACCTGGTAAATAATCAAGCCTGAGAAGTCACTAAGAGCAAGACCAAAAGTCCGACATCCCTAAAAATTGGTTCCCCACCACAGTGTCCCCAGGAATGGAGAAAGTAAGGGCAAGCAACTCAATAGAAGAAATGTGTACAGCACCAAAAGCAGGACAAAGGACTTGAAACAATTAGCTTCCCCAACCTCAACTGCCTTTTCTCACTCTCTCTGGTTAGTGTCAACTCCAACAGAATTTGACAACAGAAATACAGGTAAAGCTAACTGAAAACAACTGGAGGATAGTGAGCAGGGGTCAGAGAAAAGTCACTGTTCTCTAAGGCACTTTTCTAGCAAATCTAAGAAGGAAGCACGCCCAATGCCATTTTTGAATTCCTCCCTTAAGTCAGGTTTATTTCCAGTGTAGGAGGTAACTAACTTGTTTTTGTGCCTTATGGCCAATAACCAAGAATCTTTCTTTTGCTTATAAAGTAACTTCCATAAGGATGCAGAATGGTAATCAAATACAAATGGAGAGCGAAAAAGGCTGTAGAGCTAGAGACCACTCCTTGCCTCAGTCCCATGGTCCAACCCCACTCCTAAAGTCCAACCTGCCCTGACCCCAGATCCAAAGGACTGCAGTCTTACCTAAAAGGCAGGCCTTTGGGAAGAATGAGTTCCCTTTCCTTTTGGAAACTCTGGTTCTAATCCAGTTATCTCTCCTGCTTTCCTCATTCCCTTTAAATGTTTCTCCCTTAAACACAATTTAAGTTTGGGATCTTCATTCTTAAAAGATCAGTATTGAGCCTTCAGAAGAATAGTATTAAAAAGGATTTTTACCTCCTCCATTAACTCATCCAGGTTTGTAATCTGATATTGCCCTGAGAGACTAAGAGAAGTTAGATGTGCTAAGTTTTTTTAAAATATATTTTATTGATTTTTTACAGAGAGGAAGGGAGAGGGATAGAGAGTTAGAAACATCGATCAGCTGCCTCCTGCACACCCCCTACTGGGGATGTGCCTGCAACCAAGGTACATGCCCTAGACCGAAATCGAACCTGGGACCCTTCAGTCCACAGGCCGATGCTCTATCCACTGAGCCAAACCGGTCAGGGCATAGATGTGCTAAATTTTCACATTGTGTTTGGTCCAAAGCTGTAGACTTTAAATTAAGGGCTTGGTGGTGAGAGTGTCTCTTCTTCACATCTGTTGGAATTCCTTTGTCACAGTTCCCTAAAACAGAAAGATTTTCTAAATCCTATACAATTTTTTCTTTATGACTTAAGATTTGCACCAAAGATACTTTCAGACACTTTTCCAAGGGTTATGGTTTTGATTGATTCTAATTTCTTGCTTTTTGCCAAGTGGATGACTGTGTCTTTATCCTATTTAAACCCCCATTCACCCACTCCCAGTCCTACACAGGGAGCATTTTCCACAAATTCAAAGGGCCACACATTTTTATCAGGATACGAAGATTTGCTCCAGACAACTCATTAGGTTTTTCCTCAACTTAATCTACAAAATAGAGAGGCAAATAAAGATAAACCATGTTCTGTTTAACTAAATCTTGCTAGTATAGTGGTGGGTTCACACTGGTTTGGGGCTTTAACACCAGCTATACTATTAATCAGATGGTGGACAATCTGTATCTTTTTGTCACTTAGAAAAAAAGATGTGGGCTGAGATTACATGACATGTGGACCAATTCCCCCTGAAGATGTCTGCCTCCATCCTAAGGTTGCTCAAATTTAACTGATTATTTGTCTTGGTCTCACACCCCCCATCTTTATTTCTATTTTAATCCTCTCTATTGACATATAAATTAAGCTGTTAGTTTATTTCAGGTATTTTTAGCTTATTCTTCATTGATCTTAACTTTAGGACAAACCAATAATTCTCTACACAATTTTAATTTAAACAAATATATATAGTACTTCCTAAGTACTTACAGATGACTGGTGTTTAATTCATAGCATTTTGAAGGAATCCTTCACCCCCACCCTTGAGATACCTTCTGGACCTGAGAGCAGTGCCTTACCTCTGAGCATGCAGGTCTCCGTGGGCTGGTAGTCTTTCTGGTAACTATAGAAGAAAGTAATCCCAATAGGTACAAACAGAAAGATGTGTGTGCAAATGCCCTAACTTTTGGTCAAAATTCATATAAAAGAAGAACAAAACAGAGGGAATGAATGACACCTGAACTAATATGTTTATCTTTAAACAAGAAGTATTTCATGGGTGAAAAGAGAATAAGAGGTACAGAATTCTAGTTATAAAATAAATAAGCCATAGGGATATAATGCACAGAATATAATGCACAGAATAGGGAATATAGTCAATAATATAAAAACTTTGTATGGTGACAAATGGTTACTAGACTTATTCTGGTGATCACATTGCAAGATATGTAAACCTTGAATTACTGTGTGATACACCTGAAACAAAGATAATATTGTATTCCAACTATCTATACTAATAAAAGGGTAATATGCAAATTGGTCACGACACCCTCACAGTAACAATCAAACAGCAGGTTGCATGGGGCGACCAGGCTGGCAGGGGAGTTAGCAAGGGACGACCAAACGACTGACCAGCAGGCTGTGTGGGGCAACCAGGCTGGCGGGGGCGGGGGGGGGGGCAGTGAGCAGCTACCAGACTGGCAGGGGGGGCAGTTGGGTGTGACCAGGTTGGCGGGGGGGGGGGGGCAGTTGGGGGCAACTAGACTGGCGGGGGGGGGGGTCAGTTGGGGGCAACCAGACTGGCGGGGGGGGGGGCAGTGAAGGGCAACCAGGCCAGCAGGGGGGGACAGTTGGGGGTGACCAGGCCAGCAAAGGGGGGCAGTTGGGGGTGACCAGGCCAGCAGAGGGGGGCAGTTGGTGGCAACCAGGCCAACAGGGGGCACTAAGGAGCAATCAGACCAGTTGTGGGGGGGCAGTTAGGGGCGACCAGGCCAGCAGGGGGAGCAGTTGGGGGTGACCAGGCTGGCAGGCAGAGATGATTAGGGGTGATCATGCTGGCAGGGGGGCAGTTAGGGGCGATCAGGCAGGCAGGCAGGTGAGCAGTTAGCATCCAGCAGTCCCATATTGTAAGAGGGATGTCCAACTGCCAGTTTCAGCCTGATTCCTGGCAGTTGGACATCCCCCAATGGGTCCCGGATTGGAGAGGGTGCAGGCTGGGCTGAGGGGACCCCCTCCCCCCATGCACGAATTTCATGCAATGGGCCTCTAGTATTTTAATAATTTTTTTAAAGAGAGAAAGGCACTCTCCTTATGCCTCTAACTGATCAAGGAAGACTTGAATGGCCCTCAAGGAGAGCTGTGTGTTCTCGTCCCTAGTCACGGGAAGGCGGCCTACTGAACACCTGGACAAAGTTGAATGTTTTCAAGAATCCCCTCCAAGGGGACAGAGACAACAGACAAGGAAATCTAAGAAAGATTATGGGAAAATTTTTCTAAAACTCAGCAGATCCATCTAGAATGAATGCAGAAGACTTAAAAAAAATCACTCTTTCTAGTTTTGTATAGAAGAGTTAAACTGGCTTTATGTTAGAGTGAGAAGATAGATAATGTTTGATTCGTCCTTTTTTGTTCCCAGAAGATGCAGAGTAACAGAAACACATAGTGTGGGCAGGAGAAAGTCAGTAAGAAATTTAGTTGTTAGACTTTATGTAAGATTTCCCTCGTTAAGACAACCCCCCTGCTGAGGATTACCCTGTTAGTCCTCTTTATTTCTGGGTTTAGCCTAGTACCTGGCACCTACTTTGTCCGCAATAAATATTTGTTGAATTAATAAACAAAATACCCAAATTCCTAAAATTCCATCATGTAAACTATGAGAATAATGTTAAAACATATGTATTTAGCTAATGAAGGGCAGAAAATACAGTGGTTCTGCTAAATTGTTATTAGCTGAGCAATTGGTAAATATTGTAATATTGTGTTTTTTTGTTGTTAATCCTCACCTGAGGATATTTTCTCCACTGATTTTTAGAGAGAATGGAAGGGAGGGTGAGGGACAGAGAGAGAGAAACATCAATATGAGAGAGACACATCGATTAATTGGCTCTCACATTCACTCTAACCAGGGCTGGGGATCAAGCCTGCAACTGAAGTGCATGCCCTTGATAGGAATCAAACCTGAGACCCTCAGTCCCTGGGCTGACGCTCTAACCACTGAGCAAAACTGGCTAGGGCTATTGTAATATTTTCAAAGAAGTTGAGAAATAATCCCTGTGTCCCTACAGCTTCAATCCCCATGCCCAATCACCCAACCTCCCATTCACTAAAACAATGATCCATACAATGGAGTCAAGACAGTCTCTTCAATAAATGGTGTTGGGAAAATTGGACAGATACATGCAAAAAAAAAATGAAACTAGACCACCAACTTACACCATACACAAAAATAAACTCAAAATGGATAAAAGACTTAAACATAAGCCGGGAAACCATAAAAATCTTAGAGGACTCCATAGGCAGCAAAACAGCATACATATGTCATAGCAATATCTTTACCGATACAGCTCCAAGGGCAATGGATACTAAGGAGAAAATAAACAAATGGGACTACATGAAAATAAAAAGCTTCTGCACAGTAAAAGAAACCATCAACAAAACAACAAGAAAGCCCACTGCATGGGAGAACATATTTGTCAATGTTATCTCCGATAAGGGTTTAATCTCCAACATTTATAGGGAAGTCATACAACTTAACAAGAGGAATATAAATAATCCAATCAAAAATGGGCAAAGGACCTAAATAGACACTTTTCGAAAGAGGACATACAGAATGTCAAGAGACATATGAAAACATGCTCAAAGTCACTAATCATCCGAGAGATGCAAATCAAAACAACAATGAGGTACCATCTCACACCTGTCAGAATGACTATCAACAACAAATCAACAAATGACAAGTGCTGGCGAGGATGTGGAGAAAAAGGAACCTTTATGCACTGCTGGTGAGAGAACAGTATGGCATTTCCTCAAAAAATTAAAAATGGAACTTTCATTTGACCCAATAATCCTGCTTCTAGGAATGTATCCCAAGAAAACAGAAGCACCAATCAGAAAGGATATATGCATCCCTATGTTCCTAGCAGCACAATTCACAATAGCTAAGATTTGGAAACAGTCTAAGTACCCATCAGCAGACGAGTGGATTAGAAAACTGTGGTACATCTATACAATGGAATTCTACGCTGCTGTAAAAAAGAAGGAGTTCTTACCATTTGCAACAGCATGGATGGAACTAGAGAGCATTATGCTAAGTGAAATAAGCCAGTCAGAGAAAGATAAATATCACATGATCTTATTCATTTGTGGAATATAATGAACAACATAAACTGATCAACAAAAATAGAGCCAGAGACATAGAAGCATCGAACAGACTGTACAACCTATGAGGGAAGGCAGGGGGTGAGGTGATAAGAGATCAACCAAAGGACTTGTATGCATGCATATGAGCAAAACCAATGGACACAGACAGTAGCGGGGCGGGGCGGGGGGGGGGCAGTGAGGGCTTATGCTTGGGTGAGGGGGTGGTGGGGGAGAGGTCAATGGGGGAAAAAGGAGACTCATGTAATACTTTAAATAATAAAGAATTAAAAAGAGTGAGAGAGAGAGAATGATCCGTTTACTGAAGAATGAAGGCCTGTATAGCAGAGGTCTTCCCTGGCCATCACTTCTAACTGGGCAGATTCTGGCCCACAGTGCCTGGACCAAAATATTTTAATATAATCCTCAAGTGTGTATGGAACAGGACCCTTTGGGAAAGCATATGATGTTAAGTGTCTTAAGATCTATTTATTCTAAGTGAAAAACATTCCTGAAGGGCCTTTTTAAAAAGGTTTATTGTTATGTTTTCAGAAGAGTCTCAAGAGTACACTCTGAAAGAAACGAACTGAAAATAGGGACACTTTTGTGAAAATAAATTCCATTCTGATTTGGCATGTGCTCTTTAAACCTCATTTATTTCTCTTGAAATTTGTTTTGCTGTGTTGTTAAAATGTTTTCTGCATGAATCTGGCATTGCCATGATAGCATGTTTTAAGTAGTATGGGTAAAACAAAGTATCAGAGTATCAGGGGTGGAGAATATTTATGAATCCTCAATTATATTTGCAGTGATTGGTTCCATGGAGATAAAACATTAAAGAATACCTGAGGAAAAAATATCTGAGTCCATGAGAGGAAAATTCAAGCTGATAGTCATGACACTTCAGATGCATTTGTACAGGTAACTTTCAATACTGCATTGTATTTACTTGCAGTTCAAATCTTACCTCCCATTTTGTGTTTGGGAAGGCACATTATGAACAAGATTAATAAGCCCACAAAAGAAGAATTCTTGTAACCTGATTATGTGTTCTTGCATTGTCTCTGAAGTTTTGATATAACTTAATGAATAATTGTTTTAAAATTTCATTTTATACAGTAGATCCAGAGACATAGAAGCATAGAACAGACTGTGGAATCTCAGAGGGAAGGTGGGGATGGTGGTGGTGGTGGATGGGTAGAAAGAGATCAACCACAGAACTTGTATGCATATATGCATAACCCATGGACACAGACAATAGGGTGGTAGAGGCCTGGGGTGGGGAGCGGGGGCAGGCAATAAGGAGTCAATGGGGGGAAATGGGGGACATATATAATACTTTCAATAATAAAGACTAAAAAATAAATAAAATCTAATTTTATACTATTGGTTAGAACATGTATTACTGCTGAGTATTCCTTTTGAAGAATAAAGCTTCAATACATGGCAGGACACTAAATTTTATTACGCAACTAAGAGCATAAAAATAATAGGAGGTTATCTTTAGTGAATTGGGTGATGGAAGTCTTGTGAAGGTTTTATTAGCAACTATCAGCTAGACTTGACAAGTAATTTTGGTTAAGCATGGGAGGATCTGATTTTGGAAATCATCTAATCTGGGTGTTTCATTTTGTAAATGAGGAAACTGAGGCCCAGAGAGGGTCAGTGACTTCCGCAAGATTATGTAGCAAGTTGATGGCAAAATTAAAATGGCTACGGAGGACCCCTGTGCCCCATTCCTGCCCTGTGTACACGACACAGTGCTACCTCTTCTGTCTAAAAATACAGATATCACTATGGAATAATATGTGCTTTAAAAAACCACCACCCAGTATGCACATACATCCTTAAATCAGAATATATCTTAGAACACAACAATAAATAATGTGTAGTTTTTTTTCAATTAACTAAATTTTTTCTCTAGGTACTCTCCATCTCCTCAGAAAAACATAACTATTTTGGTGAAAACCTTAAACTTTAAGGTAAATTCACTTGATGGCTAATGATAGATAAAATTAAAAAGGAAAATAAACTTGAGTCAATGAGTGAGGCACAATATTATAGTAGGATCTCGGAAGACTATACCACTCAGTTCCCAGCACTCTCAAGACCGGTCAGAGTATGTAGCAGTTCCCCTGCACCCACAAGGGCATTAGAAGGTTGATTCTTTTTCTTCCAGTGAAATGCATCAATAGAATGGGGTTAAATACTGGTTTGGATGTAAGAGACCATATTAAAGCGGATCATGTGCGACCTTGTGCATTGCTCCCACAGTCTGATGAACTCATCTCTCTCTCTCCCAGCTTCCACCCCTTTCTGAAAATCCCATATGTTATTGCTTTGTAAAACTCAAATCTTATATATTCGTCCTTGAATATGACAGTAATATACACTATTTTCCAGATGGAGAAAGTCTTTGTCATAAAAATAAATAATTTTAAAACATATTTATTAGTTAACAGCCACTTGGAAATGATTCAAAGGAAAAAATAAGCTGTTTTCACCCTTGGTAAATCCAAGTGAATCATAAAACTTTCAGTGGTGTTTAGATCAAAATATAGACTGCTCTCTCTTCCATTAATTGAAGTCACATAGGAATGTAAGATAAACCTACTACATAAAAATGCTTATAATCGTTAATGTTTTGTTATGTATTGCCTTTAGTTTAAATGTCTACATAGAACTAAAATATCAAGGTGTATTTTTTAATCTGATTATACATTCAGGAAAAACGTTTCTTACGAAATATCAAGAGCAAAGTGTGTTCATTTCAGAAAAACCAACTTCAAAATAATTTTAAAATATTTAGTTTTTCTATTTAACTTTCATGTGAAGGTTATTTATACTTAAATTGAAAGTATTATTATATTTTAGGTTACAATTTTGGCTTCTTAAAACACAAAAAGAAAAGCATTTTTAAAACCTAATAAAGTGATTTCTGAGAAATAATTTCACAGGAAGTTAAAAATATTCTAAAATCTACATGCAGGTATACAGAAAAGTAGATCTTACTGACTGGGTTAAATTGAGGGTGGCCTTAAAATACATATTTTAGTTCATAAAATATATTTCAGAAAGCTGTTAAGTTTGAGGACATGTTATAATAACATTGCTGTAAAAGTGAAACCAATTAATTGTATCATTATTCAAGCTGAGCAAAATACTAAAACAGTAAAAAAAAAAAGGTAATGAAATAAAATATGTAGGTGGTGGCTGATTTATGTATTTTTCAGCCTTTTAGCTATTTCAGATGACTTGCAGTTTAATAATTTAGTTTAAAAGCAACAATTAAATTCTCTATGTATCCAGTTTCTTTTTGGCCATGCCACTTCCATGTGTTCTTGTAGATATGAGTGAAAAGACAAACGAGAAACTATGAGTTTCTACCCCACAGAAGGGAAAATTCTCCTAGCAAACATCTGCTCTGGGCAAAGCAGTTCAAGTGCAAAGCTATGATAGTATTGTCAGGATTTCTTTCAAGGGAAGAGCAAGAAGCAAAGAAGCAAAGAGGGCGGTGGGAACCCCTGACACCCTCCTTCCTTATGGAATTTTATTATCAGCAGTGAAGGGGCCAAGAAAAATCTGTCTTCCTTTGTTTTCCTTTGTATCAATTTCCTCTTCTAAAATACAAAGTTTTAAACAAAATAGCCTGGCTTTTGAAATTATATACATTTATATGTACATATATATAACATATATATACATATACATACATATAAATATATATATAAATGTAATCACACATTAACAGCTGATAGCTCAATTGATGTTTTTTTCTTTTCAGATTTAACCCATTGGAATTAATAATGGTAGCCAAAATGTATACATTTTTGGACACTTTGTATACACATAAACACACACATACACACACATGTACATACTATATACACACATGCACATATTCCAGATTTAGGTGTAATTGGATGTATTCTCTAAACAGTAAAATCTACTGTAGAGAGATTATAAAAGCTGCCAGTTCTTCTGAGATTTCCAAGCCTATTTCAATAAACAGAATGATTGAACGTCATCATTATGAATGTGTAGGCTTCTGTAACTCCAAGACCAAGAATGAAGAGTTTATGCTGGACCAAAGCTGACTGAGGAAGTATCATGGAGTAGACTATGATTTATGGGGAAATGACAGCTTATATTTTAAAAAATTAAAGAAGAAACCAGCTGTTGCCCCATCTGTTTAGATATTCTGTATCATTAAACTCTGAGGGAATACTATTTATTGTGTGACTCATCAACATGTTTCTTTGGTGATAGTGGTTGAGATAGTAAATCTTAAGAAGTGAAGGCTTTGTCAGACCCACCAGCACAGGCAGGCAGGAGAACACCATGGTGTCACAGCCTTCAGTGGTTTCATGGGAATGCCCATGTTAGTTCTCTTTCTCTTTGACTATCACATGAGCCTGTCAGATCCAAACATGAACCCAGTCATTTCTGGCCACAGATAAAGAGAATTAAGCAAGGGACATCTTACGATGGCATTTTTAATAAAATGTGGGCTGTCTGACAAATCAAGCACATTCAAAACATGTGAATTAATAGACTGAAGTCAGACGTGGATGGGGGTTATCTCTCAACATGTACTTCAAGGTCCACCAGTGGGCTGTGGAAGCTCATCTGAAAGGGTTAAAATGTATTTAATATGCAAGTTGTTTCTTTTGTTCTTAGAGGTAAGTGGTCTGAAAGTTCTTGGACTTCTATTTTTATTTTATTTTTGTATAATGGAAGGTTATTTACTAAACCAAAGTGCATTTAAAATATATATTTTTATTGATTTCAGAGAGGAATGGAGAGGGAGAGAGATAGAAACATCAATGATGAGAAAGAATCATTGTTTGGCTGCCTCCTGCGTGTCCCCCACTGGGGATCAGGCCTGCAACCTGGGCATGTGCCCTGACTGGGAATCGAACTGTTTATAGGTTGACTTCCTGGTTTATAGGTTGACATGACACTCAATCACTGAGCCATGCCGGCAGGGCCCAAAGTGCATTTTTGATGGTTGCTAACATTTGGCATGCATAAACTAAAATTAGCATGGCACTAAAGTTTGCTAAATTCTTTAATTCCATAATCTTAATAGGACTCCAGTGATTTGATAATGTTAAAAAGCTCCTCCTGTATAGTAGAGCTAATGAGTGGTAGTAAATACTTAAAAACATTTCTTATACTCTTTACAGTTCATTCAGTTGAACAGGTGGATCACAGAACCAGGGTTTCAAATACTGTCATAGTCTGGAACAGAATGTCAAATCTAAGAAGAGAAAATTGAATTAGGATTGTTAGTCATTTTCAAATACCAGCAGCAAAATATATAATTTGTTAGTCTTTGCTTTATATATACATGTGAAAAACAACATCAAACTTTAGGATGGACATTGATGAACTTTAATTTGTGCAGGGAAGGGAAACGTATAATAAAAAACACACACCTAGAAATATGCAATTTAGTGGAGACAGGATTTAAGGGTACGTGAAACTGTCAGATGGAAGAGGCATTCTTGATTCTGAAGAGTTCTGTGGCTCTGTTTGTGGAAACATAGAGATGTTAGACAATAACATAAAGGAAGATACTTTCTTCTGCATCTGTTTCCTGCTCTGAAAGAGGATAATACTATTGATCATCCTTGTGCCAGGAACAATGAGGAAACATTTAATTAGCATCTGAAATCTTTGGAGCATGAAGGGGACAATGTAATATACTCCCCAGTTCCCCTTGAATGATGGACTTCTTTGCCTAGCTGCTGGGAGTGCTGCTGATGGCAACTCTCCCCTATTATAAGGTTGTGGAAATGGTACATCTGGGATCGGGCACATGCAGGGTTGGGGGACACAAGGAAGTAGCACAAGCAGAAAATCTAGACTGTGGGAACCCCATGTCATCTGCTATTGATGCCCAGTGCCTCTCCCTCCACTCACTCCTATAGCCACATTTGGGATCCCACTTGACAGCAAAGCAAGTGAGGCAGTGGGTACATGGCCATGAGAGCTAGTGATTATATTCCATCTCATCCCCCAGAAGCTGTTGCTCTGAGTGATCAGACAACTTGTTGAAGGCACAGCTGAGACTCCATGTTGGTGCCCCACTAACCTAATTGTTTAGGATGCAGTACTTGCTCTAAATCAATGATTGTTAAGTGGTGCCTGACATGGGTGTGTCCTCAGTAGATATTATTTGGGAGTTGGGGAACCATCACTTTGTATTATCCTTTCAGAGAACATACACTTCTTTTCCCTGAATCTCTTGAGCTCTGTGGGTTTAGAAGTTTTGGTTCCCAGCAGGGGAATATTTCCAGCAAGGGGCAAAGTGTGCATCCCACCCACTAAACTTAAAGCTACACTGCTACCGGAGCACTTCAGGATCCTCAGGGTGTGGGACCAACAGGCAAGAAGAGGAGTTAGCATCATGGCAGAGATAATTGACCAGAATCATCAGGAAGAGGGAGAGCTTTTGGTACACAATGGGCAGGGATTAATGTGGCACTCGGGTGATTGACATGGGCATCCCTTGCCTAATTTTGATGGTAAACGGATATGTGACCACTCTGGGCTCAGATAACTCAGGGATGAGGGCTGAGGTCATGCCAGCAGGTCAACTCCTCAGGAGCAGAAGTGCTAGCTGAGTGTGAGTGGTATTTGAAAGAACAAAAGAGGAAGGAGACAGTGTGGCCTTGAGACCAGCTAAGGGAGTTATAGTTGGTTCTGTTAACTTTCCGTGTGTAAGTTTTTTTCTGGGAAAGAGTTCCATCAGACTTATGGAGGAGCTGTTCTTGGAACTGCAATTCTTCCTCACACTCCGCCACCACCTCCTAGTCCAAGTAATTAATGTCTTTTATCCGAAATAGCCTCTACTTTGACTATTGGGTCCTACGTAATCTACCCCAGAGCTGCTGAAATGAATTTTTGACAATGGAAATCAATCATATTATTTCTCTGCTGAAAGGCTCCAAACGTTTCCCTTTGTCCTAATAAACTTCAAGTTCATGGCCCCAGGCTATCCAGACCCTATCTTCTCCTACCACTCTCCCTCTTGCTTTCTCTGGCCGGCCAGCCACGTTGGCTTCACGCTTCCTTGCGCATGCCAAGCTCCTTCCCACATCAGGACCTTGCTGCACCTGTTCTCTTTACTTGGCAGACACTTTCTCCTGATGTCCACATGGCTGGTGGTTTCACTTCCTTCAGATCCCCAAGCAGATGTCACTTCCTCAGAGAGGCCTTTCCAGCCTCTAAAACAGCCCATCGAAAACGAATTGCTTAGTCCGCTTTAATTGTTTTCACTGTACAGGAAACAGTGCACATGTAACAATATCTCATGAGACAGTGATGTAAGTATTAACTTGTTATTTAGGTCTTCTTTGCTAGTTAGGTATTATTGTCAGAATCCTCACTCGCTGTAAGTGCCATGAGGGTGAGTCCTTTTCTTCTCTTGTTTGTCTTCACATCTCTAGCGCCTAGAATACAGCTTGGCATGTGTTAAGTGCTCAGTAATTATTTATTGAATTAATGAATGATGCAGACATTTAGTAAATATTGACCAACCGATGTCTTCAGTGAATCAGTTGCCTTCTTTTGCAGTGGATTGAGTTTCTTTTTCTACCTAAGAATAAATAAAAAATAGGGACCATTCTTAAAGATAGTGCAAACGAAAGATCATTATAGCCATCATATTTTAAAGAAAAGGTGCTTTTTTACTTGGCTAGGATATATGGTCTATTGTTCTGAAGAAAATTTCTGCTGTCAAGCTCACTTTGGTGAGAGTGTTTGATATGCCTGGCCCAGATTTTAATTATAAACTTCCAGATGAGTCATTCTTTGGTAACATTTATCCTACCCGTTTCCACCACTTCCTCAGGGGAGGTTAATCTAAATTCTGATAATACCAAGAAGGGCAGCACTTGAGTTTTGTTCTTATTATTAACAAGTTTCAATGAGTTCTTTTGGAGTTTTTCTTTTGTTTGAAACACATTAATTGTGACTTTTAAACTCGAAGTCAGTCTTTAATGCATAATTCAGAGTACTGACGTTATTGTTCTCTATCTCAATGGTGCAGACAAAGCGCTTTGTAAAGTAAACCCTTGCCTATTGTTAAAGCAAAGTTCATGAGCATTCAAGCCTAATATTTCAAGATAATCTTTTAACTAACTATAGACATGGTCCTGCCATTTGTAGGCAGGAGAATTTATTGATTGACATTTTATTTAAATGTAAGGATTTGATGAAATGTCCAGGTAATAAACCTGAGATTTCTTTCATTTTTGTTTTGTAAGAAGTCAGGACTACTTTATATTCAATTTAGATATGAAATGACATTTCTTAGGAACATTCAGAATTAGAGAAAATTGCAAAAATAAGATTAGAAATTGGCCTGCAGATCCCTTGGTCGGAGATTTGGGGGCATGATGGGTGAGATAAGGTAGTACTATCTCTAAGGAACTAATGTGACCTGGGCCCTATCACAGTGTAACTTCTCTGCTTCCTTCCTCCCTCAAAAGCAAGATCCTCTCTCAGACACAGTAGGTGTGTCTTTACCTCAAGATAGCCTACAGAGAGCAGCATAACTTCACCTACTTTGGTAGGTAGAATAGTGGCCCACAAAGATGTCCATGACCTAGTACCCTGGACCTGTGAACATGTTAACTTACACGGTAAAAGATACTTTGCAGGTGTGATTAAGTTAAGAAACTTGAGATGAGAAAGTTATCCTTGATGATCCAAGTAGGCTGAGTGTAAACATCCTGATAAAGATGCAGGAGTCAGAGTCAGAAGAGAGGACAGTGACAACAGGAGCAGAGGTTGGAGTGATGTGGCCATCTAATTAGCATATGCAATGCTAATTCAGAGGTCTTTATAAATAGAGCTAAGGGATGCCTGCAGCCTCTGGAAGCTGGAAAAGTCAAGGAACAGATTTTCCTCTGCAGCTCCCTGAAGTAACCAGCCATGCAGACACTGTGATTTTAGCCCCATAAGACTCATTTTGGACTTTGGACCTCCAGAGCTGTAAGAGATTTGTGTTGTTTTAAAGCCACTGTGTTTGTGGCAATTTGTTACAGCAGCAATAGAAAACTAGTATACCTACATGATCTTGACCAAAGCTAGGGTGAAAGGTGAAACATGTGGTTAATAGCTAAAAACTGCTCTGCTGTGTGGGTTGCCAGGTAAAGCCTCCATGTTGTAGTTAAAATGTCAGGTTTACAAATAGGGATGATGTTAATTTATCTGTTCAATAGCAGAGTTATTGAGTACCTCGCTTGCTTCAGGAAGCATGAAGCAAGGTATGGAGTTACTGTAGCAATGTAATGGCAGGGAGGCCTACTTGTTAAATATTTGCCCATAGCCCACCTTCTAGGTTTTGGCATAAAAAGAAGTTCTTCAGGTTCAGGGGATGAGAAGAGATAAATCAAAGAATTTGTATACTTATAGGTTTAGCCCACAGACATGGGCAATAGGGTAGTGAAGACATGGGGGTGGGTGGGTAGGGTCTGGGAGGATGGGAGTAAAGGAAGGGAAAAGGGGGAGATATCTGTAATACTATCAACAATAAAAAGTTTATTTAAAAAAAGAAGTCCTTCAGACTGGTTTGAGGCAAAGCAATGCAGGTGAATAGTGATCCACTTCCACATGTAAGTTTAGTTTAAGCCTAAGCATACTCTTTATCTTCATTCTTTTCTTTTATCTGTTAAAATTTACTCTGAATCTAGTACAGTGGTTCTTGAGAAAAAAGCAGAATCTTAAGGAAGGCATACCAAAATCTCAAGAAGTATGCATATAATTTGAGTAAGGCAAATTTAAAATTGCCATTACTTTAATTTTTGTTATTTCATACGTTGGGAATTTTCAAGTGAAATTAAATGAGAACATAAGATTTAAAGTTGAGAAACATTGATTAGGGTCACTGAGACTTGTCAACTTTTCCTGGGAAATTTCTTTCATATCTTATTCTTCCTCTTTGCTATTACCGTGACCGCTTCCTATTGCATTATATTTAGTTCTTTAGCTATGCCATTCATTCCTCCATGATTAGGAGCACGCCATAGTTACACATATGCTCCACAACTAGTCTATGCTTACTTTAGCATATGTTCAATACATGCTTATTAATCTGAATTCCTGTTATCAGATCTTTAAGATCCTTTGCCTAATATTTTATATTTACCAAAGTAGTTTTCACAATACTAATGTCAGCAAAGACATTCAGTACTTCTCATCAACTAGTTAAATGTTTGGCTAAATTATTGCTACACCCTTTTATCCTGTGTCAATTTTAGATTATTTGACTGATCTTCATTGATTAGTTATTAATTTTTTTCTGCACTGCTAATTCAGATGTCTTTATAAATAAGTCAATTCCATGTTTATAAAATTAATTACTATCTTATCTTACTGACAGGTTAGTTAAGGCTCTTTTGTATTTTGTGCTTTATAAACCATTAAATTAATGTGAAAGTACTTATTTCCTTCATTTTTTGACTTCTTTGCTCTTTATTTTTTTCGGTCACTTCATCCAAGTGGTAATTTTCCTTTTTAGATGTTCTTGATTTTTAAATGACTCTTTCTTATATGCATTCATATCTTACTTAATTTTTAAGTTATGTTATTTTGAAACCTCGACTCTTTCAGGAGACATATCACTTACAATCTTATTAATATCTCTGTTATAAAATATTATACTGATGAGAAAATTGCAATATAACTCATCCTGGAACAGTAATTTTCTTTGAATTGCTAATGGGATCAACTACCCACACCCTCAATGCCCCAGTTCAGATAGGGTAGGAGCCAGAAAGAGCTCTTTATCTCATCCTATGTATCCAAATAAGTGGAAATTAAACAACATGCTCCTAAACAACCAATGGGCCAAGAAGAAATCAAGAGAAAAATTAAAAAATATCTTAAAATAAATGAAAACACAGTAAATCAAATTTATTGGATGTATCAAAAGCAGTATCAAGAGGGAAATTTATAACAATAAATTCCTACATTAAAAAAAAAGAAAAATCTCAAATAACCTCAAGGAACTAAAGAAAGAAGAACAAACTAAACCTAAAGTTAGCATACAGAAGAAAATAATAAATATAAGAGCGGAAATAAAACAGAGATTAAGAAAACAATAGAAAAAATAAATAAAACTAAGATTTAGTTTATTGAAAGATTTAAAAAATTGACAAACCTTCAGCTAGACTAAGAAAGAGAGAAGACAAATTAATAGAATCAGAAATGAAACAGGAGACATTATAACTAATGTCACAGAAATGAAAAAGGGTCATAAGAGACTACAAGTATAGGCCAATAAATTTGATAACTTACAAGATACAGACAAATTTATAAATACATGCAACTTACCAAGACTGAATTGTGAAAAAATAGAAACTCTGGACAGACCAATAATGAATAAGGAGGTTGAATCAGTAATCAAAAACCTCCCAACAAAGAAAAGCTGAGGACCGAATGGCTTAACTAGTGAATTCTACCATCCATTTAAGGAAGCATTAATGCCAATTCTCAAATTCTTCCAAAAAATTGAAGAGGAGGGGACATTTCCAAACTCATTTTTTGAATCCAGTATTACCAATCCAGACAGAGATACAAGAAAATTGCAGACTACTATCCCTGATGAATATAGACGAAAAAGTTCTTAACAAAATATGAGCAAACCAAATTCAACAGCACATACACCATGACAAAGTGGGATATATTCCTTGGATGCAAAAATTGTTCAACATATACAATAAATATATGTGACATACCACAAAAGAAAATGGTGGGAAAAAAACATTATGTAATCTATCCTATCTAATAAAAGAGTAATATGCAAATTGACCATCACTCCAATACACAAGATGGCTGCCCCCATGTGGACACAAGATGGCCACCACAAGATGGCCAGGAGGGGAGGACAGTTGGGAGGGACCAGGCCTGCAAGGGAGGGCCGTTGGGGGTGATCAAGCCTGCAGGGGAGGGCAGTTGTGGGGGACCAGGCCAGCAGAGGAGGGAAGTTGGGGGTGACTGGGCCTGCAGGGAAGGGCAGTTGGGGGGGACCAGGCCTGCAGGGGAGGGCAGTTAGGGGAAAACAGGCTGGCAGGGGAGCAGTTAGGCATCAATCAGGCTGGCAGGGGAGGGGTTAGGGGGTGATCAGGCTGGCAAGCAGAAGCGGTTAGGGGCAGTCAGGAAGGCAGGCAGGCAGGCGAGCAGTTGGGAGCCAACAGTCCTGGATTGTGAGAGGGATGTCCGACTGTCCATTTAGGCCTGATACCGGTAGGATCGGGCCTAAACGGGCAGTCAGACATCCCTCGAGGGGTCCCATATTGGAGAGGGTGCAGGCTGGGCTGAGGAACACACACCCCCATGCACGAATTTCATGTACCGGGCCTCTAGTAGATATATAAAATCCTAAGTGACCATTATGACAGAATGGCCACAATGACCGGAACGACTGGTTGACTAGTTGCTAGTGCGCACTGAGCACCAGGGGGCAGATGCTCAATGCAGGAGCTGCCCCCTGATCTTCAGTGCACTCCCATAGGGGGAGCGCCACTCAGCCAGAAGCTGGGCATCATGGCTGGCTGGTGAGCCCAGAGGAGGCAATGGGAAGGAACCTCTCCTGACTCCGGAGCAGCACTACTGAGTGGCGGCAGCAGGCGCAGTGGGCTGGGATGAGTGTGAGTGGTGCTGCGCCTAGCCCTTGGTTTAGGCTCCTCCCTGGCCGCCTGCTGCTTGGCGCGCTGCTACATCCCCTGAGGGATCCCGGATTGCAAGTGACTATGTCATAGCTTATAAACTGCTACATCCCCCACGCAGTTAAACAAGGAAGGTGGCTTCTGCAGTATTTGAAAAAGAGATCTGTGGCTGCTTAACCCTAATTCATCAGAAAATCTCCAAACTGTCCACATCCTGTTTATTCTACATGGGGATGAACATGCATGCCTATATACTGGGAACAGTGTCTTAGATTTAAAAATTAAAACCTGGCAAGGCTATTTTAACACTGAAAACACAGGACAATGCAGCGATGACATGCATGGACTCTGGCTTGCACATGTTGTGGTCAGCCCTCATTCTGACACTTATAACTGTGTGACAAAGGCAATTACTTAAATTCTCTCTGCTTCAGTTTGTCCACCCATAATATGGGAAAATGGTACTACTGCCTCAGAAGGATCATGTTATGTACTATTTTTTATAATCAGGGCAAAAAAAATGTAGCTGCCCATACAACAGCAAGATGCCTTTCACCTGTATGAAAAGTATGGTCGCTGGTGCATGGAGTGTCCTGGATTGCGAGGATCGGGCCTAAACCAGCAGTTGGACATCCCCAGAGGGGTCCTGGATTGCGAGAGGGCACAGGTCAGGCTGAGGGGGACCCCCCCCCTTCCGGGACAAATTTCGTGCACCGGGCCTCTAGTCATCTTAATAGATTGGAACAAACATTTGACAAAATTTAATATTCTTTCATGATAACATCTCACAATAAATTATGTATAAAAGAAATGTACCTCAACATAATAAAGGTCATATATTACAAGTCCATGACTGACATTATACTCAACAGTGAAAGCTTTTTTGCTAAGATCAGAAACATGGTAAGAAGGCCCACCCTTACCACTTTTAGCAATATAACACTAGAAGTCATAGCCAGAACAATTAGGCAAGAAAAAGAAATAAAAAGCATCCAAATCAGAAAGGGAGAAGTAATAATCTGTTTGCAGATGACATGATCCTGTTATATAGAAAACCTTTAAGGTACATAGAAAACCTAAATATTCTACACACACACACACACACACACACACACACACACACACACACATACAAAACCAACAACTGTTAGAATTAGTAAGAAATTTCAGTAAAGTTGCAGGATATAAATAATCAACATACAAAAACCAGTTGCATTTTCATAAACTAACAATACACTATTCAAAAAATAAGTTAAGAAGCAATCCTATTTATAGTAGCATCAAAATAATAAAATACTTAGAAATAAAGTATTGGACACTGAAAACTATAAAATATTGATGACAGTAATTAAAAGATAAACAAATAAATGGAAAGACATCCTATATTCATAAATTGGGAGATAATATTGTTAAAATGTCTATACTTCCCAACACAATCTACAGATTAAATTCTATCTCCATCAAACTCCAAATGTCATTTTTTTTACAGAAATAGAAAAAATATTTCTAAAATTCATATGGAACCCCAAAACCCCAGAATAGCCAAAATAACCTTGAAATAAAAGAAAACTGGAGACATCCTACTTCTTGATTTCAAAATATATTACAAAGCTACAGTTATTAAAGCACTATAGTATTGGCATAAAGACATACATATAGACCAATGGAACAGAATAAAAAGCTCCAAAATCAATGCACACACATAGAGTTAACAGATCTTTGACAAGGGTGCCAAGGATACATAATGGAGAAAGGGTAGTTTCTTCAACAAATGCTATGGGGAAAACTGGATATCCTCATGCAAAAGAATAAAATTTAATCATTATCTTACACTGTATACAAAAATCAACTCAAAATGGATTAAAGGCTTAAATGTAAAATCTGAAACTATAAAATTTCTAGAAGAAAACAGGGAAAAATCTTCTTGCATTGGTGTTGGCAATGTTTTCTTGGATCTGACATCAAAAGCACAGGCAACAAAAGCAAAAATAAACAAGTGGGATTATATAAAATGAAAAAGCTTATGTTATAGCAAAAGAAACAATCAACAGAGTGAAAAGGTGATCTACAGAATGGGAAAAATGTTTTCAAACCATATATCTGATAAGGGGTTAATTTCCTAAATATATAAAAATCTCCTACAATTTAGTAGCAAAAAGAAAATAACCTGGTTACAAAATGGGCAATGAACTTGAAGGAACATTTTTTTTTAAAGAAGACATACAAATAGGCAAAAGGTATAGGAAAAGATGCTCAAGATCACTAATTATTAGGGAACTGCAAATAAAAACTACAGTTATCACCTCACTCTTGCTAGAATGCCTAATATAAAAACGGAAGTTGGCAAGGATGTGGAGAAATTGGAACCCTTATACACTGTTCCTAGGAATTTAAAACAGTGAAGCAACTATGGCAAACAGTATGTAGGCTTCTCAAAAAATTAAAATTAGAATTACCATAAGGTCCAGCAATCCCTCTTATAGTATATATCCAAAAGAATCGAAATCAGGATCTTGAAAAGATATCTTTACTCCCATGTTCATTGCAGCATTACTTATAATAGCAGATATGGAAACAACCCAAGTGTCCATTGATAGATGAATGGATAAAGAAAATATGACATATACATACGATGGAATATTATTCAGCATTAAAAAAGAAGAAAATTCTGCTCTTTGTGACAACATGGATGAACTTAGAGGATATGCTAAGTGAAATAAGCTAGCTATAGAAAGACATGATTGTACTTATATGAGGTATTTAAAGAAGTCAAACTCAAAGAAGTGGAAAATACAATAGTGGTTGTAAAGAGCTGTGTTGGAAGGAATGAGGAGTTGTTGTTGATCAGTGGGCATAAAGTTTCAGTATGGTACATGAAAAATTCTAGAGACCTATTGTACAACATAGTGTCTAGAGTTAACAAGACAGTATTGTGTCCTTAAAATTTGTTTCGGAGAGAACTCAAGTGTTCTTACCACCACCAAACAAACAAACAAACAAACAAACAAACAAAGCAAAACAAAGGGACACAAAGAAACTTTGAGAGGTGTTCATATATCTATTCCCTTTATTGTGATGATGGTATCATAGGTATTTGCATATGTCCAAACTCATCAAATTGTACACAGTGACTATGTGCAGTTTTTTGCATATCCATTATACCCCAGTATATATGGTAAAAAAGAAATGCTGTGTAAAATAATGAAATGCCTAACTGAGAAAATATATTCAAAAGTAGCAATAATGTCCCTTTTTAAAAATTTTCTTTATTGATTAAGGTATTACATATGTGTCCTTATCCCCCTATTGCCCTCCCCTACCTCTTCACTCATGCCCTCACCTCCCCTGGTGTCTGTGTCCATTGGTTAGGCTTATATGCATGCATACAAGTCCTTTGGTTGATCTCTCCCCCTTACTGCCACGCTCCCCTGCCTACCCTCTGAGGTTTGCTGGTCTGATCCATACTTCTCTGTCTCTGGATCTGTTTTTGTTCATCAGTTTATGTTGTTCATTATATTCCACAAATGAGTGAGATCATGTGATATTTATCTTTCTCCAACTGACTTATTTCGCTTAGCATAATGTTCTCCAGGTCCATCCATGCTGTTGCAAATGGTAGGAGTTCCTTCCTTTTTACAGCAGCGTAGTATTCCATTGTGTAGATGTACCACAGTATTTTTCTTTTTTTTTTTCAATCTTTATTGTTGAGATTATTACAGATGCCCCTCTTTTTCCCCCCATAGCTCCCCTCTACCCAGTTCCCAGCCCACCCCAGGCCCTCGCCACCCTATTGTCTGTGTCCATAGGTAATGCATACATGCATATAAGATCTTTACCTATTTTCTTCACACACACCCCACACCCCCTTTCCTCTGAGAATCATCAGTCTGTTCCATTTCCATGCCCCAGATTCTATTCTGTTCAGCAGTTTATTCTAGTTCATCAGATTTTTTATTCAATTCATTTGATTTTTAGATTCACTTGTTGATAGATATGTATTTGTTGTCACTTTGTTGTTCATAATTTTGTACCACAGTTTTTTAATCCACTCATCTGCTGATGGGCACTTAAGGCTGTTTCCAAATCTTAGCTATTGTAAATTGTGCTGCTATGAACATAGGGGTGCATATATCCTTTCTGATTGGTGTTTCTAGTTTCTTAGGATATATTCCTAGAAGTGGGATTCCTGGGTCAAATAGGAGCTCCATGTTTAGTTTTTTTGAGGAAACTCCATACTGTTCTCCACAGTGGCTGCACCAGTCTGCATTCCCACCAGCAGTGCACGAGGGTTCCTTTTTCTCCACATCTTCACCAGCGCTTGTCATTTATTGATTTGTTGATGATAGCCATTCTGACAGGTGTGAGATGATACCTTATTGTCGTTTTGATTTGCATCTCTTGGATGATTAGTACTTTGAGCATGTTTTCATATGTCTCTTGGCCTTCCTTATGTCCTCCTTTGAAAAGTATCTATTTAGGTCTATTGCCCATTTTTTGATTGGGTTGTTAATCTTCCTTTTGTTAAGTTGTATGAGTTCCCTGTAAATGTTGGAGATTATACCCTTATCGGTGATAACATTGGCAAATATGTTCTCCCATGCAGTGGACTTTCTTGTTTTGTTGATGGTCTCTTTTGCTGTGCAGAAGCTTTTTATTCTGATGTAGTCCCATTTGTTTATTTTCTCTTTAGCTTCCATTGCCCTAGGAGCTGTATCAGTAAAGATATTGCTTCAGCATATGTCTGAGATTTTGCTGCCTGTGGATTCCTCTAGTATTTTTATGGTTTCCTGTCTTATGTTTAAGTCTATCCATTTTGAGTTTTGGACAGATACATGCAAAAAAATGAAACTAGATCACCAACTTACACCATACACAATAATATCCCTTTAAATTTAATGCTGACCGCAATGCTTTGTAATTTTCCTTTCAAAAACTGGATTTTCCCAGCATGACACCCAGTGCTGGCATCAGTAACAGACACTTAAAAACATTCATGCCAAGGAGTTAACAGGAAATATCTTGGCAAATTCAGAGTCAAAAGCAAAGCACAAAATTGTCAGAACACATATCGTGTTTCTCAGAATTATCTGTATCATGTTGGAAGTTTTTATACGGAAGTGTGTGTTGACACAAATGATTAAGGCCAGGATTCCTACAATTGACAGGAAAATGACCTATAAATAATGACCTGTGATGGACTTGTCATACAGTCATTAAGTGAAATATTCTAGTACCAGTTTCCTCCCTTTGGTATCCCAGTTTCCGGCTTCTGTGAAGTACTTTTCCTTTGTAAAGATCACTCATTTTATCTGAGACCATCAAGTTTTCTTTGGGCTTTATCAAATGATAATTTCATTCTCTCTCTTAGTAGATAACAATATCAAATAGAGTATCACAAGCCTTTTTGGAACATATTTTGCTTGCACAGAAATTTTCTCTGGAGAGCTTCTTATTTCTCTTTCTACATAAAAAGCAAAATAAAATACTTGAAATGTTGAAAGTTTAGAAAAGTTTAGGATAAAAGTTAATTTTTAATAATCATTAAGGAACCAGTAGCCAATTATGTAACACAGACTATATTTTCCTATAAAATTAATAAAGCTTGATATAACTCATTGGGAAATAATATTCAGAAATATGCAAATGAGTTAAATATTAAAATTCAATTTACTATGTATGTAGAGAAAATGTAAATTTCTGGATAAATTATTTTATTAACTAAATAGTGGATCAAAGTTTCTCCAAATGAGGACTATAACTCTCAAGGTTTACAGAAAAGTAATCGTGGGAACAGTGAGTAAAATTATAGTTCCTTTTTAGTTCTTAGGGGTGCCAGCAAGGTTCTCCCTTTTGGCATTTCCTCTCAAGCAAAAAATCACTCTGGGGACCAGTGGTCTCCTTTTCTTCCTTCCTTCTTTCCTTTCTCCTTCCTTTCTTTTCTTCCTTTCTTTCATGTAGCAGTATGTGTCTCTCTCTACAATATTTACCTCTTGAACCACTGTCATTAGGGCTGCATAAAAACCTTTCTAGAGCACCTCTTTGAATTCTACTCTTTCTCTGCATGAAATCATCACTGGGTGTCCCATAACAAAGAATTGAGAACTACTTAGTCAGGTAAGCAGCACTAAACACCTTATGAACCCTCCCCGCTCCAAATTTGTTTTCCAGCATTATTCACCAAAATGGAATTAATCTCCAGTTAAACTCTGTGACCTACAATTGCTTGAACAAACACACCTCTTTTTAAAAATGTTCTCTTATTTATGCCATGCTATGTTGAATATCCTCTCTTCACCCTGTCTATCAAAATTCTGCCGCCATCCACAGCCCAAGTTGAGAGCTGCCTTTTTCATAAATCTCTTCTCGCTCAGTCAGGAGAGATCATCCGGTGCCTAGAACATCTTTAGAAATATGGTGATATTGTTCTTGAGGCACTTAACACATTTGCTTTGAACTATACTTCTTTTATTTCTCTTCATATAGTTTATGTTCACTGAGAACCAGAAATACTAACCTCTGATTCACCCATGTTATTTAGAAATATACTTCCTACAGCTTTTGTTATAGACAATCTCATGAACTAATTGTAAAAACACCAGTTAAGACAGAATTTAACATTGTCTGGCCCAACTTCTCACTTAGTAAAGGAGAAGCAAATGGAGAGTTGGTCTGATTTTTGAACAGTCACAATAAAAATAAAAATCTTTGCAGCTTTAGGGGAAGCAAAGATTTCTCAGGAAAAAAGCATGAACCATACAGAAAACATTTTTTTTAATTGGGATTAATTACAAGTAAAAACTTCTGCTCTAAAAAAAGCATTACTAAGAAAATGAAATCAAGCCACTGAAAGAAATATTCACAACACATATATCTGGTAAAGGACTTTAACCCAGAATACAGTAAGAACTCTCACAATTCAGCAATAAGAAGAACACAAAAGGGGTGTGTGTGGATGTACTTGAACAAACACCTCACAAAAAAGACATACAAATGGCTAGCAAGCTCACAACCAGATGTTGAACTTTATTAGTCATTAGGAAAATTCAAATTGAAACCACTATAAAAGACTACTACACACCCATTAGACTAGCTAAAATTATTTAAAAATAAAACAAAACTCTGACAATACCATCTGTATTGAATAAGTGTAGCAATTGAAACTCATATGCTGTTAGTGGAGGTGTAAAGTGGTAATCCACTTTGGAAAACAGTTTGGCAATTTCTTATATATACTTTTTGTATGGACTCATTTGTTTTACTGCTATGTATATGCCTGAGAAAAAAATGAAAATATGTACTCACATTGATTTATACATGAGTGTTTAAAGCAAATTTACTCATAATAGCCCCAATACAAAAACAGCGCAAATCCACATAAACAGGTGAAGAGATGAACAAATTGTGAAACATTCATACAATGAAATACTACTCAACAGTAAAAAGAAACCCACAACCTATAAAAAGAGAAGTTGGATAATCCCCAAATCATCAACCTGATTGAAAGAAGCCAGACAGAAAAGAATACTTTTTGTATGATTCCATTTTCTAGTGGCAGAAGTGGTTGCCATACTGATGGTAAAAAAAGGGGGTCAAAGAAACTTCTTGGAGTGATAAGAATGCCCTGTATCCTGATTGTTGAACTCTTAAGACTTCGCAGTGTATAAAAGAAAAAGAGCACATTTGCCTCTACAAAGGGTGGATGCTCACCCCTTGGAAGTCTTATTTATTATATATTAATAAGTTAATTATGAAACGGCTCATTCTTTCAAGTTGATTTTAAATATGTTGAATTAGGGCAACTTGACTCTGAAACTCAGGGTAACTGGCATTATTGCAACAGTGCTCAATATGAAAGGGAAATGGACAGTTTTAGAGCTCATTTTCCAAAACTCTTAGGTCAGACATGTTTTAGTGTTCAGAATTGTTTGGATTTTAGAATAGCAATGTGGTGTGCATACCATATATTACATACCAACTGCAGCTTCCCTTAATGAGAATATTAATATTTCTGTACTGAAACACATGAGACTGTGTACAAAGATAAAGACTATATATAGCCTCATGTCATTTCAGGGCATGTGCTTAAGCCAGATGAGATCTAGTAGGGCACTTAGCCAGGACTTTCAGTTTCTAAATGTTTTTGGATTTTCAAATTTCAGGTTAGGTACTATAGACCTGTAGTTGAGTTTACCAATAATTATTGAAATGACTCAACAAAGAACATGCCTGCTGTGTTTCAAAGTTATAGCTGTGATGAACTGATACTTTTGCCAAGTGTGGGCATCTTAGCCAACATTAAAGTCATGCCACTGTTCTTTCAGTGAGGAAATATAATCGCAGCCAAAGATAATGTTTCTGGGTTTAGTGGACTTACTATGGGGATGAAGCCCACTATTTCATCTTACCTGAATGAAAGAAACATCCTTCTACCTATTTATTTTCTTTTTTTAAAAAATTATCTTTATTGTTGAAAGTGTTACAGATGCTCCCTTCATGTTTTTTTTTCCCCATTGATCCTCTCCACTCTGCACCCGCCCCTCCCAAGTCTTCACCACACTATTGTCTGTGTCCAAGGGCTATGCATATTCATACAAGATTCCCCGGTTAATCACCCCCTCCCCACCCCCACCCTTGTCTTCCCTCTGAAATTCATCAATCTGTTCTATGCTTCTGTGTCTCTGGATCAATTTTTGTTCTTCAGTTTATTTTGTTCATTAGATTCCACATATGAATGAGATCATGTGATACTTACCTTTCTCTGATTGGCTTATTTTGCTTAGCATGTGTCCAGGTCCATCCATGCTGTCTCAAAGGGTAAGAGTTCCTTCTTTTTATAGCCATGTAGTATTCCATTGTATAAATGTACCCAGCTTTTTTTTTATTTTTTTTCTTTATTGATTAAGGTATTACATATGTGTCCTTATTGCCCCATTGTCCCCCCCCCCACTCATGCCCTCACCCCCCTGATGTCTGTGTCCATTGGTTAGGCATATACGCATGCATTCAAGTCCTTTGGTTGATCTCTCCCCCATACCCCCACCCTCTTATCCACTCATCTACTGATGGGCACTTGGGCTGTTTCCAAATCTTAGCTATTGTAGATTGCACTACTATGAATATAAGGGTGCATATATTCTTTCTGATGATGTATTCCTAGAAGTGGGGTCACTGGGTCAAATGGGAGTTCCATTTTTAGTTTTTTAAGGAAATGCCATACTGTTTTCCACAGTGGCTGTACCAGTCTGCATTCCCACCAGCAGTGTACTAGGGTTGCCTTTTCTCTACATCCTCATCAACACTTGTTTGTTGGCTTGTTGATGATAGCCATTCTGATAGGTGTGAGGTGATACCTCATTATTGTTTTAATTTGCATATCTCGGATGATTTGTGACTTTGAGCATTTTTTCGTATGTCTCAGCTTTCTGTATGTTCAGTTTGAAGAAGTTAGGTCCTTTGCCTAACTAATTTTTAAATTGGATTATTTGCTTTCTTTTGTTAAGTTGCATGAGTTCCTTATAAATTTTGGAAATTAACCCCTGATCGGATGTATCATTGGCAAATATGTTCTATGAAGTGGGCTCTCTTCACTTTGTGGATGGTTTCTTTTGCTGTGCAGAAGCTTTCACAACTTACATTTAAGTCTTTTATTTGTTTTGAGTTTATTCTTGTGGATGGTGTAAGTTGGTGGTCTAGTTTCATTTTTCTGCATGTATCGGTCCAATTTTCACAATACCATTTATTGAAGAGACTGTCTTTACTCCATTGCTCTTGCTTCCATTGTCAAATATTAATTGAATTGAGCATAATGACTTGGGTCGATTTCTGGGTTCTCTGTTCTGTTCCATTGGTCTAAATGCCTGTTCTTGTGCCAGTACCAAAGCACAGTGGCTTTGTAGTATAGCTTGATATCTGGTATTGTGATCCCTCCAACTTTGATCTTCTTTCTCAAGACTGCTGAGGCTATTTGGGATCTTTTTTGGTTCCATATAAAATTTTGGTGTATTTGTTCTAGATCTGTGAAATAGACCATTGGTATTTTAATAGGGATTGCATTGAATCCATAGGTTGCTTTGGGTAGTATGGACATTTTAATGATGTTGATTTTACCAATCCATGAACATGGTATATTCTTCACTTGTTTATGTCTTTCTGTATCTCTTTTTTCAATGTCCTATAGTTTTCTGAGTTCAGGTCTTTTACCCCCTTGGTTAAGTTTATTCCTAACTATCTTATTTCATTTTGTTGCAATGGTAAATGGGGTTGTTTTTTTAGTTTCTCTTTCTGAGATTTCATTATTGGTGCATAAAAATGTCATCGATTTTTGGATGTTGATTTTTTTATCCTGCTGCATTGCCGAATTCATTTGTTAAATGTAATAGTTTTTTGGTGAAGTCTTCAGGGTTTTCTATATACAATATCATGTCATCTGGGAATAATGAGAGTTTTACTTCCTCCTTTCCAATTTGGATGCCTTTATATTTTCTTCCTGTCTGATTGTTATGGCTAAGACTTCTAGTACTATGTTGAATAAGAGTGGTTAAAGCTGACATCCCTGTCTTGTTTCTGTTCTTTGGGGAAATGGTTTTAGTTTTGCCCACTGAATATGATGTTGGCTATTGGTTTGTCATATATGGCCTTTATTATGTCGAGATATGATCCCTCTATTCCCACTTGGCTGAGAGTTTTTATTAAAAAAGGATATGGGATTGCCCAGTTGGCATGGCTCAATGGTTGAGCATCAACCTATGAACCAGGAGGTTGTGGTTCAAATTCAGGTCGGGGGACATGCCTGGGTTGCAGGTTTGATATCCAGTGTGGGGTGTGTAGGAGACAGCTGATCAAGGATTCTCTCTCATCATTGATGTTTCTCTCCTCTCTCTTTCTCTCTCTCCCTTCCTTTCTCTGAAATCAATAAAATATATATATATATTTTAAAAGGGTATGGGATTTTTTTGGATGCCTTTTCTGCATCAATTGAAATGATCATGAGATTTTGTCTTCCAATTTGTTTATATGATGTATCACACTGATTTATTTTCATTTAAAAATTTGTACCCATATTACAAAACTACAATAAATGAAGAATCTCTCTGTAGGAAGTACAGTTTTCCCACTAAAATGAACAAAACTCAACATGGAATTGAAGACATGAAATATTAAATTTTTATGCCAATCATTGCTTAGCTCTCATTCAATGGGGCCTGATTTCTTCTATGTCCTGGTCAGTGCCTCTGTGTGTGTGTGTGTGTGTGTGTGTGTGTGTGTGTGTGTGTGTATGTATGTGTGTATTCACATTTGCCTTTATTCCGAAGGAAACACTGGTAAATATGGTATGGCATGGAGTTAATGTGATAAAGTACAGAGAGCATAGAGATAGGAGTTAGCCAATCTGGTCTTACTTACATTCTCAGTCCTCTCTTAAAAACCTTGTGGCTGCAAATAGTTTAGCTTCTCTAAACTTAAGTTTTCAGAACTGTAAATAAAACTCTTCCAGATTGATTTTAAGATAACACAAGATACTGTCAATCATCCAACACAGGGGAGACACTTGATAAGTGGTAATTATACTGTTTATTGCAGTATTGTTAAAGCTTTAACAGAGAAATCTATGGTTGGTTGAAAAGGGAAGTTTGTGCTAGAGATCAGCTTAAAACCTCACCTTGTAAAAATGTTGTTCTGCTTCTCCCTATTAACCATTAACATTTTCACCAGTGGGATTTGGCAAGAGCTGTATTTGATAAAATGTTTGATGAAATTGCACATCGTCTACTCTTTTACAACTGCCCCGAAAAAGCCTTGGGTCAAATATTATAATGAACTAGTATAAAATGCTTCAGAGTGCTAGGAGAACAGGAGAAAAAAATTTTCATTCAATAGGAAAGATGTAAGCTGTAACCAGGGGTCATTAAAAAAAAATCGGATTGAATTTTGACATTGCAAATGAAATTTAACTCCTTTTAGGGAAGTTTGGCCTTATTGTTATCTGATAATGCAAATGACGGAGGGTATTATATTGACAAGTGTCAGTTACAAACAATCAGCTAGAGTTCATTAAGACATTTATTCTTGAAATAAATTGATTACTTAAGTAACAAATGCAGTTAAGCAATTGACTTATTCCTCTTTTATTTATTATCTTTATTTTATTTTATTTTATTTTACTACTTAGTTCTTATGGGAAATCCTATCCAGGTCATCATAACACAATTGAAAACAACTGATAATGAAAAGAATGCTAATTGGTTTCCTTTCTCTCTTATCACTGATCCCTACACAAACTAATGCTTCCACATTCTTCCTCTTGTTTGTATCCAACCTCTCTATATATCTAGACTTGAAAATTTTTTTAAGTAATCATGAACTAACAAAGCTATGCACAGCATTGATAAAGTATATTGAGTAGTAGACAGTGCCGTTAAGTTGGACGAGAAATAATGTGTTTAAAGTCCTTGGATCAAATATTTATTGAACCAGCACTAAGCCAAGTGCTAAGGATAAAAACACAAGACTCAGTTTTTGCCGTTTGGGAACCCAGAGTTTAGTAGAGGAGATTTGTAAATAAACAAAGGCAATACAGAGCAATACATGCAATAACAGATTGTAGCCAAAGTAATAAACATTTAGAGGAACAATAAACATGCTGGGCCAGCACAGACAGGGCCGTTACACCACTCAGAGCAGAACACGGAGACTTGTGTTCTGCTCTGAGACTTACGTGGCCAAACCATCATCACCTCAAGTTGAGTGAGCCAAGAACTATCTATTATTCCCTCAATTCCACCTCCTTCAAAGAGACGGTCAGGACTAAATTTATGAATTCCCTGACTCTAGATTCCAATAATTACAGGCTGTTGTTGCTCCTTGTGATTAAGCCCCTAGGCTTTTAATTCCTGTTTAATTCATCCAATATCCAAAGTCCCAGTGACCTCTTTAAAAAATAGTATAATCTATTGCAAAGAAAATCTATTTTCTACTACATTATGCTGTTTACCTTCCTAGACAACTTTTCTAGCCTCTCCTCCTCTTCCTTTCTTCCACCTCATACAACAGTGCCCCTTAAAAGTTCTATTCCACAATGTAACAATTCCTCTACACCTCAACTTCTATTCAGAATATTCTTTCTGTCTCTGTCTCAACTGACCCCTGACTCTAGCTTGAGAGCCCAAATTCACTTGTAGACCTCCAGAAGTAGTTTTTATTGTTATGTCACCTCAGTACATTAAGCATCGAACAGTAAGGTTAGCAGATTCCAGACATTTGCTTCCCCACTGTCCAATGAGCACTCGCACTGCCATGAGGCTTGTCTCTCAGTCCCTTACAGGTGGCACCTATCAAACATGCAATAGCTCTACCATATTCATTGAGCACCTTGACACCTGAGTCACAGGCTTCCTCTTAATCCCAGATTCCTGCTATTATCCTGTAAGATTTCCAGGTCCAGGGCCAACCTATTCAGGACTCTAACCACTTTTTTCCATTGCTTTACTTTACTTCATTCTTACACCCATTCTTAATACCATTATCTGGACTTGGCCATAACCTGAAGCTAATAAAGTTCAAATTGCCATCTGTCCATAATAAACATATTCTTTCAGCTAATTCTATGATGACTATTCTTTAGTCCTTTGACCCATCCCCATTCTATTCTACCCTTGCTCTAACCTTAACGCTAACCCTAACCATGACCATGACCATAACCATAACCCTTCTTATCTTGACTTCTGCCCTGATTAGCTCAAATTCTATGGTCCATTGTAAACTCAGTCCCTACTGTTTTCTTCATTGCATTCATTTAACAAAAAGTAAATTCTAAAGGAATCCATTTTTTGTGTGTCTTAGGCAGTGAATGACATGGGAGGAAATAACAAAGTAACACTAAATATTTTTCTGCGTCGTTCATCTAGGTCATTTACAAATCTCTCATCTCACTAGCCTCAATTATTCACACATACTATACTTTTCTCAACCTCTATTTACACTACACCAGACTCGTTATTTTTCTTTATTCTTTTCTTTTTTTTTTAAATATATATTTTATTGATATTTTACAGAGAGGAAGGGAAAGGGATAGAGAGCTAGAAACATCGATGAGAGAGAAACATCGATCAGCTGCCTCCTGCACACCTCCCACTGGGGATGTGCCCGCAACCAAGGTACATGCCCTTGACTGGAATCGAACCCGGGACCCTTGAGTCCGCAGGCCGACGCTCTATCCACTGAGCCAAACCGGTTTCGGCAAGACTCGTTATTTTTCAAGTCCAGGTGAATTTACATCCTAAAAGAGAAAAATAGAAGCTATCAGATGGGCACACCCTGAATTCCCAATCACTCAACCTATAAACCTAACTGCATTTGCACCTATGCTATTCTCTTTCCTTCTTAAAAAAAAAAAAAAAAGAAGCAGCTGGCCCTGTTTAAGGTCAGTTTTTTCACCAGTGCCCTATATTCAATCCCCTGTCACCTTTCTATGAAGCATGCACTATTATTCCATTGCTCTTCTATGTAATCAGCCTCCTTCTGTTGCAAATGGGTCCTTTTCATAAGCATTTAAAGGGTTCTTTTCATCTTCAACACAAAACAATACCAAGAAAATAAAAACACACACATAAAAATAAAACTTTCTTTGACCCCAGTATTTTGTCATCTTATCTCTTTTTCTCTCTTAATATTGACAAAGTTGAGAACCCTTACTGTATCATCTTACCTCCCCACTCTCTCCTCAACATACTCTGATAAGCCTCATGTGCTACTACTCCACTAAACCAGCTCTCACGACCATCAGCAATGACCTCTATGCCACTAAATCCAAAAACCAATTTCTTGTTCCAGGGCCGACTTTTCTCTGAGCAGTACTAAGTACTTTTGGTTAGAAGTTAATATAAGTAAATCATTAAAACTGAGCTCTGGAGTCAGACAGCCTGGGATAGATTCCTGGATCTGTCAGTTACTCACTGGATCTGCCAATTACTAACTGGGACTTAAAGTAATTAGTTAAAAAAATCTGTGCCTCGGCTTCCTTTTCTGCAAAATAGAGATAAAGCCCTAGTCCAGTTGTCGGCAAATTCATTAGTCAACACAGCCAAATATCAACAGTACAATGACTGAAATTTCTTTTGAGAGCCAAATTTTTTAAACTTACACTTCTTCTAACGCCACTTCTTCAAAATAGACTCACCCAGGCCATGGTATTTTGTGGAAGAGCCACACTCAAGGGGCCAAAGAGCTGCATGTGGCTCGCGAGCCACAGTTTGCCGACCACGGCCCTAATCAGTTTGCCTCAGTGGATAGAGCATCCACCTGCACACTGAAGGGTCCTTGGTTCCATTCCAGTCAAGGCCACATGCCCGAGTTGTGGGCTTGATCCCTAGTAGGGGCATGCAGGAGGCAGCTGATCAATGATTCTCTCTCATCATTGATGTTTCTATCTCTCTTTCCCTCTCCCTTCCTCTCTGAAATCAATAAAAATGTATTTCAAAAAATAAAATAGAGATAAAAATAGTAATTACTACATAAGAATTTTACAAGCATAAAGTAAATGAATATTTATAAAGTTCTTAGACTGTAGCCTGGCACCTAGTAAGTTCCCAATAAATGTTATTATTAAATCAATTGACCCCTGTTTCCTTCTTGAATAACTCTATTGTTTTACTCCTAACCTTCACTCTCCCTTGGTTTTGCTAGAATGGCTATTTATGTCTGCCCTAGAGACCATCCTAAAGGAAAATGACATGCTTAGGGATTTATCAATACCAATTCAAATAAAGATCTTCTCTTGTGATCCTAAAAAATAAACTCATACTTTTGTATACCTGTATTTATTTTTATTTGTATATGGCAATACAGAAATGGCTGAAAATTAAACTCAGCATTTAAGTATCTGTGTTAGTTATAGGATCAAAACATAAGCTGTATTTATGGACTATCCAAGTGTCCTAAGTGAAAATTAAGACATTGATTAGGAAGAGTGGGAATATTTGGGTAGACATAAATAAAGATGAAAATCTTGAATCTACTTTAAGCTTTCTTCTAATGGGATGCTTATTCCTCTCCAGTCCAATCCTTACCACCCCTATCATGTCTAGACCTATAGAGAGATTTGAGTACATTTCAAAAGGAACAAGTGAAAAATACAACATAGAAAGAAATGGGATACACTCCAAAAGATTGCAATATTTTTCTAAGTTATATTGGCATAAATCTAGGCAATATATGTGACAATGAAATATGACATTAGATCAGGCCAAGTTAATCAAATGGGTGTACTTTTTCCTGAACTAATATGGTAGGTTGAGCAAATAAAAGTGTTCTCTTTGTGCCTCATTTTTTTCTACATGTATCAAGGCTCAGTTTTGTTTTGTAATATCTCCTAGATGATATTATCAACACATGGTTTAAATACTGTTTATTTTCCAATGATTCTTAAATATATATTTCATACCTGTTTTTTTCTCTGAGCCCTAGACCTTTAGATTTCAAACAATCTCTTAAAATTTCCATTGTATATTTGAAATGAGAAATCTCAAACACTGTATATTCAAAAATAAAATCATAGCGTATCTCTTAAAGGTGACTAGATTATCCGCCCATTGAAACCTGGAATTGACTTTTGACATATCCTTCATCTCTATTGCCAATCCCAAGTCTTATATTTTCACCTGATAAATAGCTTTCTAAATCATTCACTGTTCTTATCTTTTTTTTTCTCATTCCTTGAAGATTTTAGCACCTGGTTCACTATTACTCTCTTCAACATTTCAATATCTGTGTACATCATCTGTCAATATCATGGATCCTATAGTCCTTGACAGTCTCTCTTCCAATGATCTTTGTTTGTCCCCTATTTTAGATACTAACTTTTCTTTGTAAATAGCAATACTGTAATTCTTCCAAATTTTCTATTTCAAACATCGCATTCTCCAACAAGCACCTCCTATTTTGCCAGCTAATATTCTTCATTTTCTTTCTCTGTTTCCAACTGTGTGTCGATGTCTAGGGTAACCTTTGAAAAAACTTCTTGAGCTTTTTCTATCAGTCAGGATCACTGAAAGATGTAGTTGCATTTCACCTCCACTACCATGTCCCACTACCTATTATACTTCAGGTTACTGAGATATAAATTTATATTGTGTTAGGTCACTAAAATTTCGGAGTTAATATGCCATAGCAGATAGCATTCCCTTAACAAGTAGGACCACTGTGGAACCATATCTATAAAATACACAACAGTGCCAATTGGTCTCAGTTTTAAATTCATGAGCACTAAATTTAATTGTTGCCTAACATTAACACTAAAGTTTCCTACTCTATTCAATCTCCTACTCTCCTAGGTAATAATTCATATTTTTTCTCTCTCCTTAAAATTCAGACCTGGCCTATCTACAAATCTCATTATCAATATCTTCACAATTGACACCGAATTTAACCACTCCTTCACCATCAGGTCCAAGCTCTCCATCTGTTTCAACCGAAATAGTCTCCTCACTAGTCTGCTTTCAGACTTTTCCAACACAGCAGCCAGGATGATTCTATTAAAATGCAAGACGAATTATTCCAGATTTCAAAATCCTCCTCTTTTTGGCTCTGTACCAGAGTATAGTTAAGAAAATAGAAAACAACACTGGACATTTCAAACTGAGGGGCCTCTTACATAGGTGTTGGTGACTTAAAGAGCCAAAGGGTAACACAGAGATTAATAACTGCGGGCAACTGGACAAGGGAACAAAAGGGAAAAGGTAGGTTACTGGACCCTAGAAGCTTAGATGAAGGGGTCTGCAGGGCTGGTTCTCATACTTCGCAGCGGGGAGCCAGTCAGGGTGCCCCAGGGCGGTGCTGGAAATGTCATAAAATGCTGGAGGCTGGATCCCACTGCTGCTTCTGGGTAATGCTGGCAAAGACAGGGAAAACAAGAAGGAAGTCCCTTCCTCTGCCTTATCTCTATGTTTCCTGGAGGTAAACTCTAAAAGGAAGCCAGCTGGCAAATGTAAGAGGGAAATGTAATTTGCAAAGTCCCAGCTCAAGTCTCAGCATCATAAAGCCACCCACTTTGGCCACTCAGCACTCATAAAAACTCCTCTACACATATTGTAACTTCCAAGCAACAACAATAACAACCCATGCTTTCACCAGCAGGGTCCAACTCTCTTTTATACAAATGAAATTACTCTCACACTTTTCCTCATGAAGAGGAGACTCAGAGTCCTAACATTTACGATGTCCCAGTTCTGGGTGATGTTAAATTTTCTTGTTCAATCACAATCTCACTAAAAATCCTTACACAAAGTAGTAGTGGCAAAATGAAGAGTGAAAAAAAAAATAGTGATCCCTTTCGGCTCAGATGGACTCACTCCTCTGTCTGTGGTCAGCTGCTGGATGGTTGTGCTGGTCTTTGGGTTCCCTTGTGTGTCTAGGGTCTTGGCTGTAAAGATTTGTTTTTGTTCCATGTGGTTTTTCATCTTCCAGATGGCAAGAACAGATAGTTGCAGGGTTCCAAAAGAAAACAGAAGGATACAAAATCTCTTAAGACCCAGGCTTAGAATTACCACAGTCTCTTCTGCCATATTCTATTGGCCAAAGCAAGTCACAAGGGCAGACCATTTCAAGATATGGAAGAAAGGATTCTAATTCTTAAAGGGAGGAACTGTAAAAATTGCTAATTTGCAACATACTATATTAACAAGAAAGAAAACATACATAGCTCTTTTTCTCCTCCTACCCCACTGTATTTCCCACCTCAATTGGCCAACTATGAGATGAAATTTTTTACCTACTGCATAGGCATCCACTTTGACCAGTGGTCAAAAATAATTTTGTTTTAATTTCTAGTATTAGTAACAACTTAAGTTTAGTACATAGTCACCTATTAAATGTGTGCAAGTATTTTTCAAGAGGGCTTAGAAAAGTTTTAGAGTACATAAATTTGGCAATATTGCGAAGTCCTTTCTCAACAGTGTCCAGTTCCTTTTCCATCCCAAAACTCCAGGTCATTGAATTAGGTTAGGTTTGGGAAGTGTGTGAGAAACTGTAAATACACAAGCCAGATTTCTGCCTATAAGACCCAGAATTTTCCTATTACAGTGGTAGGCAAAAGTAGGTTTACAGTAACTAATAAAGTAGGTGTATAATAATAAATTTAATAATACAAGAATAAACTGTGCCCTAGCTGGTTTGGCTCGGTGGATAGAGCGTCGGCCTGTGGACTGAAGGGTCCCAGGTTCGATTCCGGTCAAGGGCACGTACCTTGGTTGCAGGCACATCCCCAGTGGGAGGTGTGCAGGAGGCAGCTGATCGATGTTTCTCTCTCATCGATGTTTCTAACTCTCTATCCCTCTCCCTTCCTCTCTGTAAAAAATCAATAAAATGTATTTTTTTAAAAAGAGAATAAACTGTGTTATGCTTACTTACAACTATAAACCTACTATTGCCCACCCTTGTATAGTGACTAAATAATACTTTAGAAATTTGCCCATATATTTTACTCCTAGGATATTTCAATCTTAGGAGTCAAATAGCCATTGTCAAAAGTCCTTGCAAAGCAAGATATTCTGATTACCAACCATCACTTGCTGCCCATTGAAGTAATAGTATAAATATTGATTCTTGAAGTTAGTGTTGCTACTTAAGTTCTGCTACTCAGTGATCTCATTATAGCCTTTGAAATTAGGAATCCATTTTCAATGACAGCATCTCCTATTGTTTTCCTTAGCCTTCAGAGGCTAGATACCATAGAGCTTTACAAAGATACTGGGGCACATCTTTGGGCCCTCTAAAGTGAGGTAGTGAGGTGGTGTGTGTGCAAGTTTCACAAGTCCACTCTTACATTCCTGCAACCCTAAGTCTTTTCTTTATATTAGGTTAAGAAACTCTCATCCAACCTCATTGAAAGAGGGTCACCACAGAATCCCATAAAACAAGAAAGCTGTTAGAACAATTTTCATCTGCTCAACTGACCATATTAAAAATGGAATAAGAACATCTATGTTGATTATTTTGTCCTATTCAATGTCACATTTTATCTTTCTTGTTCTAACACCTTATAATGTGTTCTCACATATATCCCCAAGGTTTATTCCAATATAATTTAGGAAACTATTTTAATTCTTTGGGAGTATAAGTTCCTTTCTGGGTTGGATTTTTCACCTGTCTCTATTAGAATGTACTCATTTTTTTCTACCTATAGGACTAGACACAATACGAGTGGTAGGTATGGAAGAGGATAAGCATCTCATTGAAAGGAAGGCTCACACTATAGAAAATAGTATGGAGGTCCCTAAAAGTTTAAAATGGAACTGCCTTGTGGCCCAGTGACTCCAATTCTGGATATATATATATATATATATATATATATATATATATATATCCAAAACACTAATTTGAAATAATTTACGCAACCCTATGTTCACTGCAGTGTTATTTACAATAGCCAAGATGTGGAAGCAACCAAGTATCCATCAATGCATATTATTCAGCCATAAAAAAGAATGAAATATTACCATTTGTGACAGCATGGGTGGACCTACAAGGTATTATGCTAAGTGAAATTAGTCATACAGAAAAAGACAAATACCATACATATGAAACACATATGATTTCACTTATACGTGGAAACTAAAAAGCAAAATAAATGAACAAACTAAACAGAAATAGACTCATAGATACAGAAAAGAAACTGATGGTTACCAGAGAAAAAGGGGTTGGGGGGACTGGATGATAAAGTAGAAGGTATTCAGAACTACAAATTGGTAGTCACAAAATAGTCCCTGGGGATGTAAAGTTCAGTACAGATAATATAGTCAATAATGTAATAACTATGTACAGTGCCAGGTGGGTACTTCAAATATTGTGGAGAACCTCTTTGTAAAGTATATGATTGCCTAACCATTATGCTGTACACCTGAAACTAATACAGAATAATACGAATGTAAACTGTAATTGAAAAATAAAATTAAGAAAGAAAGGAAGGCTCAGAATAGAGTCAAGATTTTTAGTTTTATTTGTGTCTACCCAGATATCCCTACTCCTCAATCAATGCCCTAATTTTCACTTAGGACATTTGGAAGGTCTGCAAGTACACCTTCCACTGCAATTCTGTATCTAACCCAAATACTTTCATCATAGTTATCATTACCACCATATCAGTCAACTGCAGCAGCCACTTGGTCCCATAAGATATTTATTTCAATAAGCACTTTATCCTAAGCAACTGCAGGTGGTAGTTTAATTAAATAGCGCATGCCATGGCTATATCAGCATCACATTTCCTGCTCACAAGGATCTATTCTTGGCATTAATTAAGTTCAAGATTAAGGACATATATGAAACAATTCCATAATTCCACCTTTGAGGGTTTCCTTGGATTATTCTTGGTACCTGACACTATAAACATCAAGAGAACAGAAACCACATTAAACATTCTGAACAGAGGCTATTTAAACAAAGAATTGGTAACACAGGTGTTTGAAGGCGAAGGACAAAAGAAAACATTACAGTAACCCAATATTAATGACTCAGAAGAGAACTCATTCTTGGGTCCTAGGAATTGGGAGTAGGCAAGGAAATAACCAGGACCTAGAAGGTTAAAGGAGGAGCTCCATTGCATTGGTCCTCAGACCTCAGAGAAGGGGTCCCCAATAGCTTCTGCTGGGACCTTTGAGGAGGTGCCACAGGGCTGGTCCTGGAAGTGCTCAAGAAGGTGAAGGTTGATGCTGTCAGCTACCGCTGACCAAAGAGAACAGGAAAAACAAAAGAGTGTGTCTTTTCTCTCATGCTCTGGCTGTCCCGCTTCCTTCTGTCACCTTCTATTAGCAAAACTTAAAAGGAAACCATGTTACTAAATGGAATGTATAATTTACAGAGTCCCAGACCCAGCATCATAGACAAGAGTCTTGAAGGATGCATTTAGCATCAAGAGAAAAGAAATAAAGAGCTGACCCAGGCTTTCGATCCCAGCCAGAGTAAATACTAAGGACATACAAAGATCTACAGATTCTCCATAGCATAGTGTCTTGTTACCTCCTGGTTTCATATCTTTCTCCTCTCCCCCTATTCCTTTTGCTCTTACTCTACAGACTCCCTGTTTGTTCTTGATCACACTGGACCTGTTCTCATCTCACAGCCCTCACACTTCCTGTTCACTCCACCTCAAATGCCCTCCCTGAAATCTTCATGGCTAGCTCCCTCATTTCTATCCATTCAAAGGTTACTTTCTCAGAAGGTCTTCCCTGGATGTCCCATCTAAAATTTCAAGTCGCAATGGCATTTCAAATTTCTCTTCCTTTATTTTTTCCCTGTGAACTTACCATGCTATAGAACACTATTCATATTTTTATTAAATATTTTCTATATCTATCTTTGAATATCTTCTCCAGTAGAATTTTACTGCCAAGGGCAGAGACTTTTGTTAGTTTTGCTCATGGCTGTATCCTCAGTGAAAGGACAGTGACTGGCACATGTCTGACATTCAATAAGTATTTTTGAATTAATGGATATCCACTAACAGAACCCTAGTCCTAGTCAAGTCTCACTAGGAAACATCCACTAATCTAATTGCTACATCTTCATCCATTCTTACCTCTGTCATTCCATTTTCAACACTGTTGCTAGAGTGGTGTTTAAAAATTAAGTATGTATTAGACTATATTATTAGCAGCTGGAGAATAAGAGAACTGTGTTATTTACAATTATATTTCTTCTTCATTGCTCCAACATAGGCCTATATCTAAAATGGGCTTACTTAGGTAAACTTTACTGATTTAGAGGTCCTTTAATCATTTAGATCATGAAGATTTCTACATATGGCAGCTTTATCAAGGTTTTTTTTTTTTTCACTTGACTTGTGGTTCTAAATATATTATTTGTAAATCTTTGTGAAGTACCTTATTACCTAATTTGGCTTTTCACACCACAGAAACCAAATGGACCATTCTTAACCTAGCCTTTGCTATGTAGACACAGGATGGGGATATGTATATCTTATGTAACACAAAAGTTATGGTCTTGAAATGTTGCCTGTGGACCAGCATTTATGTCAAATTCTAGGTTTATATTTCAAAGAAGTTTATAATATATTGAATATTCATTCCATTGGCAAATTACTTGGGAATGAGGCATTATAAAATATCATTTAGGATACAAGCATTCATGTAAAAATCAAAAGTCACAAAATATACATGTGGCATTTTATATTTGGTTTAGTTGTCTAAAGGGAATAATTGTTTAACAAAATTTCTATCAACTCTTCTCTTGTTTCTAAAATACAATAACATGTTCCTTTTGCATTGCCCAAACTCCGTTTCTGTGCTCTCTGTAAAAGCGGCAAACGTTTTGAAATGAACAGATTGATGTAGTCTAAAGGGAGGGTAAGATGTACCAAGAGTCTGGAGAGCAACTCAGCATGCCTGCCTGGTTGTTTCTCTTTATCCTGAACTTCCACATCCTTTTAGCATTGCTTATGCCAACCTGGTGGTTGGGTGCGTGTGCCTTCTCTTAGTGGGCTGCAATAACCCGGAGGTTAGGTCTTATTACCTGCCTGTCCCACAGAAGGCTTTTTACAGGGTAGGTACTGAAATTGGTTGATATAATTAATTTAAATATTGGACACAGAGCTGTAAATGAAACAACTGTACTAACATCAATGGAACTTATGAAACATAAAGTGAGCCTTCAGATTTAGTGAGAAGAATGAATGCTCAGATTGATCAATTATGTAAAATTTGGTGTTCTAAGCAATGAACTAGGCTCATATGGCAGCTCTTGTGAGTGAGTGTGTGTGTATGTGTTCAAGCTAAACTGAAAAGAGGGGTTTGGGTAATTCTCAAAACAATGCTGTTTTTTGTTTGTTTTTGTTTTTTGCTTTTTACAAAATCCTATATAATAAAGAGGTAATATGCAAATTGACCCTCACGCCTTTGCATAAGATGACCGCCCCCATGTGGTCAAAGATGGCCACCACAAGATGGCCGGCAGGGGAGGGTAGTTGTGGGTGATCAGGCCAGCAGGGGAGGGCAGTTGGGGGCGACTGGGCCAGCAGGGGAGGGAGGGCAGTAAGGGGTGACAGGGCCAGCAGGGGAGGGAAGTTAGGGGTGACCGGGCCAGCAGGGGATGGCAGTTAGGGGCAACCGGGCCTGCAGGGGCGGGTAGTTATGGGCAATCAGGCCAGCAGGGAAGGGCAGTTGGGGTGACCGGGCCGGCAGGGGAAGGCAGTTATGGGCATCCGGCTGGCAGGGGAGGGCAGTTGGGGGTGACCAGGCTGGCAGGGGAGGGCAGTTGGGGGCAATCAGGTCAGCAGGGGAGCAGTTAGGCATTGATCAGGCTGGCAAGGGAGTGGTTAGGGGGTGATCAGGCTGGCAGGCAGAAGCATTTAGGGGCAATCAGGAAGGCAGGCAGGTGAGCGGTTGGGAGCCAGCAGTCCTGGATTGTGAGAGGGTAGTCTGACTGCTGGTTTAGTCAGACAGTCAGACATCCCCCAAGGGGTCCCAGATTGGAGAGGGTGCAGGCTGGACTGAGGGACTACCCCCCCACCCCAGTGCACAAACTTCATGTACTGGGCCTCTAGAACTAGTATAAATTGCTGTCCTGCTTCAAATATGTCTGAATATAAATGCACGCGTGATCATTTCCTACCTTGAGCTTCTCCCCTTAAGATCTTGGGTCTATGACTTTGCAGGGCTGTCTTTTCCTTTGGCGCATGCTTCTCTCCCTTACTTCCTTTGGAGCATGTGTTATGCAATGGATTGAAAAGCAAATTGCCTGTTTTGGAAAGGGTGATTTCTTTATGAGGCCATCTTAAATCTCCAAGGAAAAATGCAGAGTCACACAGAAAAATGCACAAACAGCTGGAGTACAGGTTGACGTTGGTGAAACCAAACATTTTCTATTTTTCATATTGGAAAATGTGAGTGAAGTTACTTTTTATAAAACTTCCCTGCTGTTTTCACAGCACAGCATGTGGTCCTATGAGACTGCATAAGCTGTAGTTTCACACAGACTTTCCTTAATATGAGCCAGTACTGATTGTCTAATCTTTACACAATACACCTCTGTTGAAAAAAAGAAATTCTTCACATGTAATGGGAGGGCTGTAAAAACATATCATAAGGGAATTAGCTTGAAATACTGTGCTGCCAAAACAGATGACTATAAGAACATACTGACTTGACTTTTTATCTCAGAATGACTTTCACTGGTTTATCGTTAATGTAATTATTTTTTTTGCTATCATGATTTCACCTTGGCTTCACAGGATCTCTCTGGCTGGATAACAGTAGTATTTATATGTTCCTTTCATATTTATTGTGTGCTAACATATATATTATCTTACAAAGCGGACAATCCTCTTATCCCCATTTCACAAACATTTGGTGATTGCTTTCACAGACGTTATCCAAAGATGTTATAGTGAAAGCTAAAAATCCCAAAACCTTAGAATATCTGAGTTATTTTTAATAAACTATGAGATACCTGCATAATAAAAGAGATGTATTCAAATGTAATATAGGAAACCAATTACCATAGGAGGAGAAAGAATAATAAATCTAATGAATGTGTTCCCACGTGATGTCACTCTTTCATCATTGAAGGAATGTTGTGAACAATTATATTTGACTACTAGTGACAATAGTCTAAGCAAGAGACCTGGAGCTCTGTCTCAGTTAAAGGAATCTGAAGCGAGGAAGCTTGCCATGGTTAAGGGAAGGGTGCTACATATATCACATAGTACATACACTATATATCAGGAAGCTATGCTCTTTCCTTTTCGCTCTGCTATGCTCAGCACATGTTTTCCATTTCCAAGGGCAAAGGGTGGTTTCTGCAGTTCCAGCCATCGAATCACCATTTCTGTTGGGATACAGGAGAAAGAAAAAGAAAGGCCAAAAGTTTTTCCAGAAGCCCCACCCATAATATTCCACCTATATTTCACAGGTCATCCTAGTTGCTAGAGGGCCTGGGAAAGGTAGGCTCTTGGCCAGCTGTCACTGCAGGGACAAAGCTAGAAATTTGTTACTAAAGAAGAAAGGGAGAATGGATTGGGGCAGAAAATTTGCTGTTTTTGTCACTCATCCATAAAAGAATAGGATTTTTCTACTTTTAAAGATAGCAGCTGTCTAGTCCTCCAAACTATCAGCCCACATGTAAAAAATGCCCCACTAACAGATTAAAAGGATTCTTGATTAATTGAATCCTCTCATTAAAAAGTAATCAGAGAAAACAAATTGAGCTTAGTAAGTAAAGGTGACAGTTGAAAATGGAAAGTGGTTTGCTGACCACTGGTTTAAACTATTGAGTATATTTAAACTATTGTTTTCTGGAATTCTGAGAGCAAGAAGGAATTAAATAATCTTCCAGAGTTTTACTCATTCCTATCATGAGCATGCTTTAAAATTTAAAATCTATTAGATTATTGACATCAAACATTTAGAAAAACATTAATTCATTAATGTGAGTTATTGAAAATAACATTAAATCACAACCTCAGAACTTATGTAAAATTTATGTAATAAGCATGAAAATGTGCAAGTAAATAATAATACAGTGCAAGTAAATTAAACAAAAACAAGATAGAATTTAATAGAGAATTTTATGGAGAATGAGTTAGAAAAAATGATGTAAATGATTCTTTTTCATTACTTAGGAAAGAATAATCAGCAGTATCTTTTAGAAAATATATATACACACACATATATTCATAATTAGCCATATGTGAGTATGTATAAAAATATAGAGAGAGTATTAAAACACCACATTCTTTAACATAGTAATTCCACTTCTGGAAGTCTATCTTAAAGAAATGCACTAAATACTGAAGAAATAAAAGGTTTATGCACAATCTTCATGGCAGCAGCGTTTGAAAGTAAAAATTGGAAATAGCAGTTGTTCAACACAGGATAATATCTAGATAACTAATATGTTCAGTTAACTAGGTAACTGAAAAGGTAAGAAGAGAATGCTAAGGTATCATGGAGGTACCAACTGCTAGAAGCAGCTACCACCCCTGGGGCTGGGGCCACAAAGAGAAGAGACTGGATTTACTGAACTTAGTGTCTTCTTTTTTTTTAATTTAAAATATTTTTATTGATTTCAGAGAGGAAGGGAGAGGAGAGAAAGAGATAGAAACATCAATGAAGAGAGAGAATCACTGATCGGCTGCCTTCTACATGCCCCACATTGGGGATCAAGACAACAACCCAGGCATGTGCCCTGACCGGGAATGGAACCATGACCTCCTGGTTCATAGGTTGACACTCAACCACTGAGAAACACTGGCGGGGCCACTTCTCTTTACTGTGCGTGATTTTAGGAAGTTAGTTAATTTTAGGAACCTCAGTTTCATATTCCTAAAAACAGAAACAATGCTTATTTTAAAGTGTTATCATAAGAACAAGTAAAATGATATATGTAGAACACCTTCTACTGTAACATTTGTTCAGTAGATTGCAGTGTTGAAATCACGATACTCGTGTCCAGACTCTTTAATTGTGTGTCTGACATCATTTCCAAGTAGATATAACAATATCTGTATTGTTTCTGTACAACAATATAAACACAAGGGTTTCTGGGTAAGGCGTACATCCAGTCAACCTAATTATAAGTGTTTGCTTATATTAACTCATTCCATACTTCCAACAATTGATGTGGTAGATGCTTTTTTTTTTTTTTAAATATATTTTATTGATATTTCACAGAGAGGAAGAGAGAGGGATAGAGAGCTAGAAACATCGATCAGCTGCCTCCTGCACATCCCCCACTGGGGATGTGCCCGCAACCAAGGTACATGCCCTTGACTGGAATCGAACCCGGGACCTTTCAGTCCGCAGGCCGACGCTCTATCCACTGAGCCAAACCGGTTTCGGCCCGATGTGGTAGATGCTTTTATTTCTCCAGTTTTACTGACAAGGAAATTAGTGCAAAGAAAGTTAAGTGACTAATCCTAGGTTACACAGCTAGGAAGTGGCAGAGCTAGGATTTGAATCCAGGTGATTGGCTCCAGTTTGTCCTCTTACCCACCGTTACCACGTTTCTTTAATAAGACTACTAATCATCCTATTCTTAATGCTAATTCAGGGCATTTGCAGGACTGTCTTGCATGGTTATTAACAAGCACTTTACTCAGTTCAGCCAAAATTCCTAGGGAGAATCATTGGCTTAGAAAAACCACATCTGACTAAGTTGAACACATGAAGAATGAGCAGAGGTGGTGTCTCCTTTCACAAGGGTGTCTGGATGAAGCTTAAATTCGGTTAACCTAATTACAAACCATTATCCCCTATTATGGAAAACTCTATCATCGGATACAAGAAAATCTTCTGTGAAAGCTTGTCCCTCAGGAAATGTTTAACACTGGTCTCAGAAGCCCAATTAAATATGATCAAAACTGTGTGTTGTGTCTTTTTTTTTTAAGTTATACTTTAAAAATTTTTTGAAGGGAAACACTTCATAACATTAATGCAGTTGTCTTTGTATGGTAAAACAGTGGGTAACTTTCTTTTCTTTTTCTTTTTAAAAACCCTTTTTTTCTAAATTTTTCTAAATATGAAAGTATTATTCTAAAAAGAATTTTTGTATGAGTTCCCTGTAAATGTTGGATATTAAATCCTTATTGGTGATAACATTAACAAAAGAAAGATAAACAACCCAATCAAAAAATGGACAACGGACCTGAATAGATACTTTTCAAAAGAGGATATAAGGAAGGCCAAGAGACATATGAAAACATGTTCAAAGTCACTAATTATCCGAGAGATGCAAATCAAAACAACAATTCGGTACCATCCCACACCTGTCAGAATGGCTATCATCAACTAATCAACAAATGACAGGTGCTGGTGAGGGTGTGGAGAAAAAGGAACCCTCGAGCATTGCTGGTGGGAATGCAGATTGACGCAGCCACTGTGGAGAACAGTATGGAGTTTCCTAAAAAAACTAAAAATGGAACTCCCATTTGACCCAGTGATCCCACTTCTAGGAATATATCCCAAGCAACTAGAAACACCAATCAGAAAGGATATATGCACCCCTATGTTGATAGCAGCACAATTCACCATAGCTAAGATTTGGAAACAGCCTAAATGCCCATCAGCAGATTAGTGGATTAGAAAACTGTGGTACATCTATACAATGGAATACTATGCTTCTGTAAAAAAGAATGAATTCTTACCATTTGCAACAGCATGGATAGAACTGGAGAACATTATGCTAAGTGAAATAAGCCAGTCAGAGAAAGATAAATATCACATGATCTTACTTATTTGTGGAATATGATGAACAACATAAACTGATGAACAAAAACAGATCCAGAGACAGAGAAGCATCAATCAGACCGTCAAACCTCAGAGGGAAGGTAGGGGGAGGGCAGGCGTAAGGGGGAGAGATCAACCAAAGGATTTGTATGCATGCATATAAGCCTGACCAATGGACACAGACAACAAGGGGGTGAGGGCATGAGTGGAGGGGTGGGGGGGAGCAATGTGGAGGATAAGGACACATATGTAATACCTTAATCAATAAAGAAAATAAATAAATTAAAAGATTTTTTTCTTAAGTGTGAGAGAAAATAGCTATTAAGCAGTTGTAAAAGGAATTATACCGCTGTGTGTTAAAACTTTGCTACATTTTTTCAGACTTTTTCCAATGTAAGGACACTCATACACTGCTTGTGTGTGCAGACATTTTTATAAAGAAAAGAGGATTATTTTGTTCACATGTCTTCATACTCTTTCTTTTCACTTATCAGAATACTGTGAATATCTTCATCTATGAATAAATACACATATATATTATACTTTACCATATGTGGGGTGTGCAAAAGAGTTTTACAGCTGTTTGTATGGAAAATAGTAAAGTAATTAATAAATAATAATAATACAAAAATAAACTGTGTTTTGTGTACTCACAACTGTAAACCTACCTTTGCCCAGCCCTGTATTTATTTGTATTCACGTATTATAATTTTTAAACATTCCTCTATTGTAAATATTCATGTGGATTCCACTTTATAACAATAAGAGTCCAAATTTTATACATTTGTTTTAATTGCTTGTTTAATTAGTTCCTCAGTATACATTCCAAGAGTGGACATACTGGGTCAATAGGTATATATCTCAGTCTTTTAATTCATTGTGACTCATTGTCCTCCAGAATGTGGCTCTAAATTACTCTCTACCCCGTAGTATCTCGAATACCTGTTTCCTTAGAGACACACCATGTTCTTTATCACCTTCCACAATAAGAAAAGCCCAACAAAATCTAAAGGCATTATTTCTTATTTCTTTGATAACTCCTGAGCTTCATGTGCTTTTGTCACTTGTGTTTCTTCTGTGAATTTTCTGTTTTTGTCCTTTGCCCATTTTATTTATTGACTTTTTAATTGATTTATAAGAGTTCTTTATCTTATATTACCTTTAATGTTTTTACCATTTGGTGAGTTAATTGTACAGTTTCCTATTCACGTGTGTTTCAAATATCGCATTTTAAAGAAAAGGTAAAGTGCCTGTCCTGAGGCGTCCTGGAGCACACAAATGCCTGTGCAGAAACAAGAGCATGCACACTCTGAAGCAGAAGAGCGTCCCCCAGCCTGGCCCCAGAGTCCCAGGAAAAGCCAGTGCTAAGCTCACAGCAGAGTCTCGGGAAGAATTCAACCTGGGTGAGAACTGCTCCCTCGGCCACAGGGGAAAAGGTTTCTCCTCACGCAGTTTCTTCATGAGATAAAGCTAGAGCTTGATATCAAACTGGGCAGTGTATCCTTCCCAGTTCCTCTCTGCCTGCTCAGGGTTACTCATCCCTTAGATCTGAGCGCAAGCACCACTTCCTCAAGGAAGTGTTCCCTGACCTTGCCCTCCAGGTCAGACCTCCTCTTTTATGTTCATTAGACAGTGTCCTCCTTTGCAGCCTTTCTCACCGCTGAGATTTTACATTTATTTGCCTGATTATTTGATTCATATCTCTTTCTCACTAAAATGATATTCCCTGAGGACAGAAACTGTCTAAACGGTTTTTGCAACTCTTCCATCTCTCTACACTTGGCCTGTCACACGCATGAGTGAGATTTGCTAGGTAAAGGGATTGTAGAAAAACATGCATTGTGATTTATCATTAACATCCATAGAGGAGAGTGAGTTCAGCCATTCTCCATGAATACTTTTGACATTTTCATAAAATTATGATTTTCAAGAGCCACTTCAGATGTTATTAAATAGAAAAGTCTAAACTTGTGAGATCATGATTTACTAGCAAATGTACATTCAAGTGCCCCATGTGAGCAAAACACATTTTTCTCCTTAGAGTTCTAGGTAAGCAAGGCCTGTCTAAATAGAATGATTTGTCATTAAATCCTTAAAACATTTTTATCTTTTAAAATGCTATTTAAAAATTTTAATTAGAAAAATTACAATTTACATTCAATATTATTTTGTATTAGTTTCAAGTGGACAGCATAGTGCCTAGACAGTCATATACTTTACAAAGTGTTCCCCCTGGTAATTCTAGGACCATATATAATAATAACAATATTGTTGAGCATATTTTCTATGCTGTAGTTTATATCCCCATGACTATTTTGGAACTGCCATCTCTACTCTCACAACTTTTTAAGAGGATATTGATTAGACCCACAGAGGCCTAAGGATTAAAGGGAACTACTCCTCTATACTCCGCAGCTCAATGTGATGGCCACCAGGCACATGTATGGATAAGTTGAAAGATGATTAGTCAAAACTGAGATATGCTGAAGGTGTAAACTATGTGTGGAAATTCAAAGGCTCAATATGAAAAATAAATGAAAAAAGTCTGAATAATTTTTATATATTGAAATGATGTATCTTATTTGAAATGATATTTTCGATATACTGGGTTAAATAAAATATGTTATTAAAATTTATTCCACCTTTTTCTTTATACTTTTGATTGGGTCTAGTGGAAAATTTACAATTAAATATGTGACTCACAATATATTTCCATTGGATGGCGCTACTCTTTATTATAACTCAAAGATACAAAATCTTCACCAAGCTAAAAATCAGCTTTATACATATTTACGACCAACTTAAAAGAATTGCAAACTCGGAATTCTACAAAAGAGATGTTTGCGTAATAAAAATCTAAGTGCTAAAGCTTACCCAATGGAAGTCTTCAAGTTTCCAGTGAACATTTATTATCTCTTATTTTACCCACAACTTAAAACATTTTACCCATTCAACTCTCTAAGGTTAAAGAAATGAAAAGGTAGCCATTACATTAGTAAGCACATGTATATGTGAGGATTCAAACTCATACTTCATCACATCTTGTTTGGCTGACAATCTGGTAAAAAGGAAGGTAATAACAATACTATGAGGAGGAGAGAAAACAACAGCTACAGTGTGCTTTGCGTAGGAGCAAGAGCATCACAGCCTCTGTAGTCGCGGCGGCCTTTCTCATACAGTTCAGTCCAGCCACTGATGTTAGAGAAAGTTAAATGATTGACCATAGGGTGTTCTCCACTTAAGAAACCATAGGATGAGTGCTATCCAAAATTATGAAAACAAAACACAAAAAACCACCACTGAATTTTGGTGATTTTTGTCTATTAAGGACAGCTATTCTGAGATAAATGGGAAAACAGTGACAGGTGGGGAACGATAGTAGAAGGTGAGAAAAATAGCTGTGTGTTCTGGTTCATCAAAATTTTATTATAAAGAAGCTTACTTTAAAAATTAGTCATTTTTATTGTACGACATAAGAAATTTTAGGACAAATATAGATTAAACAGAATGTTGTGCAATAATACCTTAATATTGACATCAGTTATTACAACGCACTTGTTTGTATGAAAGTGTTCTGTCCTGCTGCCTGTGTCAAATGCCATCCTCTGTGTGCTTTTATGACAAGCTTTTCATGGAACCTTTGGATTATTATACACTTTGGCCTAAGGGAGTGAATGACCATCAGGGCCGTTCACTGACTTCAAATCACATGTTATCAGTGAAACCTTCACTGCTGAGTTTCCTTTCATTGTATCTCCAGGCTGACCATTTCCTGTCAATGTCCTTAGAACGGAGAATATACTGAAAACTGGGGTCAGCCACTATGCCGCTAACTCTACACTTCTGGCTTTGGTAGATAAAGCAGTTTTTATTTTGTTTTGTTTCAAAATATTGTTTTTTTTCTTTTTTTTAAACACCAATATTAAATTTTTCAGTGTTTTGTTTCTTGTTAAAAATCAGCAAGGTACATTTGAAACAGTATATAGTGTTGTCCAAAGATTCATCCACTGCAAAATGAATTAATTTCTTATTGTGCATATTATCCTTCGTTCAAGAATTTGCAGGCTCTGTCCAGCACATGGTCTTTGAGACAGCACAGAGTTGAGGAGCAACTAAAACCTGATTATGATCTTTGTAATATGGGGACTCCTGAAAACCTAGTAAGCAATGTACAATGATTAGCTCATGGAAAAGAATTCATCTTTTAAATAGCCCACAATGTATTAATTAGAACTATAAGGCAATATCTTCCAGATGTCCATAAACTCGTGTTCACAAATTTGCATTCTTTTAGAATAAATTTCATAGGTCACTTTTCTTATTCCTTCATCATTTTACTTTTGAAAATATAATTGAGTTATTATCTTGACCATGTTGGAAAAAATAAGCATATCAACATATAAAAAATGGTCAGATGAAACCCCAAATATAAATGTCAAAATAGGAAGACTTTGTGCCGGTGACCAGAGGACAGTTAGCACAGCTGCTTGAAAGTGTGACAATCATCCTCACCCTTTGGATTTCTCCCATTTTTATTAGACCAGCTAATGACCAAGGTGTGAAGGATTAGGATTCTGAGCTCTCAGTAATTAGCAGTGTACAACCTGTTTTGATTGGAAATGACAGAGGGAGGTGGAAACCACTGACATGTGTGTGTAGGGTCTGGGTGATGGGATGGAGGAGTCTTTCTGAAAAGGTTTGTTATTGTGCTCTTGTCATTACTACCATTTAAGTGAGTTCCTTCCCCTTTGGCTTCAGACCCTGTTTCCTGCTCTGTGAGGAGAAAGCTATCTTTATGGGCAATAAAATCAACTGATAGTTGCATACAGTAAAGCCAAACAAAATCACTTGAATCAAGAGCTAAAATGATTCAGTCATTTTATACAGTCATGTAGTGAAGAATGTCTTTAATCAACACCTCCGATGTAATTGTTTGGCAATAAGCAAAATCAGGACTGGATTCCCACACAGGTAGATTAACATCATTTTGACGGAGACAAGGAAGGGCTCTCCCCTGGAGAGAGGGTCTGGACAGAGGTCTCTGAGCAGGTCCAACTGGAGGAAACAGGAGTACTATAGGGGAAAAGACAAGAAATGAGAAATGAGAGTAAATGGAGGACTGAAGAAAAGATGTTCTGCATTTTACTTTAGTTCCAATTAAGCTGCTGAGCAGGGCTGAGACAGAAGAGAAAATATATCAGTTGCACGGTTGTCTTCAAATTGATTTTTATATTATTATTATTGTCTTTTTGTTCACTGATTGTTGGTTGGTGGACGTAAGAAACTCAACCATTCACTCTGTTTCCTCCCTGGTCGATGCCAGTTGAATCATCTTTGGCTTCTAAGTGGAAATTTCTGATTCTCTTGCAATTATCCACACTAGTGTGATTTTTCTTTCATTTTGTAAGTTCCAGGGTCTCTGTTTCTATGTCACAGGCACTCCAGGGACAGATGGCAGAGGAAGACACCACCTGTCGGACAAAAGACACTACCTGGTTGGCGCTCTGAATGCCGTGCTGAGAAGCAGTAGCTGTTACCAAAGAAGTAAGTAGCAATTGTTATGTAATTGTACATTGGAGCACTTGGTTGTATTCAGTGCTGCGGTTAATTATGTACTGCCCTGTATTTTTAAACCTGATGTATATGTATCTGCAAACTGTTAACTCCTGGAGCACAGATAGTGTCATGCTGCTTTTATAGCCTCCAAATACCAAGAAACACAAGAGAATTAAACAAATATTTGATAAATTATATTCAACACTGGACTTGTTTCATGAGGGCAGGGCTGTGACCATTTTATTCACCATTGTATCTTTAATGCTTAACACAGTTCCTGACATAGTTAAATGTGTCATAAATATTTGTTTAATGGATGAATAAATGAACTTTTAAAAATCATGAATCAGATTTCAGCTGAGGTTAAGGTTGCAGTGAAGGGCAAGAAGAGTGAAGTGGAAAAAATTCCTTCCCTTGAATGATATGTACTGCTAATGGTCACCTGAAGACCATTTGGTTTTTTGTTTTTGTTGTTGTTTTTAATTGAATTTATTGGGGTGACATTGGTTCATAAAATTATATAGGTTTCAATTCTAAAATACATCATCTGAATATTATAGTGTGTGTTCACCACCCCATCAAGTCTCCTTCTATCACCATTGCCCCACCCCCCTTTACCTTCTTCTACCTCCCCCTACCCTCCTGTCCCGCTTGTCATCACCATACCCTCCTGTCCCGCTTGTCTGTGTCTATGAGGGTTGTTTTGTTTTGTTTTTACTTAGTCCCTTCACTTTTTTCACCCATCCCTCAGAAGACCATCTTTTTACAGTTGGTTTCCTCTACCTTATTGGCCTGTGGTCAAAAATAAGGGCAGAGTCAGGGAAACTTGGATGAGCTCTAGCTATGCTTCTAAATCTTTAGAGCCAGGATATATGCCACCATTCACTACCCCTTTCCCAACTCCCAATTCCCTTGTCAAAGGCTGGACTTGGGCTGAATGCCTGACTTTGTTTTGGTTAAAAGGATCAGCTTATATTTTCTGGTCAAGTAATATTATCCTTTGTGAAATCCAAAGCATATGGTTTTGATCATTTTACACTTTAAACTCAGAGGGGAAAAAAAATCTCTTCACTCTAACATTTTTGCAAGGCCAATTAGAGCTCATGTTTACATGAGCACCTAGATTTATACTCAATGCTCACAGGTGTCACCCATAATTTATTAGTTCTACCATTTCAATACATAATCAATTCTATTCTTTTTTTCACACACACTAGATTAGAAATTACAAACCATGTGTTAGGCTTTTTTATATCTCCTGCTTGGCACATGACATGTGTTCATTAGTATTTGTTAGATGAGTGAATGAATGAGTGGCCATTATATTTTGTCTCACTATTATTTCTTTTTCTCCTTGAGAGCAATTACTATTTTTTTAGAATATATTTTTTTTTCTCCTCTGATTCATGTTGATGTCCTGTGTTTTAAGACCTTATGCTGGGAAATCCTAATTTCCTATGTCGTAAGGTTGACTACTCAGAATCTTCATAGCCTTGGTTTGTTACAACAGTTGGTTTCCAGCATTCTGATTCATGATCGCCTCATTAAAATCAGAACAAAATATACAGGGAGAATATTTTCCATACACTCCTCAGGATATTTTTTTTCCACCTTTTCCTCTGCCCACCAAGTTGACACTGTAGCTAGAAACTTAAAAAAAAAAGGCAGCTGAATGGGTATCTCAAATTATAATTTTATTTACCTGGAGTTAAATATGAAAAGTAATAAAACAATCTAACCATGCTCACCTAATATAATCAAGAATATATTTAAGACTTTATTTAGGAAATGAAAATAAAAATAATAATGATGTATTTAAAAAAAATAAATGCCCTTGGGATGTGACCTAAACATGATGACTATAACTAACACTGCTGTATAATATACATAGGAAAATTGTTAAGACAGTAGATCCTAAGAATTTTCATTATAAGGAGAAATTCTTTCTTTTTTTAAATCGATATGAGAGGATGAAATTTAACTAAACTTAACATGGTAATCATTTCACAATATATGTAAATCAAACCCTTATTTCATATACCTCAAACGTATATATGATGTTATTTCTCAATAAAGTTGGAAAAAAATAAAGGTCCTTAAGATTTGAGTTTACAACTTAGGTCTCCTATCATCATAATTATATTCCATTGTAGGAGGCATAGTATTTAAAATGAATTTTTCCTTTAAAAGTTTGTGCTATTTTCTCACTAGGCTATCAGATAAGATAGTGTAGGATTTTTCTCCTCATGTTTAGAAGCAATTAGAACCAGTTAGTTGATCTGATCAGCCCTCAAAAGGTTACTATTATGAAAATTTCTGATTCTAATACTATTCCTTCTCAGATTTCTAAGATCATTTTATGAAATGTTTGGGATATTTTTCTTTTAGAAACATACTTTTCATTCTAATCTACAAAGCTGACAATCCTGAAATAGATTTTGAATATAATCCTTCTTGTTTCCCAGTTATAACAAAAGATGAAATAATTTATCTTGAAATAACTTTGAGAGCATTTACAAAATTATAACATAGGTAAATCTTGACCATGATCCCATCCCTCCATCTATCCCATCTGTTTGGCCCCAGCCCTCTAGGCCTATCTTGAGCCAAAGGACGTCCCCCTGAGCTGGTTGTTAAATAGCCTGGAAAAGGTGTTGGCTGGTAACTTAAATTGTATCATCCCTAGTAATATATTTTATACAGGATTTTATAAACAATATCCTTGAAAATCCAGAAGAAATGATTTCCAGTGATACTATTTCTTGGGGCATATTTTAAAGTGTGAGGGCAACTCGCTCCACTCAGACCCTGTAAACAGATACTTTATTTTTCATCTCTTTAAGAATATTGTCACACAGTCTCTGGGATTTGCTTTTTTCACTCAACACTACACTGAGTGGCCAGATTATTATGATCTCTGAACGCATAATAATCTGGCTACTCAGTGTATATCCTATATAATAAAAGGCTAATATGCAAATTGTCCCCTCCACCAGGAGTTCGACCAGCAGGCAGGCCGGCCAACCACCCATGTCCCCTCCACCTGGCCAGGCTGGCCGGACCCCACCTATGCACGAATTCATGCACCAGGGCTCTAATATATATATAGAGAGAGATCATAATAATCTGGCCACTCAGTGTATATATCTTTCCAATCCATCTTTGTTGTATATCATTGATTTACAGTGTTTTGTTGCATGCACATACAATAATTTATTTATCCATTCTCTTGCTGATGAACTTTGGGATTTCCCAGATTTTTGATACTGTGAACTCCTAATGTACATGTATAAGGTTTTATCTAAAGTAAGTATGTAGGAGAATTGCCAAGTTGTCATATATGGACATCTTCAATTTTAGTAGAAAATGTTAATTATTCTTTTTAAATCTGTTGCTTATACATTCTCATCAATATTTAGTAGTATAAAACAATTTTCCTCAATTTAGGAATATAAAATAGAATTTTGTGATATTCTTAATTTGCATTTCCCTTACAATTAATGAGGTCGTATATCCTTTCATTTACCTCTTCACTATTCTTGTTTTCTCTTCGGATTAATACCTGTAGATATTTTCTTCCTATTTTTTTATTCTATCACATTATCTGTCTTTTACTGATCTGTAGGAATTCCTTATAAACTCTGCATACTAAATGTTTATTGGTTATATGTTGCAAATACATTTTTCTAGAGTGTGGCTTTTTTCCCCACTGTATTTATGGTGTCTTCTAATGAATATAAATTCTTAATTTTTAGTCTTGTGTAAGTTATCTGTCCTTACTTTTTTAGTACTTTTTCTGCCCTCTTTAAGTAATTCTTCCCTACTCTGAGGAAATTGGATTTTCTAATGATGATGCTTTCCTATTTTTTTGCCCCCAAAGTGTTAATTCTGTCTTTCACAGTTAAATCCTTAATATATCTGATAATTATTTTTATACTAGAGCCTGGTGCACAAAATTCATGCACAGTAGGGTCCCTAGGCCTGGCCAGCAATCAGGGCCGATCGGGGCTTTCTGGCTGCCAGCTGGGGCCTTCCTTCAGCTTTTGGCCAGGGCCTTCCTTCATTCTGCACTGCCCTCTGGTTGTCAGCACATGTCATAACGAGTGATTGAACTCCTGTTCTCCCAGTCGAACTCCCAAGGGGACACTTTGCATATTAGTCTTTTATATATATAGATCTGTTATGAGATTGGGATTCAATTTCATTTTTTTAACAACTTTTATAAGAATTGTTCTTAGGTATGCAATATATTTTGTTTCTACAGGAAGTGATAACAATTTTAAGTACTGATTTTCTTAGTATTTGTTGATGATATACAGAGACACAACAGGTATGTCACTGTTGATCATATCACTGGCCAGCTTGCTATATTCGTGTTCTAACAGTTTGTAAATTTGTGGGGAAGTTTTGTTTTGCTTTGTCGTACAAACAATTTATCATTTGGGAATAATGACAGTTTTTGTTTCTTTCTTTTTAGTTCGTATGATTTTTATTTCTTCTTCTTGTATTAGTTTGCTGTCTAAAACTTCCAGTGCTATGTTTGATGGCAGAGTGGGATTATGTGTCCTTAATCTGTATGATTTCAAACGGAGTTCTCCTTATGTTTTACCATTAACAACAATATTTCTTTTAGCCTTTAGGTGGGAACCTCTTATCAGGTTAAAAAGTTCCCTTTTATTTCTAATTTGCTAAGATTTGCTATGCTGAGTTTTACCAAATTTTTGTTTTGAATGTATTTAATCTTTAATGTGGGTGAATGACATTTTTAGATTTGTAAATGTTAAACTATTCTTAGATTCCTGGAATAAATTCCACTTGGTCATTTGTGAATTGTGTATTTTTTTTTTTTAATCTACTGCTGTATTCATTCTGGGCCTATTGCATTTTTATTCATGACTGAAACACGCCTATAATTTTCCTCTCGTATAATCCTTGTCTGATTTTGGTATCAAGGTTATATTTAAAGGAGTTGGGAGTATTTCTTCCTTTTCAACTATCTTTAAAAATGTACACAAGACCAAAACAATTGGTATCTTGAAAGTTTTGTACAATTTGTTTGTAGAACTGTTTTGGCCTAGTGTTTATTATGTGTATATTTTAACTACGACTCAATTACCAGTATAATATAGTTAGGGTATTTCCTTTTTAAAAAAATAAATTTTATAAGTGCTATTTTATCAGAACTTGCTCATTCTACATATATTTTCAGTAATATAAAGTTTTTCTTGGCATTTTCTTATTCTTTTAATCTCCACTATAACTGTGCTCTTGTTGTCTTTTTGTTTTCTATGATTGGTTGATTGGTTATGTTTTCCCACCTTTTGCTTGAACAGTCTTTAGAGGTTTGTCTTGTGGCTTAGTTGATTCTTTAGGTCAGTTATTTCTGCCTTAAAAAAAAACAACACCTCCTAACTTCTACATTCTTTCATTTATCCTATTGTCTTTTTACATATTGGAAGATTAATCTATTAATTTTTATTTTCCTTTGAAGATATTTACAGCTATAAATGGCTATACTCGAAGCAATTAACAAGGTTTGTTTAACATGCAATGTTGTTCAGCTCTAAGTACCTCACAGTTTCCATTATGGTCTCTTTTTACCCCATAAGTTATTTAGAAATGTGTTTTTAGTTTACAAATATATGTCGTTATTGTTGTTTTTTAATATTGTATCTTAATTGCACAGTTTCCAAAGACCATGGTTTAATAAAATAATTTTTAAATCACCCAAGACCTGATTTAGGCTTAAATTATGGTTAATGTTTATAAATGCTTTATGTTTGTATTTATTAGATGAAGTATACTCTCTAATTGCTGTATACAGAAATCAAATTTGCTAATCCACTGTTGTTCAGATCTTCTCTATTGTTAGTAACTCTTTTCTGTTTTAACTGTCAGTTATTGAGTGAAATGTGTTGAAATCCCCCCGTCCCCAATGGTGGATTGGCAATCCTTCCCTGTGTTCAATATACTCATACTTCCTATATTTAAAGACTAATTTTTCCCCCCACAGGGATCTGCGTTTATATTTGTTAAATCTTCTTGATGAATTTAAACTTATATCATTATTTAATGATATTTTCTAATCTTTAACAATAATTTTATTTTAAAAGTCAATTTTGTCTGATATGAACCTAGCCACCCCATCTCTTTTTGGATAGTATTATTTTGGTGTATGTTTGTTGTAGCCAGTATTCATGATGGTGCAGTGTAGTCCCCAATTTCTGGTAATCACTTTCTTGAACAGTCACTTCCCACAATGAATAGGGTTCACTTGTATAATCACTAGGATACTGCATAAACAGCAGTGTGTAGCTTCAGGCCCAGATAACAAAAATCCCCATGACTTCTTGGATTGTCTACTCTGAGAGGTGCCATCTTGGGAAGATGCCAGGCTTATAGAGTCCTTCAGCTCCAGTCAGGCCTTGAGATAACTACAAGCCCAGCCTACATCTTGTCTGCAATCTCTTGGTAGCCCCAGAATTTTAATCACATAGTTAAACCACTTCTGAATTTCTGATCTATAAAAAAATGTGCAATAAAACATGTTTGTTTTAAGCCATTAAATTTTGAGATAATTTGTCCTGTAACAGGAAATACATATTGATAAACGTAGAGAGAAGATACAATCTGATTGCATCCTTTTACTTTCATCTTTCTGTGTAGTTATATTAGGGGTAAATAACACATAGTTATATTTTAAAATCCAATTCAATAACCTCTCTTTTTACTGGGGACATTATTGGTTTACTATGATTATTGATGTAGTTTGATTTATTGCTACCATTCTATTTTTTGAATTGTCCTTTTTTTTATGTTCCTTTTCTTAATTTTTCCCCTTTTTAATTAATTAGGTGAGTTCTTTCTTATTTCATTTTCCCCTCTGTGAAGTTAGAATTTTTATTATTTTATTTTTTACTTGGTGGCATTATCAAAATTTTTGCCACTCATATTTAACTTTAATGTTCAAAGATACCTAAAGTACTGAAAAATATTATTAAGTTGTAAGAATACAATAACACTGATTACTTCCCCTTCTGACTACATTTTGTGCAGTGTTTTAGAGTTGTCCCTTTAAATAAAACTACAAATAATTGAACACAATTTTTTTATATTATGCAGATACTATTATTTAGATTAAGATACATGTCACTATTTTATCACTATTTTTTTTCTTGCTTTGCAGATTATCCTTCTGTGATAATTTTCTGTTTTGTGGAACTACATCTTTTAGAAGTTTCTTGAGTAAAAAATTATTAGTGGTAAACACTTTTTTGTTCATCTAAAAAAGATTGTATTTCACTCTTATTTTATAAAAACAATTTTTCAGGATAAAAACATTTTTTTGATTGCAGTTATAATAGCTTAGCAATTACTATTGAGAATTATTCTGTATTTCTAATTTTCTGTCTTTATTAGGTGATAGGTCTTTATTCTCTTGATGCTTTTAAGAGTTTTTCTTTGATTTAGGTGTTCTGCAATTTTGCCAGAATATATCTATGTGTCAATTTCTTTTGTTTATACTGCTAGATATTTCACGTATTTTTCAACTTTTCAGCCACTGTCTAGTCACATATTTCCTCCCCACCATTGTCTCTATTCTCTCTTTTTTGGCTTGCAACTACACATATGTTAGAACTTTTCATTCTATTTTCTATATATTTTAACTTTTTTTTTTCCCCTCTCTCTACCACATGCTAAATAATTTCATCACCTATATAGTCAGTCCACTATTATTTTTTTTAGCTATGTCTAGAAAGGTGTACATAACTGGTTTGTGTATTTCTTTTATTTCAAAATTTTTTTATTTCAAGAAACTCCATCTCGTTTTTTTTAAAGTCTTTCTGACCATTATTGATGGTCCTGTATTGCTTACTCATATTTGTGATTCCATATTTTATTTTTTAAGCATTTATGATATAATTTATAATGGGTGGAATAATGGCCACAAAGGCCCAGAACCTGTGAATGGTACGCTATGTGGCAAAGGGTAAATAACATTACAGATGGAATTAAGATTGCTAACCAGCAGATAGAAAAAATATCCTGGATTATCTATATAGTCCCAATATGATCACATGAGTCATTAAAATTGGGGAAAGGAGGCAGAAGAAGTGGATTAGAGGAAAAGATGTGACAATGAAAGCAGGATCAGAGCAATACAACATGGCTGGCTTTCAAGATGGACTAAGAGGGTAATAATCCAAAGGATGTAGGTTTTCCCTAGAAGCAGGAAATGCAAAGAAATAGATTCACCGCTGGAAGTGCCAGAAAGGAACACAGCCCTCCCAGCATCCTAGTGTTAGGACATCTGACTCCCATGACTATAATATAATAAATTTGTGTTGTTTCAAGCTGCTAATTTTGTGGTAATTTGTTAAAGAAGTAGTAGAAAACTAATACATAGCTATTATACATTCTGCATCTGACTACTTCAATATATGAAGTCCTTAAGAGTCAAAGACAATTGTTTTCCATATGTGCTAGCTATCACTCTTACGGCTTACTTCTTTTATTTCTTGGCGATACATTTATTTTGAACTTATATTTTATTGAACTTAACTTGTAGGAATTCTGTAGGCCTCACTGAGAATGTTTTTTTCTGACTTTACCAAGAATCTAGGGGCAATAGAAACCTGGAAATTAATTTAATTCTCTGGATAATTAAATTTTAAAGTGCAGATACAGTTATTAAATGTTTTTTTTAATTTAAAGGTAAAATAATATACATATATATCTTTTCTTAAAAATCTCACCCAAGGATATGTTTTTATTGATTTTAGAGTGAGGGGAAGGGAAAGAAAAAGAGAGAGGGGGAGAGAGAGGTGTGGGAGAAAAACATTGATTGGTTGCTTCCCATACCTGCCTCCACTGGGGATCGAAACTGCAACCTAGGTATGTGCCCTGATCCAAATCAAACACACAACGTTTGGTGTAAAAACTAAAACAAAAAATCTTCTTACTCTGTATTTGAAATGTTCATGCAGACAAAGTTATGGATTGCAATTTTTGTATATACCATGTTTACATATGCCAAAAAGAAAGGTTTAATGAGTTGGAAAATCAGGAAGTTTTGTATAGAATTTATTGAGCAATCTTGTGTATGCTTATGAATCTTTCTAGTTAAACTTAATTCTGGAGGATTTGGTTGTCTAAATTATAGATACCTATTTATTCAACTTTAACCAGTTGTTTTTATTTATGTTTCCATTACATTTAGAGAATGGAAAGCAAAAATGTGAAAGGCAATACAAGTCAATGAATTTTACTATCACAAACGTGGATTAGAGACTTGGAAAGAAGGACTTCAAAGCCAATGATGGAAATCAGATTTTTATTACCAGTGACTTGCACCAATCCAAGTTCTTCATATACCTTTTATCATAAATAAGGTGGAATTGCTTGCATTTCACATCAACTGACTGTATGACTAATTCTTAAATGAAACTCTCGAGCTCTATTTAATTGGCCTGTGGGAAACCCATTAAAGTAGTCAGCACCATCTTTTTTACTTAGCTATGACCTTTAGTAAATGCCAATGGTGGGTATCTCTGAGGCATAATTTGTGAGAACTTGAATGTATTTTATTTAAAGTATATGCATTTATACTTTAAGGATGAAATCATCCTGTCCATTCCTCTTCATTTCAAAATTTAATTATTAAATGTAACTTGCCCCTATTTTATTTTACAGCACATGTGAGCATGACCCCATTAACAACTGGGTCAAAGTCAGGGGCAGAATATATATATATATATATATATATATATATATATGCGCAAGTATCAGACATAATCATGTTTTAGAATTTGGCCTCTTTGGTTGACTTTTTTGAACATACTCTTGCATTTCTGACTGTCTTGTACGAGTTGGAATGCTTTCTCCTTCTAGTATCCTGAAGTTCCACTTACACAGGCTGAAAAATAAGAAAATGCACTAGTTTTTATATAACAGGACTTCAAACAGTCAGGCAAATTTCCAGAATAGTTGATTCAGTGCTCACCAAGGTCATCAGAGGCCCACATTCTTTCACTTCCTATGTGTGACACCTTCACGTTAGCTTTCTCCAAAAGTGCTGGGAAACTGTCTGCAACTGTTCTCGGCATCAGTTTGGAGCATGAAAATAATAGGTGGAAGGAGGGGAATGACTTTTCACCTGGCTTTCTCCTAGGGGAGAGAGGGAACATTTCTTAGAAGGCAGACATCCTTCTTGTCTTACTGGCAGGATGGAGCAAACTGCCCATTCCTGATCAGTCAGCCATTGGCAAGGACATCAAGGTTAACCTTTGATCAGTCAGGCTCACTCTTAATACAGAGGGTGGAGTCAGTCTCCACTGCAGCACTTGGGTGACTGTGGGGAGGTTCTATTAGAACAGAAAGAGGAAGACATAGATTATGAATAGGCAAACAAGGTTCAGCTGCATCACTAACATATTTTATTTATTTAGATTTGAGATTTTTATAAAAAACTAATTTAAACTCTAAATTAAAACTTTTAATTTATATTCTTTTTAAAATTTTTTTTTTACTGATTTCAGAGAGGAAGGGAGAGAGAGATAGAAACATCAATGATGAGAGAGAATCATTGATCAGCTGCCTCCTGCATGGCCCCCATTGGGAATCAAGGCCGCAACCCACACATGTGCCCTTGACTGGAATTGAACCTGGGACCCTTCAGTCCGCAGGTTGACTCTCTAGCCACTGAGCCAAACTGGCTAGGGCTAATTTATATGCTTAATAAAGATTTTGAAATGGACAGTACATGAACTGCTAACTCTCTTGCTACATAATTGAAAAGGAATTGTTATGGCTAACAAAGAGGGTTAATTGGTCTCCCAGACAATTACACAGTGAATCAATGACTGAAACAAGAAAAAATTTTTCAGCACTCCTGAGCATTGTTTTCCTTATTTAGGCAAGTGTTCAGATGCAACTGAAATGAAAAACAACCTTATTTTCTAAATAGAGTATTAATTATTCTGGAGGAAAGAATACAGTAGCCATTTTTAAAGGTGTAGTGGGATTTGTTTCAGGTCATTGACATTCCTCACAGTGTGCATTAGAAAATAAGTTTGAAAATGCCTTTAACTACTGAATGACAATATATTCATCAAAAACATTAAAGCAGGAAAGTCAAGGAATGGCTAAGAAAAGTCCAGACAATAGAATAATGTGCAGTCTTAAAATCACATTTTCAAGAATACTAAATGACATATAAGAAAATGAATAATGCAATATTAATTAAAAATTAGGATACACAGTACATATATATTATGATTCTATCAGAAAATTAATTGGAAAGACATAGAAATTTTTTCTATGCACTTTATGCTTTGCAAAGTTCAAAGCTGTGATAGATGGTATTGTTACCAAGTGTTCTCTGCCCTTTCTGTCAAAGAATTATGCTTTTGCATCCATCTCTTGGGCAGTTGACTTCTTTTGAACAATTACATATAAGTGGAGTGATGTCTGCCATGTCTGAGCAGAAGCTTCAAAATCACTGTGAGCCTTTGTCACTGCTCTCCTCCTGCTTTGAACACAACATGTCCAGGGAGGGGGCATTTGTCATTTTTGTATCCTTGAATTGAGAACACACATGGAGTTTACATATAATGTGGGCAAGACATAAACCTCTGTTGTTAGAAACCATTGATATCTAGGGGCTGTTTATTGCCTCAGCACATCCTAGCAAAAACTACCCAATATAGAGGTCATGTTCTTTGTGTTTCAATTCAGAAAAATAATAAATAATACAAAATCACACTATAAAGTATGAATATTATTTAAAATCATACCATAAACACTTTGGGGGAAGAACATGAATATGCCATTGCACGCTGGAGCTCAGGAAGAGGGAAAGAAAGAGGATTTGTTCTAGGATTTGCACACTCCTATTGGGCAGTGTTGGAGTTTTCTTTTCTGCTTGGTCTGAGCATCCTTTATTCTCCTGGTTCTGTTCTTCTTTATGAAATCTTCCAGTGCCCACCACAAACTGTAAATGATCCAGCAAAATATCCAGATTACTTCTCTCTTTACTTTCTCACTTGGCATCTCTCTCTCCCGCCCATTTTGGTCTCTGATCAAGAAGGTTTCTGATTATGTCTTCACTGTGCAATCTAATGGCCTTATTAGTGCTCATCTTCTGGATTTTTATTGATTTCAGAGAAGAAGGGAGAAGGGGAGAGAGCTAGAAACATCAATGATGAAAGAGAATCATTGATCGGGTGCCTCATGCACATGCTCTACTGGGGATGGAGCCTGCAATGCAGGCATGTGCCCTTGACTGGAATTGAACCCCAGACCCTTCAATCTACAGGCCGACGCTCTATCCACTGAACCAAACCAGCTAGGGCTTCTGGGTTTCTTTTTAGCCTTAGATGCAGATGTGCATCCCTGTCCTTACTGAACCTTTCCCTCACTGGGTTTATGGGGTACCATGATGTTGTGTCTCTCCTCACACTGCTGGAACCACTCTGTTCAGTTAGCATTTCCTTATATTTCCTTCTCTTACATGAATGTGTGCCCTAAGCTCTGTCTCCATCCTTCTTTTCTCTTCTTTTTCCAACAATATCTTCTTTGACACATATATCCATTTGTTTCAGAGACGTACAGAGGAATGAGCAATGGGTCTGTGAGTTACTTTGATTTATTTCATTGAGAAACAGTGGCATACATGGTTATTGTTACATAAATCCTTCAGAAGACACTAGTGCATCTGTGCAACTAGTGTAAAGTTACACTATGGGAGTTAAATCTGTCTTCATTCATTAGAGAAAAATCTTCTCATTGGTGAAAATATTCTAAAAATTGTCCCATGATGTTTTACTATCTAACCTTATTTTTCTGGGACTTTTTCTGGTATGATATATGACACTATTTTTTTTTTTATAAAGAAATCACATTCGACAACAAGAAATAGTATTGATCTTGGCAAGATTTAATAAGTTATATAATTGCTTGGGCTTCCAAATATGAGTTCTCAGACTGTTATGTTCATGTAGAAAAAGAGCCTAAATCTAAGCTAATAAATTTATAGAGCCTACTGCAGATGATGTCTATTTTTTCTGAAGCAATGAAAGCTTCTATAAAACTGCTTGTTTTCCTGGTTACTCTATTGGAATATAACTAATGGTTTTTCCATTCTTAAGTATTTTTAAAGAAATTAAATCCTTAGTCAGAAGAATTCATATTCTCCCTGAAATCATGTATTGTAATGATCCATCTTCACACGGAATGCTATCCTGAAGAAATAAAATGTGTCATGTTTGAAAGACCCTTAGAGAAAAAGAATTTAGAGTTTCCTTTTGGTGACTTATTCCAATGACTAAACCCCCTCAAGAAATTATTTCTCATCTAACTGGAATATTTCACAATATGTTTAAATGTTTCCTTTTACTATGTCTTCACTAAAGATGTCTGTAAAGGAATGTTTCAAAACTGGAAAATCATTTCTTAAGTTATTCTTTGCCAACTTTGTTTAATCTAATTCATCTTTTAAAAAATAAAAAAAAAATTCTGAATAATTTCTGAAATACTCTGAATGCTTGCTATATAAGGCTCCTATTTAATCTCCAATATTTAAAATTATGTAAATTCACTTTTCTTAATTTATAGTTCTATAATTCAGAATATCCCATATGTGTCCATTTAAACATATGTGATCATAAAATAATACATTTAGTTAGACTTACAAAAAAAGCCTTTTAGATAAACCCTCCATCAAGTTTAGACCAATAACTGTCAAAACAAAAGGATGGCCTATGAAAATTATTTTTGTTAATTCTTTTTAACTTCCTGACTTTTGTGGCCACTGTTACTCTTAGGCAGGATTATCACAGCGTAACATAAATAAGAGATTAATTTTACAGCCACTCTCCATTCACCATAAAACTCCTTGACCCACTCCAGTCCAGTAGGGTCAGCGTTTTCTTTGGCCAGCTTGAATCTTTGGCTGGGCTACCGTGGGACTCACGCCATGGAATACTGTCAGCACAAGGGATATCCTTTGGAAAACAACGCAAACTCGCTCGCTCTCTCCCTCTCTTGCTCTCTCTCTCTCTCTCTTTTTTTTTGCATGCAACGGTAGGGAAACTCTCATTCCTCAATTCATTAATGTCAAAGAGTCTAAAGAAGTTTGTAAGGACAAAGAAAAGCCCTGCTAATTAACCATTGTGTTATAATCATCATCAAGATTTACAAAGTACTTTTTGTGCCAGGTAGCACATAGATTGCACAAAAGACAATTTCTGCTGACAAATATTCTGACAGCCCTCTGTTTCAGGCCCCACCAGTTGGACTTTTTGTTCCAAAGACTCCTGATTAATTAGGAAAATTCAACAAGCAATTAAGAAAATAACTCCCCAAGTCATTTAGGCACAAGGTAGTGTTTTCCTGTTATATTTCAAGTAAACAAAAGGATATTGGTTGATTGTTGGAGGGGAGTTGATTGTAACCTTTTGGCTCTAAATAATGAGCCTGTGTGTAATTCCATTTAATGGTTTGGAATTCCAAAGCTATGGAGTTCATTAGGGAAGCAGAGGAAGTAAACACATGAAAAACAGGGAAAAAGACCCATTGAATCCCGACTGGCTTCCTTTCCCCAACATTAATTGGCAGGTGGACCAAATCCACAGCCACGTCTCATCACACACGGACAACGAAATAACTTTTAGTTGTCCCCATGCTATCTTTCAGCCCAGAAGTTGGTTCTACACGTGCTCAAACAAATCGATGAGGGGAGCAGTGCTGAGGGGGGACTTTGAACAAGGTCTGAGTAGAATTACTGAGAAGTTGATGAAGACGGATGTTTTCGGTTACAATTTTAACGGGACGTAATGGCTTCCCCACAGGAAAGCTCCTGGATCCATAAACCCAGGCCACTGCTCCCTTACAGGAAAGGAGCTGTTTATTACAGCCCATGCCACCTGCCTACCCACCAAGTGTACATTGGCTCTCTTGGCAGCAACAGGGTGGGGTAGTTACTAGAAACAAGGCTGGGAGCCAGCAGTATTCCACTTCCAAATTCTGGCTGACTTCTCCAGTGACCTCTGTCTGGTCCCCTCAATAAAACTAACCACTGCTTATTTAAAACGAGCCAGATACGTGGTGCCTTGGGGAATATCCACACGTTACTGGGATTTCTCTGGCACAGAGAGCATTCAAAATGATCCTTGTCACCAACAAACGTGTATTGAGAATCTTCTATGCACCCATGATAAGTGAGTCAAAGGCATATGGTATGCCTAGATTTTTTCACTGTGTTTCTAAATATCCAGTTTGTTGTAAGGGGATTCTTTTGTACATTGTGTTATAAAGCATGAGCTTTAAAAAATATTATGCAAATTTATCTATTTTTCTGAGATTTTTATAAATTAAATTAATTCTGTAATAGTCTATTGGTAGGTGTTGTCTGTGCTACACATAATCAAATTTCAATCTAAACGTCAGTAACAAAACACAAAAGTTCCCCCCACAATGAATTAGAATGTTCGCATACAGAATAGATTCATTTTCTATTGCTGTTGTTAGAACAGAGTAAGAAAAATGTTGCTGACCTTGGAATCCTATGTTTGCACCATTAGAATCATGAGGGGACACAAAGACAAGCTACTCTCTGTGCCTTCTGAAGTGGGTGACTGGGTGACAGCTCCTGGGCGCAGCGATACTCCACGAACAGCCAGGGGCAGAACAAGCCAAGCAGCAGCTGACCAACTCCGATGTTTTTGTACTAGCCTTGGAGAGAGAGAGAGAGAGATGTTCCAGAAATTAATGGTGTTGAAAAGATGGATACCCAGGAATGGAACATGGCGGAAGAGAAATGCTTCTCATACATGTTATCAAGCATTGGAAACAGTTCAATGGTCACTCCAGAGACCCCAAGTGTTTTAGAAATTCAAAAGGTAACAAAATCTGGCATTTTAAGACTCAAATCACCTGGCTTGATCTTACTTTGAGAACTTTAGTGTTACTGTATGATACAAGAAAACAGACACAATAACACAGTGAAACACATTTGGAGTCTCAGAAAAGTTCCACTGGGGAAATCTGTTCCTACAAGAAGCTGAGTCCCGCTGCGGTGGCTCTGGATGGCAGCGCTCAGCCATAGCACACGGCTCTAGGCCCACCTACTGCTGGAGGAGTCATGGTTTTCCCAACTTCTTAATGAGGTAATTAGCTGGAGTTGGACATGGAAGAGAACCCAGTGGTAAAAGCAAAAAAAAAAAACACACATGAAATTATACTGTCTCTCCTTAGCAGCTAGTTTTCTTTTTTAAATACTTTTTATTTTTCAAGTAAGTTGATATACAATATTATATCAGGTGTACAGCTTAGTGATTAGACATTTATATCAGTTATAAATGTGATACTGATAAATCTAATATCATCTGACATCATACATAGTTATTACAATATTATTGACTGTATTTCCTATGCTGTGCATTACATCCCCATGACTATTCTGATACCTACGCTTGATCTTAGCCCAAAGGCTAAGAAACGATCCTATGACTACTCTGTAACTACCGAGTTGTACTTCTTATTCCCTTTACCTTTTTCACTCACCCTTGCAATCCCCATCCCATCTGGCAACTGTCAAAATGTTCTCTGTATTTATGAGTCTGTTTCTGTTCTGCTTGTTCATTTATTTTGTTTTTTAGATTCCAGATATAAATGGAATCATATGGCATTTGTCTTTCTCTGTCTGACGTATTTCACTCGGCACAATACCATCTAGATCCATCCATGTTGCTGCAGATGGTAAGATTTCATTCTTTTTTTATCGCTGAGTCATATTTCATTGTATATATGCACCACTTCTTCTTTACCCATGTTTCTACTGATGGACTCTCACTCAGGTTACTTCCATATCACGGCTATTGTAAATAATGCTCCAACAAACATATGGTTGTATATGTCTTTTTGATTTAGTGTTTTGAGTTTCATTGGATAAATATCCAGAAGTGGAATTGCTCAGTCCTTTTTTGTCTTTTGTTCTAGCCTTTGTTTTAAAGATATTTTTATTTTTTTCAGTTCCTTTACTTTTAGACTGTGTGTGTCTTTCAATCTAAAGTGAGTCTCTTACTCTAGCTGGCTTGGCTCAGTGGATAGAGCATCAGCCTGCAAACTGAAGGGTCCCAGGTCCCATTCTGGTCAAGGGCACATACTCAGGGTGGTGTGCTCAATCCCCAGTAGGAGACGTGTAGGAGGCAGCCAATCAATGATTCTCTCTCATCGATGTTTCTATCTGTCTCCCTCTCCCTTCCTTTCTGAAATCAATAAAAATATATATTTAAAAAAATAAAGTGAGTCTCTTATAGACAGCATATGTAAGGGTCTTATTTTGTTATCCATTTAACCACCTGTCTATTTATTGGTGCATTTAATCCACTTGGATTTACAGTGATTGTTGATAGATATGTATTTATTTCCATTTTACTCATATTTGTGATCTTTTCTTTTTCTTCTTCTAAACAAAGACCCATTAACATTTCTTATAACACTGGTTTGATGGTTATAAACTCATTTAGCTTTTTATTGTATGGAAAAGCCTCCGGAAACAGCTTGGGTAGACCCAAAAGTTGGGTGGGGCAGGTTCTCAGGGAATCACCAGGGCAGTGATTATTGGAGACTCAGATTTGGTGCCTGTGCCTGCAAGGGAAGGGTTCAGCAAAAGAAAAATGGCTTCATTGTGTAAATGTACTACATCGCTTTTATCCACTCAAAAGAAGGGTCTCTTACCCTTTGAGACAGCATGGAGGTACCTGGAGAATATTATGTAAGTGAAATAAACCAGTCAGAGAAAGACAAGTTGTTATGCCCAGATTTCATGATCCTCAAAGACCACCAGGGAGCCGAGTCTGATGCAAAAGCAAAGAGCCTTTAATCGAGCTAGCTCGAGCTCAGTCACACACACACACACACACACACACACACACACACACACACACACATACACACACACACACACCGGCGCAGCGGCGAGGTGGAGAGAGAGAGCCCCAGACCCCAAACGCGCTGATTTATAGGGGGCCTGGGAGAGGTAGGAGGGGTGAGGTAGTGTGGCCTCCGCTGATTGGTCGGGGTCAGGTTGCACATGGGGGCAGGGCGTGGCTTACTTTCCTCTTGCATTTCTATTGGCTAATTCAAAAGTGTGGTTTGGGCTCTTGGAGAGGTTCTAGGGTGGGAACCTGACTCCACGAGGTGGAGGACATGGAACAAAGGGAACATGGAGTCGGTCTCTCCCCCCCTCCTTTCAAAGTATCACATGATCTCACTCACATGTGGAATCTGTTGAACAAAATAGATCCAGAGACATAATAGCATGGAACAAACTGACAAATCTCAGAGGGCAGGTAGGGGTGAGGGGTGAAGGGTGGGAACAGATTAACCAAGCAACATATATGCATATATGCATAGCCCATGGACACAGACAATAGTGTGGTGAAGGCCTGGGGAGGGGAGGTGGGACAGAGGTGGAGGGAGTCAATGGGGGAAAAAGAGGGGACATCTAATAAAAGTAAATAATAAAAAAAAAAAGAACAATGGCTTTGGCCAGCACATCTGCCTGGGAGAAAGCTGTTCCTCCAGTTCTTGCCCCAAAGCCGGACACTTCAGTTCCTCCCTCTGTGTTCCTGGCACCTTTCCAGCTGCCACCCTAGCACTGGAGCTCAAAGCAAGTGACTCTGAGTAAGTCTGTGTGCAGGCCCTTTAAGAGGAATGCCTGGGACTCCAGTAGCCCTCTGTCTCACTCAGCCACAATCCCCACTGGTTTTTACAGCCAGAAGTTATGGGCACTTCTTTTCCCAGACTGGCACCCTGGGCTGCGGGTTCTGGAACTCCTTACTCCTCAGGGGGGATCTCTGCAGCCAAGATATCCCTCCCGATTTTTAACCACCACAGGTGGGTCTGGGGCCTGTTCTGAGTCTCTGCCCCTCCTACCAGTCTCCAAGTGGATTTTCTGAATATCCTAAGTATAGGACTTCTGTTCAGCTAGACTTAAGGTGGTTCTCAATGATGGTTGCTCAGTAGGTTAGCTGTAATTTTGATATAGGAGGTTCTGAGTACCACAATTACCTACTCCACCATCTTGACTGGAAGGCCCTTGCAACTAGTTTTTCTATGATTCAGTTCTCCCTTAAAAAGGAGACCACCATTACCCAGCTGGTGTGTCTCATTGGTTGAGCAGAGACCCATGAACCAGGAGGTCACAGTTCATTTCCGGTCAGGGCACATGCCTGGGTTGCAGGCTCTATCCCCAGTGTGGGGTATGCAGGAGGCAGCTGATCAATGATTCTCTCTCATTGATGTTTCTATCTCTCTCTCTCCCTCTCCCTTCCTTTCTGAAATCAATAAAAGCATATTTAAAAAAATAATTTTAAAAATGAGACTACCAAAAATACTTTCTAAAAAATCACAAGTATCTTGCTATTGACAGCCTCAGGACAAAGTAGCTAAGAGATGAGCCATAAAGAAGTATGTCTAAGTTGATCAGAAAGGCATACTAGTTTCTCCTGTCATTTTTAGACATACAAGTAATAGTGTACACCTTCAGAAGAGAGCTCTGAGTTCTGCCCATAAGTTACAAAGCTTCCTTTTCCCAATTTTGCACATGTGATATCATTGTCCTTGGTGTCATCAAATCTCCATCAAGAACGAGGTATTAGTAAGCTTGAATAGCTGTAACAAAATGTCACAGACTGGATGGTTTAAACACAGAATTTTATTTTCTCATAGTTTTGGAAACTAAAGGTATAAGATCAAGGTGTCAGCAGGTTTGGTTCCTGGTGAGGGCTCTCTTCTGGCTTGCAGATGGCTACCTTTTCACGGAATTTTCACATGACATTTTCCCATGCTCACTTTTGGAGAGAGAGAGAGAGAGAGAGAGAGAGAGATCTGATGTCTTTTCCTGTCCTTATAAGAGCTTCAATCCTATCAGAATAGGGATCCACCCTTATGACCTCATTTAACCTTAATTGCCTTCTTAAAAGTCCTGTTTCCAAATATAGTCACATTGGGGTTACAACTTCAACATATAAATGTTGGGGGACATAATTCAGTCCATAACAAATGATAAATATTGATTAGTAATTATTAATCACACATATGCACAGGGCACTAGTATTGTCCAATTCAATTGCTAATACTAGGTAATAATTGTTTCAACTAATTAACAACACAAGCCAAATCAGGGCATTAAGCTAAGTGAAATAAGTCAGACAGAGAAAGACATACTGTATGATTTCACTTATATGTGGGATCTAAAAAATCTTAAGTCATAGAAGCACAGAATAGATTGGTGGTGCTAGAGGCAGGAGATGGAAAAATGGGTGAGGCTGATTGATCGGTACAAACTTACAGTTATAAAATAAGTAAGTGCTGGCAATGTAATGTTCAGCATGGTGACTATAGTTAACAATACTGTAGTGTGTATTTGAATGTTAGATCTTAAAAGTTCTCATTGCAAGAGAAAGCTTGTAACTATATGAGGTAATGGATGTTAACTAAACTTACTGTGGCAATCATTTTACAAATATATATATATATATATATATATATATATATATATATATATATTGCATACCTTAAATTAATACAATACTATATGTAAATTATATCTCAAAAAAACTTGGCAGGGAAAGGGAACTTAGCAGATAAGATCTCATTTTATACTACAGACAGATATAGACACTTCACATTATTTATTGGAGCCAGATTGATTTGGAATCACAATTCTATCACTCACTAGTTATGGGAACTTGGGCCAATAGCTTAACCACTCTGAATCTCAGATATTTTGTATGAAAGAGGGTTATAAGGATTGAAATGAGGTCCTTAATATTAAGTATTTAGCACAATGCCTGGCATATAACATATACTGAGTAAATGGTAGTTAATATTATGAATTACGGTAATATAAATACCAAAATGGAATTTATTTCATCAGCAAATGGATGTTTGTCAAAATTCTGTGGTAAGCTAACCTTTTGTATTTTTCACACTTCCAGGTAGGAATTGTCCTGGTTTATTTTAGGGCTGGAATTCAGAGCAACATCGTTCTCTCTGATGATAACTGACGTCCCCAAAGGGCTTAATAACTTGCTTCAGGCTCAGAAATGGGCGCTAGGCACAACCCCCACAGATGACAAATACTCAGGTGCCCCCTTGAGGCTGTGCTATGAGAGAAGTCCCAGTCCATGGGCAGCAGAAAGCTAGTGACTGATGGAGTGCTGACTGTAACATCTGAAATCACAGGACCATGCTTAGCTTGAAACACTGTCTCAGACCCTAGAACATTATTTGCTTATAAATGTGAGTGAAGATGGATGTTTTGATTTTTAGCTATAAACCTCCTATTTCTTGGCCACATTGACCTCAGGGTGTTATAGATCTTATGAGCAAAGCAGTCGATTTGTTGTGATTATTTTTTAATTACTATTCCTCACACAGCTTCTGACATTTATAAGCAATTCAGTTCTCTCTCCTAAACTTGATTTTATAGATTTTTCTAGGTGTGCATTGCCCTTGCTTCTTGGCACAGCACTATGTTACTATTTTTAAAAGTAAGCATGACAGTGTGATACTGAAATGGAAACACAGCCAAAGCAAAGTTTGGATTCAATGAGAGGAACCAAGAAGCTGACATTCAAATGTCAATGGATTCCCCTACTCACCTAAAAAAACACATTGTAAGATTTACTTACTAGATTTATTTTAAGACTCTAGGTTGCTACTATATTAAGCCATATCAATTTATTTCCCTCAGAATGAATAAACGTAAGTGCTTTAAATTTAGGTGCCTCCTGAGGACTTCATTTTTGAACACATCCTTTAAAATTATGCTATTTAAATACTTAGCTCTCTACTTATCCTTCCTCTTCATAACATGTTTAAGAGTAGGAGAGATTATAATACCCTGTGTTGGATAAGGGTGTAGTTAACATTACATAAAACTGATGAGAATGTTTTGATTTCTAAGTTGCTGTTATGATCTAGCTATCCACATTTGATTTTTCCCAAGCTACACTTTACCTCACTTTAATCCCTCCAGGTGGCCTAATTGTTTTAACATGCAACGGAATAATATTCACATACCTATTGTTTTCCTCTCCAAAAACCTGATAAAGTCAAAGGTTATATCTGAGTTTATTGGTTTCACTCTCATTAGATTTACTTTCCAAAAAGAGGAATATAAGTATCAGATCCTTTGGAAAGGAATGATGCAGTGAAATTTTGGCTGGTCATTTTTTTTTTTTTTTTTTTTTTGAGAGACCAAGAAAAATGCTGTCAGCCATAAATGCTAAATTTGAAAGTGCAATGTTGTGCCAGCGGGTATTTTAGCAAGGCTGATGCTATACTTGGGAATTTGTCAAGTACACCAATAATATTTCATAGCACATTTGGCTGTGTGCAAAGTAGATACAGAATTTATTCTTCACCCTGACAAGGAGAAATGCCACACATTTAAAAATGTATTGGGGTGAGTTCCTCCATTCTCTTCTTCTATTTATTTGTATGGTGCTTGTTAAGAAAGCACCTAAGCTGCTTTTAAAATGTCCTTTCCTAGCTAACATCATGGGATTTACCCACCAAATGAAGTTCAATCATGTTCAGACAGCTAATGGAAAAATAAAATAATTTACTCTGTACACTTGAGCAGCAAATCTGACTGGGAAACCAGCTGTAGGCTGGTGAAATGAAGATGTTTTCCAAATGGATGTCCTTAAAAACTCGCTCAGCTCTCTCGTGTCACCTGCTGTTGCTCTTCCAGAACCTTTGGTAAAGATAATGAGTAACTGATGCACGATTATGTCTACTGTAAAAATACATCCACTGAGAAATGGCATTCTATTATTCCTGAATACTCAACGTTTTGGAGCTCAGAAGTGCCTTGGAAAAACAATTCTGACCAGGCTTGCAGGAAAAGACAGGGACTCTAGACAAGTTAAGTGAGATCCCAATTGTCATGTAATCTAGGGCTTTTTTCTTTTCTTGTTTTGCCACATATGTATATTTAAATATGTTTTTATTGATTTCAAATAGGAAGGGAGAGAGAAGGACAGTGACATCAATGATGAGAGAGAATAGTTGATTGGCTGCCTCCTGCACGCCCCACATTGGAGATCGAGCCCGCAACCTGGGCATGTGCCCTGACCAGGAATCGAACCGTGACCTCCTAGTTCATAGGTCGATGCTCAACCACTGAGCCACACCAGCTGGGCAGTAAATAACTTTTTACCTCTAAGCCTTGTCTCCTCCTCCAGAATTGGTGGCATCAAAGGCCATGTTCTAAGCAGCTTTTTTAAATAATTTTTTTATTGTCTAAAGTTTTACACATGTCTCCTTTTTCCTCAATTGACTACCCCCCAAGCCATTCCCACCCCAGGCAAGCCCCCACCGCCCCAGTCACTGTGTCCATTGCAACCTCATACGCATGCATACAAGTCCTTTGGTTGCTCTCTAAGCACCCCATCCCCTGACATTTGTCTCTGGATCTATTCTTGTTCATCAAATTATGTTGTTCATTATATCCCACATATGAGTGACATCATGTGATATTTATCTTTCTCCAGCTGGCTTATTTCGCTTAGCATGATGCTCCCCAGTTCCATCCATGCTGTTGCAAATGTAAAAGTTCCTTCTTTTTTATAGTGGTATAGTATTCCATTGTGTAGATGTACCACTGTTTTCTGATCCACTCATCTGCTGATGGGCACTGAGGCTGTTTCCAAATCTTAGCTATGTTAAATTGTGCTGCTATGAACATTGGGGTGCATAGATCCTTTCTGATTGGTGTTTCTAGTTTCTTGGGATATATTCCTAGGAGTGGGATCACTGGGTCAAATGGGCGTTTCATTTGTTTCATTTTTAACTTTTTGAGGAAACTCCACACTGTCTTCCACAGTGGCTGCACCAGTCTGCATTCCCACCAGCAGTGTACGAGGGTTCCTTTTTCCTCCACATAGCCATCCTGACAGGTGTGAGATGGTACTGCATTGTGGTTTTGATTTACATCTCTCAGATGATTAGTGACTTTGAGCATGTTTTCATATGTCTCTGGGCCCTCAGTATGTCCTCTTTCAAAAAGTGTCTATTTAGATCCTTTGCCCATTTTTTGATTGGATCATTTATCTTCCTTTTGTTAAGTTATATGCATTCTCTGTTCTAAGCAGCTTTTACTAAGATCTTTTATGTTTCAACATCTCTTATGATAAGGAAAGGAATATTTTATATGTATACTTCATAATTATGACAACATAATTTTAAAGAAAGTGCTCCTTTTATGGCATTTAGGCAAATAAATTAATTGTAATCCTCTATAACATATTATAATCATTGGTCTATGTAGGGCTCTATTTTCTGCTTAATTACTTTAAAGTTTTATAGTGATTATTTGGAGATCACTCAACTGAAGAACTAGAATGCTACCAATAATTTATACCTATCGCTCTCCTACTACCAGTCCTACTCCAAGAGTTACCTCTATCCTGAATTTCATATTTGTACATCCCTTACTTTTTTTTTAAATCCTCACCTAGAATGTTTTTTTCCATTGCTTTTCAGAGAGTGGTAGGGAGAGAGCGAGGGTAAGAGAGAAACATTGGATGTGAGAGAGACACATCGACTGGTTGCCTCCTGCATGCACCATGACCAGGGGCGGGAAGCGAACCACAACCCAGGTACATGCCCTTGACCAGGAATCGAACTCGCAACTCTTCAGTGTGCTCTGACCACTGAGCACACTTTCCAGGGCTGTGTGTCCCTTACTTTTTAAAATGAGTTTTGTCATACATATGAAAAAATAAAAAATATTTGCTTGTTTTTGAACTTTAAATAGTATCAAATATTTGTATATTACCTTCCAGTAATGTAAGTATGGATCTACCTATAGTTCATTAATTTTTACTTCTGTAAAATATTTAATTCTAAATATACTAAGATTTATTTATCCATTCTTCTATTAATAGGTATTTGAATTATTTCCAGTTTTTTTAAATGAAATTATGGTTCAAATATTCTTACATGTCTTGTGGTGCGCATATGTCTTCTTAGTTATAAATCTAGGAGAGGAAGTGCTGGGTTCTAGGATATGCAAATTGTTTTTCAAAGTGGTTGTACTAATTTATACTCCTATTAGTAATATATAAGCAATACCATTGAATTATTTTTTCTCCAACATTTTTTTATAGTCAAACTTCTTAATTTATGAAAATCAAATGGTAACTCATGGTCTTGATTTGAATTTTCCTAATTACTAAGAAGTTAAAAATTTTACATTTTAATTGGCTCTATTGTTTCCTTTTCAGATAAATGCTCCTATTTTTCAATCTTCTACTAAGTTGTTGCTTTCTTTCTTATTCATTTGTCAGAATTCAATATATAGTTTATAATAATTATCCTGTATTGGTTATTTGTGTTGAAAAAATTTTGAAGTTATGATTGTTTTACCTTTTAAATATTTCCTTTGATGAACAGCTGTTAGTTTTCATGTAGTCTAAATTAACATTATTTTTATGTTTAGCATTTTTTATAGTTTATACAAGGTTAGATACATGGTCTTCAATTTTTTTTCAAAGTTTGCTTTTGATATTTAAGTCTTTAAGCCATCTACAGTTAACATCCATTAAGCTATGAGATAAGGACACAATTTTAACTTTTCTCCCTCACCATTAACTGTTTTTCAGCTCAGTTTTTTCAATAACTTTACCCATCTTCACTTATCTCTCATGGCACCTCTGATAATATTAATGTTCCTGATATATGCGAATCTGTTTGTGGCTCTCTAATATCTTCTGTTGGTTAATTTATTTATCTCTGTGCCTGTTCTACACTTAATTACTACAGTTGTATACTAGGCTTGCTATCTGGTAGGAAGTCTTTATTTCATTTCCCCCCACTTTAGCTGCATTCTGGAAATGCTTAACTGTTTGCTTTTCCATATATATTTTGGAAGAAAACATGCAAATTCCATGAAAAAAATGCTATTTGATGTTTTAATTGGAATTACTTTGAATTTAAGAGACAATAGGGAGAATTGACATCTTTGATATATCACTTCCTAGTCATGAACATCGACCATCTCTTCACTTTTTTAGGTCTTCTGTAATTTATGTAAAATTTTATCCTTTCCTTTATCAAGATTTTGCAACTCTTTTGTTCGGTATATTCTTTGATTGTTAATGTAAATGGTGTTATTTTTAATTACATTTTATATTTTTTCCTTATAGTCCTTTGTATATTGATTTTATGCCTGGCCATCATTTTTTGATACAGAAAATCTTGTTTGGTGTTTTGTTGTTGTTTTTTACTTTAAATACTTTTCTCATATGTTTCTTAGAGCCGATGTCATGGGGGCAAGTTCCTGCAGTTTTTATTTAACTGCAAATGACTTTACTTAGCTTTCTAAGGGCTCTGTTGAGGATAGTTACATAGGATAAGTCTGACAGCAAGAAATCAGTTAGACGCAAGGGAGGATGGTGGATTGGATAAGTTGGTAGCCATGGAGCTGGTGAGAAATGCATCAGTTCTAGCTGTGTTTTCAAGGTATAGTCAACATTTCTTGATTGTATTTAGAGTGTGGTAGGAAGAAAAGAGTCAAGGAGAACTTGAGAAACTGGCAAGATTGGACCTTATATTGACTAAGATAGTGGGAACTACGGGTGAATAATATTTCACAGAGTGATCAGGATTTCAATTTGGGACACATTCATATCATACCTATTAGATGCTCATGTGAAATTTTGGATATGTGAGATGAGTTCAGGAGAGAACTTTATATTTGCCAGTCATCTACACATAGATGATTTTTAAACAATAAAATTGGATGAGATTACCAAGGAGTAAGTATCTATATATATAAAAGCCTAAGCGACCGTTCAACTGTTCGACCAGTAGCTATGACAAGCACTGACCACCAGGGGGCAGACACTCAATGCACAGGCATGGAAACATGGAACAGATTGATAAATCTCAGAGGGAAGGGTGGGAAGAGATTAACCAAAGATCTTATATGCATACTAGAGGCCCGGTGCACAGATTCCCTCAGCCTGGCCTGTGGGGATTGGGCCAAAACGGGCAGTCCAACATCCCCTAAGGGGTCCCAGATTGTGAGAAGGCACAGGCAGACTGAGGGACCCCACCAATGCACAGAATCCGTGCACCGGGCCTCTAGTATAGAGATAAAACTATCAAAAACTGAGTCTTGCCGAAACCGGTTTGGCTCAGTGGATAGAGCATCAGCCTGAGGACTGAAAGGTCCCAGGTTCGATTCTGGTCAAGGGCACGTACCTTGGTTGCAGGCACATCCCCAGTAGGAGGTGTGCAGGAGGCAGCTGATGGATGTTTCTCTCTCATCGATGTTTCTAACTCTCTCTCCCTCTCCCTTCCTCTCTGTAAAAAATCAATTAAAAAACAAACAAAAACTGAGTCTTGGGAGATACCAATGTTAAAAGAAAAAGAAAAAGAAAAAGGCACATGCCTCAGTTGGGGGCTCGGCCCAATTTGGGCACGTGCGATGATGTGTCTCTCTCACATCTATGTTTCTCTCTCTCTGTCTCTCCCCCTTCTTTCCATTCTCTCTCTCTCTAAAAAAAAAAAAAAATAAATAAATAAATAAAATAATGGGAAAAAAATCTTGGGGTGAGGATTAACAACAAAAATAAATACATAAAAATAAGTTTAAAAAATAAAATCTTTTCTGGTACTCTACAATATGAATTTATATATAATAAAATAAAAACCTGCAGAATAGAGAAGATATCTGAAGCAAAGCTAATATATCAAGAATATTAACAACAAAAAGGCCCTTGAAATGTTTGTTGAAAGTTAACAGCAGAATTGGGTGGATTTGAGGCTACAGTGACTTTATTTTCTCAAAGGTCTCACTGAAATCAGTACAATTTAACAAAAGTGTTAATTACTACAACATTCTATAAACACTGAGTCCATTTAAATACATGATTGCATAAATATGAAATACTTTAGTTAATGTTTCCTGAATATTTTGATATTTTGAAATTAATTTGATTTCATGGTACTTCAAGCATGAAAGAATGCAATTTTTTTCTAAAAACCACTTAATCTAGTTATTAACTGACTATTTATATTCTCATTGGATAGTTGATGAGTGCTTGCCTAAAGATATGGCTTCATGTCATACCCAGCAATTATGTCATTATTAAGCATGGAAGAACCCAGCTGTGTTTTGGTTCCATTGAACATATTGAACTATCATTCAAACATTTTTGCTAAAATAAAATCTAAAATGCATTTTGCAAAGGAATTTTTTCATTTAATTTTAAACCCACAAACATTTCAGAAGAAATTTAATCTATATGATTCTGAATTCATCAAAGATTTTGCTAAGAACTGTAATATGTTTTAAAATCTGCATGTCATTTAATGAGGTTTATTTGTCCATTTATTTTTCCTCATTTTTCTGACAAAATGCCACCTTTGTGAAACAAATACCATTTTAAAACATTTTTCATAAAATTCTAAATTTACAATGTTTTAGTTGTTTTTAAATTGTCTAACATGAAGTCTTTGCTTATTATTGTAAAAACAGTTTGGGAGGCTGAGTTTATCATTAATTTAAAAAAAATTAAGAAGCCTGGCCAGCCGGTATTGCTCAGTGGTTGAACATTCACACATGAACCAGGAGGTCATGGTTTGATTCCTGGTCAGGGCACATTCCTGGGTTGCAGGCTTGATCCCAGTAGGAGGTGTGCAGGAGGCAGCCAACAATGATTCTCTCTCATCATTGGTGTTTCTACGGTATCTCTCTCTCCCACTTTCTCCTCTCTCTGAAATCAATAATAAAAAAACATTAAGAAGTCTAGCTATAAAAACTTCTGGTTTGTGTAATGTTCCCTTTAATTTGCAACATTAAATAAAGATTAAATATTTGCTAAGGGACTATTTTGTATATTGCTTTAAATTTATCTAAATAGGCAACATCTATCACAAAACCTGGCACAGAGTAAGTACTTCATAAGTCATTTTCAAATGAGTGAATGAACAAATGAATGATTGAATATATTAAACTCAACTAGCAAATACCCTGGACCTTTGCTGTACTGATTTTAGATTCTGTTTAATAGGACTGCTATATAGAAAAGATAATGCAATCATTGCTTGTTGATAATTTCTTATTTAAAATAACTCAAGTGTCTAAAACAAAATATCTTTACATAACATAAAAATATTAATTCATCTACTCAGTTTTTAGCTTGAATGAGGTACTCCTCATTATATATTATGCATAATATGTAAGAAATATTTAATATTCATGTTGTACATATTACCATATATGCATGTTATACCATATATAAAATATGAACACATACTATATGCACATATTAGGGCTATATAATATGTTGTTATATATCATATCTTCGGTTATTTAACTGTATGTATTCATATATTCTTACACCATCTTGTTTGATCTTTGCAGTGATATCGTGAAGTATTAACCTGATTTTCTCTGGAAAGATACAGAAGAAAAAATGCTACCTTGCATTTGTAAATGCAGTTGACCCTTGAACAATGCAGGAGGGTTAGGAATGTGACAACCCCTTGGCCTGGGCAGTCAAAAATCTGCACATAACTTTTGACTCCCCCCAAATTTACCAATAGCCTACTGTTGACTATAAGCATAACATAAACAGTTGATCTACACATATTTTGTACTATATACTCTATTCTTACAATAAAGTAAGCCAGAGAAAATAAAATATTAAGTAAAATACATTTATAATACTATATTTAAAAAACAAAACAAAAAAATCTCAACATATATGTGGCTCTGTGCAGATCAAACCTGTGTTGTTGAAGGGTCAATTGTAATGAAAATATATCTAAAAACCTGAAGTCTTCTCTTAAACACTTCCAAAATGAGATATTAATGTACTGATTTTCTTGCTTTCTTTGGCTATATTAAAATTTTTACTTTCTCTTGGTTTCTTCTAGATTCTTCAACAGAATTATACAATGTACTCCATAGAAGGGATAGGATTACAGAGGTCATGTAAGCATCTTGAAATATTACCAGGCTAAATTCTGGAAACCACTAATCTGGCTTATTTTCCCCACCACTGAACTATCTTAGATTTTTCTCTTCCTTTCCTATCTCTCAGTTTTTTTTCAATCACAAGAGAGATAGTTGTATAATTATTGTAATAGGCTTATTTCTCCTTCAATTACTTTGCACTTAGAATGAGTAATGTGATGGAAAGAAACTATAAGTTTACAGGTCAATAAATTCCAGAACACATGCATCTCATTTGACTTTGTGTCCAGGCACAAGAAATAAGCAATTGTTGGTATTCTTTACATCTTTGTAGTCAAGCCTAGCTATCTTAGTGATTATCAATGAACTCTCAGAATAGTGAATATTTAGCAGAAATTTGTGCTGCCTGATCTGTTTTATAAATAGGAGCAAATGGAGGTTATATATTCTTAGAAAAAGTTTTCCTCATTTTCCTTTATATTCTGTGAACTATACACTTAGGGTGCCTTGAAAGGCCCAATTTATCATAATCAGGTTTTTGCTTCAATTCATCAAAAGCTCAGATCTTTCCTTAATTCATTACAATGCATTATTCTTTGTTGAAAATGTTCCCAGAGACATATGCTTTGTATATCTTTCCTTAAACTAAAAAAACAAAACAAATAAAGAGTGGATTCTGTTAAGCGAACAGATGCCTAATTCCATATTCTATCTCTCACCAGCCTGTGAAATCCTCTCTTTCAGAGAGCATTTAGAACCTCACCTCTGATTTTACATGATGTTTTCCTGGCAGGCTAGCACATGCCATATGAATTTTATGTACAGATGTGAAGCATGGCCTGTGGTTCTCTTGTCAAAAATAAACTGTTCAAGAACATGATCAATTTCTGATGCTGTCAGCATCTAGACTGGTTTTCTGTAAACACAGTAGAATGTGCAATGCTGTTCTACTTGACATCTCTCTTCAAGACTGAGGTCTTGTAATTTATTCCAGACTCTGTGCTCAAAACAAATGGACTGGCTCTTCCCAGCTACTTCAATGGATTCCAGTTGAGATTAACTTCCAAAGCAGGTGAAAGGGCTCTTGGTTTTTTTGTATTACAAACTGTTCACAATTCCTTTGTCAACATTTGCAACAGGATAAGCCGTGAATTGTTCTTTTCTATAGTTCCCTCAATAGCCCTAAGAAGACATCCCACCTTTCTCCTGGCCACCTGAGCCCCCCATCCATATGAACAATTTACACATATAGAAAATTAATCCAGCACACATTAGCCACACGCACTCATTGTGAAGTTTTCCTTCTCTTAATAAACATTTCATTGCATGTTTTTTTTTGTTTGTTTTTTTTTTGGTTTGTTTTTTTTTTTTTTTGGTTTTCGGTTGGGAACTGCCTAACCACAAATAGAGCTATGCTGAAACTAACCTTTCCACTCAACTCAACAGAAAGGTCACCTTTGCTGGGCAGATGGTGATGTGCACTGCTGTGTGCAATCCATTTCCATGTCAGCGGGCATTCTGCGCTTTTCAGAAGCAATTTAAAACATATTTTAAAATAAAATGTGATGTGATGGGTTGTGCTCTAAGTGCTCACACTAGGCAGACAAGCCCTCTTTTTTCCTGCTTTAAGACTAGCTAAAATTAGGAAAGGGAAATTAAGTTACAAAGTTACATTTGTACGTTGTGTGTGGGGGGAGGTGTTAGACTAAATAGCATGAGAGTTTTAATAAGCTTCCAGCTACATCACCAACAATAATTGGTGAGACAGGAAAATGTAATACCAAAACTGTCTCATAAGAAAAGATTAGTTAGTCATCATATTATGTAAATTGTCAGAAAAGAAATTTTTAAAAAATCACTGGACAAAAACAGGGTCTATAATTTCTAATCCTGTCTCTGCCATTACTCAGCTGCTTAATTCCTTTGGACTTCAGTTTTATCACATAAAATAAAGGATTCAGTTTATACCAGCACTTCCAACATAAACTGCTTGGAACCCAGCTCTTTAAGATCCACAGTAAAAAGAATTTCATGATCAAATAAGTTTAAGAAATTTAGATATTGTTTTCTCTCCTTGTCACATTTAGAAATTCATGAAGGAATTTGCCTTTGAAAGACTTTGAGAAGTCCTACAGTAAAGAAACCATGTAACTTTGTTTGACGTAGAGCGTCTGAATTTTATTTGACCATAAAATATAGTATTATTAAAATGCTAGGAGACATATTTTGGGAATTATTGCTTTACATAATTCATAAAATTTTGTTAGTCTAAGTTTTATGCATATTTACATTTCATGGTTGATTTGATTAATAACATTACAAATTTAATATTTTAAATTAATATAGCACTTACTTGATATTTCACCATTTTAATTTCACTATCTCTTGTATTGAATATCTCATATCTCAGAAATGTATCTAAATGGCATTGAGATAATTACAATGTATGGTCTTCAGATTCAACAATCATGTTCTTTATCTTCATAACACTTGTTTTTAATCTCTTTGATTTTTCAACTAATTGATTATTTTGAACTCACATGCCTTATACCAGTTTGTATATTGTTAATTTTTTAAAAGTATATATATATTTTATTGATTTTTTTACAGAGAGGAAGGGAGAGGGATAGAGAGTTAGAAACATCGATGAGAGAGAAACATCGATCAGCTGCCTCCTGCACACCCCCTACTGGGGATGTGCCTGCAACCAAAGTACATGCCTTGATTGGAATCGAACCTGGGACCCTTTAGTCCGCAGGCCGACGCTCTATCCACTGAGCCAAAACGGTCAGGGCTGTATATTGTTAATTTTACTATTGCATCTTTGAGTGTCAAAAGAACTTGAAGTCCAGTAAGTATCTGTCAAAATTAAAACCCAAAGTTTAAATTCTTTGCTCTGTGGCTGAACATATTGGGCTCTGTATTATCTGAATGACTGGCATGATCCAAACACTTTATAAAATAGTTATAGATTGGTCCTATTTAGCACTCTAGACAAATCACTATGATGATTAGGTCATGGACAAAGTTTGCAGTAAGGAGATAAAGTTTTGGGTATATAAGGAATTGATGAGATATTATGGGATATACTTAGGTGCAGCTTAAGAACAGTAATCTCTATAATTATGTGATTAAAAAAAACCATTTGGGAACACCCAAATCACACCGGATACCATATAGCTCTGTCACCTTGAAATGATTCAGGCAGTAATTTGGCAGCTGCCACACTATGGGTGCCATATGTGTGGTGATCTCACAGAGCTGAGATGCTACCTCTTCAATCAGTTTCATAACTGTGATTCATACTATGCTAGCCATTCTCCCCCACATTCTTCTACCTCTCATGGTATTTTAGTCTTATATCCTACTCTGCACCTTATCCCTAGAATTAATCATCTAATTATTCCAGAATGAGTAAAGAATGGACAGAGAATACCTACAGTACTCTTTGAATATGTTTCGGAAAATACCTATTATTCATTAAAGAGACAAAGTATAACTAATCTATCAGTGTTCTTTAAGTAATACTAATTCTAAACTGCCCCAGTAACCCAATAATACAAAATGCTAACTTTTGTTGGTAAGCACAAGCTTTCTCTACCCACATATAAGAGCTAACTTAAATATATGACAATGACAAGGGAAAATGGAAAAGAGAAAGAATTTCAGTTCTAGATGGGCTTCCTAAGAAGCAACTTGAGTTTGATTCTGAAGAATGAATTGGCCCAGACAATGTGTCTCAGTGATTGAGCATTGACCTATGAACCAGGAGGTCATGATTTGATTCTTGGTCAGGGCACATGCCCTGATTGCAGGCTAGATCCCTAGTGGGGGCCATGCAGGAGGCAGCCGATCAGTGATTCTCTCTCATCATTGATGTTTCTTTCTCCCTCTGCCTTCCTCTCTGGAAAAAAAATAAAATAAAGAATTGCATCTCACAGGCAAGGGAGGAGGGAAATGGTATTCTGGGTGTTGGGAAGAAATAGGTTAGAAAACTTCTTAAATGGACAAATAGTAAATACTTTAGGTTTACAGGCTATGGTGTTGCTGTCACAACTGCTCAACTGTGTCCTTATAGCTCAAATGTAGCCTCTATGTATATGAATGGGTGTGGTTCTGTCCCAATGAAACTTTATTTATAAAAACAGGTGGTCCATTCACTGGCTGTACTTTGCTGACCTCTCTTTGAAGTCTTGAACATGATAAATGACCAATGTTTGACCTTATCGTTAATATCCTGTTAGAATGGGAGTTGACAATAATAAAGAAATTAACCTAAGAAAATGGGGAATAAGCCTTTTCTGTAAGTTAAGTTCTCTGTGCCTTCCACCTCTTCCTAGATAGAACCTAGAACCTGGCTGATTCAGAAGCACTGATTAGCCAGGGAAGGAGAATAGAGGATTCAGCAGGATCAAAACACCGAAGTAAAGGGTTATGAACACAGAGAAAGAGTTAGGCAGGCTGGGTTCTAGTTCAGCCTTGCCATTCACAGTGAACCTGATCTCCATTGATTTTTTATTTATGTTTATTGTTGAAAGTATTACAGATGTCCCCTTTCCCCCCATTGGTCCCCTCCACCTTCCCCCACACCCCCAGGCCTTCACTGCACCATTGTCTGTGTCCATGGGTTATGCATCTATGCACATAGATCTCCATTGTTTTTTAAGTTAAAACGTTTTGATTTTGAAAGTGTTACTTCAGAAGATCTACTTTCTTTCCACTCTGATTGATTATTCTGGGAGCCAGGTCCAGTTTTCCTGTATCTCTTTTAGAGTTTTGAAAAGAGAAAACATATAAAGGACCATGGCGTTGGCTACTGCAACACTGGATAATGTTTACGAGGTATGCAGACACCTCCTTACCTTATAGTGTGCCATCAGAATAGTGGGAACTGTTTTGTTTTCATTTTGCTCAGATGTTCTGCTTTTCTTATTCCCTAATGTGATCTTTGTCAATTTTTATGGTGTTGTCTTTAAAAAAAAAATGGGGTGCTTTTTACAATCTGGATATCAATGCATAACTAATTATGTGCTGAAGCTATTTTCCCCCATTTGTGGGTTGTCTTTTCTTTAATTTTGGTGTATTTTTTTGTGAATAGGTTTGTGTGTGTGTTAAAAAAAACTCTTCTTTATTCCAATGTTATAATGATATTCACCTGTATTACTTTGAAAAATGTCATAAATTTATCTTTTCAACTTAGGTCTCAAATGCTCTTGAGGTTGATTTTTGTGTACTATAAAAGCCAGTGATTCATTTTTCCCCATTAATATAACCAATTGTCCCATATGGATTATTAAAAAGTGAAAAACCTGCAATGGCATTTTCTTATACTAAATTTATATGAGTTAACCTGTGTCAATACCACAAATATTAATTAACTTAGTTTATAATATGCATATTATGTTTTGATATCTGTTAGGGTGAATTTTCTCACCTTGTTATTCACATTTAAGAGTTTCTTTATTGAGTTCTTATTCTTCCATGAAATTTTACAATCAATTTTCAGGAATAACTTACTACAAATCTGATTATAATTACACTAGAGGCCCGGTGCATGGAATTCGTTCATGGAGGTGGAAGGTGTCCCTCAGCCCAGCCTGCACCCTCTCCAATCTGGGACTGCTGGCTCCCAACTGCTCGCCTGCCTGCCATCCTGATTGCCCCTAACCACTCCCCTGTCAGCCTGATTGATGCCTAACTGCTCCCCTGCCAGCCTGATTGCCCCTAACTGCCCTCCCCTGCAGGCCTGATCACCCCTAACTGCCCTCCCCTGTAGGCCTGGTACCCCCAACTGCTCTCCCCTGCAGGCCTGGGTCTCCCCCCCCCCCCGCAACTGCCCTCCCCTGCAGGTCTGGTCACCCCTAACTGCCCTCCCCTGCAGGCCCGGTTGCCCCCAACTTCCCTCCTCTGCCGGCCTGGTCACCCCTAACTGCCCTTCCCTGCAGGCTTGATAATCCCCAACTGCCCTCCCTTGTAGGTCTGGTCCCTCCCAACTGCCCTCCCCTGCTGGCCTGATTCCTCCCAACTGCCCTCCCCTGCTGGCCATCTTGTGGCGGCTATCTTGTGTCTACATGGGGGCAGCCACCTTTGACCACATTGGGGCAGCCATCTTGTGTGTTGGAGTGATGGTCAATTTGCATATTACTCTTTCATTAGATAGGATAGAGGCCTGGTACACAGGTGGGGGCCAGCTGGTTTACCCTGAAAGGTGTCCTGGATCACGGTGGGGGTTCCCTTGGGGCATGGGGCGGCCTGGGTGAGGGGCCTGTGGTGGTTTGCAGGCCGGCCACGCCCCCTGGCAACCCAAGCGGAGGCCCTGGTATCTGGGACTTATCTTCTATAATTGAAACTTTGTAGCCTTGAGTGGAGGCCAGGGCAGACCAGGAACTTCCTCCATTGCCGGGGAAACCCAAGCCTCCTGTTCACTCTGTGGCCGCAGCCATCTTGGTTGGGTTAATTTGCATACTCGCTCCTGATTGGCTGCTGGGCATGGTTTGTGGGTGTAGTGGAGGTACGGTCAATTTGCATATTACTCTTTTATTAGATAGGATTGAATCTATAGATCAATTTGGAGTTGAGAAATTTGCAGTATTGAATAAACTTATTCACATTTATGATAAATATCTCCATTTATTTAGATGTTTTGTTAAAGGCTTTCCAGAAGTTTCATAATTCTCTGCATAATACTTTGTATTAAAATTATTGTTAGACATTATGTGTTTTATAGTGTGTATATATATATGTATGTATATATTTATAAATTATATTTGAAATGTAAATTATATTCTAATTATTTTTCTATTGGTTCCTTTGATGTTCTTTGTAAACAGTCACATCACTTGCAAATAATTACAATTTTGTATTTTTCCTTTTCTAATTTTTAAAGTCTTTCTCTTTTCTTAATGATTTATTTGGGTAGTGCCCATTTTAATATTAAAGTAATGATCGTAGATATTAATCTTATTTCTGACCTTAAAGATAATTCATGCACTGGGGGGGGGGGGGGGGCGGGGTTGTCCCTCAGCTCAGCCTGTACCCTCTCCAATCTGGGACCCCTCGGGGGATGTCCGACTGCTGGTTTAGTCCTAATCCCGCAGGAAGTTGGACATCCCTCTCACAATCTGGGACTGCTGGCTCCCAACCGCTCACCTGCCTGCCAGCCTGATTACCCCCTAACCACTCCTATGCCAGCCTGATCGATGCCTAACTGCTCCCCTGCCAGCCCGATTACCCATAACTTCCCTGCCCTGCTGGCCTGGTTGCCCCTAACTGCCCTCCCCTGCTAGCCTGGTCTCTCCCAACTGCCCTCCCCTGCAGGCCTGGTCTCTCCCAACTGCCCTCCCCTGCAGGCCTGGTCCCCCCCAACTGCCCTCCCCTGCAGGCCTGGTCTCTCCCAACTGCCCTCCCCTGCAGGCCTGGTTCCCCCCCCAACTGCTCTCCCTCCCCTGCAGGCCTGGTCGCCCCCAACTGCCCTCACCTGCTTGCCTGGTCACCCCTAACTGCCCTCCCCTGCTGGCCGGATTGCCCACAACTACCCTCCCCTGCTGGCCATCTTGTGGTGGCCATCTTTGACCACATGGGGGTGGCCATCTGGTGGGAGGGAGTGAGGGTCAATTTGTATTGACCTCTTTATTATATAGGATGATGGTTGCTATAGATTTTTCAATGATTGCACTTTCTAAGGCTTAGAAAAATTGCTTTTTATTCCACACTCTCTAAGCTTTTTTAAAAATCATGAATAGATTTGGTTTTAATGAATACATTTTTGAACTATTAAAGTAATTATAAGGTCATATTCTTCTAATGTATTAGGGTAGTTAATTTATCAATTTAGTATTTATTAATTTCCTAATATTAAAACAAGCTTTATTCCTGGAAAAGTTTCCAAATTGTCTACCAGTATTTTAAAGCACACCTCTGGGAGTCCTGACACAGCCTGTGTCCCTGCTAGTCCCCACTTCTTTCTCCTGTTAGCCCTGTGTGGTTGGGTCTGCCAAGATGGAGAAAGGATGGTGGGGAAAGGAGTGGAGGTGCAAGTACTAGTAGAGAGGAGAAAACAAGTCCCAAGGAAGTTTTAAGACTGTGTATTATATTAATTATTTAACCTTAATGCTGCTCCCCACCTCCCCTTGCCTTGTCATCCCATATTCTCTCAGACTCTAGCTCCAGAAATTACTTTCTTGCCTAGATTTCAATTTAAATCCATTTCAACAGCCAGAGAATCTGTAATCTAGCCAGAGAAACACATGCTGCTTTAAAAAAATGTACGTAGTTTTTGTTTCTGTTTCTTACGATGTCCTGTAATTTTTGTAGTTGCAATTATCTTTGTTGAAACAGTAAAGGAAGATAGAAGTATTTGTACCAATATACATTCCATCCCTGCTTCCTTCAGATTTTCAGTTTTATTTATACAGGTTGTGTAATGTTTAGTAAATAAGTGAATCATCTTTATTGTTAATAATTTTTAAAATTCTAACTAGAAATTTTAGTTTTTTTAGTGACAAGGTTTTCAGGAGTGGATTCTCCCCATTACTAGATTTGGAAGTCCCCAGTAAGTTGTGTTTTTTTTTTTTTTTAATCAAAATAGCAGTATTGATTGCCCCAAATAATATATTCCCCAAAATGTGGTTTTGATAAACATGTTGACTTATATTTATAAGGAACCCAACAATGGGCAAATAACAGAGATTCTATTTCTGAAAACACTGACTCAGAGAACTTAACCTGGCAGTTTTTCTAATTAGTTGGCAATTCATCAGGACTTAGGAAGGCCCCTGATAGATCTGGTCCAGTGGGACCCTAAGTGTATTTATGAGATTCCCATTAGAAACATGAATGCCCTGAAGCCAGTGGGAGCTCCAGGGATGCAGAACTGTTCAGTGGCAAACACAGTGGACTGAGAAGCAGAATTTGACCCTAGTTGGGCCTTTCGGTAATGATCTCAGACAGGAAAGATAAAATCAGTTTATACCTTTGGGTTCTTCATTTGTAACAGAGCAGTTGTTACAAGGAGCAAACAAAAGAATGGATTAAAAAATCACTTTGGAAGGGGGAAAATGTGCCACAAACAAGTCACACAAGACTTGTCACAAATGTAAATGGAATCCCTTGAGACCTTCCCCGCACCGCCCCCCCCCCCCCCTCCTATGACTTTTATTGCCTTTTAGACTATTTGAACCAGTGCAGGGGCCTGGGGAATTCAGCCTGGGCAACAGCCCCTCATCTGCAACCTCAAGAGCTTCCAAGCTCCCTTGCTTTTTTGTTGCCCTTCCCAATGAACTAGGAGTGTTACATTGAATAAGTTTAAGAGTTATTTCTAAAAATGGCAAGAACAAATTAATGACTACTATTTATTTTCTTACACAGCATAGTTTCATTCTAATGTACTTTGTTCTCAACCCTTTCCCATCATCATCCAAGATGGTCCTTGGACAAGCTCGATGCATTTCCAGGGCACTTCCCAGAAGGTGCTCTTGTGTGACAATCACCCCTCAAAGATTCTAGATTTGGGTTAAAAAATAGTTCTGGCAAAAACTGTGGTTTGTGCTGCAAAAACATTCAACTTGCCAATAGCCTTGTTTTTAGTTACCATGTACACAGAGAGGGAGAGAGGGAGAAAGAGCATGGTGCGGAGGAAGGGGATGCCTTCCCAATCGTGAGGAAATTGCCAATAATTCACAAAGGTGGAGCCTTAGAAAGTTGAAAAGGTCACTTTCCCAGCTGTGACAACAGCAGGCATTTGTCTTATACAGGAGTTATGCTCAGCATTATCTGTTATATGCTATCCATATAAATCATTTTGACCTGTGTTACTTCTTACACAAAATTATCTGCTTTACAGTTGCTTCCTATTCTGATGTCATCAATATTTATAGCTTTTTTCTTAAGTTAAAATTCCAGTACAGTTTTAATATACTGATTTTGAAACTAGAATGGTTGCTCGCAACATTTTCATGTGATATGTGAATTAATTGTAAGACAAAGTTGAGAGTTTCATGAAGTCAGATTTTAGGAGTATGAGAATAAAACAGGAATAGAACTTTCCAAAGATGCTGTAGTTATTGATAAGGTGTTAGACTATTAATTTAATTATGAGCTAATTGAAAATTCATAAAATTCACAAATTAAAATTTTAATACTTTAAAAGCCTTAAAAATCATGATTCTTGGTAAAAGTAACAGTATCTCTACATAGCATCCATAAATAGGTCTTTATTAATTTAGAAAAGTTTCTGATTTTTTTTTTTTACCCAATAGCCCTTTTAACAAAGGTGTCTAACATGCACACTTGATTATCTTAATTACCAAAGTGGAACTGAAGAAGAAGAGAAAATGGTAGCTGTCTTACAGTAATCATTTTCTCGGGATGTGAATCTGTAAATTATTTCTAATACATCATGAATGAAACATATGTCACAAAGCTCACCTGACCAGTGCTTGCCACAATAGTGTATAATAAAGGCGAACTCCAAACACAGTTTTCTTTCTTGAAGTAGCAAAGTATTGCTTACATTGATTGCTTCCTTCAGAAACAACTAGATGAAACTGGGTATTCTTCTTAAATGTAAAAATAAACAAACCAAAAGTAATGTTTTGTTATCCACTCCATTTGTCAGTTGCTCCCCATTCTTCATCTTTTCTTTGTATGTCAATTGTGCTTTTCCCTGAACTCTTAACTGTAAATAATATTCCTCCAGCACAAGATTCTAGCCAGGCGTCACATTCTTGAGCATGCTCTGACATATTTGAAAATCCTTTCTGATTTATCAAGTCGTTGAGTTGGTTTAAGGAGGATTATTGTTAAAAGTTTACTTTTATGTTTGTTTCCTATCTGTGATAGAGCATTCACAACATGTTACATATTACACTATCAGTGGAAATTATGTGATTTCTGGTATGATTTATTTTTCACATACTATGTTCAATGATTTTTAAAGAATATAAATCAAGTTGTATACCCAAAGACTTCCTTTTATTTTTTTTTCTTTCTCATCTTTTTATATCTTAAGGCTGCTTCTCAAACATACTTTAAATAGGCTGAAAATTGAGCAAAATATTAATAACATCAAGTGGTAATAAGGTAATATAATTATTGATGTTATAGTTCTTTGTTTTCATTGTGTTCTCAGATTCCCCTGCCTTTTATAAGTAATTTCTGTCACAAAGTTTAAAATGAGTATATTAATATACTAGATGTCAGGTTAATAATAAGGATTTTGTAATCAAAGAAAACACAATGATTTCAAAAGAAACATCAAAAGTGCTTTATTCAAAGTAATGTCCATCACTAGCTACATATTTCCCCCATCTTTCAGGTAATTTGTGAATACCATCCCAACAGAACTTTTCTTTTTTGAGGCAAACCATTCAAAGACCCAATTCTCCACTTCTTCATACGTTTTGAAGTGCTGCTCAGAAAGTGCATGTGCCATGGATCCGAACAAGTGGTAATCTGAAGGAGCAAGGTCTGGTGAATATGGCGGGTGGGTTAATACTTCCCAGGCAAGATCTTTTAACATGTCTTTAACTGGTTTTGAAGCATGTGATGGTGCGTCATCATGAAGCAAAATTACTTTGCCTTGTCCTCTGGCCCATTCTGGTCGTTTCACGATCGAATCGTGGTTCAAATTGATTATTTGTTGTCAGTAGCGATCAGTATTAAGGGTTTCACCTGGTTTTAGAAGCTCATAATACACCACACCTCCCTGATCCCACCAAACGCAGAGCATTGTCTTCTTTCCGAAGCGATTTGGCCTTGCAGTTGATGTTGATGGTTGACCTGGATCAACCTATGATTTTGTGCATTTGGGATTCTCAAAATAAATCCACTTTTCATCGCCAGTCCCAATTCAATGCAAAAAAGACTTTCTTTTATGCTGTTGAAGCAACATTTTACTGATGACTTTTCAGTTTTCCATTTGTCTTTCGTTCAGTTGACGTGGCACCCATTTTCCTTCCTTTAAAATCTTTCCCGTTGCTTGTAAATGATCGGAAATTGTTTGCTGAGCAATGCTTAATCTTTCTGCAAGTTGTTTTTGAGTTTGACATGCATCTTCATCCAATAATGCTTGTAATTGTTGGTCTTCAAACTTTTTCAGTTGACCTGGACGTTCTTTGTCTTTCACATCGAAATCATCACTTTTAAAGTGTTTAAACCAGAGTTCACAAGTATCTTGAGATGGAGCATGTTCACCATAAGCTTCCCGAAGTATATGATAACTTTCAGCAGCACTTTTCTTCAAAGTAAAGTAATGAATTAAAACTTCCCGCAAATGCTCTTTTTTTGGCACGAAATTTGACATTTTTAAGTGTAAAAATATGTATGATGTTAACACCTTCAGAAAATGTGACATATGAAGTTTTGAAGCTTGTTGACAATACAACAAAATAGCATACATATCATATCGCATATATATCAACATATGTGTAACTCCATCTATTGAAAAAAATCTGCATTAGTAACCGGTACACCCAGTACATATATGTGTTTTAGAAAGAAAGAAGAGAAATTCTATAAGCCCATTCTCTAGTCTAAATAAGCATGAGACATCCTTATAAGTGTAAGGGGAAAATGGGAAGAAAAAGTTCATTACAGCATCAAGGTCATTCTTTACCTGTTAAAAAGGATAAATCATTTAGATCATAGCTCCTATATTGTCCTTCTCCATCTTCCTTCCCCAAAGGATTTATTCCACTTATTTTATCCTCAGCAAAACTTATGCATACAACTTGAAATAAATAAATCTGCTTGACAAAAAAATACCAGTAGGAAGAAATATGAATTACTGATTACATACTACCAGCTAAACCTACATCTAACAGAACAGATTATTTCTGTTGTTTTTGTTTGCTACAGGTCAGTTTGCGAAGGCAGGCCAAATAGAAATGAAATATTTATTGTTGATAAAAATAAAGTATTTATCTGAAAAACAGAGGCAAATGGAAGACTAAGAGCGGCATTACATTTCAAATGACTGCATCATCAGACCAAGTTACACTGCCCCATGCTGTGATCAGCCTGAAGATAAGGTCTTCGCCATCTGTTCTCTGGAGGTCCTGAGTTTAAATCTCAATGGGAGATGGCTGCAGGATGCCAGGGGAAAGGGAAAGGCAATTTATAAATTTCGTTTCCTTTATGCTAAAGCAATAATGATTTTTGCATACATTTGTTTATAAAAAGGGATAACGTTGCATCCATACATGATATTAAACAGACTAACATTTAATTGTAAATTGAGGTCTATTTTCACTTACTTGATATGTTTCAGTGTTAGCTGGCTATGTTTAGGATATACTATACACATAAAGAAGGTGTCAGCAATTAAACCTACTCTGTTGTAGCTTGTCTAATCATTAATGCTGTTGGATTCTGACAGCATTGTTTGAGTTGGAGTGGGCTGGTGATATTCAAAAGTATTTAAAAGTTCCATCAAATGTAATATTATTTTCCCCCCAAATGTCTGGCAATGGAGTAAATTAAGAGTTCACAATCAAGTTGAAGTTGCCTCAATATTAAACCAAACCAAACCAAATACACTTTTGAAATAACCAGGCAGATGTTGGCATCTTGTGCTATCTATATTAGTCTATGACACAGCTGAAGGTGAGCATGGCAGTGGTTATTATAGGTGCTCCAGAGGAGAGGGGTCACCTGCCTCTATATATAAATCAGGTTTGTTGCATCATGTCTATTTTATTTATTTATTTATTTATTTATTTATTTATTTATTTATTTATTTACCTTTACATAAACAGTTTATTTACTCTAAACAGCAACACAGACAAAACGCCATATAAACACAAAGGAAGTGATGCGAAAACAAGAGGCTGGCTGACTTTGGATCTGAGGCTCATAGCAACACAACCTGGGTTCTGCGGAGAGAAGGACAGAGGCGCAAGGGAAGGGGACAGGCCGATTTCCTTTTCATCCAGCCGGCTGGAGGGTAGTGCAGCTCTGACAGGGGAAGCTGCCTGCACCCGCGGCAAAGGGAACTAGCTCCTCAGGGACGCATAGAAGTGTAAAAGTTTATCATTTTACAGCAGTTGAAATACCGACATCAATCTATAATAATAAAAGCGTAATTTGCTAATTAGACCAGACGTCCTTCCAGATGAAGCCGTGGCAGAGGCAGCAGCTGCGTGTCTGGCAGGGGCTGAGCCCCTTGCACGAATTTCGTGCATCAGGCCGATAGTATTAAAATAAAGGCAAGTTTTACAAACAATCAAAATACCAAAGACTGAAGGAAGAGACCCTGTATGAAAAACTGGGCAACTCAGCAAGTGGAGAACTGTGTACCCGTGGCGGAAATGGAACATGGTGCCCACCCACCTCCCCTAGGTGACCAGGAATTGAGCAAGGCGAGATCTGCAAATGTGGTAACCAAGTTCTTGCCAAACCAATCCCTTCCTTTTGACGTTGCCGCAGGTCGCTGCTTATGAGGGTGCAAACTTCTTGGCTTGTGCTCGAACCCTTTTCCCATATGCCACTCTGTTTTGGCAGTAAATTGTGTAGGCCTCTGCTTGAGCTGGAGCTTGAATAGTTGGTTCATTTAGAAGTTCCTGTGTTCCTAATAAGATCTGCTTAATTGTGATGGCTGGCCTCCAGTCCTTGTCTTCGTCGAGGATGCACAGCACACCGTGCCCGAAGGGTACACGTTCGGGTGAAATAATGGTGGTTCAAATTTGCATTTCGGAGGTGAGGTGGCTAGTCATCTTTGAAGAGCATGCTGAACAAGCCTCCCTCCCAAGGGGTCCCCTTTTCCCCTGGAATGGCACACTCCCAGTGCATGAGGCTCGTCGTGCCGTCGGGGTTGTTTGCTGGGACAGCTACAAAACCGAATGGGTGGCCTTTTCTCCAAGCTTTCCTCTGCTGGGCGAGTCTGCTGAGGGCGATCCCCGACATATTCCAAGTCCTAGGGCGGCCGCGGCCCGGCGAGCCAGGCGGACGAAGCGGCGGACACGGAGGCGGCGCGGCACTTGGCATCATGTCTATTTTAATTTCCTGTATTTTCCTTGGTCTCCCAGAGAAACTGCATTTATATCTCAAAAAATCTTCAATACTGAAAGCATTTCAGAAAGTATAACAATTTTTCTCAAAACTGTAAGTGTCCTCAAAATACAAAAGCTATTTCTCCATTTCCTTCCTTTTCTCTGCTCACATCCACCCACATATGTCTCTTTCCTACCTTCGTGCTATAAATAGTCATTTCATAATGGATAAAATGATTATGTTCAGACAACAGATTGGGATTTTTTAAAGGAAGTATTTATTGTCTGTACAATCCAACACATAATTCAGCTTCTTACACAGGATCCTAAAGGAAAAGTCTGAACTCCCTTTCTTCTGGGAACTGTAAGACAAAACAACCTTGGTAGCTCTTTAGTATGTTGTGCCCTTGGTCAAAGCCTTCCTTCCCATTGCCTACTGGAAAGGAAAGGTTTAGGTTACATAATCTCATGGACTCCTCCTGGTTTTAAAACTATAAAGATTCATAAATGGAGCATATTGTATAAGATTATATATGTACGTTACAGACATGAACTAACATACATTAAATACATTTATAAATGTAATACATATACAGCATATGTTTATTTTGTAAGTATTAATGTCATAAAAACATGGTAGTCATAATAAAAACTTAGATTTTTGTGGGGGAGAAATGAATTGTTATTTATTAATTAGATAGGGTAGTCAAAAAAGTTATTAGACATTTCCTCCAACTTTTTGAAATTTTGGATGAAAATATTGTACTTCCTCCTTTTAGGAATCAAGAATTAGGATGATGTTAGAACATATCAAAATGTGTATATTATATATATTTTTGTCATATGTCTATAAATCTTTCTACCTAGCCACCTTACCATCATATGAAAGTTCTTTTTTTTTCTAACATATAATTTTAGTTTACAAATAACACTGGGAATGTTTCCAATAGAAAATACAGTGATATTCTTGATACAGTGGGGTCTTGTTGGATTAGTTCTTTCATTTTTTAATTTTTATTTTTTAATTGATTTTAGAGAGAGAGGAAGATGGGAGAGAGAGAGAGGTTTGTTGTTCCACTTATTTATGCATTCATTGGTTGCTTCTTATATCTGCCTTGACCAGAGATCAAACCAGAAACTTTAGCATATGGGGACAACACTCTAACCAGCTGAGCTATCCAGCCAGGGCTGGATTAGTTCTTAAATCACTTAATATTGGGTGGTTGGCTGTAAATATTACATATGTCACTAAGTCTTCAATCTGAGGAAACTTTGTACATTTTCTTCAGACGCTTGTTTGCAGAAGATAGTGTCTACCATGAAGCCATGAAAATGATTAGAAATAGTCCTATAGCTATGAGATTTTTTTTTAGCAGTTAATCTGGTTGCATAATATAATGGCAGTTGACACTTTTAAATATTTTAAAGCATTTTAAAATGAAAAGACACAGTATATTTCTAGCTATATACTAATGCTGATTACCCCAATTGAGTTTTGAGTTCTTTGAGCTAGGCAAGGCAAGCTAAGGTCTAAAAATGTGATATCTTGATTATTTGATCCCATATTGGAAGGTATCTTTGGGGAGAACTGTGTTTGCTTTTGATTGGATGATCTGGACACAGCATATTCTCAGTGGAAGTGAGCTGACGTGGGTAGAGCAGAAAAAATGGAAAGGCTAAAGTGGAAGAGTTACTTAAAATCAAAATAAGATCAAGATATTTACGTTGCTATCGTTTAAATATAGCTTATTCTATTATGAGAAATTATCAGATTGAGCGTAGGAGGTGAATATATGTTTATACAGATGTGAAACTGCTGTCCAAACTCATTATCCCATCGTGATTCCGTTAAATCATGCTCTCTAAGGAGAGTGATTTGTTATATTTGTGAACAGGTGGCAGCTTCATCTACTCAGAGACCAATTATGTAAAACAGCATGAAAATAGCCAGGGTGCCAGTGCTAGGGGGGTGAGGGGGTGGGGGAGAGCAGAGAGTAAATCTGTCACATGTTACAAAAGTAAGAGTGATTTGATTTTTGAACAAGGAAGATTTTTTTTAAGTATCTAGTGAAATAACTTCCTGCATAATTGTCTATCATGTGAAGTTTTCATCTGAATACCTGGTAGTGATTCTGTTAGTGCAGGTACTAGGAATAAAACTTAGCTCCATTATATGTCAATGGTATTTTGCCTTAGGACATGCTGCTGTAACTCATTTTAAAGGGTGGTGACCCTTAATAGGCAGACTAAATGTTCAAATTTGAAAAACACTGACAGATCAACTTGCAACCATGAGTCCTGGCTGCACATACTATCCTTTTTTGGGGGGTTTAAACCATTGCCTACCAAGTTATTATTTACATGCAAATATATCTGTTTAGTACAGATTTCTTATGGAATTAACTAGTTGTCTCCTGGAAATGAAGAGAGTGGGACCCTAGATAAATGAGGAAAAGTTTGGTTTATTTTGAAGAGGGTGAACTGCTCAGAAAGCTTGCCGGGAGATGGAAAGTTTCTAGGAACCAGGAGGCATGAATGAATGGGATGCTGAGAGAGTGAGGTTGCCTAAGGCAGGAAATAGAAAGCCATGGCTTTGCAGAATTATCAATAACTGGATCTGCTGACAATTTAAGACATGCCTTTCTTCAATCCTTCTTGGTAAGGCCTTTTTCTACTAAAGTTTGTAAGTTCAGGTAGAGGATCAATGTTTTGTATAGCCTGATAAAAATCCCCACAAACCCAAAGATAAGTTAAAGAAAAGCTATTCTTTTTGAAGCCTGGAAATGACTTACACAATGGTAAACAAGTTAGAAACGTAAGGGTGTTTATATAATCGTGCTTTGACACTACTTCTGTTTTTTTTCACATAGCAAAGCTTGCCTACAGGAAGTGAAAACATTAACAGTACTCAAAAACCCTGTATTTGTTGTCAGCATTGGGGGAAATAAGGGAGCCGCTTTGTTTCAAAATAAATATTTTTTCAGTATTTGTTTGGAATTCAAATTCTCTGCAAAATATATTGATTTAGTAGAATCAGCACTAGCGTGTAGGATATTTAAAATGTATTGTGAACCATTCTGATTGAGCTCATTCTGACTTTACAAAGTTGCTGTATGTGATCCTGAACTTGTTAGGTTTGGGGAAAACTGAGTTTCTGTGAAATGATGGTTTTAAATTTCTCGGATGACATGCAGTTTCTCTGGGTGTTTGGGAATGTGATGCAGCTAAGAATGGGAATAAACATCCAGCCACACCTATCTAAACACATGACTAGTCTGCCCGAGAGGTCTTCTGAATAATCTGCATTAACTGAATGTTTTGGTGTTGTAGCTGATGTTGACTAGATGCTTAGTGTCTTAGCTTAGGCTAATAATCAACTAGTTAAAGTTCCTTTATTACATAGTTGTTTACACATAATTTAGATTAGAGCCTACATTTTAGTTTAATTTGAATGAATCAAAAATTTTATCTTTAGTTGGTTTAGATTTAGATACATTTTTGTAATTTCTGTGGTGTTAGATTTGCATTTGCTTTGTCATGGTGCTGACCAGAAGTCTTCTGGTTTGGCCATTTCCTGGTAATTTGGGGAAATTTTCCAAGATTTATTGGAGATCCAACAGAGCAAATTTATAGAATTGGGAATGTTTGTGGGAATAAATTGTTTCTCAGTTTTCAGAGATGAAATTAGTCATATATGAATTATTAAAATAGCCCCTTTAATCTGTCTGCAAATTTGGTTTGAGATGAAATAAAACTGCAAATTTGGGGGTTTTCAATACCTCTTAATTCAGTGTGATCTGTGAATTTAATTGATATGCTACTCACTTTTCCAGCTAGATTTGTATAAAATTAGGCTATTCTGATCTCTCTGGTAGCACCTAATTATCCCTTCATTTTTTCAATACCTACCTCCTAAGTCCTTCCGTCTGGTTTTATCCCATCATTGATGTTCTGATTTGCCTTCATTTTTAAAAAGTCTCTTTATCTTTGCATTAAGTTCCACTTCAAATATTTAATCTTTAGTTACATTATATTTGCCGATCTCCAGTCTAGCACTTAGTTAATATGTGGACACCTTACTTGAATTCTATCGACGGTAGAAAACTTCTAAATGCAGAAAAGAGCATAGTACAAAGAGCTTTTAGAAATATTGTGTGTATAACACCACAGCAAGAGACTTAAGCTCCTGTAGAAGATGTTCTAGGGTCAAGTTACTGAGTGTTTTTCAAAGTATTGTAAGTTTCTATAAACAGCAAACTTTTCTTGAGCAGATTCCCCACCTGTAAGAATGGGCATGGCACCCAAAGGAGAAACCAGGAGAGGAAGCCTGTCAGGTACAATTGTGCTTCTTGAATCTGCTTGTCTGTCCACTGAACTGTTTAATCTCTCATGATGCGTATTCAGGGCCCCCTAAGCAGCTTTGCTCAGGTTTTCCAGCTGAATTCTGTGACGGGCATACACTTTTAGACTTAACACTTAAAATACAGAGAAAGGTAATGAGCAGGTTAATAAATGAGAGACTTTGTCTTGCTTTTCACACACTTTTAGGATTAGACAGGGCAGTATTTCATATGTAAATGGTGGTTTTTTTTGTCTCTTCGAGTAAATTTTACACATACATAAGTGACATTTTCCTATCACTCCCTAAATGAAAAGTATTTCTTTTTAATATTATGGTTCTTTCTCCCTAGAAGAATTAGGTGCATAGAGAGCCTGTGAGAGACTTTGTTACTTATTACACAAGAATGGAACATAAAAACATATAAATTACAGGTTTTCTATCAGGATCAAAGGACAATTTCCACAAGAGAAAACAACAAATTGAAAAATCCCAGCCATCAGAAAATCCGGAGTATGTCTAATCAGCCATAGAACTAAACATACCAGTGTCTACGAATTCGGTGTATATGTGTATGTGCGTGGTTACACACATACACAATGCTCTCAGATGTTTCTTCCCAAAGTATTTTTGTGTGTGCGTATATTTTTTGCCCATTTTTTTCAGTAGACATCTAAAACTCTCAAGAAGACAAAATTTCATTTATCAACTTAGTGTTTACTGCACACTAGAGATCCACTTCATAATGAAACTCACTTTCAGTTCATTTAAATGAGAGGCTTTACTCAGTCTGGAGAGGATGTGCTCTCCTGGAAGGCAGCCAATTGATTTTGCCAGAGGATTCTACCTCCACTGTCATTGGAAATTTCTCACACAGAGATACTAGTATCCCCAGTGAGGACAATGATGACCTGGTTTAAAAAATGCTATTAATGATTGTTCAGATCAAGCTGTTTACAAATTGTCCTACTAATATATCTTCCATGAGTCTGATTGGGAAGGAAGTTACGCAGGCTAATAGAAGTTTCCAGGATTTCCCTGTTCTCTTTGGCATTTACCTCCATATTTATTTTTCTAAAGTGGCTCTGACACCTGCTTAGATTTCTTTTAAAGTTTATTTGTAAATCCTCAGTTAAAAAATATCAGGTTGTTAGATTTGTTTCTAAATCCCATTTTTTTTCACTTCTCTATGTCAAAATGAGACAAAATTATACTTCACAATATTTGTGAAGTCTTTTTTGCATTTCATTATCCACCTAGAATTCATCCCCATACTGTCTTCTATAGTTTAAGATGGTTATACTCCTTACTTTCCACATTCTGCCACCTTTTTGGTCCCAAGTATCTACATTTTTTTTCTTAAATTGCTCATGAAATAATCACCCATCATTTATGATTATCACATTAATTACAATAATTTATATTTCTGGAATACTTAATGAGTGTAATGCTAAATGCTTTGCATTACTTCACTCAACCTTAGTAACAACCCTGTAATGTAGGTATCCTTTTAGAGGTGAGGAAATTGAGGCACTGTGCATCACTAATCCACCCCACAGTTGTCAGTCGCTCTTCAGTTCACCTTTTCATTGGCTTCGTTTCTGCCAAAGCTCTCTTTAAACAATGATTCTTCACCTCTGCAGCTGTCTGGAGCTCCTTTTCCTTTGCTGGCTCCCCTCTATCTTTTTCCTGCACGGACTTTTCCTGACATGATTCTGTAGTTAGGCTTAGTTCCTTCCCAATCTCCTGTCCATTCAAATTGTGAGTCCCTTTTCACCTCATAAATCCCTAGCACTATCTGAGAGTCCGAAGTAAATCTGGTAGTACCCAAGGCCCAGTTTACAGGTGTGCTGTTAGATGGCAAGATAACTGCCAGCTGGGAAATTAGTCATAACGAGTGTTTCTGTCAGTAGAGGGCAGGAAAGCGTACGCCCTCAGTCATGTAGATTAGCATTGATTACAGCTGTCTGGAGTTCTTGTTGGGACACATGGCAAAAAAAAAAAAAAGAAAAGAAAAGGAACTGTTGATATTTGATTCATCTGCTTGGCAAACCAGAGGTTTATTCCATTGAAAATATTTGTTATATATGAGCCCCTCCGTTGTCTGAGAAAGGCTGGGAATAGGGGTAAGGAGAGGGGAAGTACATTTACTTTGTTGTCTGTCCCTTCCTCCAAACCTGGTGTGAAATTCCACTTGGCATACTTTCTAAAATTTGGCCTGAGTAACACACACAAGGATACACAGTGTATACAGGAAGCAAAATTCAACAGAGTACCTTTGGCTAGCACCCATGCTTATACAAAAGAGGAAATGGGCCATTATCCCACTCTCTACTTGCTGAACTTTGGCTACCATTGCTGTGAGGACAATATTTATCCTCATCTCACTTCATTCAAACTACTGCATTGTTTTCAAGGCACAGTATGAGGCCACAGAAACAAAACCCAAACAAAACAAAACCTTACCTACCACAGCCAGACAGCTAATAAGTAAGAGGAAAAACTTGACAAGATCAGGTATACTTAAAAATTGTTGGTATTTGTATACAAAGTGCTGTATAAAATAGGAGTGGATAAACCACCAAGATTTATTCTCTTGAGGGCATTTAAAGTTCCTTAAGACATCGAATTTTTGAAGTGGAAAGGACATTTTATTGATTTTACAGATGTTCAGAATACAGATGTACAGATTCAGAATCATAGGGAATAAGTGCATTGTCCACTATTATTAGGTAGGAAGGGACAGAACCAAGACCTGGACTAGGATCTCTGGATTCTCTTACATCCTTCAATGTATCATATGCTCACATATCATGGTGGGTGGTATGAAGTCTGAGGAGCTATGAGTTTGATTACAGTCAACTTTTGCTTATCCGCAATGAAAATATTGGATTTGTAAATTTTCTACCACAAATTGTAATCTTGTGCTACTTTTCTTTATGATGAGAGCACATATCATGCCACCTCCAACTTCATTTATATTCATTATTTCATTGTAACTAAATGCTATAATTATTATACTCCTCCAACAGAAGTAAAAAGAGATTTTTTTTTTTTCTTACTGGAGGAAATTGGGAAAGCCCTCACAGAGGGCTTTAGCTTAGGATTCAGAGAGGAAGTTCACTAGAACAAAAAAAGAGGGGAAGAAGAAGGAACCAAGATGGCGGCACAGGTAAACGCCTGCACTTGCTGCCTCCCACAACCACATAAAAATTACAACTAAAATACAGAACAACTGTCATCCAGAACTGCGGGAAAGCTGGCTGAGTGGAAGTCCTATAAGGAGAGAGGTAAAGAAGAAAGCGCACTGAGACTGCTAGGAGGTGTGGAGGTGAGGGACAGGCCAGTCCTGCACCCACATGTGCCGCTTTTTTAATCGGGAGGGAGTCGCCTGTGCGGAGTCCCCCTGGAGGAGCAAGGGGTCCCAGCCCCACACCAGACCCCCAGCCCAGGTTCCCAGAGCCGGGGAAAGAAGTCCCTAGGGGCCGTAAGAACTACGGGCTGTGAAAACTGGTTCGGATTGTGGCTGAGTGACACACAGGCTGTTTGAGACCCAGCTGCTCCTCTTAAAAGGCCGGCACCATGAACTCAATTTACAAGCTCCCACTTCCTCTGAGCTCCAGTGCTGGCCAAGGCTCTGGAGGACCCAGACATATACGGGGAGGAACTGGACTGTCTGGCATCGGAGCAGGAACTTGGGGGTGGCTTTCTTTCAGACAGAGGTGCTCGCAGAGGTCATTGTTCCTGTGCTGGGGCCTCCCTGGAGTAAGGCTGACTGGCAGCCATTTCTGTTTACTCCACCCTGGTGATTCCCTGAGACCACACCCCACCCAATTTGTAACCCCACCCAAGCTGTACGCAGTGTCTTTTGCATATGAATGGCCTTTCCTTGCTCTGGGTAAAATCTCTCAAACAGGCTGCAGCTGGGTCAGGGAGCCCCAAACCTATCAATAAAAGGCTCAAAGCCAGCACCAGCCTGCCTTGCTTTACAGCTGGGCCTTGTCTGGGCACTTCCAAACTCGATACAAAAAGGAGGAATCTGCAGATCTCTCTGTAGCTACTACTGGGAGGCCCCAGGCAGTGGCTGACTTTGCACCTTCTTGGAGATCCAAGAGCCAGTGTACCCAGTGGTCAGTGTGAGACCACACCAGATTACAACTCTTCACGTCCATAAGAGACACACTGAAGGGGCAGACTCAGCGAGCACCAAAGCCCCACTGAAGCAAGTCCTGCTCCATAAGGATGTCTCATGCACAGCAGCTCTTCCACTGTAGTTGCAACTGTTCCCCACAGCCAGTTGGCCTGGAGGTCAATTCCTCCCAGTGACACCAACAGCAATCAAGGCTTAACTACAACAAGACTGTGCACACAGCCCACAAAGGGGTGCACCAAGAGTGTCCACCTGAGGTGAATGGGGAGGCTGAGCCACTGGGCCCTGTAGGACACCTACTACACAAGGCCACTCTATCAACTCAAGGAGACTTAGCAGCTACCCAATACATAGAAACAAACACAGGGAAGCAGCCAAATGTGGAAACAAAGAAACATGTCACAAATGAAAGAAATGGCAGAAAGCAAACCACTGGATATAGAGTTCAAAGCCACAGTTATAAGGTTACTCAGGAATCTTCTAGAAACCTCTGAGGAACTTAGTGGGTCTTTCAAGAATCTTAGTGAGAATGCAAAAAAAATGGAAAAGGACCAGTCAGAAATTAAGCATACACTGACTGAAATAAAGAATAATATACAGGGATTCAACAGTAGACTAGAAGATCCTGAGAATCAAATCAATGATTTGAAATATGAGGAAGCAAAAAATACCTAACCAGAAGAGCAGAAAGAAAAAAAGAATCCAAAAATATGAAGATAGCGTAAGGAGCCTCTGGGACAATTTCAAGCGTACCAACATCCTAATTATGGGGGTTCAAGAAGACAAGAGAGAGCAAGATATTAAAAACCTATTTGAAGAAATAATGACAGAAAACTCCCCCTACTTGGTGAAAAAAAATAGACTTACAAGTCCAAGAAGCACAAAGAACCCCAAACAAGAGGAATCCAAAGAGGACCACACCAAGACACATCATAATTAAAATGCCAAGGGCAAAAGACAAAGAGAGAATCTTAAAAGCAGCAAGAGAAAAACAGTTAGTTGACTACAAGGGAGCGCCCATACGACTGTCAGCTGATTTCTCAACAGAAACTATGCAAGCCAGAAGGGAGTGGCAAGAAATATTCAAAGTGATGAATAGCAAGAACCTACAACCAAGATTATTCTACCCAGCAAAGCCATCATTTAGAATTGAAGGTCAGATAAAGAGCCTCACAGACAAGAAAAAGCTAAAGGAGTTCATCACCAACAAACCAGTATTATATGAAATGCTGAAGGGTATTCTTTTTTTTTATTTCTTTATTGATTAAGGTATTATATATGTGTCCTCATCCCCACATTAACCCCCTAACCCCCTCCCACTCATGCCCTCACCCCCCTGGTGTCCATGTCCATTGGTTAGGCTTATATTCATGCATACAAGTCCTTTGGTTGATCTCTCCCTCTTACCCCCACCCTCCCCTACCTTCCCTCTGAGGTTTGACAGTGAAGGGTATTCTTTAAGAAGAGGAAGAAGAAGAAAAAGGTAAAGATAAAAAATTATGAACAACAAAATGACAACAAATACAGATCTATCAACAAGTTAATCTAAAAATCAAATGAATAAAAAATCTGATGAACAGAATAAACTGGTGAATGGAATAGAATCAGGGTCATGGAAATGGAACAGACTGACAATTCTCAGAGGGAAGAGGGTGTGTGTGTGGGGGGGTGGTGCGGAAAGAGATTAGACAAAGATCTTACATATGAACACAGACAATAGGGTGGCAAGGGCCTGGGGTGGGGTGGGAACTGGGTGGAGGGGAGCTATGGGGGGGAAAAAGGGAGACATCTGTAATAATCTCAACAATAAAGATTAAAAAAATCAATAAAAACAAAAACATAAAAAAGAGGAAAGTATGAACTGAGTCAGTAATTTGTGTATTAATTGAAAAAAGGCAAGGTTGTAAAAACCTACCTTATTGGAGAGAGTGAGAGAGGAGTAGGAAGAAGGGGAGGTACAGATAGAGAAATAGATGAGAGAGAGAAAGAGAGCGAAAAGGGCAGGTAAGGAGTGGGAAGCAGAGGAAAAACAGAGGAGGAGGAGGAGGGGGAAGAAAGGGAGAGAGGAAGAGAGGGGAGGGGAGGAGGGAAAATTGAGAATGTTGTGGCAGTAGGAAAAAGAAGTTATTTAAATAATTGGTGATAGAATCAATCTTAGTAAGAAAATCCTTATTTGTGTATTATGAAACATTGAATGGGTCATTTCCTTACATCTGACATCATAGAACCTTTGAGGTTAGCTTCTAGAAGAAGTTGGCATAACAATATATTAAAAGTAGCTGTAATTATGTTGCATTAAAGAAGAGAGAAAAGCCTAGCTGGTTTGGCTCCGTGGATAGAGCATCAGCCTGCAGACTGAAGGGTCCTGGGTTGGATCCCAGTCAAAGGCACATGCCCAGATTTCAGGCTTGATCCCCAGTAGGGGCAGGCAGGAGGCAGCCAATCAATGATTCTCTCTCATCATTGATATTTCTCTCTCTCTCTCTCTCCTTCTCCCTTTCTCTCTGAAATCAATAAAAATATATTTAAAACTAAAATAAACATGAAAAGTATTACATTAAAAAAGAGAAAAAAATCACAAAAGGTATAAGAAAAAAAATCTTATAGAAATCTGATTAATTTATATAATCAACTCAGAGTTAGAAATAAGAAATGACTAAAAAATAGTATTGCTGTGATATTTTAGTTCTGCCTTTTAATCTAACAATATTATAAAACTAGAGGCCTGGTGCACAAAATCAAGCATGGGTGTGGTCCCCACTCCTGGCTGGCGATTGAAGCGGGAGCATCTGGCATGAAGGGCAGGTCCCAGCTGACCTCTGGGTCCTGGGCAGCACCTGGGGTCCCGCGTGTCCCGCCCTGCCTGAGTCACGGCACACCCAAGTCCCCGCGCAGGGATGCAGTGAGTGTGGTGCGATGCTGTGGGCTGAGGCACAGTGTGGGCCTCTGGGCTGTCCAGCGGCGCCACACAGAAGCTGGGTGGGCAGCACACTCTCTCCTGGCCGGCCTTGTGGTCCAGCTCCTTGCAAACCCACAGGGAGTCCAACTGGCCTCTATGGTCCTGGCGGCTGTGGCCCGGTTCACCCAGAAGATGCCACTTGGGTGCAGGGCGGGCTAGCTCTTCACGGGTGCCGGGCACCTGAGTGAGGGGCTTCCCAGGCACGCGAGCCCTGGCGTCCTTGGGGAAGGAAGCAGGGGGAGTGAGAGCAAGCTTGGCAGACACCTTGCATTCTCATCGCACCTCCTTCCATGTCACCCCTGCTCCTAGGTAGCCGGGGAGAGGTTACAGTACATCACCGATATCCGCCATGTTCCGTGCTGCCCCCTCATGGTAAGTGCATGTCATAGCGAGCAGTTGAATTCCCAGTCACCCAGTCTCCCCGTCAAACAACTGCCCAAGGGGACAATTTGCACATTAGGCTTTTATTATATAGGATGCAGCAATGACATTTTCATATTAGCCTTATTTAAATTCTCATTTAGTTGAAAAAAGAAAACAATCATTTTAAGTCACAAATTAGTCTCACATTTAGGATTAGAATGCAGAAAACCTTATTCACATATTTAATGTTTGTTTTGTTGAGTCATAACTATAGCATCTCACTTCATGGTGGTCTATGAACAGCAAACTGTTGTATATATGGGTTTGTATAATATGATGTAGTGGAAAGAACTTTTGAAATCCATCAGAATAGATTCTAATACAAGCTGTTTGAATTTGAAAGAGTGTGACCCTGTACAAATAACCTTCCCTACAAGCATTAGTTAAAATGGAGATTACAATGCTCATAATTTTTTGAGGGTAAATCAAATAAGACATGAAAGCATCTAACATAAGACCTGGTATACAAAGGACATACTCAAGTATAAATTTTCTTTCCTCTTGCCTGCCTAATGTAAAACCTGATATTTACTTTTTATCCCACAGGGAGAAAAACACAATTCAAAAGACAGGAAATTGAATTCCTGGGAAATTTGGACTGGAGAAGTATACTTCAATTTTTAAGGTAATTTAATTTTTCTAGTACTAGAAAATCAGTGCCCAATATCCAGCTGCCTTAGTGCTGAGTAAATTCTTAGATTATTTCTCAAACAATTCTGAAATCATTGGACACTGATGCAACTTGCTTTGTGAATATGAAATGTTGCCTAACTAATTAATCTAGATTAATGCACCTAATCAGCATAAGCCACCAGAAGGGAGAACAAAAACAAATAAATGTAAAAAGGCAAAGTGTATGATAACCCCAATGCCTTATCTTACCTTTCTTTCTAAATAAAGTAGACTCTAAATACAGAGGTCTATATTGACTTATTGCTCATTCTTTCTAAAACTGTGATCATGAGGCACTAAAAATAGATTCAGGTGCTATGTATGTAGTTTTCTTTTTAAATGGACGTTTCACTGTCCATTGACTCCTCCCACAAAATTTTGACCCCCCCACCCCCGGGAGAAGTATACAAGAAAAGATCACCTCCTCTGCTACTATTGCCTTGAGATGTATTTTATTTCCATCTATTAATCCACCTTAGGTGAACTGATGATCCCATCAATAGGTTAGTGTCACGCAAGGACACTAGATCTCTGGATACTCTTCCACCACTGTCCAGGAAGAATAGCGTCCTCATGGAGAATGACATCTTAGCTGCCTCCAGTTGCTTTTATTCTAAATTCAATTATCTCTAGGACAGAAAGAAGGTGTCAGATGTCTCAGTACAGCAGACCGTAGAATGCTAGATGTTTTATGGACAGTCTTGCAGAGTTTCTGCTTAGTTAAAAAAAATTACACTCATAATATGTGATCCATATGAGTTCTGTTTAAAACTCAAATGTCTCCTTTTGTGTAAAAGTTTATAATTAAAAGTAAATTATGGTAACAATATTCATATTGAAAATGCTATTAAACTAACTTAATACCTTTTCCCTCTGCATTTTTTTTTAAAATATATTTTATTGATATTTTACAGAGAGGAAGGGAGAGGGATAGAGAGCTAGAAACATCGATGAGAGAGAAACATCGATCAGCTGCCTCCTGCACACCTCCCACTGGGGATGTGCCCGCAACCAAGGTACATGCCCTTGACCAGAATCGAACCTGGGACCCTTCAGTCCGCAGGCCGACGCTCTATCCACTGAGCCAAACCGGTTTCGGCACCCTCTGCGTTTTTTTTTAAGGGTAACTTATAGTGGGTGAAATGATTCTTTTAAGGAAGAACATGCTTTGATTTAGGGTCACTCAACTTAATTTTGATAAACAAGCCAGAAGAAGCATAAATACATCAAGATAGTGGGTAGAAGTGGAAGAGGGCATAGAAGGGATAAATGATGATGGAAAAAATAAAATGAAATAAAAATATGTGAAAAAAAGAACTATATAAAGATATTATTGAGGAAATAGAGAACTTGCAATATATCTTCTGAATCATGGCTTGACTTCTTTTTAAAAAATACTTTTTATTGATTTCAGAGAGTAAGGGAGAGGAAGAGAGAGATAGAAACATCAATGGTGAGAGAGACTCATTGATTGGCTGCCTCCTGCATGTCCCCTACTAGAGATCAAGCCCACAAACTGGGTGTGAGAATGTTAACCTCCTGATTCAGAGGTTGACACTCAACCACTGAGCCATGCCAGCTGGGCATGGCTTGATTTCTGATACTCTCAGAACTGCTTAGATACACATACCTACCCTCTTCCATATCTCATATACAATCTGCCTCCTTGTGAACCAGGACCAAACACCTTCTCAGTTAGAATCAAGCAATTCACAGGCTCTATCCCACTTTTTCTCATAGAACCTACATGTTCTTTTATGGATAAACTTCACTCCTGGGCAATATGATGTTTGTGTCACTACCAGTGTGCATGTTATCCTCTGGGCATTATGTATCCCTAATGTTCCCTTACCTGGAGCAGGTTATCCGGGATTACAAAATAAATAGCCCCTGCTATGCTGGGAACAATAGCAAGGCCTGGGCACCATTGTGTGAGTGTGTGTGTGTGTGTGTGTGTGTGTGTGTGTGTGTGTGTTAATCTGACATTTGCTATTTCAAAAAAATCAAATTTTATTCTTTAGAAACATAAAAACTTTAACGGATGTATTTGTAATCAGTTTCTGGTTTAGTATTAATATTTAGTATTCCCATCCCTTTATTCTGCCCTGTTCCCAACCTTGACTACCAAAGAAACCCTTGCTCCCTTGCTTCAACCTCAAGTTCTTGTCTACTCAGAACGGCCCGTCCTATTGTGTATACCCCACCGGACTCCCTTCCTGCATACCTGTCTGCTTCCAATTATGGCCCTTTTTTCATTTACAGTGGATTACAGCTAATTAAAATAAAAGGATTTATTTGTATTTGATATTAATTTATTTGTATTATACAAATATTGTTTTGAGTGATGCTTCCCTTCATACATGGACAGTTTTGAAACATTTGTCAATAAAATTTAAACAATTGTCTACGCATCAGATTTTAGCTTCTGTGCATTCTTTTTCTTAAAGACATCATGATGTTTTCTGACTTGTGTCTGGCCTTATGAATAAAGCCATGTTTGACTCTGCACTCTAATTAATGGAGTTCATTTTCCGGCCAGGTCTCTATTGACAGCCTAGGATGGATGAGGACCAAATTTCTGAGGTTGGTTGTTCACTGAGTAGCCTACACACAGGCACATACACACACATACTCATGGCATCAGCAAATGGAGTTTAGGGTGGTCCTTCTGGAACAGCTTCATTGCAAATGGAAATTTCTCCCTCCACTTTAAATTATATTTTATCATAATAACTTGCTGGATTTCTCTTGAGCTTCCAATCTTGGTCCCAAGAGATGCTGACAACAATCTCTCACTTACCCAGATATTTTTAAAAAACAATTTTGGGCTGTAGATTAATTTAAAACCTTCTTACAATGAGGAACATAACAAGTATAAGGTAGTAGTAAAGAGTGAAGGCTCTGGAATAGATAAGATTTGATCATGACGCAACTATTTACAACTATGTGACTAGTGCTATTACTCAACCTCTGTAAACCTCAGTTTTCTTATGTAGAAAGTGGGAAAATTGCACTTGCCAATTTGGCTCAGTGGATAGAGTGTTGGCCTGTGGACCAAAGGTTCCTGGGTTCAATTCTGGTCAAGGGCACATACCTTGGTTATAGACTCCTTTCCAGCCCCAGGCACATGCAGGAGGCAACCAATCTATGTGTTTTTCTCTCACATTGACGCTTCTCTCTGTCTTTCCCTCTCTCTTCCACTCTCCACAAAAATCAATGGAAAAATATCCTTGGATGAGGATTAACAAAACAAAAAAAAAAGAAAGAAAGAACATGGGAACTTTTTAGTACCTACTTATTGGTGGTATCATATAGGTTAAATGAGATTTAGCATAGTGCCTAAGCCAGCTGTGGGCAAACTATGGCCCGCGGGCTGGATCTGGCCCATTCGGCTGTTCTATCTGGCCCACGGAGCCGAAAGAGTGGAGGGTTCTCTTGCTCTCCCCTCCGCTCCTTTACTTTGAATTTATATTAGTTCACACAAACACTCCATCCATGCTTTTGTTCCGGCCCTCCGGTCCAGTTTAAGAACCCATTGTGGCCCTCGAGTCAAAAAGTTTGCCCACCCCTGAAGCACTCAGTAAATGGTAGCTGCTATTATTGTTAATTATTATTAAGATTATTAAGGTCATTTCCATAATGAGGACTAGGACTATAATTAAGAGTGGTCTCTTTTAACTTGGCTAAAAATAACAGTCTCATCTGATTTGGAGATATTTTAGCTCTCAGGATCTCTGAAATATTTATAGGAGTTAAAGGAAATTCTACCCAGGCTTTGTAATAGATGGGAGCGCTGCTCAATATCTCTCTGGCAGACACTGTAGACTGGTATTCTTTTCTTTTTTTTTTTTAAGCTTGAAAAGGCTATGTCCTTAGTATAAAAATATTTACATTTTCTATTACCAGGTGAAATATTATATCTCTCAGCAAAAAAAAAAAAAAAAAAAAGTATTGGGAATATTACAACTAAGTGTAGGACTTCAGTAGATGCATTATTTTGAATTAGAACCCAAAGATATTATATGTCCTTGGGGGGAAACATCTTATGTAACCTTATGGAACAGTGTTTCTGTAGCAACATGGGCAAACATACAAGCAAACTTGTAGCTCTAAAAGCTGCAAAAGACACTAAATTAAGGAGACATGGTTTCAGATAGAGTGGCAGAGAGGAATGTGGCTTGCAAGAGTTTGATATAGTCTTGTGCATAAAACTGTGAAATTGAAACAATTATACCAATAGGTAAAAGTATTAAATATGGGGAATTGTGATATATACCATTATGATGATTTCCCTTTTCCAGGGACACTAGAATGATCAGATGGAACCAAATGCTCCGGAAACTCCTCTCCTTTAAGGTAAGTGTCTGAGAATTATGCTTCCTTATTTATTCTCACCCTGTATACAGAAAGGCTCTGTCTCTGGAGTGTCAAATTTGACGTTTTGGAATATCAAAGCTATCGTTCTCACTTGATTATAAAATGGTAAAAATAACTTGTTCTATTTTAAGAACATACAGGGGAAAAGGACCTAACTATAAGTTTACCTTAGATTTCAGTGTTTGAGTCCTTTAGAAACACAAGCCTTTATTTAGAAGTCCCACACAACAGAATTTTCTACTAGTATACTTCTTCATCCTCTGCTTTCTTGCCTCTAAGCCAGAGTTCTGAAACATAAGCACAATAAAGAGAAAGGATATATTAAAATTACATTTATATTGGGGGACTATTATAAATTCCAAATTGTTTCCTACAAGGACTTTAATTGAATGTTTTCTGGGTAAAATCCCAGATTATTTACACAGTAGAGGCCCAGTGCATGAAATTCGTGCACTCGGGGGAGTCCCTCAGCCAGGCCTGTGTCTCTTGCAGTCCAGGAGCCCTCGGGGTATGTCCAACTGATGGCTTAGGTGGGGAGTGGCCTAAGCCGGCAGTCAGACATCCTTAGCATTGCCGTGGAGGCGGGAGAGACTCCTGCCACTGCAACTGCGCTTGCCGGCTGTGAGCCCAGCTCAGGGCTTCTGGCTGAGTGGCACTCCCCCTGTGGGAGCACACTGACCACCAGGGGGCAGCTCCTACACTGAGCGTCTGTCCTCTGGGGTCAGTGCGTGTCATAGCGACCGGTCGTTCCAACGTTCAGTCTATTTGCATATTAGCCTTTTATTATATAGGATATCATCTAAATAGCACATCAATATATGAACTATTAACTTGGGGATGGTCATTTACAAAAAGCAATAAAGAATAAAACTGAAAGGAAGCAGTAGATTTTGGTTTTTTAAAAAAGGGTCAATACTTTCAACCTAAAAGAAAACAGCTTGCACTTTAAAAAAAGGACCTATTATCAATCAACTAGAAACCTAGTGCACAAAATCAGCCCAGCCTGCACCCTCTCGCAATCTGGGACCCCTCAGGAGATGTCTGACTGCTATTGGGCGAGACCCAGCCCCAGCCAGCCCCACCCTGGTCAAGCCCTGCTGGTGGGGATGCAGCATCACATCCCCACCCACCCATGCGTGCCTCACTGCGCATGCAGTCTCGCCCACCTGCACGCGCCTTCTGTGCATACAGCCTCCTGCTGATCAGTCATTACAGTGTGAGGGTGTCATGACGATTAGCATATTAGCTCTTTATTATATAGGGTAAGATATACTCTGTATGAACTACTGATACTATTACTTAACATTTTTATTTTAATAAAAGAAATATTTAAACAATGTGTATTTATTCTTAAGTTATAAGACAGAAGTACTTATCAAATCATTACATAAAACAATTCATATCACTAATCCTGGTCAGATGAGTAACATACAAGATTGTGGGTTCAGAGAAGTGACATTTAATATTTGATAAAACTTGACATTTTGCTATAGATACTAAGATAAAAATAATTTTAAATTAATTGTTTTTCTTTCTAATAACATCAGGATATTGTACTCTGTGGTATCACCTCCATTTGGGCTTTATGCCTCCAATCACATTTGTTAAACACACACACACACACACACACACAACAACAACAACAAAACAGAGTTTTCCCATTGCAATACTGATCAGTCCTCGACAATATTAGAGTGGAGTTGGGGTGAGTGACATCACTGGTCCATAAGATATGGCAAGTGTCAAACTCTGACACCTTTGATTCATCTTTTCTGAACTGACCTGGGTCTCCTCCTTCATAAACAGTTCCTCATCACTGTCTGTGTTCACAGGATAAACTTGATATTTTCAAGTCATCAGGGCCAAAAATGCACTAGGATTTTATTTCCAGGTCCAAATATGCTCTAGGATTTTATCTTCAGCTTAAATCATTTGTGGGTTTTGACTACTTGCGGAAAAAAAAGAAAAGGCATGAATTCGGTATGCCTTGCAACATATTTTTTAAAGGGATGCACAGTCATTTGCATAAAAATGTATCCATTGATCTCAGAATAAACATATCCTCTTGATAACTCAGAAACGCATAGAAAAGTTAGTGAAAATTGCCTGAAGAATACCTGGCTGTCTTCTCTGTGTCAATCACACAACTCTTCTTGACAAGTCTTTTTGCAATTGACATGCACACATACACACACTTATATGCACACTAACATGAGCACACACACATGAGCACATGCACTTTCAAATCTGCAGAGATGACTAGCCATGTGAATCTGCATGTTCTGTGTTCTGTAGACCACACACACACAAAACCTTTCCTATATGGAAAAAGAGTTAGGCTTGCTATTATTACAGAAAGGCTTTTGTAAATCACATAGGTTAAACAAGTGAATTGGAAAAAAAGAAAAGTATACTTGACATTCTTCTTCCAGCAGTTCAACCAAATTCAGTGTGAGACTCCAAAGCCTAGAATCATGTGGTGTGGATTGAACATCATCAGTCAGTGTTCATTGCATGCCTACCAAATATATGACATTATTATTAATTACTTTTCTACAGGCTGTGGTTCCTTAAGATAACCCTCAAAAGTTTAATAAGCAAATAAAAATATAAACAAAATAATATTCACTCAAAAACCCCAATTAGCAATGACTCATTCAAGAAAAGTTTTTTTTTTTAATTGATTTTTTACAGAGAGGAAGGAAGAGGGATAGATAGTCAGAAACATCGATGAGAGAGAAACATCGACCAGCTGCCTCCTGCACACCTCCCACTGGGGATGTGCCCGCAACCAAGGTACATGCCCTTGACCTGAATCGAACCTAGGACCTTTCAGTCCGCAGGCTGACGCTCTATCCACTGAGCCAAACCGGTTTTGGCTCAAGAAAAGTTTTGCCAGAAAAATTTTAATTAATTTATACAGTAGGTCCTCGGGTTACATCGGAGATCCATTCCTACAGTGCGACGTAATGCGATTTTCACCGTAAGTCGGGACCCACCTACATAACCACCTACGTCACTCACATGGAGCACATACACAGCAGTAATGAAGTGAAACAGTAAAAGAAATTTAAAAGAAAGATAACAATTCCTGACCTTTACTTGTGGTAAATAAATAATAAAAAACATAAAGCACATATGTACATACGTAGAAATGACGGAACTTTTTTTTTTAATAAATAAATGGGAGATGGCGACATAACCACTAAATGACGTACGTCAAGTCCAACGTAACCCAAGGACTGTCTGTAATTGGAATTCCTTGTACTTTTTCAAAAATCCCAAATGATTTTTTAAATCAATTTACAAGTTTTTTCTATTTTCTCATATACAAATAAAAAAGAAGTTTTTTAAAGGTGTTTCTATTATTCCAAAACTTTAAAACTTCCCCCCCCCCCTCTCGCTCTCTCTGTATATTTGACACAACATACAGATACATTTACAATGAAATAGTCATTATCTTTATCTTTAAATAGGTCAGGAGTGCTTGGCTTCAAATTTGACAGTTTTAGAGCAATCATTAGTAACAATTTTTTCAACAAATAATTAATTTTCATTACCAAAAACAATATATTTCTACCATAATCTAAAAAATTCATACATAATGAAGATGAATTTGATACTTTTATTAAAGAATTTTTTCTTAGTGAGAATATATGTGGAAGTTGGGTAATTTAAAGAGGCCTTACCTTTCCAAAGTGAACTAAACAAAACTTAAAAACGAAGAGAAAAGAAGCAACGACCTTGTCGAAAATTCTTACATTTTTTCTTACATAGAGAAAAATAGATTTTAATATGCTTATTAAGTTAAAACAAGACATGTGTTCCTCATATTAGTCCCTTAAGTTACAAAAAATTCTGAGCCATAATTTTTTCAATATATAAGTACACATATAAATAATATTTTGGTATACAGATAAATGTAACATGCACTTACACTTAATATAATACACGTTGTCATGCATATTAGTACTGGTATAACCAAGGTTTATATGAGAAAAATTCTGACCTCTGAAATATCAGAAGGACCTTTCTGATCTTTTCTTTACAACCTACTAAGAAAAAAGTACTATTCATTTTATTTGCAGCAGAGTTGTTTGATACCAATAGATGGAATATATACAACAACGGTTGTCTAATTGTCTAGAAAATTTAGGCGTGAAGTACCTTGCTTGGGGGAGAATTCCAGAAGCAGAGTCACCTTCTTAACTCCCAAGTCCATAGCATCTGGCTCTCCTGAGCTAATCGGTGACTTGTTCTCAAGGCCTCCAGGTGAGTTGGCGGTGTTAGGGTCCCTGAGAGGCCCCAGCGGAGAAAAATACGATGCCAGGCTTTCTCCCTGTGGCCTGGGGAGATTGTGGCCTGCTGTTAGGGATATCAGCTCCAACACTAGAAAGGGCAAGTCCTGGGAAATGGAGATGCTACTCTTGTGTGAATCTCAGGAATTTAAGATGAAGGCCAACATTGACTCCACCCAACTTTATCAGGACTTTTTGGCTTCCGAGGAGACCACAGGGAGCTGCAAGAGAAGGCTAAGTGTGTATGTATTTTTAAAATATTTTTTAAAACAATATAATAATGATATTAGTGATTTATCAATAATTTAATTATATAACTCCTATTCAATAATCTCTTATATAGTGCTATGATAACCTTGTCTAAGATTTTTTTGTGTGTCTTTTTACCTGATTTGGACACTTATCCAGATTGAAGTTTACATTTTAATATAGATATTTCTTTTCATATTTCAGTTTAGAGCTTTAAAAGCCGGACCAGAGTTTAAGAATAATGCAAGTGGTGCAGGCCTAATATTAAACAGAAATCTCAGAAAAGGCTATACTTGCAAGATGCCAGGTCATGTGTATGATGCCATGAGTTCTGGGCCAAACAATGAAGGTAATGTCACGCTCATTCAATGACATATTTTGTTTGTTTGTTTGTACCTTCTTATTTATCCTCTTTGAACTTAGGGAGGCTGGCTTTCAACATTATTTCTTTGAGCTATGAAGTCCTGTAAACTTACCTCCTTGTTTCATCTCTCATTTTTACTTACACATGTGGTCTCTAATATTTACTTGATTACATTTGTTATGACTTGACAAAGAGTTGATGTTTTGTCATACAGTATTAATTGTAAGGAATTTAATTTTTGTGTGTTTTCAATTGAACCCTGTTAAATCACACAGGCCTCTGATTGAGCCTCCTGTGTTAGATTAACATGATGCCACTCAAACAACATGTTTCAATCATGGATTTCCTTCAATAATATAAAAACTTGCACTTAAGATTCTTTTTTCTTTATCTAAGGATATATTATACCAGGAATGTTATTATATGTTACTTTAACACTTTATCTGAATCTATTTTCTGTCATTTAACTTTGTGTCTTCCAGTTCAGAAGGGAATTCCCTCGCCCCTGCCTTCCCTGTGCCCCCCACCCTTAAGCCATTTCTAGCTCTGTGAGTTGCCATGGTGGTTAGCTGGTCAGAGATATGAATGCGGTTAAAAACTGCTGTGTCTTTCTCTCTCTTTCCCACATGCACACAGCCACATAGAGCCACAAACTATATACACACACCACACATCATATACATACCACACATCAAGTGCACACACACACTCACACATACACGAAGATGTTAGTAATCTGTAGCAATCCAGGGGAATGCTAGGTGTAAGAGTTTTTGGACTGCTCATAGGAAAATGAATTCTTTGTTCATGATCTTTTGCCAGAGTTCAGTTAGAAAATTAGTATTATAATTATTATCAGTACTCATATAATATCCAGCAGTAATAGAGATATCACTTTCCTCTCCTGTATAAGTAAAACAATATGGCTCTGCAAATTGTTCTTTACTATCAACTTTGATCTCTAAACCACAAGTTGGATAATTCAAGATTAGAAGCTCAAGTAATATGAGAAGCAAAAATTAATATATTACTAATTTTTAAATATTTCAGACACAGAGACCAATGTAAATGAGCTATTTTTACTGTTCTTCCTGCCAACTGTACTGTCTGAAGACTCTGGCCAATGTTTGAAAGTTCTTTTAACTCAGAGCTCCCTCAGATGTTCTTTTATGATAAGAAAAAAAGGAGAAAGCAGAACAGCTTTGTGTTCTGAGGTAATGAAGGAAGGTCAGAAATCATAGCATATAGAATTTTGGAAAAGTGTCAGAACTTTTTAGAAAGAAAAGATAAAGATTATGAGCAGCATTCATCTTGCAATCGAATGTAATGATTCCTAAGGCTAAACTGAAGTCTTGTGGAACAAATAACATGTTGACCCTCAAAATAACCTCATTGTAACTGTGAACAATAATGGGGATATTAGATAGAGGTGACAAGATATTTAATGTTAAGTTATAGCAGTGACTTCAGACTCACACAGTAAACTCAAAGCAGAGTGTCTTCCATATCTTAATTCTTTTTTTGGACAGTAGGACTGTAAATGCTATATTTTTCTTGTTTGCATCATCACTATAGTAACCATATAAATTACCCTTGCTGAGCTACTTTTGAGAGTGACAGGAATATGATTATTATTCTGAAACAGCAGGAATAAACTTAGACTGCCTGGGGGAAATATGCATGGTCATCCCAAGAATATATGTGTGGTAGAGAAAATATTTTATTATCATAGAATATTCACTAGTATGTACCCTATGGAACGTCAATAGTAGTTTCCAATTATTTGTGACTCAACCTAAAATTAAACCAGTACAACCTCCAAAATTTGGTCAACATTGAGATTTGTTGCCAGAAGGAAAAGTGATTGAATTTCATCCAAGTTTAGAAAAAAAGAAAAGGAAAAAAATGAAGGGAAAAATAAGAAAGAAAAATTTCATCCAAGTTTTAATCATAGTGCTTTAAAAGTTGTGTTTAACAGAGAATGATGATATGGTCTAGTAAGTGTTAGAAACAAAGTCTTGTGAATTTCAAATATGATATAAAATGGTTGTCTAAATATAGGTCTATCAATGGAATATTCCTAGGATGTAATTCTTGTCTTAATTATCTGCACAACATTGTGGAGATTTCAATAAAAAATATATGTATGAATCATCACACAAAAATTCTGTAATGTTTCCATGTTGTAAAAGGACGTTATAATTAATATCTAGTCTAAGATGGCAATCATCACAACTAATAATACTGAGAAATATTTTAGGGGAAAAAACTGCTGAAAATGGTATTACAGTACACAGAAACACAAAGGATCAGGCTAAAGTTAGTTATTTCCCCCCATTGTCCACCCTAATTTTTAAACCGGATTTTATGTGAAATTGTGGTATTTTACTAAAATGTGAAATTTTTCAAAGTTAGCTTATTTGATCTAGGACACTTAGTAAATGCATACATTTACTTTGAATAAGTTAAAAAAAAAAAAAAGCAAAACCAGTTATATGTAGTGGCACAACCTGCCTCTTTAAATACTCAGAGTCCAATATCAATCTATAGGTTTCATGGATGAATGAAAAGATTACTGAAATCACAATGAGAAAACCTGGCTTGAGCAACTGTGGGTGAATGGTTAAGCCTCTCGGGGCTTAAGTTTTCTTACCTGTAAGAATGAAAGAACTGGATTAGATTGTATCCTAGGTTCATTCTAGCTTTGATGTTCTATACTTCTGTCCCAGTGATTCAAACCACCAAAAACCATTTTGATGTTATTTGGCCATTAATCTTTAGATGACTATCCCCTTGACCAGTGGTCGGCAAACTGCGGCTCACGAGCCACATGCGGCTCTTTGGCTCCATGAGTGTGGCTCTTCCACAAAATACCACGGCCTGGGGGAGTCTATTTTGAAGAAGTGTCGTTAGAATAAGTTTAAGTTTAAAAAATTTGGTTCTCAAAAGAAATTTCAATCGTTGTACTATTGATATTTGGTTCTGTTGACTAATGAGTTTGCTGACCACTGCCCTTGACCTTGTAAGTACGTATGTATCATAAAATGGCTTTCATTGATATGCATAAAAAATGAGCTGTATTTAAAGAAATAATGGTAGGAAAATTTTTGGGTTAGATTTTTGAACTGTAAGGACTGTACCTTTCTCAGTTTCCCTCTAAATGTTTTCATGTTGACAATCCACTGCACCTAGTGGCATTCTATAAGTAGTATCTTTCAGCTGCATCCTTATTTCACTTTTACATGAGAAAACAATCCCAGTTGGTTCATAAGGATTCACTTTCTGGAAAGGCCTGGAATACATTTCTGATTTATTTTTTTCCTTTCAAAGCTATCTCTGCCAGCTACAAGTGAGATTCCATATGTTGTGTGGTATTTAAACAGAAACTGCTCTTGATTTTATTCACACTTGAACTACCCTATTTCAGATGTTCCAAAGAATAGCTACCTAAAATTGAGCTGCAAAATAGATTAGAAAATTATTTTGGCACCATTTACTGAAGAAAAAGTGGATAGTATTTACTAACATATTATCACACCATCACATATAAAAAGAAGGAGGCTGGTAATTTTGCTAGTTACTAGAGTACCATTTAAAGCAATTGAATGAACAGAAAGGTTTGTTATATCTCTTTGTCTTCTTGGAATGACTTCCACACTGAATAGTTAGACCTGGCTGTATGTTTTCCAAGACCCTGATTTTTCTCTGAAGCACTTGCAATTATAATAGTAATTTACAAGTTACAATATATAGCCATTTACAATTATAAGCACGTGCAATCTTGGTTTTGTGATGACAAATTTGAACATAATTTAAGCCGTTTGAATCTCTTATAAGTGTTGTCATCTCCATAATAATTCTAACACACCCCTGTTATTCACAATGCTGGAGAGAATGAGAGTTGTGTAGCCACAAAGTAAGTATCTACTGGCAGAAGCTGCCTATAGCAGGACTGCTGTGGGTTCAAGTTCAGATGCCTGGAACATTTATTACATCAGATTCCACCACTTCAGGTTACTAACTGCTGATTCTCCAGTCTTGAATACAGTAGGTCCTCGGGTTATGTTGGAGATCCATTCCTACGGCACAACATAACGTGATTTTCGCCGTATGTTGGAACCCACCTACATAAGCACCTACGTCACTCACATGGAGCACATACACAGCAGCAATGAAGTGAAACAGTAAAAAAAATTTAAAAGACAGATAACAATTCCTGACCTTTACTTGTGGTAAATAAATAATAAAAAACATAAAGCACATATGTACATACGTCAAAATGACAACTTTTTTTTTTTATAAATAAATGGGAGATGGCGATGTAACCACTAAACGACATACGTCGAGTCCAACATAACCCGAGGACTGTCTGTATAATAAGTATTAATAAAATCTCTGAAACAGAGAAAATGATAAGTTGCCCTAAGATTAGATATGCTCTAAGTGTGAATGTAAACTTTATATACATCTCTCCTTTGTAAATAAGTGCTTTCTAGATTTAATTCTCATAACTTGAACCATTAAAAAATCTACCATTTTCTGCTGCATAATTTTATGTATTTTTTTAGTTATAGCTATTTTTACAATACTAAAGGTCTAATCTAAGACCTTTTTCCCTGGAAGTTTAGGAACAATGGCATTTACATAGTAATGCTGCAATGACTGAGACTTCCTGGTGTCTCAGCAACAAAAAATGGAATATCATTTCTAAATATGCCAAATAGAATTAGGGTCTAAGAATGTTATGGCAAAAATTTTCAAAGCATCTTATTTTTAAACCAAGAGAATGCCATGCAAATCTTGAAAGTACTTATCTATGCCTAACAGCAGAAACATAAACATACATTTTTTACCAACTGAAATTTAATCATTCTGTCACAACTTGTTATATTAAAAAATAAAGAATGGTCTGCAGATGTCTTAAAGTCTTAGATTTGCTCTTCCAATATTTAAGTCTGAATTAAACATAAAGGTTATATCCTATGACATGATGAAAGCACAGTTCTATGTATAGGATTATTACAAAGCAATGCTGACACCTACAGAGAATGTATGCAAATATCCAGTTTTAATTGGTATATATATCATTGGTTGGTACAAACACTTAAAATCCCAGTTATCTTGATATGCAAAAACAAGACAACTTGAGTTTGATGTGCTATATTTAAAAAGAATGTTTAATTTATAATAAAAGACTCCTTTATTGACCTTTCAATAAACTTTATTGTTGTAACATTATTATTAGTGTCAAATCAAAATGATTTGACTATTTTAATAACCCAGGGTGGAGCCTATCCTACCAGCCCCATTGCTGTGGACCCATCTGCTGATGTCAACTGATGACATGTGTGAAAGATACTCACAGTGAAAAACAAACAAACGTGCTTATTTCCCTCCCCCTGTATTTGAGTAGCATTTCTAGGGAGGAAGGAGAGTTATTTTCCTCTTTCTGGGAAAGCTAAGAAAGAGTGCTCCCAAATATATTCCTAGAAGCTAGGAAGAAGCATGCCCTTGATAAGTGTTTTCTCCTTGGGCTCTCCAACTACATGTTATAAAGGAACGATTCCTCTCAAATTAAAGCCTGATGTGCCCTTGGTCCAATGAATACTTTTTTTGGTAAGCAAAACTCACTAGCCTCTTTAATGAGCATTAACCAAAGGAAGGCAAAAGCAATCTCCTTTTTTAAACAAGTATTTGAGTGCCTAGTGGTCATGAGAAGAAATCAGGCTTTTACCATAATGAATAGAGTATACTGATTCCAATTTAAAGCTCAAAATCCTACCAGCTATTGTGATAGAAAACAACCCATTTATTTGCAATAAAATGTACCTAAGAATAACTTCAAAAATGAAAGTTCAGTAACTTGGTGGAGAAAAAGTATAAAGTTTACTGAAACACAATAAAGCTGATTTAAATGAATATAAGTAACATGTTCCTAAATAAAAACATAAATAGATGTCCTTTATCTCATTAATTTGTAAATTTTCTATAGTTTGAAAAAAATCTTCATTGGAGTTTTATTTTCTTAAACTTGTTAGAATTTGTATTAGGGGTTTCCAGAGAAACAATCAATATATATTTGTGTTGGGTAAGACAATCTGCTTTACTCAGTCTACCACTTTAAATGTTAATCTCATTCAGAAATACCCTTACAAATAAACTCAGAATAGTGTTTATCCCAATATCTTGGCATCTATGGCCCAGTCAATAAAATTAACAATCACAGGTGCTAATGGGAAATATTAGTTAAGAGCAATTTGAACAAGAATACTAATAAGAAAACAGTACTAGCAAATAATTATATGCCTAATAAGATGTATATTCCATAATATATACTATATGCCATATTAAATGTGTACAATATGAAGCAAAAATAATTAGTATTATCTAGACAGATACTTTAAAAAGCAGAATTTATCATTTATCAGTAGACTATAATATCACAAAAGAAAGAATTAGTCAATAAAATGGTATTAGAAAAATTGATTTTCAATTTTATTAAAAATTTTAGATAAAAATACAGAAAGTAAATTGCATATATCACCTGATCTTTAAATAGGAATAAAGAAAAAATAAACTAAAATAAAATCACAAAGTAAAGAGTATTTGAATTAAGTAGAAATTTATGTGAGTCAAAAATATGTCACACGAATTAAAAAAGACAATGACAAACTTGAGAAAAATATTTACAATGATTATGAAAAAAAACACACATAAGAAAAATCTAAAAAAATTCAATTGAAAACTAGGCAAGAATTATGAAAGTTTATTCCCAAGAAAGCTAATACAAATGTTTAACAAATATAAGAAGAAATTGTTCAACATCATTAGTAATTAATTTAATAAATTTTAAATTTTGCACATTTTGCACATTAAAATTGTCAAAGATTAAAAGTAGACTATACTCACTATTGAGTAGGTATATGGTGAGAATACACATTTTCATTTACTGCTGATAGAATATTAACATGATAAAACCTTATGAAAAGATCATATATAACATGAGTTTGAATAATGATCATATTTTCTTCCATTAATTTTACTGCATACTTTTATTCTTATTGAATTGTGCTAAGGAATATATTCTTTTTTAAATTTATTTTTTATTTTTTAAATCTTTATTGTTGAAGTATTACTTATGTCCCTTTTCCCCCCACCCTCCCCATTGACTGCTTCTAGCCTACCCCCTCTTCTTCCCCTGTCCCAGGCCTTCACCACCCTATTGTCTGTGTCCATGGGTTATGCATATATGCATACAAGTTCTTTGGTTGATCACATCCCACCCACCAACCCACCATTAATCTTTATATGACTATCCCCTTAACCTCGTAAGTACTTATGCATCATAGAATGGCTTTCATTGATATGCATCAAAAACTAACTATATTTAAAGGAATAAGGGTAGGAAAATTTTTGGTTTGGATTTTTGATCTGTAAGGACTGTGTACCTTTATCATACTTTCCTTCTAAATATTTTCATATTGGCAATCCATTGCACCTAGTGGCATTCTATAAGTAGTATCTTTCAGCTGCATCCTTATTTCACTTTTACATAAGAAAATAATCCCAGTTGGTTCGTAAGGATTCACTTTCTGGAGAGGCATGGAATACATTTCTGATTTATTTTTTCCTTTCAAAGGTATCTCTGCCAGCTACAAGTGAGATTCCATATGTTGTGTGGTATTTTTCATTATATGGATAGAGTTTATCCAATGAAATCTTTAGGACATAATGAGAATCACCCTCACATTCAAATCTCAGAAATATTACATTTGAAGTAATAACTATATACATATCTAATTTAGTTAGTTATATAATCATAATTCAACATTATATTTATTACATTATATCTGTGAGAATAGAATATTGTTCTGCATAAGTATGTATGGACATATTTTTAAAAAATGACCCTAGATAAAAAGTTTAAAAGTTTTAAGGGACTGTCAAAAAATAGTTTGAGGTTCAATTAAATTAAATACATTTATTTACTTTGGGACATATATATATATAATAATATATATAATTATATATATATAATAATATATATAATTATATATAGATGAATAAAATAAAAATACCTTACCTAATAAAAGAGAAACATGCAAATTAACCATCACTCTGCTACGCCCACAGCCAATCAGAGCGAATATGCAAATTAACCCAACAAAGATGGAGGTTAATTTGCATATGCAGGGCAGAGCGTGCTATGAGGGGAAGCGGGGTGGCGGAGGGAACTACTGGAGCCGTGCTCCGGCCAGAAGCGAGGACTTGCCGGCTCCAGGAGGGCCGGGAGTGGGGACATGCTGGCTCCCTGGCGGCTGGGAGTGAAGCCAGGGGAAAGAAGGCCTATTCTTGCATGAATATCATGCAATGGGCCTCTAGTATTGTATATAAAATATATCCCCAAGAATATGTTTCTTTGACCAAGGAATCTTACTTTTCTTTTTTCAGAAAGAATTTTTGATTGAACTTATATTTCTTGGGATATCCTCAAATATTATAGCACTGAAGAGGTATGAAGTATTCCAGTTTTTCTAAGTGCATATAAATTTTATAATTCCCATAGCAACTGCAACTTTGAAACATTAAAAAACTAGATAAATGTTTAAGTGTAAAACACATTTTAAATGTGTATTATTTATACCAAATGCCCTGATGTAAACAATGCATTAACATGTTCACTATTATAAATAATAGAAAGATTAAAATACAGAAAGTTATAAAATACATGTGAAATTTGGGAAGAAATATAAGATTATCACCCAAGGTAAGATCTAAGGAGAGAACATTTTCCAGTTTTGTATAATAGGTTGAGTAAAGGCTAAAACAAGGCCAAGACAAACAGAAATTAGAGAGCTCAAAGGAAGCAAACAGGTGCTTGATTCCTCTTTCATTCTCTCCCATATTCTCTATTAAGGAACAACACCCCTATGAAAATTCTTTCCTTTTTCCTAAAGTGAAAATGATCATTTTTCATAGAACATCTGCAATGTTTCATTTGTTTGTCATGTAAGTTATGATAGTGTATCAAGTTCTACTTGTCTTTTACCTTATTAGATTGTACAGTCAGGGTGGTGACCATGTGCCATTTATCTTGCTGTGCCCATATTGTACTGTTAATCTATACTAATAAAAGGGTAATATGCTAAATAGATCAGATAGACCGGACATTTTCCGGAAGATCTTCCAGACAAAGCCACGGTGGTGGGGGCCAAGGCAGATGCGGTTAGGGGTGATCAGGCCGGCAGGGGAGAGCAGTTAGGGGCGATCAGGCCAGCAGGGGAGAGCGGTTAGGGGCGATCAGGCCAGCAGGGGAGAGCGGTTAGGGACAATCAGGCCAGCAGGCAGGTGAGTAGTTAGGAGCCAGCAGTCCTGGATTATGAGAGGGATGTCCGACTGCTGGTTTAGGGGCCCCTGCAGGATCAGGCCTAAACCAGCAGTTGGACATCCCCGAGGGGTCCTGGATTGGAGAGGGTGCAGGCCGGGCTGAGGGACCCTCTCCCGACACCGTGCATGCATTTCTTGCACCAGGCCTCTAGTAAATATATATTGTCTTCAAACAATTAGGCATAATTGTAAAAGTCATAGTTATTACAACTAAACTTTCAGTATGAGCAGCATGCCTGGAATTATGTTATGTGCTTTCAGAGTTAAGCCTAAGATATTCTCATACATATCTTACATACTTATTTATGTAGCTATGTTTTGCATTGAAGTGCACTTAATTATTTAATATCTTAATTTCATGGAATAATAATATGTTTTATAGGATTAATCAAAATATAGTATAATTGCATTGTTCTAAAATTTGAGGATATAATTTGCAAAAATGTTTTCTAAAAAACAATTGTCAAGTAAATGTCTCTTTTAATTATCCTATATAATAAAAGCCTAATATGTAAATCGACTGAACGGTGAAACAACTGGTGGAATGACCAGTTGCTATGATGCACACTGACCATGAGGGGGCAGATGCTCAATTCAGTACCTACCCCCAGTATGCAGGCCCCAGGCCAGCCAAGGTGGATATCAGCAGGGGCCCCCTAGTTGCCCACGGGTCCCACCAGTTGCTCCACAGAGGGAGACGACCAGTGGCAGCGGGGGGCAGGGCCGACTGGTGAGCTGGCAGCGGCAGGGGGAGGAGCTGGTGGGGGAGCGGGCCGGCACCCCCCCCCCATTGCCCTGCCAGTCGGGAGACGATTGGGCAGCACCTGGCTGGCCAAAGCAAGTGCCAGCAGGGGCCCCCCGATTGTCCTGCCGGTTGCCCCACAGATAGGCCCTGATTGCTGGCCAAGCCTAGGAACCCTTCTCATGCATGAATTTCATGCATCGGGCCTCTAGTCTACATAGTAAAAGCCTAAGCCAGTGGTCGGCAAACTCATTAGTCAACAGAGCCAAATATCAACAGTACAACGATTGAAATTTCTTTTGAGAGCCAAATTTTTTAAACTTAAACTTCTTCTAATGCCACTTCTTCAAAATAGACTCGCCCAGGCCATGGTATTTTGTGGAAGAGCCACACCCAAGGGGCCAAAGAGCCGCATGTGGCTCGCAAGCCGCAGTTTGCCGACCACGGGCCTAAGCAACTGTTAGGGTGGAACGACCAGAACGACTAGTCACTATGATGCGCACTGACCACCAGGGGGCAGATGCTCAATGCAGGAGCTGCCCCCTGGTGGTCAGTGCACTCCCACAGGGAGAGTACTGCTCCACCAGAAGCTGGGCTCATGGTGAGCTGAGTGGTAAGGAACAGCAAGCAGGCAGACAGTAAGGAGCGAGGAGTCCTGGACTGTGAGAGAGATGTCCGACTGCCCACGGGGAGTGGGCCTAAACCGGCAGTTGGACATCCCCCAAGGGGTCCCGGACTGAGAAAGGGTGCAGGCTGGACTGAGGGACCACCCCCACCCCACCCCCCCAATGCAGGAATTTTGTGTACCGGGCCTCGAGTTGTGATACAGGGAAGAGGCATATTACTTTCATTTTCCTCTGATACTCAGCTTATATTATTATTAGACTTTTCACTGTTTTTTCTTCCATTCATATGCATATTTGTTTTCTTTTTTTTTTTTTTTTTTTTTTTTAGTAACTTAAGGTACTCTGACTGTAATGAAATTTCTAGAAAATTTGAGGAAAGTTTTCTAAAGGTATACAGGGGTGGGCATAAGAAGGTTTATAGTTGTTCATATGGAAAAAAGACATGCAGGTTATGATTATTATAAAGCTTTATTAACTCAAAAGAATGTCATAATGGCACAGTAAACCTACTTTTGCCCACCACTATATATGTTTAAATATTTTCACCCTCTCAAACCTGAATAAATACTATAATCTGAATAATGAAAAAGTACTCTATGAGCCTTGCTAAGGTTTATTACTTTATCTGCAGTTCCTATAGAGATTCACACAGGGCAAGGAACTTTATGTTGGCTGACACCTTCTGGTTCTCACTAGAGGTTGCAGGATGTCAAAAAACTGACCAGCCACAGGGATACAATTGCCAAAGTTATCTGCATAAAGCATCCTCCTTGTACAGTCTCGGTAATGCCTTCAGCGGCACTCCCATTAGAACCCCATGTTCTGAAACACAGCAAGACCAATTAGTGCCTGACTCCTGCACTGTTTCTGTCTTTGAAACTAATGGTTTCAATGCTACGTGGCCTTTCAAGACGTAATAGGAAAACAGGATCTGAAGGTTGGTATAACATTCTCCAGAGCAAATGCTTCAATACAGTCAAGGTTTTCTGATTATTTAGATTACTAGAGGCCAGGTGCACAAAATTTGTGCACGGGGGATGTGTCCCTCAGCCCAGCCTGCACCCTCTCCAATCTGGGACCCCTCGAGGGATGTCCGACTGCCCGTTTAGGCCTGATCCCAGTAGGATTGGGCCTAAACGGGCAGTCGGACATCCCTCTCACAATCCAGGACTGTTGGCTCCCAACTGCTCGCCTGTCTGCCTGCCTGATTGCCCCTAACCGCTTCTGCTTGCCAGCCTGATCACCCCCTAACCACTCCCCTGCCAGCCTGATTGATGCCTAACTGCTCCCCTGCCAGCCTGATTGCCCCTAACTGCCCTCCCCTGCAGGCCTGGTCCCCCCAAACTGCTCTCCCCTGCAGGCCTGGGTCCCCCCCAACTGCCCTTCCCTGCAGGCCCGGTCGCCCCCAACTTCCCTCCTCTGCCGGCCTGGTCATCCCTAACTGCCCTCCCCTGCAGGCTTGATTGCCCACAACTGCTCTCCCTTGCAGGCCTGTTCCCTCCCAACTGCCCTCCCCTGCTGGCCTGATCTCCCACAACTGCCCTCCCTTGCAGGCCTGGTCCCTCCCAACTGTCCTCCCCTGATGGCCATCTTGTGGTGGCCATCTTGTGTCCACATGGGGGCAGCAATCTTTGACCACATGGGGGCAGCCATCTTGTGTGTTGGAGTGATGGTCAATCTGCATATTACTCTTTTATTATATAGGATTATAAGATTTCTTCTCTTTTATGAACTGCTAGAGATATATAATTATTATCACAATCGTTGCTATAAGTTAAACACTTACAAAATCAATATTTCTTTAAGAGTTTTAATCATATTGCTAAAAGAGTAGGTAATATTATCCTGCCATTTTCTTAATACATTTTAGTGGTTTCCATAAGCAAATATTTATTTGGTAACTTTAATTTTCAACTTTCCTCATATATAGTATTTTCAATATTTAAGCTTTGATGTCGAGCTCATGCTTTTGATTTTTGCCCATCATATTAACTATTAGAACATTAGTGAAACAAAAATCTCTCACAATTGTAGTACAAAAGTAACAATTATAACTCTTAAGGAGAACTTTTATTTTTATTTTTTAGAATATTTTTTCTTTTTCAATTACAGTTAACATACAACATTATATTAGCTTCAGAAATATTTTATATGGAGAAATCATTCTGAAAATTTACCCTGAAATGAGTGACATGGCCAAAGCACTAATATTACAGGAAAATATATTGTAACAATTGAGGAAAAACAGATTTCATCTTTAATAGAAATTCTAAAATGCATAGGAAATCTTACAGATCAAAAAGGTAGCCATCATATCAGCCTACTTGACATTTAAAAGAAGCAACAACTAATTGTGCAATAAAATAAGTTCTACAGCCAGGCTGGTGTGGCTTAGTGGTTGAGTGTCAACCCATGAACCAAGAGGCCATCGGTTCAATTCCCGGTCAGGGCACATGACCAGGTTTTGGCCTCGATCCCCAGTAGGGGGTATGCAAGAGGCAGATGATCAATGTTTCTCTCTCTCTCTCATCCATGTTTCTATCTCTCTATCCCTCTCCCTTCCTCTCTCTCTAAAATTAAAAAAAAAAAGTTCTATTGAGCTAAATAAAAAAATCATCATTACATTACTTACTTTGATGTATCTTATTTTGGGAAATTCTTCACTAAAAATAATGAAACTTAGGTCAGAGTGGTAAATGTCAATTTGGTAATAGGAGTCAGTTAATTTTTAGAGGCAGAAAGAGTACAAACTAGTAACTGGTCTTCCCTGATATTATGCTTTTTTTAAAAAAAAACAAATCTTTATTGTTCAGATTATTACAGGTGTTCCTCTTTTTTTTCCCCCCATAGCTCCCCTCCACCTGATTCCCCAGCCCTCCCCATGCCCTTACCCCCCCGCCACTGTCTTCATCCATAGGTGTAAGATTTTTGTCCAGTCTCTTCCCGCACCCCTCACACCACCCTCCCCCTGAGAATTGTCAGTCCACTCCCTTTCTATGTCCCTGATTCTATTATATTCATCAGTCCATTCTGTTCATCAGATTTTTTATTCACTTGATTTTTAGATTCACTTGTTGGAAGGTATGTATTTGTTGTCATTTTGTTGTTCATAATTTTTATCTTTACCTTTTTCTTCTTCTTCCTCTTCTTAAAGAATACCCTTCAGCATTTCATATTGATATTATGCTTTTTGTGTAGTTAAGGTCATTTACTGGCACATATTCTATTTTCTGAAATGCTTATTTCATAATTTTGTTTCTCTTTTGAGATCATGTCCTGTGAATGGAGGCATTTATATACTGGGTTATTAGAATTAAAATGGCTAATAAAATGTTCCACTGCATTCTGAATTAATTGCTCTATTAATTGCTTTCCCGTTTTACTAATAATTAAGAGCAGCTAGGTTCTCTGCATGTGGGCTGATGATTCCAAAAGTGCAAGCCATAAAGTTTGCACTGATTTTAAAGCCAAACACATGACAATTTTAATTTCTCACAGCAACTGTTATTATAGAGCAAGAAAACAAAGGAGGACCAACTCATTTATACAGGCTATCTAGAACTGTCTAAACCTTTTGTTATTTCTTTTGGAAATTATTAAAGTGTTTTATTTTAAAAGGGGGCTGAACTTATAAATTGTTCTAGCAATAGGATTTAATTATAATTATGTTGATGTTGGAACCCATATAAGTGAGCACACTTTTAAAAAATCCTAAGATCAGGGAGAGAGAGAAAAAATAGATAGCAACCTTCTCCAACTCTGTGAAACCACAGTGCTTAATAGTGAGGAATGAAACACTAAGCATAGCCTTACAATAAACTATGACCTCAACTCACAGATGGTGATGTTTTTAGAGGAGTGGGAATACTTTGGAGGGAACTGGTATTACCTTCTATCAAGTACATGCTAACTAACATAGAAAATGGAGGAAATGATCCAAAAATGTCAGCACTTTCCCACTAGCAAAAAAATTAATATACCACACCCATTTTCATCTGAAATAGCAAGATAACTGAGGATGAGGGATGCTTTCAAAGCCTTGTCGGAATCATTAGCTTTTGATAACCCAGCTCTCCCGTGTACCCTGGCAGAGCCATGTGCATGTTCCAGCGCTCTACTGACCTGTGAGACAACCGGAATCCACTGTTCAGACAGCTGACATCCCTGGGCCAGCTGTGCTCTGCTCTGTTGACAAGATTTTTTTTTTTTTTGGGGGGGGGGTTGTCAGACACAGAGCAAATCTGAATGAAAGCTTTCCCCAGGAGGTGAGGAAGAGGAAAGACATGAAGGAAATTGTCTCCTTTGAATTCAGCATCTCAGATTTTTAGAGTTTGTGTTGCAAGCCTCAAACAAACCATGTTCACCTATTTTAGGGACCATTAGTTAATGTTGTGAGAGTGCTTTGAAGATCAAAAGCTATATATATGTGTGTGTGTGTGCGTAAAGATATATATATATATATATATATATATATATATATATATATATATATATATATAATCTCAGATGCTTCATATTGATTGGAGATTGGTTTTATAGTGCAAAACTATTGCTTTAGTGGCTGGGAAAGTGACCCAAAGTGAGTTATAATACCTGAAGATGAAGGCCAAGGTCATTAATTATGGCCACCTGAAAGCCCAGTGCAGCTTACAAAATAAATTTGGCCTGGCCCCAGAACCAGAGTCAGAGCATAATAGAGAGTTTAGAAATACTCACAGAAAATTAGTGTTCAAGTACAGCTGCATATTATGAATAGAGTTAAATAAGTTATAAAATCACTTGGTGATTTTACAATGCATCATAAAAACGAAAGACACACAAGTTTTAAATATATGCCAACCAATTACTCAACAACTTAATCAAGAAGTTAGTAGATAATGTCAGCTTTTACAATTTAACTTGTCTCAGCACATTGTGTTTTTATGTACTGATTACTGAAAGACATTTGCTTTGATAAATCCAGCTGTCAGACATTTATTTTATTTTTACCATTCATTTAAAACTTTTTTCAATGACAGTCCACATTCAATATTATTTTGTATTAGTTCCAGGTGTTCAGAAATTATTTTGAGGAGGTAAATTAATTGTTTACAGGTAGAGGACGGAGCGATGAAACTGGAAAGTAGAAGAGTTCTATTATGGATATAAGCATTCTCCTCCAGTCTTTCCTTATAGCTAGTCTCTTTTCAACTGTGAAGAAATAATTTTGTATTTTCCAACCATTTTATAAATACTTATAATTTATAACTATTTATGAGCTTTCCTTTCAGATTCTCTGATTTGATTGTTGGTGTTCTCAGGACTGCTTGTGTCTGTGAGCTCGAGAAGAGACAAGACTTCATAGCCTCTGAGCCCCTGTTAAATGCCAGGCTCCATGCTAAGTGATATATACTGCTGATGTGTTTGCATTGCAAAATAACCATCTGAATAGGCATTTTGTTTTAAAGGTGAGAAAGAAAAATTGAGCTAAGAAAGAATTAGTGTTCAAAGACAACTAACAAGTAGAGCAACAATGATGCAAAGACATTGTCTGACTCATAGATACAGAGAACAGACTGATGATTTGCCAGAGGGAGCAGGGTGGGGGGATGGGTGAAAAAGGTAAAGGGAATACAAAGTACAAATTGGGCCCTAGGTGGTTTGGCTCAGTGAATAGAGCATTGGCCGGAGGACTGAAGGGTCCTGGGTTCCATTCTAGTTAAAGGCACACACCTCAGTTGCAGGCTCAATCCCTGGCCCTGGTCAGGGGCGAGCAGGCGGCAACCAGTCTATGTGTCTCTCTCACATCGATGTTTCTCCCTCTCTTTCTCCCACTCCATCCCACTCTTTCTCAAAATCAATAGAAAAATATCCTCGGGTGAGGATTAACAACAACAAAAAAGAAGTACAAATTAGTAGTTACAAAATAGTCATGGGGATGTAAAGTATAGCACAGGGAATATAGCCAATAATATTGTAAAATCTATCCATGGTGCCAGGTGGGTACTGGAAATACTGAGGGGAACACTTTGTGAAGTTTGTGATTGTCTAACCACTGTGCTGAGTAACTGAAACTAACATAAAACAATATTGAATGTAAACTGTGATTTTAAAAACTCTAAACAAAAAACAAAGATGTTGTTTGATCCCAAACCTTGCTGTTATAGTAAATGTATAGATTTTTAAAATTAATTTTTCTTCATATCCTAGTATTAAATATTTCTTGTGATTAGAATATTTTTTGGATTGATGAAATAGACTCAATTTTATTTTTGTAAGTAAAAAAAGTTATTTGCACCGATATGCACAAAGTCTTTTGTGGGATTTATGCACAGAAAAGACCATCATGGAAAAGATGGGCATGAAAAAGATGTGACCTTGATTATATCAATGACTTGAATGCAAGGCAGAGTAGAATATAATGCAAGGCAGAGTAGAATATAATTTATCTAGAATATAATTTATCTATCTAGAATATAATTTGGGGAACACAGAAGGATACAATGCAAAGTGAGGCGTGACCAGATGCTTGAGGGGAGAATGGGTTTTAACTGGGACTAGAGGCCCTTGGTCACCATCAGACATGCAGTTCAGTTCTCCATTGCACAGTCCTTGTCAGAAAGATTAGCAGAACAGCAGGGCCCCAAGAGTGGTCAGCTGCAGGAGCCCGTGGAGGGTCAAAGATTATGAGGTGACAGTAAATGTTCACGAATGACTCACTCATTCCAACTCTTATTCCCTATCTTCAAACTAGCATAAGATCAGAAAAGTGGTTGACCTGGATAATGGGCCTTATGGAGTATGGGTGTTTCTTTTTCACAAGAAACTGCTACTACTTCATTATTTATTTTTTAAATTAAGTTATTCTCATTGCATGGGAAGTATATAGTATGTTTATCAAAGGCTTCAGTGGCTATTTTTAATTTTCATGAATGAAGCAGAATGAAATAAAGTACAAATTTCATTTGCTAGGGAAATTGCATAGGAAAAATTGGGAGACCTACCTTATGCTCATAATATGGGGGGAGGGGGGGGGAGAGAGACACAGCACCGAATTAGCTAAATTAAGGGAACAGAAAATGGCCAGATGAGAGACATACTAAATTTTAGTCACAGAAGTACATTGTTGGGAAATTTATAAGCAACAAAAGCGATATCACCTAATCTTTATTTCAGTTTGGTAGGTTTTGTATTAGTAGATTTTTTAACTAAAACTTTTCTAGCTATTTAATTTAATTTGTAACCAGGTATGTGAGTGTGTGTGTGTACATGTGTGTATGTAAGCTAAATTTCTTGCCTGATAGTCCAGAATGAACAGGTTTTTCTCACAGATCACTAGGAAAATGTCAATTAATAATCACCACCTTTTTAATGTGCTTACACCTGACTAGTAGTACCTTACATGCACAATCTTACTTAATTCTCAATTCACCCCTATTTAGTATTTGATTTGTTTCAAAAATCAAAAGTGAAGTAAGGGTCATAATTTGCCCAAGGCAAAATAACTACTAAATGGCAAAATTAATTGAATTAATTTTAAGTAATTAATTGAATCCTTATAAAATAGCATTACTCCTCAGCTTATCCCTGTTTTATGGATGAGGAAACTGAGGACATGGGAGGTTAAAAATGTGGGATGCAAGTGACCAAGCTAGTGAGCAGAGAGCTGGAATGCAGGCTGAGGGATATGTCCAAGCTCCATACCCTTGTGCCTCCCCAGCTAGGTGTCCAGGGGACGACAGCGAGGATTCAGTAGAGGTATAGAGGTTACACAATTGAAACTACTAGTGGATCCAAACCTATGACTTCCACCAGATGGGAAGTGAGATGACCCCCTTCTTCTTCCTCTCCTTTCCCCCCATTTTCCTTTGGTAAAGCTGATGTCTGAATAAAGGATTCAATGATTCCCAGATGTTGTTTGGCAATAACACGTGGTTTCTGAACAAACAAGTCAGTGGCTCTTCTTGAGACTTATGTAGCAAGTAATGCCTAAACAAACAAATAAGCCCAAAGTGCTAAGAGTAAATACATGCAATTTCTGTGTCCAAACATAGCCTTTCTGTATTGGGGGCTGACAATGAGAATGGGTGGTAAGCAAGTAAGAGAAGAAATAGACTGTGGTCCAGGTGTGATGAAAGGTGCAAAAAGATTGTTTTTCACAGACAATGTGGGTAGTGGGACATAGAGATTGAATTAGATAGTGGTTATCAAGCATCCGTTAACCTTCATGTGCCACTGTTATTGTTGACTTCACATCATAAAGCAACTAACTTGTTTAACCTAAGCATCATTATAAGAAATATATATATACATATGCAATTGCAAATTTGTTAATAATTAAGTTTTCTAGTACATATATACATATGTACCCATGTACATATATACATATATGTAACCATTAACACTTTTTTTAAGTTTATCACTGTTACCTAAAATCATAGCATCTACTATCAGTGGTTGAAGTATCATACTTTGGGACACTGAATAAAATTAAGAGATGCTATTCTTGTCCTGTCCATGTAAAAACATAAATTTGCAAGAATTTGTAAGAAAATATGAAAAATAAGATTTGCATGTGAGAGAGGAGTAGAAATGCTGAGGGCTGAGAGAGAGCCTAAGAGAAAGGATGGTAAAATAAAGCGTTGTGCAGAGGTCATATCAGAGTGGGGTGAGAAGGAGAGGTAAAAGGTCTGGAGTCACTGACAGCTATAAAAAACACAGGGTGCCTCTGTGCCCAGAGCCCGGGCATGCTAGACACTAGGGAGGCACAGCCAGCTACCAAGTACCAAGGAACAACCAAAGACTCGGGTCATTGCCCCGATTCACACCAGAGTCAACTGCCGAACGAAGGTGGTTATTTTTTTTCTTTTCCTGAGGAGAAACAAATAAACACCTTCTTTAGCACTTTTGGTGTGAAGCAAGTATTGCTTTCTGATCACTTTTTCATTCTGTCTCTGACACTATGTTCATTACTTAGGAAACAGCAGTAAGCCCAGGTTTTGACTGAATGTCGTATCATCCTAATTATCAAGGGTGGGGAGCCTACTGCAATGGTGATGCATGACATACTGTGATATAAAAATCATAGAATATAACATTTTAAGAAAAAACGTAGAAGTCAAAGGCTTCTTCACTTAAAAATATTTATTGAAATGCATATAGAGTAATTAAAAAAACACACAACAGTATTAATGAATCCAAAGCAGGGTTTTAAAATAAAGCCTTAAAGTAATTGATTGAACCATATGAAATTGCCAATATTTGCTGGTTTTGATCTGCAGGTAAGAATTTCATAGCAGTCCAACTACATACACTCTTTGGTTAACCGGTGAACAGTGCTCATTTCAGAGGAGAGACTCGGGAAACATTTCACTTAACACGCGTTTGAATGATTATTTTAAAGCAGGGACTTGAGGGGAATGTAGTCCTGCATTCCTTGGTTTCACAACAGAAAACAGTCACAACTAGCTTTTCACAAGTTGACTATATTAGAAAATAGACGTTTCTAAGTGGCATGGCCTACAAGGCAAATTTAATCGCTGTGCTAGCAAACTGAGTACACCAACTGGCATAGGAGCCTCTTGCTTCAGCTATCTTGGGCGGCTTTATTCTGGAGGATTGCTGGGAGCTGATGGGGTCCTGCTGCAGGTGGCCATGCTGGTCAAGGGCAGTTGCTAGCTAGATGCCAAGGTGACTTCAGTGCATGTCTTACCAAAGGAATCCATCTCATCTTTTTATCTACCTGAGGAGATTGGGTTCACATGATATACATGTATGTGGCTGCGAACGCTCAACTCCCTTCTCATGTGCACATTCTTGTTTTTATATGTTCCTGCAAATTCTTGTAAATTCATGTTTTTCCATGGACAGGGCAAACTATTTTTAGTTTGCAATCATGGCAACTATAGAAATCAATTAAGCTTAAAGTATGTGTTTTAATATTATAAACTTGGATTTAATAAAGGCCTGTGATGTAAATAAGTATTCTCTGCAAATATTTTAGGTATAAAGAAACATTTCTATATTTTGATTTGAGGTTCTACTCTGTTCTAACTCTGGATTGCAAATTTATAAAATTATAAAACTAAGCAATAATAAATTCTTTAAGGAAAACATAATAGGAATCATTATATAATGAGGCAGATGTCCCTATATGGTACTTTTTTTTTTTTTTTCAGGACTGAAGAATGAGACATCTTTATTCCTTAAAGTAAGTGCTGTTTAGGCAAACTCCAGGTACAGTCTTGCAAATTTACATATGATCAAATAGTCTAATGAGATGAGATGTTTGCTGACATTTTGGATTACCAAGGGACATTTTAAAAGGTGGGGGGGCAGGGAGTTGGGACACTGTCAGCAGCACAAGAGCAAGGATCTCTAAAGGAAAGTCGGATTTTCTAGGCTTTCCCATGGGCTAAGCAGAATACATTGTTTAGCCATGCACTAGAGCAACACCTTTATTAATTATGCAAACTTTTTTTTTGGATGGGTAAAAGAATTTGAGAATGACTCAGCAAGAGTTTTCAAAACCAAATACCTCCACCAGCTCATTGAACATGCTCTTTTCAAACCTGCTCTCTGCTCTGTGACCTGGAGGTTATGAGTTTGAGATCTGCATAAGGGAGGCTGCTTCTCTTGGCAGTCAGTTCTGCCTAGTCGTCCCATCCTTTTATTTTTAGTTTAAGTTGGAAATAGTTGATACTTCTTCACGATTAGCCCCTAATTTTTCTTCAACCAACATAAAACCTGGTCAAATCCCCTAACCAAAGATCTGGTCTACCTGTCAAAGGCGTGTGTGTGTGAGTAGTTACCCTCATATTTCCCTTTACATGAGCCTGTATGTTGATGGTAGCTTGGGAAAGTTAAATGTTAACTTTTTAGTGTTAGAAGTCCCCACTAAAGTGACAGTTCAAGATTTAGTTGGAAAAGGAAAGGCTCCCAATCACCAGTCCCTTGAATATTTGGGGGACTTCTCACCTATTTTGGAAAGGACTTGCAGATGTGGGCAAACCTCTGAGTTGCTCACACCGGGGGTTTTGCAGAGATTTCCTCTGATTTTTTTTTTTCTTCCCAATTTCCCACAGCCTGTGTTTGTCTTGCGTCTGCTAGGCTGACATGCGGTTTACCTCGCTGATCCTGCTGCCAGGTTTTACACACTCTTCTCCGGTGTAAAACAACTCAAGCCCAAGGATACTGAGCAACTCTGGGCATGGGCGCCAGAACTGTCATAGAAAATTTGCTTCCCGAGTATTCCTTCCAACTTCCCTGCCTGCGCCCACGTGAGCCATAGCGCCAGCCCATCAGCAAGGTCTTAACGTTTCCTGCGGCTGCAATCTGTAACTTGACTTTGAATGTGTTTTTTTTCTAATTGTAGTTTTGAGGATCTTGGTTCTTAGCAAAAGTTTTTGGTTAGGGGGATTTTAAAGGACTTTTGAATTGTTTCCTTACCTAAGTCACGGAGGCTCCGACACTTTTCCTCCATTCCTGGGTTGGTCTCTAGTAAGTAAATCGGCAGCGAAGGAAAGAAACACACTGGCTGTTTATTTGGGGGATGGGAAGCAGAAATTTCGAGCTAAGTTATGATCCCTCGCACCACTCCCCGGTCTGACACTCAAGACTGACACGTACATCATCTATTAATTGCTGTTCGCGGACGCAGATACATATTATATACATTTTTATCTTCGGTAAAATAGAAATGGAATATTCAGCGCGCTCGTGTCTGTTTGTTTGTATAAGGCTATCAAAAGAAGTCACAGAGGAGGCTGTGGCCCGGATCCTGACCCTGATTGTATGAATAAGTAAGCAGGATGCAAGTGATTGGGTTAGATGCGGCGAAGATTTTTTTTTTTTTTTCAAGTTAGGAAGAGGGTAAAAAGACAGCCTGGGGGGGAAAAGGCAAACATTGCATCCCCCAGTCCTCATACTTCGGCTCTCCTTGCAGTCAGTTGCTTTGCTGGCTTCAGCAGGCTTTTAAGGTCTCGAGGCGTAGACATGCCTGCCCCCCACCCCCTTCCTCGGTCTCCCCTTTCAGTTCAGATGTGCTGATGTGCAGACCGGATTCATCTTCCCGGAGCAGCGGCGGCGGGCGCAGGCGGCGGCGGCTCGCGCTCGGCCACCAGGTCCCGGCAGCGGCGGGGGCGCGGCGCGGGAGCCGGAGCTCCGTGTGCAGCTGAGCCGGTGGGGCGCCGCTCGCCCAGCCGCGGCCGTGGGAAGTTCGGCCGCCAGAAGGACGACCTGGCAGGCTGCGAGCGCCCACTCCGCCCGAGCTGAGTTTGCCCGCAGCTGCTCCTCCCCGCCTGCGGGAGACGAGCTCCTCACCTGCCCTCCGCCCACCCGCCGGCCCTTCGCCAACTTCTCTCTGCAACTGGGGGTAACAGGCACTTCTTGCCCCCTCTACTGTCCCAACGGCACACGCATGTCTCCGGACACCTGAGCACCCCGGTCCCGCCGAGGAGCCTCCCCGCGGGGAGAGGAGCGCCAGTCCCCTTGACCCCGCACATCAACGCGGACCGCGGACGCCTCTCCTCCCGGTCCGGACCCCTCCTTTTCCTCCAGGGGAGGAGGATGGGGTTGGAAACGCTTTCCCCGAGGATGCTCTGGTGGCTGGTGGCCTTGGGGATTATTTTCTACGGGGAACTGTGGGTCTGCGCTGGCCTCGATTATGATTACACTTTTGAGGGAAACGAAGAGGATAAAGAGGAGGTGATAGATTACAAGGACCCGTGTAAAGCCGGTAAGTGCCTCTCCAGGTTGGGACGTGGCGCGCGGGGGACCGCGGCGCCCGATGGTCCGTGGGTGGCGGTGGGAGCTCACCTGTTTCCTTCCCTCCCTTGCCGGCCCCTCCGCCGCCCCTCCTTCCCTTCCCCTCCTTCCCTTCCCTCCCTACCCCCCAAGCGGCAGCCGCCGCGGCCCGAGGTGACTGGAGTTCTGTGCTAGCGGCATCGGATGCCGAGCTCCAGGCTTCCAGTTTGGGGAAAACGTCCTGGAGTGGATTCCCCTCCCCTCCCCCAGCAAAACGAAACGAGGCATAAACACAGCTGGCTGCCGTGGGTTTTAAATACCAACACTCGGCCGGCTTTCTGCCTGGCGGGCACAACACCTCCTCTTTGTTCCCCAAACGGTGGGTGGGGATGGAATTGCTACCTCGGGACCCGTTTGCTCCCTCCTTGCCAGGGATTTCCAGTGTGGGTTCCAGGCGAGAAAGGGGTTGTGACGCCCTTGGAAGCTCTCACGCTAGATGGAATTCCAGTGCATTTGCCCATTAAAAAAAAAAAAAATCAAAGTTGCCACCCCATTCAAACTTGTGTCTTCCTTCCGGCGTACACCCCCGGGAGGGAACTGCCGTTGGACCGGCACTGCCTGAAGCTCAGGCTTCTCCTCGCCTGGTCCCGGAGCGCCAGGGACCTTCCCTCCCCGGCGCGCCCGGTGCCTCTGCGGGTCTCTCCTCCCGCGCGGGGCGGTGCTTCCCTCTCGCCGCCTCGGGTCGGAGCTGCACGTGCCGCGGCCGGAGACCACGTGAGCGCCGCGCCCCGGGACGCCAGCGCCCGCCTCGCCTCCCGCGGGGCTCCCGGCGCTCCGGAACCCTGGCTCTGCTGAATTGAGGTTGAGGTGACCCGGAATCAGTGTGGACTTGCGACTGACTTCTGAAGGAAGGTTACAGGGGTGATCGGGGCCGGCTTGACAGTGAGGATTGTTTGTGAGCTGAAGGCGTGTTCCGTCCCGTCCCGAGAGGTGTGGGTTTGCGGAGGCGGAGGAAGGGAGTGGGCAAAGTACCACAAGCATCTCTGCCTCTCCAGACCAGACGGTGTGCGGGGCTCCTGGGGCTGGGACTGCGAGTTCCTTCCTTCCGTAGCTAGGTAAACCTTACTCCACCTCCCTGGGGCCTGAAGGAAGGAGAGAGACACGCGAGGAAAACGGATGGAAATTCCCCTGTTAATTTCTGCTCTGATAGCACATTGTTCTGACAAGGAGGATGTGTGCGTGCCCCGTTCGCGTTATCAGATCTTTCCTGGTGAACTCTGGCTGGAGATACTTAATCACAACTCGAAGTAGCTTAGAAGAAACTTGTCAGTCTGGGACAAACACACACACACACACACACAAAACCTGATTTAATTCATTTTGGCTTATACATTTTCTCCTCTCACCGTTAACACTCAGTCTATCCCACTAACAGTTTCTTGGGCCTTGCTTGGTCATTTGGAGGACAGGCTGTGCTTCTGCCAGGGGTAACTGGTGGCTGAGTAACCAGAATTCAGTACAACTCCTAAACGTACTTTTTATTGAGAAATTTGTTTTGAATAATATCTATAACCGGGTGGAAATGGTGCACTTTATTGTTTTAGGTAAGGTGGAAATGAAGTATGTTATTTCTAAAGATTGTCTAGGAAAACTATTCTACTCTGTTGTGTCTGCCTTTTAAACATCATTAGTTTCAAATGTGACTATGTAATAAGCAGTATCAAAAATTAGCTAATGCATTTTCAGCAGTTATGTCATTCCAAGCTTATCTTATGTTTAGAAATTGTCCAGAAGAAGATTTTGTGAACACGAGTGGTTTCTTTTCTATTTATGAATGTTTTCAATTTTAAAATTTCAGTAGTTGCGCCATACAGATTGAAACACCTCAAGTATAAATGTTTATTTTCCTCAGCAAATAAGATCTAGGGTAAGGAAAAATAACCTTTAACAGCATTTACTTTTGTTTTTCCTTTAACACAGGTTTATTTTGAACATAACTGTTGAAGTTAAAACAACAATAAAAACAACCTTGAATAGATTATTACTCTAATCTTATTTCTTCCCCATCTTTGAGTACCAGAAGCATACTTGTGTGTGTAGTGAAAGTGAAATAAGAATGGCCCAAGTGGAAGGCTGAGAAGTTTGCCCAAAATCTGAGATCTCTTTTTAAAGTATCAACCCTGTTTTTTAATTTAGTGAAATGAAAGGCTTTAAATTTACCATCTTGGCTAAAGAATGGCAAAACCTTTGTGCCTCCCTTTTGGTACTGTATAAGACAAAAGTTGTAATGACAGAAAAAAAATATATAGTACATTGAAATCCCAAACCAGAGTAAAAAAAAAAAAAAAAAGGTCCCTAAAGTGAGATGAGGACAGATACGTGAAAGATGGCCACTCAAAAGCAAAAAGGACTGTGCTCTCCAGACTCCAGGGCACCTTTGACCTGCCCTTTCCAAAATTGTCGTGGAGGGCTTGGCCCTGGAATAAAGTATTCTTTTTGAACTTTTCTAACAGGGGTCCTAATATTCTGGCTTGGTGTCACAAAGCTTTATGGCTTCAGAGCACATTTGAGTACATTATTTCAACTGAACACTACAGCTCTGTATGGTGGAGTTTATTAACCTTCCCATTACACAGATTGGAAAACAAATGCTTGGTGAAGTTAAATGTGTTTGCTAAGATTACCCATAACTTAATTTTAAGTCTCCTGGCTGCGAAGTCTGGCTGTATGAAATGGTTACTGCCGTCTTAGCTGGCCTTTTGGAAGCCTTCCTTGAAATGCAAACAGTAGAAATCCATCCAGGTTTACCTGGAGTCTAGACTAAGAAAAATGCAGTTACTTTTATATCTGTTGTGAGTGGAATGGCTAAGAAAATAGTTTCATCTTTTCCAAACCCAATTAGAATATAAAGTCCTTGTCCTAGCTGGTTTGGCTCAGTGGATAGAACGTTGGCCTGTGAACTGAAAGGTCCCAGGTTCGACTCTGGTCAAGGGCACATGCCGGGGTTGCAGCTCTATCCCCAGTAGGGGACGTGCAGGAGACAGCCCATCAGTGATTCTCTCTCATCATTGATGTTTCTGTCTCTTCCTCTCTAAAATCAATAGAAATATACTGTATATTTAAAAAAAGAATATATAGTTTTTGAGGACAAAGGTCATACCTGATTTTTAATGTTTATCACAGGATGAATTACTGTTAGGTGTGTAGTTTGTTCCCAATACCTATTGATTATTAATATTGATCTTTACCCCTTATCTACAAACTTTTGTTCTAACCAAATTCAAATGTTACCCAAGGAAGAATATTCATAATGATAACTTGTGCCATACTCAATATATTTGTGAAACAATATATTTGTGAAACAATACTTAATATATTTGTGAAACAATCCCAACTCTGACTTCAAACTCATGAAACTGTAGATCAAAAAAGAAGTCGCATTAATTTAATTGAATTTTGATTTCAAAAGGTATTTTTGGTATACATGAAAGTAAGTAGTTGATGCAGCACAGCTTCAGATATATTTATGCAGCCAAATCCATTAGGACAGAATATAGGTAATTAATGTCCGTATAAATAGACACAAAGATGCAGATAATTCAAAGGAGTGCCTGACTGCCTTTCTTCATTGCAGTACATGGCCACCTGAATTTGCAATCAGATTTCTCTTACTCTCTCCAGTTCAGAATGTACACTGGGACGCTGATGCTGCAGGAAGTCCTTCCAGAACAGAGACTGAGGTGTCCTGTTTCACTGTTGAACTATTCTAATAGGTGTAAATCTGAGTGTTAATATGTGAAGAGCCTGGGCAAATTCAGTGTGTAAATTAATCTCTCAGATTTGTCTAGAGATTACCCGGAAAAGCAGAGACCTGATAAAACAAGTTGGTGTTCTCCCTCCCTTCCCCCTCCTTTTCTTTCTTCTTTTCTCTTTTTGTACTTCAGGGTATATCAGGAAAAGCTCAGGCAATTGAAAATATAATGTCAAAGGAGATTGAAGAAAGTAGTATTTTGAATGATGGGTGGAAGCTGATTAGACAGATGAGTAAATATTTGTCCAGAAGGATAACCTTATCCTCTTACACAAGTGTGAGCACTCTGAAAAAAGACTCTCTACCTAGAATCTTCTGAGTCAATGATTCTTTCTTGAAAAAAATCCAAGCATGATTAAAGGTCAGTGATTTGCAAGGTTACATTTGCCTTAGACTCACATATGCAAGACTGTTTATATAGAAATAGATTTTTGGCATCCTAAAGGTATCTCCTTTCTACTTTGCTTTATAACCAGTGCCCTAGTTTCCTAGTATACTAATTCTAGGGATAGTTTTCATAAGTTTATAACTTCTCTGTAAGATTTTATCATTCTTTCAGTCCTCGATGTTGCACTTTCTAGCTTCATTGGCAGCCTTATAGGTGTGGTATTTTAGAATTGATGTTCAACAGCACCATGTCTGCTTTATTCCATCATAATATTAAGTACCCAAACATATAGTTCTTGGTTGGCACCACTCTAGTTTGCCAAACCCTCATGTTAAAAATGCATTCCATGGAGCCGCTTCTCTTAGCCAGTCATTTCTGTTTTAGTTTTCATTTCTCAGATCTTGAATTTTTTTCCCTCCTCCTGCGTCTGGGGCCAATTCAGAAGTGGCCAAAATACGGTTTTTGCAAAAGGGATGGCTAAGGCATTATATTTTACATATTTGTATTCTGTTCTTCATTTGGAATAGTAATTCTTTAGCCTTTGTCATGAGGACCCACATCCATTTTTGGCCAACAAATGGCAGTTCCTGTCATTAGATATGAATAAGATTATTTTTTCTTAAATATATCCCCTTAGACCAGGGGTGGGCAAACTTTTTGACTCGAGGGCCACAATGGGTTCTTAAACTGGACCGGAGGGCTGGAACAAAAGCATGGATGGAGTGTTTGTATGAACTAATATAAATTCAAAGTAAAGGAGCTAAGGGGAGAGCAAGAGAACCGGATACCCGCGGGCCGTAGTTTGCCCAAGGCTGCCTTAGACTGATAAATTCCATGAATTGTTACATGAACTACCTAAGAGAAGGGATTCCAGATAAGGGATTCCGATTCCTTCTCTGTTTAGGCTTCCTTTGTCCACATTGAAACAGTTAAGAGTGTGTAAGAGTCTAGTGAAGACCTTTTGAAAAAGTTAATATATGATTCCCCAGCTTTTCCTCTGGCCCTCATGATGGCTCACTTTTCTGCGAAAGTCTAATATATGCCATTGCAGGGTTTCTTCTATGGAAACCGTATTGTTTTCCTCCACTGTACACATATGAGTCTTATTTTTTTACATCTTAGAGCAAATTTCCCTGATTTAAAATTTAGGCTCCCTTAGTTGCCACCATATTCTTTGAAACCTTAAGAATATTAGTCACATCAATAATCCGTTAGGCCTCCACTGAGATTAGTGGAAAGAAGTAAGTCCTTAAATTTTGCTAGAACTCAGGTAGAAAGTATTAACTGCTAGTGATTTACCATCATTATTATTTTTTTCTTTTCAGAATATTACCTATTATTTCTAGCAGTACCTTAGACCCATCTTTTAGAATATTTAAATCCAGTTCCTTTTCTAAGAATGCTTAGAAAAGATAGAGGCAAGTAATCCATTTAAGCTGTGGCCTTGCACATCCTGCTGGGACCATCTGGTGTCTGGGGAGGTGGGGGAAGGTGCATTGCTGCTCCCCTGAACTGTAGGAAAGCCCCCCTGCAGCATCTTGAGCCCACAGCTAGGCCTGGCCTAGTCCAGGACTCAGGTGCCTGGCAAGATTCCTGGGGATGCAGGATTTCCTCTACTGGGGAAATTTTTGAGGCATCTTCCAGTTCTTTCACATTCCAAAACCTGGAATTAATCGTGGTCTTATATTTCCTAAATTAAGGCGTGGAGTGTCCTCTCCCTAACCCTGCATACAGTAGAATGATTTAGAAATACGGTTAGTGGTGTACTTCCTCTAGTTATCTATTAAATAATAATATTTGGGAAGAAAATTTTTAAAAAATTTTATAGCCTCAAAGCTATGGAATGAATTCTACAAAATGTGTTCTTCCCCAGAAAGTGGGAGGAGGGAATCCCTTGCTTATTTACTTCTTGCCATTGTCAGCGCTGAAAATGGGATCTTGATTATTAGATTTTGAGACACTGTGGGCTGGCTAATGGAATGCTTGTTTTGTCAGCTCCTTACAAAATGTGTGCTAATCCTGTCAAGCTCATCTGAAGAGCTCAACTATATATTTGTATTAAGAAGTATTGTAAATTAGATGTTAATTGAAAATCTGAAAGTGAACTGAGAAGATGTTTGTCTGACTCAGCTCTTCTGCAATTTACATGTATGGTTTAAGGCGAAATATTTGCTATAGACCATATGGGAAACGAACCAACTTCTTCAAATGATAACAGTTCTAAAAAGTTGAAACCACACATTAAGTAGGTCAGAAGTGATATATTATTTTTCCCCAACAGAATCTAATTTTATGTGTTGGTATCCTACTCAAAGCATTTACTTCAGTGTTTAATAAAGACATTTCAACAGTTTTTAATACACTGCACTGTTTTACAAATTACAGGAATCTTTACAGGGATGGAGACACAAACCACATATTTATGTCAGCATTTGATACTGTCTGTGTTGTTGAACTTCCTATCGATTGCATTTAATTTGTGTGGTGGGGGAGGCAGAGGTGGAGGGGTGAGAGGGTGGAATAGTTTCTTCATTCCTTACATTGCTTATCTATGTTAACCTGTCAGCACATGGGTTGTGTACAACAGGGGCACCTCGAATGGCTCCTGGACTGGTTGCTAATATCAGTGTCTTTCGAGCTTGCTTCTTCGGCCATGAGTGGACTTGACGTGTTTATTAGGACAAACTCGTTCTTGTGCAGCATTGGGAACTGCCTTGGCATCAGGTCAATGGGGCGACTGTGCTGGAAGGGAGGAACTCTGCTTCTCTGCTTCGATCGTTTGGAGCACAAATGCCTAGTAGTTGAGGGTTGATGGCATTTTTTTAAATAATGTTTTTTAAATGTATTTTATTGATTTTTTTACAAAGAGGAAGGGAGAGAGACAGAGTTAGAAACATCGATGAGAGAGAAACATCAATCAGCTGCCTCCTGCACACCTCCTATTGGGGATGTGCCCGCAACCCAGGTATATGCCCTTGACCGGAATCGAACCTGGGACCTTTCAGTCCTCAGGCCGACACTCTATCCACTGAGCCAAACTGGTTAGGGCTTGATGGCATTTTTTGTTTTGTACTCATGTTATTGTGTTATGAAGTATGCCTCATCTCATGGAAGGTAAATTTTTAAAATACACAGGAAGACCCTCATGTGTAACTAGAAAACAGCCAAATTGAGAACTTTTAAGAGAATACATTTTGGACCTCATATACCTCACATATCTAAGATTTGCCTTCATGACTCATGTCAAAATAACTTAGTTCATAGTTTTACATTAAACATATTAAATGGGCTCCCGTCTTCACTGTATCCCATCTAGTTAACATTATTCTTACCCCTTTTGGACAAAAGGGGACACCGGGCCTCAAAAATGTCCTTGGCTGGCTGTCATCAAAGTCGGTAAGTGGTGAGAACATGAATTGAGGTTCTGTGTTCCAGAGGCCATTCTTTCTTTGAATCCTCTGCACTGGCCCTCCAGCCAGCACAAATGTATAGAGCCTGGCAGGTGAAGTGATGGGCTTTGTGCAGTGGGCATCCATCCACTGTGATTTTCTGTACTGAGAATACATCTCGCGTTCAACATCCTTACATTTTATAAGCATGTACTGTTTTGTCAGAATGGGGAGACCTACCATTGAAATGCCTCAGTTAGGTATGAAACAAATGAAAATGCTAAATAGCGTTGGGGAGACACTGCTGTGTGTTGCCCCAAGTATATAAATTGTGACAGCAGGCTTTCCATGTCGATTAAGGCAGGCGATGAATTGAATTTGAGTAGAATTCAGTCATTAGTGTTCCTTCTTGGCACAGGTTCTAGCATTTTGTGTGGTACATGTTAAATTGCTTCACACTTTCAATTTGCTCTCTGAGTAGTCAGTGAATTCATGATTATGAGCCCATGGAGTGTGAAGAATATCCTTTCAAATGCAGGCAATTCAGGAAAGTGGTTTACAGTGTACATTATGTATGTAAATGACGTGTGAATGCCTTTGAGAAAATAAATACACTGTGAGAAGGAACATAAATAACTTGATCCTTTTCAATCCCAACTTGTCTAAAAGCCCTAAGATCCAATGCTTGAAAGCTTTTAGTGATCATAAGGTTGACTAAACTTCTTGGAATCCAGTCTAGTTTCCTAAGAGTAGGAAATCTGGTACATTCAGAATACATACTGTATATAATATTTATTATAATTTCTTTGAAGAAAACATATTTTTAGCAAAATATCAGGCTTTCTGGAGGAAGAGTTCCTGCTTATACTTGTTCTCTAACAAATGGGTAAGAACAAAATCCGGTAAAACAGGCTTCCCTTTTCTGTCTCCTTCTTTTTGAAACCTGGGGACAAGGGAAACTTTTTCTTTTATATGTATTTTTTAGTCCCGGGAAAAGAAATAGTATCTCTCTGGACCTGGATGGAGTGTAGACTGAAGGCAGTCGTTCGGGGAGAAATAATTGGGATTTGCCATCTGGAATGGGTAACGGAAGTAATGACCTAAATCTGGGGCCTTCTGTTGCCTTATGTTTCTATGGGGGAAAGAGATTTGTGAACCAGTGACCAAGAGTTAAAATACCGAAGGAAGATAATGATTATAGAGCACACCTCCCTAGTGTCCCAGGCTTCAGATGTTTGCAGTAAGAACAGATCTCTAGTGTATATAATGGAGCTCAGAGTTGGGATGCAGCTTCATGCACAAAAGTGTAGGCTGCTAAAATGAGTATCTGATACTCTATCTTATTTCTATATTGAATCGCACCTGTTGCTTAGTGTTTAAGATAACTTGCCTTATGTCACTCAGTGATGGAATTAGATTTTGAATATGAAACTCTGGATGTCATGTGTTGCTATTGTTGCCATGATGTTTTTTCATTTTTACTTTTAGGGGGCACTAGTACATTTTTGAAAATTGGGGTTGGCTTCAAAAATTATATTTTAAGATTTCAGGGAGGCAGAATAGTGCATCTGTTAAAAACTTGGTCTTTGGAGTTTGATGGACATGGGTTCTAATATTGGACCTATCATATAGTAACTGTGAGGCTTTTTGGCACAATATTTAACCCCTTTACACTTCAGTTTTCTGATCTATAAAATGGAGATGGTGTTATGATGCTCGTATTATTTGAAGAATTAAATGAAGGTAAAGTAACGATCACTTTGTCTGGAACACAGTAGTAAACACTGTATAATTTTTATTCATAGTAGCATAAATATATAGGAGGTGGAAGATTATTCTTGAATTGCAACTGATTATTTGTGGGGAGATGATCTTTATAAAAAACAGTTGTGGGATAAAGTTCATTTTTCTTGCCACCATATGTGCATATCTCAAGTCCTCTAAATATTGCAATTGAGAGGTTAAACCCCTAAATAGACATTTTTGTTTGGAAAGATATCAGAGGTAACAATATAAACATGTCTATGTGTTGTTTTCTTGGCTACTTGTTCAAATGCTTGATATAAAAACATACTGACAGTTTTCAATTCACATGAACTAATGTGTGAATAGAATCTTGGCCATCTAGTCTTCCAGTAATTTCTGGTTCAGATTTTATTTGCCATCTGGATTAACTTGAAGAGCTTACATACTCACAATCCTATGTTTACGCAGAGTTAAATTTAAGCACATGGCTCTAAGCTAGAAATATTCATAAATTCATCAAAGCTTTATTGAACACTTCCTGGGAGTGAAACATGGATTTATCTTTGGGTTTAAGAGATATGAAATATGATACAATGTCTGACCTGGTGTATTCTTAACGTTACCATTTGCAGGTAGATGATAGTTTATGTATAAATGCTTGCTTATATTCAAATCACATAATTGTATGCTAAATTATTCCAATTTAGTATTTGAAAACGGATACTATTATATATTATGATAATCAGAATATATATTCTTACAAATATTTCCTGGAATATGCTTTATTTATGGTATACAGTAGTCTCCTCTTACCTGTGGGGGATACATTCCAAGACCCCAAGTGGAGGCCTGAAACTGTGGATAGTACCAAACCCTATATATTCTATGTTTTTTTCCTATTCATACATACCTATGGTAAAGTTTAATTGATAAATTAGACAATTTCATGGATAGAAGATTTGTGCTTACTGTAAATCTTAGCAACCCCAGCATATAATTTTCTTTTTTATTTAATCAAAAACTTTCAACTTTTCGCTTAAAGGGAGCAATTTATGGCTTCTGTTTGACATATCCAAATTGCCAGCCTCACTACTATTGAACTTTGGGGGCATTATTAAGTAAAATAAGTGTTTCTTGAACACAAACATTGCTATACTGCCACAGTTGGTGTGATAACCAAGAAGGCTGTTAAATGACTAACAGGCGAAGAGCTGTGAAGAGTTACAGAATTTTATGAAAGTAGTAAATAGTCTAATGCAGACAGAACGAAAGGTATGAGGGGTTTGTGCTTTGGCAAGAAATGAGTCTGGAAGGTGCAATGTAAAGGATCTTTAGTTATCTGGTAAGGAGTGAACTTGATCCCCTTGGCAGTGAGAGGGAGATTTAAAGTAAATCATTGGCTTGATTACAGCCACATTGTATGGGTAGGAGGGGTTGTCTAGAATGGGCTCATGTAGTTGGTATTAGAAATAAAGAGCAAGTGAAGCAGGGAGACAATTTGTTAGCGTTGTAGTAGTGGTCAGTGTTGAAGGGTGCTTGCATTTGGAAGGAATGAGTAGTTACAGAAAAGAGGGATTGGATTTAAGAAACCAGTCACCAACTGCTTGGCCTTGAGGTGAAAGGTCAAGAGTGTAGAAAAAAAGGAGGAGTCAAAGATGATGTCTTCATAGCTGCATACTTGAGTGATCAGAGACAGTGATACAGGTGAGTAAGGTGAGAAAGAATAAAAAGACAAGTTTGTTTTTTGTAAAGCAAATAAAGTTGGTTTTGAGATCTTTGGAGTTGTATATAATTCTTAATGTTTGTTTTCTCAGGTTCCTTCATGTTGTTCTTTAGGAGTATACTGGATATATTTGGACTTTTGTGTTCTATATTAAGTTTGAAATCAATTTGTCAGATCCCACTGTTTAGATTTAGATTGGAATTGCACTGGCTCTTTAAGTTAATTTTGAGAGAATTATTGTTATTATTTTAATATATTTTTATTGATTTCAGAGAGAAAGGGAGAGGGAGAGAGAAATAGAAACATCAATGATAAGAGAGAATCATTGATCGGCTGCCTCCTGCACACCCCCTAGTGGGGATCGGGCTTGCAACCCAGGCATGTGCCCTTGGTTGGAATGGAACCTGGGACCCTTCAGTCCGCAAGCTGACGCTCTATCTACTGAGCCAAACCAGCTAGGGTGAGAATTATTTTTACGATATTGAATCTTCTAAGTTATGAACGTTGTATATAACTGCATTTGTTTAGGCTTTCCTTGGTGCTGTTTATTGAATTTTTAATATTTTTATCTGTAAAGTTTTTTTTCTGAATATTTGATAGATTTATTCATTTATTTTCTATTTTTTCATAATATGAATGTATACTTTTAAAAAAAGTTTTCTGTTGCTGTTGTGTTGAAATGTATTTGATTTAAAAATATATGTTTATGTTGATTTTAGAAAGGGAGGAAAGTGATAGAAACATCAATGATGAGAGAGAATCATTGATTGGCTGCTTCCTGCAACCCCCCCTCCCCATTCTTGGGGATCAACCAAGGTATGTGCCCTGACCAAGAATTGAACCTCAACCTCTTGGGTTCATAGGTTGATGCTTAACCACCCAGCCACAGCAGCTGGGCTGTATTTGATTTTTGATATACTTCTTATCTAGCATCCTTACAGTGTCTCATTAGCTTTTATAATTTATCTCTGTAGCCTTCATGAAGGCAATCAAGTAATCCTATATAATAAAGAGGTAATATGCAAATTGATGCTCACGCCCTTGCACAAGATGGCTGCCCCCATGTGGTCAAAGATGGCCACCACAAGATGGCTGGCAGGGGAGGGTAGTTGTGGGCAATCATGCCAGCAGGGGAGGGCAGTTAGGGGCAACCAGGCCGGCAGGGAAGGGCAGTTAGGGGCAATCAGGCCGGCAGGGGAGCAGTTAGGTATCAATCAGGCTGGCAGGGGAGCGGTTGCGGGTGATCAGGCAGGCAGGCAGAAGCAGTTAGGGGCAATCAGGCAGGCAGGCAGGCAAGCAGTTGGGAGCCAGCAGTCCTGGATTGTGAGAGGGATGTCCAACTGCCCATTTAGGCCCGATCCCACAACCAGCAGTCGGACATCCCCTGAGGCATCCCAGATTGCAGAGGGTGCAGGCTGGGCTGAGGGATAACGCCCCCCCCCCCCCCCCGCCAGTGCACGAATTTCATGCACCCGCCCTCTAGTCTGAAATAAACGTACTTTTGTTTCTTCCTTTACCATCCTTATGCTTTTAATTTAATTTTCCTTGCCTAACTGTGCTGATAGTCTTCCAGTGTTGCACGGAAGTGATGACTGAGGGCTAGCTTACTCTGTTTCCAGTTTTTAAGAGAATGCTTTCAATTACTTACCAGTTATGCTATTTGATGTCTTTTATTAAAAACTAGATACTTTTTTTTATCAGATTAGGAATTCAGCATTTACTGAGATGATATAATTATATTTATTTTCCCTTTTAATGTGGTGAATTAGAGTAATTGATTTAATAATATTAACTCACTTTGTATTCCTGAGATGAACCCAATTCCAGCATGATCTATTATAAGCATACCTTGGAGATAGTGTGGGTTTAGTTCCAGATCACTGCAATAAAGCAAATATTGCAATAAAGTGAGCCACAATTTTTTTGGTTTCCCAGTGCATAAAGAAGTTTTGTTTACACTATGCTGTACTCTTTAAGTGGGCAGTAGCATTATGTATAAAAACAACAATGTATATACCTTAATTAAAAGTACTTTATTGCTAAAAAATGCTATCAACTGAACCTTCAGCAAGTTGTCATCTTTTTGCTGGTGGAAGGTCTTGCCTCAATATTGATGAAAATATGATATCTGTGAAGCACAGCAAAGAGAAGCACAATAAAATGAGGTATGGCTGATTTCTTTTTACATCCTTGGATTCAGTTTGTTAACATTTAGCTTGGAATTTTTGTTTTTGTGTTTCTTAGTTAAATTGGCCTGAAACTCTTCGTTTACTGTTCTTGTTGGGTTTTGGTGTCAAGATTATGTTAGCCTCATCCATGCTCTGGAATTATTTGTTCCTTTAATGAAAGGATGTTTCTTTGCTTCTATTCTGTGTACTAACAGTTCATGACAAGTTTAAACTAAATTACCTGCTTGATATACTGGGCTACCACGGTAAGGTAAATTTAGAATGCCAACTTGCTTTGGGGATGATTTTCGCTTATGAGACTTCAGAGGGTATTTGCCTTTTTTCCCTACTTAGTTTTAAGTTTCAAGGAAATCAGTTCTTGTGCTATTACCTGGGGTAGTATAAATTTAATTTTTTTCTTCCTTATGACATAGGAGTCCCAGATTTGGGAGTCTTGGGTTATCCTACTAGAGTCTCTCCAGCTTGGGTGGGCCTTGGACCGTATATTCTGTCCTCTGCACCCTGCTTGACAACAAAAGCTAATTGTCAGGTTAACCGAACTTGGAAGTGCCCTCAGTTGAAAGCTGGCGTTAGTCTTCTGTTTATCTTTCTGGATCCCCTCCTTCACTTGACCATGAAAATGTTTTTATTCATCTTATACATTCAGGGAGATTTTAAGATATATTTTATTTAACATTTTTAGTTATGCAGGAAGGTCAGCCCCAGCACTTAGTCTGTCATGTTGGCAGAAGCGACATTCTCTAGAGAGGACTTTGAATGTTAAAAAGTTCTTGAAAATGTTAAACATTATTGGGCACTTCCTTATAGAATTTAAAAATTAGGGCAATTAAATTGCTTTATTTAAAACTCATTTATCTATAACATATAACCATAAAGTCTTCTATGAGAATATACCATATAACTAATTTTGTTAACATGGGACTTTCATAATGATTAAGCTACTTGGTTTTAGCTGACTTTTGAGGATATTCATTCAGCCCTAGTATGCACAAGACCTCTGGAAATTTCATGTATTATTTGCGAAAACTTCATTTTAAATGTAAACATTTTTATGCCCATTGCTTGGAAGGATTCAGTTTACATTTCATGGGGGAAGAACGTACATGTGTAACTCAAACCAGCCATGGTGACTGCAGGGAAGAGGCTGCTTGAATAAAGCAGTACAAGTTGCCCGAACTGACCAGTGCTGCCTTTAGGCAGATTTGATTACTCTTTAACCTTGTGGAAAGAGCTATTTTTAGTTTTCCCTAAACTTTCCAGTCAGGTAGATCGGGAATATTTTCTGCATCTCTTGATACTGAATGCATTGGCTTTTACTGATTTGGAAAAAATAGAGAAACAGCTCACCATCATTTGATCTCTTCAATTCTTAAAAAGCCATTAATAAGGTTTTTCTTGTTTTAAATTTAATATAAGAGGCATTTCTTTAACCTATTCTCACATGACTATTTAAACTTTTAATAATACAACTTTAACCTCAGTTGACATTTACACTCATCCAAAATTTCCTGTATAACCTTTCGGTTACACAGGGCCTCAAAGGAAGTCTTATTCGTTAATTTGTAGAAATGTAGCTCTGAATGTACTTTTAGAATGTACTCCAAACTCCTCATATTGGAGGTGTTGAGTGCTACTCTGAAGTCCTAACCAATCCAAAATCATGTTTAACCTATCTTGGAGCAGGTGATGCAACTACGTGAAATTGGGGGTGGTGATTTGTTAATATGAACAGAAGTGAATTCAAAAGGTCACTCAGTGCCCCACAGTGTGTCATTCACTGATTTATTATGGCTTCTTGAAAATATGTCATTAATGAATTTTTTGAATTAAGCAGTGCTCTTTCTCTGCCTCTTTTCTTTTAAAATATAAATACTCTATGCTGGGTTAACATTAAGTTATCCTATCTAATGAAAGAGTAATATGCAAATTGACCGTACCTCCGCTATACCCACAAGCCACGCCCATCAGCCAATCAGAAGTGAGTATGCAAATTAACCCAACCAAGATGGCTGCAGCCATGGAGAGAGCAGGAGGCTTGGGTTTCCCTGACAATGGAGGAAGCCAAGCTTCCCGCACACCCTGGCCTGCTGTGGACTCCATTCAAGGCTACAATGTTTCAATTATAGAAGGTAAATAAATCCCAACAAAAATGGCGGCAGCCACGGAGCTGGAGCCAGCCGGAGGCTTGGGTTCCCCCTGGCGATGGAGGAAGCCAAGCTTCCCACCCTGGCTGGCCCTGGCCCCTGCTCAAGGCTAAAAAGTTTCAATTATAGAAGATAAATAAATCCCAACAAAAATGGCTGTGGCCACTGAGCAAGCAGGAGGCTTGGGTTTCCCAGGTGATGGAGGAAGCCAAGCTTTCTGCCTGCCTTGGCCTGCCCTAGCCTCCATTCAAGGATACAAAGTTTCAATTATAGAAGATAAATAAATCTCAAAAAAAATGGCTGCGGCCACTGAGTGAGGAGGAGGCTTGGGTTTCCCTGGCAATGGAGGAGGCCAAGCTTTCCGCCTGCCCTGGCCTGCCCTAGCCTCTGCTCAAGGCTACAAAGTTTCAATAATAGAAGATAAATAAACCCCAGATCCCAGGGCCTCCAGGGGGCGTGGCTGGCCTGCAAACCACCACAGGCCCCTTGCCCAGGCCACCCCACGCCCCAAGGGAACCCCCACCCTGATCCAGGACACCCTTCAGGGCAAACCAGCCGGTCCTCACCCATGTACCCAGCCTCTATCCTATCTAATAAAAGAGTAATATGCAAATTGACTGTCACTCCAACACAAGATGGCTGCCTCCATGTGGACACAAGATGGCCACCACAAGATGGCCAGCAGAGGAGAGACCAAGTCTGCAAGGGAGGGCAGTTGGGGGTGATCAGGCCAGCAGGGGAGGGCAGTTGGGAGGGACCAGGCCTGCAAGGGAGGGCAGTTGGGGGTGATCAAGCCTGCAGGGGAGGGCAGTTAGGGGTGACCAGGCCGGCAGAGGAGAGAAGTTGGGGGCGACTGGGCCTGCAGGGAAGGGCAGTTGGGGGGGACCCAGGCCTGCAGGGAAGAGCAGTTGGGGGACCAGTCCTGTAGGGGAGGGCAGTTAGGGGTGACCAGGCCTACAGGGGAGGGCAGTTAGGGGCAATCAGGCTGGCAGGAGAGCAGTTAGGCATTAATCAGGCTGTCGGGGGAGTGGTTAGAGGGTAATCAGACTGGCAGGCAGAAGCGGTTAGGGGCAATCAGGAAGGCAGGCAGGGGAGCAGTTGGGAGCCAGCAGTCCTGGATTATGAGAGGGATGTCTGACTGCCCGTTTAGGCCCAATCCTACTGGGATCCGGCCTAAACGGGCAGTCGGACATCCCTTGAGGGGTCCCAGATTGGAGAGGGTGCAGGCTGGGCTGAGGGACACCCCCCCCACCACCACCACCTCCCTGTGCATGAATTTTGTGCATCGGGCCTCTAGTTAACATGAAGATCACTAACATGAAAGGTCAGGCTCATTTCATAAATGTACTAGGCAGATAGAAAGTAAGAAGGTGGAGAAAGTAGCTCTTGGGATAACTCCAGCCTACTTTACAATTTGCTTTCAGGCAGCTCATGGTCTGGGTTTCCCAATGACTCTCTTGTCCTTTAAACTTTTGCATTCTTTATTATTGTTGCCTCTGCATTATTCTTAGTGATTCTTAGCCTTGTTCTGGGGCGTGGTTATAAAGGTTTGTCTTCTCTAAAGAAATTATTCTGACCTAACTTTAGGAGATTTCATCTTCAAGGTGGTAGCTACTTCTCTCAACTCTATTCCTTCTCATACCTCCAAATTGTGCTTGCTGTTTTGAGTCATCAGTAAGCATGTAAACCAGTACTGGGCTTTTGAGTGGGATTATCACTTGATAGTCTTACAAACTTCCACTGACTGATAATTTTTAAACTGCTTTAGTAAGGTTCTCTATATGGGTGAATGTTCACTTCTTATAGAAAATTTTCTCTAAATCGAATGATCATATTTACTGATATGGGATTAGATAAGATCTTAATAAATTCAAGCTGTGTGAGCTGCTTCTGGCCAGGATGGAGTAACAGGGACCAGGTTTATCATTGTGCCTGAAGTGATTAACAAAATAGACAAAATATATGGAACAATATTTCCCAGGACATCGGGCATCAGGCAACAAGGACACCAGTCTTTGGGAGATAGGGAATCAATGAATTTAGCCCTATGATTACCTTAGAACAGGGTAGGAGAATCCAGGCAGAGACCAGAAGTCTCCCTGTGTTGAGGAGACGGAGCTGTGAATCCAAGGCAGCTAGAGTTTTCAGGGCAAAGTGCCAGAGAGGAGAGAGCAGCACAGATAAAAAATCCTGGAGCACTACAGAGAGTTCTTAAATTTATTCTGCAGAATATCCAACCCGAATATTCAGCTGACAACTGATTAGTGTGTTCATGTAACAAGGCTACCCAAGACTCAGGAAATACCCACCAAAGAGATAAAAGGGGAAAATCCTTGGAGCTCACACAGAGCAAGTAATAGTGTTCTGTTCTCATCAAACAGAGTGAAAAAAACCTCATGTTTATTGGACATCAGGTAGAATACTGAGAAGAATTTTTCCACAATATTGGGGAGAACTTTGCTCTAGACTAAACACTACTCTGGTCTTACCTAACAAAGCTTGAAAAACAGACTACCGAGGATCCAAGTAATTTAACTTCTCCTCAGAACAAAAGTAAAGATTATTTATAGGAATATAAACATATCCAGCAATTAACAAGTTAAAATTCAACCAGTATTGCATCTGGCATCCAATCAGTATTGCAGCATCGTTTTAAGAGACAAAAATATTGGAAACAATTGGACTGTCTATCTTAGGAAAATTGTGACCAAAATATGTTATATTCTTAGTAGAGAATGTAATAAAGATATTGAAAAGAATTAACTAAGCATATATCTGTTCATCTAGAAAGATATTTATAGTGTAATAAATGAAAAAAGTTTCCCAAAACAACTATAAAAAAGTATGTATTTGTGTATATATTATATACAGATAAGAAATAGAGAAAAAATAGAAAAAGATATGGAAGGATACATACAGGCTATTAGTATTTATTAATTGAGGAAGTGGACTTGGAGTAGGATGTGCTATATAATTTTTTTCTTTTATATAAATGCATTGTTTTACTTGTAAAATAAGCATAAATTACTTTGCAATTTTTCAAAATTTAAAATATTTAAGAGGAAAAACAACAAAGACTTTATGGGAGTATTAGAGAGTTTAATAATATAAAATAATAGCAGAGAAATATTAATTTGATGATATACTTTTATTACAACTGCAAAATTGAGATATACATATGGATAAGAGTCAGTAAGAAATTCAGATTGATAGATGTATGTATAGTTATCCCCCTTTTTATATCTAAATGTTTGTGAGCAATAATGATAGTTCTATTATGTAAAGTATGTAAAATATAGATGGATGTGGACAAATGTAGATGAGAAAATGTAAAAATGTAAAAGTGAAAGGTATTAGAATGTCATACTTAGGAATCATTTTTATTTTTAATTTCCTCAAAGTTTAGGTAATGTTATATTTATAATAATAGGCTTGCAAAGAACCACAAAAATATGATTCACAAAGAGGACACAAGTCAACCAAATAAAAGTTTCTCAGAAGTTGGACACGTGATAGAACTATTAGACAAAGACATCAAAATAATTATAATGGTACTAGAGACCAGGTGCACGAAATTTATGCAAGGGTAGGGTCCCTAGGCCTGGCCAGCAATCAGGGCTGATTGCAGACTTCCAGCTGCTGGCCAGGGCCTTCCTTCCAACTGTCAGCTGGGGCCTTCCTTTGTTCCACACCGCCCCCTGGTGGTCATTGCACGTCATAGAGAGTGATCGAACTCCCGGTCTCCAGGTCCAACTCCCAAGGGGACACTTTGCATATTAGCCTTTAATATATGCAAAGTATATAGATAGATTTCATATGTTCAAGAAGCTAGAAAAAAAACTTAAGTTGATATATGGAGACATGAAGGATATAAAAAAGATCCAAATCAAATTTTTAGAGATAATTAACCAGTATCTGAGATTAAAAATGCACTGGATGGTATTACCAACAGGTTATACACTGCAGAAGAAAAGATTAGTAAACTTGAACCCAATACAGGAAACTATGCAAAATGGAACACAAAGAGAAAAAGACTTTAAAAACAAGAACAGAGAATCAGTGAGCTGTGGGACATCAATATGCAAGTAATTGGAGTTCCTGAAGAAGAAGAGATAAAGGGAGGTGGAATGTGGTGTGGTGAAACTATTTGAAAAAATCATGGTTGAAAATTTCTAAATCTGATGGAAACAATGACTCTATAGATGCAATAATATCAACAAATTCCAAGTGCAAAAAAGAACATGAAGAAAACTGCACTGTGTCACATTGTAATCATATTGCTTAAATCCAATGATAATGAGAAAATAGAAGCCAGAGAAATGAATATATTACCGAAATACATACTAAGGAATTATTTATGGAGGTGCAAATATAAGCATGTCAGCAGATTTCTCATTTTAAGTAATGCAAACTAGTGGACAGTAGAGCAATGCCTTCAAAGTACTGAAAGAAAAACATTGCCAACTTAGAATTTTTTGCACTGTGAAAGTATCTTTCCGAAATGAAGGTAAAATGCTTTTGGGAGGTAAAGAACATACAAAAGCAGAAAGAATTTATCACTATCCAGTTTACCCTACCAGAAATGTTAAAAGAAGTCCTTTAAGTAAATGGCAGATGACAACATGAAACTCCGAATCTACTCAAAGGAATCAGGAATGGGGAGCATAGGAAATGGTAACCACATTGGTCAACAAAGATTTTTTTCCATTGTTTAAATACCTTTCATTGTTTACAATTTTTCTTCTGCTCTGTCTTTTATGTCTCATTTCACAAAGGACTTGGTGTCCTAAACACTCCCTCTTTATTGTGACTTTCCATACTTCCACATAGTTCTTATCTCCTGGGCCATGTTTACCTTGTCATCTTCCCCACCCTGTTGTCTTCCTGTTTACTGGCATACTCTGCATCCCTACACACACACCTACTTTTATAAAGTTGAGTTTTGGTTAAAATTAGTATCAAATATAACAACATTAAAGAGGGTATATAATAATTAAGAGTGATAAATATTGGACATAGTTTATTAGGATTAGGAGCCAAAGTAAAGAGAGAGTACTCAAGTGTGTTAAGACCAAAGTTATGATTCTTAATCCAATTTCTAAAAGCATCATCAGTCACTTTTCTGCAGTGAGGTGGGTACCCTCAATGTATTATAGGAATGACTGCTTCTCTATTTTTAGAGTAATACTGCTACAGCACATTTCTAGGATAGGAGCAGTATTCTAAACATTATACTGTATAGTTCAGGAGTCAGCAAACTGCTGACTTGTTTTTGCATGTCCATTCTTTTATACATTGTCTATGACTGTGTTCATGCTACAATAGCAGAGTTGAGTAGGTGCAACCACTAGAGTTAGTATGGACCCCTTGCAAACCTAAATTATTTACTTTCTGGCCCCTTAAGAAAATATTTGCTAACCCCTATCATTAATTAAAAGTAATAATAGCAAATATAACATTAACTATGTGCCAAGTTGTTTTACTATATTAAGTAAAACTACTAATTCTAATATTCATAAGAGCCATATGAAGTAAATACTGTTAAAATATCAGTTTAACTGAGGAAACTGAGAGTGGTTAGGTAATTTGTCCTAAGTCACAAAGCTAATAAGTGGTAGGGCCAGGATTTGAACAAAGGTGGCTTGACTCCAAAGTCTGGACTTTTAACAGCTGTCTCACACTGCTGCTCCCATTGAAGAAATAAAGGAAGCAAAGAATTTAAAAAAAGAATTCCAGCACATAGAATACATGGTGAATTTGTGGATATCCAACTAATTTAACTGAATAGCAGGGAAATATTTAAATTACAAGAAAGAAGATAAGGTATGTTTAATTAGTTTTAGATTAATTAGTGCAGTTTCTTCAGGCTTATCCATGAAAGAATGATGTGTGACTAGTCAATTAAAAAAATTAGTTTTATTCATCCTTAGTAAATTACTTCTTTAATTAGGCCTACATCTCAGTTTCGTAATTTTATAGGATAGGAGACTCAGGCTTCTTTTGTCAGCATTCCTATTTCTCTATTTTATCTTTTTTGTTTTTATTCAGTGTCCTATCCATGGAACTGTTCCACTGAGGAATCGAAATCATTTCCAAAATTTTAGTTTTACAACTTCGAGTTTTCCTTAAACCTGTTTTACATTTTCTGCATCGCTGTACTAGAGAAATCAGTAAGCATTTATTTCAGTAATTGTTTGCAACTGAAACATGTGGAACAAAACAGGCTCAAGAGATTCTGACAGCTTGCTTATTTTTCTTAAAACTATTTAAGTTTGGGTTTTTGACACAGTGGTCTCAAAAAAGTTTAAAAATTACAAACATACAATTTGAAAACTTTCTCCTTATGGAAAATATACTTGTGACCAGTGTTTAGCTTGAGCTAATATTTAACAATGTGTCAGAATTATGCTTTTATAAAAGACCATTATCATACTACAGCTTTATCCATTTTTGGACTCCAGCCATGATGTCCTTTCCCTTGTAGGGCCGTAATAGATATTTCTGTCAATGTGGGAAGCATGAGTTTTGTTCATTACGAGATGTTAAAGCAATTTCTGTTCATTGCATCCAAACAGCCACCTCAGTAATAGCAATGTCAGCATTTTCTTTTACGAGGCACCTGTGGAATATGTGAGGAATTAAAGGGAGTGTCTTGTCCTGCAAGGAGAGAACTCTATGGTCAGGAGTGATAGAATAAGAATATAGGTGATTGTAGTCACAATGCAGAGCAAGGGCAGTTTCACATAGGACACTGTATAAACTTGTGGTAAGCTAAACAGCATTACGATACTGAAATACACGTTCAGGACAATAATTTAAGTTGATGCGAAATAGAATAAATCTTTGCAACAAACAATGTTATAGTTGTAGTATGGGTTTTCTTGGGGGAGGAATGGTACTAATGTCAAGTTCATTTCCAATGCCTGCTATAGTCCCTGCTGGCACAAGTTTTACTAAATTCCTTGAGTGATATATTTTATAAGCAGGAACCAATCAGAGACCAAAACAGAGAAAAGTAATTGATGTTAAGGAAAAGAATATAACATTTAGAATACAAACTGTGTCATGCTCTACAAGGACACGAGGAATCCTGGTGTGGTGGAATAGGCACTAGGCTGAGAATCAGGACATTTGGATATGAGTCCTGGCTGTTTAACTTTCGGAAAGCCTTGAATCCAATTTCTCAGGGGTTAGTGTGTTGCCGAGATCCTGCCTTTCATATAGGAAAGAATTTGTAAGCACATTAAAAAGGTCTGGGAGGACACACATATCAAAGAGTTACTTCGGGGGAGCAGAGTGGGCTTGTAGGGGCAACAAAGGGAGATTTTTACTTTCCTCATTGGTATTGTTTGATTTCTTTCTAATGAACAAGTGTTACTTTCTTTAGTTTCGTCCCAAAAGAAAAGTGAGTAAAAACTGTAAGACAAAATTGAATTAAGCAATTTCTAGACATTGATCAAAGATGTCATTTATATGCATTTGATCTTAGCCTTATTTCCTCCAATAAAATTAGGGAGTTTGGTCAGAGTCCCTAAAACCAATTCCAAATCTAGCATCCTATGTTCCTATGGAGAGCCACATGTTTTAAAATATGGGCACTTCCCTCGTCTATAATAATAAAAGGGTAATATGCTAATTAGACTGGACGTCATTCTGGACGTCCTTCCTGACGAAGCCGGGGCCGGAGGGAAGCCAGCCCGGGTCCTGGGTGCCTGTGGGCAGCCCGAGGGAAGCCAGCCTGGGTCCTGGGTGCCAGAGGAAACTGGTGCTGGCAGCTGGGGAAGGAAGGCCTACTCTTGCACAAATTTTCATGCATTGGGCCTCTAGTTACTATATAAGAAGGGATCTTTGAACTAATGTGTTCAAGAAAATCAGGTAACTGAAATACCCTGGTATATTGTAATGCTAAAATTGTAATTTGGATCAATACTAAGTAACTGAGTAAAATAATATATTATTTCACATAATTATACCAAACACTTGACTGTTAATATTGCCCATTATCCAATTTTACATAGAAGGACATTAGGGCTTTTTAAGATTAGCTGAAGTAGCCATGATCACATAGCTGCTAAATGGTGAAACTCAAGCCTGGGTCCTAAGCCTGAAATATATATATTTTTTAAATTCTTATTGTTGAATGTATTACATATGTCCCCTTTATTCCCCATTGTCCTCTCCCAGCCTGCCCCCACCCCCCAGCCCAGGCCTTCACCCCACCTATTGTCTGTGCCCATTAGTTATGCTTATATGCATACAAGTTATTTAGTTGATCTCTACCCTTCTCCTTCCCCCCAGCCCCATCCCCCCTTCCTTCCCTCTGAGATTTGACGGTCTGTTCATGCTTCCATATCTCTGGATCTATTTTTGATCGTCAGTTTATGTTGTTTATTATATTCCACAAATGAGTCATAATCATGTGATATTTATCTTTCTCTGACTGGCTTATTTCACTTAGCATAATGCTCTCCGGGTCCATCCATGCTGCTGCAAATGGTAAGAGTTCTTTCTTTTTTACTTACTAAATACATCTGCTCTCTCAAGTCTTTTGGGGTGTAAACTTCCATGATATGCGGAAGTAATGATTTATTTTCGTTTACAAAGTGAGAAAACCAGAGTATGTTTGATTTTCATCAATGCTTAATTTCTAAACCCCACTTTCTTTTCAAGTTAATTTTTCAACATAACTAAGTTAACAGCTTCCACTTCCTTTCTGTGTGCCTCACATGATTTACTCTGTCTCCCTATTCTTCCGTCATAAAATGCATTACCCACATTTTAATGTTTCTGAAACACAAATACCTCTCAATTTATGGGCCTGTTTAATGTGACGATATTTCTTTTTTTCTACAGTAAAATTGAAGTCAAAGATGTTCTTAAAAACTATATTGTCTTTGAATCCAGAAAGTAAGACAATAGACGTTCTTTTGGCTGCACTGTTGCCATCGTTAACAGTCAAGGGGCTGATGCATGGTTTCCTGTCTGTCTTCCCGGTCTTAATACACAGTCTAATTCAGATCTTCAGTTTGAGTCTCTGATTTCCATTTCTCTCTGAATTGTCAGCCATGGAGCCCTCCTAGATTGGACTCCCTCCTCCGTTGCCTCCTAATTCTCATTCCAAAATGTGATTTGGTTTGTCTTCTGTTCTGGTTTCCTAATCAGTTTCTGTGACCCATGTGGATACCTCTCCAACCTGTCAGAGGATCAGAATCACCTAGAGAAAAATGTTAAACTTGGGATTCCTTAGTACAGCTCAGAAGTGCAAAACCAGTTGCTGGAATTGGGACCTGGAAATCTCTGTTGAAAAGAGTGCTTTCATGCAGAACCAGACTGGGAATCCTGGTCCGTGTGACACGTTGACCTGAAGCCGGTGCCCATGTAGGTTTTCTCCTGGTTCAGTGCTCTGGGTTCTTCACTAGGTTTTGGGAGTTAGGGAATTGGATATCATTCTGTCACGGCACTTTGATTAGAAACTTAAGTATTGAGAATTTCCATAAGAAGGCATGCTAATCTCTAAGAACGTGTCTGCTTATACTTATGGTTGTGTAAGCACATCATAGTAAATTGCATTTAGAATAATATTCCCAATAGAGGTATTCATTTTACCATATAACTAACAAAAGCCTTTAGGGCTGAGTTCTTTTCTTTTCCCTTCTCTAATCAAATATAAAACACTTTATGCACTGGAGTTTCAAGCAAATATTTTTTAGAAATCATGATCAGCATACCACATGACTGTGAAGTAATCACATGTTTATTCCAAACAGTTTTTCAAATAAGAGGGTTCGGCCAGTTTCCCAGTGGATACATTTTGTATTTGAATAACAAGTCCAGATCATTGATTTTTTTTCCCAGTTCCCTTTAGTACTCGTGAATTTGTTATGTTTAAAATATTCAATGATAATAAAGTTATTTATATTAAATAACATAGTGAATATTTAATCAATATCTACAAAATGCTAGGAATCTTATTAGATGCTAGAGAGGCACATGGTTTATGTCCTCGTGTTGCTGACTATTCTCTTTTTATTGTGTGAAAAGGAGCCTTTTCAGAGCCAAGTGTTCGTGTTTGGCACCTCATGCTACTTTTCTCCCCGAGACAGCACACATAGATTACTTTTTGAACTATGGCTTAATTACAAAGAACTGTATAAAGCAAACAGAATGATATATAATTTATTCAGGGCAAAGCTGATCCTGCTTAGGTATGAAAGTCAAGTTGAAAATATGTTAGTACTGCGTTCCAAAATGGAATCCCGTATTACTTAGCCTTCCTCCTGCATCTTACCCCTAATTTGCAGTTGCGCAAAATAACAGCTGTCTCCTAGGAGCCATTTAAACCGAGGTACTCTGTGAAACACTTATAGTGCAGTTTATAATTATTTATAGCATACGCCAGGGCAGTTCCAAAACTCTGAGAAGTCAATGCAATTAATCTCTATAATCCTCTCATTCTTTACCTTCTTTAGTTGCCTTTAGCACCAACAAGAAATGTTTAAACTCTTTTCAGGAATGTTTATTTGTTTATACTCATTACCCTCATTAGATAGTATTTTCTACTTAGCTTTCATCTTTTACCATGTGTAAAATGTTCCTAGGATTTGTTTTTCCTTTGCTCTCCCAGAGAACAACAGGCTCTGCTAAAAAAGTTATATTCATGGGGATTTGGAGAAGTCTTGAACTTACTCGTGTTACTTTTCCTAGATTTTTTTTTTTCTAAATGGACATTTATAACTTCTGGAGTCTGTGGAATGCAATTTGTACTGCTCTCCAACCCCATAGAATACTCTGACTTCAGGCATGGTATCGAAGGTTTGCTGTTCAAGCCAGTTCAGTGTCACCTGAGAGACAGGGCAGTCCTCATTGAGAGAGAGGGACCTACCGGCGTAACAAGCCTGGACAATGACAGTGTCCTCAGGGAGAATGTGAACAGTCTGAGATTCTTGTAGATCGTCCTTGCGGGCTGTTGGGTTAGCCTGCCTCATTTTCACAGATGCCGGCAGAAACTTTTGTTTTAGAGGCAAAAAGAGTATGCACCTCAGGTTTGTGTGAGTTCTTCCTGCCGGTGCTGTGATGACATGAACGGAGTGGATGGTGCTGATGCAAAGGAGTCGTGTCCCAGCTGGAGTTCCTGAGCTTAGGGAACTCTCTTCCAATGGACTGAAGCAAACTTGTCCAGACTTTGCCCCGGAGAGATGTACTGCTCAGCAAACAAGTCTGCTCGCTGCCCTGTCTGCCTATAGGCTATTCTTTATACAGAAACCCTTGACCAGATAGTCTAGATCTAGAACAAAGGGTATCAGTACTTCTGCTCACAAGATGTGCTCCCAGGAGACCCTTGGAGAATTGTTTCCTAATAGTCCAGAGCAATGAGTATGCTCATGGGTTAAACCAGCCTTGGGCAAACTACGGCCGGCCGGATCCGGCTGTTCTATCCGGTTCTCTTGCTCTCCCCTCCAGCTCCTTTACTTTGAATTTATATTAGTTCACACAAACACTCCATCCATGCTTTTGTTCCGGCCCTCCGGTCCAGTTTAAGAACCCATTGTGGCCCTCGAGTCAAAAAGTTTGCCCACCCCTGGGTTAAACTGTTCCTACCAGAATTCTTTTACCCTGTCTATCAGTTGTGGTATACTGGAGTATATCTTCTTATATCTTAATCATAGGCAATACTGATGATTAATAGTCCAGATCAAACATAAATGATTAGACATACAGAGGAGTGGAGCCTCAGGTCATCATAGATCAGGCCCTATTTCGTACTAGATGGCAAATGATAGCAGCCTTTTGGGGTTCTAGGAAACATGTTAAATAATAGCCCAAATTGGAATTTCCTTTTAAAGAAGATGGTCTGAGAAAAAAAAAAATGGAACAAAGAAAAAGCGCCAGAGAAATAAGGTCCAGCGATTCAGGCAAGACTGTGTAACTACTAGAGTAGGATTAAGTCTCTAGCCACAGTTTGATTGAAGGCTTGTGGTTAGGTTTGAATGATTAAGAGGGAATGATCTGATGAACTACAGGTTTATATCTTTCCTTGCCAGGTGCTTAATTGCCTGCAGGAAGATGGTGCTTTTGAAGTGTGTTTTGTATTCACTGTTCATATGATTGAGGTTATTAGTACTGCGGATTATTTATTTACTCAGTATTACCAACTAGAAAGCTGAGGCTCAGGAAGTCTGGGAGCCTTCCCTAAAGTCACACAAGGCCAGGAGCAGAGCTAATCTCTTACATCTCCCCATAGGGCATGTGTTTGCTCAAAAGGTGCACATTATTTTAAGGTGAAAATGAGAGAAAGAGAGTTAGAGTGAGGGAGAGAAAGAGTGAGAGAGAGGAGGATGAGGGGGACAGAGAGAGAGTGTTCTCGGCAGGAATTGTAATCCTCTATGTATGGAAAACTTTACTTGTCACTGTACATACCTACCCAAATTAATGTTTGGGAACTTCCCAGAATGAATGCAGGTGCCTTTCAGTTTATGAATAGAGCTTGGCCCTAGTGTAGAAATATATTAATTGCCATTCATAATCACTTTAAAAAGATGAATATCTGAGATGCAAATATAAGACTGTCTTAAGCACAGTAAACAAACAATAAGCCAATAATAATTTGTCCAGGGAACTTTCAAGCGTTGAGAAATTGGCCATGTTTCATGTTTGGTGAGAGGCAGAAAAATGTCAGAGTAGTTTAACTACTTTTACTTACAGTCAGAGGCTTTGGCCATATTCAGCTGGAAGGGATCTGAGAGAGCACATGCTGGGGTGATCTCCCTTTGAAGAACCTAAGTTCTTGGAACCCTGTGGCAGGGCAGAGGGACCCACCGAGGACGAAGATCATTTAATCAGAGCCACTCTATTTTTACCACATCTGGGCCTCTGTTACTCAGAAAACAAACTCAAACTCTCACCAATGCATGATGTTTTATATCTTGATAGGAGTTTGAGTACATGCATTTATTAAAACGAAGTGAATATATACTTAAGATTTGTGTGTTTTATTGTATTTGCATTTAATGTAAAAAAGTAAACAATTACTGAACTCAGTTGTAACATGAGAACTTAGCGGGAGGTGTGCTGATGTCTGTGATGTACTTGGAAACCCACCAAAAATAAGGTGGGTTGATGGATGGATACATGGTGAAGCAAGGATAATAATATGTTAATGGTAGAATGTAGACGGAGGGTATATGGGTGTTTATCGTATGATTCTTTCAACTTGGCTATATGTTTAAAATTTTTCTTAATAAATTATTTTGGAGAAAACTCACAAACATGTTTTACCTCTTCCATTTTTGTAAATGAGGAAAGTGAGAGTCAGACAGAATAAGATTAAGACATTGGCAGAGCAAGGACTAGAACCAAAATTTTCAAAGAACTGGTTCTGCTTCTTATGTTTACATTTAAATTTGAACATTTGCTCCAAGATTTCTTTACCTAAATGTCAGAAAAATCTTGAGTAATGTCAAATATGGGGGGAAAAGGCATTCTACAGGATTATCAACACCCCCCCCCCTTTTTTGGTTTATTTTCATGCTGGTAGCATTGAGGCAATTTTTATGCTTCTCATAGTTCAGTGTGTTAGACCTAATTGTGAACTTATATACGTATTTTATGGTATTTCTGAGCCAACTTCCCATTCTGTTTTCCACTCACATATAAAAATGCATATGGTACTTCTTGATCAGTATATTTCTCTGAAAGAATATAAGTGAAGGTAAAGGTGGAAAAAAACAACACACAGCAAACTGGTTTTGCTTCTGCTGTTTGGTATGTCATAATGAAGGACTATCTAAAAATGACTTCTTTACTCTTATACCCTTCTAGAACTTTTAGACAGTAGGAATTTCTGGAGTCAAGACTGCCTTAAGTTTAAATTTCATTTGTGATATTTCTAAGTGTGAAAACTTGGGGAAATTACTTGCATTCTCTGAGCCTTTTTCCTTGGATATAAAATGGGGATAATAGTATCCTACAGATAAAGGCAGTTGTGACAACTTTTATTAGTGGTAACGTTAGGGTTTGCTAGTGAAGGACTTACGTATAACATTTTATATGCATATTTTGTTTCATTTATTGTACTTTTTATTTATAGCTGACATCTACTTTCACAAGGGACTGTGCTCCTGGATATTTATAGGATTCACATCTTCATTTGTCCTGTCAATAAAGCATGCACACTCTAATTCTTACATTGTTTGCACAAAAGCATGAGTCATCTGGAAAGCACATTTTATTAAGATTGGGTTTATTTCTTTCTTAACTCTGTCGTCCTTGAAAAGACTCTTGCTTTCTGAGATTTTAGTGTTGATCATTGCTTTTCAGTTTCCTCCCTAGAATTCCAAAATGTAAGAATTGGAGAATTGTAGATTTGTACAACTCAAGAATAAGAAATGTAGAATTCTAAAAGAGTAAAAAAAAATTAAAGTTTAGTCATTAGTATAACTTTTAAAAATTGCAATATAAAGATGCCACTCTTTCATATTAAGTGGATCAAGGTATTGGTGTCAATTGTAGGCACAGTTTCAGACTGATGAAAATCGTAACTAGAAAGTTATTGGATAAGTTTATATCATCCACCTCAGCATGCATGTACATAGGAGATAATAGTGTATCATTCGAAGGAGAAAAAATTTCAAGATTATATTTACTATAGTTCAGTAGTTGTGTAAAGCTTTCTTTGTCTATCATTTGTAATATTTTTTTAAATAACGTGATATTTTATAGTTTCCAAGAGTGATGAAATGATTTTATGGTACAGATTTATCAAATTTGGGGGGGCTGGGAGGAAACTTTGAAATCATCTGGAATTCTAGATTCCTGGTTTTTAATCCTTATTTCAGGAAATTAAAAAACATACTAATGTTTAGTCATATTCCAGATGTATTAAATTAGAATCTCTGTGGATAGGGCCTGAATAGTCTTAGTTTTCAAAACCTTCCATGATGTCAACGTCAGGATCATCCGCCTGTTTTTTTGGCTAACATTTAGAAAGGAAACTCAGAATTACTCTAGATTTTGGTGAAGTCACAGAGCTATTTACCTTCAAAATTGAAACTGAATCTTGGTCTCCTATTAAACCAGTGGTTTCACTCCCACACTGCTTTCCTTTGGTCAGTCCAGCTTGTGTTCTTTTATTGAGTTTATGTGGCTCCAAAAATCCTTGGGGTAGACTGCTTGTGTGTAGTCAGGCCTTGTTTTGGTGGATGAGCCTGAGGAATATCATACATTTGTATTTCCTGAAACACTGGGGAGTGCGTAAAGATGTTGGCATAGCCCCTATATTCCTGAGCTGGACTGGTGGAGCTGGCCCATAAATAATAGAGCCTTCTGTGAGCAGGAGGAAGTACAGTGACACTTCTATGTGGTTACACTTAGTTTTATGCACTACGTATTAATTAAATTATATTCCACATTATTCAGTAATAATTGAGTGTATGTATATTAGGCTAGCTTTAGTTATGGGACATATATTAAGTTTATTTTAAAGATATTAGACTAAACAATAAATATTCTGTATTAAAGCTCATTTAAAATGATTTTATGATACTAATTCTTAAGATTTTGTTCTTATTTACAAACAACAATATAATTTATATACTATCCACCACTAATTGGCTTTCTGTATATGCCAGAATTTTTAAAAATAGGGAGTTATAATATTGTCATGCCATTAAAGCTAATGTCTAAGTGAATGGCAATATGGAAAAAATGTGTTTATAACCCTTTTATGATACTGTATATTCTTTGGATAAATACAGTTTACTCTAGGTTTTCATCACCATTTCTTGCTGTGGTGGGACAATGTTATAGTCTCAAATGGCATGTGGCCAAACATGGATCAGTGTTAGGCCTTGAAGGCCTTGTTGAAAACACTCACTCTGGGATACTACTGTGCTTCTTTACTTCCAGACTGACCACTGCTCTAAGCAGTGTTGGGGCATTGCCTGGGGCTGCCGAGCCCTTGAAGGTCAAGAAGAAGCACCTGAACTTCTCATGATGGGAGGTCAGAGTCAATGTAAGTGACTTCCTAATTTGGGGGGCCAAATCCCTTCAGTGATTCCGATCTGTATGAAGTCAGCATATAAATGATTATTTCCAGTGTCTGTTTTATGTTATCATCATACCCCAACATAATGCCATTTGGCCTAAAATAAAACGTTGGAAGTATTGCTCAGGTCATAAATTCTTATATATCTTTGGTGAAAAACATAGTACAAAAATATGATGCATTCAGGTTTTTTTAAATTTTATTTCCTTAGGATAACCCATAGATATTTTTAATTCTGTAAAAATCCCACTTTGAGGAACTTGGAGTTACTTTGAACCTTTGTGTCAAGTGTAACTCAGTGAAAACTTAGAATATTTAATTTAAAATTTTTTTGGACTTTAAAGCTGAACATAAATGGGCTCATAAATGCATAAGTGGGAAAAGCTGCAAAATTTGAGAATAGTTTTAATTTTGATATATTTGAGCATTGTTGTTAAACACTGTTACTCAGTACAGATTTTTTTCTTTTCAATATTACTTCCTGAATTCCCAATCATATAGTAATTTCCAAGGTAACACTTAGTAAGCTGTTACAGAAAATACTTGGTTTATGTTCAAATGGATAATAGAAATAGTAGAAATAATGTTTGTTTGTGATAAATTACAGGAGACTAGGGTTGGATTTTTCCTTTAGGGCAGAATAATCCTATCTAATAAAATAGTAATATGCAAATTAGCGATCACTCTGCTATACCCACAAGCCACACCCACCAGCCAATCAGGAGCAGATATGCAAATTAACCCAACCAAGATGGCTGCGGCCACGGAGTGAGCAGGAGGCTTGGGTTTCCCCGGCAATGGAGGAAGTCAAGTTTTTCGCACACCCAGGCAGGCCCAGGCTCAAGGCTACAAAGTTTCAATTATAGAAGATAAATAAATCCCAACAAAAATGGCTGTGGCCGCAGAGCAAGCAGGAGGCTTGGCTCCGCTCAAAGCTACAAAGTTTCAATTATAGTAGATAAATAAATCCCAGATCCCAGGGCCTCTGCTTGGGTCGCCGGGGGGCGTGGCCAGCCTGCAAACCACCACAGGCCCCTCGCCCAGGCCACCCCACGCCCCAAGGGAACCCCCACCCTGATCTGGGACACCCTTCAGGGAAAACCAGCTGGCCCCCACCCATGCACCAGGCCTCTATCCTATCTAATAAAAGAGTAATATCCAAATTGACTGTCACTCCAACACACAAGACAGCTGCCCCCATGTGGACACAAGATGGCCACCACAACATGGCCAGCAGGGGAGAGACCAGGCCTGCAAGGGAGGGCAGTTGTGGGCGATCAAGCCTGCAGGGGAGGGCAGTTAGGGGTGACCACACCAGCAGAGGAGGGAACTTGGGGGCGACCAGGCCTGCAGGGAAGGGCAGTTGGGGGGGAACCCAGGCCTGCAGGGGAGAGCGGTTGGGAGGGACCAGGCCTGCAGGGGAGGGCAGATAGGGGTGACCAGGCCTACAGGGGAGGGCAGTTAGGGGCAATCAGACTGGCAGGGGAGCAGTTAGGCATCAATCAGGCTGTCAGGGGAGTGGTTAGGGCAGGGGTGGGCAAACTTTTTGACTCGAGGGCCACAATGGGTTCTTAAACTGGACCAGAGGGCCGGAACAAAAGCATGGATGGAGTGTTTGTGTGAACTAATATAAATTCAAAGTAAAGGAGCGGAGGGGAGAGCAAGAGAACTGGATAGAACAGCCGGATCCGGCCCGCAGGCCATAGTTTGCCCACGGCTGGGTTAGGGGGTAATCAGGCTGGCAGGCAGAAGCTATTAGGGGCAATCGGGAAGGCAGGCAGGTGAGCAGTTGGGAGCCAGCAGTCCTGGATTGTGAGAGGGATGTCCGACTGCCCGTTTAGGCCCGGTAGGATCGGGCCTAAATGGGCAGTTGGACATCCCTCGAGGGTTCCCAGATTGGAGAGGGTGCAGGCTGGGCTAAAGGACACACACCCCCGTGCACAAATTTCATGCACCGGGCCTCTAGTGAAGTTATAATAAACAAAGATAAGGGGAGAAAATAATGATAGAATAGGTAATATTAATATCATTTTATTGTCATCAAGTCCTGAGGATCTAAATCTCTTTTCAAATTGTTTTCTGTGCAGTTTATAAGTTATAAGATAATGGCATTTAAAGACTAGAAGAAAATTTCTCTTGTACAGTTGACTCCTGTGTAAAATTATAGTGCTTCACTATATAGAAGGGAAAACAAGGTTCTGCAGTAAGCAAAGATTCAAATTCGTTTATATTTTTTTATCCTAGTGGCTTGGATCTAACTCATGTTTGAACTGATGTCATACAAATGAATGTTTTATGTAATGCTAATTTCCTTAATTGAATTCATCCTATAAAGTATTCAAACAGAGAGTCCTAGAAGAGCATGGTAATAGAGAAAAAAGCCCCAGGTATAGCTGAAGTTCCCATCCCCACGTTACTTAAGTGTCATGTAAGTTCTGTGAGCACCAGCTCTGATTCCCTGTCCTGCCTGCCTTCCTAGGTTATTGTGAAGACCAAATGAGATCATAGATGTGAAAGTACTTTGTTAACTGTAACAAGCTGTAGAAAATTTAATCTTTTGGGTGCAACACTTGGAACAAAACGTTTAAAATAATTTGGGTATTTTATTCAGCAACTTTAGAGAAGGTTGTCTTCTACATAAATTATATTTTTAAAAAGAGCAAGAAACAAAGTCATTAATATATAGTGGGCTGAAATACACGGAATAACAACGTAAATGTTTGGGAAAAGCAGCTTTAGTTACCATGGCATACCCTGGGATTTTCACTAGCTTCCTTTCTCTCTCTCCTCTGCCTTCTCTCTAGCTTCTCCCACTTCTGCCTCTCCCTCTCTCCATTCTGTCCCTCCACCCACTTACTCTCCAAGGTTGGTTGGACTTTCTTGCCTGTTTCCTGACCTTGAGTTTTATACCTTCTTTACGGGTGTTATATCACTTAGACATCTGGCCGGTTTTGTATGAGGTTTTTGACATCTTCCCTTTGATGTTTTGTAGTAAGACAGGGAGAAGTTCTAAGCTGCTGGACCAGAAAAAGGAGCGTAGTCTTTGGTCCCCAGTGAGTCATGAAAGCACAGGTAGTGTTGACAGGTGTGCATAGCCGCACTTCGGCTGAGACCGTTCCTTGGTTTGAAACGCTTTAGTTAGACCTGTCACTACCATTTTCAGTTAACAGTTATTTTCAAAAAAACCCCCACAAGACATGTTTAGCATGAAAACTCGGAGAAAAGCAGAAACAGAAAAGTAATATATAAAATGGAAAGGAAGCAGAGTTTGAGAACAAATACATAGAATCCTGCATTGCAAAGGTGAATTTTTAGATGGGACGTGTGAGGAAGGCTGTTGGATGAGTGAAAAAGAACAAAGAAAACTCATTTTACCAGAGTTGCTCTGGCTTGTCTGAAAAGCTGACGGGGACTCTGGAATTCTGGGGAGCAGTGCACACCAAATGACCTATGCCAACCAAGAACATTGGAAAGGGAGAAAAAAGTCCAAAAATGAATGGGTAAAAGGAGGTAAGGAACTCATTTACCTTGGCACTCATGGTTTAAACACAAGAGGAGTATCTGTTTTGAAACCATTTAAACTTATTAGCATGAAATACTTGCTGTGATTCTTTGTTATTGGTTGTTTTTGTAACATGTAGTTGAAAGAGTGGATAAGAAAGCTCAGTATTTGCTGAACACTGTTTACCATTCTGCAATTACCCCAAGGCAGAAAATTGGAGTTACTTTTTCTCCATTTCCCTCTCCTTCATTTCTTTATTATTGCCATCCTTTCCCTTCCAAACCTTTCTTTCCATGTCTCTTTCTTCTTCCTTTCCTTCCTTATTCTCCATTCTCCTGCCCCAAGATTGTAGAATGACTTCCTTAGACTTACAAGCCCTAACTTGACAATGGGACATCTCAGCAGGGTTCTCCTCCAACATATCAATCATGAGTAATACCAATTCAAAAGGGATGCACATGCCATCTTGAATTTTCAACAATTCCCTGCTGCCTAAAGAGGCTGATGTTGATAAAGACATGAAAGTTTAAAAGTAGAGCATTACTTCAATAATTTAGGCTATGTGTTGGCATTGTCTTATGATTTTCAGAATTTATGTTTATGGAAAAGCTGGGAAGTTTGGAACCGGTTCTTTAGGTGGAGGCCACTCTTCTCCGAGGGTCAGGCACTGGTGCCAGCCCAGGATTGGCGAGGGTTGGCCTCTGCTCACCGGAGGTTCCTGCCTGTGCCTGGGCTGCTGTGTGTGTGAGAGAGTGATCGCCGAGCTGCTGTAGTGTACCTCTGTCTTTCAGGCAGGGATATCAGTAACTAGCTTGTACCTGTCTTTGGAAAAATTACAAAAAGGTACCCCCACTGAACAGAAGAATTGCAACAAGGCACGTTTCCTTTCCGGTGTGGCTCAGCTCTGAGACCGGCCTGGATATGGGCCCTCGTTTGCCACTGGGAACTGTTGCACAGGTATAGATAGTACAATCTTATGCAGTAGTCCCGCCTCCAAGCCACAGGGCGATGGAAAAATGGGAAATTTCCCTACAAATGATGATGCTTTGGAATTAGCAGGTTATCACCATTTCATCTGTCAGTTTTCAGAGATTTAAGCAACTTATTACTTAAAGTATTATATAAATAAAGTGCTTATTTTAAATAGGCACATGGTATGAATTATTTGAAAAGTGAATATGAAATATAAGATTTGTTCCTATGCTATTTAATGAGGTGTTGGGGTAGGCAAATAAGGCAAATTAAAGATTAAATTGTGAATACTCTCATGGGTCAAAGAGTTGGTCACAGTAATTACGATTCCCAGCCTTGGTAGCATTCCAGATTCTCTGATAGCTTAGGAACTTTAGGAACATATGGATTGCAATAAAAGTAAAATATCAAACATGTGTGTGCACGTGCGCACCTGTGTGTGTGTGTGTGTGTGTGTGTGTGTGTATCTATCATCTATCTGTCATCTATATCTATATTTTTAAAATATTAATTCACATTTTAAGACCTTACTGAGGAGATAAGAAGCAGGATGGGAAACATTTCTGGTTGAAAACTTCATACTCAAAAGCTGTGATATTCCTCTTAGCTGCATTTAAAAATATGAGTCACTTTATTAAAAGAAATGAAATTTGGATATAATGTGGTAGGTAATTTCCTTTTATCATCCAGCTGAAGTTCTTATCTCCTGGGGACGGGAAGACCATAGGGGAGGGTGACGTGGGGTGGGAAACAGGAGGCTGCTCCATCTCAGGAAATGGAAGGCAGAAGGGTGAGTCTTGAGCATCTTTTGGTTCTGTTTGCACAATCTAGTGATGAAATCACCTGAGTTTCAGGGATCCCTACTGTTGTTCTGGACATGGCAGCTGGCATTAGTGCCATGTATTGTTTTCATTGGTAGTTAAGCCAGAGTGGTGCCATGCCAAAGCCAGACCCCAAGAATTCCCGGCCAGCTAGCTGTCCTGGCCAACTGTGTTGTTTTATTAACTTTACAATAATGGAACCTCATTGTTTATACACTTGAACAACTATAGTTTTGAACTCTACCTATTAAGTCATGATAAGGTTTTATTGCAGTAGATGAATAGTGTATGCTATATTTATCTTATACATTTTTTAAACAAGCCCAGCTTCCTTATAAAAAATAAAAAGTAACAGCTCTAGTGGTTTATAATTCATGTTTGATATTACAGTTTTGAAATTTGAGCTGATAATATTTTACTTATTTAGAAACTAGAACAGAACTCTAAATACTGGGACTAACTTTAAGAATTAAAAAAATGCAAGTATATACTCAAATTTCAATTAGAAATTTTACAAACCATAAAAAGACATGGTTTTGTAAGATATTCTATATACTAAAATCAAGTGAAGGGTATTTGCTTACTCTTTTATTAATTTCTGTTTTCTTAGACTGTTTGTAGGAATATTAAATTATGTTTGATATGGAGGAGGGACCTTTAAGAAAGTTTAAAGTATAACTAAAATAAAAGCTATTAAGACTATCTCTACAGCATGTTAAGAGTGCTAAATTCCCTTTAGAACTGGAAGTTTTACTAGCTTGTTTTTTTCTGCTCTAGTTGCAGCCATAGACCAAGTGACAGCATCACTGTTTTTAATAAAAAGGATTAATAAAATTGTAAGCGGATTAAGCATTTCAGATTCTCTCTTCTATGCTTAATATGAGAGTATTGGCTTGAAACCAGTATACTATACATACTAATTTATTGCTACTTTGCTTGAAGTAATGTAGAAGATTACCTCTTCTGAGATTATTCACCTGGGATAGTTATTCTCAGCCAGGAACAATTTTACCTCCCGGGGACATTTGGCAATGTCTGGAAACATTTTTGGTTGTCACAATTGTGTGTGTGTGTGTGTGTGTGTGTGTGTGTGTGTGTGTGTGTGGTGGTGGGGGGTTTGCTACTGGCATCTAGTGAGTAGAGGTCAGAGATGTTGCTAAAACATCTTACAGTGCAAAGGAAAATCCCCCACAGCAAAGAGTCATCCAGTCCAAAATGTCAATAGTGCCTGCAAGGTTAAGAAACCCTAATCTAGGAGTGTTTTAAGTTTGGCTTCTTCTTTATCTCTTCTCTTTTGACTTTTCCTTCTTTTTATGGTATGTCTAGCTTGGAATGGAGAAGAAGTAATAAGTTTCTGTTTTGTGCTAAGTGTAATCTTTTCAAAGTCATTTCCCAAAATATGGTATTGTACAGAGTAAAAAGGAAGTCAGGAGACGTGTACTGTCGGTATATGACCTTGGACATGTCATGTCAACTCTTTCATTTCTTTTATCTTTAAAAATCAAAACTGAATAGGATCTAAGGATTCTTCTAGACCAATACAGTCAAAATAATTTGGCTAAACCATGTCTTCACCCTGACATGAGCACCTCCTCTGCATCAAATAACATGCAGAGTGAAACAGCACAGGTCAGATGGTGTCATTCCTTATTGCTGTGTGTAGGCAGCAATGCCCATGATTTAACTGGGGAGACAGACATGTAAACAGAAGTGACTGCACTATGGTAAGTGTCTAATAAAAGTGTGATCAAAGTTCTACAGAGCAGGAGAAAACAGCCACGACTGTGATAAGGAGCGTTGGGTAAGTTATCAGAGAGACGGTAGAATCTGACATGGCTATTGGAGGAGAGGAGGAATTTGCCAGAAGGCAAGGAAGGGCATTCCAGGCAACAGGAATGGCATAAACTTAGAATTACAGAAGCTCTGGAATGTTTGGTGATGTTACAAAGTTTCCGGATGGCTGGGGCATCATCACTCTTCTTGCATCACTTTAAAATATCACACATTTTTAAATCTATGAAAAGTCAATATGACCGGTTCATCCTTACCCCCTTACACCTGAGCCATCCAACGTGTGTGTCACAGGCACAGACAGCCTCAATTACAGGCTGAGGATTCCTTCAGGCTCAGACTCTCCTACTTGTTTTAACTTGTTTCCGATCTGCTGCTTCACTGTTAATGCTGGGGCTCGGGATGCTGAGCTGTCAGGGAAAAACAAATCCATATTTTTAAAAAGTGCCTGTTTTCCCCCGCGCGCCCCCCCCCCCCCATCAATTTCCCTTGAAATAACTTTGACTTTTAATAACTCCCCTGGGGCAGTGGACTTGGGTAATTAAAACATCTGATTTAATGCACAAATACAAGTGAACCAAGTACAGCGCCGTCCCATTTGGCCCTCCTAAAACAAGTAGAGAAGCTGATGGCAGAAATAGTGCCGAAGCTTCTGGCACAGCGGGAAGTCACGCAGCACGGGTTTTTGGCTTCGCGTGGTCAAATGCCGCTGAGCATTGCTGAACAATTGGTTCACAGCTTGGCCAAAGCCACCATCACAGTTTTCTGCCGCAGCTGGGAAAACCAGCATCTTCCTTTAGAGAATGTCATAAAAGGAATGAGAGTGTCCTGAGGGAAATTCATCTTTCTGTCCTCCGTGAAGAAGTCCACGCATTTTGCATGAGTTTTCCCTCAGCAAGTCTGACTTTTCTCGGGAGAGGGGAGCTGAAGAGGAATAACTCCTTCTGTTGCTCTCCTTTGGAAATATCCAGCTAGAAGATGAAGCTCTGTAGTAGATATCACAGTGACTCCAAGAGAGTTCAGGAAATCTGTCTTCTCTTTCCAGCCAAGCCGCTGACTTCCTGTGACACTTACTTCTTGAAGTCTGAACTTCTCCTTCTAGAAATGAATCAAAGAATACCTGCTGATCATTGCTTAGGAAGTAATGTCCGTAGGGTATTTGAGAAGAAAAAGGTTCCATAACACAAATAAGTAGTTTTCCACCCTTGATATCAGTGAGTTCCCTGTTTATATGTTTAAATTCTATGAAGTCTGACACTTGGCAACTTTTCCTTCTCCCCACCAGAATGTAAAATTCATGGTTAACTGCTCGTTATGAATTTGTCCCAAGCTCACTTAACCTAATAAATATCCCAGAAAAGAGCCAGCTTGGCTGGAGTTGAATCAGCACAGCTTTGCTAATTTGGTCACTACTAAGCCAACGCTTTTTAAGCTGGTATGAGCTAAGGGGGAATGTTCAGAAATCAAGACTTGGGTGCATTCTCCCAGAAATCACTGGAATTCAGCTGTCTCTATCTGCTTGGTAAGAGAAGGAGGTACAAATACTGGTCACTGTGTTCCAGGCCAACACATCCCCTTTGGTATACATAGACACCCTCGGAGGTAGTTGAGGAGGGTCTATAATGCAGAATTAATGCCCAAGCAATCGGGTGTGACAAATGAGGATTTAAAATGTTTTGAGTTCTTAAAGACTGTTTATTATGCAATAAGTGCATATTCTTTTATTGTTTATTAGATTTTGTTTTCTATGTGAAGAATCATTTTACTTCATGTTTTAGAGCAGGAATAAAGTTTTACTGCAATAGCCACACTCATTCATTCACATGGATTCTGCAGCTGCTTTTGCATTACAATAGCTGAGTTTAGTAATTACAACGGAGAATTTATGACCTACAAAGACTAAAATAAAAATATGAACTATCTGGCTTTTTACAGAAAAAGTTTGCTGACCCTTGCTTTAAAGAAAAAATACCTTTGTAAACAAAATAAATTTCTGCAATTTAGAGAAATTCTCTCAGGGTGATCATTCACCTAGACAAATGAAATTCTTTTCTTTTGAAGATGTGGTAACCCCAAATACTTTCTTTTCATCATATTTGCTTTATAATACCTGAGAAATTTTTTTAAATGCAAGTATTGAAATAATATGTAAATGAAAATATATTTCTTATGATCTATAAACATTCCAGAAAAAAACATGCATATGGCATTAGAGTGATTACTATACTGGTATAAAGCGATATTGAATTCTATGTCACCAGTTATTTTAAGGAAATGAATAAATAACAATATAACAATAACAGGAGCAAATGTTTATAAAATGCTTATTCTGTGTTAGACACCATTTAAATACTTTTTAATTTCTTTCATCAGCAACCATTTGAAGTAGAATGATTATTTTCCTTGTTTTATATAGGACATTTTTCAGTTGTGGATACAGTTGAGGAATTTACTTTTCAAGAATAATATTCTAGCCCTAACCAGTTTGGCTCAGTGGATAGAGTGTTGGCCTGCGGACTGAAGGGTCCCAAGTTTGATTCCGGTCAAGGGCATGTACCTTGGTTGCGGGTACATCCCCAGTAGAGGGTGTGCAGGAGGCAGCTGATGGATGTTTCTCTTTCATCAATGTTTCTAGCTCTCTATCCCTCTTCCTTCCTCTCTGTAAAAAATCAATATAATATATTTAAAAAAATAATATTCTAACAACATATTATTTATCTTATGTACTTATTAATACAAATGATTTGTTAAGTTTCCAAAAATTGCAAAGCCAAGGAAGTGACTGTATATTATTGAGAACTAGAGGCCTGGTGCACAAAATTCGTGCACAGGCGTGTGTGTCCCTCAGCCCAGTCTGAACCCTCTCCAATCTGGGACATCCCTCTCACAATCCAGGACTGCTGGCTCCCAATTGCTCGCCTGCCTGCCTGCCTTCCTGATTGCCCCTACCCACTTCTGCCTGCCAGCCTGATCACCCCCTAACCACTCCCCTGCCAGTCTGATTGATGCCTAACTTCTCCCCTGCCAGCCTGTTTGCCACTAACTGCCCTCCCCTGCAGGCCTGGTCCCCTCCCAACTGCCCTTCCCTGTAGGCCCGGTCCCTCCCAACTGCTCTCCCCTGCAGGCCTGGTCACCCCTAACTGCCCTCCCCTGCAGGCTTGATCACCCCCAACTGCCCTCCCTTGCAGGCCTGGTCCCTCCCAACTGCCCTTCCCTGCTGGCCATCTTGTGGCGGCCATCTTGTGTCCACATGGGGGCAGGATCTTTGACCACATGGGGGCAGCCATCTTGTGTGTTGGAGTGATGGTCAATTTGCATATTACTCTTTTATTAGATAGGATAGAGGCCTGGTGCACGGGTGGGGGCCAGCTGGTTTTCCCTGAAGGGTGTCCCGAATCAGGGTAGGGGTTCCCTTGTGGCATGGGGCGGCCTGGGTGAGGGGCCTGTGGTGGTTTGCAGGCTGGCCACGCCCCCCGGCGACCCAAGCAGAGGCCCTGGGCTCTGGGATTTATTTATCTTTTACAATTGAAACTTTGTAGCCTTGAGTGGAGGCCTGGGCCCGCCAGGGTGTGTGGAAAGCTTGGTTTTCTCCATCGCCGGGGAAACCCAAGCCTTCTGCTCTCTCCGTGGCCACAGCCATCTTGGTTGAGGTATGATCAATTTGCATATTACTCTTTTATTAGATAGGATGATAGCAAATGGTTTTAAAACAAAGGAAAGTTATATTGAATTATAATCTGGCAGTTTTCAGTTATGAGCTTAATTTAATTTTTGTAAGCTTTTGCGAGGCTTAATTTAATTTTTAAAATATGCCTAGGTTTATGCTGGTTTTATTTTTCTCTTCCTTTAAAGTTAACACATTCAAATGTGCCCATATTGGAGACTGCAGTGACTGGCTTCATATTCTGCACCAGGTAGTTTTCCATTAAGGAGTTCATTCTGAGGCACTGCACTCACACAAAGATGATGTGGCCTGAGGCAGAGATAGGTTTTCAGAAGGTGGCTGGATAATTGATAAGCAGAGGATGTAGTCCTCTGTATGGCTTTTAGTAGTAAAGCAGAAGCTATGCTAAACTGATTATAAGAATGTCAGAGGAGTGATTGATAGAGTTTGACTGCAAGTAGAAGCACCAATTGAAACTTAGCTTTGCATGAAAGTCAGACAAGGATTGGACATTGTGGAATAGGTAGTAAGGTTTTTGTAGTTCAGCATTTAACACCACCTAGCTTTGCCTACTCAGGAATTTATCTTGCGGAAGTACAAAGGAGGTGAGAAGTAAAGGCAAAGAATGCCATCAGAGACATTTGAGATCATAAATTCCCCTAGTTAGTCCACACTCATGAGAACCCCCCATGTTTTCTTGAACCCATAGTGTTGCTATTTCAGCTATTCCGCATGTCACCATATGCTTTTAACTCTGAAATGTTATTTAACCTGTTGAACTTGGAAATTCTTATTTGAAATATATTTTGTGGGTAGAAAGTGAGTTTTCCTAACAAAAAGAATGCCCCATCCCTGATTCTCATCATTTTTACCTATACAGCTGTTTACATCAAGACTAAAGATCAGAATAATAAATAAGGATGATTTATAAACCTTTTAGCATCTGCAGTAACCATGCAAACTTGGAAGATACAGCTCAGTCATGAGTCAAGAAATGAAGACTGAGAATGGGAAGTTAAATTGAATGTTTTGACATTCATATTTCAGATTTCCTCTTTTAGAATTTGTTTGTAAGCTGTTGGTATTAAAGAGATTTATAATTACTTGTCAAAAACGTATTTAGAAATAATAATTTAATAATCACGAAATTAGTTGCTATGATTATGTAAATTAATTATAATTCTATAGTACGTCTGTATTATTTATGAAATTATTATCAATATATTAATACTAGAGGCCCAATGCACAAAGATTCGTGCAGGAATGGGCCTTCCTTTCCCTGGCTGCTGCCACTGCCTTCGCTCTGCCCAGAGCTGCCTTTCCACCTTCCCACACTGCCCAGAGGCCTGGAGCAGCTGTGGCAGGGCGGAACGCCTGTGTCCCGCCCCGCCCCCGGCCACTCGGCACCTGCTTATGCAAATTAACCCACCATCTTTGTTGGGTCAATTTGCATACTCACTCCTGATTGGCTGGTGGGCATTGCGAAGATATGGTCAATTTGCATCTTACTCTTTTATTAGTGTAGATTCATTTTAATACATTAAATCAGTTATGAGTTCTCTTGTCTGTGAAAAAAAGTCTTCCATTTGTATATAGTCATCCTCCAAAGATCTGTTATGTATATACTAGGGAATACTAGCCATAAGAAAAGATGAAATACTGCTATTTGCGACAACATGGATGGGACCTGAGAATATTATGCTAAGCAAAATAAGTCAGTGAGAAAAAGCTAAGAACCATATGATTTCACTCATATGTGGGATATAAAACTGAAACTCACAGACACAGACAACGGTATGGTGGCTACCAGAGGGAAGGGGGTGGGTAAAGGGGCCAGATGTATGGTGATTTGACTTGGGTGGTGGACACACAATACAATATACATATACACTTGAAACCTATATGATCTTATTAACCAATGTCACCCCAACAAATAAAAAACAAACAAACAAAAAAACTTCCCCTGAGAATAAGCGTTGTCGAATTGCAGAATGAATTGTGACATTGAATTATTTGAAGTATGGAAAAAAGCTTCGGAAGCTAGAGTGTAAATGTTGGTCAGATATAATACTGCTCTTCCCAGCTGTACAGTAAGACACTTCAGTTACCTGGGCACTTTACTATTTCTGATTAGCAGGTTAAAGCCGCTTTAAGTCTATGAAATTTCTCAAAAAATTCTTGTATAAGACTTCACAAGTTTATATACTTCTACTAGTATATGTGCCCCCCAAACTCAAAAACAAATGAGAAAAAAAACAATCTCACCAAACCTAAAACAACACCCTAGCTCATTTGTAATTTTTTTAAGCTTCCATTGCATGCCAGTGGTGGTCACTCGGTCTCATTTTGCATAACTTTTAGTAAGTTCTCCTCCGGTCTGGTCAGTTTTTCCTCAGACACTCCCTGGGATGTTATCTGGTGCCTGAGGGTGGGGAGGGGAGGTTGTTTTGTGACATCATGGTCTTGGGGGAGAGGAAGCCTCAGATCTGAGCCTTGTCCCTCAGTTCACACTGGCCTCTGCTGGGTGGTGACAATTCTGGTCTTGTGCCCACTGCTGTTTCCTTGGCTGGTGTTCACTGTGGAAGTCAGGGATGATGAACTTGTGTTCCCTCTGACACAAACCCACAGACTGTCACTGTTGTTGAAAATCCTGAGGTTGGTAGCCCATTCCATCCTGGCATCTGTCATTCAGCTTTTCATTTCAGGGCCACTTTGACTGTTCATGTCTTATCCCTTCCATGTCTTATCCAGCACCATCAGCTACCTGTGCACCCTGCACAGGGCACAGAGAAATAGCCAGAATGCCCTCCTTGCCCAGAGGGAATTGGGGAGGGGCTGGGATTACTAACTTGCACTGGCATTACATTCAGAAGCCCACATCGGAGGGAGTCCACTGAACAGGGACTTCCCTTGCAGATTCCCAGGTGCCCTGTGCACTCAGGTTTGCTCTCAGTGCACCTGAGCTGCTCCCCTCCCAGACACATGGTGTGGGAGCTGGGACACTCTGATTTCCCCGCTGGTTCTCCTACTTTCAAATTTCTATGCATTTTACTTCTCTTTTCTGTTTTGCTGGATAGTCTTCTAGGTCGTGTCCACCTCCTTCTCATGATAGCATTCATTCTTTCTTTTTAAGTGCAGAATGCCTGCTGGGAACCTCTTGTCATCATAGAGGAACATTTTAAAAAATACAATGATGTTTTCAAAATAGCATTTCTATAGTCTCTGATATGTGACTTAAATCGACTGCACTAGTCCAGGCAACTAGAACTTAGAGGATGGAGCCTCCATGTCAGATAATGATTCACACATCTTTAAAAAGGAACGGAGAGTGATGCTCAGAAATCAGACTCAAAACCTCAGGTTCGGCTTCAGGAGAATGTCCCAGGAGCTGATGACAGAGAGAAGGCAGGAGATAGAGGAACAGGTCTCTGTCTCTACCACATGTTTTCTTTACACAATTTAAAAGGTGATAATTTTATTTCTTGTCATCCTCTAGAAGTGACAAGTTAGTATTTTTTTTTAAATATATATTTATTGATTTCAGAGAGGAAGGGAGAGGAAGGAAGAGGGAGAGAGAGAGAAACATCAATGATGAGAGAGAATCATTGATTGGCTGCTTCCTGCATGCCCCCTACTGGGGATCAATCCCACAACCTGGGCATGTGCCCTGACCGGGAATTGAACCGTAACCTCCTGGTTCATAGGTTGATGTTCAACCACTGAGCCATGCCAACTGGGCAGTATTTTTAAATATCATTTTGAACTGACCAATTCAAACACATTTGATTGATATGTTTCAGTCCACTGCAATTGAGATTAAGAAATATTGCTTTATTTATGGTGGTTTTGATTGTGTTTCATTATTGATCTCACTCCAATGGACTCCAGGATTACCTCTAACAAGTCTCCTGGTGGCTTCGTCCCCTCGTTAGTGACCTTCAGGAATCCAGTAGATTTTAATGTGTTTGTCACAATGGCCACAGGATCCCATAATAAAAAGATAACTGTAGTGTTTCTTATTGCTTCGAAATATCTGGAAGCTATTCATGAGAAATGAAATAAAATTGTTAAGATTAATGAATCTGAACCAAAATTTTGTGTTTCCTTTAATAGGGAGCAGTCAGTATTTGAGGGTTTGTTATTTCGTTAAAGTGACTATTAAAATGAAAAATGAAAGCTCTACAAAAAAATGGCATATGATATGTGAAGTGCCTGAACTGTTTTTGGAACTTACATATAAAAAATTGAACTTTAAAAGTCAGAAGTTACTTTCATTTTGCAGATAAGGAAACTAAAAATCAGAAAGGTTAAGTCACAAAACTAAAAAGTAGTCAACACCCATGACTTTTCATGTTATTATGATTCAGTAAATAGATCATGTTCCAAATACCTTTGTGGCAAAAAATAAAAAAATTTAAAAATCTTGTGACAAAATGTTCAATGCTTAGTTATTTTAGGAATACACTGAGAAGTTATGCTGAAAGAGCCACTATTACCTGACATCAGTCTCTTGTACTCTACAAATATATAAATTGAATGTAGTACTAAGTAAATGCACTTGATCTAAGTTTTAACCCTTTTTAGACCTTAGTATTATAAAATAAAATTCAGATGTAGGAACCAGACCAAACAAACATACAGCTTAGTGAATTATAAGGTGGATACTCTTGTAAGCATCACCCAGGTCAAGAATAGAGCATTTCCACTGTCCCAGAAGCTCTCCCATGTGCCCTGCCCTCCTGATTTTTATAATAACCACTTTCCCCAATGGTTTTATCAGCTGAGTGCAGTCCTAGACACTATAGTTTAGTTTGGCTCATTTAAAAATGTAATATATCTTTTAAGTCTCTTTTGATCTACAGGTTCCCCTTCAGTCTCTTTCTTTTCCTTATAATCTACCTGAGGAAGAACATGCGCCCTTTAACTGGTATAGGTGACCATCGTCTAGGTTTTGCTGATTCAGAGGCCGGTGATACATTCCACCTGCTCCTCTGCCTTCTGTATTTTCTGCACTTGGCAGCTGGATTGAGATGTATCATCAGACTCAAGTTAGATCCCTCTGGTGGTGGTTTGTTCTCTTACCAGGATATACATCATTGTCTGGTTTTAACTTTAAAAAATATATTAGTAGCTGTTGATATTTATTGCTTCTAATGACTATTAATTCCTTGAGAGTTGCAAAATGATGCTATTTTTTCATTGATATAAATAATTTTATAAAGAAATACTTCCTCACTTCTATGTTTTGGTTACTTGGAGGTATAGTTCATATCAAAAAGGCAGAATAAGATTTAATTCTCTTTATTTGCACAATTTTAAAGTCAATAATTTCATTCCTATCATCCTTTAAAAAAGACGTTAGTATTTTTAAGTGTCTTCATGAACTGACTAATTTAAACATATTTGATAGGTTTCCATCCACTGCAATTAAAATGAAGAAATCTTGCTTTATTTATAGTGGTTTTGATTGTGTGTGTTTTTTACATGGTTTTCGTAGTGGTTGCTCTAGGCATAACAATACACATTTGTGGCTTATCCCAGTGTACTGGTGTCAATATTTTACTACTTTGAATGAACTATAGAAACCTTCCTTCCATTTAGTTTCCTTTACCTTTCTCACATTTAAACATCATTGTCCTAAAAAGTGTATGGTATCACTTGTATGAGGAATCTAAAAACCTCCTGGAAATAGAGACTAGAATTGTGGTTACTAGGAGCTGGCAAATATGGAGATGTTGGTCAATAGTACAAAGTTCCAGTTTAAAAATGAATAAGTTCTCTCTCAGAAAGTACCACCTACTTCTCTTTAATGGCTGAGTAGTATTGCATTGTGTTAACGTATCACACATTTTTTATACGCTCAACTGCTTATGGGCACTTGGGCTGCTCCCAAATATTGGATATTGTAAATAATGCTGCAGTAAACATAGAGGTGCATATATCTTTTTGAGTCACTCTTTTGGGTTTCTTTGGATATATTCCCAGAAGTGGAATCTCTGGATCATAAGGCAGTTCCATTTTTAATTTTTTGAGGAAACTCCATAGTGTTTTCAAAGGTGGTGGCACCAGTCTGCTTTCTCACCAGCAGTCTGCTAGGGTCCCCTTTTCTCCACATCCTCGCCAATACTTATTTGTTGATTTATTGATGATAGCCATTCTGACAGGTGTGAGGTGATATCTTATTGTGGTACAAAATAAACTAACAAAATAGAAACAGACTCATAGATACAGAGAATAGACTGAAAGCTGGCAGAGGGAAGGGGATTAGGGAGCTGGGTGGAAAAGGTGAAGGGATTAAGCAAAAAAAAATAAAATAGAATAAAACAAAACCCACAAAACACCTCATAGACACAAACAACAGAATGGTGATTACCAGAGGGAAACGAAGGTGGGGGGAGTTGGAGGAAGGTAAAGGATGGATAAATGGTTATGGAAAGAGACTTGATTTTGAGTGGCAAACACACAATACAATATACACAGTTGTAGACTTGAAACCTGTATACTTTTATTAACCAATGTCACCCCAGTAAATTCAATTTAAAAGATTTAAAAATGAGTAAGTTCTGGAGATCTCATGTACAGCATGGTGTTAATAGTTAATATTATAGTATATACCTGACTATTGCTCAGAGAGCAGGTCTTAAATCTTCCCACCACAAAAAAAGAAATGGTAGTTATGTGACTTGTGGGAGGTGTTAGGCAATGCACTATATAAAATCAAATCAACATGTTGTGCACCATAAAGTTACACAATGTTATAAGTCAATTATATCTCAATAAATCTGGGAGAAATAAGTATCATTATCTTGAGCATCAAATGATGTTATAATTTTTGTTTCAATCATCATATATGTTTTATAAAACTTACTAGATGCCTGGTGCACAAATTTGTGCACAGGTGGGGTCCTGCTGGCCCGTGATAATTGGCCGGGCTGGCCCAGGGGAGGAGCCACGGCAGTTGGCTGGCCGGCCCTGGCCCCTGGTTGAACTCCCGGTCAAGAGGACAATTTGTATATTAGCCTTTTATTATATAGGATGAGGACAATCTCTTATTTATGTTCCAATTTCTGTTTTTCTTCCTATCTTCTTCAGGCTCAAAGATCTCTTCATCTATGATTTATCATTGTTTCTTAGCTTATTCACTGGAAAAACTAGGAAATATTATGTATTTTTAAAGATAAAATACCTAATGACTTCATTCAGATACTGCCAGTTCAAATTTTAGTTGTCTGGTATTTTACTCAATCTCTTGATTTCATTTTGGTTCTCAAAGACACTGAGGATGTTAGACTATTCCATAATTATTCTATCACACCTCTGACACCCAACATTCTCTGAATAACAATACTAGGACAATTATGACCAATTCTGATTACTGAAAACAATAAAACAAAATGTTTTTGCACAGGATACATCTATTAACCTTTTTTTTTTTTTTTTTTTTTTTGGTCAGAGTTTACAACCGTAATGTACAATATTTGATTTCTTGCAACTTTCATTTCTCTTTATTCTGCAAAGTACTATTTAATACTCCACACAAATTTTTCTGATGATGTCCCTCTAGTCATTTTGGTTGTCTGAAGTATGTTCTAGTAGATTCCTGAGGAAGGGTTAATAGTAACCACATTCTTTGAGTTCTTAACTGTTGATAACAGTTTGTATCCTTTATAAGGGAAGTTGGTTTTGTTGGGTAAAAATCTTTGGCTTGTATTTTCATTTTTTTGAGCATTTTATGTCTGGATATTAATTATGGTTTCCTGGAAGTTTTGTCTGTATTTTCTCAAAGTTTCCTTTTCCTGTTTGTTTTGCCTCCCCCCCCCACCCAAGTTGGATACATTACTCAGATGTCTGATGGTTCTTTACTGTCAAATCACATTAACTGTGAAGTTCTGGAGTTGTTTGAAAGCTCTGTGTGCCTGTGCGTGCCTTACCAGTTTTTGAGCTTCACTGCAGATTGGTTGTATGACTAGCTAGCCACTGTGTTTCTCGGTGTGATTTGCTACCTCAAAGGGTCACCAATATTCTTCCTGATTATGGATGCTGCTGGTCTTATATTTGTGGGACAGCTAAAGGGGGTAGCTTGACAGATCTGGATGGGGTAGAGTCTGGGGATATAACTATTCTTTAAACAGATTGTCAAGTGACCCTCCTGTTTTCAGCCCCAGCCTCATCTCAGCCTTTCACTATCCTTTCAGCTCTCCACACTTGAATCTGGGCAAGTTGACTTGTTTTTCCTCTTTGTTATTTCTGTAATGTTTATCTTTATTCCATTCTGGTACGCCTGTGGTGGCCACTTTCTTCCATTTTGCTAAGTCACTTACTATCCCTTTATTAACTTCTTATTTGGATTGCCGATGTCTTCTAGTTTCTTTCAAGATGATGGCTAGATTTTGCTTTCTTTTTTGTTTATTGTTTAGGAAAGTTTTGAGAGTACTATAAGAATATAGAAATATCTTTACACATCCATCTTGAAATGAGAAGTTTACAGCTATATCCTCAAGAATCCCCATGGACTTCCCGTACATAAATTATGGTCTCACAGCATTGGACACAATGAATATATTACTATTGCTAGAATTTCTTTTCCTTTGAATTTCATGCTTTTCATGACTCGTATTCTCTTATAGCTTCCTTCCTTTTTTGTCTGTTCTTATGGTGCCAGTTTCATCCATAGTACCTCTTAAACATAGATATAATTCAGGCTTTTATAATTATTACTCTTCTGTCTTTCCATTAGTAATCACTTTGACTATCACTTCTAGCTTTAACCCACCTGCAGTTCTATATAACTATCTTCTTATTGGGCATTTTTATTTACATGTTCTATCCATTTTTATAAAAGTCAAATCATATATTTAAAAATATCTTCCTTATATCAGCTTCTCCTCTTCACCTTTCTATTGAAGGCTATTATAACTTTCCTATGAAGTCAAACTTGACAGTTTAGAATTCCCTTGAACTACAGCTTACATACTTAATTGAAAATTAAGTCAGTCCATTTGGTTCTTACTTTAAAATTGTATGTGATTGCATTCAATGTTTTCTTTCCATTGCTGCTGTTTGATCCAATTTGTGCTATTTTTTTTGTTTATTCTAATAAAAGATACTTCACACATTTGTAAAACTAAAGAAATCTGAGTGTAAATTTCATCACACTAATATGAGAAAGTTGAAATTCTTAAGAAATGTACAAAATAGCTGTTTCTGTCTATGCACACATAGTATATCTACATCCATATGTGTGTATATTTATACACACATATATGTTTATATATGTACACACATATACACACACTAGGCATAAAAATAATAAAAGAGATTGGTAATTTTAATGGATAAATTTGTAGTGTGGAGAAAAGTTTATTTCCTAATTTGTTCAAGAAAAGATTTTTCATTAATATGCACATGCACAAAGTAGAAATTGTTCCAAACAAAATACTTTGAGATTTTTGCCCTCCTATATATTCCTCTTTGTGTTATTGTTAGGAAAGACATGATGTGGATATGTGACCTATTGCCCGTTTTATATCATCCATTTTATTAAAGAGCAGAATGCACATGGCCAATCTTAGTTATTTAATTTTCTGACTGAGAACAGTATTGGATGGGGCCAGACTTGATTATATTTGGTAAACATTCACAATTTATTGGATTATTTATTTCTGCTATTTTATATACTGCCACTTAACTGGAGATGTTACACATTTGCTTAAATCTGTCCCTTAAAATTGCTTATTTTACTTATTCTACGTACACATTTTATTGTGTTAGAATTTAACATGATTTTGTTATATCAGAGAATTCATGATTATTTTACATCATGTAGATCTGAGAATAAGATATATATTTTCTGTTTCTTCAAAGCTTTGCTTTGTAATTGGGTCAAGGTTACATAAAAATTAAAAATGGCTGTCTTAGCACTTAAATTTGATAGACATGGTTTGTTTATTTGTTATTTTGTTGTACTATCTATTTCTGAACATAAAGCATTTACTGTATAGGACTTTGTCATTATGATAATTCAGAGAAGGATTCTACTCTTTATTTACCAGTTTATAAAAGAGAGTCCTTGAGAAAGGACAATTCCTCTGAGGGCTACAGAATAAATTGAGTTTGTTCTAGTGATGAGGCAAGTATTAAATTTTAGGAAGAAAGTAGAGGTAAATTGAAGATAATAATTGTTTAAAAGCATAAACAAAACCTCTATCATAAATGAATAAAACAAAAATGCCAACCATTATAGCATAGTTTAGAATTTATGAGGAGGGAAACAGAGGACAAGGTGTTTGATAAATGATCAGGTGAAGACATATTTCAGTAATTCATTGTTGTTGAAATTTAGCAATTGATCTAATTTAGCATTATACGTTAACAAATTATTGTGATTTTATAGCCCAGTGCCAACATGAAAATGTATGTAAGTTTGAAGTACACCCATTTGAAAAAAGAACTTAAAATTCAGTTAAAAATAGAAAATTATCCAAATGAAGTACTCCCACATATAGGGAATTAATGCTATAACCAATAGCTGATAGTTATTAGCTTGCCTTCCTTCCTTCCTTCGTTCCTTCCTTCCTTCGTTCCTTCCTTCTTTTCTATTTTTTACTTTTTAGGTTATTTTGTTTGTTTGTTTTTTACTTTTGTGATTGTAAAACATAATTATTGTATTCAAGCTCTTTGTCTGTTTGCTATTTTGTACTTGTTCCTTGTCACCTTGACTTTTCTTTTAAATTTTGGAAGCTCAGTAAAAATGAGGAAAAACAACATTTGTTATTTGAATTGTGTTGCTACATATGTATTTCTTAAGCCGCTAGACATCAGGTAGTGGTAGAGTAATTGGCCTTAAAGTCCCTCCCGTCTGAGTTTAGGTATTGCCTAGGACACTTACTAGCTGTATGATCTGGACCCAGCAAGTTGCCTTCTTTTAGATAATTTGAATATTTACTGTGTTCCAATTATTCTTTCCAGTTTTGGTTATTAATCCATCTATTCCTTACAAAACCTATAGGTATTATTAATCTGTTTACAGATGAAGAAACAGGAGACTGAGTAGCTTTCCTGAGTTTCTTCATCAAGGATATCTGCTAATATCTTCCCCAATGTCATTTTTGGCCATTTCTCTCCACAAGACTTATGTTCCCAACAACTTTGTCACTTGTAGTTGCCAAAATAGATCTGGTCATTTCATATCTTTGTGGCTTTGTACTGTACTTCCCTCTGAGGTCTTTCCCACCACCCTCTCTGTTTCTTTTTCTGGCTAACTCTTCATCCTCCTCCAAGACCCAGTCTGAACCTTGTCATCACTTCCAGCAGAAAGCCTTGCTTCTCTGTCCACCTGTGGCTGAGTTAAATAAATGATGCTGAGCTCCCATATATTCTTTATGTTTTACCTTTTCACTTTGCAGTATAGTTATTGCCTTATTTGTCTATCTTCATGATCAGGCTGAAGCAGAAATTATGTCCTATTTTTCTATTACCAGAATCTAGCTGCATACATTTCAGGATAGAGTAGAAATTGTGAGAAGGATATATGTAATTTTTAAATTATCTATATCCTATAGAATAAAAGAGTAATATGCAAATTAACCATCACTCCACTACACCCACAAGCCACACCCACAAGCCACGCCCACAAGCCAATCAGGAGCGAATATGCAAATAAATCCAACCAAGATGGCTACGGCCACAGAGGGCAGGAGGGAGGCTTGGGTTTCCCGGGCAATGGAGGAAGCCAAGCTTTCCGCCTGCCCTTGCTGGCCTAGGCCTCCATTCAAAGCTACAAAGTTTCAATGATAGAAGATACATAAACCCAAACAGAAATGGCAGCAGCCACAGAGCTGGAAAGAGCAGGAGGCTAGGGTTTCCCCCGGTGATGGAGGAAGCCAAGCTTTCCACACACCCTGGCCGGCCCAGGCCTCTGCTTAAGGCTACAAAGTTTCAATTATAGAAGATACATAAATCCCATATTTACTCAGAGGTGGCAGCCATTTTTGGGGGGATTTATGTATCGTCTATAATTGAAACTTTGCAGCCTTAAGCGGAGGCCGGCCAGGGTGTGTGGAAAGCTTGGCTTCCTCCATCACCGGGGGGAACCCTAGCCTCCGCTCCAGGCTACAAAGTTTCAATTGTAGAAGATAAATAAACCCCAGATACCAGGGTCTCCGCTTGGGTCGCCAGGGGGCGTGGCCAGCCTGCAAACCACCACAGGCCCCTCGCCCAGGCCACCCCACGCCCCAAGAGAACCCCCACCCTGATCCGGGACACCCTTCAGGGCAAACCAGCTGGCCCCCACCCATGCACCAGGCCTCTATCCTATCTAATAAAAGAGTAATATGCAGATTGACCATCACGCCAACACACAAGATGGCTGCCCCCATTGGTTAAAGATCCTGCCCCCATGTGGACACAAGATGGCCACCACAAGATGGCCAGCAAGGGAGGGCAGTTGAGAGGGACCAGGCCTGCAAGGGAGGGCAGTTGTGGGCGATCAGGTCAGCAGGGGAGGGCAGTTAGGGGTGACCAAGCCCGCAGAGGAGGGAAGTTGGGGGCGACCAGGCCTGCAGGGAAAGGCAGTTGGGAAGGACCCAGGCCTGCAGGGGAGAGCAGTTGAGGGGAGACCAGGCCTGTCGGACATCCCACGAGGGGTCCCTGATTGGAGAGGGTGCAGGCTGGGCTGAGGGTCACCCCCCCCCATGCACGAATTTCGTGCACCGGGCCTCTAATATATATATAAAAGCCAAGCGACCAGAACGATGGAATGACTACAACCAAAATGACTGGTCGCTATGAAGTGCACTGCGACCCCAAGTGCCCATGGCCCCTTCCCCCAGCCGGCCTCACCCCCATCTGCCCCCCCTCCAATCAGGGGTGGGGCCAGCCAACCTCTGGAGTCCCCTACCCCCTGTCTGCCTGGCTTGATCGGCCCCCATTGGGGTGGGCTGGCCGGACCTCACCCGTGCACGAATCTGTGCACCAGGCCTCTAGTAAGTTGTATAATTTGAACAGTTTACTTCTCTTAGGTTTTGCTTCTTCAGTTGTACAAAGGGCTCAATATTATTTCCATCCTCGTAGGATAACTGTGAGAATTGAGATAACATGTTAAGGGCACACATGTCATGGGAAGGTTATTCAAAAAGTGAGAGCTGTTTCTGTGATCATTGTGAGTGTCTTGGATTATTCACATACATAGGCTTTCTAAGAACACCATGCTATGTAATATACTATTAGTCCTGATTATTTTCTCTGATAGAGTACTTTATTTAATGGTTGGAAAAAGAACTTATATGCATATATGCATAATCCATGGACATAGACAATAGTGTAGTGAAGACCTGGGGTGAAGGGGGTCAATGGGGAAAAAGAGGGGAAATCTGTGATACTTTCAACAATAAAGATAAATTTTAAAAATGTTTATATATAATAGTGATGTTTTAAACAACATGGAAAATATTTAAAAGCAGGTAACAATGAATATATTCTAAGAAATCAGAAGCACCAACCAGAAAGGACCCCAATCTTCATAGTAGCACCGTTTATAATAGCTAAGATTTGGAAACAGCCTAAGTGCCCATCAGCAGATGTGAGTGGATTAAAAAACTGTGGTACATCTATACAATGGAATACTATGCTGCTATAAAAAAGAAAGAACTCTTACCATTCACAACAGCATGGATGGACCTGGAGAGCATTATGCTAAGCGAAATAAGCCAGTCAGAGAAAGATAAATATCACATGCCCTCACTCATTTGTGGAATATAATGAACAACATAAACTGATGAACAAAAATAGATCTAGAGACAGAGAAGTATCAAACAGACCATCAAACTTCAGAGGTAAGGTGGGGGGGGGGAGGGGGTGGAAGAGATCAAATTAAATTATTTAAAAAAACAAAAAAAGCAGGTAACAAAATTGTATATAGTTTATCTCGTATTTAGTAAAAGACAGTACCATTTTCTAGAGTGGACATTTAAATTTTTAAAGTAAGTCATTTAAAAAATAAATTGTATTTTAAATTAAAAAAAAAACAGAAAATTCCTTCAGTTATCAAAATGAATAGGACATTCAAGTTCCTTTTATTCTTCCTTAAATATGCAGTATTTTTCTGGGTACTTTAAACCAAAATTAATTGCCCTACAAGATTAACTCCATTATTCCTTTGCTATTCTCAGTATTTAGGAAAGGATTGCTTGCTCATGCAAATAGAAAAATTGCTTAAATGGGTTTTTCTCCTGTTCAATCTAATCTATAATAATAACAGCATAATATGCTAATTAGACTGGATGTCCTTAAGGACGACCTCCTGGATGAAGCCGGGGCTGCAAGGGAAGCCCGGGTCCCGGGCCGGCCGCCAGTAGGAAGCCCGGGTCCCAGGTGCCAGAGGGAAGCCAGTGGCGGCAGCCGGGGTGAAGGAAGGCCTACTCTTGCACGCATTTTGTGCATCAGTCCTCTAGTTACTTAATAATTTAAAAACATTTTTAAAACAACAAATTTTAAGCTTTCATACAAGGAAGAACAATGTTAACTTCAAAATCTCGTTGATTAAAAAATAATTTTATTAGTGTATACCCTGTAATGTCAGTTGTATTTATGCTTTTAGAAATCTTAGAAAGCTTTGGGAGTTCCACATTTTAAAAGATCATAAACTCTTCTCTCTCGGTAGTATTTTACATTTTCTGTTTCTTTTGAATATTTCTAATATGATTTTTAAAAAAGAACAGATTAAGTGCATGTACTAGAGAAAGCTTTCTTTAAAAGAAAACTTTTAATTGAAAGTTTAAAATTGAACCTTTAAAATACTCATGCAAGGAAGTATTAGTAAACCATGAATCTGAGCTCTAGCTGTGGTGATTTGAAAATTATCTCCTATAGTCTTTCTAAGCCACATGTACTCTTCGGAAAATGTGAAGCAAAATATTTATTACTGACCTCATCATTTAAAGCCATATAAGGCAGTCATGAAAAAGAAAATGCACGCACTATATAAATAAAGCTGCTAATGTAGATTGGAGTTTTTTTTTTATTTCTGATTTTTTGCTGTGTATTTTATTGGAAACAAACATTTATAGTTATTTCTTTTATTGCTGCTGCATATGCAAAATATATATTGGCTTCTGCCTATCAAAATATTATTGAATTTAGCTATTCCACCTTTCTTTTGGGGATTGACTTCTTTATGCTTGTGTATATATGTTTTTAGTGGCTTCAAATAAATTCCTGTTTCAAGTTTTATGGACTCAGCTATTTGAGAATAAACTATCTTCTGATAAAACTTGATAATAAAAGGGCAACATTCCCCTTTGGAGGACATTCAGTATCTGGAGATGCTCTTGTTATTGGTGATCTCAATGGTTGATTTTAAGCTACACTTTATGGAGATACGTTTTTTAAACTTTATTTTTATTGTTGGCACTATTACAGATGTCCCCATTTCCCACTCCCCTTTTCCCACCTCTACCCAGCCCTCTGGCTATCACCACACTGTTGTCAGTGTCTATGGGTTATGCATATATCATCTTTGGCTAATCCCTTCACTTTCTTTCATCCAGGTGCCCTACCCCCACCCCTCTGATAGCTGCCAGTCTGTTCCATGTTTCCATGCCTCTGTTTCTATTTAATTCATCATTTTATTTTGTTCATTAGATTTCACATATAAGTGAGATCATATGGTTTTTGTCTTTTTCTGACTGGCTTATTTCACTTAGCATAATAATCTCCAGGTCCATCCATGCTGTCAAAAAAAGTAAGAGTTCTGCACTACATTAAAATTATTTTTATACATCAAATTGTGTTATTTATTGCTTAAACAATTCCAAAAGCTGTCCAAAGTACTTATAAAAGTCAAATTCCTCATCTGGTCTCTCAAAACCCTGTCTGACTGGGCCTTTATCTGCTCTCCAACTTTATTGCAGGTCCTTCTCTTGACTCAAAATGTTTAAGTCTCCATGGCCATATTTCAGTTTTTCTAACACAGGACACTTTATGGACTTCAGAGTCTTTGCACATGCTCTTCTCTTCGCTTTGAATTCTCTTGGCTCATTTACTTAGTTGACTAATTCTCAGGCCTTCTTCATCAACCCAAAATTACTCCTACCCCCATGTTATCCTATATAATAAAAGGCTAATATGCAAATAGACCAAACAGCGGAACAACCAAACAACCGAACAACGGGTCACCGTGACATGCGCTGACCACCAGGGGGTGTGTGCGGAACATGGTGGGCATCGGCTGTGGCAGGATGGTGGAGCAGGTGAGCGGGGATGCCAGACTAAGGTGGGGCACCAGTTGCTGTCATAGGGGGCGAGCATCTGGTGGTTACTGAAAATTCTTTGCTCCCGTGCACCACGGTCCTGCCTGGCGCTCGCACCTGCAGCCAGTGCTGGAGCCACCGCTCACACTGCTGCCGGCACCTGGTGCCAGTCCTGGTCGCTCAGCGCTGTCAGCGGGTGCAAGTGGTGGTTGGCAGCACTGGTTGGCTCTCAGGGCTTCTCCACCTCCCCCTGCTTTTGAGGGGCAATTGGGGCCAGCAGCCGCCTCGTGCACCCGCTGCCGGTGCTGGCCCCACTCACACCCAATCGCTCCGCTCTGTCAGCGGGTGCAAACGGGGCTGGCGCCGTCAGTGCATGGGAGCAGTGGCAGGGGGAGCGGGGCTGCCAGCAGAGAGGGGACTGGGGCCCACAGCAGGAGGGGCCAGGTGGGGGTGCAGAGGATGGGCCGAGACCCACCCCTGTGCCCACTGCAGCCTCGTTGCCCACAGTTCCTTTAAAGGTGCACGGATTCGTGCACTAGGCCCCTAGTCTGTAATAATACTATTTACTTGATTATATATATGTTATATTTTGTTTCCTTTTTTTATTGTTTGTCTTCTGTACCATAAGTGGTAGATCTTAAAGACCTGGGATTTTCTATATTGTTTGACAGGAGTCTCTGCATCTAACACCTAAAGATTAAGAATATCTTTAGTTACACAAAGAGAGCATATTATGCAAAGTTCCTGAGGCAGAAAGGGGCTTGATGTGTTCTTAAAACTGAAGGGAGACTAGTGTGGCTGGACCACAGTGGGCAGCAAGAGGAAAAGGTCTGAATTTAAAGTTCAGATCCACTGTCCATGGAAACTGGCTAGGATGTGGGGCAGAATAAACTGGGAAAATCCTAGGAGGCTTGTACATTATCTAGAGGAGAAGATGGTGATTTGGACTCTAGTGGTTGTGAGAGAGTTGGGGGAAAAAGAAGACAGGAATTGAGAGAAGATAATGTCAGTGCAGTTTTGCAGATGTGTAATTTATTATTGCTGTTACAAGTTTGGGGTGGGGGATCAAAAATTTTTGGACATGCTGTGTTAAAGGTATCTAAGACCCAAGTAAAGATGTCAAGTCCGGCAGTGGCTATGTGAGTTTCAAACACAGAAAAGAGGTTTTAATAAACAAAAAAGAATTTGGCAATCTTTGATATGTAACTATTTTTCAAATACACAGAACTGGATATAACCAACTGGGAGGCACTGTTGAAAAGGAAGCAAATCCAGGGAAGAAGCCTGAGAAATCTTAACATTTAGGAAGCACAGTTTTGCAGTCAGCAAATAAACTCAGGAGGAACAGAAAATACAGTAGAAGGAAAGCTAGGATTGCGAGGAGTGGTCTGCCTTGCCCGATGCTACCAATAGGTGGACTAAACCACCTGAACTATTACTAATGTTGGCAAGAGAAGTTTTAGTGTTGCTGTGGGGCAAAAGTTTGTCAGGAGTTGGTTAAAAAGACGAGGAGGAGCTAAAGGCAGCATGTATAGACAACTTGAAAAATTGCTCTGGATGGTAAGCAGAAGGTGGTATAATAGCATGAGGGAATTGGGGTCAAGGGAGATCTTTAAAAGGAATGATAGTATTGGAGCAATTTTGTACATTGATGGGAGTCACTTAGTAGAGGGAATGGTTGGTGATTCAGCAGAGCGGAGAAATTGTCTGATAGGGCTCAATGCGATCCACATGACATCATGAAGGGGGACGGTAAAGGATCTGCATAGTCATAAACTTTATTTATTTTTGCTGAAGCAGTAAAATTATTAATTCTACGTTGATGGTTTAAAGTATGAACTGTATATTGTAAACATTAGAACAACTGAAAAGATGATATAAAGTCTACATAACATACCATATAAAAGATTATAGTAAAAAAGCCAAGGAAAATTAAAATGGAATTTGAAAAATATGCAAATATATGAAAGGAGGGCAGGGAAGGAAAATCAGTGGAACACAAATGTGGTGGACATATTCTAAAGTTGGCCCTGTAGGATTCCTGTCCACAGGTTATGCAATCAGATGCTATGCAAGTACTGCAGGAGGGTGATTGGCAAATGGAATTTAGGTTACTAGACAGTTGACCTTAAAATAAAGAGATTATCCTAGATGGTTCTGGTGACCCCACCTTACTCAAGGCAGCTCATAAAAGCAAAAGGCAGAAGAGTCAGGCAGAGAGATGTAGCAGAAAAAGTCATAGGGATTTGAAGTGTGAGAAGAATGAGTGAGAAGAACTCAACCTGCTGTTGATGGAGGTACAAGGTGAAGAGGAATATGGCTGCAAAGAGTCTTCAGGGACCTCTGCTCTATGGCCCCAGGGAAATAAATGAATTCTGCTAGCAGCTTGAATGAAACTGATTCTTCTCCATACCCTCCAGAAAGGAATGCAGCCACAATGATATCTCAGTTTCAGCCCTGAGGCAGAGCAGCCAGTGGAGCCGCACAGTGCCTGGGGTTCGGACCTACAGGAAGCATGAGATAAACGGCACTGGGTTCAGCCACAGAATTTGTCATAATTTCTTAGGGCAGCATCAAAAACTAACACAGATTTTGGTAGCTGGAAGTAGGGTGCCCCTCGAATATATACTTAAATTGTAGAAATAGCTTTGGAATCAGGCTGTGGGCAGAGTCTAGAAGAATTTTGAGGAACATGATAGAAAAAAACCTAGAACATGATACTAGTAGCATATGGACATTAGGGTTGCTACTGATGAGGGCGTAGAGGGGAATGAGGGACATGTTATTGAAAACTGGAAGAATGGGATCATTGCTATGCAGTGGAGAGCGCTGAGCAAAATTGCGTCCTGTGGTTATGTGGAAGCAGAAACTGTTAAGTGAAGGACTTGGATATTTACTTGAAATTTCCAAGCCAAATGCATATTATTGGACGACTAGAAGGATCGCAGTTGTCTACAATTTATCATAACTTGTGAGGGGTAAGGGTGAAATCTCTTTCAAACAGATTCAGCATGTCTAAAGAGGTAGAGTAAAAATCAAGGTCAAAATAAGATGTTAAAAGCAGTTATTGTCTTGTCAAGGGGTAAGTATTAGGTTTGACATCATGATTACCAGAGTGTCATTCTGAAAGGATGAACAACTACATTTTGACACTTAACCATGGCTTTGGGTAACATAAGACCAAGTGTGGAAGGCAGGTCCAAGTGAGTGTGTATAGTATTTGTCCTTTGCTATTTATTGTCATTGCTCAGGTTCTCGCCCAACCTGCAGTTTTGAAAGAACCGTGAGGTACGCCAGATGGACAGCCTGTGCTTCTCACATCCTTTGGCTCCCCCAAGCTTCCCTCCTCCGTCTGGAGTCTGGTTAGCTGTGCCAGCGCCGCACCAGGAGCTGACTTCTACCTGCCCCTCGCGGCTGTGTTCTCTCCTCTCAAGAGCATCTGTTTATATATAGCACCGTGCTGCAGAACCCAGCTGGGTTTGTTGTTGCTTTCCTTTTGCAGAGATGTTAACTGCTGTTGTATTTATTCACCCTAAAGAAATACCTTTGAGATAGGTCATCCACTTGCTTTTTGTCTTTTTTGGGGGGGGGTGGGGGGGGCGGGCGGGTACAAATGAAGAGAGTGAATTGCACTCAGTTTAATCAAGGACACAGTGCCATTTATACACTTAACGTTTATTTAACAGTAGACCATAATTTTCCTTAAATCTCTTTTTGCAGCTTTATTAGGGAGAAGAGTTTCTTAACTGAAATGTGAATGCTAGGCTTTTGTAATTGAAAAAATTCCATTGGAGAATACTTGTGAGGTTCTAGACCTAAGAAGAGATCCTGTAGCAGAATGTCTTGTAATAAAGAGTTAGAATATTTCTGTGTATGTTTTCTTTTCTTTCTTTCTCTCTTTTTTCTTTTTTGCAGTGATCTTTGTTATCAAACATCAGTGCTCAAACTTTACTCTGGTGGCTAGAATTTTTAATTTGGTTACTATATGACTGTTACTTTTAAACTCAAAATTTATTTATCTTATATCTTATTTTGGATCTTTATTACTTTAACTCCTCAAATAATTACTGTCTTCTTTCTGGTATTCACTAATTGGATTTGCATAAGACTGTTGCAAAGGGCCACACAACATTAGCCAATGACAACAGGGGATGCCAAAGGATATAAAGAGAAGAATGTTCTCAAAATATCTTTAAGTGACATTGACTCTAACTATATAGTCAATGAGAAGTAATCAGAATACCTATACATTTGAGGGGAGTAGTAAATCCACTTACAGGCAAAAAGTGGGTTTCCCAAAAGGAAGATTTTACAAGGATCTGTAAAATATTGGTGGACTCATAAAACAATAAGTGGAACAAATTATAACTATAAGCTTAATAATACTCCTGAGGTGGGGGGTGAACATAGTAAAGAACAATATTGTGTGATAACAAAAGACAGAAATTTCAGACTCTAGGTTTTTAAGATGAAATATTAATAGACTGTTAAATCAGTACATATTTGGATTAGTTTCTTCTTGTGATGGTCTCCTTGCTATTTTATGTTTGTCATAGATCATATTTTTATTTTTGTCAAGGTAAGTGGGGAAGTTATATTCCCTTTCAGTCACGGAAGTTACATTTGATTCTCTAATTTTAAGAATTTTAGAGTAAGGATTGCAAGATAATAAGAAAAGATAATCAGGTGAAGGGAAAAATACATAATATTAGTGGATGACTGGAAGGATTGCAATTGTCTATAGTTTATTATACACTACTAGAGGCCTGGTGCATGAAATTCATCATGGGTAGGGTCCCTAGGCTTGGCTGGCGATCAGGGCCGATTAGGGCCTTCTGGCTGCTGGCCGGGGCCTTCCTTCGTTCCATGCCGCCCTCTGGTGGTCAGCACATGTCATAGCAAGCGATAGAACTCCTGGTCTCCTGGTCAAACTCCTGCAGGGACACTTTGTATGTTAGCCTTTTATATATATAGACTAGAGGCTCTATGCACAAAATTCGTGCAAGAGTAGGCCTTCCTTCCCCCAGCTGCCGGCACCAGCTTCCCTCTGGCACCTGGGACCCGGGCTTCCCTCAGGCCGCCAGCAGGTACCTGGGACCGGGGCTTCATCTGGAAGGTTGTCCGGAAGGACGTCTGTCTAATTAGCATATTATGCTTTTATTATTATAGATGAGGAGTAAGAGTGAAATCTCAATACATACGAGCCTCTATCTATACCTGGTAGGAGAGTTTAGTCTCCATGGTGATTGCACTGAGGTTCACAGATTCACTACAGCTGTGCATTCACCATGAAAACAGATGAAGTGAAAAAGTGTGGTTGGGAGAAATGGAAGGAGATACCTAGTCCCGCAGAACGTTATGGAAATATCACCGATTACTGAAATACATGTGTTAAGTGACATCTTTGTGGGATTGTATTGTCATTAACACCTAGTAAGAAACATCTATAAGCCAGACAGTGTGTCAGAATCACAGGATTTTAAGCTAAATATGGTAGAAACCCTTGAAGATTTTACAACCTAGTGGGGAGACATCCTAGCATATACATTAAAATTAATTAAGTGCCATAAAAGAAAGATATTAGAAAAGTAGTTGTAGTTAAATACTACAGTCTAATCAGACTGGGTTTGAATCTATTTGGTGCTTTGCTGGCTCAATTTCTCTTAGGCTCATTTTCTTCATCAGTTTTTTAAAATTTGAGGCAAATGACTGGACTCTCTCTTAAGTTGTTGTGTATCAATACCTGTATGATAATAACTTTAGTGCATGTAAAGTTAGTCATAAGAAAAATTATGAATGAAATGTTATGAGAGCAACATTATAATATACATGGTATAGGACATGAAAAGTCTCTGTGTTTGAGTGTGTCTGTCTGTGTGTGTTATTTGGGTACAATGTTCCCAAGACCTCTGACTTTAACGTTGTCACACTGATTTAGGCCCAACTTCTGGCTTGATGCTGGTTAGTTTTGACTCTGATGATTCATGAAGTCTCTTTCATTTTTTATCTCCTCATATGTTGTAATTCCTACCTCAAAAGGTTGTGGCGTGAGTTTTAAGAGACTCTCTAAATCAAATATAAATAAATTCGTTTATCTCAATTACCCTTGTATAATTTGGGGCATATGTATTTTTCCTCTTGAATATGTGAAAACCATGTTGACCAATGTTACCTAGCTGTTTCTGTTCAGATCACTGAGATTTCTCAAGTTGCATTTTACTTTGCCCATGACTTAGTTTCTATGTTAAGTTAAAATAATCAAAGTCATATAAATATAGCTGGATTATGTTGGGATAGTATATAGACTCAGAAATGACTTAATATGTTTCCTGATAGAAATGTTTGGATTATTTTGATGAGGTTATATTTACCTTTAAGGCACTCTACATATTAAAACCTTTTACAAAATCACTCTGAAATCCTATTTAGAGCTTTTTAACCCTGGAGAGTGAGGTTTGAATCTTGAAGTAAATGAAAGACTCACTCCAACCTGTGTTGTACCTCTGCATCCCAAAATCCTGTGTTATTTGAGCATTTTATTTCTTGGAATTTCAACCAGAGCCTTATTGATTCTTAGCATAGGGTTTTTAATAAGCTTACTTATCAGCTTTACTGATCCACATCACATTGATTTTGATAACTAGAAAAGGACTGAGCAAAGCTTTTGGAAGTAAGTATTTCGATAGCTGGAGAAGTGACCTGATATACAACCAGGGGAGGACGTAGTGACTGTAATGTCAACATGGATGTGTACTCTTGCAGATTCCAATAATCTGTGTTCATAGCGCCTACTATGAGTCACTGAGAAAGAATGTCAGCTATCGACTTTCCATGAAGGTAGACATCTGTATATTATTGCAGTATGTTGCCATCTAAGAATTTGATGTGGAATGTTCACTTGCCCGGAATACTAAGAAACATTAAAGTATTTAGAATGCCTTATGAAGGATTGGATCTTAGAAAGGACAAGAACGAGAGAAGAGGGAACAACAGCAAAGAGCTTGAATGAAGCAAAGAAGTAGAACAAAACCACTGGTCATGAGACAATGACAAGACCTGAGCAAAGGATGAAGGCACACTTTGAGGGCTGGGGGCTCTCAACTTTAAGGCTTATAAACATCATCATCAACTTCAAGGCTTATAAATAAACCTTTGTTGAAGGTTTTGTGTGAATGAGTAATGTCAAAAGTGTTCCCAAAAGATTAATCTGGTGGAGTGGCATGCCAGAAGCCAGAATGGTCCTAGCTGATTTGGCTCAGTGGATAGAGTATCAGCCTTTGGACTAAAGGGTCCCAGGTTCAATTCTGGTCAAGGACAAATGACCAGGTTGCAGGCTCGATCCCCAGTAGGGGGCATGCAGGAGGCAGCCGATCAATGATTCTCATCATTGGTGTTTCTATCTCTCTTTCCCTCTGCCTTCCTCTCTGCAATCAATAAAAATACATTTTTCAAAAAAGAAGCCAGTATGAAAGCTACTTATGAGTTAAGCTAGGTGATGAGAGCCTGGCCTAGCATGCTGAGAGAAATATTAGAAAAGATAGAAAAGTTAGTGGGGTGTGTAGAGGGCAAGTCAACAGAATGTGATGATTCATACTCAGTATGGGGTAGATAAGAGGGAGAGGGCAATGACAAACTAACATTCAACGATATCACTGGAAAGGAAAACTATTTTAAAGGCAATGGATAGAATTTATGTGGGGGTTTTTCCTTTATTTGACTGTAATTAGTCTGGTTTCTGTTTAAGGTTCATTCATGAATTAATATAATTTAATGATAAAATGCTTGGGTGTGAACTTTACCCCCTTACCAAAACTTAGACAAGTTTGTCTGCCTCATTGAATTTCAGTATTTTTCATCTGTAAAAGGGTGATAGGTCTATCTTACAGAGTTATTATGAGAAATAAGTGTAGGCATAACCCTTTTGGCATCCCTTCTCTAGGTTATATACTAGTACATCAGAGAAAAGCGATTTGTGAGTGCTTAACTTGTCTCTGGTTTCAGAAGTCTGTTTGCAGAACAAGAATCTTAATTTATTTGTACATGTTGAATTTTCTTTCACAACATGGAACTTGTAAACAAGAAGCATGAATCTAAATTTCTGAGGTTATTTTGACTGTGTTTAAAGAAATATTATGTTACTAATCATCATATAAAATACGTAAGAACTCATGTAATTCTAACTGCTTCTAGGTCAAAGGATTTCAAAGTACAATTTTTCTATGTCCACTTCCAATTTTGAATTCTTTTTTTAATTATTTTTTTTAATGTTGACACTATTGCAGATGTCTTTCATACCCCCCGCCCCCCTTTGCCCACCTCCACCTACCTCCCCCTCCCCCTCCCCGGGCCTTCACCACACCATTGTCCATGTCCCTGGGGTTGCTAATTCATCAGTTCTCAGCTTCAGAACATAGATCAAAAAAGTGAATGGTGAAAACACTACTTTTTCACTGCTCTTTAGGGAAGTGGTAACTAGTTTCAGGCTTAGAACATACTCTTTTGGGCTATTGTGAGAGGACCATTATTTGCCAAAATATTTGCACTAAATACATGATAATTCAAATGAACATGGAGAGATTGGTTCCCACAGAGAAAATCTAAGCCAATTTAGCCCATTAAGGGAACATAAATGAATTATGTTTTGACAATATTTTTTTAAGAAAAAGATTCAAACTGTAATGTTTTCAACCAAAATGAATTTTTTTCTAATCATAAGATAGGAAATACTATAAACAGTTCATCTCTTAAAAGGCAGATTTTCTCTCCAAGTGACTATAGGGATGGATAGTATGATGAGCTACATAGGGAACAGTGATACCTTGGTTCAGAGAGATGTGGACTGTGGTTTTAGAAAGCCACATTCATTGCTGCCTGGGTGGTGAAAAGAATATAAATATGTATATGTTAAGCCTGGGAGAACCTGGAAGTGTTTTGAACTTGGCAAAATTAAATTTCACATTGAGATGTTTTATGTTTAGCAAAACTCAAAACATATTTTGAGAATCCCTTTCTCCCTGAAGTTTATACCTCTGGGTATTTTAAGCAATCTTTTTATTTCTGGTTCATTTCCAATATTTTATGAGAGATTGCTGATAACCATGGGACCTTCTTCTTTGAACTTAGAAATCTTGTTTTGCCAATATTAAATTGTATTCCAGTACAGAAAGCCTGAGTTCAGTTTAAAATTGTAATTTGTGCCTTGATGGTTGGCCATATGTCTTCAGATTCCCAGTATGTTTAATTATATTGAAATGCTTAATTATTCTACCTTATATTGGATATGTAGTTTTACCTTTATTATGTGTTTCACTGGACATTTGTTTCTAAAGAGATCAGGACCCTAAGCCATTTAGCATGAAGGTTGCCTATAACTTTTATTTGTTAGGGTTGAGTGCATAACTATTTATATATACAAACATTTTTTAAAAATATTGCATATACACTAAGTGGCCAGATTATTATGATCTCTGAACGCATGATAATCTGGCCACTCAGTGTATATCCTATATAATACAAGGCTAATATGCAAATTGTCCCCTCGACCAGGAGTTCAACCAGCAGGCAGGCCGGCCAACTGTCCATGTCCCCTCCCCCCCGGCCAGGCTGGCGGGACCCCACCCATTCCCAAATTCATGCACCAGGCCTCTATAATAAGTGGCCAGATTATTATGCGTTCAGAGATCATAATAATCTGGCCACTCAGTATATATTGAATATATTCAAATAGGCTCCAAATTCAGCAATTCTCTCTGTAAGCTAAGTTCTGAGAAAAATATATGGAACATGAATGGATGAATGGATACAAGTTATGATAGCAGAGAGTATCATAAATTATTTTGTTTTTGTTTTTGTTTTTTAGAAATGGCCTAACAGAAATGACTGAGGCCTGTTTTTCTCTTCCTATCATACATGTGTGGCATTTTTGAGGTCATGACAATAAACTATAGAGCACAAGGTCAGAATTATTAATCACTATTAGAAGGACTTTTTCATATTAAAATGTTGAAAACTTTAACTTAGAAGAATTTTGTTTTGTATATTTGATTATCACTAGAGCACATTTTTATTATATAACTAGAGGCCCGGTGCATGAAATTTGTGAACTCTGGAGGGTCCCTCAGCCTGGCCTGTGCCCTCTCACAGTCTGAGAGCCCTCGGCAGTTGGACATCCTTAGCACTGCCAACTACCAGGGGGCAGCTCCTGCATTGAGCGTCTGCCCCCTGGTGGTCAGTACACGTCATAGTGACCAGTTGTTCCGCCGTTTGGTCTATTTGCATATTAGCCTTTTATTATATAGGAAGTTTATGAGAAGGTGTTATTCCTAGCTAGAGTTTTACTCTATGTAATGTTCTATGTGTAATTTTACAGAATCTACACTTCCCACAGATTTTCATCCCAAATAACTAAGAGAATTCATTAACATGAAATACACCATCAAAAAAAGATTCTGAATGTCTCATTACTTTATAAAATGTAAACATTGAACTTTTAGTGAGTATTCTAAGGCCATAAAAGACAACTTTTTTGAATAAAAAAAATAAAAGCTTTTGGTCTCTGCTTTTGCCTATGAGTATTTGTAATTAATCAGATAATTATTATATATATTCACTATTTTTGTGCTTAGAGATGCTCTAGTCTAGAAGTCCCATATTTTAAAAATACTGTAAACATTACTGTTTCTTTAAGAAAACTTACTTTCTTTAATTTCTAAATAGCCACTTGGGTTGTTTCTATTTCTTGGCTATTGTAAATAATGCTGCAATGAACATAGGGGTGCATATGTCTTTTCAGATTAATATACGTATTGGGTTTCTTCAGATATATATTAGTACATATGTACATACATATGTATATATGTGTATATATTTATATACTAGAGGCCCAATGCGTGAAATTCGTCCAAGAGCAGGCTTTTGCAGCCCCAGCTGCCTCGGCCCTCGCAGATGTCGTCTGGATGGTCATTCAGCTGTTCAGCCGTTGGTCGGTTTGCATATTATGCTTTTATTATTATAGATATCCAGAAGTATAATTGTGGGATCATAAAGTAGTTCTATTTTTAATTTTTTGAGTAACTTCCATAGTGTTTTCTATAATGTCTGCACCAGTTTGCATTCCCACCAACAGTGCATGGGGGGTTCCCATTCTCCACATCCTCTCCAACACTTGTTGTTTATTGATTTATTGATGGTAGCCATTCTGACAGGTGTGAGGTGATATCTCATTGTGGCTTTAATTTGCATTTCTCCGGTGATTAGTGGCATTGAGCATCTTTTCATATGTCTGTTGGCCATCTGTATGTCCTCTTTGGAGAAGTGCCTATTCAGGTCCTCTGCACATTTTCTTAAATTGGACATTTCCATTTTTCAACAAAGTATATTATGTCTACCTGACAATACAGGTAACATCCTTGCTTCTGTAAATCTAAAAAGAAAGGAACCACCTATTCCTTCACATCTCACATGACATCTTCATGTGGCTGAGTCACCAACATGACCTCAAATTGAAATTTTTAGCCAGGCAGTACTTCCAACTTCATATCTAACTTTAACAAATGACTGAAGTCAGTGATAATAAACTGTTATAACAAGTAAAGGGTAGATATTACAATACAATAAGTAGTAAGGAATAGTTAGCTTTTAAGAAGTAAATTCTATGAGCAGATTAGTAGTGGAAGTTTCAAGGTTCAAAGGGGATAATGGTGATGAGGGTACTTTGTTAATAGTAAGCACCACATGTTTGATATTAGTATAACTTACTGACACTTTATGGAACTTTAAAAGTGAAAGTTCAAAATGTTGAAAATAACTTTAGGGACATGTCACAGATATTTCCATTATTTGCTTGTTTTGGTGTGAATAAAGTTCCTTTAATTATCCTCTCAATTGTTTAAGGTCTCTGGGACTATGAAGAGGAGAAATAGAAATCAGTATGTGGAGTCAAGTTTTTAGAATGTCGGTGCATTTTTAAATTTCATAAAGTTTATTTTGCCGAGCACATGTTGTTTTGTGGGTTGTACAGTGGGAGATATTAACCGAAGTAAAAGGACTCCAGCTTTTGACTTGGGCCCAAGAGGAAATGTTTTACAATGATGAATAGTAACCAGAAAGGTTGGAATGCAACATTTTCTCTCTTAACCTATCATAATAGTAGACCAAATGAAAATGGAAAAAAGTGGGGAAAAGATTATTCTGTTTGTGTGTGGAGGAGACCAGCCAGTGGGCAAAATATAGCTTAGAAAATAGAGAGTAGTAAATACCCATGAACAGTTTTACTTCCAGAAATACATCAAGATTTATTCCAAGAGCTAGTGTCAATATTTAGAAAATAAACAGACTTAATGAAAAAGAAGTATCAGGGTTGATTCCTACACTGGCCACAAATGCAAATAATAATGGGGCTAAGGGAAGAAGAAAACAAGTGTTTGCTCTGTCATTACAAGATGTACAACCTGGGAAATTTGCTAGTGGTTGATTATAGTATATTCATTATTTGCACAGTATAAGAAAGGCAGTTTTTAAAAATGTATGAACTACAAATATTTCATTTAACTAAAGTTTGCGACAAAATATTAGGGTGAATCAAAAATTTTCAATATTTATTTATACAGTTCTTGATCAAAGTTCTTTTCTGTCAGTGTTTTCTCTTTTGAGACAAAGAGTTCAAAATGAATATTTGTGGTATGGGTGATATTTTAAAAATGTCCTGAGAAATCCTATCCACGGGCATTGTGGGCTATAAAGGCAGATTGATATGGTATTTCAATGGATCTTTTGTTATGGGAAAATTTTGGTTTTCTGACTTAAAAAAGAAAATATGTTTATTTGAAAACTTAACATTTAATCATATTCGTAGTGCAAAATTGCTTTTGAAACAGAAAAAAAGATTTAAAAAGATAACTTGCTGCTTCTGTTCTGTTTTCAGAATCTATTGATCAATCTAGATTAATCTTCAAACTCATCCATATCATGAAAAATGACTTTATTATAAAATGCCTCCATATTCTGGAGGAATATTCCTTGTTCTAGCATGGTATATATGTATATGTATGTTTATTTGTTTTGTATTTTAGATCAAATGTTTACTTTTGTATTGAGATTATATTTTATTTCATGTTCAGGAAAGAATTGAAGAATTGCAGCAGTTCTGTGTTCTTTGAAGGGAACTCTAAATTTGGAGTATGTTTGGACAGTTTACTTATTTATTTATTTTAATAACCAGTGATCCAGTCTATTGCACCACACCCCCTACCCCCACTCCAAAAAAATCTGCTTTAGTAGATAAAGGCTTCTTGTTTTAAAGTGGCCACATAAGAGTCATATTACTCAAAAGCACCTTTTAATTCAGTTTATGAGGGAAAGGTTGCACATCTTATTGAGCTCATCATTTATAGCTAACTGCATGCACACTCTTTAATTGTAGTTTAGATGAATTTGTTCAGTTTGTGATAGTATATGGTAGAAGTGAAAATGCAGATCTTGAAAAAAAACTATAAATAATTTAAATAAAACACTGCATGGGATGCTTTCTTAATGAAAGAACAAAACACTGAAATAATTGGATTGCAAATACTTTTTATTATTAGAAATTTAAGAAAGGAATGTTCTAGATGGGAAACGTTCTTACCCTTATTTTTTGGAAGAGTATTTCTGAAAGTCTATATAAAAACATATCTTTCTTTATTTTTGTATTGTATCAAGAGCTTTTAAAATTTTAGATAATTGTTTCTTGGAACTTAAGTTAACTTTCATATGTGTCATCATGGAAGAAAAAATTATTCCGCGATTATGAAATGACACCAGAAAATTATTTTCTTTTTTAAGTAGGGAAACATTGTCTCCAAAATGTATATATTAGACGTTTCGCCAGATCTTACTTTTCCTTGGGAATTTTCGTAGAGGTTGTCAATCACGTAAAAATATTTGACTTTTGAGCCTTCGCTGCTGCTCTTGTCTGAGGAGATTTTCACTAGGCCTTTCTTGGAGACTAGAGCAGGCCTTCACATGACATAATTCTTCCTCCCTAAATCCAATGTCAATAAAAGCAGAAAGTTTAAGATCTATATGGAAAACGTATAATAAGAAAGTGCTCTTGGCTATTGTTGAGTCTTTGAGCTATCTCTCCAAATCCCATAAATCTCATGATATCTGATCTGTTTAGTTCAGTCATGCATTTTCTGAGCATATCAGTGCGGGGCTTAAAGAAAAGGGGACACATTTCCCATAACTACACTTAATATATACTACTGAAATAAAAACGAAAGGCAGCTGCCTTTTAATTGTTTTTTTGTTTTGTTGTTGTTGTTGTTGTTTTTTTTTTTTTTATTAAACAATCCATTTTAGATGGAAAGAATTTGAAATACTCCTTCTTTGGAATGGTTGAATATCTAGTATTTTGGGTCTTAAGGTAAATTTGTAAAGTATGTAGCATGGCTAGCCTCCATTTTGCTGTACACAAGTTATCCCCCATTCCTTGGCTCTTTCTTATTTACATGTTCTTTGTGCCTTAGAACATACATTGAGGTCCTACTTTCTGTCAGGCCCTCTGGCCATGAGGGTTACTGATGAACAGCACATGCTTCCTATGGTCAGTATTTTTTAATTTAGATTGAGGAATCAGACGGTTGAAAACATATTATGAAATCTCGTGTGTTGCTTTATTTCTGAGAGAAGTACAGGCAGGACATGGAGACACCTAATGGTTAGTTGGGAACACCAGGTTGCTGGGAGGGCTTTCTGTAGCTGATGCCTGAGGAGACTCTTAGCCACTTGTCTATTAGAGTTGCTCTGAAGCAGTAATCAGCTATCAGATATCTTAGCATTAATTCAAGTAAATATATTCATCTTCTTGAGGGTATTTAGTTTGCAAGTATTTTCTCCTGAGTCGACTGAAAGTCTCTGCTTTTGGCAACCATAGTGGTTCTTTACTTTGGGTGATCCACCGGTGACCTTTCCCCTGCAAAACATGTGGTGATTGTGTTTATAAACTCAAGCATATTTTTTGCAGACAGCTTTTAGGAAATCACAGATTGGAAGCCTCCTTGAAGCTGGTCCCTGGACCCCAGCTTCAAAACTGAAGGGCTAATGATCACTGGGGGATCTGGAAATGAGTGGAACAGACACGATGTGAAGTTAGGGTATAGGGAACCACAGTGTTGGACTACTTATTCTCACAAACACTCTTTTCTAAAATGTGTTTATTCTGTCTTCTATAGTAAAGGAACTCCATCTTTCTTGGTCTCCGTTTAAAAAAAAAAATTGTAGTACGATGAATGCAAATAGTCTTCAGGAGAAAAACAAAACCTGTGGTTTTCCATGTAGTTTAAAAATTGTTCTTTTTGACATTTTATTTTGAACTACTGGTTAGCTTTCAACCCATTTTTGACCATAGGAATCCAAGCAGAATTCCAGATAGGAAATATTCTAATTGCACTTCAGCCTTTCCCCAGTATTGTCATCTATAACCAGTTTCCTATATTGCTTCAAGTTCTGCTATCACTAACCTCAAGTCACTATGTTAAATGGAGCACAGGAGTGATAATTCATAGTTTTAAAACTATTTCTCTCTAGTTTTGTTTTTTAATGTAAAATAAATAGAAAATACCTTGTAGAAAGAAAAGCAGAAAACTCCAAAATACACTTCAGAATTACAAATATTTTGGAGCTAAATAACAAATATACATTAGATTATAATGCAAATTCTAAATCCACATTAATATAAATTGTCTTGATCTAGTATGCCATACCAATGATAAAATATTTTAGCATGAATAGGACACCTTAAGGAAAACTTTAAACATGTGAAATATAAAGAAATTGTGCATTTTAATCTTGTGATAGCTGCCCTGGCTGGGTAGCTCAGTTGGGTAGAGCATTGTCCCAATATGCCAAGGTTGCAGGTCTGATCCCAATCAGGACACATACAAGAATCAGCAATGAATGCATAAATAAGTGGAACAACAAATTGGTGTTTCTCTTTCTTTCTCTCTCTCCTTTCCTCTTGCTCTCTCAAATCAATAAATAATTTTTTAAAAACTATGTAATAGATTGAAAATTCCAACATGTCTATTTTTTTCTAATGATAATATCAAATTTTAAAGGTAGATAAGACTTACAGGCTATTAAGTTTACACGTAAATGAATTGGCTTAGTCACTCACTACTACTTGTTTGCAAAGAAATATTTGTTTTTCTCCTGAAGCAATTCTTGGCATATTCAGAACCACCTAACTATTCTGAAGCTATTAGTTGAGGAAAAAAAATGACAAATAAAAAATGAACTTAGGTGCTCCAGAAAAGTTTTGTCTCCTCTTAAGAATTATCTGGCCTTGTGCCTTTTCTTTTCCCCAGAAGTAATGTTTTTGCTTCTGTGAAGTATTGTATCCTTGGATTGCTGATCTGTGTTTGATATAATCCATCAAGACATGAATCCTATTGCACGTGAAAAGTCATTACAAGAAAATAAAAATCTAAAACACATTTAAGTTTTATTTTACCATAGTACTTTTATTATATAAATGTAGTACTGACAAACTGTGTTTTGTTTGGTTGAATGCCTCAGCTTTCAAGTCAACCAGCTGATTCAGAAGAAAGTAAAAGTTTATTCTTGCAGGAAAAAAAATACTACTAATGAAGATGATGATAATGGTAATTATTTGTACTAATGGGAGCTTGTTAAAAATGTAGGGTTTGAGGCCTCTCTCCAGACCAGCTAAATCAGAGCTTGCATTTTAACCAGATCCACTGTGATTCCTATGCAAATTAATGCTAGAGAAGTATTAGTGTCTCTAGCTGCCCCCCAGCACTAAGGAAGCAAGCCAGGCTAAGAGTTACTGCCAGTCAGTGCCACAACAATTTGTATAATAAATACATGTGATGGAAGATTTAAATAATTACTAAACTTGGATTTACATCAAGGTAGTGTGAAATCTTGGGGAAAAAAAAGACAATGCAAAATTTATTTTTATGAAAACTAACAAGCCTTTTATATAGTAACAAAATATTTTATTTAGGCAGGCCATCTATTTCCTGGGATGTCTGGCTTTAGGGGAAGTGGAGCATCAGAGGTTTCTGTTGCATGTGAGTGAAACTGATTAGAATCTGGATTCAATTTTAGGTATCAAGAGCAACCGCTCAGCCAGTGCTATAAACTGTTTTATCGACTTTTCATGACTTTGTTTCTATGATGGTGAAAGGAAGCATCTCTTTACTTCCACAGGCTGCCATTCCATTGACATGAGGGCAGAAGAGAGGGATTAATGAGAGAATTCTGATTCTAATAAAAATGTTTCTGTATGTTGCACTGACAAACTACATTGAACTAATTTTTATTTTCTTCCTTTCTGGATTTACACATAAACCTAATCCCTTATCGCATATCAGTATTTTTACGAGGGAACTAAACTGGATAAATAATTTTATATGTTAAACCTTTGATCAAAGCCTAAAGCATTGTATAACTTTCAGGATTAAAGTTTAAATTTCACAAAATAACTAATTTTATTAAGTAGCTTTTTATAGCTAAAATTCATAAATATTACAGTTTGAATCCAGTAAAGGACAGTGATTTGAAAAGCATGGATTTTGTCACTTCCTAAGTTTTTCATGTGTTGCCTTACTTTTGGTTTTGCAGAAGAAAAATCTAAAGCAAAATTTTAAAAAGGAAATTTGTAAACTTGTATCAAAAAACAAGTATCCTAGAACTTTCAAGGCATTTGTCAATATTGTACTATCTCATGATTAATTTATTATTTCTCTTAAGTTTGTGGTTTCCAAAAGTTATTATATGTTGATTTCTGATAGTACTTAGTAATTGGTTAATTTTGGACTCAAATAAATAAGGAAGCTTATGATGGACTTTTTTTTTTATATATTTTATTGATTTTTCACAGAGAGGAAGGGAGAGGGATAGAGAGCTAGAAACATCGGTGAGAGAGAAACATCGATCAGCTGCCTCCTGCACACCCCCCACTGGGGATGTGCCTGCAACCAAGGTATATGCCCCCGACCAGAATCGAACCTGGGACCCCTCAGTCCGCAGGCTGACGCTCTATCCACTGAGCCAAACCGGTCTCGGCTATGATGGACTTTTAATGAGCCTTGTTTGCATTGATTTTGCTTTTAAATATTTTACATTTTAATTGAACTTTTTTTTTTTTTTAGCTGTGTTTTGGGGTGATATTGCCTTAGATGATGAAGACTTAAATATCTTTCAAATTGATAGAACAATTGACCTTACACAGAACCCCTTTGGAAAACTTGGACATACCACAGGTACGGTTGTATTGGTTTCAATTTGCATTAATATTTAGAAGAAAATGTACTCTTTAAATGCTATAATGTCTCTCTGATCAACTTTGATTTCCTAGACACAAATGAGCCTATTTAGAAATTAAAGATTTGCTCATAGTTTTTATTTCATTAGTTAATTTATTTAACCAACAGGTTGTGGTGTTTACTATGTACCAGACCTGGTTTAAGTGCTTTGGAGATATTAACTCTTTGAATCCTCCTAAGAACCCCAAGAGGGTAGATACTAAAGTAATTGTGATTTACAAATGTGGAGATTGAGGTTTAGAAGGTTATATAGTTTGCTTATTGTCATACAGCCAGGAAGTGTCTGAGTCAGGACCAAAATTCAATTCTGAGGAAGGCCAAATTTCACTCTTGAGCATTATATTCAGTTGCCTCCCATTTCCAGTTGCAAATATTGAGTTGCAAAATGTAAAGTATTCATAGAGTAATTATACACAGACTTAGAAAAATTCATCGATCTTTTAATATAATTTTTATGAAAACCCAGAAGACAATTTTAATTATAGTTGTTTGACATGCTTGAATTGTGCCTATATGAGACTTGTAATATTTAAAAGGTTGTTTGGGTTCTCATTTTAAAATACTTTTATTAAAATTTGAAAATTATTCATATTATCTTGATATGATTTTTATTCTGTATTATATTTTGGAGAACATTTGCAACTTTAAAAATTCTTTATTGTAGCTATAAGTAAAAAATTCACTCAATGTAGTGCTTTTTGATCTCATTGAATCTTCCCTCCAACCCAATACTGTTTTTATTTTCTTCTGTTCTATGGAAAATAAATACATAGTTGATTTGTGCTATCCAGCCGACAAAAACTTGGCTTAAAACTTTTTACTGTGAATTAATATATCTGTCCAATCTGTTTTTTTGTACCTTTTGATTATGCCAAATTTCAAACTTATGGAAAAGTTGATAGGATACTGTAAGAGGCACCACCACAATGGTATTCCCACTTAAAGATTCAATAATTCTTACATTTATCATATTTGCTCTGTGTGTATGTGCATGTATACATGCATAATCATGCATAAAACATTTAGTAATTAATTGCAAACTGAATAGCATTTTTATAGTAAGTAGGTTAGCATTTACTTCTTAAAAATAAAGATATTATCCTATACTAGAAGCTCGGTGCACGAAATTCATGCAGGGGGAGAGGGGGTTGTCCCTCAGCCCAGCCTGCACCCTCTCCAATCTGGGACACCTTGAAGGATGTCGATCCTGCATCTGGTATTGGGCCTAAACAGGTGGTTGGACATCCCTCTCACAATCCAGGACTGCTGGCTCCAAACTGCTCACCTGCTTCTGCCTGATTACCCCTAACTGCTTCTGCCTGCCAGCCTGATCACCCCCTAACCACTACCCTGCCAGCCTGATCGACGCCTAACTGCTCCCCTGCCGGCCTGATTGCCCCTAACTGCCCTCCCCTGCTGGCCTGGTCACCCCTAACTGCCCTCCCCTGCCAGTCTGGTCGCCCCTAACTGCCCTCCCTGCAGGCCTGGTCGCCCCCAACTGCCCTCCCCTGCTGGCCTGGTCACCCCTAACTGCCCTCCCGTGCAAGCCTGCCCCCCTGCAACTGTCCACCCCTGCAGGCCTGATCCCCCCCAACTGCTCTCCCCTGCACGCCTGGGTCCCCCACCCAACTGCCCTCCCCTGCAGGCCTGGGTCCCCCCCCCAACTGCCCTCCCCTGCTGGCCTGGTCACCCCTAACTGCCCTCCCCTGCCAGTCTGGTCGCCCCTAACTGCCCTTCCTGCAGGCCTGGTCGCCCCCAACTGCCCTCCCCTGCTGGCCTGGTCACCCCTAACTGCCCTCCCCTGCCAGTCTGGTTGCCCCTAACTGCCCTCCCTGCAGGCCTGGTCGCCCCCAACTGCCCTCCCCTGCTGGCCTGGTCACCCCTAACTGCCCTCCCCTGCCAGTCTGGTCGCCCCTAACTGCCCTCCCTGCAGGCCTGGTCGCCCCCAACTGCCCTCCCCTGCTGGCCTGGTCACCCCTAACTGCCCTCCCGTGCAAGCCTGCCCCCCTGCAACTGTCCACCCCTGCAGGCCTGATCCCCCCCAACTGCTCTCCCCTGCACGCCTGGGTCCCCCCCCAACTGCCCTCCCTGCAGGCCTGGTCGCCCCCAACTGCCCTCCCCTGCTGGCCTGGTCACCCCTAACTGCCCTCCCGTGCAAGCCTGTCCCCCTGCAACTGTCCACCCCTGCAGGCCTGATCCCCCCCAACTGCTCTCCCCTCCAGGCCTGGTCCCCCACAACTGCCCTCCCCTGCAGGCCTGGTCCCCCACAACTGCCCTCCCCTGCTGGCCTGGTCCCCCCCAACTGCCCTCCCCTGCAGGCCTGGGTCCCCCCCCCCAGCTGCCCTCTCCTGCAGGCCTGGTCCTCCCCAACTGCCCTCCCCTGAGGGCCTGGGTCCCCACCCCAACTGCCCTCACCTGCAGGCCTGGTCCCCCCCAACTGCCCTCCCCTGCAGGCCTGGTTCCCCCCCAACTGCTCTCCCCTGCTGGCCTGGTTCCCCCCCACCAACTGCCCTCCACTGCAGGTGTGGTCCACCTCCAACTGCCCCCCCCCGGAGGCCTGGTCCCCAACAACTGCCCTCCCCTGCTGGCCGGTCCCCCTCAACTGACCTCCCCTGCAGGCCTGGGTCCCCCCCCAAATGCCCTCCCCTGCTGGCCTGGTCTCCCCCAACTGCCCTCCTCTGCTGGCCCAGTTACTCCTAACTGCCCTTCGTGCTGGCATGGTCCCCCACAACTGCCCTCCCCTGCAGGCCTGGGTCCCCCCCAATGCCTTCTCCTGCTGTCCTGGTTCCCCCCAGCTGCCCTCCCCTGCAGGCCTGGTCCCCCATAACTGCCCACAACTGCCCTCTCCTGCAGGCCATCTTGTGGTGGCCATCTTATGTCCACATGGGGGCAGCCATCTTGTGTCTTGGAGTGACAGTCAATTTGCATGTTACTCTTTTATTAGATAGGAAAATCAAAATACCTCTATCACATATAAGAAATTTATATTATAATACAACTTACAGATTTATTTAAAATGGTAATATATAGTACTTTAAGAATTGTATGCTCTAACCTTTGTTTTATGTAGGGACAGCCTTTTCTGAAACAGACCCCAAACATAGGAGGAACACTACATTGCACTGTGCTCACGTATAGTACATTCCTGTAGGATACGTGTATTGACAACTCTCCAGTTGCTATTTCACACTTAACCCGGCCACAGAGACAAAGGATTCGGACAAGAGAGCAATGAAACAACTCAGCAAATCCTTGATTTATCGTGTTACATTTCATTTCTTACATAAATTTTTGTTAGCTTCAACTTTAGTCAGGTCATTTCTTCAACCCATTGTCCCTCTTCTTATTGGGAGCATTCATTTTCTGCGATTTAAAAAATCGTAATACTATTTAATTTTGTCATTTCATTTATAGTTAAGCTCTGAAACAGTAATAATTGGAAGAAAACTATCATTATTTTAGGTAAATAGCATAAAACAGGTTATACTGTCAATCATAAAAACAACATATTCTAAGTGAATATGTGAAAGGTACGTGTTTGAAAGTAATTTGCATTATTCAGTTAAATTTCAATGTATAAGTATCCTGTTTTATTTTTTTACTTTATCTTTTTCCTTTCTTTTTAGTTTGTGTTGAATTGATTATATTTCTTATTTCCTAATTTCAAAATATGTGGTCTTTCCCATAAATATTTATTTAGTTTGAATATTTTCATTTTGTTTTTGGAATATCTGAGAAATAACCACCTCTTTCATTAATTTTCTTTTTTTTCTATTCTAGTGAACTATCTAGATAGAATTTTATTTCAATGCCTATAAAAATTATTCAAAATTCCTAAATATAAAAACATTATTCACTTCAATAGCCTTGAAACATTTTCTTTTTCAAGTCTATAATTACTCTCATCCTAATTACCTTAATACTAAGACATTTATTTCTCACAATCTGTTTCAGTCCTATAGAATATGAAACATAATTGTTACATAATGGTCACTTTAAACATATAAATGCCATCCTTTAAAAATGTTTCTTGTAACAGTTTAGGAATGAACATGTTTAAGTATTATCTCATCTCTCTAAAATGTTCAATGAAAAAAAATTTTCAAACATTTTTCTCAAAGGGCACAGCAAAAATGTGACCATGTAATGCAGATAATTAAACAGAATCTTAGACTGTGAACAAGCACTCTAACATATTTACCTTTTAAGGACTTAATTGATTTTTGATAAGGTGCTTATATGGTAATAATTTTTATTATTTTGTTATTAGCTTCAATCTAGGTCATTAAATTACAGTGTTAATTCCAAAGGGGAAAAAAGCAAATATTGAGAGGCAAGACTTCAAAGTCCAGATTGCAAATATGGCACAAGTCTTGCCTCTCAATATTTGTTTTTATGAATTTCTGGTCCCCTTTTACTGTTTTAGCCCAAAGAGACTCATGAACCACACACTAGTGGTATGAGTTCATTTGCACTTATTCTGATATAATTCATGATCATATTGGTTGTTTGCTCGATGATAGCTCTTTGTAATTTGTCTATTAAAAATTCAAGAAACTAGGAGGTAAAGTTGAGAGAGCATTTTTTTTTATTAAAACCCTAGAATAAGAGGACTTGATTTTCATAAAATAATCTGTTTTCTGACTTCTGACAGGAATTTACCCATTCTAGTCTTTAGTGTTAAAATTGCAAGAAAACATATTCCTTTATTTTGACCCTTGCTTCTATCTTTTAAGTTATAAAATTATTTACATCTATTTTTGTAAATTTGATCATAACTTTGGAACAAAATTTACACTCTCCATTTTCTTTACTGTTTTTATTTCCATTTGCTGATTTGGCGTCTGAAATGTTCAGTTTGCATTGGGGAAATAGCTAGAATGCAGTCAACAGGGCAGAACAGTTTGCTGTCATCCTGTGTGATGTCATTGCCACAGTGAAGAAAAATGTTTCAAATTACTAATAGATGACTCAATTTCCATGATGTCCAAATAAAGTCATGTCGAGTGCTCTCTGGATCGCCCCTCACTGCCTTAGTTTTAGTTACCAAAATTTGCTAATGTATAATTGTTCTCCTCTTCTAAGATTTATAGATTTTCATGACTTTAACTTTCTAAGACCACATTAAAAAAAGGTGTCCCAAGAGAAATTAATGTAGCCTATTACTATTGTTTATTTACAAGAACTTAAAAATACAGTGTTTGATTTAATTATTTTATTTTTATTTTTAAGGTGGATATGGAGACCATGGTATGTCAAAGAAACGAGGGGCCCTCTACCAACTTATAGACAGGATAAGAAGAATTGGCTCTGGTATATCAATGTTTAAAGTTGCAGACGCTTGACTTGATGTACAGTAAATATTATACTCATAGCAGTTCAGTTTGCCATTATGATGCAAAGTATGTGAAGGATATATGCTAAGAAAGAGTACTTTATTTTTATTGTTAGTTGATATTTGATGTAAGTCCTTCAGAACTTAATGGGGGACAATTGCAATGTTTTGTTAACATTTTCAGCCTCTCCTTATTTAAAAATGCATTAGGTATTTATATTATTGTTAATATTTATTTCTAGCAAATGGAATATCACACCAAAGTGTTTTATTAACCATGGAACTATATCAGTTTTAATCAAATGAAAAATATCATGGCTGCTTGAAATAAAATTCACTTAAATTGACAAACATTTATTAGATTTAAAGAGTAGCTGAAATTTTTTTGACCTTTCCAAAAACATATATAGAAAAACTTCCCCCTGGTTTCATAATTAGTTAATATTTATAATATTGAGTTTATGAGCCCCTATTTATAGATTTGAGTAGGTGGTTTTTTAAAGAATGTTCAAATTTCATGTTCTAACTCCTTAAATTGATGGTTTAATTTTTCCAAGCAAAGATGAGTTGCTCCAGGGTATTAAAGAGACATGCTGTACACCTGAAACTAAAACAAAATAATATTGAATGAAAACTATAATTGGAAAATAAAATTAAAAAAAATACATTAGGGACATGGCATAGGGCATATATTCAATATTTATTGTGTCTGAAGTATATACTGCCATAGGATATTTGTGTTGGCAGTGATAGATGAAAAAGAAAAAATAATTCTGCAAATTTAGTAGCAAACATTTATGAAAGGCCACCAAGACACGTTAACGACTACAGATTTGAAAGATGCTCCAGGATAGACTGCATTTTATGTTGGCCTGTTCACTGTGCACCGATTTAGCTGTGTACCTGGGTATGAGTTCAGGGGAAACTGGAATGGAGCTAGCCGTTATCCCAGGAGGCTGAGCCCTTATCTGTCTTAATGTTATTTCCTTCACTTTCTCTATAATGTAATATTCATATTTTTAATCTGTACTATAGAATATCAATGCTAAAAATGACTAAGGATTTAGCAGGAATAAGAAGAGTTTTGAATATCGTAGAACTGTTTGACCAATGTGTTTTATTTTGGTGGTGAATTTCCTAGTGGTCTAGTAAAGTAGAATACTTACATAAAAGAATTTTTCTGTGTCCTGCAAAGTTTGCCTGACTTCTGCCCATTGTAGGCTATTGTATAAAAATTCATTTGAATCTACTCATAGAGCATTAAGAAATATACTTAATGTGACACACTTAAATCTTTTAATACTTTCTTCAAGTGTGTAATATACATGAAGCTTGTCTTTAGTGCATGACTTCAGGCATACTTATACAAATATGTAAATAAGACATTTTAACTTTTGTCCTTTAAGAGGTAAATGACTCCCTGTCCGAGGACTTGTTTCACAGAATCTTTTAAATGTCACTGCAGGCTTGGAGCGAAACAACACAGTTAAGGAAAAAGTACCTCTAAAATTCTCAGGGCAAAATGAGAAAAATCGAGTTCCTAGAGCTGCTACATCAAGAACAGACAGAATATGGCCCGGAGGTGTTATTCCTTATGTTATAGGAGGCAACTTCACTGGTAAGATACTCCCCCACATGTCTATTGTGACAAAGAAATAATAATTATCATACAGATAAAGGGGACATTTTTATAGAATATTAATCTATAAAACATAGTATTAAACCAAACTTGAGAAATGCTCCCTTCACCTCAGTTGTTAGTTTAGAATGTTTTGTAATTGAAACATTTATTTAGTCTTGACTTATTTGTAAGAGTCTCAGGCACTGTCCTGGCTTTTAAACCGAGTTTCAAATGTGTCCATTAAGTCTGGAAGCTGACTTCTCTTCAACTGACAGGAAATATGTATGTCCTGTTCCCAGGGCCCTGTCCACACATATTTGTGGCGATAGTAAGCTTGACCCTTCTGATTATAAAGTGAGTGTCCATCCTTAACAATGGCTCACTTGTGGCGCACCAGGCTGGTGTTCTTTGGTTGATGATAGTGGTGGCGTCTGAACTGCTCAGCCAGACTCCGGGATAGGGGAGTCCGTGTGCTGCAGCCCTCTCCAGGGCAGACACTGTTTGTTAATACCATGCCATTTTTCCAGGCAGCCAGCGAGCCATGTTCAAGCAGGCCATGAGGCACTGGGAAAAGCACACATGCGTGACTTTCATTGAAAGAAGCGATGAGGAGAGTTACATTGTATTCACATACAGGCCTTGTGGGTGAGTAGAACCAAGGATGACTTAAGTCAACTTAGAAGGGAAAGAAATCCACAGGCAGGATTCATTTCCTAATATGTGCTTAGTGTTTTGCCCATAAGAAAGCATAAATTTTACATAAGAAAATATTCTAAGTAAATATATTCTTTGATCACTGACCTTAGTGCATGTATCTCAAGTGCATTCCTCCGCGACCCCAGCTGCTTTTCCTTGTGTTCTAACTATAAAGTGGCATTGCCTATGTCCCACGCACCTGAGTTAGGAACATCAGCAGCAGCATCTAGTGATTCTGCTGTGCTTCCTCTAAAATGCACTGGTATTCCACTGGTATTCATTCTGTCTTTTGGTTTCCACTTCTGTGCCACGTCAGTGCCCTGGTCCATTCATGTCTTGGTCATCTCACACCTGATCTATCCCAACTGCTCTGCTGTGTTGCCTTACCAATTCACTGCCACTAGAATTATCTTCACAAAATACTGGTCACAGCAAGAGACCACGCTTTTATGAGATTCTTTTCTAGACTTGCTTCTTACAGGATGATAACACAAACTCTCTCCAAAACAACTCATCTGTAATTTGTGGAAATGCTGTATGAAATTTTGGTAGCCATTTCTATAGCAGTGTGCTGATGAACATTACTACTCCTCAGCCAATGGAAAGGCATAGAGAATAACAGGGTCCTCAAACTTACTTTAAAAAAGGAACACCCATTTCACCCTTTTAAAAGTGACAAACACGCATCAGTATCTCGGAGCACATTTTGGGAAGTGCTAGTCTGAGAAGAAAATCCACATTCCTTGGTATAACATTTAAGGAATGCCGTGAACTTACCACAACTTCCCTCGGAAGCTTCTTCTGCCACCACATCTCTCACAAATCTCATCATCTAGCCAAGTTACAGTAATAGCCGTTGTTGAAGCAATGCGGTATACTGTGAAAGGCTTCCTATTGGGAAAGTTTTCACTCTTCTACCCTGTATTCATTGGAACTTATATTTACATATTTAAATTCAGCTTGAATTTTTCTTTGCTTGCTTGCTAAGAATACCTGGCAGGGTGTGCTGTCTACACTGCATCACATCGGGAGGCGCAGGCTCCTGGACCTGCCAGGCATGGAACAGACTGTGGAACCTCAGAGGGAAGGCAGGGAAGGTTGGGTGGGTGGAAAGAGATCAACCAATGAATTTGTATGTATATATGCATAACCCATGGGCATGGACAGTAGTGTGGTGAAGGCCTGTGGTTGGGAAGGAGCCTACAAGAGGTCAATGGGGTGGGGGGGGGATGGAGAGGAGGAGACATATATAATACTTTCAACAATAAAGATTTTTTTAAAAATGCATCAATAGATTCAAATGGTGACAGCCACATCCTGCCACCATAAAAGTTCCCATCATTGCAAAATAGTGATTTTCCTAATGGTGTTCTTTTCTTATCCTTCCTACATTGATTAGCTCAAATTCTTCTATAAAGAGGAAGTTTCTCTAATCACTTATATCAATTTGGATACCCTCTAGTGTACTTTATATAGGGAAATGAAAATAAATGCTTAATTTGTTTGGAGGAAATAGTTCTTGCCCTAATGATGTATTATTTTTGTGTGTTTTTGTTTTGTTTTTGTTTTTGCGGGGAGAGTATATTTCACTAGGTATGGTGGGGGAGGGTTGTCATTTGGCTTTGTGCTATCATATTTTCCTAGATCAGTTAAGTTAAAAGTAATGAATTTTATTTCGGCCTTGAGTGACATTAAGAAAAATGATACATTATTTCTTTTCTATATATTTTTGGATAGCACCATAATATTTTAGTTATGACTTATTCAAGTGATGTTTTCTTTTAAGTTACTCTAATTTTAACTTGGTGAGGTTCGGTTACTTTTGAAATGCTTCCTATTTTTTATATCTATTTAATATTTAAAAGGTCTAAATCTGGACTGTCCTTGCTTCTGGTTATTTAATAGAAAAGGATGTAACTCAGCTTACATATTTCTAAACACATAATGTATTCAGATCTTTCTTCTTTCCTACCCTTCAATTTTGTAAAACAAATACATCCAAAGCATCGGTCACTTGTTATTTTATTGCTTAATTTCCGTTTGTAACAAATTCATATTCATACTCATTTTCCTTCATTCATTTGGCTCTTTTCAGGGTTTTTACAGTTCACTTGTTTGACCCTGCTAAATTACTTTCCCCCATTCATCATCATTTCTTCATGTTTTTGCTCGTGATATTTTAGTCGCTTGGAATGCCTTTACTTTCATTTTCCAACAGTGGGTATCTTTCACGCATTTCATTCTCAGCTATTTCTGAGCTGCCCACAGAGGGGCTTGGCTTTATCCATAGCTATCATGGTTACATTTCTGCTGCCCATTCCCCTGTCGGCCATCATCAGTGATGAGGGCAGCTAGCTGATCTCCATGTCCCTCAACACCCAGCACTGCTTTACAACTAGGGACCTAGAAAATACTGACAACTTACATATTAGCTAAAGTACACTGTGTGTAACTCAAAATAAAAGAATGTAGGAATTTAAAGGGGTGTTGAAGGAAAGTACTGTACAGCCTCAGAACTTATAACTGGAAATTTGTACCATTTCACCCCCTTTGCCCATTTCTCCCACCCCCAGCCCCTTCCTCTGGTAGCCACCAATCTGATCTCTGTATCTGTTGAGCTCTACTACGTGCCAGGCTGTATTCTAGGGGCCACAGATACAGCAGTGAACAAAGCTGTTAAATTGTGGGCCCACAGAGAGCGTACTTACATTCTAGGGTGGGGAAGCAGAAAGAAACATGGAAATAAGTGAAATATAAGTGTATTAATAAACCCTAATTTCTTGGACAAAAAGTAAAGCGATGTATGTAGGACAGAAGGGCATTTGTGCAAAGACCTGAAAACCATGAGGAAGTGAGACATATGCATGTCGGGGAGAACAGAGTTCCTGCCAGAGGCAGTAGGTAGTCACAAGGCTGTGAGCAAGAGCATATCTGCAGGCTAAAGGCACAGCAGGGCCACATAGCTGAGTGGAGTGAGTGACAGGACAGTCGTAAGAGATGAGATGATAAGACATTTGTGTGGGAAGATCATGTAGGATCTTAGAGTTTTTGTAAGTACTTTAGACTTTCCTCTAAGTAAAAGAAAGAGCCTGTAGTCAGCTGAGGCAATTTATAATAAATATGTCAAGGGTCATATTACCAGTTTTTTTCTACTTTCATAGGACCATTAAAAGTCAATGTGAAATGTATTTTTGCTTCCCATATCGACCCCATCTTATTTATTGGAGAGGACTATGGGTGAAATTACACTAAAAAAGGTGTTTGACATTAAATAAATTGACCCTTCTTCTTGATTATCTCCCAGATTTTGATTTGCAAAGTACTTTCTTCTGTGGTTATAACCAGCAAAAATGACTCAGTGTGGTTAATTTAGTTACTACCTAATTATCAGATATTTCATTTTTTGTCACTATTGCTATATGGCAGCAAATATTTAAATCTCTCCAAAATCTGTAAATTTTGTGGGTTTTTTACATCTAATATTTTATTATTGGATATGTACTAAATAACTATGTATGGATTACAACATACTATTGAAACAAAACTACCTGGGAGCAGAAACACAACTCCCTGATTGTTTCTCTACCAGCTTTCTCTTTCTATTATTGATTTATTAAGCTTCATTAACTATTATAATAGATTCATAAATAGTAAGTCAAATTAGTTCATCTAACTGGCAAGGTGTAGGTTAAAATATTTAGGCATTTAAATACCCACAGAAACCAAGGGAATTACAAATGTTTGTATTTATGAACAATCAAAATGACTATCAAATGTACTTACTCTGGAAATTGAAATTTGTGAAATTCTTTTATATATTTTTTTCTTTATTGATTAAGTTATTACATTTATGTCCTTATCCCCCCACTTAGAGTTTTTGTAAGTACTTTAGACTTTCCTCTAAGTAAAAGAAAGTGTCCCCCCCACCCCACTCCCATTCATGCCCTCACCCCCCTGGTGTCTGTGTCCATTGGTTATGCTTATATGCATGCATACAAGTCCTTTGGTTGATCTCTCCCCCTTACCCCCTCCCTCCCCTACCTTCCCTCTGAGGTTTGATGGTCAGATCAATGCTTTTCTGTCTCTGGATCTGTTTTTGTTCATCAGTTTATGTTGTTCATTATAATCCACAAATGAGTGAGATCATGTGATATTTATCTTTCTCTGACTGACTTATTTCGCTTAACATAATACTCTCTAGCTCCATCCATGCTGTTGCAAATGGTAGGAGTTCCTTCCTTTTCACAGCAACATAGTAGTGAAATTCTTTTTAATCATTTGCGAAATTAATTTTTGATAATTTTCTCTTCCAGTTTAATAAATTAGAACAAGTGTTTGGTGTCTGATCCATCATGATTGACAATTATTTAATGCTAATTATTTACTGCCCTCTATTGCTGTCTAGAAGGGTGGTCCTATCGATAAGCTATTTTTATATAAAACCTCATGATCGAAGCTTTAAATATTATTTTCTTATGTATATAATTGTAGTTACTATATTATTATACCATTTAAAACTTACTTTAAAGTGGATATTCCTGTGTGCCCACCCTTACACATGTTGTGTACACTCATGCACTCTCATGCACATGCATGTATGCACACATAGACACACACACAAATGAATAAATGGAACTTCTATATTTAAGGTTAGGGAAACATCATTGAATGTGTATAAATACCAATAAGTTGAAGAAAACTTGAAGAAAGATACCTTAGCTGTCTCAGGAGATTCTTTCAGAAGGTGAAATAGAATGTCACACTTAAGTAACTAACTGCTGACCATTTGACACAATCTCATAAATCTCATAATTCTACCAGTTGTCAGTTTTTTCTCCACAAGTTAACCATTAACCTTAGAGAACTCACCTTTGAAACTAATTTTCCTCAATTGACTTCTTTTAAAAATTTTTTCTTAAAAAAGTTACTTTATAAGTAGGAAAAATACTTCTTTATTTATTAACCAACATCTTTCATAAATAAATTTAATTCTGTTTTTCCTAAAGAGGAAAAATAAACTTTGATTTTATATTTAATACTGAAATAATAGATTAATGCCAGATACCAGTATTGACAAATTAATATAATAATGGATAGTGAGGACAAAAAATTATATTAGAAATAAATGTCAGTTGATAAGTCTTGCGTTTAACCATATCTATAGTAGTACATTAATCAACATTTGTATTTTATTTTCTAATTCATGTTCTCCTAAAAACGATTTAAGACATATGTCTAATATATGAGTTAGTACAAGAGCACTTCAAGTGATTGTTTAGAGACTTTTGTTGTATAGAAATTAGCCATAATTATTAATAAAAGGCTATTCTGCCTCTGACCGTGTTGGACTTTATAGTTCATCACAATTCTTAACCAAAGTTGCATCATATTTTAATTCATCCAGCACTGCCCTTTCCACCACCATCTCCTCTTTCTTCTTTATTCCAGATGCTGCTCTTATGTAGGTCGGCGGGGTAATGGACCTCAGGCAATCTCCATTGGCAAGAACTGTGATAAATTTGGAATTGTTGTTCATGAATTGGGCCATGTGATAGGCTTTTGGCATGAACACACGCGACCAGATCGAGATAACCATGTAACCATCATAAGAGAAAACATCCAGCCGGGTAAGAATTGGGGTTCAGGATGACTGAGTTTCTTCTGGTTGTGTTTGTACTGGTTATCATTTAACTTCTTAACAAATGTGAACTGTTTTTTTTGTTTTGTTTTTTATATTATAGAATTAATATTTTTCCTGACTGAAAAATAGCCATGCTGGTGTTCTACCTTTAGGTTTTTTTTTTTTTTTTTTTTTTTTTTTCAGAATAAATGATCTTATGTATTTTTTAGAGTTGCTTTCCCCCCCCACCCCTTAAGATTTAGCTCTTTTATTTCTAAACTTCTGTGTTTTCCAAGATTGGGTGTAGGCTATTGAACCCATAAGTATTATTAAAGATTTTAAAGCATTTTATATACTTACTATATTTATGTTATATGGATTTAGAAAGAGTCTGGAGTCTACCGTCAAACATGGCTGCTACTATAGGAATCTATATTATATCAGGGACAATTTCTGGAGAAATTCCAGGGAAATGAGTCATCCCAGGATAGTCTAAATAGTTTCCTTGAGATTTTTCTTAAACCTGGCTGCCCGAAAGACAAATATTTAAGAATGTTTTCAGCAGTTGAAATATAAAATATAATTTAAATTTAATTTTCTCTGACAGTTGATGTGTGTACAGCTTTTTGTTTGTTTTAACTCTCATAACTTCATTAACATCAGTACATTTCAATTATCAAAAGAAAAATCTTAATGCTTGGGATTGTCTTATGAGATAGTATGTATTTCAAGTGTAAAAAATGTATCGTTTTAAACTTATTCATGGCCAGTTTCAATTACAACCATTGAATTCTTTAGAATTTCCAGTAATTGCCAGCATTGATCTATTTATCCCTCACATATATGGTGACAGTTATTTCTTGAGGCACTATTAGATGTTGGAAATGCTGAGATGAAAAACACAAAGCTGAGTATATAGTATACAAAAGATTGCAAGTGAGTGAGAAAGGTAACAATTGTCATGTTGAGATAACTAAGGCCTCAGTTAAGTAGCACAGGTCACGAGAAATAAAGGGGAATAATCTTTCAAAATATTTTAAGAGGAGCATCACCATGTGAGGAGATCTCTTCAAGGTTTTATTTTTAGGCAACAGAATGAATGGTGGCACCATCAAATGAAATAAGAAATATGGACAAGGCAACACTTTGAGAGGGAGAAAAACAAATGATGATTTTATTGAGCATATCCTGGAATTTGAGAAGTCTTTGGGTGATCCAAGTTGAGATTCTTAGTAGACAAAGGGAAGATGAGTCGAAACTTTCAGATATATATCTATGATAGAAATTTGATAGGGGATCTGACTGTGTATGGAAATGCTGAAGGGAAAAGAAAATGATTGAGGCTAGAATATGGGGAACATTAATATTTAAAGCAACATTTTGTGTACATATAAAACCTATCTGATCCTGTTAACCAATGCCACCCCAATAAATGAAAATAAATAAATAAGTAAAGAAACAAATACATAAATAAATTAATGAAGTAACATTTTGTAGAAAATTTCCCACAAGACTAAGAAGGTTTGGTCTAAGAGGCAGAAAATTAATGAATGTCATGCCTCAGAGAAGAGATCATTTGAAGATCGATGAAATAATTTATAGTGTTGACTATCAAAGACAAAGAAAATGTATACTCCCAAAATAGAAGACTAATGCCTAAGCCAGCTATCAAGGTTCATATTATACTTTATATCTTTAGGTGAGAAATAAAAAGGAAATAATATTTCTGAAAATTATTTCAATTACCAATTAAATGAAAAGTTATCTGTTAACCTTAGTTATTAAATTTCTTCTATTATGCAGACAAAACTTATAAAGGAATTAACTTTCAGGAATGATGTTTACTCTTAAAATAGGACTCTGTTTCAACATAAATATGTACCCCAAACAAGCAAGAAATGTAAAAATGGTATAGTATCCTATCTAATAAAAGAGTAATATGCAAATTGACCATCACTCCAAGACACAAGATGGCTGACCCCATGTGGTCAAAGATTGCTGCCCCCATGTGGACATAAGATGGCCACCACAAGATGGCCGGCAGGGGAGGGCAGTTGTGGGCAGTTAAGGGTGTCTAGGCCAGCAGAGGAGGGCAGTTGAGGGGGACCCAGGCCTGCAGGGAAGGGCAGTTGTGGGCGATCAGGCCAGAAGGGAGGGCAGTTAGGGGTGACCAGGCCAGCAGAGGAGGGCAGTTGTGGGGGACCAGGCCCACAGGGGAGGGCAGTTGGGGGGAAACAGGCCAGCAGGGGATGGCAGTTGGGGGGCACCAAGCCAGCAGGGGAGGGCAGTTGTGGGGGACCAGGCCAGCAGGGGAGGGCAGTTGTGGGGGACCAGGCCAGCAGGGAAGGGCAGTTGTGGGGGACCAGGCTTGCAGGGGAGGACTCTTAGGGGGGGACCAGGACAGCAGGGGAGGGCAGTTAGGGGCAATCGGGCCAGCCGGGGAGCAGTTAGGCATCGATCAGGCTGGCAGGGGAGTGGTTAGGGGGTAATCAGGCAGAGGCAGGTTAGTGGTTTGGAGCCAGCAGTTCTGGATTCTGAGAGGGATGTCCAACCAGTGGGATCGGGCCTAAACGAGCGGTTGGACATCCCTCAAGGGGTCCCAGATTGGAAAGGGTGCAGGCTGGGCTGAGGAACAACCCCCCCCCCCCGTGCACGAATTTCGTGCACTGGGTCTCTAGTCCCATTTAATAAAAGGCTAATATGCAAAGCAACTGAACAGCAGAACAACCGGTCACCATGACATACACTGACCACCAGGGGGTAGACGCTCAATGCAGGAGCTGCCTCCTGGTGGTCAGTGCACTCCTACAGGGGGAGCACTGCTCAGCCAGAAGTCCTGAGCCAGACTCACGGCTGGCTAGCGCAGCAGCGGTGGCAGGAGCCTCTCCTGCCTCCACAGCAGCGCTAAGGATGTCCGGCTGCCAGCTTAGGCCTGCTCCCCATGCCAGTCGGACATCCCCCGAGGGCTCCTGTACTGTGAGAAGGTGCAGGCCGGGCTGAGGGACCCGCCCCCCGCCCCTCCCCGCTGAGTGCATGAATTTCATGCACCAGGCTTCTAGTAAATGTATAATACTTAACACAGTGTTAAGCAAATATGACTTCGTACTTTTGTTGACTCTATATTCAGGCCAATAGAAAACATAATTTACTAAGTGAGATTTACAGAGTATTTGGAACTATTAGTAGTGCAATTCTAGTATGTAAGAATTCATATTGGAGATTAATCTTCAAAAAATGTATGACTTACTTTGGCTCAAGAACTTTAGTGTTATTCAAGGGCAATGTCTAATAAGTGCAGACTTTAGCTTAGCATTTATATGCAAAATTAGTGACTATGATAAGAGGCAAATTGATATAAGGATTTTTTTTTGTCTTGGCAACTTTAGTCATAAGAGAAAGTTGGGAAAGTCATTAAGTAAAATGTAACTTTTTATAATCATTTCTACATTACTGGAAAAAAAAAACATGTAAAATTTTAAAGAAACAAATATGAGAACGCAAGAGTATACATAGAAAACAGACCCAATGTATCCTTTTGATAATCCACTCTTGTGCCAAAATTAACATATTAATGAAATTCAGTATTACACTTTCAATGTGACATTTAACATATTAATGATATTCAGTATTACACTTTCAATGTGATATTTAACATGTTAATGATACTCAGTATTACACTTTCAATGTGATATTAAGTAACACAGCGGCACTGGATGGATACTTTTGCACAATGTGGTGTTAGCATGTAATTACAGTATGCATGAAGATTAGCCATTTAGTAAAGAGAAGGTTCAGGCACAGGAATAGCTCTTCTCTGCCTGTTAGAAGGCTTCTGAAATGTTATTTGTGACTGCTTCTTAGGTCAAGAGTACAACTTTCTGAAGATGGAACCTGGAGAAGTGAACTCCCTGGGAGAAAGATATGATTTTGACAGTATCATGCACTATGCCAGGAACACCTTCTCAAGGTTGGAGTCTCAGGTTATACCTTTTGACTTTTAATTCCTTTCCTCTGTGTGGCTTCTCACAAAGCTATGTCTAACATTAGAACTAGAAGCATTTTCAAATACTCCTGCCATGAAATACAAAATATTTGATTGATATTTTAAAGCCAACTCAAGGCATTTTAATTTTTTTAAACATATTTTTACATTTGCTATCAGCAAACAGATGATTTTACTACTTCCTTTGTGATTTGGATGTCTTTTTCTTCTTTTTCTTGCCTAATTGCTCTGGCTAGGACTTCCAATACTGTGTTGAATAGAGGTGATGTGAGCTATTAGGCTTGCCTTATTCCTGATCTTAAATAAAAAGCTTTCAGTTTTCAACCATTAAATAATATGATCCTGTAGGCTTTCATATATGGTCTTTTTGATGTTGAGGTACTTTCCTTCTGTCCCTAGTTTGCTGAGTGTGTATTTATTTTTATCATGAAAGTGTATTGAATTTTGTAAAATGCTTTTTCTGCATCAATTAGATGAACATGTGGTTTTTGTTGTTCGTTCTATTAATGTAAATAATTGAAGTTTTATAGTTTCTTCTATTCTCCACCCACAGAGTCTATAAAAGTTTTAGTTGTTTTCATGAATATAGCCCATCAGCAGATTAAGGTACTTATTTGTGGGAAGAATGAGGCTAAATATAAGGAGCTTTTATATGCATGCATAGTTTGTAATGTAGATTTTTGCTTAACAGGGACTGCCCATTTTCTTTTCCACTAGTAAAAGAATTGTAAAATTTTATGAAGTTTATTTAAAAGCATAGCTAATTTACTCTTCTATTGTAGGTAAAACAAATGAAGGTTAGTAATTGAAGCCCTCAACGATCTGTCTCTAGTCTATTGATAGTGCCTTACTGAAGGTGTTTAGGAAGAGTCTGCATTGCTTAATGGCCTATGTCAGGAAGATAGTTATTAACTCCCTGACCACAAAGAAAAAATAAAAGAATGGTGACTGACACCCACCCAATGAAAGGGAGGTTACCTCAGTAGACAGAATGAGTCAAAGTTCATCCTTCTATTGTCTGAGTTTGAATACATACAATTTAAGATGCCCTTATACTTTTAAAGTAGAATCTCTTTTGAAAACTGGAAAAAAAAACACAACTTCTCAGACTACAAATCTGTTTTCAGAAATTGAAAATAGTGAGTATTTTATTAGTTCTGAATTCTGCAGAAATTGTAACATTTCATTAATTTGGACTTACCTAGTTAATAATCTTTTGATTCGTGCAACATAGTTGAATAATGGCTTTTCTCAATGCTGTCTTGTGCCTCAACTTCCCCTTCAATAGCAATGGCCTCCCTGGAGTTGCATCCTATTAAGTATGTTTAAGCTCTCATTTTTGATGGTCAGTTACCAACAACTATTAGTTTCCCCTCCCTACCTTCATCTCAAATAATTTACATATGGAGCTCCGTAGGTATTTAGCTTTGGTTTTAAGAGTTCCATTCTCTATTTGAGTTATCTAGGTTTTATCTGAAGATCATTATCTAAACCTAGAAGCTAGGGTGCTTAGTCATAAATTATTCACACTTCCTGTCACTTTCTGTTTTATTATCTTTCTATATTTTTCTCTGTTGTACCTGTCACTATCTCAGTTATCATTCTTTTGTTTAATGTCTTTCTCCCCCCATGAGAATGTGAGCATTATAAGAGGAATTTTTGTGTCTTTTACTTACTGCTGTAAATCCAGACCTATAACAGTTCTCAGTAAAATATTTCCTAAAGGTAGGAAGAAGTAGAGCTGAAATTTTTTTTTCGAATTCATTGGGGTGACATCCTATCTAATAAAGAGGGAATATGCTAATTGACTGCCATGCCCTCAAAGATGGTGGTGCCCATAGCCACAAGATGGTGGCACCCAATCCCCTCAGCCCCGCCTGCCTCCAGTGTCCTCCAGTTCCCTGAGCCCCCAGCGCCCAGGGCTGGCCCAAGGTATAGGCAAGCCTCGGATGGCAACTGCCCAGTCTCCCAGGGCCACCCGAGGCTCAGGTAACCAGGGCCGGCCGAGGCTTGCACTGCTGGCAGTGGCAGCAGCAGAGGTGTGATGGGGTGTCGCCTTCCCCTGATTGCCCCTTCTGCCCCTGAGGGCTCCTGGACTGTGAGAGGGGGCAGGCCAACCTGAGGGACCCCCCCTCCAGTGAATTTTCATGCACCGGGCCTCTAGTTATTTCATAAAATTATGTAAGTTTCAGGTGTACAATTCTATAACACGTCATCTGTATATTGTATTGTGTGTTCACCACCCCAAGTCAAGTTTCCTTCTTCCATCACCATTTATCACCTCCATACCCTCATCTACCTCCCACATCCCTTTTCCCTCTGGTAATCACCATACTATTAGGCGTGTCTATGAGGTTTTTTTGTTTTGTTTTGTTTTTGCTTAATCCCTTTTTACCCAGCCTTGGAACCCTATGTATAAGCCTGTTTCTATTTTGTTTGTGAGTTTATTTTGTTCATTATGTTACCAGTGTGACGATGAGACTGGTTTTTGTCTTCCTGAAGGAAATATTTCAATCAAGAGACAAACCACAGCAAGCAAAACAAGTAAAAATGTATTGGCCACGGCAAAAACACACTTAGGACAGTGCAACAAGGAAGGGCATAGAGGAAGCAACAGGAGAGCCCAGGCTGGGCTGCTTTGGCTCACTGGGACGTCAGAGAAAAGGGGGCCTTGGAGACAAGTTCAGAGGATTAGCCTGGGATGAGCGGCCGCTACCCATTGCTCCCCTAGTTCCAAGTCTCATGGGGTCCCTTGAAGAAGGGTGGGGAAGGAATGGTACAGTGTGCTCACCTGGTGGAGAGCACACACTGGGTCTTTTTCATTGAGGGTCTGCTGGGTCCTTTGTGTTGAGGGTATTTATCTCTCTCTTACAGGCAGTGATTTTAGGGGAGGTCTCAGGGAAGGGTCTCAATAAAATATTAATCAGCTTTCCAGGTGTGCTTTTTCAGGGATGTGGTCTCCGCTGATTGGTTGGCACCAGGGCAGGGGGTTATTAGTCAATGCAGCTGGTTCTGAGGAGGTCACTGTGTCACTTGACTGGTTTTGCTGCTTTTCTGGGCCTGGAGCTGATATACAACTGAAACCTAGATTTTATCTGGAGCTGATATACAACTGAGGCCTAGATTTTATCTGGAGCTGATATACAACTGAGGCCTAGATTATATCTGGAGCTGATATACAACTGAGGCCTAGATTTTATCTGGAGCTGATATACAACTGAGGCCTAGATTTTATCTGGAGCTGATATACAACTGAGGCCTAGATTTTATCTTTAGAGAGGAAAAGTCAGGGGATTGAAAAGTAGTTCCAGATAACAAAGATTATTCCTTATTTAAAGATGGTGACAGCACAGCCAGCATGACTCAGTGGTTGAGCATGGACCTATGAACCAAGAGATCACGGTTTGATTCCAGGTCAGGCACATGCCTAGATCGTGGGCTCCATCCCCAGTGTGGGACGTGTAGGAGGCAGACTATCAAGGATTCTCTCTCATCACTGATGTTTCTATCTCTCTCTCCCTTTCCATTCCTCTCTGAAATCAATAAAAATATATTTTTTTAAAAAAGATGGTGAAATTCTTGGAAGGTATGTAAACTGAAATAAATCACTATTGAAATGGCATCGTGGGAAGCTGCCCATTCCACTGAAGTTTTGAAATCTTTCATAATTAATGATATCCAAACTAAAACTAAACTAACATAAAATAAAATACCTTTATATTTTATCTTTTTTTAAAAAAACCTTAAATACACACTCCATTCTTCTCACCACTTAGAATAGTCAGTCTCCAGCCCATTGAACTTCCTTTAGAGCTATAAAGTTGGTTTTTATTGCAAAATTAGGCTGTATTTTTAGTGTACTAGAGTCAGAATTTTTAGGTATGCATATTAAGAAAAATAGTGAGTTTCTATTACAACCTTGGGAACAAACAACTCAGTAGCCATACCTTACCATTATTAAGGCATTACTTAGTTATTTGATTATTAATTTTAACATGAAAATTTTATACTATATGTGTATGTATGTGTGTGTATCACTGAACTATTTTGCTTTATACTCTTCTATCTAAAATTTGACACTCTTTGTTTTTCCTTGTTCTTTAACATGTACTGTAATACTTGGAAAAATACTAAGATTAGAAGAATCTAAGATTTAATTAGAATAATACTAATATTAGTAGTTTAACTAAGAAATGAACCTACACACACACACACACACACACACACACACACGAATATATATGTGTATTTTTATAATTTCAGTAACTTCAAAAATATTTATGGTAGGTTATCTTTAAGAAAACATAGCTACATGAGGGAGACTTGTTTTACAACTTGGTAATCCAAGGGGTTCTTAGATCTGCTTGAGAGACCCAAACAAAAGCCATGTGTATGTAGCGGGGAACTATATAGCATTCTAGATTTTGAAAATCATGTAATATACATTTCTAAGGAAAATGTGAATATCATCACTGACTCGATGTTAGGCATACATACAGGGTGTTCCAAAAAATGTATACACAATTTGAATAATTTATTAATTCCAATGGGTTAAATCTGAAAAGAAAGAAACATCAACTGAACTGTCAGCTATTAAAGTGTGTATACTTTTAGGGGAACACCCTGTATTTAGCACACATTTTATTTCTACTTTAATAAAAGTGTTTTGAAAGTCTGACACACTGTTTAAAGCCCATCACTGATGTTTTTTCCCCATTGATTGACTTGAGTTTGAAAAAAACCCTAATACTTGTACGAAATATACGTGTCTTAACTGGGTGACTTATGTGTGCTTTCTTCTGATTTTTTTTAGGGGGATGTTTCTGGACACCATTCTCCCTTCTCGTGATGATAATGGCATACGTCCCGCAATTGGTCAGCGGACCCGTTTAAGCAAAGGAGATATTGCACAGGCAAGAAAGCTGTATAGATGTCCAGGTATTGCACCGTACAAACACAGATGCGTAATTGTGCCAGAGTGTGCTCTTCCAGATGAATAAGCCACGATTTACTCAACTGTTTACATGTCTCTTTCCATGCTGGCAAGTGACTTATTCGGTTCAAAGTCAGTAATCAGAAAATGAAATAAGAGAGAACTCTGGAACACCCACTGATATAATTAAAAACAAATTGCTAGAAATCAGATTTTAAGCACAAGGATAGTATGTTTTATTTCTTTTAATTTAAGGAGTAAAAGACCAAAAAGCATGTTTGTCTGATAGTTATTAAATAGTTGCATGATATCACAGTCAAATGCTGAGTCTCCTTGCCAATATAAAAGAATGTCCTTTAGTTCGACTTCAGATTTGAGTCCTGAATGATATTTTCTTGCAAGTACCCATCATTAATGGTATATAAATTAAAATTTTATTATTGGAATTGATAACTTTGTTGTAAAAAAATTTGTTCTAACCATGTTGCTAATGAGCTACTGATTGTTTTTCTACTGGATAAAGTTGTGGAAAAGATTAATAGAAGGTTCTGATTGTTTTTCCTACTGAATAAAGTTATCAAAAAGATTAATGGAAGGTCTTAATAAGAAAGTTCCAAGGGAATACTAGTGCTTTATTGGTCCAAGGAAAAAAAAAAAGAGTCAGCTTCCAATTTGGAAATGTTGTATATTCTATGCACCTACTGTACACTCAGAATCCTCTTAAATACCTTATTGCAAAGAAACATACTTAACTTTACTTAACATGGATTTTCCAGATTTTTTGTCCATGTATTTATGTAAAACACACATGCTTGTGTAGTATTTATTTGTTAAAATCTAAATTTTCACAGGGAAGATGAATTTTTAAGCAGATGTCACCACTGTGATAAAAGACATGGGTGATCCTTGGCTAATTTCTGGCAGTATTGGATGAACTATATTTTTTAAATTTCAAAATAGAAAATTATGGAAAAGATTATGTGATTAATAGCAACTAAATAAATGGACAGTTCCCATATAAAACATTTTGATTGTCTCTCTAAATATATATGTCTGTATATTATACTTAAAAGAGCACAGTAGAGATGCATTTACACACTGACTTGTAGAAAAGTCAGTCAGTGGGAATTGAAAGAATCACATGTATTACACTAATTTAATTTTCAATCTATGGCTCTTGAATATTTTAGTTATTAATAGGAAAATAATTAGTAAGCATAATTTTCACTTGAGACTTTAATCATTAAATAGAGAAATGGGCTATTTTCTTACTTGAAATCTATACTAATAAAAGGGTAATATGCTAATTAGATCAGATAAGACCGGATGTCTTCTGGACATCCTTCCGGATGTCCTTCCAGACAAAGCCGCAGTGGCTGCAAGGGCCGAGGAGGGCCAGCAGCCGCGGTGGCCAGCAGTGGCAGCAGCTGTGGGGTGATGGGGGTGGCGCCTTCCCCTAATAGGCCCAGTCACCTCCCTCAGAGGGAGACCAGACTGCGGCTTAGGCCCGCTCCCTACAGTAGGACATCCCCTGAGGGCTTCTGGACTGTGAGAGAGGGCAGGCTGGGCTGAGGGATTCCCGCCCCCCCCGCCCCCAGTGCACAAATTTTCGTGTACCAGGCCTCTAGTATAGTAGTATGTACATTGCTTTGTTTAAAATGGCAAAAACCACAGCATACAGGCATCATCATTAATGAGGAAGATATCTTGTGTTTCTAAAGCAGTATAAAAAGCAAGTCTTTGTATTGCAGCTTATAAATTGCAAGGAGTAAGGGAGAACTAAAAGATACAAGTTTATATTTTTAAAAAGATAGGTTAACTTTTAATTCCCAAGGTCTTTGAGAATGACTTGGGCTTGATTTTTTTTTGTTTTGTTTTCATTTTTTACTTTTTTTTATTTATTTAAGTATAGTTGGTGTTCAATCTTAAGTTGGTTATATTAGTTTCAGGTGTACAATATAGCTATTGGACATTTTTATACCTTACAGTGTGATCATCCCACTAATTCTAGTAATCATCCATCCTTCATGCTCACCAAGCAACACACTCTCTCTCTTTTTCTTACTCTCCCTCTTTCTGTTCTTTCTCTGTCCCTCTCAGCACTGAAACCATCCCTTCCATCTCTCTCTCTCTCTCTCTCTCTCTCTCTCTCTCTCTCTCTCTTTCTCTCATAGGTGGTAGTGCTGAGCCCTATTTATGGTTATGTATTTAAGGTTTTTAATTTCCTCACAATGGGAGCACTAATGATGTTGGTAAACATACACTTGCCATTGTCAAAATACAGTTCAGCTACACTGATGCTGTCTGTGTAACAGTGCATCAGTGGAATTGTGATAAAGATCCACAATTATACACTGAAGTCTAAATAGGATGGCTCATCTGAGAATCACGTAAGAAAGTAAGAATTAATTAAGTGACACTTGGTTGTTTCTTGCTTTTAATAGAGAAGAGGGTTTTATAAAACTGCATATTTCTTTGGAGTCTGTCTTGCTGTTTTGTTAGAAATTGCTGGTGAATAGAGTCAATAAGAGCTACTTGGCTACTTTTTACTCCAGCCTTTTTATTCCGTGTCAGTTTATGCTCAAAGTTCTATTGTTTCTGCATCTTATAGAGCTGTTCCTTAGAATTTAATCTTGAAAGGAGGCTTGACCTTGTTCACACATAGATATTCGAGGTTGTGGCTTTTCTGGTCTTTAATTGCATTTTCTCTTCATTTATTTTTTCTGTAGCCCAATGCCCTTATTGTTTATAACTACTTTGTACTTATACCAACTATCAACTCTAATATTATCTTCATAATTCTTTCTTAATTAAATAGGTCAAATAACAGTGAATTTATGAGGAATGTAAGATAAATACCTTACAATAAAGAAGCGTCTAAGGATATCTTTTGTTTAAATACAAATGTTATGTGTTGATTTTGCGTATAGTGAAAGATAAAGGTCTAAGTTCATTTTTTTTGTATGTGTATAACTAGTTCCCCCAACACCATTTGTTGAAGAGACTGTCCTTTCCCCACTGTTTAGTCTTGTCACCCTTATTGAATATCATTTTACTGTATATGTGTGGGCTTATTTTTGACTCTTTATTCTGATCCATTGGTCTATACGTCTATCTTATGACAATACCACACTGTTTTGATTACTGTAGATTTATAATATGTTTTGAAGTCAAGAAGTGTGAAGCTTCCATATTTGTTCTTTCTCAAGAATTTTTTAGTTGTTCAGAGTTTGTGGTTCTATATAAATTTTAGGACTTTTTTTCTTTTATTTCTGCAAAAAAAAGCCAGTGGGATTTTGATAGAAATTGCATAGAATTTGTAGGTAATGTTGGGTGGTACGGAAATTGTAGCAATATTAAGTCTTCAAATCCATGAACAAAGAATTTCTTTCCATTACTTTGTTTTCTTTAATTTTTTTCCCTGTGTTGTTAGTGTATGGAAATGTAACTGATTTTTGTATGTTGATTTTCTATCCTGCAATTTTGCTGAATTTATTAATTCTAACAGTTTTTTTTTATGAATGTGTGGCATCTTTATGCTTTTATACATATAAGATCATGTCATCTGCCTAGAGAGATAGAAGCTTAACTTCTGAGTTATGTTTTGTTTTAGAGTAATTTCAATTAGGAAAGTGATAATAATTTTTTTGCATATTTTTAAAGCCTTTTTTTTTCCTGGATATGACTGCATTTGTAATTAAAAAAACACATTCTTAACAATTAAGACCACAGTCTTCCTGTCTGTGAAAAAGGTATGTAAGAAGCCGTCATACCTTAGGGCGTCATAATAGTTGACCCTTACAAAGCTACTTTATGAAGTACATATCAACCAGATAGTCGCTTTACAGAAGAGAAAACTGAGGTGGAAGCTTATAAGACTTACTTGTATGACAGAATTAGTGATACCATAACAGTTTTCTCATCCACATACCTTGCAGAGTAAATGGGCAGACTATGCATTTTAGCCTAGTACTGTCACATTTTCCTTGGTAATTTTTCTTTAATTCTTTTAATAATAAAGTTTGCTCTTTATATCTGAGCATTAATCCACAAATGGCTGGGAAAATGGATGAAAATCTTTTGTTAGTAGGAATTAGGTAGCCTGGGACAACCACATGTACTGAAGAAAATGGAAAAATAATTACCACAACTTGCCTATTGTTTGTACTTCTTGCATTATAAGCAGATGCTATATATTTATTAAATTTATTTTTGAATTACATGTTATATTTGTTTTTCATTTATATAATGTTTTTCTTATCATATCATTATTGATGTATTTGTGGGTTAACTATATTTCATTGTTTTAATTCTACTATAGGAAATACAGTACCAGCATTCTATGTAGTTTAGTGGATGTTTCAATCATTATAGAATTTAATTTTAAATTGTTGTGAATTATAGCTCTTTTCATTGAAACACACTCAACTCCAACATGACTATCTAGCATCTAAACTGACTTTAGTGAGAAGCACATTGTTTGCATACATAAATGTTAACACATTTTAATTTTTCTAAGGGTTCTTGTAACATTATATTTATCAAGTGCCCTTCTTGATTCTTGAAAAGTTCTGAATTGTGTATTTTTGACCAATGAGCATTTTTGTTTTGTTCTAAAGTTGCTTTTATCAGAATAAACATGGCTTACTCTTACATTAAACTTATTCTGCTGTGCAAACATAATATCTGTGTTTCTAAGTAAATATTTAGATTGTATCAGACTCTTTTTACAGCTCTATTTTGTGTTTTCAAAGTCATCATCTTTTTTACATTTAAGTTAAGATACGCAAAACCATTGACAACTTATTGAGGATATGATGAGCTGCTGGTAGCTATTGGTCTCTCATATGGAAATATCTCAGTTTTTATTTCAGTCTCTTTCACATTGTTGTTGAGTAAAAGTTTAAAGATGACTGGCTGCAGCAGAGGAATTATTTTTGGATTAAGGATACTTAAAGCATCCTAGGTTCATGTAGCTCATACCATGTCTTACAAAACAACAGGAAAACCCATTATAGAATGACTCTGACCTTGGCTGCACCAGTAAACTAATTACACTCTGCTTTTGCCTTTGTTGAAATGGCCCTAGAGATATCAATCATACAGATCTGAAGGCTGTGGAGCTGATAATTTGCTATTTCAGATGACTAGTAATTACTTCCAAGAAATTAGACAGGCTTAGTAAGAGAAAAATGTAATTGCTTTTCCAGCAATTTGTGCTTATGATCAACAGAAAAGAGAGAGTAAATAAACATCTACATCCTGTTGGAAAATTTGAGTCTTCCATGATGTTTTGTGTTTTTTTTAATATATTTTCACAGATTTCAGAGAGGAAGGGAGAGACAGAAACATCAATGATGAGAGAGAATCATTGATTGGCTGCCTCCTACACGTTGGACCGAGCCCACAACCCAGGCATGTGTCCCCCATCAGAATCGAACCCAGGACCCTTCAGTCCGCAGGCCGACCTTCTATCCACTGAGCCAAACTGGCCAGGACATCATGATTTTTTTTTATCTTTCAGTTTTGGGGGGCTTATTTTGAGAAAAATTTTCATTGTGATTACATTTTGGAACCACTTTTGTGGATTACTTATTAGTTATTGGTTAAGATTTTTTCCAACTTTCACATGGAATAATTCGATGTAAATTGAACTTAGCCTCAATTTACATTTAATATGTTGGTGGAATGTTTCATGTGGTCTCAGAGCCACATCAACAAGGTAGTAACTGTCCTGAATCAAAATATGGGTCATTTACAAGTTGGCTACTGGCTCCTTGGGAAGGAATGGCAGAGGTTTCCACGAGGAAGGACTTTATACAGGCCAGATCATGGATCTCCTAATCTCGTGATTTGGTTAACCCTAGTGATCCTATTAGGTATAGTGAAATTTTTATGAGAGACATAAAAATAAATAATTTAGAAAGGGAAAGTCTTTTATAAAATACAAATATATACTCTTGTCTAACACTAAAAGACTCAAGGTTTTAATTGTGATGCCCATACCTTTCATTAAAATTAAAAATGATCTTATATTTTTTAGGAAATAATAGATTTTATCTTTTAAAAAAATCAAATATATGTATTTTGTTTTTATTTCAGCATGTGGAGAAACCCTACAAGAGTCCAACGGCAACCTTTCCTCTCCAGGATTTCCCAATGGCTACCCTTCTTACACACACTGCATCTGGAGAGTCTCTGTGACCCCAGGGGAGAAGGTAGTTTATAACATCAAGAGTTCTCTTTTACTCTCATATAAGTGCAAAGGTTCATTTTTTAAATTTAATTTGCTTTATATTTTTTATTCTTGTTTGATTAATCAAATAAAAGACTAAATAGTTCAAAAGTTTATAATGGGTTTTAAAAGATTAAACATTCTATTTTACAAAAATATTCAGAATGGCCAGTGTAAAAGTGAAAGACCTATTGATAATTTTTTTATCAAATCATGCTCATTAAGAAGGAATAAAACATGATATAAAATGTCATTAAATTTATCTCCCTGAAGATTATCACATGAGTTATTATCTAGAAATATCATGGCACCCATGTTACAAACATTCTTTTTTTATAAGACTGTGTGTTTCCTGGAACTAGAGGACAATGTTTTCAATATATTAGAAAATTTAATAAGTAGGTTAAAAGTCAGAGGCATGAAAATATCTAGTTTTTAAAATACATATGTTAGAGACAAAATTATAGAAGAATATATACCAAAACAATGCTTATTTCTCCTTGTTGAATTTATATATAGGTTTTATTTCTTCTTTTTAAAAAATATTTTTATTGATTTCAGAGAGGAAGGGAGAGAGAGAGAAAAAAAAAAACATCAATGATGAGAGGAAATCACGGATTGATTACTTCCTGCACATCCCCTCCTGGGGATCAAGCCCACAACCAGGCATGTGCCCTTGACCATAATCGAACCCAGGACCCTTCAGTCCGCAGGACGATGCTCTATCCACTAAGCCAAACCAGCTAGGGCTCATTTCTTCTGTTATTTTCTTTTCTTTTAAAAAAATATATTTCTTTATTGATTTCAGAGAGGAAGGGAGAGGGAGAGATAGAAACATCAATGATGAGAGAGACTCATTGATTGGCTGCCTCCTGCACGCCTCCTAGTGGGGATTGAGCCCGCAAACCAGGCATGTGCCCTTGGCCAGAATCAAACCCAGGACCTCCCAGTCCGCAGGCCGATCGATGCTCTATCCACTGAACCAAACCGGCTAGGGCCTTCTTTTATTTTCTATGATAAGCATATATTATTTTGTGCAGGAAAGAATATCATTTATTCATTTATTTTTTATTTGTTTATTTGTTAGTTAATCCTCACCAGAGGATATTTTTTCCATTGATTTTTAAAGATAGTGGAAGCGAAGCAAGGAAGGAGGGAGGGAGAAAAAATCAATGTGAGAGAGACACATTGATTGGTTGCCACCTGCACACACCCTGACCAGGGCTGGGAACCAAACCCAGGTATGTGCGCTTGACTGGGTATTGAACCCACAACCCTTTGGTGCTTGGGCCAACACTCTCTCTACTGTACAATACCAGCCAGGGTGGGAATATGTCATTTAAAAAATAAAAATATTGTTGTACAACAATATGAATGTACGTAATGCTACAGAACTGTACACTTGAAATGGTTAAAACGGTAAATTTTATGTTATGTACTAGAGGCCTGGTGCACAAAATTCGTGCATTGGAGGGGGGTGTCCCTCAGCCCAGCCTGCACCCTCTCCAATCTGGGACCCCTCAGGGCAGTCAGACATCCCTCTCACAATCTGGGACTACTGGCTCCCAACCGCTTGCATGCCTGCCAGCCTGATCACCCCCTAACCACTCCCCTGCCAACCTGATTGACGCCTAACTGCTCTCCAGCCGGCCCACTCACCCCCAACAGCCCTCCCCTGCCAGCCTGGTCACCCCCAACTGCCCTCCCCTGTAGGCCTCATCCCCCCGCAACTGCCCTCCCCTGCAGGCCTGGTCCTCCCCAACTGCCCTCCCCTGCTGGTCTGGTCCCCACCAACTGCCCTCCCCTGCCAGCCTGGTTGTCCCCAACTGCCTTCCCCTATAGGCCTAGTTGCCCCCAACTGCCCTCCCCTACCGGCCGGGTTGTCCCCAACTGCCTTCCCCTGTAGGCCTGGTCCCCCTAACTGCCCTCCCCTGCAGGCCTGGTTGCCCCCAACTGCCCTCCCCTGCCAGCCGGGTCGCCCCTAACTGACCTCTCCTGCCAGCCTGGTTGCCCCCAACTGCCTTCCCTATAGGCCTGGTCACTCCCAGCTGCCCTCCCCTGTAGGCCTGGTTGCCCCCAATTGCCTTCTCCTGCCAGCCTGATCGCTCACAACTACCCTCCCCTGCCGGCCATCTTTGACCACATAGGTGTGGCTATCCTGTGCGAGGGCATGAGGGTCAATTTGCATATTACCTCTTTATTATATAGGCTATTTTACCACACACACAAAAAAATGAGATTGTCAGTGCATGTGTTTGTCTTTGTAAGACTAAGCCTGCCAAGGTAAAGACAGAGTCCTGTCCAGTCTAAGGCTGTTTTTGATGTTGCACAGGACATGCTGGTAACAGTCCAGGTTGTGCAGCTGAGCATGTAACCTTGTTGAGCTGATAAAAGCATACAGTATCGATTCTTCCATCCCTCAGAACTGATTGATCTTTTAACAAGGATAGACTTCTTACATATTGAATACAGTTAGCATTTTTTCTTTTCCTGTGTAACCCATTTAAAAGCTATCATTTGACTACTTTAATTTTGCAAAAAAAAAAAGTCTTGTTAACCACTCATCTAATGGTTTACACATATGGGGTCAATTTACAATATAATGTTTATATTGGCAAAGGCACTGCTTAAATCTAGCAATTGCTGTATAGATAAATTGTTGATTCCATTAAAATGTCTCTTCTGGTGTGTGAAAGAAATCTCTGCTATCAGGAATCTTATGCACATATATCAAGGACAAGGCCTAGTGACTTCATAGGCAAGCTCTGAAAAATAGTTGACGAAAGCAAGATACAACTTATCATGGATTTGCAGAGATAAGAGAGCTCAGATCTTGGAGTTAGTGCAGTTAATTCAGAGAAACATGGAGAGCACTGACTGCAAAAAGAACGAGGAGAACATTTTTGCAGAGTACCATCTATAGAAACTAGAGGCCCGGTGCACGAAATTCGTGCACAAGGGGGTGGGTGTCCCTCAGCCCAGCCTGCACCCTCTCCAATCTGGGATCCCTCTTACAATCCAGGACTGCTGGCTCCCAACTGCTCACCTGCCTGCCTTCCTGATTGCCCCTAACCGCTTCTGCCTGCCTGCCTGATCCCCCCTTAACCACTCCCCTGCCAGCCTGATAAATGCCTGACTGCTCCCCTGCCAGCCTGTTTGCCCTTAACTGCACTCCCCTGCAGGCTTGGTCACCCCCAACTGCCCTTCCCTGCAGACCCAGTCACCCCCAACTTCCCTTCTCTGTCAGCCTGGTCACCCCCAACTGCCCTCCCTTGCAGGCCTGGTCCCTTCCAACTGCCCTCCCCTGCTGGCCTGATCACCCACAACTGCCCTCCCTTGCAGGCCTGGTCCCTACCAACTGCCCTCTCCTGCTGGCCATCTTGTGGTAGCCATCTTGTGTCCACATGGGGGCAGGATCTTTGACCACATAGAGGCAGCGGTCTTGTGTGTTGGAGTGATGGTCAAAATGCATATTACTCTTTTATTAGATAGGATAGAGGCCTTATGCATGGGTGGGGGCCACCTGATTTGCCCTGAAGGGTGTCCCAGATCAGGGTGGGGGTTCCCTTGGGGCGTGGGGCGGCCTGGGCAAGGGGCCTGTGGTGGTTTGCAGGCCGGCCATGCACCCAGCGACCCAAGCAGAGGCCCTGGTATCTGGGATTTATTTATCTTCTACAATTGAAACTTTGTAGCCTGGAACAGAGCCAAGCCTTCTGCTCGCTCCATGGCGGCAGCCATTTCTGTTGGGATTTATTTATCTTCTATAATTAAAACTTTGTAGCCTTGAGTGGAGGCCTGGGCCAGCCAGGGTGTGCAGAAAGCTTGGCTTCCTCCATCGCCAGGGAAACCTAAGTCTTCCTCCTGTTCTCTCCATGGCCACAGCCATCTTGGTTGGGTTTATTTGCATTCTTGCTCCTGATTGGCTGGTGGGTGTGGTTTGTGGGTGTCACGGAGTGATGGTTAATTTGCATATTGCTCTTTTATTAGATAGAATTGCAATTGATTGGATATAAAGTTGGAGTGGGAATTAAGGAAAGGGAGGTAGAACATATATACATTGCCCATGGACACAGACAACAGTGTGATGAAGGCCAGGAGAGAGGAGGGCAGAGGCTGGGTGGTGGTGGGCAAGGGTGGGGGAAATGGGGGTTATCTGTAATAGTGTCAGCAATAATAAAATATATATACTAAATATAACAAAAAATTAATTTGTACCAAATGGGATTTCTGCAAACTGTTTGCAGCAAAGTATATAATCACTGAATGAAACCTCTACTAATTATATAATGTATATATATGACTTCAGAAATAATAAAATCTATTACTTTTTTTAAGACCCTGTGAGTAGTTGGTGATGACAAATCAAAATTTAAAAATCCAGATATCACATACGTTTAAGAAGAAAAGTTATTTTCATAATATAATTTAACTCCTGTTTCTCACCTGTCATATAGTTAATCCCAGATGGAATTAGGGATCTATCTGAGTCAGACAACTAGTCTGTTGTAAGGCAGGGCCTTGAACCAAGGCCACAAACTTTCTTGTCCATCCTTTATATTTTAAAGTAAAAATCCTTTACTTTGACATGTTGATTTTCCTGAGAAAATTTAAAGTTGATCCTATATTGCTCTAGCCCAGCCGTGGGCAAACTACAGCCCGCGGGCCGGATCTGGCCCGTTCGGCTGTTCTATCCGGCCCGTGGAGCCAAAAGAGCGGAGGGTTCTCTTGCTCTCCCCTCCGCTCCTTTACTTTGAATTTATATTAGTTCACACAAACACTCCATCCATGCTTTTGTTCCGGCCCTCCGGTCCAGTTTAAGAACCCATTGTGGCCCTCGAGTCAAAAAGTTTGCCCACCCCTGCCTAGCCAGTTAGGCTCAGTGGGTAGAGTGTCTGCCTAGAGAGTGAAGAGTCTAGGGCAGGGGTGGGCAAACTTTTTGACTCGAGGGCCACAATGGGTTCTTAAACTGGACCGGAGGGCCAGAACGAAAGCATGGATGGAGTGTTTGTGTGAACTAATATAAATTCAAAGTAAACATCATCATATAAAAGGGTACGGTCTTTTTTTTATTATTTCAATAGTTTTATTCATTTCAAATATTTTAACAAGAAGAATGTAAACACTAATTATTATAATTTGAAACTTCAAAAAAATGGAGGAATCATAGCACAATAACATACCTTATACTGAAGATGGCAAAGGCAAAATAAAATTGCCTAACAAAGGAAAGGTACAAAAGCCTTTCAAATTAAACTTAAATATAATAAAATAATTTAAAACTAAAACAAATAGAAAAGAACAAAATGTGTAAACAGTAAATGCGGTTAGTGGCCACGGTAGCGTTACTGATACCGCATCCGTATCAGCAAAAAAATGCAGCCGCAGCATGGCTAGTGTGACATGTCCTCTGTGTGTCTTTTTCCCTGCTGCCCACGTCCGCAGTGGGAAAAAAAACTGCAGTGGATACAAGCCCTAAAAGCTGAAAGTCTTTGTTGTTTTATTAACAAGTCGTTGTGATGTACAGAATGTGGGAACAGGAAAAAATTGTGTTTGAGTAGAGCTCTTAATCTTACCTCAGAAAGGCTCTGATACTGTGCTCTCCAGGGGCGTGTCTCCCTACATCACCACGATAATGTGTCTATGCATTCCCAGGGTGATGTCAGGGGACGCGTCCGCGGGCATTACAAGGAGCCTCTGGAAGATTGAGAGGTTGTTCCTTCTACTAAATGGGCGGATATAAATCCGCCCACTCAGAAGAAGGAGCTGCAGCCGTGTTTCCCGACGTTGCCATGTTAACACTGCTGCTGGTGAAGGAGCGGAGGGGAGAGCAAGAGAACCCTCCGCTCTTTCGGCTCCGCGGGCCGGATGGAACAGCCGAATGGGCCGGATCCGGCCCGTGGGCCATAGTTTGCCCACGGCTGGTCTAGGGTTTTATTCTGGTCATGGGCACATACCTTAGTTGCAGGCTCAATTCCTGGCCCCAGTCAGAGTGATTGTGGGAGGCAACCAATTGATATGTCTCTCTCTCACACCCAGGTTTCTTTCTCTCTCTCTCTCTCTCTCTCTCTCTCTCTCTCTCTCTCTCTCTCTCTCTCTCTCTCTCTCTCTCCCCCTCCCTCTCCCCTCTTCCTCCCGCTCTCCCTTCCATTCTTCCTTTAAAAAAAAATCAATGGAAAAAATGTCCTCAGGTAAGGATTGATAACAACAAAATTGAGCCTGTATTTTTGTGTTTCCCAGTATAGTTGGATTAAGTAAATTGGATTATTTTTTTCATAACTGTCTTAGCACTTATTTTGTGAGAGATGCCTGAATATGTACCATGGAAATAATAATAATGTAGGAGAATCTTAACAATACTTGAGATTATTAGTGTTTTCTACACATTATCCAAGTAAGTCCTTCAGATTTAATTGTGCTGAGATCAGCTTGATATGATGGCCTCCATTTTACAGTGACAAAATTCATTCAAACTCAGAAATTTTAAGTAAACTAACAAACTGAGAAGCTAGAACTTTAATCCTGGCTTTCTGACTCCCAATCACAGTCTGCTTCTAGATGTAGGAAAAGATGCAAACTGTTCCCTTTAGCATGATACAGTTCAAAGCTGAACAAAAATTTAATGATCAATTATTCCAGGAATTGGCACATTTTTTTGGAAATGATATACAGTAAATATTTTTAGCTCTGCAGGCTATACAGTCTGTTTCAAACACTCGGTTCTATTGTTTAGTCCTAGACAATACGTAAAGGAATGTTTCCAACAAAACTTTCTTTATAAAAACTGGCTGTGGGCTGGATTTGGTGCATTGGGTATAGTTTACTGATCCCTGTTCTCCTAGTCTTATTTCTGAGAAGAAAATTGCAGTTTCCCTAGGGAGTTTATAAGATTTTCCTAAGCTCCTTCTGGCTAAAGCCAGAAATCTGTTTAATTTACTGCTTTTCATTCTAATATCTTTCCAAAGAACCACTTCATACTATCAGTATAATTGACAAGATTTGTAATATCTTCCCCATCCTCAGCACAATAAGGTATAAATGTTCTAGTTTGATCTTTCTATGGTGCTCATGGAATTAGTTTAGGTAATCAATAACATCTTCATCATTCTGACAAAAGTTCATTGATTACATCTTCCTCTGAAGACTTACAAACATCTGGTCCCTAGACTATTGATCCATCTTTCTTCAATATTCTTCACTTTCTCTGCATCATTGGAAAGCACAGTTTTTAATAAGCAAACTCCACCCCAATGTATCAATTTAACTTCACAGAATAACAAATAAAACTCTTGATTGATAGCGGGAAATCTTAAAATTGTCCCTTATATCTCCCTCAATCACCTTTTCCAAGGGAAATATGGGTAATCTTGCATCAATAAATGGTAATACTTATAAGAAATAAAACATCTATATAATTGTGCTCAGTAGTTTTTATTTTGCCATTCTTTAAAAAAAGATGCAACATATTTGCATAAAATCCTATCTAATAAAAGAGTAACATGCAAATTAGCCATCACTCCGCTGCACCCACAAACCGCGCCCACCAGCCAATCAGGAGCGAGTATGCAAATTAACCCAACCAAGATGGCTGCGGCCACAGAGCGAGCAGGAGGCTTGGGTTTCTTCCAGCAATGAAGGAAGCCAAGCTTTCCGCACACCCTGGATGGCCCGGGCCTCCACTCAAGGCTACAAAGTTTCAATTGTAGAAGATAAATAAATCCCAGATACCAGGGCCTCCAATTGGGTGACCAGGGGGCGTGGCCAGCCTGCAAACCACCACAGGCCCCTCGCCCAGGCCACCCCATGCCCCAAGGGAACCCCCACCCTGATCTGGGACACCCTTCAGGGCAAACCAGCTGGCCCTCACCCGTGCACCAGGCCTCTATCCTATCTAATAAAAGAGTAATATGCAGATTGACCATCACTCCAACACACAAGATGGCTGCCCCCATGTGGTCAAAGATGGCTGCCCCCATGTGGACACAAGATGGCCACCACAAGATGGCCAGCAGGGGAGGGCAGTTGTGGGCGATCAGGCCAGCAGGGGAGAGCAGTTGGGAGGGACCAGGCCTGCAAGGGAGGGCAGTTGTGGGCAATCAGGCCTGTAGGGGAGGGCAGTTAGGGGTGACCAGGCCGGCAGAGGGAAGTTGGGGGCGATTGGGCCTGCAAGTAAGGGCAGTTGAGGGGGACCCAGCCAGCAGGGGAGGGCAGTTAGGGGCCAACAGACTGGCAGGGAAGCAGTTAGGCATCAATCAGGCTGGCAGGGGAGTGGTTAGGGGGTGATCACGCTGGCAGGCAGAAGCGGTTCGGGGCAATCAGGAAGGCAGGCAGGCAAGCAGTTGGGAGACTGCCCATTTAGGCGCGATCCTCCAGGTAGGATCGGGCCTAAACGGGCAGTCAGATATCCCTCGAGGGGTCCCAGATTGGAGAGGGTGCAGGCTGGGCTGAGGGACACCCCCCTCGCCGCACGAATTTCGTGCACTGGGCCTCTAGTAGTATAATATAAAACAATCAAGTATTTTCCAGTGCTTATGGTTTGTAATTCATGGATGGATTCTGCTAGCAACCTTAGGAAAGGGCCAGCATTTTACTTCTACATCAGAGCCCTCCGATTTGATTTTTAGAAAATTTATCTTTATTACATTTTCTGCTTCGAATGGGCTTTGTGTTTTATATTAAAGTAAGCCAGTTTTGTTTCTCTATGGTGCTTGGCATTTAAAATAGAAGATTAAAAACAAGATAGGAAACTTTTCTGTTTAGAGTTATTCTCCTTCCAAATGTGTGTGTGTGTGTGTTCCAGACTTCAAATATTAACTATTTGTTAGCAATCCAAACACATTGTTTCAATTCTGAATAAAATTTGATGATATACATCCAATTTAGCTCATCTTTTTTACCCCATTGAGGAGGAGGTTGAATTATTTTTACACTAGTTTAAATCTCCCCTTTAAACCCAAGAGGGAAGGCAAGAAATAAGCCTTGGGGTCTACTGTTCGTGTCTGTATTCTAGCTGTGCCAACTCTGCTGTAATAAAGGAATTCTTGTATGGCCATACAGACTTGAATCCATGGTGATTGCCGTATGGGAAATACAAATGCCAATGAAACTTAACACTGGTAGTATTCCCTGAGAAAAACCAGAAATTATTTCCCAATTATGTCCTAAGAATGACTTAATGTATTGGTATTCAGAAATAGAGAAACATTTTGGGATCTTCAGAAAAATAGTTCAGAAATAATGCATTTTGATAGTCAACTGTTGATGATTATTTACAAAGAAAGGAAGACATAAGTCCTTTATCCTTGGCTGTTTTGGACATTTTGTAAACATTTTTGAAGATATTTGGAATGATAAAATTAGGTGCAAGAGAAGAAAAGCAAAGGAAAAAGAAAAACTATGAATAAGGTAGATAAAAATAAATGAATCATTTTCTTAAAACCAAATTATGCCACATCTACTGTATTACATTTTTTAAAGTGTGTCTCTATTTTTACATCCTTAGTAGACTTCATCTCTTGGTAATCTAGAAAGTACATTTAAAGAAATTGAAATGCATTCAACTTAATGGTGAAATGTTAATGCCATTATTAGGTACACCTGACTTTCATTGTAGTTTGATAAATTCTTAGTTTCTATTTCCGTAAAATGATTATTTACATATGCAAGTATAACCAACTTTGCTGTACAATATTATGGGTGATCATTGTGATGCTGAGATATAAGGTGCCGTGAAAAATATTTATTGTTATGCTGTATCTTCATTCTTAGAAAAAGGGAGCTATTTAAGGATTGGTTTGCCTTAATTAGTACTTAACTTTCTGTTAAATATCAAGAGAGAGATACATGTTTTCTAACTCAAAAATGGTAGTAATTTCTTGAATATGGATTCAGGATTGATTGATATATCTTTTTCTTTTCTTTTTTTTTAGTCATTCCTTGAGAGTTCTCTTACATCTAGATTTTTATATCATCACAAAAAGATTCTTTGTGTATTGTTACAAACTATAGTTTTATATTAGAAGCATTTCAAATACTTATAATTTGTTGCTTATAGCCAAAGACTTTTTCATTTTCTGGAATAAAGAACATGTTAATCAAACGCCTTAATTATCTTAGCTGTTTTAAGCAGAAAAGAGTTAGAATGAGTTGTGGGTTTTTTAAAAATATATTTTTATTGATTTTAGAGAGGAAGGGAGAGGGGGGATAGAGAGATAGAAACATCAATGATGAAAGAATCATTGAATGGCCTCCTCCTTCGTGCCCCACACTGGGGATTGAGCCTGCAACCCAGGCATGTGCCCTGACCAGGAATCAAACCGTGACCTCCTGGTCCATAGGTCAATGCTCAACTACTGGACCACGCTGGCTAGGCCAGAATGAGTTTTAGAATATAAAAAAAATATTTTCCAAATGTGCTTTTTTCATCAGGTAGGTGAGTTTCTCATTAGTTTGACTCTTCTTTGAATGTAATGAAGTAATAAAAAGAATGACATATTTGAAAAGTAAAGTTTTTTTATAAAGCAGTAAGAAAATTGTGTTGCCAAGAGCTGTTCTTGAATTATCATCACAAAAAGCAGCAGCATTTCAAAACAAAGTACAGAATAAAGAGTCATGTGCAAGGTCTAACATGAAAGATCTTTGAATATATATTCTTGGATCTAGAGAAGCATAGTGACATCTGCCTTTGATTATAGTTGCATAGACAAATTCAAATTCTAGAGCTGTTCTTGAACATTTCAACACACACAATAATATTATGTTCTTGGAATATGGCACATGGTGGTTATTTTTAACATGATTATATATGTCTGATCATCTTTGAAATAAATTATTAAAAAGGACATTTATGGCAAAATCAGAAAGTTTGATGGTTTAAGTCATGTTTATCTTAGAAAATTCAAAATAAAGTATATGAATAAAGGTTTCTGTTTGTTTCACAGTTGGTCAAATTTACAGAAACTGTGCTTTAGTTGCTAAAATGTTTCTGCTTTTATATTATTAAACATTAGTGAGAATGAGAAAATCAGGGTGGTGTGTGTGTGTGTGTGTGTGTGTGTGTGTGTGGTATTTGTAAAGAAAAATAATTAAGAGGATACTAATGTAGAAAAAAAATTAGCATCTGTTTTCACAGTAGCCCTGGCTTCCTAACCTCCAAGAATCAAATCACCATGTGCAGTTACAATCATTTTCACTTGGTGCTGTTTCGCTTTGTTTTGCAGATCGTTTTAAATTTTACCACGATGGACTTGTACAAAAGTAGTTTGTGCTGGTATGACTACATTGAAGTAAGAGATGGGTACTGGAGGAAATCGGCTCTCCTTGGTAAGAGATCAGTTACCTTCTCTGTGGCCATGCATAAAGTCTGTCCTGCCTAAAGACTATTGATTCTTTCAAGAGTCATCTGAGACTTAAAATTGTATGTGACCAACATATTAATTTTATTATTCTTTTTTAAACCACAGCAAAAATACGACAAATAAATAAGTAGATTGATTTAAACTAGCTTCAAATATGAGGTAGTACTCAGATCTGATTTAGAATAATGACTTAGAGTAGCGTTCACATCTATTATGCTTATAGTGACTACTCATCACAGTGTTTCTGTAGTTTTAATTTTAAAAATCATAGTTTTAATGAGAGAATCAGGTAAAGTGTGTGTGTGTGTGTGTGTGTGTGTGTGTGTTTGCTTGCTCAGGCAGCAGAATGTGAGCTGTTAGGTACAGCAGTTGGTAGCTGGTTTCCTATGCCAAGCACATTAGCTGGTACTGTAAACAACACAGTTTTGCTTCTCAGAGAGTTTATTGTGGCTGGGAAGAGACATCTGTAGTTTGTGTCATAAATCATAGCTCAGATTTGATGCTCAGGGAAGTCTGCTGCCAACGTGAAACCACAGACCACACCATTAACTTGCATGAGGCATTTTCCTGTTGCCCTACTTTACATAAAGGTGAGAGCTGTTGGCATGTCAGCATCTATTGATTTTTTTTTTTAGATTGTGACTTTACCTTTATTCTTAGAAGTAGCTTTGCTCAGTTGCATTTATGTACCATACAGATCTTTTTTCTTACCATCTAAAACCTATTGCATGGACACTGTTATATTAAAAGTGACAGCAGCCTTAGGAAGTCCGAGAGAGCCCTGTAGAAATGTTTAAAAAGTGAGGAGACATAAAGATTCGAACGAATTGAGGTTGAGGAAAACATTGTCAGGAACATTTGGATTCTTAGCCTAGATGAAGCAATTTGTGATACATGTATGTACGTCCCAAAGAAAACATTTCATTGAACTCACATTGGAGAATCAAATGTAAATTAAAACATTGGAGAACACTTCCTTCAAGCGCACCATCAGCAGTGGTGTCTGAGGGTCCACACTGCCCTGGTCGGATCCGAGTTTTCATGTGGAAAGCTCTCCCCACTATTTCCTCCAAAACCTTGTCCCTCCTAGTAGTCACCGAACTGGCAACATCAGAATCACTTGGAAGGTTGTTAAAAATGTAGAAATTTATGTCCACGCCATCCCTCCTGAATTAGAGACTGTATTTCACAGACTCCCTGGCAATTCATAGGCACATTACAGTTGAAGAAACATTTCACTCTTTTACATGCCCGAGTTGTGCTTTGCCAGTTAGGAACACAGTCCCTCACCTGTTCGCTGTTACTATGAATTTGTTTCACCTTGACTGCTGTTTTAAATATACTAAAGCCATATACGACATCATTGCCAGGGACACGCAAAAATTGGATGACAATGTATTATTGTTTGTAGAATAATGTCATGTGCGTTGTCATATTTAACCATTTTGTTATCTCATGGAATTTTACCACACAGTGGCAGACATACAGTAATGAGTATTTGTGGAGGGTTGAGGGAAGAAAGCAGACATGACAGGATTTATTATATTCTTTGGTATTGTTCTTGCCTATGGATACACAGTTATAAAAATGTTATAACTTATATTCCATTTTTCTGATACTACTTGTCATTCTGCCTACTAACACTGCAGATTGTAGCGTTATAGATGACATGGAGTGTATACAGTAGCATGAGATCCTCGGAGCAGCATGTCAGCCCCTCTGATAAGTCATCACTGAACCTGGCTAGACAAGGAACTCCACTTTGAGCTGAGGCATAGCCTTAACCAAGTTACTCCTCTACGAATGACCAGACTGACAATTTAAACAGGCTTCTCAGCATCATTTGTACTTTTTTTCTGTTCTTCATAGAATAATATTCCCCACCTTGATGTCCCCACATGACTTTTTACAAGTATGTCTTTTTAACTAGCTATTTCTTCATTCTACAGAATAAAGATACTGACAGGTGGTTAATCTGAGGATATGTTCTAATATTTTATAAACAGACACAAAGGGATTGGTTTATCTACCAGTAAGTAAATAGTAAGGTGAGGTTATTGTTCTAGTTACTAAGGATAGAGATAGGAACCAAATCAGGCCATATATATATATATATATATATATATATAAATATATATATATATATATATGTATATGTATACATATGTGTATATATATATATATATATATATTTACTGTGGAAAGCAATTAGAATACAGAGTCATATTTAGGAGTCTCTCTTTATTGTTTTATTTCTTTTAGGCAGATTCTGTGGGGACAAATTGCCTGAAGTTCTTACTTCTACAGACAGCAGAATGTGGATTGAGTTTCGGAGCAGCAGTAATTGGGTAGGAAAAGGCTTTGCAGCTCTCTATGAAGGCAAGTCACATTGAGTTTTACAGGTTACTTCCTCTAAGGAGCTCTTAATAGAAATATGCTTTCTCTCAAAAACATAGGAGAATAAAAACGAAAAAAAGAAAACTCAGTACAGTGATATTGTAGCTGTATTTTAATTATAAGTTTTTGAAACGTTGTGTTATAATATTCACAAGGATGATTTTTAATAAAAATACTTAGTGAATGTAAATTTCATTTTTAGTACTGTTGATGTAGTAACATAGAAATGTACTCAGGGATGAGTGCTGGGGGGAAAAAGGGCACAAGAGTTCTTAAACTGCAATTTTTTTTCATGATAACATTAGAATATTGTGAAGAACTTATCATTTTCCTTCGCATTGAATTTGTGTCTGTTTGGTGCCTGCACTGCTGAAATGCTGAAATGCTCTGTTAGAGGAAACTGCACAGAACGTAATTGTGCACATTTCTGGAGCATGCTTTGTCTACAGGAGAGGGTCAGCATTCAAGGAAGAATCTGCTGGGCGCTTTGTTCTGTCCTTCCCTAAGACAATACACCGGCATTGTGCTCCTGGCTTGCTCTGCTCCTGCCTGGTTGTGAGTGGAGGAGGCCCTTCTTGCTCCTGCCTCTGCTCAGACAGGAGTTTAGGAAATTTAGAAGACAGCAGACTTCTGCTTCCCTTAAACATTTAAGTAGACGGAGGCATTTTGTTTCAAAGATGAACTGCGTGGCAGTGAAAAGGATTATTTGGAAGGAGCCACAGATGTTGAGCACATGACACTAGCCCACTGCCAGGGACCAGAGTTCTGTGCAGCTTCTCTCCTGATCAGCTCCTTTACCTGAGGTCAAAACACCGAAAGAAGCAGCTCAGGGAGTCACAGAGCAGACTCACACCAAACTTGTAAAATCTCTCAAGGTTTTAAGTGTTAAAAATATGCTTTTTATTTTGAGTAAGATGTGGAGATTTAAAAAGCATATATGCCTGTGCTGACTACTATCTAATATTTATAGTTAAGTGGCTAGAATTTTGGGGGCTTTTTTTTTTTTAAACCATCTAAATTTTTACAACAGTATAACCGGCCAACTTGGATTTTTATAACCTGGTTTTTATGGAATTACTCAGCTATAGGCACTGAACTAAAATGTTATTTTTAGAAGAAAATAAAATGTCATGTCTAGATTTACTTATTTATTTTTTGCTTTCCCCAGCAATCTGTGGAGGTGAGATACGTAAAAATGAAGGACAGATTCAGTCTCCTAATTATCCCGATGATTACAGACCGATGAAAGAATGTGTGTGGAAAATAACGGTGTCAGAAGGCTACTATGTCGGGCTGACCTTTCAGGCCTTTGAGGTAAAGTCTTTTAGGCAACCTTCTTGGAGTGTATGCTCTATAAATGACAGTGGCATTTAAGGGGATCCTCATTAAATAAGCAAAGAACCAGAGAATCAGCGTTTTAATCAGCCAAGAAGCAAAGGATTGCCTATAAAATGTAACATCAAGAGCCAATGTGTTTTTTTCCTCCCATCCTTTCTCTTGTTACAGACATTTGCAAGAAGATTAAAGTGCGTTTACATTATCTGTGCTATTTGAATCAGAATGTTTGAAGTGCTGACAATAGTTTCTTCTGACAAATGCACAGGCTTGTTTCACAAAACTGTTTTAAAGGTCCATTAAATAATAGAACTTTTATTTCTCTTCTAAACTAAGAGGTTAAAAGGTAGACTTTCTTTTTTGTTGTTGTTTGGGGGGAAATCCATTTTTGCCATTATACAGAAAAGTGTTTATATCAGAAAGAGGGATTTAAGTGTCCTTAGGAGCATCTGCCTTGATGAAAAATAGTTATCGAGGAAGAGGTCAGCACCAGCATCACGGTATTAGATGATGCAGAATAAACGAAAGGCCAGTCAGAGTTCTGGAGCAAAGTCTGGGCCCCAAATTGCCAAACTGGCTAATGAGTTATTTTTTGTGAGGTCAAAGGCACTGAGGGATTAGAAGCCAAGTGATAGGGAAGTTATCAGGAACTGCAGAATATGTTTAAGGCAAAAATCAGTCTAGAAATTGAGAGCCCAAGTGAAATGGAAAGGAATGGTGAGATGTGGTGGTAGGTCCAGGCAGGGGGCACCAGATGCCACAACTAGAGATTATTACTTCACGGATTAGAACGTTGATTCACTGTCCAAGCAAGTAGAAGGCAGTAGGGAACCCCGTCGGCTGCCAGGGTGTGCTGAGTGCAGTGACCGTGGTGGTGTCTTTGTCCCCACAGCAGGGGCAGGGGAATCCAGACATTACTTACTCAGAAACCCAGAGAATATTGCACCCCCGCCTGCAAGCTGTGTAATATATTTTTTGAGACTCATCTCTACCACTTTGCATATACCATTTAATTTCCCAAGGCATACATTTTTTTATCATGAAAAAGTTATCTTTTCTGCCGTGGTCATGATGTTTATGCTTTCATCCATTTTGCATGTTTGGAGACCTTGGTTCTGAGATCGTTTGATTCACATTTGCATTTTATTATTTCAATGGAACAATAATGTTATAAATATTATTATTCAAATTAGAACATTTTATTGTTAACAGAAAACTAAAATTGGGTAGGATTCGCCTGCTATTTAGAAAACAAAAAAACTGGTTCACTGAAAAATTATCTACATAATAACCTCCTTACTTATATGTTGTGATATTGCGAAAATTAAGCAGTGGACTGTCTTTCAATATATAACCCAATGATTTATGGAATTTTATTACAGAAGTGATGTCAGAAAATGCATTTATTCCATGTGTCTGAAAACTAGGATAGTACAAAGGGCAAGTAGGAAAGATTTACATCTCAAGCACTTAGAACCATGCCTAACACAGAGTAGTTACAATAAATACTTGTTGATTGAGTGAATGAATATATTATTACTAAGCTTTAGGATTGAAAAAACGTTATGTCATAGTTTGGCTCACAGTACATTTTATTTATTATCTCTAGTTCCTGTTCTTTCTTAATTTTGATTTATTTTCTTAATTTTTAATATATTTTTATTGATTTCAGAGAGGAAGGAAGAGGGAGAGAGAGATAGAAACCTCAATGATGAGAGAATCATTGATCGGCTGCCTCCCACACTGGGCATGGAACCTGCAACCAGGGCATGTGCCCTGGCCAGGAATCAAACTGTGACCTCCTGGTTCATAGACTAATGCTCAACCACTGCGCAATGCCAGCTGGGCTGATTTATTTTCTTATGTCTTCTTTTTCTCCTTCATTTATATACTAGGCATATTTGAATGTCTAATAAGCCTCTCATCTTTAAATGACTAGAACCAAACCTTTGATTGTGTTGTCTTACTCACTAAGCCACTCCTTCTTTGGTTTTCCTTATTTCAGTACTAGTGCCCCGGTGCACAGATTCGTGCACATTGAAAGGAAATTAATTAGAAGGTGGCTGGCGGGTGGGACTGGGCGAGATGGGCCATACATGCCCTAGAGCCAAACACCTGTGGTCCCTCCCTGGCAACTGCACTTGGGGCGGTCCTGCGGCTTGAAGGGCATCTGTGGAGTGAGCGGGGTCCCTCCAGCAGGTTGGGTCCCTCGGCCTGGCCTGCGGGGATCAGGCCCAAAACCAGCTCTCCAACATCCCCTGAGGGGTCCCAGATTGTGAGAGGGCAGTTCTCAGGTGACGCACCCCAGAATCGGGCTCTCTCCTCTCTGGTTCCAGGGTGCATCATCCGAGAACCACCGCTGCCAAGTCACCACAGCTCTGCAGCTCCTGCATTGAGTGTCTGCCCCCTGGTGGTCATTGCATGTCATAGCTACCAATCGGATGGTCGGACAGTCGCTTAGCTTTTTATATATATAGATTTACTATTTCAGTGTGTCTCTATTTACTCAAAGAATATCCTTAATTCTACTTTTTCTCTTTAACCCCGAGGCCAGTCTATCAGCATATTTCATTTATTTTTTTCTTCAAAACATGTTCCATGTATGACCACTTGATACCTACTTTCTGGCCAACAGTCTGGTACCAACACTGCCCCTTCTCACAGCTATGCCCTGGCCCTACTTATCCTGTTCTCCACACAGTCAAAATGATACTTTGATAACATAAGATAGATCATAACACTACTCTGCTTAAATTCTTTCAGGGTTTTTGTTTATACCTAAAATAGAACACAGATTTAATTATCATGGACCAAGGTGTGCCACAATTTGGTCCTAAGCTCCTCCCTCTCTTGGTGCCAGCCCCGCTGGGCCTTCCTTCCTTTCCTCAAAAATGCCAAGTTTACTCCCACGTCACAGCATTTGCCATTGATGTTCTTCAATTTCTAGATCTTTGCATTTTCCCTCATCTCTTACCTAATTCAGATTTTTCTCTCTTTTTTTTGAATGAAGTTTAATCTATTTATTTATTTTAAATTTATCTTTATTGATAAAAGTATTACTTCTTAATCATCAACTCCTTAAAAAATCCTTGCCTGGTAACTCAATTTAAAATATTTTCTTACCTGCAATTGCCTACAAACCATTATTCTGGTTTAGTTGAGTTCATTGCAATTACATCTTTTGGAATTTGTTATGGATTTGCTTACATGGTTATTGTTTGTCTCTCACTAGATATGATCATCAGAGGGTAGGAATCTTACATGTCTTATTGATCACTGTATCTCTAGCATCAGTGGGTGCGTGATTAATATTTGATAATGGGAGGGATGGATAGATGAAGTATATGTGGATGTGGGAGCACATGATGATTGGTAGGTGGAAATTAACATATCCTTCCTTTATCAGAGGTACTAAAGTTTCCATACAGAAGGAAATATGCCTGGATAGGTTTGGTTTATAGAGGACCTAGTGTGCAGTGTGGCTGAATTTATTAACTAGAGATCCTGGGTTCTATGAAATTCAGAAGAGAAAAGGGATTTAGAGATGTCCTAATATACCATCTGAATATTTTTAGATTAGGGAACTGAACTTATGCTATTAACCTAGTATCACACAAATGAGCCCTAAATCAGCATTAATTTTCAGGTACAGTATATCTTCATTACTCACAGATTCTGTATTTACACATTTGCCTACTCACTAAAACTTATTTGTAGCCCTCAAATAATATTCATGGTGCTTCTGGGCTATTCATAGACAGACACAGAGCAGCAAAATATTTGAGTAATGTGACATGCACATTCCCGGCTCTGATGTGCCTTATGGAGAAAATGTGTTAGACCAGCATCATTCGGGTATAAGTTATAGCGCTTTTGGCCATGAGTTCAGTGTTAATGAGTTGACGATATATATTATGGTGCCTTTAAACAGAAACACACAGAAAACAAGGTTAGGTATTGATGACTTGACAAAAACTTTGTTACCAGAAGTTTACAGGAACCTAACGAGTACTAGTATTTCTGTGGGAGCAATGTATCCACAGTGTTTCAGTGTTTTCAGTGACTATGGAACTGAACTACCACAAATACTGAAAACTGACTGTATATATAGTTTTACTTTGTTCTAGTGGTCTTTAGGTGGTTTATTTCATTTAGTCAGTTACCTTTTTATATCAATTTATTTCTGTTTGCATAATATATTTTCAACATACGGCTTATACATTTTACGTTGAAAATGTATAATTTTTAGAAAGTCCTCACCAATCTTCAGTGTTTTGTGTGTGTGTTTTTTTCAGTTATTATTCCCTGATATCAGTCTTTGCCATTTTTCAAAAACGATTTCTATTTTTGTAACTTTTAAATTTTCTATGTTACTCTCTCCCCTTTTAGATAAAAGGGCCCGTAAGATAAACTTATGTACCATCCTGTTGAAATCTACTATAAAGGATTTACTAGCTGTCCATTATTTATACTTTTTGTGAATTTATGTCACGACTTTACCTCTCCTAATGCTATTTAGACTTTAATGTAAGTATAGAAAGAAAATCTGAACAAGTGCTTTGGTTAATGAATCTTGGGTGCTTTTCAGCAGGAAAGGACACGTTTGCGGATATAGAGTCCTGATACTTCTATAACAGGGGTGGGCAAACTTTTTGACTCGAGGGCCACAATGGGTTCTTAAACTGGACCGGAGGGCCGGAACAAAAGCATGGGTGGAGTGTTTGTGTGAACTAATATAAATTCAAAGTAAACATCATTACATAAAAGGGTACGGTCTTTTTTTTATTATTTCAATAGTTTTATTCATTTCAAACATTTTAACAAGAAGAATGTAAACACTAATTATTATAATTTGAAACTTCAAAAAATGGAGGAATCATAGCACAATAACATACCTTATATTGAAGATGGCAAAGGCAAAATAAAATTGCCTAACAAAGGAAAGGTACAAAAGCCTTTCAAATTAAACTTAAATATAATAAAATAATTTAAAACTAAAACAAATAGAAAAGAACAAAATGTGTAAACAGTAAATTAAACATTGTCTTTAGTGCAACTTCCAAATTATGCCCGGGACATAGATGTAGATGGCAATGTAGAGTGGGTTGAAAGGTTTTTGGTCTTTAAAACAACTTCAGTGGGAACAGTGTTGTTGGTCTCCTTTTTTAGCTAATGCATCAAAGTCTGGAGTTAGTTTTGTTGTGGCTATTCTCAGGATAGATCTGAGGTGTTCGTCAGTTAAGCTGGATCTGTGAGGGGCTTTGTTGATGTTCATGACGCTAAATGTCTGCTCACAAACATAGGTTGACCCAAACAGCACCAGTATCTTCTGTGCCATCCTCCGGATGTTTGGAAAAGTGGCTTCATTAAGTGAAGCATCAAAGTCTCTTAGTTCAAGAGAGCTGAATTTCTCCTTTAGGACAAAGTCAGACTGAAGATCAATGAGTTCCAGTTGCACCTCTTCTGGTGCTGTTTCAGGGTTTTGTGACAAAGGACAGGCCACCAGTTGAAGTGACTAAAAGCTGAAAGTCTTTGTTGTTTTATTAACAAGTCATTGTGATGTACAGAATGTGGGAACAGGAAAAAATTGTGTTTGAGTAGAGCTCTTAATCTTACCTCAGAAAGGCTCTGATACTGTGCTCTCCAGGGGCGTGTCTCCCTACATCACCATGATAACGTGTCTACGCATTCCCAGGGTGATGTGGGGGGGGGGGGGGGGGCGGGGACGTGTCCGCGGGCATTACAAGGAGCCTCTGGAAGATTGAGAAGTTGTTCCTTCTACTGAATGGGTGGATATAAATCCGCCCACTCAGAAGAAGGAGCTGTGGCCGTGTTTCCCAATGTTGCCATGCTGGTGAAGGAGCGGAGGGGAGAGCAAGAGAACCCTCCGCTCTTCCGTCTCCGCCGGCCGGATAGAACAGCTGAACGGGCCGGATCCGGCCCGCGGGCCGTAGTTTGCCCACGGCTGTTCTATAATCATACACTTTGTGACTCTTTTTCTTCTCTAGTAGTTATGGGTGCATTGCGTCTGTAGACCAGTACTGAAGTGAGCTTGTACTTGCATGGAGATAATGAGGTCTGCAGTCACTTATGAATAACACTGCTGCTTCTATTCGGCAGCAGTGTTATTCACAAAGAAGCCTCTAAACTACTATCTTACTTGAGCACTTTTAGTATGCAGACATACAGAAGAGAAAATGTTTGGAAGACTGGAAATGTTTATAGTAACAACTTTCAAGAACTGTTAATAAAGCAGAAAAGAAGTGAAATAAACTCAGAGCTGACTTACGTTTACATTGAAATCTCCACACATACATTAATTTAAGTGGGATTAAGTTTGAGGCACTTGTCCACATTTCTACACACTGATTTGGTTGTACTTCCCTTATAGAAACCATAGATGTTTAATAATCTTACCCATCAGTACTGCAAGCTGCAACATTCCAAACTATTTAAAGAAATTTTTATCTTGGCACTTTGTGGACTAACTAAAAGTAATCGTTTGATTATTTTAAGTATTTTATATTAGTTTAATTTGACTAGTCTTTGTTAATGAACTAAGAAGCCTAGACAGGGAGGTCTTAAATTACTTAAAATTTTTATGCTTGTGATATACTATTTTGGAGATGTTTAGCTAAGAATATACATTGGTGGCCCCGGCCGGGTAGTTCAGTTTGTTAGAGCATCATCCCCATATGCCAAGGTTACGTGTTCAATCGTGGTCAGGGCCCATACAAGAATCAACCAATGAATGCAAAACGAATTGGAACAACAAATCGATCCCTCTGCACACCCCCGCTCTTTCACTTGAATCAATAAGTAAAAATTTTTAAAAAGAATACATGTTGGTTAATGACTATTGAAGAGAATTAAGTGGGTCAACAGAATTATGGCTCTGGCTATAATTCTACTCTGAAAGATTAGCATGTGTTTGTTTAAATAAACTTGGCCAAGGTCGCACAACTCGTAACTGGTAGCACTGTGATTGACACCAACTCCATGGCCTGCGCACTCTTGCACCAGGACCTGGTCACAAAGAGAGACATCGATATTTTCTCATAGCATTAAATTCTTATCCTGTATAACATTCTTCATGTATACATTTGTACTGTTTAATCAACATATATGTCTGTCAGTCAGGGATGTGTCTGTTTTATTCACCACTCTTTACACACTATCAAGTGTATATTTTCTGGCCATAACAGATTTTCAGTCAATATTTGCTAAATTTATGAGTAGTTAAAAATAATTGTGTCATAAAGGAAAAAAATCAAGTAGGCAGCATTTAAAAACTTGAGTCACATAAAAATTAACATAAACTAGACTTTTGATTTTCACATGTTGAGAATATTTTTTTCTTCTCCTTTTTTGAGCTGTAATTATTTGTGTATTAGTTTTCATTAAAATTAAATAGTAATAATATCATTAAATAATAAAATATTAAGTATGATAGTAAATTTAAAAATAATGACCTATTATTAAGCTTTTCTTCTTTTATTAAAAATTCCTCTTATTGATAGGATTATTTATTAGGCTCTACTGGATTTTTCCCATGTGGAAATTAATTTTTTTCAGTGACTAATGCTTAGTGACTAACATTGATTTTGCTAGTTATATATACTAACATGTTCTTCCAAAGCAAAGAATAATTACTTTAGCCTCATTGGCATGGCTCTGTGGTTGATCATCCAGCCAAGAACCATGAGACCACCAGTTCAATTGACGGTCAGGGCACATGCCCGGGTTGCGGGCTCAATCCTCAGTGGGGGCATAGGAGGCAGCCGATTGACAATGTTTCTCTCTCATCAATGTTTCCATCTCTTTATCCCTCTCCCTTCCTCTCTCTCTAAAATATCAATAAAATATGTTTTAAAAAGAATAATTACTTGAGCATTGTTTCAAATGTATATAATTTCACAGGGTATTTTCTATAAAAGTTGAATCATTTAGGAGTTGATTGCATTAATTATATTTTGAAACTACACACTGTCACGGGAGAGGGTTATGTTTTTTTGTTATGGTAAAATAGACATAATATAAAATTTACAATTTTCACCATTTTTTAAGTGTATAGTTCAGTAGTGTCAAGTACATTCACATTGCTGTGCAACCATCACCACCATCCCTCTCCAGAACTCTTGCAAAACTGAAACTCTACACACAATAAACAACAGCCTCCCTTTCTCCCCTACCCCCAGCTCCTGGCAACTACCCTTCTCATTTCTGTCTCTATGACTTTATCTACTCTACTCTGATACTTCATGTAATTGGAATCATATAGTATTTGCCTTTTTTGACTGCTTATTTTACTAGTGTACTGTCCTCATGGGTCACCCATATTGTAGTGTGTGTGTGTGTGTGTGTGTGTGTGTGTGTGTGTATATATATATATATACATATATATATATATATATATATTGATTTCAGAGAGGGAGAGAGAGATAGGAACATTAGTGATGAGAGAGAATCATTGACTGGCTGCCTCCTGCACGCCCGAGCCCACAACCCGGGCATGTGCCCTGACCTGAAATCTAACTGTTACGTCCTGGTTCATAGGTCAACGCTCAGCCATTGAGCCATGCTTACTGGGCATCTCCCTTTTTAAGGCTGAATAATATTCCATTGTATTTATGTACCACCTTTGTTTATGCATTCATCTGTTGACAGATATTTGGTTTGCTTCCACCTTTTGACTATTGTGAATGACACTGCTATAAACATGGATTTACAAATATATCCTCAAGACACTGCATTCAATTTTGGGGTTATATACCTAGAAGTGGGGTTGCTGAATCATATGGGAATTCTATTTTTAATTTTTCAGGGAGCATGGGAGAGCTTTTATTGGAAATATTATCTGGAAACTTTGGAATTTTTCAAGCTTTTTACAAATTAGGTACTGCAGTAGATATTTTTGCAGTGTTATATTTATTTAGAAATTTGGTTATAAAATGGAAGCAAAGTGTGTGAATGGGTCCTGTGCAGGGGCATGGGCCTTCCTCTAGGCTGGCTCTCCTTCAGTGTCAGCGCTCACCCACATGCACTGACCACAAAGCTTTGCACCGCCTGGCAGTTTTAGAATGTGAGGCTGACCACGTTAGATAACCTGTAATTGATTTTAGTTTTTGCTAATTGGAAATCACTCAGCTTGTTCATGCTCCCTCTCTAACCTGCTAGTAAAGGCATGAGCCCCCACTGAGTAACGAAATGTAACCTTAATCCCTTCTCACTAATATGTGTACTTGTTTTTCCCTCTTGGTGTATTTGCATCTACTTCCAATATCACTTAAATATCAGTTTTCTAAAAATAGTAGAAGCTTACTATAATTTTCATTGTATTTCCTATATGTATGTTAGGTCTGTTTACATTGAGATAAACTTGGCCACATTCATATATGGTTTGGTTACCTTAAAGTCTGTAATAAATTAACATCATCATTATCCAAACAAATTTATTATATGTGCAGCTGTGCATGGCATTGCATTCAGGTCACATATCTGTGAACTGTGTCCAGGCTATAACTCCAGAAGAAAGTGCTCTTTCTTTTTTTATTGTTTTTATAAATCGCTGAATTTGATATTCTTTTTCTCATGGAACTTAAGGTTACCAGCATAATATCAATACACTTACTCACTTTTTAGCTTCAACCATATTTATTTCTAGCCAGTCAGTATGTTACTTGATTAAATAATTGATATAGCTAGAGCAAATGGTACACAAGTGACATAAATAAAATAACTGAAACTTTCATTTGTGCTCATTATTACTTCTGTGGAGATGTAGTTGAAAAGGTATAATTATAATTAACACCAATATAACAGATTCATTGTGGTGGCATTCTACTTAGGGTTAATTCAGTTAAGCTGGAAAAATATGTAAACAAAGATCACTGAGGTCATTGATAAGATATCCAGAATGGTTGGTGAAGGGGTTATGCATTTCCGAATATTATAAATTCATATGTATGAGGCACATTTTATTTTCTAAGTAATTCAACAACTGTGGCCTTTACTATGTGAGAATACAGTGCATATTTCTAGTGTGTTATCCATAACGCCAGGTGCATAATATTTAATATGTAAGTAATACATAATTCATAAGTAGCTACTAGTGGAATCAATCCTACAATTGATCATTGTTATGCATTTACCCATGAAATATTTATCCTTGTGTTTCATATAAATTATTTAAACTTATTAAGTAGCCAGTGACTGTACTTTAAATTAAAATTTAAAATGACCTATTACATATCTGTTAAAAAATAGACTGAGTTTTATTTACAGGGAAATATCCATTATCTTACTTATTTTCAATCACTTATTTCTTTTCATATTTATATGAAGAAATATAAGTTTTTGTTTCATTTTCAGTAGTGTCTATTTTGTTTTTCGCCTTGTAATACTGTAATTTTTAAAAGCAGTACTCTCCTCAAATATTAATTAAAAAGCTTTTTAAATTAATCTTCTTAATTTTTAGGCTGCACTGTAATTCTGTTGTGGTCTCTTCCTTTCCTCTTCTAACTCACCACCCCCCCCCCACTTCCAATATGATTCATGAGTCAGGGGCAGTTCATTCTGTGCTGCTTTAAGCAAGTGAGTATATGATGGCTTGCTGAGAACATGGGTTATTTCCCCGGCAATTTTGTGTCTAGTTCAATGTTGCTTATTCTTTTATCAAGCCCTACACCTTGAGAGTTTTAGATGTTACTTTATTTGTCCCCTTGACTGAAGAATAGCCTTTGGCCATCTGGAAATGGTCTCATATTTATAGAGAACTTTAATTTTGAAAGGAGTATATTAAAGGCTAAGAGAAGAAAGCCTATATATAGCTGATCAGATTGGCCTGGTCATCTCCAGTGACTAATTAAGCTACTAGTGCCTTAATTAATTATTGCTAGCTCTCCCTCCCCATCTCTCCATTTAAATAGCTACAGTTTAAAAAGTGTGTTTTAAAAATGAGATATTATTTATATTAAATATTTTCTATTCATTCCCATAATCTCACACAGAAAGAGAATACATTTATAGGAAAAAGTCTGGATTTATTAATCAAATTTAATGAGCCTAATGGAGCATCCTTCACACTTCCTACCCCCATTTCTCTTAACCTCTTGTTCCACTTTATATTTTTCCATAAAATGTATTACTTTCTAATAGTTTATGATTTAATTATTTTCCTGTTGATTGTTCCTTTGCTCTCTACCCATCAGAAGCAGCTGAGCCCCACGAGGGTGAGGCTCTGTCATTCTGCTGAGTGCCTGGCAGAGAATAGGCACTGGCTGTTGAAGGAATGACGGAATCCTACTGTGACTGGGAAAAGGAAGCAGCAAATGTAGTTCTTAGTTCTAACCAAATCTGTGCTTCAAAAATCTATTTTTTGTCTTTTGTCCTTATGCTACTTAATTTGAAGACTATTGCTATTAATGTTTGACAATTCAGGAAACAGACTCTTCAAACAACTATACAGTATTTTTGTGCATTCTGGTTGTAGTTCCATGAATGAATGTATTTTGCAACCGAATTCTGTATATCAGCAAAGTGTATGTCAGACAGTGGCTCACAGGGTGCGATACTTTCCATGGTTCTCTAACTTCAGATATCTAATAAGCAGTTGACTCTATTAAGATTTCAGGATGAGTGCCTTCTTCCTATAAAAAAAATAATAAATAAATAAATAAATATTAAGAATTTTATTTAGAAATTGTCTCATAGCTTTTAAATTAATTTCTAAATTTTGGCTCTGTTGCTTTTAGAAGTAGTTCTAGGCAAAAACATGAGTCCATGAACTTACAGTTCTCCATAAGTTTCATAGGCCGACAGTCTGATCTACCATTTGCATTTAGTTGTTGAAGAAGATAAATTGAGTTCTGCCACTTAATATGGGTTGAGGGGAGTGTGTTGAGGTAAAAGTGCTCATCTACATCAGCCGAGGTACTTGGAAAAAGACTCTACAGTATGATGGTCTTTCTACATGTAACTATGCTATCAGTAAAGAATTCCATAGACTGGGAAGTAATGTAATCCATATTATCAGACTTTCCCTAAAAAAGATATCTATAACCTAAAACAGTGTAATATTTGCCAATAGAATTCGAATGCAGCTTTCTTTGAATAAAATAGCTATTTCCTTGATTAACAATGGGCAGTTGCTATAGCTATATTTCTGAGAAAATTTTACACTGCTTTTAACATAATCTGACCCAGACTTTTAATAACCATTATAAGTACGGATGTGTTTTCAGTTCTATTTTCTAAAGAATTACCACTTGTATTTTAATTTTCTTTGAAAAGGCAGTTTAACATTTGTTGATCCAGATGCATACAGATGTATTGTTCTGTAGATTTGTTTTCTATCTCTCCATATCTACCAGAATAATATGAGTCTTTTATCCATGGGCGGTGTAGATATCACCATGCACACTTGCAAGATATGTTCTCATTTAATATAAGTAATCTGCTCTATGACCAATCAGTATTATGGCACTGAGAATACATAATAATCTTACTATAGAAATTGTTTTATCTATTAATGAGACATATGTTCCCATATTTTTACTCTCTAAGATTGAAAGACATGACAACTGTGCCTATGACTACCTAGAAGTTCGAGATGGGAACAAAGAAAATAGCGCTTTGATAGGGCGTTTCTGTGGTTATGATAAACCTGAAGATATCAGGTCTACCTCCAACACCTTGTGGATGAAGTTTGTTTCTGATGGGACTGTGAACAAGGCAGGGTTTGCTGCCAACTTTTTTAAAGGTAATTTGAAATAATTTGAAATGTGAGATTTTCCTTGTCCGGGATAAATGTGATATTTAGCTTTGAGGTAGGGACAACTGGAGTAAAGTTTTATTGAAAGTTGAAGTATGCGCTGTTCATAAGGGGATTTTGGTGGGTTTTGAGGACAAAGGTTATTGGTAAAATACTAGAATTTTGGACTTTGTAGCACAGGGTATTAGTTCCACTAGGATATTCTACCATTTTAAAATGAAATAGGCAAAGTAAAATTCAGAAAGGGATCTATAGACTGGGAGAAAATATTTGCAATATAGTCAACAAAGAATTCATACTGACTTGTAGTTTATCAATTTATTTTTAGGTGACAGCATTTCCAAATCACCCATTATAGAATGGCTTTTACTACATTGGAAAACATTTATGGCCTCTTAGTGAATACCTAGAATGTCTTTTTTTTTTTTTTTTACAAAGAGTATATATTTTCATATAGTACATTTTTGTTTCCATATATAATTAAAAGAGTATATTGGTGTAAAAATATGAAATTATTACATTTTCTGGATTAATGTCTATATAAAAACACTAAGTGCTTTACATTTAAAGAGGTCCAATAAGTTTCTGAGTTTTTCCTTTTTAATTTATATTCACCATGACATATTTCTTTAAAAGCATTTTTTAGGATATCTAGAAAACTATACTATGACATCAGCAGGTGAAGGTGTGTTTTTTCAGTAAGTTTTCCTGTTTCATTCTGAAAAATAATAATACTGTGTCTGAGATAAGGTGATCTGCAGTTGGCCCTGCTCTAGGTTTCTAGTACTTATCTTGGTTCTTACATGTTCTCAGGATGCAGTGACATGAATTCTTGTTTTTCATCTATTAAGGGCTTGCAAATTGTTCCTGCTCCTTTGTTGAAACAATTAATTGGCTCGTTTTCATTCAGAGCTATTAAGCATATCATATTTTCAAAAAATCTTACACCTTAGTATATAAAAACAAAATACTCCAGTCATTCTCTAACTCTTGCCGTCTTTATAGAGGAAGACGAGTGTGCCAAGCCTGACCGTGGAGGCTGTGAGCAGCGATGTCTGAACACCCTGGGCAGTTACCAGTGTGCGTGTGAGCCTGGCTATGAGCTGGGGCCTGACAAAAGGAGCTGTGAAGGTATGACTGGGTTTGCACTTGGCATTCCCTGCTGAAACCCTCTACCCGATGTATTTCTTCATTAAAGTCTCATTCCCTTTCTTTCTGCCTCCCTCTCCCTTTCCTTTCCTTTATAATAACTTCTTTCCTCAACTAGTGAGACTCAATGGTTAGTCACAGCTAATGTGAAACTGCCTGGCTTCTCATTATAAAATCAGTCGTTTCCACCTTTGGTTACTAACCAGGCCAATTGTCTGTCTATCTATCTATCTATCTATCTATCTATCTATCTATCTATCTACCTACCTACCTATCATCTATCTGTCTATCAATCATCTATCTATTTCCGTTTTTATTTCTCTCTGAACCTATATTTTAATCCTCCTGTCCATTCATCTATCACTTACTATTACCTTTTCTTAAACATAATTTATGGTGTGTCTCCCTTATTGAACTGCAGAGTCCTGACTCTGAGTCATCTTTATGTTTCCAGCATCTTGCACAGTCAGACATAAAGCAGGAACTAAATACACTTTATTAATAAAAGATTCATAAACAAAGACATTCTGTCATTTTTCTACATTTCCTCTGTAATTCTAAGAAAAGATTTCTTGTACGGTGTTTTGTTGCGATGTCCTGTGATCTCTTCCTTCAGAATTTAAAGCTGACTCTTCCATTTCCCGTTTCACACTGAAGGCCTCATGCTTGAGTAACAGACAAAATACATAAATTGATCTGCTTCCTCCATTCTGTTCCTCATTTTTTCCTCTCTGAATATTTCTACCAAAATCATTTTCATAGAACTTGAGACATTTTAATATCATTCATGTATGTATTGAGGCTATTTTTGTTTCCAACAAAAGTGTAAGCTTTCTACACATGAACACCTTGTTCTCTACTGTATCTGTAACAGAGGACATAATAAGTGGCAAAGGGGGCAGGATTATTTGTTTAATGAATAAATGCCACACCCCAGTGACCTATTTATAAAATCAAGGACTCTGTTTTTTCTTAAAAGTTTGTATAAGTGTATATATGTGTGTACATATACATATATATACACTGAGTGGCCAGATTATTATGATCTCTGAATGCATAATAATCTGGCCACTCAGTGTATATCCTATATATTAAAAGGCTAATATGCAAATTGTTTTCTCAACCAGGAGTTCTACCAGCAGGCAGGCTGGCCAACCACCCATGTCCCCTCCCCCTGGCCAGGCTGACTGGACCCCACCCATGCACGAATTCATGCACTAGGCCTATACACACACACTGAGTGGCCAGATTATTATGTGTTCAGAAATTATAATAATCTGGCCACTCAATTATAATAATCAGAGAGAGAGAGAGAGAGCGAAAGAGAGAGGGGGAGAGGGAGAGAGAGAGAGAGAGAGAGAGAGAGAGAGAGAGAGAGAGAGAGAAGGACAAAAGTAGGTTTACAGTTGTTCATATGAAAAATAATACAATAATTAATAAATAATAATATAAGAATAAACTTTCATATATTCAGAACTGTAAACCTACTTTTGCCCCACCATACACTCACACACACACACACACACACACACACACACACACACAGGCAATGAAAGCAGAGAACAGTTACTTTAGGTAACTCTTGACTCCCTAGCAATTAATTGTAAATCAAATATAATACATATTCTTTTCACTCACCTTCCTCTTGGATTCCCTGATTTTGCTGACCTCCCTCTCAATGAGGAAGAAGGGTAACATAAATAGTACCTCTTTTAAATAGCTCATCCAAAGGGGGAAAAAATGTTTTTAATTGGATTTTTTGAATAATACCTATGTTCTATTTAGTATAGTTTATCTTGCTTGCTACACAAACAACTGTTTCCAAGAATTGCTTGTGTTGGGAAAAAAGAGTCTTAAGAACCAATTGATCGTGGTCTTACAGCATCAGACCCCATTGTGCTTTACCTGTACTTTTCATTGATTCTCACAGTTACCATATGGTGTAGATATTATTACAGCCATTTAAGAGACAATGAGCCCTAGCTTATTTGGCTCAATGGATAGAACATCGGCCTGCAGACTGAAGGGTCCTGGGTTTGATTCCAGTCAAGGGCACATGCCTGGGTTGCAGGCCCCATCCCCAGTGTGGGGCATGCAGGAGGCAGCCGATCAATGATTCTCTCTCATCATTGATGTTTCTCTCTCTCTCTCCCTCTCTGAAATCAATAAAAATATATTTTAAAAAAGACAAGGATGCAGACACCCAGTTTTCCTTATATTAATCACCCAACTTTAAAATGATCTAAAATGCTATAGTACAGCCATTAACTACTAGCCTTTGCTTGGTTCCAATGCTACAAAATAGCAGTTTATAAGTGGGACTAGATGATTAAAATAGTTGTACTAAAGACTAAGGAACAGAGACTGCAATGCTCTAGATCTTGAAAAATCTGAAAGATGGTTGAAATTTAATGCTGAGATGTTGGGTTATCAATGGGAAGGTGCTGAGATGACTTTGTTAAGGAAAAAATATTTCCTTTTCTTTTCTTCTAGCGGCTTGTGGTGGACTTCTTACCAAACTTAATGGCACGATAACCACTCCAGGTTGGCCCAAGGAGTACCCTCCTAATAAAAACTGTGTGTGGCAAGTGGTTGCGCCAACCCAGTACAGAATTTCTGTGAAGTTTGAGTTTTTTGAATTGGAGGGCAATGAAGTAAGTGAATAACAAATATAATTTTTTCTATTGTGTTTTCGGATTTCCTGAAGGCAAACTGATAACTAAAAATAAAGGAAAGAAAGAATGTATTTTGGTGGTACAATAATATAGATATTGTAGTCTTTCTTTGCTCTACTGCTCATTTCTTCAACTGCTTATAATTCCTGTTGGCATTGGATAATATTTTAGACTGTTTCTGAGAGACTGAAATTACTTAGAGGGAGTTTTTATTTAATGTATTAATATGCAGCATTTTGTGATTTATTAAAGAAATTTGAGAAAATTAGGGTCAACTTCATGTCACATAGACTTTTCTAAAATGAAAATAAACCAAAATCCACTGGTTGAGTCATAACAAAAATATTTTTTTGGGAGAACCCAGTATATTTGACTTGTGGCAATGGATATATTTTCATTACATAACTAGTATTTTATTATGAATATGTTCCCTGTTAACAAATAAGGGAAAATTAATACTTTACCCTTAATAAAAGGAACATTTGGTTGATATTGTCTTTGATTTACAAAATTTATATTTTAACCTCAATAAAAATGGACTTAATTGATGCTATCTTTCCTTTACAAATACTTACTATAGTGAAGGTACAGTTTTCTGTCAGGTGATCACATTTAAACAAGTGAAATGATTTATTTAAAAGGCACTGCTGTGTGATTTTAAACCTCTTACTAATGGCTTCAAGGTAAAAAAGAAGTTGCTGATTTTTGTGTTTCCTTAAAGGAAATTCAAGTCTGAAATGTGATTAACATATGTATTTCAGAGAATTGTAGACTTTTAGGGCTCACTGGACATTTTGAGATCTTCTTTACGTCATATATACATTTTATGATGGGAAAGACCACAGTTTATATTCACCACATATTTTATCCATATGGAACATTCTTTTCCTTTAGTATTATCTGAAATTTAGAGGAACTTTGAATGACGAAAATAATGTTTATAGTACTTTTAGAAGAGCTTTCATATGAGTGACACTTTTTGAAAATGGGAATCTCCCTACCAGTACTGTGGTTTGATACGAACTTTATGTTGAATGACTTCTATTCTCTCAGTTTTCCCTAAAGCTATTAGTTGTGGCAGATAGGACATTTTGATTCATTCATTGATAAATGTTCCTAAGAAGGCTAGAAGTTTATATTCAGGAGGAAGTGGGGGTGGCTCTAAGTAAATTGAGCATTGTGTTCCAAAAGCATGTTTCTCATGGTAATGGTCTTTATTCATGGAAACCCCATACAGACTTAGTAATATATCTCAGAGTCTTAAACTTATAACGATGTCCCTGTGTGGAAGGCTATTACAAAATTCTGTGTATTTTCATAGTTGGATGTCTTAGCTATCCTATCTAATAAAAGAGTAATATGCAAATTAACCATCACTCTGCTACACCCACAAAGCCACACCCACCAGCCAATCAGGAGCGAGTATGCAAATTAACCCAACCAAGATGGCTGTGGTCACGGAGTAAGCAGGAGGCTTGGGTTTCCCCGGCAATGGAGGAAGCCAAGCTTTGCACACACCCTGGACGGCCCAGGCCTCCACTCCAGGCTACAAAGTTTCAATTATAGAAGATAAATAAATCCCAACAAAAATAGCTGCGGCCATGGAGCAAGCAGGAGGCTTGGCTCCGCTCAAGGCTACAAAGTTTCAATCATAGAAGATAAATAAATCCCAGATCCCAGGGCCTCCGCTTAGGTCGCCAGGGGGCGTGGCAGGCCTGCAAACCACCACAGGCCCCTCGCCCAGGCCACCCCACCCCCAAGAGAACCCCCACCCTGATCCGGGACACCCTTCAGAGCAAACCAGCTGACCCCCACCCGTGCAGCAGGCCTCTATCCTATCTAATAAAAGAGTAATATGCAAATTGACCATCACTCCAACACACAAGATGGCTGCCCCTATGTGGTCAAAGATCTTGCCCCCATATGGACACAAGATGGCCACCACAAGATGGCCAGCAGGGGAGGGCAGTTGGGAGGGACCAGGCCTGCAAGGGAGGACAGTTGTGGGCCATCAGGCCAGCAGGGGTGGGCAGTTGGGGGCGCTCAAGCCTGCAGGGGAGGGCAGTTAGGGGTGACCAGGCTGGCAGAGGGAGGGCAGTTGGGGGGGACCCAGGCCTGCAGGAGAGAGCAGTTGGGGGGGACCAGGCCTGCAGGGGAGGGCAGTTTGGGGGTACCAGGCCTGCAGGGGAGAGCAGTTAGGGGTGACCAGGCCTGCAGGGGAGGGCAGTTAGGGGTGAACAGACCTGCAGGGGAGGGCAGTTAGGGGCAATCAGGTTGGCAGTGGAGCAGTTAGGCATCAATCAGGCTGGCAGGGGAGTGGTTAGGGGGTAATCAGGCTGGCAGGCAGAAGTGGTTAGGGGCAATCAGGAAAGCAGGCAGGCGAGCAGTTGGGAGCCAGCAGTCCTGGATTGTGAGAGGGATGTCCCCGATTGGAGAGGGTGCAGGCTGGGTTGAGGGACACACCCACCCCCACCCCACCCCCACCCCACCCCCACCCCCCATGCACAAATTTCGTGCACCGGGCCTCTAGTTTAAAATAAAGGCATGAGCAAAAACCTGACCTATAGAATACAGAGTTTAGCTAAAACTTAGTTTTTTTATTCACTCAATGGATATCCAAAAGGAAAGTCAATGTCAGCTTTAGCCTTGGTTACATTCTCCTATCCAATGTCAGATCCCTCTCTAAACAAAAGTTGCAACTGTAACAAAGTAGATAGAAAAATTATTTCATTTTTTCTAGCAATATTTTGCTGATTTATCACCTATTTAAAACCACAAGAACCAGTAATTTGAGTTGACATATTGCAAAGTACAGATCATACCCCAAGGTTCAATCATATGCATTGTTACACTTGCTAGTTACACATTTTTGTAATAAGGTCATTCATGCAAGATATGTTCTTTAAAGTGCCCTGTTGAAACTTTAGAATTGTATTATGGAAACATCTGTTAGTGGCCATAATATTGCTTAAGAATACCTGGCATTCACTTAGCTTCTTCCATTTTGATGGTGTTTGTATATTACATATAAATTCTATCGCTTTTTAGTATAAATGTCTGCCTCCATCCCACTGTATAGAATTATTGTTGTTTGTAGTCCTGCAGTAATGCTGCAGAGCAACTCAAAGAAATTAAGAAACATCAGTTTGGCCCTGGCTGATTTGGCTCAGTGGATAGAGCATTGGCCTGCAGACTGAAGGGTCCCGGGTTGGATTCTGGTCAAGGGCACATACGTGGGTTGCGGGCTTGATCCCTAGTTCCGGGTGTGCAGGAGGCAGCTGACCAATGATTCTCTCTCACTGATGTTTCTATCTCTCTCTCCCTTTTCCTTCCTCTCTGAAATCAATAAAAATATATTTTTAAAAGAAATATCAGTTTGATAAGTTTGAAAGACAAAGGATCCTTTTTATTATATAAGTGCCTTACTTTGAAATTTCCTAACTGTGCTGTTCTGATTAGAATGAAGTTACTGGGAGGCAGCTCTAGACCAAGCCAAATTCCATATTATTAATCACCACACTGCAATGTAGAAGATATATAATTTGGGGCAAGTTATATAAAATTTTTGAGCTTCAGTTTTCTCATCTCTATAATAGAAAGGATCATGTCTATTGCTATTGGTTACTTCATGGACTAAATTTCATGTAGCTGTTGTCAGCATTAAATAAGATGGTATATGACAAAATTTTTCCACAGTTCCTAGTGAAAACTTAAATATTTGAAAATTTAAAGAGTTATAAGATACATGCTGTAAATATATATAAACAAGCTCACATTTCTGTCTCTTAGTTGGGCCCTTTCCTTGAGTTTTTTGTTGTTGTTGTTGTTACCTATCCATTCCAATTTAATAGAAAATACAGCATAGGAAATATAGTCAATAACATTGCAATAATCAAATGTGGTGCCAGAGGATACTTGAAATATTGGGAGGACCACTTTGTAAAGTATATGATTATCTAACTACTATGCTGTGCAGCTGAAACTAATATAAAATAATACTGAGTATCAGCTGTAATTGAAAAATAAAATTAAAAAATAAATGTCAGTTATCTGATACTTCCAAATCCGGTGACTATAATAACCATGTGTGTTTTTTACTAGGTTTGCAAATACGATTATGTGGAGATTTGGAGTGGCCTTTCCTCTGAGTCTAAATTGCATGGCAAATTTTGTGGTGCTGAAGTACCTGAAGTGATCACATCCCAGTTCAACAACATGAGAATTGAATTCAAATCTGACAACACTGTATCCAAGAAGGGCTTCAAAGCGCATTTCTTCTCAGGTATCAGTATTCAAGCTGCATGTGCATATTGCACATTTTCCAGGACGATTGGCTTAAATAGCAATGTTACCTCTTCTATAAAAGCAACTTGGAGGTACATAGAATGCTTGAACATTTATCCTAGGATGAACAATTTTTTACATAAAATCAGGATGTTAATAATAGGTGCCCTATTGAAATGTAGCTCTCAAACACTTAGATATTATATCAACTAATCAAATATGGTAAATGGTATAAGACAAAATTATTACAATAATATTTTCATACAGTGACTTCACTCTTTACAAGTGATGGGGATAATAATACCAAACTTCCAAAAACGGTCAGACCTTTTCAGAATAATTTATCTTTGTTTTTAAATATGTGGTCTCATTTTAGAAACCTATTTTTTAATTCTTACTATTTAGCAACATACTTCTCTTATTAGTATATATGTATTCTTATTATTAGCTGATATTAAAATCACATTTTGCCTCATCACTATAGAAGTGACTTATTGCAGGAAGAGAGTTAGTACTAAGGAAATTATCATTTTACTAAAAACAATGTATTAGTAGATATATTTAGCATTTGACACTTCTGTGTTTGGAATTTAATAGTTTAATGAACTCACAGTAAAATTTATCTCTTAAAGAGCTGAAATTTGATAAAAGGTCCCTAAGTCTTAAGAAAATATATAGAAAATCAGTAAAATTACCTTAGTTTCCCAATTTCATACCTAATAGAAATATTATTGTGAAATTTTAAAACTAGGTAAAATTGTAATAAATTGTAGTATAGCAATCTGTTCTGCCTTTCAGACTGGGGAAGCAATTTACAGCAACTGAATTCCAATTATATTTTAATATTAGGTAATTTGGATTGAGTTAATTCAAAGTCCATTTATTCCAGTCCCCATGTGTTTAAAATTAATGAGATTTACAATAGCAAGGGTTTGTTTGGAGTTTTCAGTGTAATTGAAGTTAATGGTTCATAAGCTCCATTGAGCTTCAAGTCATACACAAAAGTACATTCAAAATACAATGGATTTGATTCCCTTGTTCTCATTCCCTTCCTTCCCCCAGATTTAATTGCCTTTTAAAAATTGTTCTGAGGCATTCATTTAAGATTTATATTATTCAAAGTAGACTTTTAATATCCTATTTCAATGAAAAAAGACTTGTTAGTCTTCACTCTTTTAAAAATATCATGGATGCTGCAAATTTTAGGTTTCCAGTCATTAGATATAAGGCTTCTTATCTTACTTAGAGCCACCAAATTATTCATTTTAAAAATTGAAATTATAAAATAAATACATTTGATAATCATATTAATATTATTCAGGATCACTCTCACGTTAAATTAGTTATTCATTTTATTTAATAATACTTTTTATAAAAGGTACATGTTATGTATACTGGTGACAAAGCACAATTAAATTTAAAGTTACCAGAATATTTAAAATTCACACTCTGATATTTTTGGTCAGGAAAAACTTTCCTAATCATAAAGACAGGTCATTTGTTTATGTCTTTAGAACAGTGCTATTGAAATATAAGGCATGCTACTTTAATTCTTATAATAGAGATACGAGGGCACGTACAAAAGATGCTGTTCTCAGCACATGGCGAACATAATCTTTATTACAATTTCTATGTAGTCGTATAATTGTAAAATTATCTGAGTACCATGGTAGTACTAAAGTTCATAATAGTTAATTTGCTGTAAATCACATTAACTGATTCAGATGATTTTAAGAAATTGTCTCTGTTTTTAGTATTTATCAGTGATGTATTTAAAAATTATAAGTCAACAAGGTGACAACACTTCATTTTGATAGAGTTTAGCCTAAATTGTTTGATGGCGTGTTGGTAGTAAAGTACGCTGAACAATGAAGTTCAAGGGGAAGTTGAACCCCAAGCCGTCAGATAGCTGCCATTTTGAGAACTTTCTATGCAGACACTCAATACCTCTAATCACAGTAAGGCTGTGACATTCTCCTTGTTATATTCATTTGACAGATAAAGCAGCTGAGGATAAACTGCTTAGTGTCACAGTGCATGGAAACCCACCCTTTTTTCTGGTTTGTCTCAGCTATAAGAGCTGACCATGCCCTTTGCAAATGGCGTTATTTACATGTTATACTGAACATATTTGTGACCTGAAAAATCACCAGATACACTTTTCACCCTTTTATTAGATTATTATTTTGTAAAGTCCAAGATAATTATCATTGAGTATAAACTTTCAGTGTTGTTTTTTTTTTCTTTTTTGATGTATTGAAAAGTCTTGGCAGTTTGTCAGATTCATATTTAAAGTACTGTGGTTCTGGATGCGTAAGTAGATCTGTTTCACATTTAAGTTCCTGGGGGAAATGTCTGCTCAGGAAAAGGAAAGATAAAAACATTACAGTTGTAGTAAAGAGCTGGTGTGGTGCTATCAAGAAATGGCAACTAATAAGGACTTGTTACTTAATGTCCTAATTGTGATCATCTCACAAAATCAGAATTTACAAAAGATCACCCATTTTGATAGATAGGTGCTTCTCACATTGAAATTATTATTTTAGTTTTAATAATGCTTCAAGTATAATAATAGATAGCCATGTATTAATTTAATGATAAACTAATGATTCCATGTATAAATAGTTATCTACGATAAAATATGAGTGGAAATCGCGGTAGAAAACTAGTAGTATCTGTGCATTATGCACACAGCCATGCATGTAAGTGGGAGCAACCCTGAAAGCTGCTATGCAAAAATACCAGGAACGTGTATATTAAGATGGAGAGTTGGTGCATTATAGTTCTTTCCCAATTTTTCTCAGTTTTCATTAGATTGAAATATAAAAATAACTTTAGGAAAAAAACACATATCCTATCTCTACCTACCTGCTACCCAAAACATTTCTAGGCTTGCAAACATTACCTACTATACCTTGATCATTTAGAGTTAAGAAAATTAAAAATTCATCTATTTTTTGATTAGTTAATAAATAGTAATATAAGTTAATATTAATATGTACTTTTAGTTAAATTTTACAATTTTAATTTTATAGTTAATTTGTAATATTTATGTTACTGTAGTCTCTTGATTCCAATAATTACAGGCTGCTGTTGTTTCTTGTGATTAAGCCCTAATAAATGTTACTCTAGTGTATCTGTTAATCAAGAGATATTTTTGAAGACTTAGTCCTTTTTTTAAATATTTTTATTGATTTCAGAGAGGAAAGGAGAGGGATAGAGAGATAGAAACATCAATGATGAGAGAGAATCACTGATTGGCTGCCTCCTGCCCACCCCCTACTGGGGAGGGGGGGATCAAGCCCACAACCCAGGCATGTGTCCTTGGCTGGAATTGAACTTGGGACCCTTTAGTCCACAGACCAACGCTCTATCCACTGAGCCAAACCAGTTAGGGCTGAAGACTTAGTCTTAAATGGTTCTGTTTGTAACCAGTGCTTTAAAAATTTCAGAGGTGGTTATGAATTTATGAAAACATAATGAGTAATATACCATGTTCAACTATTTTTCCACATTCTTTTTCTAAGAACAATTACTAAAGGAGCCAATAGAAAGAAGAAACAATATCTGACAATAGGTCATTCCATATTATTTGAAGAGGAAAGCTATTTAGAGTCGATTCTAGCGTTCTTTCTGCTGTGATGCATCAAGGAAAAAGACAAGGAAATGTTTTTAGGTTTTTAATGTACAGTATACAATGAAAATATTTATAATCATACAGAGATGTCAGTTATTTTTGCACATAGCCTTTCATTTTAAAAGCACTTTATAGGCCTAGGAAATGGAAGAATGACTCTAAGAACTTATTAGCAGTCATTAATATCAATTTCCTGCCATGTCTATGTTCATAAAAGTGAGAAACCATCACATATGAATTCTGATTTAATATCTTAAAGTATTTAGTATTTGAAGAATAAACCTCATTTAAAAGCAGTCTTCCTCACAGATGACTAATGGGAATGTAATCTGTTACTGATGGACCTAGTAACTTACTTTGTGGAAAAAATAGAATAAAAATCAGATTTCCTGACTCCCACGTTTGTGTCTGTAGTAAATAAAGGAGTCAGATAAAATGATTTGTGCAGTTGTTCTATCTCTAAATTGAAGTGGTTTCTATTGATATGCTCCCTAACCTTATTCACCTTTCACCATATACAGATATTTCTTTACATTGCCCCTCCTATACATTATTTCTGTCATGGAATGGTCATCAATATTTTAGAAGAAATTCAACCCAATTTTATTCTAACAAAACTTTAAATATTGGTGTGATTAATTTCAAATGGGAATATAAAAACTTTCCTATGATTTTGAATTCTGTTCCAAATTTTTGTTATTAATGATATTTAAATATTTGCATATCTTAGAAAGCATAAATTATCTCTGTTGTAGGTCATAGTTTACTAGTGCTTTTCTGAAGGTGATTATTCATTCCATAGTTTTGTGCTGAAATCTATGTATGCAATGTCTGTGTGTACACATGCATGGGAGTGTGTGTGCACCAGTGTGCATGGGTCTATTTATTTTATATTTGAGCATTTACTGGGAGTTTACTGCTCATATATGTTTCTGTTCTGGTGCATGGACCCTTCTTTTTCCTACAGACAAGGAAGCTTTCTGCAAAGAGAAAATTTTTATTTTTGAATCTTGCAAGAACTTGATACAGGTTGCCACTTCAGTTCCATCCAGTAGGTATTATTCTTAGACTGATGGCCTCTGACAGTCTCAGAGATGCTCTGCAGGCCTCTGTGGGGAAATGCCACCTGCTCTGCCCCTTTAATGGACCTGTTCTTCATCTAACATGAAAGAATGGAAAGTAGATATGTCCATTCCAATGAAGGAGGCTCATTTCCATCTGCAAAAAATAAATGTTTTTATTTCTACTTAATAAAACATTTATTCCTCTCACTAATAAAAAACTATTGTAAAAATTTTGTGCCTACAGTATGAAAATGCTAGAAAATTTCAAATGAATTATTGATCAAATTCTCAATGACTAAGTTTATTATACAGACATTCTGAGAAATATTTAAAATGCTGCACCCTTCTTGCTTCTCTCCTTTGGATTTTCATTGTTCAAAATATTTGTAATTTGCGTCCTAGGAGAAGAAATGGGGGAAAAAGTGAAAACATAATTGTGTTTGCTAATAGCTTTCCCCCCCTGGTTTGATGACCTTTCATACATAAGAAATCCAGAATATACTTGTGGAATTAGGTATTTTATAATGTTGCTATTTCTCATCAACATAGATATTCTGAAATTACATCCACTTTAATTAGAATAGGTATTTACTTCTATTTGAACAAATGTGTGTGTGTTTTAATAACCTCACCATGTTCACTACTTCATAGACAACTTAAAATATTAAGTTAAGTACCTTTCTTTATCTGAATGATGTAAGACATCTGGATAATTTTAAGTGTTCCAATGTTTACTGAAATTTTCTCTTTTCATATGGCCATTTGACTCGTGGGGGCACAGTTTTATACGCTACTTTGCTGGGCATGATGACTCCTCTGCTGCTGTTAGTTACTGTATTGATTAGTCCACTTTTGAATTTAAGCTAAACTTTAGATTAATCCATACATATATTCTAGCATATATCCTTAATTTTATGTAACATTGATTATATTGGTTGACATTAGATGTTGAAACAAAGGCAGGACACACCAACTCATGGGGAAACTAAAATGTAATAGATACTTAGACAATAATGAATATATAAAATCTTTTTCTTTCTCCTCCTTCTGCTCTTCCTCCTTTTCCTCATTCCTCTAAAAATCATTTTAAAATTATTTTTCAATCACAACAGACATATGAATAATTAGCTATGAAATACCACTATTCTAGTTTGATTGGTTTTACTTTCAACATTATTTCCCTTTAGTTATCATTACCACAGGTCAGATTATATTCTATCAACTCTGAAGAAAAAAAAATCCTCCTTAGAAATATAACCTAGTGACTTGAGATTTCCAGCAGAATGAAGCTTCAATGTTAGAAATATTTATTTTGTGTTAGAATTATTTTCATGATGAAGTGACTATGGATTTAAAAACTCGGCCCTAATAACTTGTGTTCACTCATTTTTTAATTATAACAGTTTTATACCTGATGTATGGCAATCCAAACAGATCCAGATGAAAGGAGGATTCAGGCAGTCCCTGCTACCATAGGGCTTGTCACTTAGCAACTACTCTGCTTACAGTTGTTAGATTTTCAACCAACTCTCAAGTCCGGTTGACCTATAGTACAACTAAAGTTCACTCTGTCGAGTTACTTTAAGTACAACAAGCTATCATTACATAAACATTTTCATTGGAGAGTAAGAAATTCTGGCACCAGGAAATTTTATATTGGCTCTTTCCACTTAACAAACATGAAGTGTATTCTATATCCACTCATGAGAGAATGAAGCATCTTAAGACCCTCTGGAAAGGAACATAAAAACAATAAATTTAGAACATTTACTGCTTGGCTGTCTAAAACAGAAAATGTAGGTAGGTGCCACTATGGTGGCAGGAAGTATGATTTACCATCCACTGTTTTGCATTAATCATTAATAACTCAAACTATAATTTTCACTCTTGATGCAAATAAGGGAGCAGGGATTCCACATTATTATAAATTTCTCTAAAATTAATTTTACCAGGCTCATTTTCTATTAAATTCTAATTTCTACACATGTTGGTGTTTGATGCTAGGTAATTTTCCTTATTCTACATTTTGTGTGTGTTTCTTTAGTCTCCATAGTAAATATTAAAAGTAAGAAACTGTTAAAAATAGGTAGAATACACATAAATCATAGAGATATTGATTCTGATATGTTCTTTAAAACTTTGGGACTGCCTGCTTCTATTTGGAATATTTTGATATTACCAATGCATGAATATATGCCAGGAGCTGTGTGGACTCTGCCATGCAATCAGCCCCCAAAAGGGGAAACATAGATGTATCTGTAAAAATCACTCAGATACTTGAATAAAAACATCTTTCTTAAACCCATCTTCATAAAGTGAATAGTGATTGGATAAAAATGTAAATGTAGTATTTGCTATTTGTGACCTACCATGAGCTCACAAATTCCCTTTAGAAAAATAAGTTGAGTGTAAATTATGAATTCAGCCTAACTCCTGATACGACTTCATGTGTCCCTTTTGTTCTCTGTGGTGTGGGAGTGATGACAGTTTGAGTGACATGTCATCATATATGTGTGTCATGAGCAATCTGTCGACTTTGACAGACAAGCCAGCCGTGGACTAAGAGCTGAGGGACATGATGTGGTGCTGATGGTGCCTCTCCCTGGATTGACTGCCTGCCACTAGTTTGGCTTTTGTTCCTATAGTGCATTTGTTGGCTATTTCTCAAAGCTCATACTTCCCATTCTAACCTTTGCTTCTAGCATAATAAAAGCCCTTTTAAGGAATTACTTATTAATAAACTGGGCTGCTGGAGTCGATTTTTAAAATAAATACAAATTAGCTTTCTTCTTTAGGAGAGTCTGTTGATGCCTTTTTCTGTCTTAGAATATTATGAAATGTCCAAATTCATCAATATTTAGCCTAACTGCAATGTTAATGAAAAAAATCAACTAGAGTAGTTACACTAACTAATTTTTAAGTGATTATACACAAATCTTGGAGCCTTATTTAGCCTCTCTAAACACCGTGGTTAATATATTGAATTTCTCTCTACTTTAATGCCATTTCCTGCATTTATTCAAACTACTCTCAGTTTTACATTTATTTTTAAATATTGACAATAAATGTTCAGGATTAGGTGTAAAAAGATCTGCTCTTTCTCTATGTCCTACTCAAAACTTCTACTCCAGGAGTGAAAGAGGACTACAAGTTCTCATCCTGGCACAAATGGTCTTGGACACTCAATTCATGGTACAAGGCGCCAAGCTGAACAAGGACTGGGTAGAACTAAGACACTATCAGTTTTTTTGTTTCTGTGTTTTTTTTGTCTTTTTTTTTTCTCTGTTGGGAACAGGGTAAGCTGTGGCTTAGTTTATCCTTTTCCAGTGTTAACCAAAACTAAATGATTCTTCTTTGATATTCTTTGTTTTTAAAGCTACTTACTAAACTATGGGGTTATCTCTTTGCTAGACAAGGACGAATGCTCGAAGGATAATGGTGGGTGTCAACATGAATGTGTCAACACAATGGGAAGCTATGTGTGTCAGTGCAGGAATGGATTTGTACTGCATGAAAATAAACACGACTGCAAGGAAGGTATGAAGGGCGTGTTCTTTTTTAAAAAAATCTTTATTGTTGGAAGTATTATATGTCCCCTTTTCTTCCCCCACTGAACCCCCTCCAGCCTGCCCCTGCCCCCTGCCCCAGGCCTTCACCACCCTATTATCTATGTTCATGGGTTATGCATATATGTAACATGGTCTTTGGTTGATTAACTCCAACCCACCCACCTTCCCCTGCCTTCCCTCCAAGATTCCACACTCTATTCCATGCCTCCATGGTTCTGGATTTCAGGAGTGTTCTTTTCTTGACAACAGCTAGAATTTCAGGCCGTTTGGGTAAACTCTGCTTCCAGATAGAGTTCTTTTGTATCAATGAGTGATATCACTTAGGAGTGTTCAAATGTCAAATATATATACATGCATGCAGTGGTCCAAGACCCAAAGCAAACTGTTGGAAACCTCATGTTACCTAAAGAGTCTGCACTTCACGCATGGGTAGAATTAGAATAACTTTGTATAACATAGTTACTGCTGTGATGCCATCTGGCAGCCAGAAAAGTACCACTTTATCCCCAGGTTTTCATTGGACAGACCTTTTGACAGTCTTCATGTTTAAGCTGAATTTCTGCTAAAGGCTTTGCATTTGGTTTAGTTTCCCTCCCCAAAATATCTCATATACGTGCTATATGAGTGATGCCACTTTAAATACCAGGAGAGTCAAACTCAGATGCCTACCAGAGAAAAAGTATTTGAAAATGGAGATACTGTGCCATTTAAAGTTTTAGTCTTGGTTTTAGCAAAAGGAAGGGAGGGAGGAAAGGGAGGGAGGAGGGAGGGAGGGAGGGAGGGAGGGAGGGAGGGAGGGAGGGAGGGAGGGAGGGAAACATACTAGTAGCACAACAGTAGCCTATCAGTTTTGGGCCCCAGACCTTACAATATTTCAATATTTTATAAAAACAATGATACCCAATATGATCTATATGGGCACAATAAATATTTATTCCGTTTTTTACTTATTCTGAATAAATATTTTGTGTGCCCATCTCTAGCTTATATTGGCTATCATTGTTGCTGAGGGTCTGCTCCTGAATTTTCTACTTAATGGATTTATGCCTATTTTGAAAGAATTACTAAGGCAGATTTTATAGCTTGTGTCATTAGCACATGTGGATTGGTAGCTACCTGCCTAGAAACACAGTTAGATAGCAACTGTTTGTATGCACATTCGAATAGTATCCTGAAATGACCTTTATTCCATTCAGTTCTATTCTAATATGGTCATGGGTCAAGAGTTTATTTTTTTCATCCCATGTTTTCATTTAGCTACTGACATGACCCAGAATCATAGGCAAGCAAGATTTTGGTCTCTTTTCACTTTCATGTATGAATATAGACCCCTAGAGATTTTGATATTTGTAACTTGGTAAAGTATTCTATGAAATTGACAGGCTGGGGAACAGGCCCAGTCATTTTGCAGATAGGGAAGACAATTCAGAGGAGAGAGAGAGAGAGAGAGAGAGAGAGAGAGAGAGAGAGAGAGAGAGAGAGAGAGAGAGAGAGAGCGCTTTTGTAGAGTATGCATGTAGCCCAGGGCTCACAGGTGGCAAATAAATGTTCATTACAGTAAATATTTTTAAGAAATGATTTTATAGGCTACTTCCTCATAGATAGAACTATATCCAGGTACCCCAATAGGGTTCATTTTTACAGCCAGAGGAGGGGTCAGATTTTCTTTGACCTCTGCTATAGGGTGGGCACTGTCCACAGTTCATCAGCAAGCCTCCTGGCTTTGTCTCATAGGCTCTGGAGATTCCACATTGCATCTGGCAAGGCAAAGACAGGGAGCATGTAACTTAGGAAACCCTAGTCAAGACAGGATCCAGACTTTAAGGCTATTTTCTTGCTACACCTGTGTAGATCCTATATTGTTGGAAAGGAGCTGAATTTCCCCTCCTTTTTGTATTCCTCACAAATCCAAACCTCCCTGTGGACACCAGCAGAGTTAAGGTCAAGGTCTCGTAGTAAGGACTGTGACAACAGCACATTCATGTGGACATCCTGCCATGTTGCATAGCCCTGCAGTGGAACAGGTGTTTTGTCCATTTAGTGAAGAATTTCCCCAAAGAGGTTTCTTGGAAAATTTCAGAGAATTTATTGTATTTTAGAATAGGATACACAATCCATAGCAAATAATCCAAGTTTAAGTCAGGATGCATAAGGTGCTGCTTCATAAATCACACAGAATGAACAGAGCCTGAGGATATTAAGTGGTTTTGAAGTTTAATATTAACAAATGGTCCCCTTTAAGATGAAGTTATTTTAATTATGAAAAACCTAAAAGAAATTTCATGTTAATTGGATAGTCTGGGAAATTAGTTTAGAAGCTTATCACGATGGCTAGTACCTGGTCCCTTATTTTTCCCCCTTATTGCTTCATTGTACTTTGCTGACATTAGGGTTAATTTACTTTAGCAGCTAAGATTTTAGTGTCAGTATTCAAGTGTATATTTCAACTAAAGGAGAAAGAAAATATAAATACATAATTCATAAAGTGGCTTAATGATCTTAATTAGCTATAAATAATCTTTCTGTTTATAGAAAAAATTAGTTGAAATGTCAAAATCCATTGGTTTTTGTTTGTGGCATTGCATTAAATATTTTGCACATACCAAGTGTTGATATCCTTAATTGTCAATATACGCTGCTCTGTTAAAGTCTGAATTTACAGATCCAGCCGTTTTAAATAGCTTATTTTCTTTCAGGCATTTATAAAATTCATTGTAAACAATTTCATGAAAGCAAGAAAACAAATATTGCCTGATTATGCTCAGCAACATGTGTGCCAAAGCAGATGAATATGATCACAGAGACTGGAGTGATGATTAGTTAGTATTCTGATAAATCTTTCAGTAGGATAGTGGGTAGATAAGCTGCTTTATTGTTGGTCCAATACTAGGCTAGATTTCCACACTGATTGATCTTATTGTTACTGGCACAGCTGAATGTGAACAGAAGATCCACAGTCCAAGTGGCCTCATCACCAGTCCCAACTGGCCAGACAAGTACCCAAGCAGGAAGGAATGCACATGGGAAATCAGTGCCACTCCAGGCCATCGAGTCAAATTAGTAAGTGAGCACATCATCCTTCTTTTATTAAGCCAATGGCCCGTGTCTTCCATGGCTAGCACATGGAAGTCAAATAAGTTTATTTGATTGAAATGAGTTAGTAAGACAGATGGAAAAGATTGTCTTTCTTTTGCTTTCCTACTAACACGAAACAAATCCCTGATTTTCTAAATCAAGGTGATAGTAGTGGTACTCATGAACTTCTCATATAGTGATCTTATCCGGGATGCTTTAGAAGGTATTACCAAAGTTACTGCAAAGCAGTCAGCTCTATTTCCTAATGTATTATTGAAAGTGATCTTTTCAAATGGAGAAAATAAAAAATCAGCAAGACAGCAATAAGTATTCACTCAAATACAGCATAGTAAATTCTACTAGCTGTGTCCATTCTATATGCCTTATTTACAGAGCATATGTATTTTTTATAATAAAGGTAATTTTGTTTTGTGGTTTGTGAAATATTATTTTTTGCTTTATATAGTTGCCTCTTTAGACATATACTGATATCCGTAGACTTCTCACAAATTCAAATATGAATGTAATGTTTATCCTTTCTACTGTAGTCTTTGAGCCTCACATTCTGTCCTGGTCAGAATATATTATATATTAAATTTCATTACAGGCTATAGAATACTTGAAGAGTATAATTTTAAGAAATAAAATCGTAGGAATATAGAAATTTAAAAAATTTCCTACAATATGCTGTTGTCAAAAGCATGAGGGAATGCCAGCTAGCAAGGCTCAAAATAATCTAGCAGTCGCCATAATAAAAGACAAGAAATTGTGTAGAGAATAAGGCTATCAGTCCATGATAGCTTACTGGACCAGTCCAGTCATAATGTTAATTTTAAAATTAAACTCTTTCCTTTAGTGATTATTTTTTTGGCCAATAAAGAGGCTGTAGTTCTCTGCAATATTATAACAACAAAATTAGAGACAGTCACCAATGCATTCATATTCCTGTTATGAAACTCCTTGCAGTCAACATATTTGAAAAATATTAGTAAGTGACTTTTCAAACAAAGACATTAATTCATTTCAGCCGGTCTTTCAAAGGATGCTAGATGCTTAGATGACAGCACTGTAGGAACTTGATTGCTTTCCAGTCCTGTCCAAGGTCCTGATTAAGAGGATCACTCCCTGAAGCTATTGGCTAAAATATAGAGGCTGCATTCCTTTCAACAGTGCAGTTAGCTAATGGAGTTAACATGGATTTTCCCGAAGACTTTTTTTTCTGTGTGAGATTCAGATTTTGTCTGGTATCAAAGTCCTCTCTGAAGAATTTCCTTTTATGTTTTGTGTACAGTATGTCTGTGTAGTGTCACTATTTAAAGACATTTTCATTGGGTATAGAATTCTAGGATGACAATTTTGTTTTACCGTCTGCACTTTAAATAATTGATCCATTATTTTCTGACTTTCATGGTTTCTAATAAGTCTATTGTAAATATCAAATGTTATTCCCATGAAAGTAATGATTCCTTTTCCTATGGCTGCATTCAACATTTTCTTTTTATCAGCAGTTTGAATTCAGTGTATCTAGGTAGGTGTGTGTGTGTGTGTGTGTGTGTGTGTGTGTGTGTGTGTGTGTGTAGTAATTTACCCTCAGAATTCTATGAATTTCTTGCATCTGTATTGTGGTGTCTGTCATGAATTTTTAAACATTTTTAACCATTATTTATTCACAAAATTCTTCTGCACTATTGTCTCTCTTCACCTTTTTGGACTTTAATTACACATAAATTAGGTTGTTTCATTTTACCCCATAACTATTGGATGTTCTGTTACTTTTTTGTTATTCTTTCTTAGTCTAAGTTTCAGTAATTTCTATGAACCTGTCTTTAAGTTCTGGGATTGTTTCTTCAGCTATCTTGAGTCTACTGATAAGCTTTTAAAAGGCATTCTTCATCTTTCTTATTATGTTTTCTATCTCTAGCATTTCCATTTGACCCATTATTATACTTCTCACGTGTATTAGTCTGCTCAGGCTGCCATGACTAACTAATATAGAGTGTCTGAAACAGCAAAAATAAATTTTCTCATAGTTCTGGAAACTAGAAGTTCAAGATCAGGTGCTGTCAGTGTTGGCATCTAGGAAGGCCTCTTTTACTGGCTTGTAGATGGTGTTTCATTGCTCTATCCTCACATGGCCTTTCCTCTGTGTGTGCATGGAGAGAGAGAGAGCTCTGGTGCCTCTTCATCTTCTTATAAGGTCACTAATGGGATTACAGTCTCACTCTTATGACCTCATTTAACCTTAATTACTTCCTAATGGACCTCCCTCCAAGTGCAGTCACATTGGGGTTTAGAGCTTTGACATACGCATTGAGGGGAGGACAATTCATTCCAAAAAAATCTCTCTGCTGAAATTGCCCATCTATTTCTGCATGTTGTCTGCATTTTCATTAGAATCTTTAACAAATTAATCATAGTTACTTTAAATTCTGTTGGATACTTTAAACAAAGGGGTCATGTTTGAGTCTGTTCTGTTATTTTATGTCTTAACACTGATATTTTCTCCTTGCCTTTCTGTGTGTCATGTAATTTTTTATTAAGCACCAGACAGTATGTATATAATAGTAGAGACTTTATGTCTGGATGTAGACACATCTCTTCTGTTAGGCTATTAATGTATGTGCATATTTGGGAGGGGGCGTTGTTGAGTGAATCTAGTCAGTAATTAAGCTGAGTTTGGTTCTTCTTGTTCCTATGATTATCTTCAATGTAACATTGGCTTCAAATTCATTTTTCTTAGATGGGAAGCTGAGATTTAAGAGGTATTTTATCAATGTTTGTCTTTGATCTTTAGCTTCCCCATTTATATTCACCATGAACTGTGTTCCTCTCCACACACTTTTTTCCTTTTTCAGTGGTAGACTGAACTTGCTCATTACTTGGTGCTTGCCAGTCTGGTAGTGAGGGCTGGGGGTTCTTTATTGTCTTAGCACAGCCTCTTCTTTAGACAGGCTCTGTGTTTTTAGATCTGAGGGCTTGCCCTTCTCAGTGGTCCTATTTTTTGTCTTCGTGGCAAACAAACACCACGTTATGGCTCCAGTTGGTCTTCCATAGGAGAGTTTCTTTGCCCTCTCACGGTTGTAGTAGACCTCTAATATTATTGGGATAGGAACCTGTGCCCAGAACTTCCCCAGGGGCAGAAGTGTTTTGTTTTTTTTTAACACCTTTCCTTTGGCTACACTAGGTCTATACCTTTGCCCTGGTGGTAATAGGGTATTCTGCTCCATCCCCTGAGGCTTAGAGCTTTGTTTCTCAGAAAGAGTTGCAATAGGGCTTCATGCTCACAGCAGTGACCTGTTCCCTTTTCCAAGCCTGTAACACCAAGGAATGCACTCGGTCATCTGCTCTGCCTACAGTCTTTCTCATGAACAGGAGATTGAGGTCATGGAGAAGAGTCTCTCAGTGGTTGCAAACTCCCCATGTCTGCAGTTCCCAGGAGTTTTATACTCTTACCCTTGTTCACACCTGATCTTTACCAAACCATTAAAAATTGTAGCTGAACCCTAACTGGTTTGGCTCAGAGCGTCGGCCTGCGGACTCAAGGGTCCCAAGTTTGATTCCAGTCAGGGGCATGTACCTTGGTTGCAGGCACATACCCAGTAGTGTGCAGGAGGCAGCTGATTGATGTTTCTCTCTCATCGATGTTTCTAACTCTCTATCCCTCTCCCTTCCTCCCTGTAAAAGATCAATAAAATATATATTTTTTTAAATTGTAGCTGAATGCTTCTTACCTAGTTATATGGCACCCAGCATTTCTTCCTTCTGTAGTCTGTCACTGTGAGCAGATGTATATGTCTCATCTCTCCTTGGATGGGCCTGAGATTCACTGGATTTGATACTACTTGATTGACTGGTGACTTCAGTTCTTGGATGTGTTCAGCAAAGTTGTGATTTTTTTAGTTTACATGTTTTTTTCTATTAGAGTAAAGGCAGCTATTTCCAGCTTTCTATATCTACGGGGAACTAGAATTCCTGATGTACCTCAATTTGGCAATACTTTATTCATTCTCAATTGTATGCTTTCCAGCTTATTGAACATCTCTTTCTACTCCAAGTCTGTTCTTTCATACCTCATAGGCTTTAGTTTTCATGCAAATATTTTCTTGAGGATCAGGATGTAAAGCATGTCTGTTCAACAATGGTCATACTTACTATTATCCTAAGGAGGTAATTTTCAGAAGGAAAATAAGAGCTTTAATGCAAATATGGATCTTAACTATTTGACTTTGTGATCTTAGTAGAAGTAGTTACAGTCTAAACCAGGTTTTCTCAAATATTGGCATGCATCAGAATTATCTAGAAGACTTGTTAAAACACTTTTGCCACCTCGAGTTTCTGAATAATAGCATAATATTGATTCCACTCTTTCCCCCACCCCCCATTAATCACATTCCTATAAAATACGACTCTCATTATCACTCTCAGAATCAGGATCAATAAATAAGAAAGTAGTCTCAGTCAGTTGAGGTGACTTGGCAAAGTTTATAAAACTAGTAGGCCTATCAACATCTTCGAGCCTAGACATTCTGTCTCTTCATTTAATATATTTTTAATTATAGCATCCTGCATCAGAGAAGAAAGAAATCCATAATGGCTGTGTATGTGCACATATGTAATAATTTAAATAGAAAACAATCATGTTAGTAAAACAAACTTACAGTGATTGACTTAAATAAATATACAAGAGAAACATGGAGGGATTAGAAACATATTTGGAACTCAAAGAAACTTGTGTCTAGATCACAGCACTTCTACTTACTAGCCATGTCATCTTGGGAAGATACTTCTCCTTTAAAGCTTTGATCTCTTCATCTACAAGCTGGACCTACTACTCATGAATTTCATGTGTATTAAATGAATTTGCATATAAAATATTTGGCATTATGCTTTGTTGAATGACAATAAATATTGATGTATGATATCCAAATACTAATCGTAATTATGATAATGATTAATAATTAAAAAGTTACACCATTTTATTATGTAACTCAACCATGATCAAGTTTTTGTGTAGCCTTATGAATTTCAAATTAAATTTTAACAAATAAAAATGTAGCTAATGATTACTTGCCAGAAAACTCTTTCTTTAAAGGGCCAAATAGTAAGTATTATATACTGTAGATTGTGTCGTCTATGTTGCAACAATTTAATTCTGTGTTTTTATTGTGAAAGCAGCCATAGCCAATCCACAAATGAATGGACATAGTTGTGCTCTACTAAAAGTTTAATTACAGAAACAGGTCACAGGCTGTATTTGTTCTGTGGGATTTATTTCATTGACTCAAGCTAAGAACAGGGGTAAAGCAGTTTGAAATCATGTCATCATAAGTGTTTGTGCTCATTTTCCTGAAAAGCAGAGTGAAAACATTTGGACTTACTTTCTGTGATAGGTAGAATAATTCTCCCCAAACTCCCAAAGATGTCCCTGTCCTAATCCCCAGACCTATACATATGTTACCTTACATGGCAAAGGGAACGGTGGTTAAACAAAGGATCTTGAAATGGAGCGATTATCCTGGAACATCGAAGTGGACTCTGTGGAGTCATAAGGCTCCTTCTGAGAGGGAGGCAGTGGTCAGAGAGGAAAAATGATGTTATTCTGTTGGTTTTGAAGATGGAGGCAGTGGACATGAGCCAAGGAGTGAGGGCAGCCTTCAGAAGTTGGAAAAATTCGAGGAAACAGATTCTCACTAGGACCTCTAGAAGTACTACGTGCTGCCCACCCATTTTTGTAGACTATTGACCTCCACAGCCCTAGGACAATAAATTTGTGTTGTTTTAAGCCACTAAGTTTGTGGCCCTTTGCTACAGCAACAGTAGGAAATTACTGCATTTTCCTTGTTTTTAGTGTGTGTGCAGGCATGTGTTTAATCATGAGATACTTACTGTGTGGTAATAGCTACAAAGTAAAAGGAACCTTGGTTGAAAGGGATAAAGTTCTGAATGAATAAGAACAAGGATCTATTATTTCTGCCTTCATCCTGTTTTAGGTTTATGAGACTAAACTGCTCATCAAATTTTGGGGGACCTTTTTCATTACGTTGAATTACTCTTCATTAAAAACAGCCCTGGCCAGTTTAGCTCAGTGGATAGAGAGGCAGCTAATGGAGTGAAGGGTCCCAGGTTTAATTCCAGTCAAGGATATAGTACCTAGGTTGCAGGCCTGATCCCCAGACCTGGTCCAGGCATAAGTGGGAGGCAACCAATTGATGTGTCTCTCTCACATTGATGTTTCTCTCTGTGTCTCTCCCCCTCCCTTCCATTCTCTCTAAAAATCAAGGGTGGGGGGGGAATATCCTCAGGTGAGGATTAACAAAAACAAAACAAATAAAACTGAAACAAAATTCCAGGCAAGGGAACATACAGTAATTAGTTTTATTTGATGTTTCATAGCCTAGAGTTCTGCTAAGTTCCATAGTTGTTATTTATAGCTTCATATATGGGATATTTTTAGAAAACAAAACACCTTCAAATGTCATATAGTTCTCTACCATAAATCCATAAAGAGTGTTATTTAATCAAAGTTATAGAGGGCTCACAGGAAAAAAAAAGAGCTTTTATATTAGAAGACTGGGGTTTGTATTCCACTGTACCATTTTTTCCAGTGGCCTCTAATTCTTCCAATATCTTGCGGGAAACCAAATGACAGTTCTTACCCAAAACAGGAAAAGGCAAAAGATGGCTCGGGACTAGGGAGCTCTGAATCTTATTTCACAGCTGCTCAAATTGCACCAGTCTCTTTAATTCTCTTAGATGGTCACCCTGGCTAAATTTTATGTCCGCATTCAGCGCTATCATTTTATTATCTTGTCCTTTGTGGATATATGTAGTGACACTGAATGGTCTTATCCTTTAGCCAGTGCCTGTATTTTCAATAAAAGCACCTCCACAGATGTCCATATGAGGGGCCTGCATATGCAAGCCTGGCTGGTGGCCAGCTAGGTACATTAGGCTTTCTTGTGTGTTCCAGAAACACAGTATTCTTCCCACAGCCTAAAATGAGAGTTCAATTTTATTTCCTTTGAATGGGACTCCTTGATCTCCTGGTTTGTCTTATGGGAAATACATTAAGATTTCTGACTAGAGCTCACGGTTATTCACTCTTTCTAAAACCTAGATTAGGCAGCTTAAAATCATAGAACTACCATAATGGAATGAGTAAGGTTTAAATTTGAATACCAAAATGTCTGTATAAAGTAGTAGTATACATGCTTAATAAAAATATTTTAAAACCCCACAAAAGAGGGTAGTGTTGCAGTAAAACTCAGAGTTCCTTACAGCTCCATACATCAGCTTTGCTAGCTGCCCTGTCTTCATTGTGAAGGTGAAGGACCTGTGGGGTATCTAAGTGTCTTTGTGGGGCATTGCTGTAACATTGGTTCCTGGTGGCTGGAAATGTTCACATTCTGCATTACTTAGATATAGAGATTCATGACTCCGAGTGTGTCATAGCGTAAAGCAATAAATTGTGCATCTCACTTTCTCTTTGGAAACTCTAAAGAGTATTTTTAAAGATTTCTGATTTCCCATGGGCTCCCATAATACTTTTCTATGGCCCAGAAATATTTTGTATTGAGGCAAAGTCACTATTCATGGAGGTCCCTCTATGTGGATGCCTCGATGATATTTAGGGCCAGATTAATGAGATCTCAGTATGTGAGTTAGTCATGTTTTGCTTGTGTGTGGTAGAGCATTTAGGTTAGGCTGACTGCTGGGAAAGGACCACCCAATCTTTGCAGTTGACCTAACAAGCTGCCACCAATTCCAAGAGGAAAATTCATTAATACCTTAATGAATGAGAGTTGTTTGCATTGCTTGAAAATATGTCAGCGACAGAATCTTTGCCTAATTTGATTCTTATAGAGTCAGTCTGATTCCATTAGTAATTTGATAAAAAGCCGGAGCCAGTTGGCTCTGGACCAGGTGTCAGTATGCCCCCCAGCCCACCAGCTCAATGCCACTTTGTGTAATGTTGCTCTGCTCTGTAAAACAGATGTTATGATTTACTCCAGACATCCTGCATTTCATTAAGGAGTGAAGTAGTCAGTTATCTCATTCACTTAGTTTTCAATGGACCAATCAATGGACGGAACATGTGTGGTCTGTAAAATCTGATCCCAGGTTTAGCTTTTACTTAGAGTATATGCTTTAGAATGCCATTACCCCCATCACTCTCACAATTTTCTCTTCTACACATTATGTTTCTCTGTTCTTTATGTTTATAGGTGGATTATTCTGAATCACATTCCGAAGGGACAACTACTTGTCATTGTTTTCAGATATCAGTATTTTTCTTCTTGAAATACTGTTGATCTTATAATTCAGAAGCTTCATATAATATGTAATAAATTTATCTGGTGCAGTTAAGCCAGTTTTCGCTCATTGGTTTTTTTAAGGTTACAAACTGAAATTAAGACTGTAGATGTGGCCCTAGCTGTTTTGGCTCAGTGGATAGAGTGTCGGCCTGGGGACTGAAGGGTCCCAGGTTCGATTCTAGTCAAGGGCACATGCCTGGGTTGTGGGTTCGATCCCCAGTGGGAGGCTTGCAGGAGGCAGCCAATCAATGATTCTCTCTCATCATTGATGTTTCTATCTCTCTCTCTCTCTCCCTCTCCCTTTCTCTCTGAAATCAATAAAAATATATTTAAAAAAAAAAAGACTGTAGATGTGTGCACAAGGATGAGAGAAGCTAACTGAGAGCAATCTCCTGAGAGACAGAAAAGCAAGCAGCCGCTTGGTCAGCTACTCCAACAGCATTTTCCCTCGTGGGTTTGGCCATAAACATGGCATAGGTGTGTAGGCAAATGAATGGCAGACTTATCCAGACATTCAGCCAACCATCCATTTAGGTTCTTCTATGTCTCATGTCTACTCTATGCCAATAGATAATAGATAATAATCAATGACAAACTCCTTCAGTGGCTGCCTACTTTGAATATTGTGTTTCAGGATAAACTGTTCACTATATTTTTCTGCACCACTTTTTTGTTTCCAGTGCAATTATTTTTAATATGTTTTTATTGATTTCAGCAAGGAAGGGAGAGAGAGACAGAGATAGAAACATCAATGATGAGGATCATTGATTAGCTGCCTCCAGCACGCCTCCTACTGGGGATTGAGCCCGCAACCCTCATTCCCTAATGCATTTTAATTTACTCTTTTTAGAAATTAGAATTCAATGGAATGAGACATGAAAGATCAGCCCTCTTTCTTTTCTTTTATTTTTTAAGTACCTTTCATTCCTTTCTCCTACACCCTAATTAATATAAATTGTTTCTTTCATTTTTTTCTCTTACTCCCCCCAAAGTCAGAAGTGATAGTAGACGGTGGTGTGGTATGGAACTGTGGCCAACACTAAGGGAGAACTCTTCTTAGTCACTTTTTCTTTGAAAATTATAAAATGTATGTCAATTAAACTGAGCATTATGATTACTTCACAAAATTGCACTAAAGAAAACATGTATATAAAAAGTTTATGTGCAAATATTTTATGCATCAGGGATTATAGCAAAATTAATTAATTTTCAAGTATATTTTATATTTCCTCAGGTTTCTTTTATTTTTTAGCTTTGCTCTATAAACTTAAATAGTAGTGATAGCTTATTTTTTTGAATGTGTGATGGTTTTTTTGGGGGGGGGAGAAAAAAGCCTTATTTGGTAATTGTGAATAACCTGGAGTACCTAGAATTGTTAATTTCAATGTTATTTTCAGTCTATCTTAATCAAACTTTTCTTTACAACAGTTAATGTATTATACACATATTTAATGAATTTTTTATTTTAAGATTTGCAAAAACATGCACATAAAAATTACCACACTGGTAAACTAGAATGATTTTTAAATGGCAAAGCATACTAAACTTTGTAAGATTCCAAATATAAAATAAGTGTACCATTTGTTTGAAGAGTAAATTTTAAAAGTTTAGCCCAAATTTATATTAGTTTCTGACAATGTGGGTTATAAAATCTAAATAAAGAAATATATAGTGAAAACTTTCTTTGTTTTAGTTATTTCATTAAGATTTACTGCATTTAATTTTTGTCAAGATATGATCATTACTTTATGGATTTTTCTTCTTGGTTTAGGTGCCTGAAAGTAGGATGATGTCCAATAGTATATGATCATCAAAACCAGAAAGAATCAATGTTTTAATATAATGGTTTAAAACTTTCTGATACATTCATAAAATATTTGGAATTAAATTTGGAATAAAATATTACTGTGGTATTCTAATATGTCTAAATACTGTTGTAAATTTAATTGCAATAGTAGAATTAGTTATAATAGTTGAATAGTAGACTTTCAAATGGAGTTATTACATTTTTTTCTCATTTTGTTTTCCAGAGCTTTTACATTTTATTGATTTTATGGCCCTTTCAATAATATGCTATATGTATTAAATAATTTGCATGGCCTGAACATATTTCATTGATCTGTATTTCTGCTTCAAAACCCAGAAGCCACTTTTAATAATACGTGACTCCCTTCCTTTTTTCCTTCCTAACTCCCATCATTCGTTCCTTTCTTTCTCTCTTTAAACAGGCCTTTAGTGAGTTTGAGATAGAGCAGCATCAAGAATGTGCTTACGATCACTTGGAAGTATTTGATGGACAAACAGAAAAATCACCAATTCTTGGACGACTATGTGGCAACAAGATCCCAGAGCCCCTAGTGGCTACTGGAAATAAAATGTTCGTTCGGTTTGTTTCTGATGCATCTGTTCAAAGAAGAGGCTTTGAAGCTACACATTCTACAGGTCAGCAAATTAGGGCCCTGCTTCTCTTTTCTGACTAAGGTCCAGCTTTTCTCCCTGTGAATGCAGTGGGTCCCATAACAAGATCCCACAACAGCGTAAATCTCACTGAAGCACCCTAGAACCATGCCGCATCCGACCTAACTAGCCTTGTCGTTGATGAACATTTAGGAAGAAACCCAATAGTTTGCTCTGATTCGTATTCAGATGCTGAATGACCAAGTGGAACTACATATTTCTAAATATTTCTATAATGTATTATTAAGTGTAACAGTTTGATTTATATGCCATATTTAACAGATAGAAATTTATAGTTTGGTATTCAAAAATTATGTGTTTTCTAATTCCTACTGGTTAGTTTCGCATTAATACATTTTTTAAAATCAAATTTGGCGATCATCTCTCTGTTTTATAGAACCTTATTTGTTTCCTCTTTTATTTGGCATGAAACACAGAAGTTCTGTAAACCTAGTCACTAATATGATTTACAGATTACAGCTGTTCTACAAGTCTTTAAGAAATAAACTATAATTTTAAAAAATATGGATAATTTTAGGCAAACATGTAGAATAGTATTTTATATCTTGGATCCAATTTAATAGTATATTCCATAAATGTCTAGGAAATGTCATTTTTTTAGTCTTTTTTAAAAAACAAATCAGTTAATTGCAGATATTTACTAGAGTCACTTAGCTTATAGTGACATCTAGTGGCATTAACTATGTCTAAGCTGTTGAGACACGGGAGAAATCTATCTTGGTGTAGAACAGTATAAAATGTCTACATCAGCGATTTTCAACCTTTCTCATCTCATGGCACACATAAACTAATTACTAAAATTCTGCAGCACGCCAAAAATATATTTTTTGCCAACCTGACAAAAAAATAGGTATAATTTTGATTCCTTCGCACTGAACAGCTATTGTGTTGGCTGTTGTCATATTTTTATTTGATAATCTAAAGCAAAAAAAGTCAGTGCCCTTGACTTAAATAGTCAAGTATTGCATGTTTTAAATATTCTTGTAGCCCACCAGTTTAAAATCACTGGTCTACATATTTATGAAACAATTTTAGTGCAGTAATTTTTGTAACAGTTTTATGCTGATTGCTTTTATCTTTCTGTTTCATTTTGTTTTAGAAATTTTAATTTTAATTATTTTATTGTCCAATATTATTTTTCACTCTAGTGTATTTTATTATAAGCATTATATTTACATTGAAGGCTGTGAGAATGTGGATATTAATTGTGTCAGGATATTTATCTGATTCATAGTAGTAATAATTAGATTCATATGTAATATAAAGTAATAATTTTTCATGATTAATATAAATATTTTGGTTTGAGAAAAATCTTTCATGGACCATAAATTTCATATTAATGAAGGATTTTTCATACATTTGACATTTACTTTTAAATATTTTTCTGATAACTTGTCATGTGTTGAAGGAATTTGGAATCCCATTACTCTGTCAGTATTTTTCTAACAGTAGAGAGGTCATGGTAGATGATATTCTGGCTATCACAAATTCCAAGAATGCAGTGTGAAAACATGCTTTCAAAACTTTCAAAATAGCTGATGATATAGTATTTTAAATTATCTGAGTATAAATTCCTTTTTCTTTTTTTTAGCTTTGTAAAATTTTTCTTTAATAGGGAAACTTCTCTTTGTACTTGTCGTAAATGGAAAGTAAAGATTATGTCGGTACATCTGGGCTCTTGGTCCAACTATGCCATCACTTACTGGGAATTTGGGAAAAGATACTGTCTTTGGATCTCAGTTTCTTCATCTGTAAAATAATAATTTCAAAGTTTCTTACAACTACAAACTCCATGATACCTTAATGTGCCTGGCATCTGCTCATGGAGTCTATTTGCAGCGTTTATATTCCCATTAAGAATCTATTGGTAGAATCTAATTCTCTATTTTTTTTGGAAATTTAAAAAAATATTTGTTGTTAAAAGTATTAATAGGTCCTCCTTTTAGGCTCTTTCAGCCCGCTCCCATCTCCCCTCAGGTCCTCACCACCCCATTGTCCCTGTCCAGAGGTTATGCATATATGCATACAAGTTCATTGGTTGATCTCTTCCCACCCACCCTCCCCTGCCTTCTCTCTGAGGATCAACTGTCTGTTCATGCTTCTAATTAAAGTTGATATTGAATATTATATTAATTTCAGGTGTATTGCATAGTGATCAGACATTTATATAACTTACAAAATGATACTCCCAATAAATCTGGTACCCAGTACTTTAGGCACATACATATGCTTTACAAACATTGAATGCTCAAAAGAGCCATATGATATAGGTATTATTTTTATTTTTTTCAGAGGAAGACATTGAAAATCTAGAGAAGTTATTAATTTTCAAAGAATTCTAAAATTATATTAAAGCATGGATTTTATCCTAATTCTGTCTCTAAAGGTTATGTACTTTTACTGTAGTATATTTTCTCCTAATGTACAAATTTTGGATTAGAAAGGAAACTGATAAAAAATGGATCACTATTATTTTAAACAATAGGTAGAGATTGAATTCTTCCTTATCTAAGTTTTAAACAAATCCTCAGTCCAAAAAAACCTAACTGATTAGTCTCATTTTTTTTCCTGTGCAGTTTATACCCATTCATAAACCCCTGAGAACAACCTCGATCTCATTTTGTTAAGCAAAATGTGCCGTGATATTGTCCTATCCAGCTCTGTCATCTCAGAAATGAGGATTCTGAGATTACTAAACTTAGATGACAACCACATAACACAAAAAATAACAGTTGGAATTAGAGTCCTGGCCTTCCAACTTCTTATCATTTGCTCTTATCAAAACTTGTAGGTTTTTTTCTTTATGTATAATTTTTTTGCCCTCATTTAACCAGCTTTCTTGGAATTTTCTGGACAGGTTTATTTTATACTGCTACTTACTAGCAGCCACATCTTTTGAAAAATTCTTACCAGTAATGTACTGCCTACTATGTATTTTTCCCCAGAGCTTTCTTTTTAACAAGTTTTTTTTCATTCTGTAGTTTTTCATCAAATATTTATTTAGCACAAGCTTTAGATAGATATGTAAGGTATTAGTAATTTATGAGGGAAAATTAGGAACTCAAGGGAATTTATAGGAAAACTAGAGGCTTGGTGCACGGAGGGTTGGGTCCCTCAGCCCAGCCTGCTCCCTCTCCAATCTGGGACCCCTCGAGGGATGTCCGACTGCCCGTTTAACAGGCAGTCAGACATCCCTCTCACAATCCAGGACTGCTGGCTCCCAACTGCTCGCCTGCTTGCCTTCATGATTGCCCCTAACCACTTCTGCCTGCCAGCCTGATCAACCCCTAACCACTCCCCTGCCAGCCTGATTGATGCCTAACTGCTCCCCTGCCAGCCTGTTTGCCTCTACTTGCCCTCCCCTGCAGGCCTGGTCACCACTAACTGCCCTCCCCTGCAGGCCTGGTCACCCCTAACTGCCCTCCCCTGCAGGCCTGGTCCCCCCCCCAACTGCTGTCCCCTGCTGGCCATCTTGTGGCCATCTTGTATCCACATGGGGGCAGGATCTTTGACCACATGGGGGCAGCCATCTTGTGTGTTGGAGTGATGGTCAATCTGCATATTACTCTTTTATTAGATAGGATAGAGGCCTGGTGCACGGGTCGGAGCCAGCTGGTTTGTGGGGGTGGGGGTTCCCTTTGGGTGTGGGGAGGCCTGGGCGAGGGGCCTGTGGAGGTTTGCAGGCTGGCCACGCCCTCTGGTGACCCAAGCAGAGGACCTGGGATCTGGGGTTTATTTATCTTCTACAATTGAAACTTTGTATCCTGGAGTGGAGCCAAGCCTTCTGCTCGCTCTGTGGCAGCAGCCATTTCTGTTGGGATTTATGTACCTTCTATAATTGAAACTTTGTAGGCTTAAGCGGAGACCAAAGCAGGCCAGGGCTTCAGAAGCTTGGCTTCCTCCATCACCGTGGGCAACCCTAGCCTCCTGCTCTTTCCAGCTCTGTGGCTGCCACCATTTCTGTTGGGATTTATTTATCTTCTATCACTGAAACTTTGTATCCTTGAGTGGAGGCCTGGGCCGGCAAGGGCAGGCAGAAAGCTTGGCTTCCTCCATTGCCAGGGAAACCCAAGCCTCCCTCCTGCTCTCTGTGGCTGCAGCCATCTTGGTTGGGTTTATTTGCATATTCCCTCCTGATTGGTGGGCGTTGCTGGTGGGCGTGGCTTGTGGGTGTAGCAGAGGTACAGTCAATTTGCATATTACTCTTTTATTATATAGGATAGGAATTCTCACCTCTGGACAGCTTACAGTCTGATAAATTAAAATGATTTTCAGACGTTTCTGAACTTATGATTGTAGGTCAGTTTCTACTAACAAGACAGCCAAGTCCAGTACTATATCTGTCCACCGTTTTGCTACATTTATAAAGTGCTTATACATTATTTACTGCCTTCTAGAATACATATAGCTATTATTAGTGGGCCCTGAAGTATGCATTTTAATTTGCTTCCCTAAATTTATATTTTTCTATACAATTTAAATTTTATCCACAAGAAAAGCTTCTAACATTATGAATTTTGAAACCAGGTGATTGGAAATACACTTTAATATAGCTTTATGGCTACTTTTCCTCAAGCAATAGTGTCCAAATCCACCGGAAATGGACTTTATTAGAAAATCGTGTTTCCCCCTCACAGTAGATCTGGTTTCTTGTAGGTCCAATTTTATTTTAATCAGGTAGCAATGTTATTGTTACAGTTTTAAATAAATGAATTGTAAGAAACAAATCTTCCCAATAAAAAGAAAAATCTGGTGTATTCGTTGAGAGGATGCAGCTATAATACAGGGAAAAAAAGGAGAAATGTGGAGAGAAAGTTAATGTTTTAAAACATGGCATGGTCTGGTAGGACTTTTCTGTAGCACAAATCATCATACTTTCAATGCCATTTAAAAATCAAATGATACATTATTATGCTCCTTAGAAAGGAAATTATTTTTATCTAACTCAATTAAATTAGAATGCCCACCACTGAAAGCACTTATAGGTCAAATTACAGGACCTCTCCCGGAATTTAATACTTTTTCAGGAAATGAACAACTTGTCTTCCCAAATTAAAATTAAGGCCACCCCTGGGCTTCTCTTCCCTTCTTTACCTTTCTTATTGAGCTTCATTTTCCATTTCCCAGAATTCTGTAGAAGATGCTCTGGGAGCTTGCAAAGTGTTTTCAGTGGATTTGAAGATGGTATTGCTGACATGCTAAACTACTCTGTTTATATTTTGCTGACTTGGTAAATGAATAGGGATATTTGCAGGAAATGTGTTTACTATATTTTGCTACTGTTATGAATCGTAATGTAAATAACTGTGTTTTCCAATGGTCTTAGGCGACCCTGCTAGCGGTTCTCAACTTGTGGGTCGTGACCCACAGGTTGAGAGCCACTGCTGTAGAGCCTAAGAAAACACAGATATTTACATTACGATTCATAACAGTAGCAAAATTACAGTTATGAAGTAGCAACGAAAATAATTTTATGGTTGGGGTTCACCACAACATGAGGAACTGTATTAAAGGGTCGCGGCATTAGAAAGGTTGAGAACCACTGTTTTAAAGGGACCATGTAAAATGAATGATTGAACATATTTCAAAAGCCACTCATAAGCAATTGCCCCACGCTGGCTATTATTTCCTGCTGATGGAAATGTCTCCCAGGCCAATCATATCTCTTGCATACAATAGCCAAATGTTCGTCCTTTAAAAAGTTATCCTGCAGACTAAATTCTCTCTCCTTTTTTTCATGGAAAATTAATTCCAGATTTATTGTGTTGAGCTATCCAAAGGAGCTCATGGGACTCATAGGGTCCATAGGGTTATTTGAGTGATTCGTAGGAATTCAGTTGTGTATTGAAACATATAAACAAAAACGGGAACTTTTTAAAATATTTTAAGTCATTTTTTTCAAACTATGCCATTTTTTTGGTTTTCAATAAAATTGAATTATAATGCCTTCTGCCATTTGCAGATAGAAATAACTTCTAAATTTAGAAGTTAGAGAATGGTTAGACTCCATTGAAATGGAACTTGGACCTGTTAACACTCATTGAGCTTACTTGTCTCATTTTTTCCTTGGGGCAGAGTGCGGTGGCCGACTGAAGGCAGAATCCAAGCCCAGAGACCTTTACTCACATGCGCAGTTTGGTGATAACAACTACCCAGCCCAAGTCGACTGTGAATGGCTGTTAGTGTCAGAACGGGGCTCGCAACTGGAGTTATCTTTCCCAATTTTCGAAGTGGAAGAAGAAGCTGACTGTGGCTATGACTATGTTGAGCTCTTTGGTGGCCTCGATTCAACAGCGATGGGGCTTGGTCGATTTTGTGGATCAGGGGTAAATACAGTACCAACAGAATACTATAGCCATGATTAAAAATACCTATTGATTCATGATTAACATATGTAACATACAGAACAGCGGTGTTTTTATTTAAAAAAAGTGATTTATTATCAGTGTCTTAACACATTATAACACGCCTTACCACTTCTTACCACTTCTGGTGAATTTGCTTGATAATATCAAAAGAGACAGAGGAATTCAGTAGTTATAATTTCTCGTTACCGTCCACATTCTAACTTTTATATTCTTGGCTTTATAGTGCAATAGATATTTAACTTTTTAATAATACAAATGGAATATAGATATTTAACTCTTTAATAATACAAATGGAATATACTTAAACACACACATTAGACAATGTTGTCACCTTCCTAAATTAAAGCATACAAGAAAAACGAATATGCACACCATTTAGATTGACATTCTCTTTTCAACAAATGTGTTTGGTGGGAGTGGATGGTCCGCCACAGGCGTGCGGATCAGTCAGATGTTATGCAACTGCTGGGTGTCACTCTGCATGGGACACATTGGCAGATACAGGCCAGAGCATGTCACAATGAGAAATTAAAAAAAAAAAAAAGGAAAGCCTCAGTGCTTTCTTTCCCAGAATCCTCTGCATCAATATCAAATCTACATACTCAATATCTGAGTATATATATTGTTTTGATGACATTATCCCCAATTTTTTTATTGTCTATCAGTAGCTATTGCTTAATTGGTACTATTAAACTCCTGTCCAAATAGCAACTGAAATGAAAACAAAAACCTTCTTGGACTTCAATTATTAAAACAAGAAGGAATGCAAAGTTTGGATTCGGGAAGTGACTCTGCCTCAGAGCAGCTCCTGAAACAAGTTTACTAATATCTCTTCATCCTCTCTGAGCCTCACTTTATTTATTTGTAAATCAAAGGAACTTGGCTTAAAAATTTGGGCACAAAACACCAAGTTCCAGAATTTGGACAGACTTAAGTATGCTCAAAGCCCAGCTACATTACTGACTAGCTGTGTGAACTTGAGTGTGTCATTTGCTTCTCTGAAACTCAAGTTTTCTCATCTGTAAAATGAAGAAATCGCTCATATCCACTTTTCAAGGTGTTAGGAGGATTCAATTATATACCCCCCAAAAAGTTCCCAAACATGAATTCCATTAAAGAAAAAGTGACTCATTCTATTGTTTGTTTGTTTGTTTGTTTTCTTCAGCCACCAGAAGAGATCTATTCAAATGGGGATGCAGTTTTGATTCATTTTCACACTGATGACACAATCAACAAGAAAGGATTTCATATAAGATACAAAAGCATTAGATATCAAGATACCACGCATACCAAATAACCAATACCAAAACCTCCTTCAGAAAAGAAAGGAATGTGCATAACGGAGAGAAGACATAGTTTGTTTTTTTAAATGAAGATATTAGCACAAATGTTTTATATAATAAAACCAAACAGAAGAAAACTGTATGACCAGAATTATCTCTGTACTGAACGAGAAGTTTGCAGCGAACCTTGATCAGCATTGCCAGGATATTTGAACTCCATGCTGATGGTATAAATAAAGCTGGTGGAAGGGCATGATGTGCTTCAAGGAAGACTCCACGAGCTTTTGTTCACAGCTTGACACAGATGCCTCACAAGTCAGACAATTAGGTTCAGAGTCTGTGGCCCTGCAGAGTGTTCTTTTTGACAATTTTGCAAGATTTGGGAGACATAAAAGGATCTTGCAGGTCATAAACTGGAAAACCCTCTCCTTGTTTCTTAGGATAATTGCTTTGGCTTTGTATCTTGGACACAGTGTAAACCAGATCCTTGTAAAATGTTGTGAAATAGGAGTCTTAAGAGGGTGGTTTGTAATTTAAATTCAGGTGTGTCCAATGTCTGGAAACTGGGATATTTCAGCTTCATTATTTTCATTTGCAGGCCAGATCAACCTCTTTGAAACATAGATCATCTTGAGACCACGTTGTTTTACTGATATTTTGACAACTTTGAAACGTCAGTAGTTTCTATTATAGCAATTAAAATCTAGACATCATTTATTGAAGTGCTGAAAAGTGCCCAGTTGATTGGTAGACTCAGTTCTTTCAGCGAAAGTACTGCCTTTTCACACCAAATCCAAGAAGCCGTGTGCTGTCTTATGAACTCTACGAAGAAAAAAAAAAAAAACTCCCAACCGTGTGAACAGGATTCTTCTAAATGAAATGACTGTCTGGATGGTTCATACTCAAGTTACCACTGCTGCTATTGTCTTTCTTTTGTTGTTGATCTGTCATAGTTGTAGTTGTTATTGTTGATGTTGTCATGGTTAATGTTGTATTTAAAAAAAATGAAATGAAGCAGAAGTAGGCCTTGTAAGAATTGGAAGATATCTCTCTCTTTTTTTTTTTTCTTCCTGGGATTCACTTTAAGAAAAAATGCAATGTTGGAAAAGATTTTGTCTCTGAAAGACTTTCTCTGGTGCTATTTCCATGAACATTTTATTAAACAAAGTTTTTTACTTTGAGCCAACCACCTGTAGACCATGAATGTCTCCCTCTGTCTGGCTGGTGGCATTTGAAGACTAAAGACTTGTAAAGTGTATCAAGAGTATATCATCGCAAGGGCAGCACTTGTCCTGTGGAACAACTACTTATAATGCCTTAGAATTCTTGCACATGATCAAACAGATCCTTCTAGAAACACATCTTTTGAAATATTGAACATAATAGTGTATGTTAATTAGCAGCTCTATGAGGAAAATCCATTTCTCTGACGGAACATTGGGTATAAATATGTTGACCTGCTTTTGTTGTAGAAAATTATTTTCTGCTTTAAAGCTATGTGTGTTTTTAATATTAATGTATGTATATGTGAGCTTGTCTGAATGAAGCTGTAAGAAGGTGAAAAGTAGTGGATGGGTTTGAAAAGTTAAAATTTATGTGCCAAGTTCTACTAGAATCCTGTGTGAAGTAGCACCTTTCTTAGGCAGTTTCATGGACAAATAATGGGAACTTCTAATTATTATAGACCCATTAAAAAAATGGCTCTTTCCTTCAGAGAAACTCTATTTTGATATTTTTTGATGTTGATTGCTCTATAAAGTAGCTTTGTTTCTGTTAGCTGTCCATGAATATTAAACATTTAATAAAATTGGGTATTTTTCTTCATTTTTACAAAATTAAACTATACACACAGATGTAGTTTATTTGTTCTGTTGTTGTTGCTCTAAAGAATCTTTTCCTGCATATGAATTATAATATGTAAATACATCTTTAAAACCAATCTTTTCATCTTATCGAATGTTACTTTGGAAATGTGTAACTATTGCCTGCAACATAATGAGATTTTAATGGAGCTGACTTATTCCAGTAACTTCTATATTTTTCACTAATCTCCAGTTAGCCAAAATTTATCAGGAATGGGAAAAAGGAACGAAAAAACACAAGAACACCTAGTGTACGACACTATGCCCAGCCTGGGACTGGGCACACGCTCTAGCTCTTTTTAACCTTGATGCTCCCTTTGACAGCTGTGATAATGTTCTCATTTTCTAGTTCAGGACCTGAGGCTCAAAGAATGCACATAATATTCCCAGGGTCACAGTGTAGTCAGATGTTGAAAGCCAGCTTGTCCCTTCTAAAAATCTGTGCTTGTCCTACAAAATGTAGTAGAATCAATCTTAATATATATAAATAGTAGATTTTTTTATGATGAAACTTTTCCACATTGAGTAAATTATAGGGGTGAATTACAGTAAAACCTTCAGGATAAAACTATTGTTCCTTTCAGAAACAGCATGGCAATTTGAACATCAACTGTAGATAGCTTCAAGGACTACAGTTAGTACTAGAAATTAAAAAAAATAACAACTATAGTTTGAAGTTAGTAACCATGGGCCTTTTGTTAAAATAAATAAATTATTTTATTTGCTGTGGTAGGGAAATGTAGTGTTCTACTTTATGAAATATTCTGGATATTCCAGTTGACAATTAGGCTACGATGTGCTGCTTCAACACAACTGAAAAGTTAAAGTTAAAAGGTATTTAGAAAGCATATGGAGATGTTATCATAACTTTAGGTCTTGAGTGTGGTCATTAATTTTTATTGTATCTTTTGTCATACCAGTTCACTGCATACTAATTTATATTAATTCCACTTTGGCTTAAATGTGTTGTTAAATGCAAATACAGACAGCTTCAATGTTTTGTTAATAATTGTTAGTTACTGTTCTAGAATTTTATTAAATTAATTTTGTAAATTATTTTCAACCCCTACATTAGTATATTGGTTGTTCTATTTGCCACAATTCTTACTCCTATGCATCCTGTACACAGAAAAGAAACTGTTCCCACTTCATATGGTTTTATTAAGTTATTTTTGAAAGTCATTAATCTGGTTTATTACCATGCCTTAATGTACCTGAATAAAACAACATTTTTAAACAAATTAATGAGAAACAACAATTATATTTTTGAAGTTTCTAAATGTTTCCTATTTATATTGGCTGGATTTTTGCTATCAGACTAATTTTAATTACAGTGTCATACTCAAATTCTACTCAATTTTGTTTTTAAATATCTTAGTCTCCTTTATTTCATTTATATTACTACTGTATTTTTATGGGAAGCCTCAAATAGGAAATTTTATTCTTCCATACAGAAAATCTCTAAAAGCATCCAATGATTAATTATTATTCTTTAAAGAATAATAAAAGTTATTTTTAAAAGAAACACTAATTACAGATTTAGTAAACTACAGTCGTGTGACATGCAAAATGACTTTTACTTAGCAATTATCAAAATGTTTGGAAATTTTGTTCAGTGATAATGGGAATAAGACTTACTGTTTGGAAAACATTTAATACCACTTGTTAAATCTGGCATGGGAGGAGAAACACAGGAAAAATAATTACCTCCTAAAGTTTCATAACTTGAACTACAGTAATGCCTTCTTCTTCTAATCTCTCTCTTTTTTTTTAATCCTCACCTGAGGATATTTTCCCATTGGTTTTTTAAGGGAGAGGGAGAGAGAGAAAGAAACATCATTGTGAGAGACACATTGATTGGTTGCCTCCTGTCCCAACAAGGCCGAGGATCAAGCCTACAATGAAGGTATGTGCCCTTGGCCAGAATCAAACTCCAGACCCTTCAGTCCATGGGCCGATGCTAGCCACTAAGCCAAACCAGCCTGGTTTGGCTTATAAGAAAAAATGTGTAAGATGAGCTTATAAAAAAAAAACATCTGGTCTGTGAATGAATGGAAGCATTTTATGCCTCAATACATAGTGAATACTTAGTTTTTAGCCTTTTAGTGTTGTTACTATAAAATTGAAAAATTTTGTCATTAGCTTAGAAAAAAAATTGGCCAAGCTGGCTCTGATACATGATGAGATAATGTTAGTCTCTGAACTTTGTCCAGCCTTCAACGCAACCATCTTTCACTATCCACCATTGTATTCAACCTGAATCCAGGCTCATGTGTGATTCAAATCTGCACTTTGACACCTCATTTCTGCAGAGACTGATGGAGGATGATTCCAAAGAGGATATAGGCCTTGGGTCCTTTATATATATACTAGAGGCCCAGTGCACGAAATTCGTGCCCGGGGGGAGGGGGGTGTCCCTCAGCCCAGCCTGCACCCTCTCCAATCTGGGACCCCTTGAGGGATGTCCAACTGCCTGTCTAAGCCTGATCCCAGTGGGATAGGGCCTAAACGGGCAGTCGGACATCCCTCTCACAATCCAGGACTGCTGGTTCCCAACTGCTTGCCTGCCTGCCTTCCTGATTGCCCCTAACTGCTTCTGCCTGCCAGCCTGATCACCCCCTAACCACTCCATTGCCAGCCTGATTGATGCCTAACTGCTCCCCTGCCAGCCTGTTTGCCCCTAACTGCTCTCCCCTGTAGGCCTGGGTCCCTCCCAACTGCCTTTCCCTGCAGGCCTGGTTGCCCTCAACTTCCCTCCTCTGCTGGCTTGGTCACCCCTAACTGCCCTCCCCTGCAGGCTTGATCGCCCCCAAATGCCCTCCTTGGAGGGCCTGGTCCCTCCCAACTGCCCTCCCCTGCTGGCCTGATCGCCCACAACTGCCCTCCCTTGCAGGCCTGGTCCCTCCCAACTGCCCTCCCTTGCTGGCCATCTTGTGGTGGCCATCTTGTGTCCACATGGGGGCAGGATCTTTGACCACATGGGGGCAGCCATCTTGTGTGTTGGAGTGATGGTCAATCTGCATATTACTCTTTTATTAGATAGGATAGAGGCCTGGTGCACGGGTGGGGGCCAGCTGGTTTGCCCTGAAGGGTGTCCCGGATCAGGGTGGGGGTTCCCTTGGGATGTGGGGCGGCCTGGGCGAGGGGCCTGTGGTGGTTTGCAGGCCGGCCACGCCCCCCAGCGACCCAAGCGGAGGCCCTGGTATCTGGGGCTTATTTATCTTCTAACCAAGGTACATGCCCTTGACCAGAATCGAACCTGGGACCTTTCAGTTTGCAGGCCGATGCTCTATCCACTGTGCCAAACCGGTTAGGGCTCAAATAACAATTGTTAATACAATAAATATCAGTTTCTAATTTTAGAAGTCTTGGAGGTGGAAATATATTTGGGTTAAAGCTTATGAAAGAGAAGACCTAAGGAGCCAATATGCAGCTTAAGATGTGTAGATACAAGGTCCTGGCAGCTGGATCTTGTCTTGCCTTTGTTGCCAGGGTGAAGGCATTGAGTAAGTAATGAAATTATTTGTGGTGTTATGTGTAATTTCTATACGAATACAAATAGCTTCACCAATCCCACTGCCATTACTCTGCTCTGTCTACCCATATTTTTTGTATAGCTGAAAAATTAGTTATATAGCATTTTATTTGTGGCCTATCAAACTTTTAGAGCATACTTGCCTCTGAAATAAAAATAGCAACTAAAGTTATTCAAACTGATACATAGTAGTTTACACATGAGCTCAATGCATCAGTGTATTTTGCAAATTACATTTTAAAAAGCAGATCCAATGATGCTTCTATTCACTAATATTATACAACTATTAGTCATAATATTTAACTCTACAACAAATTTAAGGACTGACTAATTTCATATCCATGAAAAGCTCTCCTAGGAAATTTTATGAGTAACTATAGAAATTTAGTTAAAAACAATAATTTTAAATCATGATTCCTCTGTGATATTTAAAAGGAGGGCTCATAAATATTTAAAATTTGACATCTGTCAGTGTTTGTTTGTTTTTTTAATGCCTGACATTAACTCACTTATTCCTCACAACTATGAGTTGTATTTTATTGTCTCTATTTTATGAGGAAGAAAATCAAATATACTGGTAATCAAAATGAATATAAATCATGATAAAAATCAGACTACAATTTTTAATTTAAGGAATGATATATTCACATTGGATCACAAATATATTTATAAGCTTTTAGGAAGGTTGCTTGTAGAACATAGTACCAGAAAAGTTGGAAGTCACATCAGATACTTCTAAGCTAAAAAATAGCTGGTGTTTGTATAGAAATATTAAATAAAATAAATCTTGAGGCATAAAAGTTCATCTGGTGGTGACTCCATAATGATAACAATAAATGATACATTTAAACATTTTAAAACTTAAATTTTAAAAATTTGAAGTTGGATAATTGTAAGAACAGACCCTCAAAATATATAAAATTGTCAAAATCATTTAAAAAATGTAATCCATGATGATAAATTAGAATACTAAGGTCTCAGTGAGAGAGATATTAAGATATAAAATATTTGCAATCTATATACCTGATGAAGGTTTTGAACCCAGATTATATAAAGAAATCCTAAAACTCAATAAGATATAAACCACCCAATAGATGAAGGGTTGGCAAACTACATGCTCTGACCCAAATCCAGCTTGCTTCCTCCTTGTGCACAGCCCATGAGCTAAGACTAGCCTTTTGGCAAGAACAGTGAAAAAGTTGAAGACAATTGCATGTTGGCCCACATGTCCTAAAATACTATTTTGGCCCTTTACAGAAAAAGATGGCTAACCCATGTAAGAGATAAATGTGCAAAGGATATGTATGGGTGATTGACAGAAGAGGAGATCAGAATGGTCAATAAACAGATGAAAACATGTTTTACATTGCTATTATTTAAAAACTTCAAATTTAAAAAGTGCGATACTGTTATATATCCATTGCATTTGTAAAACTCAAAGTCTTAAACACTTCCGGAGTTTGCAAAGCTGTATATAGCACAGGAACTCTTACTCCTGGAAGGAATGACAAACACTTTGGATAGCTACTTGACCATATCTAACACTTGGAAGGTGTCTTACCCATCAACCAAGAATTCCATTCAATGATCTGTATCTGTTACCTGGTTTTAGAGAAGCCATTTGAACTTTCAGAACTGAGTATCAGAGAAGTTGGGCCAGGAATTTTGTTTCTTTGACTACTCAGTCAATCTCCTTACTAGTAATTGGTCAGTTCAGATTTTTCTATTTCTTTATAATTCATCTTCATGATTTTGTAGGTTGTGTAATAATAAAAATGTATCCATTTATTCTAGGTTATCCAACTTGTTGGTATATATTTGTTCATAGAAATCTTTTATGACCCTTTGTATGTGCACAGTATTGGTTGTAGTGTCTCCTCTTTCACTTACAATTTTATTTGAGTCCTCTTTTTTGCTTGGTAAGTCTAACTAAAGATTTGTCAATTGTGTTTGTTTTATCAAAGAACCAGCTCTTAGTTTCATTGATCTTTTTTATATAATTAATGTTATAATTTTTCCAATTATCCCTATTAAAATAGTTTATTATTCTTGGGAAAATAACTATACCTATATCGCTATCTTTTATCTATCTATCTATCTATCTATCTTCCTGTATGCCTACTTATCTATCTACATATACATATGTTAGGTATGAACTACACCTATTATGACAGCTGGTCTATTATAGTTAGTTTTCTTCCCCAATTATTGCATTAATAATCACTCATTGCATTCACTTGTCCAACATATTTTAAATTTTATGTAAATTCCTCATGAAAATTTGCTTTTCACTTAGTATTTTTATTTTCAGAAAAGTTTAGTGTTACCTTCAACTACTGATGAATTGGAACCAATCTTTTTCTTTATTATTTTTTTTATAAAAGTAATTTCTACTTGAATAATTATTTTAAATATATTATTTCCACTATATATATATATATAGATAATATAGCTATTTTGCCTAGGATGTTTATTCAATGTAGTACGTTTTTTCCCCTGAGGACTTACATGCATTAAAGACCCATAGCTGCATTAATGTTATGGTTGTTAACATATTAAAGTTTATTTAATATATGTGTGCAAATAAGCTTGAAGAAAGTGTTAAAATATGCAATAATTTACTGAAGAAAGCACCACAATCCTCCATTATATACTTTTTATACTAACATATATTAATCTCTTTTCATGTACCAGGCACTATTTTAAGATCTTTAATTACATTAATTTATTTAATCCTCAGAATAATCCTACAAGATAAATTCATTTTTACAAATGGCAAAACTGTATCACATAGTAAAGAGTACTAACCACCTCATTCATTTTTAACTTTCACAATATTTTATAGACTACTAGTGGCCCGGTGCATGAAATTTGTGCATGGGGGTGGGGGGCCCCTCAGCCTGGCCTGCACCATCTCCAATCTGTGATCCTTCTCACAATCCAACTATTTCCCTATCCTCCAATCCTCATATGGAACTGATGAATTCCACTGGCTCCTAAGCGCTCACCTGCCTGCCTGCCTGATGCCCCTAACTGTTCTCCCCTCCTGGCCTAAACCCCCTAACTGCCTATGTGCTCTCCCTTCCTCTCCAGGCCTTCAGAGCCCAGTGCAGGAGTGCTGAGAGCTCTCTGCCGAGGCCCCACCCCCCGTCCTGACGCTCCCTCTGGGCTGGGTGGCTCATTAGTTAGTGCTGGGCAGGCCTTTGCATGCCTGTGCTGGGGGCAGAAGTCCCCGCCCCTGTCCCTGCCCACCAGCTCCTGCCTGTTGACCAGTCATGACTGGGACACTGTTAGGACCAATTTGCATATTACCTCTTTATATATATAGATAACATAGCTATTTTGCCTAGGATATTTATTCAATGTAGTACCTTTTTCCCCCTGAGGACTTACATGCATTAAAGACCCATAGCTGCATTAATGTTATGGTTGTTAACATATTAAAATTTATTTAATATATGTGTGCAAATAAGCTTGAAGAAAGTGTTAAGGATGTCAGAATGCCTTTTAAAATTTTATATTTGGGAATAATAAACCAAGTAAAGCTATTGTGAGTAGCCAGATAATTCTTCTTTTATTACAAACTAACCAAATTGTGAGGTCACTTTGCATAAGGAAGAATGTCAGTAATGCAATCCTTAATATTGTCACAGTTAATCAAGTGTACTTAATTTCCCAATATTGGATATAATGATTAAAATACACTAATATTAACCTATTTTATATCATGTTTTGAACATTTTGTTTTACTTCTATCAGTTGGGGTTACCTATGTCCATTATCCCTACTTCTTATTAGTGTGGATTTTTAAGATTGACTTAAGTATGAGGTAGATGTATTAGTTTGTATTAAATTATGAATTAATATTAGTGTATTAGTGTAATAATGTTATAATGCCCTTTGCAGTTACTCAGGTCTCAATAGTTTCATTTTAAACTATTTCCCTATCCTCCAATCCTCATATGGAACTGATAATTTCCACATCTACATAGCTAGTGCAGACTGCTTTGTTATGTTCCTGATCTAAATATCAAACTACCAACCAGGTATTTCAAAAACACCTCAAACTCAATATACCCAAACTGAAGTCAGGATTCCATGTACTCTGTTTTCAGGAATGACATAATTTCTTCTCCAGTTGTATAATCGCTAAATCTAGGTGTAATGTTAGAAATCCTTCTTCTGTACCAAGACTTGTCAATATGACCTCCTAATTCTCTCTCAATTTGCTTCTCTCTATCTCTATTGCTGCTTACCAAAGGGGAGTTATTGTCATGTCTTCCCTGCCCTTTTGTAATAGCTCTCTACCTACCAGTCATTTAATCTCTCTACATATAGTAATTTACTTAACCCTAATCCTGTGAGGCCAATACTGTGATTATCCTCATTCCGCCTATGGGGCAATGTGTTTACTATCACACAAACAGTAAGTGAAATGGCTGGAATTTGAACCAGGTCTACCAGGTGCCTGCCTATGTCCTTACACAACATCACAGAACCTGATGTAAAGAAACAAATATTTTATTTTCCTCAACTTCTAGGAAAATGGATTGTGAATGTTTTAACTGAAGTTACCTTGAGTCCTTAATACAGCCTTATAAAATGGAAGGTCACATTTTCCATATTGGAGTTTCTTAAATTATGACTGAGCAAAATGGAGAATATAACATTGAAATCTTAGCTCATTAAAATTCTTTCTTCAGGGAATTAAGGTAATGTGATCCAGATCTTTTTCCTTCAAAAACCTGACATTTGCCTTAAGAGAGGGATAGAGTTTGGAGGAACTTGAGGAGTAAAGATTTCACATGTTCTTAGAGGATGCCTGTGCTATGTCAGCACCCTCAAGTCAGCCTTGGGCAAGTGCTGCGTCACAGTCTATTTACAGTGAGTCCTGGGACTGATGCCTGAAGGGCATCCCTTCTATCCTCTTGATAATGGTAGTATCCATGTAATTTAAATTCCAGATGTACAGGAGGCAGGGTTGACATCCTGTTTTAAAACTGAGGAGACTGATATTTAATACCTCCCAAAGTCCAACTCTAATTTTCACAGAGATAGACTCCAGGAAAGCCTGCAGGTTTATTTAATTACACTCTTTATTTTAAAGTTTTATTTTCCTAGTTCACGTTTAGATATGATGGATGAGTTCAAAATCAAATCTGTGTAATTGGGTTGACACCATACCCAGAGTTGTAAAACTTTGAAATCCATTAAATTTCTTGGGGAAAAACATTTTCTCTCCAGAACAAGGGGTATTTTGCAAAAAATCAATAATTTGTACTCTCTCTCCTGATGTTATGTCTTTGTCCATTCCTGGATGATGTTTAGAGCCTGTGAGTGTTGTGTGTGTGAGTGTGTGTGTGTGTGTGAGAGAGAGAGAGAGAGAGGCCATTTTTTTTAATTGACAGTTTATTTTTTTAGCAAAATGTTGGAGAACTTCTCTAAAGAAAAAAGAGTAAATACACTTAAGAATTCAAGAGTGCTTAACAACGGAGAAAGTTAGAGGTTCAAGCAGCCTTGGTGGTCACCACTCCAACTTCCTCAATGTATAATTGCAGAAAGTGAGACCCATGTACCTAATAACTCATGTAAATTAATGAACAAAACCAAGCCTAGAGACCAAATCCTAAAGATGTCAGGCCAATTCTCTTTTAATACATCTCAATATGCCCTTACTCAGTGAAAACAAGTTTATCTTTATATGATTGGTATCATAGTTTTCATTAATGTATTTGTGTATTCATAGGTTTGCTTCAACTGATCAAAATCTATCAAGTCAACTTTATTTTTGTCTTTCTCTTTTTTAAATTTATCTTTATTGTTGAAATTATTACAGATGTCCTCTTTTTCCCCCAACTGACCTCTTCTCCCCTTTCTCCCCCCCTCCTCGGGCCTTCCTCACTGTCTGTGTCCATGGATTATGCATATCCTATATAATAAAAATTGTAATATGCAAATCGGCCAAACAGCAGAACATCCAGTTGGTGGGCTGCGGGGCTGGCGAGCAGGCAGCGTCAAGCCAACCAAGGTGCATGCCATCAGGCAGAGGGAGGGAACAGTGAGGTGGCGGGGGGCGGGGGGAGTTGACCAGCAGCGGCAGAGGGGTGATGGGAGGGCCGGCACCATCTCCTGATCCCCCGTTCCGGATGCTTCCTGCAGAGGGAGGCCGGGCGGCAGCGGCAGGGTGATGGGGGCAGCAACGTCCCCTGATTGACTGGTGGCAGCAGCATAGCTCCAGGGTGATGGGGGCAGTGCCATCCCCTGATTGGTGGCCCAGTTGCCTCCCACAGAGGAGCGGGCCTAAACCATCAGTAGGACACCCCCTGAGGATTTCTGGACTGTGAGAGGGCACAGGCCGGGCTGAGGGTTCCCCCACCCATCCCCAGTGCACGAATTTTTGTGCACCAGGCCTCTAGTATGCATATGCGTTCTTTGGTTAGTCTCTTCCTGCCCCCACCCTTCCTTCTGAAATTCATCAGTCTGTTCCATTCTTCTATGGAGAGACCATCTTTTAACAATTCCTTGAAATTTTGCTGTTGGCTTTTCCCTCAGCTCCAGCGTCTATTGAATTATGCAGCAGCTCTCAGGAGCTTTCCTTACTGTCAGTTGTGACAGCTCCAGTGGCCACTTTCCAATAAGTTGGTCTTCCCGGTGTCTCACGCTCTCTAGCTGTTTTTAGGTTACTAAGACCCTCTCTAGTCCACTGTCTCTATATAGCTCCAAGGACATGGCACACATTTGGCCAGCTCCCCAGTGGCATCCCTAAAGGCCAATGTAACACTAGAGGGGCATCCTGAGTCCTTTCAGGTTTAGCTGTTATTGTTGACTTTGGATACACTGACTTTCAGCTCAGAATGAAGTCTCATCCTCAATGAAGTTACCATATACAGCTACAAAGTCCCACCTTAGTAGGTCGGAATAGCTTGTAGATATGTCTAAGGTTACTTCCAACTCTTTTTTTTTTTTTAGCTTGGGCTTTCCTGTTTTTATCACTCAATGTTCCCACCTGGATAAAGGTGTTAATCAATGAGCAATGGTATTCAGGGGTGGAGATAGTTACAGGAAATTTGAATGTTCCCTCACCTCATTTCTGCTCTTGCTCAGGCAGTTGTGACGACTTGATATATAATTTTGTCTGTCTGCAGATTTGGAAAAAGGCAGGCTTGAGGTTTACACTTATTCAATTCCTCTTCTGTTTATCAGTATAAATGTTAGTTTTGTAGAGAAAGGTGAAAAGTACATATGTAAAAGTAGGCTGCCTTTTTATAGAGAGGTAGAACTGGCTTTTCATATTGAAGTGGTAGCTTTGGGGATCCAGAAGAGAAAGCCCCACAAATCCTAAGGTATTCCCCATCCTGGAAATATGACACACCCCTCCTGGGATGGAGTGAATGTGGAAAGAGAACTGTCCAATATCAGAAGGGCAGAGCCCATTCACCCACAGCCACAGTGATCAGAGAGCTCAGTTCAGCTCTCTGTGTTTTCTCCCAATGAATGCAACGTAATACCTAGCCCTCAAACTGCTGTACCCAGAGAACAATAATCTAGATAATCTAGAAATGGAATCACACACATTTACAATTCTGGCACACTCTATAAGAATAATTAGAGATTCTGGACAGAGCTTGTCAAGTTAAGCATGAGCAATATAACAAGAAATTATCTAGCAAGATAGCATTCTAAAGAACAAATGAAACCTCAATGAGGAGAATAGGTTCAGCTGAACATTAAGTTCCTGAAATAGAAGAAAATGTTGAGACAATCACAGTAAAGACAGAGAGAAAAAAGGATCAAAGCATAAGAAGACTATAACAAGACAGTTGAATGAGATAACCTGACATAAGACAAGTTGTGTCTCTGAAATAGATAACCCACATAGAAGGGACAATACTTACTGATACAGCACAGGTGAATTTCCCTGAAATGAAGAAATGATTGCGTCTGCAAATTGAAAGGGCACACATTGACTCTTATCTCACTTTGAAATATCGTAAGAATGAAAATATCCTTATGCAGGCATTCTATCTGGATAAAACAAGAAACTTGAAAAATGAAAAATCACTTCTGCCTCAAACATTTTCACAGTAACCTTTAATGCCAAAAGGAACTGAGATGTGTCTGTAGATGATTTAGATAAAGATCCATGAAAGCAGAGACGAGATCTCACTTATTCATTGCTATACCCACAGCACCTGCAGCAGTTTATGGCACATAGTATGTGCTCAGTAAAGACTTCTTGAATAAATAATTATAAATTCCCAAGAAAGGTGGGTAATTATTCAACATTATAGTCAAGTTAACTTATCACTCAAATACAAAGGAACAGTCTAAAATATGAAGCAACTCAGGAAATGTATTCCTTAGTAAATATTCTTCTAACAAGTTCAGGCAAGCAATAGATGAATCCAATTAAGATGCCTGAGAATGAAAAATATGTGATATTGTGTGATTCTTATGAAAACAGCATACTCCTTATTTTAAAAGAATAGCTAGAAGAAAGGGTTGATAGAAAAAGAAAGAAAAAATTCACCTGTGCTGGGAAATAGAATAAGTTGGACTATAGAACAAAGAGTGAAGGGTACATAGACAGAGATTAGAAGAGTGTTGATGTTGGAGAGGATTGGAAAGGGCAAAAAGGGGGATTTTAAGAAGGATTATGGGAGATCTGAACATACAGATCAGTCTTACTTATTTTTTATATTATTGTTGGATTGCCTTTCTTGGGTGCAGTATCTTTCTGAAACTTAGTCATATTGTACCCTGTATGTATGTATGTATGTATGTGTCTGCATAAAGTTAGAATTTGAGATTTATGAGGCCAGGGATTCTTATCTTTTCACTGCCATATTCACAGCACCTATAACAATGGCCTAGCCCTACTTTGGGACAAAGTAGGTGTTTAATAAATATTTGTTGAATGAATAATCTTTTAGTTAGCATACTATTATGTGGTATAATTTTTCTTATTATAAGAAATGATCATTACAAAACCGATGAAAAGATTTATTACTAATCTTTCAAGAAGTCAGCTTTTATTTTGGTTATTTATATTTACTATGTTCCTCATATTCAAATAACTATTTCCACCATTCATTGCTTAATTTTCTCTATTATTTCCTGCCTCCTATTAGAATTTATTATAAAACCTTTATTTTGCAAAGGTGTTTATTTCAGAAGCAATTTTTCAGAAGTGCATTGATACTTCTTAGAATTATATCATTTTAGAGGTTTAACATCTCACAGATAATTTCATTTGTTTGTTTCACTTTAGAGAAAGGAAAAAGCAAGTCCATGTCTCTAAGTGACTGGCCCAAGGTCCAACAGCTCCAATTTAAATTTCTTCCCACTCAGCTAAATATTAAGGTGCTGCAGGCCCGGTTTACAAAATTCATACACTGGGGGGCCGGGAGGTGTCCCTCAGCCCAACCTGCACCCTCTCCAATCTGGGACCCCCTTGGGGGATGTCCAACTGCCGGTTTAGGCTTGATCCCTGTCAGACATCCCTCTCACAATCCAGAACTGCTGGCTCCCAACCGCTTGCCTGCCTGATTGCCCCTAACTGCTTCTGCCTGCCAGCCTGATCACCCCATAACCACTCCCCTGCCAACCTGATCGAAGTCTAACTGCTCCCCTGCCAGCCCAGTCGCCCCCAACTGCCCTCCCTGCATATTCCATCTTTATTAGATAGGGTTTTTTCTTTAACATATTGGACAGTGTACCTGCCGTGGTCTTGACAAACCAGTAAAAATGTAAACCCAAACTAAAAGTGTCATAAAATAAACTCCTTAAACAGGAATTTCATGAGACCTTGGAAAGGTGATATCATGTGGTTGTTTCCTCCTTTTTTCCTTCTGTTTCTTTTTCTTGATGTTTCATCTTTTGTCCTTTCCTTTCTCCTTTTATTCCTTTTCTGTCCTCTCTTTCTCTTAACTTTTCTGTTGGTAGAATCGTCAGTACTTGAATCTGTCTTGCTTCCAGAAGACGAAGAAGAGGGAAACACACCGTCATCTGAAGAAAAAGATGATCTATGTTGGGATCGGTGGTGTTTCCGGTTTTGCTTTTCCCGGTTTGTTTGTCATTTCTGCTGGCCCCAGCATCCTCAGGACTTGTGCGTGGGCACTTCTTATTCATGTCTTCAAAACCTGCCTGCCTTGGTGAAAACTGTAGGAGAAAAGGCTTTCCTGGGTGGGCTCGAGCCCTGCCCGAGGTGCTGAGGAACCAGGGCGGGGAGCGCCCACCACCGCCACTGTGGAGCCGACCTCCGGACCACAGGGTACTCTCTAGTAACGTAACTGCAATGTAGCAGTTTGCCTTCAGAAATTAGTTGTAAGTTACTTCCAATGTGAAACCCTACCTCAGACATTTCCTTTGCGGTTTGTAAAGATTTTAAACAAAACCCATTTACCTCCCTAACCTGGTCACAAGTTTCTGCCCAATGGGAGAGGTTTGCTGGGCAGCATCGCCCAGATACCTCCCTCCCCCTCCCCCTCCCCCTCCCCCTCCCGCTGCAATCACTCAGCTGGGGATGAGGGAAATTCTGAGGCTGACTCCCTGAGGCTGCCAGTGGGGCAGGATCACTTCCGAGGCTGAGACCCTGAGGCTGCAGGTGTGTGTGTGTGGGATCACTCGCCAGGGACTCACAAGGTTCCGAGGCTGAGACCCTGAGGCTGCCGCTGGGAGGGGATCGTTCCGTGAGGGTGCGGTGCGGGCACTTCTGAGGCTGAGATCCTGAGGCTGCAGGTGTGTGTCGGGGGGATCACTCTGTGGGGACATGCAAGGTTCTGAGGCTGAGACCCCGAGGCTGCCGCTGGGAGGGAATCGCTCTGTGGAGGCGCGGGCACTTCTGAGGCTGAGACCCTGAGGCTGCAGGTGTGTGTGTGGGGGGGATCACTCTGTGGGGAGTGAATGTTTTTTTGTTTTTGTTTTTGTTTTTTAATAAAGGGTCAGGAGGGCCTCTGGGAAGCATTCCACCAGGTCGCTCACGCTGCCCGCTCTCAGCGGCCACACCCCCCCATCTCCCCCCCCCCCCCCACTGGGGGACTCCGGAGGGGCTGAGAGGACTGGGCACCACCATCTTGTGGCTATGGGCGCCACCATCTTTGTCGTGGAGTGACAGTTAATTTGCATGTTACTCTTTTATTAGATAGTATGACAGCATTTCTTTCACTCATTTAAAAATATTTTCAAATGAGAGCATCCTATTTGAGTATTTATTTTTAATATTAAAGCATACTATCGCGTCCATTCTCTAAACATCAGCTTCTCACTTTCTTCTCCGATGTTTGGGTATGCGTGCCACAATTACGTGTCCACTAAATAAGAAACTCATGGCTCATCTGAAGTCTTCGGAACTTTCGGATTCCAGGGCCTGTTATCAAGGCTTTGTTTACACCTGCCTCAATTCTGCCTCAATTTCCTCTCCCACTCCCCTGAGGTCCATAGTGGTAGGTAGGAGAGGAAAGAAAAGAAGACGTGTGTTCTGCTGACACATTTCTGTCTAGTATTAATATTGTGGTAAGGACACGTTTAACATTGGACCACTTTCCAAATGTAAGCTTCTTGGCCCATTCCACATGCAAAGAGAAACAGCCAATGAAAAATATGATTTTGCAAATGTAAGACCAATGTATTATTTTGATCTTGGGAGAAATTCAGTTCTACATTTTCTCTTGTTGGATCTAAAGTTTAGAAGATCTCTCATATAAACAAGAGAAGTCTAATAAAATGTAATAATTGCTATTGTCACAGCAATTGTGACATATAAAATTAAACTTGAGTAGATTTCAACATCTTTCTTTCTTGTATTCAAAAGCACGTTCCTTAAACTTTAAGTAAAGTTTAAGCTCAAGATCACATTTATCTATTTCTGTTCCAGATTGGGAGAGGGTGACTTAATTGCTATGGATTTTTGTGCAGGATAAAACTAATGCAGACTACGTGTGGTGCATCTCTCCTTCAGGTTCTCTTTTTACATTTACTTAACAAAAGTTTAAAATTTAGTACTTATCCTTGCAACCCAGGTGTAATGTGCCACTCATTACTCTTCCTGTTTCTCTGTCTATAAATAGCTGTTAATACATAATTCCATAGGAATGGATGAAGATCAAGCTTAATTACTAAGAGAAAATAAGTTTATGACAAAAGTAAAACCATCCTGACTAGAATAAGGATTAATTTTAAAAGTGTAACACTGCATTATCACATTCCATTTTACTTTGTAAGATTAAGTAAAGGTAGAATTATTTTAATTGCAGGGAAATATATTAAGCAGCAAAAACAATTAAAAATGTATTATCTGTTATAGATGTTCTGTGTCAGTCTCAGCTCTGAATGACTTTATAAACTTTACTATTAATTTTTAACTCAATGAAGAAAATATTTTGCATCTTGCATAGAGCTTAATTTGTGGGCACCAGTGTTTTAGAGTCAGACAGCCTGCAATGTAATCTAGTTTCACTGCTTAGGTCTAAGTGTGATTATTTGTAAAAGTTGCAACTTATTTTTTTCAGAATTTAGGAAGAATAAAATGAGATAATTTGCATGAAATATGAAACAAATATTTGGAACATATTAAACATTTAGTAAACATTAAGTATTAACATTGCCAATATTAGCCAAAATATTTATTTGAGTTAGTTCCTATATTAGTTACTTATATCCTATCTAATAAAAGAGTAATATGCAAATTAACCATCACTCCACTACACCACAAGCCACACCCACCAGCCACGCCCACCAGCCAATCAGGAGCGAATATGCAAATAAATCCAACCAAGATGGCTACCACCACAGAGAGCAGGAAGGAGGCATGGGTTTCCCCTGCAATGGAGGAAGCCAAGCTTTCCGCCTGCCCTTGCCGGCCTAGGCCTCCACTCAAGGCTACAAAGTTTCAATGACAGAAGATACATAAATCCAAACAGAAATGGCGGCAGCCACGGAGCTGGAAAGAGCAGGAGGCTAGGGTTGCCCACGGTGATGGAGGAAGCCAAGCTTTCCGCACACCCTGGCTGGCCCAGGCCTCTGCTTAAGGTTACAAAGTTTCAGTTATAGAAGATACATAAATCCCAAGAGAAATGGCTGCCACCACAGAGCAAGCAGGAGGCTTGGCTCTGCTCCAGGCTACAAAGTTTCAATTGTAAAAGATAAATAAATCCCAGATCCCAGGGCCTCCACTTGGGTTGCCAGGGGGTGTGGCCAGCCTGCAAACCACTACAGGCCCCTCATCCAGGCCGCCCCACACCCCAAGGGAACCCCCACCCTGATCCAGGACACCCTTCAGGGCAAACCAGCTGGCCCCCACCTGTGCACCAGGCCTCTAGCCTATCTAATAAAAGAGTAATATGCAGATTGACCATCACTCCAACACACAAGATGGCTGCCCCCATGTGGTCAAAGATCCTGCCCCCATGTGGACACAAGATGGCCACCACAAGATAGCCAGCAAGGGAGGGCAGTTGGGAGGGACCAGGTCTCCAAGAGAGGACAGTTGTGGGCGATCAGGCCAGCAGGGGAGGGCAGTTAGGGGAAAACAGGCTAGCAGGGGAGCAGTTAGGCATCAATCAGGCTGGCAGGGGAGTGGTTAGGGCAGCCGTGGGCAAACTACGGCCTGCGGGCCGGATCCGGCTGTTCTATCTGGTTCTCTTGCTCTCCCCTCCGCTCCTTTACTTTGAATTTATATTAGTTCACACAAACACTCCATTCATGCTTTTGTTCCGGCCCTCCGGTCCAGTTTAAGAACCCATTGTGGCCCTCGAGTCAAAAAGTTTGTCCACCCCTGGGTTAGGGGGTGATCAGGCTGGCAGGCAGAAGCGGTTAGGGGCAATCAGGAAGGCAGGCAGGTGAGCAGTTGGGAGCCAGCAGTCCTGAATTGTGAGAGAGATGTCCGACTGTCCATTTAGGCCCGATCCCAGGATCGGGCCTAAATGGGCAGTCAGACATCCCTCGAGGGGTCCCAGATTGGAGAGGGTGCAGGCTGGGCTGAGGGACACCCCCCACCCTTGCACGAATTTCGTGCACCGGGCTCTAGTATAAATATAAAACATATTTGCCACTAGATAGACAGTAGAACAAAAAATTTTCTGTATATTTGCTGCTGTCTCATAATTGTTGTGTAGTTGAGTTGTGTACTTGCTTGTCTTTGTCCACTAAGACCAATCTGTAACTCTTAAAATCTGGTTGTGGTGCATTTTATTGTCTTTCCCAGATATATCTTGTCTACTAATTTTTGTTACTATCCTATTTAAGCTCATTTGCTGTAATTATAGTATAGTTTGGCAAATTAGTTTTTTTGGAAACTTTTTCTCTAAAAGTGTGACTGCCAATGTGTGAGTTCTAATATTATAGCTCTATTCTTACTTAATCCATTTAGATGTGTTCTTCCAAGTTTCATCTTCCAAAATGATTTCTCTATAATAAGGCACATATATTTTTAAAAATTCTTCAAATACATATGTCAAATTATTATTGTGTAAACCTGACACATTGTTTGGCTAGCTCACAGAAGCAATGATATAGTATTAAAAATATCATATTTGCTAATATTTTGGTCAGCTTTGTAGTAGTATTTTTCTGGAGAAAACTACCAGGCTCAAAATTTTAATAGAATTATGCTGTCATTCAAAGCAAAGCAAGAGATATTTAATCAGAAACTGACATCTTCAAGGCTCTCTACAACACAGTATAGAGGACTGAAGGACATTGAAGACACAAGCTTCTGTTCAAGGAGCTTATGAAATAGTATGAAAGACTAAAAATAAAAGAAGAGGAAGCTGATTATATACAACAAAAAGGAAGAAACAACAGGGAATGTAGGATTGCTATCTGCATCTGGTACATGGACAATAAATGAGATGTAAAAGAAGAGAAAGGAACATTATTTCAGAGTTGGGTGATCATGGAGTTTGCGCAAGTTTTTAAATCATAAAAAGAAACTGAATAAATTTCTGCACAGAAGAGAGGAATTTTAAAAGGATGAAATGATTGTGATCCAAAGTGCTGATATGAGATACTGGGCTACAAATCAAAGGAAGATAGTGGAGAATGACTTTAAGGAAAACAGGGAATTGTGTGGGCTGGAAGGTTTCTGCAAGACAGCAGATGGCAGGCAGGGCCAGATGGGGTATTTCCCTCTAACTCTGCTTGGAAATATTAAGCTGGCAGAGAGCTACACATAGTCTTTAAAATGTGTATGTTAACATTAATATTGGTCAGCGTTCAAATTTTTAAAAACTGTTTTAAGGTTGTTGCTTCACAAAGCATAGTGCATTTTACACATATGTTTGCTACTGTAGTAATGTGTGCGACAACTGAATAAAGTAAAATATTTGAAATATTATTCTCATCTGTTTGCTGGCTCATAAATCTATGTGAAAAGCTATATTACAAATCCAGCTAAGCGTTATATTACATGTATTTTTAAAATGAGTTTGGTGTCTATTTCTTCCCTGGGGGTTAGAAACATGTTTTAATCCAGGGCAAGACCCATTCTCTAATATGAAGTTATGCACCCTGGCAGATGTCAATAGTAACTAATTTATAGATGCTTCAAAATTTTCAAATACTAAGTCAATGAGTATAATTTATCTAATTATTTTTAAATGCTTGGTGGCCAAATAACCAGAAAACAGCCATTTATCAGCAGAACAGTTGCATTAAAAACTACGGGGGCAGGGGGGGCAGAGTTCTGCAGCACATCCCCTCTGTTTCATTTCTGGCACAGCTCGTTGCTGAGGAATCCATAGGATTTTTTCTATTAGTAATAGTTTATAAGACTCGAGAAGGAACATGGTTAAGTAGCCACACCTAAGGGTAATTTCTCCCAAACAAAACACACTGTATGTGAAAGATGCCAGGGAGTATTATGAGAGTCTGTCAAGTTAGTTCTACAGAATTTATTTGACTCTCTTTACCCTGTTCCCGAAGAGGAGGAAACCCACAGCCGGTGTAAGAGCTGATTCCAGACGCTGCCGCTGGATTTAGGTCCTCCCTCCATGCTTGTGGCACATGTTCTTTTCTTGCTTCAGAGAAAATAAGCTTAAAAATCCTCATAACATGCGTGGCTACCCACGGCTCTTTTTAAATGCGCTTTAGAGGGGTTACTCAAACATTTTAAGATCTGCCATGGATCAGACCACCTTGGGAAGCACAGCTTTCAGCATTTATATCACTGGACCCCTTGGAAGGAGTTCAGCACTAGTCACCTTACAACATATGTTTCTCGGACACTTCTTGACTCCTGTGCAGACTGCACTTCTGTTAGGTGTGCATATGTCTAAAAGGAGGTGCAAGTACTTGACAAGGATGCTCTGTGGTTCGCTGGATATTTTAAACAAGTTTGATATTAGAGAATACAGGTAATAAAAGCCAAAAACCTGGCAAATAGGAAAATATCTTTCTATGCATTTGTGCCGTTTTGGCTAAAGAAGTCTTGTTAATTCATGAGTAGAAGTAAAAGGCAGAAGGGGTAAAAGCTTGTCAAGCTCAAGTTAGGTCAATGAGATGGGTAGGGAAGATGATGACAATTCAGAAAAACACCAATGTTTTTGTCTTGGCCTCATGTCTGTCTCCCTCCCTCCTTCCTTTCTTGGCTTCTTTCTTTCCTCCTCCCTTTGTTTCTTTGTAGCTGATCCACACACAATAGAACTAATGCAGGAGTAAAAAAATCAAATTCATATTTTATTTGTGGATTTTTGGTGACAGTTGGCAATTAAGGATTGGCAATAAGCTCAAGGAGTAACTAGAAAACCACTCTGTCTACATTAAGGACATGTCACACTGGAATTGTTTTGTTGGAAGTTGTGTTTGAGGGCAGAATCTCCCCTAAGAAACAGAGATTTGTGAACATGACATCGGAGATCCTGGAATCACATAGCTTACATTCTAGGGAAAAGGAAGTTAACATCATTTGAGTTTGTAAAAACACTGCACTATTCTCTCATCAAAATGGATACAAGTAAAAAAATAATTTAAAGATTGGCTGATAATTTTTTTGGAGAAAATATTAAAAGTCACAAAAATTAATTTCTAAGAATTGATAAAATGTTACAATTGGTTTGAACAATGAAATTTGAAGTGCACTGTACTTTTAATAAGGAAAATAGGATGTTTATTTAAACATAATTGGTTGGTTGACTTTGCAGGCTTGAATTAAAATAAATGGAGGAAAAAAAAATCACAAAGTTATCCAAGCATACCCTCAGAAGTAGAACAATGGAACATTTGTTTATTCTGAAGAAAACAGGAAATGAGCCCTAGGGGCTTCATGATATTAATAACACCCATAAAATCAGAAGCAGATAGAATGAGTGACCTTTCCCCGAAGCCAGTCTTACTATTTGGTGGTTTATTTTTCGGACATTTTATAAAATATATGAACAAAGAGTAGAAGGATGTGCAAACCGTGTGGGAACAAGGAAGCCGTTGCATGAAATGTTTTGGACGGGGATCATCTGTGCCCATCTGTTCCTATTACTTAGGAGAAAGAGCTATTCTCAAGCTCTTTAAAGTTAAATGAGATCAGAAAACTGTTACATTACTTTGGAGTTATTGGTTCCTAGAGGCAATATTCACATTATTTCCCCTACCGCCTCCTTGGGATTGCTACCTCCTCCCATTTCATTCTCATGTTACCAGGACGCCTGGGGGCTGAGGCCACCAGCTCATCACTAGGAAAAGTGATGAGATGCAAATTAGATTTGCAGCTACCCACTGGCTCTCTTGCTATGCTAACAATCAGGTAGTAATAGAAGGATTCTTTCAACCTATAAAAGCCTAAATTATATCATCTGTTATACACAAAACTAGTTTTAAGACCTGGCATTTACTGAAAAGGAGAACATAGAATTGTATTTGCTTGAGATTTTACTGTTACATCCCTTATAGTCACCAAAATCCTCAGTGAAAAACAAATTGTTTGCTTATATTTTTAGTTTAAGAACTACCTTGAGTTAGGGCGAGTGGTTTGTTGAGCTCCTTCCTTTCATGTTTCTCTGAATAACTCAAGAATAATAGAACTAATTTGTCCTCTGTCATTGCAACATGGGCTTTTAACTTACAGGCACATGATCTTCAAGCTATAGGAATTATATCTTCTTCAATTTTGAATTGATGCTTCATATCTCATTAAAGTTTTTATTTTTTCACCAAAAGATGTTTTGTTGGCATCTTCCTTCTGAATCTCATGTTTCTTCTGTGCTCATTTTCCTCCGCCCAGTCACCATAATACAAATCTGATTTTTACTTTTTTCATATTCCATGTTTAATCAAATCACTATGCACTGTATATTTGACTTCATAAGCAGTTTTTGAGTTGATCCCTAGTTTTTCATCCTTACTAAACCTGCAGTGATCTAGACTCTCATCATCTTCGTTTGGGTTATTGCAACCGTCCCCTAACTGATGTCCCTGCATTGAGACTATGCTTCCACACCCCTCACAGCTACTGAAGGGGTTTATCTAAAATATATATAGCCATGCAACTCTATATTAAACTCTTTTAGTGATCCCCATTTCCTCTAGGGTAAATATCGAGCTACTGGGCATGATGTGTATTACTCTCTATGAGGATTTTTATCTGAAGCTTTAGTTTTCCTGAAGTCTCTCCCACCCGTACTTCTCTTTTATGCTGTTATCTATGTTACAGTATGTTGATAAGATCATCTCCTGTTGCTCCAGACTAGATTCGAGGAGCACCCTACCCCACCTTCTAAAAAGTGATTATTCAGCCGAAACCGGTTTGGCTCAGTGGATAGAGCGTCAGCCTGCGGACTGAAGGGTCCCGGGTTCGATTCCGGTCAAGGGCATGTACCTTGGTTGCAGGCACATCCCCAGTAGGGGGTGTGCAGGAGGCAGCTGATCGATGTTTCTCTCTCATCGATGTTTCTAACTCTCTATCCCTCTCTCTTCCTCTCTGTAAAAAATCAATAAAATATATTTTTTAAAAAAAAAGTGATTATTCAAGTAAAAAGTGATACATTACTAGATAGGCCATGTATTTTAAGGCAAACATCTAGCAACACCCATTGGCTTTTATATGAAACTAGTGGCCCAGTGCACGAAATTCATGCACATTAAAAGGGGATTAATTAGAGGAAATATTTTAATATTGCTATTTGCCCTTTCTCTATAATAGAAGTGTCAGAGATTAAAGAAAATTAGAAAAATGTATATGAAAACCTTCCTCCTGTCAGAGTCTGGGATGTGGCACAGGACCCAGAGTCAAGTCCCTGCCCACCCATAGTGCCACAAAATTGCACAATACCCATACCCAGCCAGTCCCACCCCCATTGGGCGAGATCCAGACCCATCCGGCCCCATCCGCGTCAAGCCCCGGGAGGCGGGGGGCACAGCCTCAGGTCTTCTGGCCTGGCACCGGGCGGGGAGGCACAGCCTCAGGTCCCTCATCAAGCCCTGCAGGGTTGGGGGTGCAGCCTCAGTTCCCCCGTCAAGCCCCGCCAGGTGGGGGGGGCGCAGCCTCAGGTTCCCCGGCCTGGCGCCGGGAGGAGGGCACGGCCTGAGGTGCTCTGGCCCGGCGCCAGGTGGGGGGCATGGCCTGAGGTCCCCCATCAAGCCCTGCCGAGCTGGGGGTGCGGTCTGAGATCCCCCAGCAAGCCCCATCGGGTGGGGGGTGCAGCCTCAGGTCCCCCGGCACCGGGGCAGTGGGCACACCTTGAGGTCCCCCTTCAAGCCCTGCCAGGCAGGGAGGTGCAGCCTGAGGTCCCCCAGCCCAGCACCATGGCAGGGGGTGTAGCCTGAGGTCCTCCGTCAAGCCCTGCCAGGCAGGGGGTGCAGCCTGAGGTCCCCAGCCTGATGCTGGGGTGGGGGGCATGGCCTGAGGTCCCCTGTCAAGCCCCACAGGGCAGGGGAGTGCAGGCTCAGATCCCCTACCCAGGTCCAGCACCACACAGCCTCAGGTCCCTGCTGATTGCTCCTTAAGGCTCATTACAGGAACTCAGCCTCAGCTGTGGGTACCTCCATCTTTGTGACAGTGTGATGGTCAATTTGCATATTCCCTCTTTATTAATAGGATTTTACCTCTCTCACCTTTTTTCCTCTCACTTGTTTAAAGCTACACATGTATCTACCATGATAGATATATCTATGTATGTGAATGCTTCTTCCTACATCTTACTCCATACCCATGCCCATGTACTCACTTGGTCTGATTGCCTCCCTAAACCTTCCCATTCTCCCTATCTGGCTTCTGAGAGGTTGGGAGGGCATAAGATTGGACCTTGAATGTCCTCTTTAATCAAAGTTCTTCTAAGAGCAATCCTTCAATTCAATTAAACAAATAGCCATCACAAAACTCAGTATTTTGATTCTGTACTAAATCCTAGGGATACAAAGACATATTGCTGCCCTGGCTGGTGTCGCTCAGTGGTTAGAGTGTCGGCTCATGCACAGAAGGGTCAAGGGTTCGATTCACAGTCAAGGGCACGTATCTAGGTTGTGGGTTCACTCCTGGCCCCTGGTCAGGGCACATGTGGGAGGCAACCAGTCACTATGTCTCTCACACATTGATATTTCTCTCTCTCTCTCCCCCTCCCTTCCTCCTTCCTCTCTCCCTTCCACTCTCTCTGAAAAGCAATGAAAAAAATAGCCTCATGTGAAGATTTAAAAAAAAATTAAAACATATTGCTTAGTCTTGTCTTTGTGCACCTTTTAACAGATGTAATTCAGAAACATTTATGTATATTTTATTATTTTTAACTAAAAAAATTAATAAATTTTTAAAAATGCGAATGTCTTTAGGCAGCACAGGTATACTTTGGCATTATTCCTCTTACACCTATGCACTGCCCCATTATATCTCATCTGATCCTTTTTCCTTATTTATGTCACCCTGATGACCCCTGAAGTAAATAGAATTAGTGACCCTGATGGCGTATACTGTAAACTGTTTAGTGCTTATTCACTGCAGTGGTGTGATAGTGTGGCAGCATGGGAAATGGTAGGGGACAAGTCTCAGAGATCTTCCTATTCTCCTTCAGGGCCATACATATGTCCCTACAGACTAACAGGCCGCCGGTTTATTCTTATGAGACGATGACACCTACATGGAAAAATATGATCTTCAAAACTATTCGTTCATAATGTTACTGAAAAAAAAAATAACCTGAATTTGTGAGAAACTTCTATTTTAAACTACATTTTGTATTTTGTATGCATGTCATCATCTCAGTAATTTTTTGATTCAGTCTTTTATATTTAAGTTTTCATGCTCATGTCAGGAAATGTTTGGCAGCAGGCAATATGATAGAGTTAAAATAAGGCAGAGATTGTTAATTCTATGCCCTACGTTAATGCTTTGAAAAAGACACTTTAAGTAGAAAATGCTTACATAATTAAAGCACTATGCTAATCCTAAAACTGCTGGATTTCTGTTTTGTTGATAGCTGTGTAACCCCAATTCTTTTGACACTTGCTTAAAAGCATCACTCCCAGTCATGGCTCTATATGACTGGGAGTGATGCATGGTACAGTCTGAAATGTAGTTTATGGCTAATGTGATTTACTGGCTGGAGAAATGTGTTTTGCAGCAGAAATAGTAACATAGCCATGGTTTCCGTAGTATACAGAGTGTATTCACTGTCCTACTGCGTTGGTCATCACTGTGGTTTCTGATAGGAGGTCTGTTTCAGGTTACCCACGGGTGTGAGCACATCTGCACAGTGCCTGTGGTCTCTGATAGGAGGTCTGTTTCAGGTTACCCACGGGAGTGAGCACACCTGCACAGTGCCTGAGGTCTCTGATAGGAGGTCTGTTTCAGGTTACCCACGGGAGTGAGCACACCTGCACAGTGCCTGAGGTCTCTGATAGGAGGTCTGTTTCAGGTTACCCACGGGTGTGAGCACATCTGCACAGTGCCTGTGGTCTCTGATAGGATGTCTGTTTCAGGTTACCCACGGGTGTGAGCACATCTGCACAGTGCCTGAGGTCTCTGATAGGGGGTCTGTTTCAGGTTACCCACGGGTGTGAGCACATCTGCACAGTGCCTGTGGTCTCTGATAGGGGGTCTGTTTCAGGTTACCCACGGGTGTGAGCACACCTGCACAGTGCCTGAGGTCTCTGATAGGGGGTCTGTTTCAGGTTACCCACGGGAGTGAGCACACCTGCACAGTGCCTGTGGTCTCTGATAGGGGGTCTGTTTCAGGTTACCCACGGGTGTGAGCACATCTGCACAGTGCCTGTGGTCTCTGATAGGAGGTCTGTTTCAGGTTACCCACGGGAGTGAGCACACCTGCACAGTGCCTGAGGTCTCTGATAGGAGGTCTGTTTCAGGTTACCCACGGGAGTGAGCACACCTGCACAGTGCCTGTGGTCGCTGATAGGAGGTCTGTTTCAGGTTCCCCACGGGAGTGAGCACACCTGCACAGTGCCTGAGGTCTCTGATAGGAGGTCTGTTTCAGGTTACACACGGGAGTGAGCACACCTGCACAGTGCCTGAGGTCTCTGATAGGAGGTCTGTTTCAGGTTACACACGGGTGTGAGCACACCTGCACAGTGCCTGTGGTCGCTGATAGGATGTCTGTTTCAGGTTACCCACGGGAGTGAGCACACCTGCACAGTGCCTGTGGTCTCTGATAGGAGGTCTGTTTCAGGTTACACACGGGAGTGAGCACACCTGCACAGTGCCTGTGGTCGCTGATAGGATGTCTGTTTCAGGTTACGCACGGGAGTGAGCACACCTGCACAGTGCCTGTGGTCGCTGATAGGATGTCTGTTTCAGGTTACCCACGGGAGTGAGCACACCTGCACAGTGCCTGTGGTCGCTGATAGGATGTCTGTTTCAGGTTACCCACGGGAGTGAGCACACCTGCACAGTGCCTGTGGTCTCTGATAGGATGTCTGTTTCAGGTTACACACGGGCGTGAGCACACCTGCACAGTGCCTGTGGTCTCTGATAGGAGGTCTGTTTCAGGTTACGCACGGGAGTGAGCACACCTGCACAGTGCCTGAGGTCTCTGATAGGATGTCTGTTTCAGGTTACACACGGGCGTGAGCACACCTGCACAGTGCCTGTGGTCTCTGATAGGAGGTCTGTTTCAGGTTACGCACGGGAGTGAGCACATCTGCACAGTGCCTGTGGTCTCTGATAGGGGGTCTGTTTCAGGTTCCCCACGGGAGTGAGCACACCTGCACAGTGCCTGTGGTCGCTGATAGGATGTCTGTTTCAGGTTACCCACGGGAGTGAGCACATCTGCACAGTGCCTGTGGTCTCTGATAGGAGGTCTGTTTCAGGTTACGCACGGGAGTGAGCACATCTGCACAGTGCCTGTGGTCTCTGATAGGAGGTCTGTTTCAGGTTACCCACGGGCGTGAGCACACCTGCACAGTGCCTGTGGCACAGCTTTTGGAGCAGGAGTTGCTACATGGGCATCTGCTGTGGGAGCTGTGGTAAGAAGTTTCCCTTCAGAACCTTCTCCTCTAATAGCCATTCTTACTTTCAAAAGACCAGAAATGCTCATTTGAACGGGCACCATTATTACTTGCTTTACAGAAAGATGTTTCTGGCAGGTGAAACATAAATTAAAGGCACATAGAGCAAGTTCACAGCTTGTACATTTTGTGTTTAGATGTCACTCAAGCCAATCACAATGAGGGCTGTAGAAATTGTTTCCACTTCTCTCTAGCAGGGAGTATAAGACCAGGGCGTGCACAGGGAGACCTCACTCTGAAGTGTACATGGATTTATTTCTTGGACTCTGTCGAATGTATTGATTTAAATAATTGTTTACTTTCTTTTTTGGCTAATTTTTCAAATTTGGACATGTTCCCCAAAATATGCATTTGTATTACTTGTGTATATCTTTAAAGTATTAGTGTAACTCTGCTGGCAACCCTCTCCTGCTTGTTCAGAACTACTGTATTTATGCTGTGTTATTCTTGCTCATTAGACTTTCAAGCTTGGTATCTTTTTTAAAAAATATATGTTTTTATTGATTTTTAGAGAGAGAGGAAGAAAGAGGGTGAGAGAGATAGAAACATGGCTGAGAGAGAAACATAGACTCTCTGCCTCCTGCATGCTCCCTCTGGAAATGGAGCCTGTAACCTGGGCCTGTGCTCTGACCAGGAATCAAACCAGTGATTCCTTGGTTCATGGGTCGACTCTCAATCTTGGGAGCCATACTGGCCAGGCAGGCCTGGTTTTCTTGATAGGACTCTTATGGTACTACTAGAGGCCCAGTGCATGAAAATTTGTGCACTGGCAGGGAGGGGAAATCCCTCAGCCCGGCCTGCCCCCTCTCACAGTCTGGAAGCCCTCAGGGGATGTCCTACTGATGGCTTAGGCCCACTCCCTGGCTGGGGGATGGGCTTTGGGAGGTTGAGGCACAGCAGGTCGCACCCCGTCCAGCCTCTGCGGAGGTGTGGCGCCAGGACCAGGCCCGTGCCGCTGCCTCTGTGGCTGCCTCTGTGGAAGGGGTAGCACTGGGACCGGGACCGCGCCACCTTTTCTCCCACATCGCCTCTGTGGAAAGGGGCCGCTGCACTGGACCGGCCTGTGCCGCCGCCTCTCCCACGCTGCCATCTCTCCCGCACTGCCACTTCTCCGCGCTGCTGGCCCTTGGCCCTCGCAGCTGCGGCTTTGTCTGGAAGGACATCCAGAAAACGTCCAGTCTATCTGGCCTAATTAGCTTATTACCCTTTTATTAGTATAAATTTTTATCTTAGAATGATAGTTTCCAACAATGGGCAGTATCTCATAACATTTAAGCTTTGTTTAAAAAAATGGTACTGATGGGAAGATTAAAAACTAACCCAGAAGCTATGCTTAGGTAATGCAGTGTCACTATCTTCACTTTTACACGTGACATAAATCACTTTTAAATGTGTAAGTTTTTCTTTTAGCCTGGAAGCTTCAAAGAGATTTGGTTAGTGTAAATTGAAGGCCCAAATGAGATGGTGTGTTACTGATTTAATAAATGATTTTTTCAGGGAGCGTCATTCGCCAAAAATGTTGTAACTATTAAGAGCAGAAAGCCTAAGAGAAAATATTTGTAATATATAGAAAGAAAAGTTATTATGCATAGTACATAATGGGTTCCTCTAAATCAATTATAAAAATTACAAGTGCTTAATTTAAAAAAGAAAGAAGAAAAAACAATCACACAGTAAAAAGATCACCAGGGAGAAAGAAAACTACAGCCACAAGGAGAAACATTTTCACGCCTCACATTAGTAACAGTGAGGTAGTGAGTGGCTTCTACTCACCCAGGACCACTGCTCCCTCCGCCCTGGGACATGAAAGGATTACATTTCCCAACCCCGTGGCAATTAGAAGGAGCCGGTATGAGTGCCAGTGGGTGGCAAGAGGAAGAAATAGTGTCACTCTGGGATCTAGCTCTTAAAAAAAGAATCTTCTTCTGCAGCAACTTTGAGAACATTGGTTCCAGATGGCTTAGTTACAGTGTTAGAAGAGAGAATTTTGGTGATAGACAAATACAATTTTGGTTGTAGTAAACCACTGGGATTAAAGAGTTCTTGATTATTTAATTTTTGTGACACTGTAACAGTATTGTGACTGATATGAAAAGTGAAGCAGATTGGTGACATCCAATGGGGGTGGCTGTGTGGAGAAACGGGAACCAACTGTTGATGGGAGTGTAATTTGGTACATTCCTTTTAGGGAGCAATTTAGCAATTTGTATAAAAAATTTAAAATTTCATGCCGATTAACCAACAGTTTCCCATCTATGTTTCTAAGGATATTTTTACAAAGGAGAGAAAAAAAAAGATGCTCCTTGCAGAAATTTTTTAAAAAACGATTGAAAATAAGCTAAACACTCATAAGTAGACAAAATGGTTTACTCAAAAGCTATATGCAACAATCTAAATAATAAAGAACATTTAAATTTATTACTATAATAAAGCATCCTTGATATATTAGAGTGAACAGCAAACTATGAAACAATAGCACACTTTTTATAGTTTTCTGCATTATGCCCAGTTATATGTAGAAGAGAATGCAATTTTATTTTTTTATTTATTTATTTTTATTAAGGTATTATATGTGTACATATCTTACCATTGCCCCCCCCCCTAACCCCACTCCCATACATGCCCTCACCCCCCAATGTTTTGCATCCGTTGGTTATTCTTATATGCATGCATATAAGTCCTTCGGTTGATCTCTTATTTCCCCCACCTCTCCCTAACCTTCCCGCTGTAATTTGAGAGTCTGTTTGATGCTTTACTGCCTCTGTATCTATCTTTTTGTTCAACAGTTTATAATGTTTTTTATTATCCACAAATGAGTGAGATCATGTGGTATTTTTCTTTCATTGACTGGCTTATTTCACTTAGCATAATGTTCTCCAATTCCATCCAGGTTGCTACAAATGGTAAGAATTCCTTCTTTTTATGGCAGCATAGTATTCCATTGTGTAGATGTACCATAGTTTTCTGATTCAGTCATCTGCTGACGGGCTGTCTCCAAAATATACAGATTTCTCCATACACCTCACTCGCAACTAGATATAAGGGGGCGTGGCAAGTGACGACTAGAGGCTGCTTGCACTGGCCCCCAGAAAGGAGAGTTCTGATTATTAGAGAGGGGTCCTCATTGCCCCTTGTAGGATTCCAGCCTGAGAGTCCCACGATGACATGCCTTTGAAAACCCCTGACTCCTGGAAAGCAAACCTTGTTTTAATGAAAATCATGTAATGGCTTCATGGGAATACGTTTCACTAAATGATTGGGAATGCTGTTGCCAGGCAGATATACTACCAGCTCAAATAGAGAAGTGTAGGTAACACATCCATCAACACAGCCTAATGCAGTACTTGCCTCTAGTTGTTAGGTTCATTGCAAAAATGGAAAACACCATGGCCTTGAACCAGTTCATGCAAGAGAATCTGAGTAGGCATAATAACTCTGATCGGAATGGTTGGACAATTCTTTGTGTAATTTAAAAAGCAATTAACAACACAGTGAATTTTTCCCAGAAAACAGTAAACAAAGTCAGCAATAACGAGTTGACCTTGATGCTTCACTCAAGAGCAATCTGCCTGAAGCTATTTACAGCAGGACTCTGTGCTCCTCCTTTGTTGGTTTGGCTCCTGCATCCGTCTTGGGAGTGAGCGATTAAACACGGATTTAATACCCAGCCACCCCGTGTCAGTGTGTGGCCTTCGAACAAAGCTGCTGACACAACTTCACTCCACCCAGCAGGGTTTTCCAGTGTGAGGCCAGCTCCCAGGAGGAGAAATACACAAGTTCAAGGAAGGAGAAAGAATATCTTTTATGTTTATAACTTTCAAAATCAAATCTAATTCTTAAATTTTATGCGCCAACTCAACAACAAACACTTTCTTTCTGAAACCAAAATAGTTTAAACTAAAATGGCCGTGGGAACATGGGCTTTCATCTGTGTTCTTAAAAGGAATCTTCAATAAGGGGTCTCATAAATACCGTAAGTGCAGATTATTTGAAATGAACTTTGCAACAGGGGAGGTGCCTCTCGACCAAGGTGGAGTAAGTTTTAAATTTCTCAAATATTTTAGAGAAGCACAATTTCTTTCACATTTCTTCTCTTCCCTCTGCACATGCAGACACAGTATATTTCCCACAGATTTTTGACTTAAATTTTTGGAAGCTAAAGTTCATGAAATGACATAACTTTCCATGGTTGTCTAAAGAATGATGGCATTCTGTATTTTTTCTGTAGCCTCCATAAAAAATGGTTTCTAATTCTTTCTTGTACACATTCTGAAACCTGAATGCTATATATCTGACAACAATTCAATGAAATCTCTGGGAGAGATGTATATATACCCTGAGTTCATGGGTGATGTGTAAACCAATCACCAGCGATGGGGAAGTTTTCTCTCATTTTGGTGCATATGACATTTTAGCATATTTCAGTTGAAAATGCTCATCTCTTGCTTCAGCCTTTTATTTTTATTTTATTTTGTAAAAATATATTTTTATTGATTTCAGAGAGGAAGGGAGAGGGAGGTAGAAAGATCAATGACGAGAATCATTGATCTGCTCCCTCCTGCATGTCCCACACTGGAGATTGAACCCACAACCAGGGCATATGGACTGACCTGGAATTGAGCTGTTACCTCCTGGTTCATAGGTCACTGCTCAGCCACTGAGCCACACCAGCTGGCCTCTAGCTTCAGCCTTTTAAAAACAGCTGTTTTCTAAATAATAAAGAAGTGGGTATGTAATATTTATATAATTTTTGAAATACTGTCTGATTCTTCCCTTCTTCTTCACAATATGTCTGTTTACATTAAAATCCATAAAAGGAGACTGAGAAACTTTGAAGAATGAGGAAAATAAGCAGAATGTCTGAAAAAGGAAGTGCTTTCAAAATAGGAGTAATGAGTTCTTTCCACATGGACAAACAGTGAGGTGATTGCAGGGGGTAGGAGGTGGGTGGAGGTGGAAGAGGATGTGGGGTGATAGATGGTGATGGGGAAAAAATAAAATAAGATCAAGTGATGAATAAAGTAATAGGAGTAATTTACTGTGTCCAGTGCTACAGAGAGGTGGGATCAAATGAGGACTGACCATTGGGGTGGACACAATGAGACTGAAAAGATAGAAGCTGACGTTCGGACTGGAAAAATAAAGGTCATCGGATCCTAGTCAGAGTAGATTCAGTGGACTAGAGTCCTGGGCACACAGGCCTTGCTAGAATGGCTGAAATAAAATAGAAGGTCTTGTGCACAAGCAAAGAACTTGGCCTTAAACAAGAATAGAAAGAATGCATAATGTATTTTTAACAGTCTGAAATGAAATAAATGAATATCAATGTAGGTCAGTTCATGTATGTGGTGGTGGGAAGATGAGGAAATCTATTCAAAGTGATTCTATTTCCCAAGTAAATAAGAGGAAACATCATCATGTGAAAGAGAGAATGAGAAGTGGATGTTGAAAATTTGAAAAGAGAGAATAATAATCATCCCAAAGAATGGAAGGATGAATTGACTAGGGAAATGTAGTCCTGACTACTGCTGAAGGTTGAGTAGAGATTCAGGTGGTGAGAAAGCAGAAAGGCAAAGTTAATGGATTAGTGATGTTTGTGGGAAGGATCAAGGAGTTGTTCCAGTGGATGAAAGAGCAAGCTCACAGGGAAGATAGGAGGTTATAGTTGGGAGACATGAAGAAATCAGTAGTAAATCATTGGGTGGGATTGGAATTAATCTTTTATATGGATATAGAAATCACCCAGAATGATGACATGAATGTTGATTGGTGAAGAGAAATATCAGAATCTAGTTCTGCAATAAATGAGGGATGGTGACAAAGAGATAGTTGACTTTAACAAAGAGAGAAAGAAAGTGATATTGCCTATTAATTTGAGCTTCAAAGTTATGCTGTTGAGGGAAAAGGGAAAGTAAATGTTCTAGAATATACATTAAAGTTCAATGAGAATTCCTACTCTTGAGGTATCAAAGCCCAGTAATTATTATTATGGACTTGGAATCAAATTAACTTCTGCTACTTAGCAGATGTGGTGACCTTGGGTAAATAACTTAAGTTCTTGGCATCCCACTTTTCTCATCGCTTGTTGGGAATGATATTTGCTATTTCAGAGAATTGTTTTAGGGATTAAGTGAGTTTAATAGATGTAAATGCCTAACACATGGTGATTAATCAGTGAGTTTGGATATTACCCACTTTTTTTTTTTTAATAAATCTTTATTCAGATTATTACAATTATTTCTCCTTTTTCCCCCCATAGCTCCCCTCCACCCAGTTCCCACCCCACCTTCTGCCCTTACCTCCCCGCCAATGTCCTCATCCATAGGTGTATGATTTTTGTCCAGTCACTTCATGAACTCCCCCATACCCCTTTCCCCCTGAGAATTATCAGTCCACTCCCTTTCTATGCCCCTGATTCTATTATATTCACCAGATTATTCTGTTCCTCAGGTTTTTAATTCACTTGATTTTTAGGTTCACTTGTTGATAGATGTATTTGTTGTTCATAATTTTTCTCTTTACTTTTTTCTTCTTCCTCTTCTTTAAGAATACCTTTCAGCATTTCATATAATACTGGTTTGGTGGTGATGAACTCCTTCAGCTTTTTCTTATCTGTGAAGCTCTTTATCTGCCCTTCAATTCTGAATGATAGCTTTGCTGGGTAGAGTAATCTTGGTTGTAGGTTCTTGCTATTCATCACATTGAAAATTTCTTGCCACTCCCATCTGGCCTGCATAGTTTCTGTTGAGAAATCAGCTGACAGTCGTATGGGTGCTCCCTTGTGGGTAATTAACTGTTTTTCTCTTGCTGCTTTTAATATTCTTTGTCTTTTGCTCTTGGCATTTTAATTATGATGTGTCTTGGTGTGGTCCTCTTTGGATTCCTTTTGTTTGGGGTTCTGTGTGCTTCCTGGACTTGTAAGTCTATTTCTTTCACCAGGTGGGGGAAGTTTTCGGTCATTATTTCTTCAAATAGGTTTTCAGTATCTTGCTATCTCTCTTCTTCTGGCACCCCCATAATTCTGATGTTGGTACACTTGAAGTTGTCCCAGAGTCGTCTTACACTATCTTCAACTTTTTGGATTTTTTTTTTTTTGCTTTTTGCTTTTTCGGTTGAGTGTTTTTTGCTTCTTTGTATTTCAATTCTTTGACTTGATTTTTGTGTTCCTCTTGTCTGTTTTTGGGTCTCTGTATAATATTTTTTATTTCAGTCAGTGTATGTTTAATTTCTAGTTGGTCCTTTTTCATATCTTCGAGGGTCTCGTTATATTTATCAGCCTTTTCTAGGATATTCTTAAAAAGCCTTATAACCGTGGTTTTGAATTCTATATCCAGTCGTTTGTTTTCCTCCATTTCTTTCATTTGTGATCTGATTCTTTGAGGCCGCATTTTCACTGCTTCCCTGAGTTGGTAAGGTAGATTTGTGTGCTAGGTTTCCAATATGGCCCGGTGGGTCTGCCTCCCCAGTTAACCTGAGGTGGTCACTCTTGGTGCACCCCTTTGTGGACTGTGTGTACAGCCTTGTTGTAATTAAGTCTTGATTGTTGTTGGTATCACTGGGAAGAATTGACCTCCAAGCCAGTTGGCTGTAAGAATCAGCTGTGTCTATGCTGGGAGAAGTTCGGTGCTGGAGACAGCCTTATAGGATTAGACTTGCCAAATTGCAATAGCCTCTGTGCTCAGCTTGGATGGGGTAGAGTCTCAGTCTTGGCTTCCCGTCAGCCTTACCCTTGCGCGCACGTGCGCACCTTCAGACCTCCGCCTTCCCTGGCTCCCGAGTCTCCGCCCGAGAGTCCAGACTCACCCCACAAGAGCGTGGGTCCCCAGGGGCTCGCCTGGAACCGGGGTTCAGTGCAGTCAGAACTGGGGCCCAGTGCAGTCAGGAACCTCCGACTCCCTTCCACTAGGGAAAGCCTGTGGCAACCTCCGCAGCCTTTGTTCGCACTGACACGCGCGCGCTTTCAGTCCTCCGCCTTCCCCGGCTCCCGAGTCTCCGCCCGACAGTCCAGATTTCCCCCACAAGAGCGTGGGTCCCCAGGGGTTCGCCTGGAACTGGGGTCCAGTGCAGTCAGAACTGGGGCCCAGTGCATTCAGGAGCCTCCGACTCCCACTAGGGAAAGCCTGTGGCAACCTCCACAGCCTTTGTGCGCACTGGCACGCGCGCGCTTTCAGTCCTCCGCCTTCCCCGGCTCCTGAGTCTCCCCCTGAGAGTCCAGACTCCCCCCGTAAGAGCGTGGGTTCCCAGGGGCTCGCCCGGAACTGGGGTTCAGTGCAGTCAGAACTGGGGTTCAGTGCGGTCGGGGGCTTCCTTCCCCCTTCCGCCAGAGAAAGTCAGCCAGGCTCTCAGCCACCCTTCCTCTCTGCGCGCACAAAGACCCTTTGCCGTACCTCCAATTCTCTGTGAGCTTTTCTCTTTCCTTCTAGTTGTAGAATTTTCACTCAGCCAGCTTTCCTGTGGTTCTGGATGGTGTCCGTTCTGTCTTTTAGTTGTAGTTTTGAAATTGTTGTGCGAGGCAGCAGTTTAGGTGTTTACCTATGCCGCCATCTTGGTTTCTCCTCTCTATTTGAGCGGATATTACCCACTTTTAACTGGTGGTGAGAAGAATATGGGAGGGGAAAATGTGTCACATCTTGATAGTACTACAGGGTAAATTATGCCCCCAGAGAGTAATCTGGTTTGGGGTAGGGCAAGTAAGATGTTCAGAGAGTATGTTGAGGATGTGGAATATTTTGCTGATGGCCAACTCAGAGCCCATAGAGTCCACTGGTAGGAAGTTTGTGTTCACACTACATGGGGATAAGAATCCTGTGGTAATGGGTGAAATGGAAATCTTTCATTACTGTGTGTGCTAAATAGCTTTATAACATGTTTTGGAATTCAATCATAATTATCAGAAGTTTTAATTATGATTTAATTACAATCTCCTTCTCAATTTTTCTTTTCAAGCAGTTGGTAGACAAGGGGTAGTCATGACATAGTATCATGAGCATTTAAAGTATAAACTGGCCTGAGAGAATGGGGAATTCAGCAACAGGAGCCTCTTTCTTCTGTCAAAATACTGTGCACTGATTTTGATTCACCTGGAAAAAATTAAGTGAGAGAAGCCAAACATGATGAATGTGGAACTATAAATAAACTTAAGCCTAATTTGCCTAAACAAACACAATCACCTAAAACATAAAACAAGATGACTATTGAATTAGGTAGGGATCTGGTGCATTTTATTTAAAAATGCATCCAAATTTGAGTTTTTCAGTTCACTTGTAAGTCTTCAGCTTTTTGTCAATGTATCTTATCATTTGAACACTGCTTTTCTCTCCAGAAATTATGTGTGTTCATGCTTATTGTAAGAGAATTTATAATACAAAGTAAAACAGAGTTTTAAGGAATTAGTAAAACAGGTTGTATAACTCTTAGAGGAATGCACTAAGGGAGTACTTACAGAGACAAGTGGAAGTAATCACAGACAAGCAGAAGACATAGAAGATTTGCAAATGAAGGATTGATATATGCAGGTGCCAATTCAGCACAAACTTCCCAATCCCCTATTCTCTGAGGCTTTAGAGTTTTACCCTGGAGATCTTGTTAGTACCTTTATGAAAATGTTAGCAGTTCTCTAAATTGCAAACTTTATTACAGGTCATGCTTTTAAACATCCGCATGTTGCACATTTTGTAGGAAGGAAATGAATTGAAACAAGAGGAGCCAAAACCTACATGTTTTGAAAAAATAAAAAAGCAATAAAGAAAGCACATGCTAGCCATTACAGATGTTTGCACAAATTAGAAGTCCCACTGCTTTTTAGAGATTCTAGGTCAGCACAAATGAAATATCACATTAGGAATAGTTTTCCTCTTGAGGAAACTTTGTACTAAACAGCTGACCTGATAACTTACTAGCATACTTTACCATAAGCAATTAAATATTTATGGATGTGTGTTACCAGGAATAGAACTGTTTGTGCAAAAACAAGTTTATTGGTACTGTTGTAGTGTACCCCCATCTTACAAAGGACGCCTCAAAAAGTCGAATTATGGAGTCATTTATTAAAAGCCGGCGGCATACGAGGGAGCAAAAGCACTCCAGACCTCGCAGCCCCAAGCAGCTTGCCACTTCTGGCTTATATTGACAGAATATCACAAAGGTATTGATTACATCTTTGGGTCTGGAATGAGGAACCTGTTTCGTGAAAAAGCATTTTTACAGAAGCAGAATTTGAGCAACTTAGTTATCTAAAGTATCTACGAATCACTGAATCAACAGAAACGCATTATCTGGGACCACCTGGACAATTTAGAATAATTGTGCTGTCCAGATTCCGGGACCACTGAGTCAACCGAAACTCAGTTATCTGTAGCTACTGAGACAATTTAGGATCACTCTCTGTCTTGGGTCCCAGAGGAATGTGCTTCGATGACCAGTGAGATCACAATCAATGGGATATTCAAACCATCATCAATGGAGTTTTCAATCATACATAAGTTCAGAAAATCAAAATAACTTTTAAATGAGTACAGAACCCAAAACAGCAAGGTTAAAATATTAAACAGCAATTTTTACCCAAGTATGGTTGCTACCATACTTAAGTGCATCATGTTATTATAAATACACTAGAGGCCCGGTGCACAAAATTTGTGCCCTGGGGGGGGGGGTCCCCTCAGCCCAGCCTGCACCCTCTCGCAGTCCGGGAGCCCTCAGGAGATGTCTGACTGATGGCTTAGCACCATAGGACATCCTTAGCGCTGCTGCAGATGCGGGAGAGGCTCCACCACCGCTGCTGTGCTCCTCGCCAGTCATAAGCTGGGCTTCTGGCTGAGCGGCGCTCCCCCTGTGAGAGCGCACTGACCACCAGGGGGCAGCTCCTGCATTGAGCGTCTGCACCCTGGTGGTCAGTGCGCATCATAGTGACCGGTTGTTCCACTGTAAGGTCGATTTGCATATTAGCCTTTTATTATATAGGATTACTAATAAAAATTATAAAATTTTAATCTTATTCATAATTATTTTGTTTCTTCCTTTATCTTTTCCTTTTAATGTCAATCTCTCCCACATTTATTTCTTTATCTCTTTTTTTTACATTTGTGCCCTACAATAACATTTTCACTATGTGATAAGTAAATATGGGAGAATGAGCCTGGCTGGTGTTTCTCAATGTTTAGAGTGTCTGCCATGCACCTAAGGGTCACGGGTTAAATTCCTGATCATGGACACATTACCTGGGTTGCAGGTTCGATCTCCAGCACCACTCCTACAGGAAGCAATCAATCAATGTGTCTCACACTGATTCTCTCTCTCTCTCTCTCTCTCTCTCTCTCTTCTACTCTCTCTAAAAAGCAATGGAGCCCAGCCAGCGTGGCTCAGTGGTTGAGCATTGACCTATTAACCTAGAGGTCATGGTTCAATTCTCCGTCAAAGCACAAGTTTGGGTTTTGGGCTCCATCCCCAATGTGGGGCATGCAGGAGGCAGCCGATCAATGATTCTCATCATTGATGTTTCTATCTCTCTCTCCTTCTTCCTTCCTCTCTGAAATCAATAAAAATATATTTTAAAATAATAATAAAAAATTAAAAGCAATGGAAAAAATATCCTTGGGTGAAGATTAACAAAAAAAAAAAGAAAATGAAGATGTCAGTCATATTCAAATTTTATAGCAAAACTTGAAGACTGGGCTTGCAGATGACTTAATAAAGAAATTTAAAAATGCCCCCAAAGATACTTGACTTTTTCTAATATAAACAACTGCATTCAAAATAATGGGAAAAGAATACAGAGAAGTAAGGAAATTTTCCATGTATAATAACAGCCACACTGATACTAATAAAGAATAGGCCCATACTTTAGTAGATCTATAACTAGAAAAAAAGCAACATGAAACTATTTAACAGGAGATAAAATCTAAGCTCTCATACATTTACAGAGAATTCGCTATCTAACTAAACTGCCTAAGACCAAACCTTGTCAAGCATCATTTAAACTTTGGATAGACACTGAGATAAAGTAAAATTAACTAGACAAACCAAAGAGGGTTTGTTTTGAACACTGTTAAGAACAATCTGGAAGAAACTATTAAAAGCACGGTGGCATCGGCAGTGTAATTTTGTATGTTCCTAAATGCCCATGTTAAAACATTCAGAGTAACTAGAGAGAAAGATCCAAAATTTACAATAAAGCAAGATATCCCCTAAATAGTAATGGGAGGGAAAAACCACTAACAGTTACAAGACCTATATGTTTTCTTATCTGCTCAGGAGAAAGCAAAGGAAAATGATCAGGCATCTGACAGATGATAATAAATGGAGAATCCTTAATATCTAATGGATAGTCACTGCAATACAAGGGGTTCATTGTGCTAGTGGGTAAATGCAGGGCATATTAGCCATAGACAGGAACAACCTAGCTTCCAGGAACTGGTGACACTGAGCCACCAGACATGCCTTTCAGAGCAGGCCTCCACACTCAGAGAGGATGGGGACAACAGGCACAAAAGAAGCAGATGGTCCAGGTAAAGGTAGGAGCAGGTTACAGAGCTGGGGAAGCTCAGAACACAGTACTTTATATTTTTTAACACTTCATGAATACAACGTAAGAAGGAGATTTGTGAAGCTGGAAAATCTATGTGAGCCAAACTTCCTTCTCAAGTGCAGAAAAAAGAAACCCACATAAAGGAAACAACAGAGAATGTAAAAAAAAAATCAAAGACAATGCTCAATTTAAGTCACTGTAATAGAAAAATGTTTAAAGGAGTATTACTTTCTTAGAGAAAATAACAGTTTCAAAAAAACAATCCCCTGAAACAATTCCAAACAAGCTGAGGTGCTCAATAAAGATACAAGATAAATCAGAATTACAAAGTCAAACTGAGATAATAAAACTAAAGAAAAAATAAAAATTTAGAAATTAAGGTGCAGAAGAAACAGATCAAATAAAAAAATGTTGTAAAAAATAGAAGGTAAAAAGAAAAACTTTTAAAACTTAAAGTAAAGCAAGTCATACAAAAAATTCAAAAGTGACAAGTATTGGAATTAGTCAAAGAAGATCCAAGATCTAGAGAAAGGTGATCTCTAAAGAAGAAAACCAACATAAATTATACTATATAATAAAAGCAAATTGTCCCCTCGACCAGGAGGTCATCTGGGAGTTTGACCAGGGGGCAGGGCCATTTGGGGGAAGGGAGGGAGGCCCCAGCTGTGGCAGGTGGCCGGGGAAGGGAGGGAGTACCCAGCTGGCAGCCAGCAGCCGGCAGCTACTAGGGACCCTACCAGTCCACAAATTTCATGCACTGGACCTCTAGTAAAATAAATAAAAATCTAAAAATATTCATTAGGAGAAGAAAATCTGTCCTGAAAAAATAAAAGAAGAAAATATTTGAAACAACATATTAAATGAGCATTTGGAAAAAATATTACCAAGACTTCAGCTAGTAAAATTAGAAGACATCAAAGAGAAAGCAAAAAAAAAAAAAAATCCTTTGAGTGTCTAAGTGAAAAGTATATGTGATATGTTTTAAAAAATGTAAAAATTACATCAGACTTTTCAATAATACCTTGTGACATAATAATGGAGTAATACATTTAGAATTCTTAAGCAAACAGCCTGCTTGTTTAGTCATTTGGTCATCCCTCATTAACCCCCACTGCCAGCCTGGTCATAGGCAGCCATCTTGTGAGGGTGTGAGGGTTAATTTGCATATTACCTCTTTATTATATAGGATTGATGTATGTAAGCAAAATGATAGAATTGGTATATCACCATTTTTAATCCTCCAACAAATGAATGGTCCTAGGCTTTGAGAAACAATGGCAGCTAACATCAAAAAAGTGTGAAAAACAGCCACTATGTGCCTCCTGCTGAGAGAACACAACAGCACCAATAGTCTCACCCAAGGGTAGTGCACGTGTCTATTTAAGCCTCTGAGTCCAGCTATATTTGCAGGAAATACGGAGGACAGAGGAACACGCTAAATTGCACCATTAGTATACAGTTGACAAAATCTATGACCAAGATGTTAATAAAAAGGGAAACTTCGTGTGGTGGTGTTGATAGAGTATATGGGAAATCTATTTTTCATTCAATTTTTCTGTAAATCTAAAACTGCTCTAAAAAGTCAGGCAGCTTTCATTGGGTTGGAACACAGAGAAGGACTCCTGAGGTTGCTGGAATTTTACCATAAAGTTTCACTTTCTGCATCTAAAAGTATATAATTTAGATTACAACAGTATTCACCTTATAATAATTTACCAGGGTATATGTTTGGTGCAATTTTCTTTCTTCTTAACATCGGGTTTATTAAAATATAATATATAGCATATATGTATAAATATTTAATTACTATAGTAAATTCATCCCCTTGAGATGTAAAGTTCACTGAGTTGACTAATATAAAGAGTCCTGCAACCACCATTTCATCGTGATATAAAACAGTGTCATCACCCCCCAAAATTCTTTTGTGCGCCATTGCTGTTGGTTCTTCCTGCCCAGCACCTGGGGAACACTAATTGGTTTGTTCTCCATCTCTATGGTTGAATATGGCTTCTTTGACTCCGTGAAATGCATTGGAGATTCATCTATCTTGTTGCATGTATCAGTACTTCATCTTTTTTATCTCTGAGCAGTATTCCATTGTTTATCCATTCACCTTCTGGTGGAAGACTGTTTTCAGTTTTTGGTGATTATGAGAAAAGCTGCTGAAATGTGATTTCCTATTTACTTTTTAATTTGTATACAAAAAGTAAAACAAACAAAAAAAATCTAAAACAAATCTGATTATCTCACTCACCTTATACTGCTAAATTATATACTTTTAGATGCAGAAAAACAAATCTCTTTACAGAAAGATCATGTTGAAACATTGCTCAAAATATGGCCATCTTTAAAAAATATGTGAATTCTGTTTTTCTATATAATTGTGGGGGTAAAGGAAAAAAAATGAAAATCTGAAAGAACAAAAGTGAGATGAAGTAGCTACTATATATGTACACATCGATTACCCACATAATTATTAAATGTGCGATGTGTATGCATCTTCTAATTTGGTCACTTCTGTTATTCTTACACACATGTTATGACCTGAATGTTTGTGTCCCCTCAATTTCATGTTTTGGTCTTAGGAAGTTAAGTCTTTTGGGAGGTACTTAGAACTAGGTGAGATCATGAAGGTGGAGCCCTCATGAATGGGATTAGTGCCCTTATAAGAGACATGAGAGAGCTTGCTTCCTCTTTCTGCTCCCTACTGTGCGAGGATAAAAGGAAAAGTTGGCAGCCTGCAGCCTGGAAGAGGGCTTGCTCCAGACCCAGCCATGCTGACACCCTGGGCTTGGACTTCCAGCCTCCAGAACTGTGAGAGATAAACGTCTTCTGTTTATAAACACTCCGGTCTATAGCACTTGGTTACAGCAGCCTGCACTGACAAAGACAACAGATGAGGAAACTGAGACCCAGCAAGGTTAAATATCAATAGTGTCAGTAAATGGCAGAAACAAACTTTGAACCCAGGCAGTTTGTCTTCAGACCCAAAGTTCTGGAATAGTTACCATGCTGCTTCTCTATGATCCAAATACATGAAGGGTGACATTGGATTGAATATCAAATTCCATCTTTCTGCTTAGACTAGAGGCCCGGTGCATGAAATTCATGCACGGGGGGTGGGGTTTCCTCAGCCCAGCCTGCACCCTCTCCAATCTGGGACCCCTCGGGGGATATCCGACTGCCGGTTTAGGCCCAATCCTCAGGATCGGGCCTAAACCGGCAGTCGGACATCCCCTTCACAATCCAGAACCACTGGCTCCTAACTGCTCACCTGCCTGCCTGCCTGATCACCCCTAACTGTCCCCTCCCCCCCCTGCTGGCCTGGTCATCCCCAACTGCCTCCCCTGCCGGCCTGGTCGCCCCATGCAGCCTGCTGTTCAGTCATTTGGTCACCCCTCACTGCCCCCCTGCTGGCCTGGTCGCCCCATGCAGCCTGCTGCTCAGTTGTTTGGTCGCCCCTCACTGCCACCCCTCCTGCTGGCCTGGTCACCCCAACTGCCCCCCTGCGGGCCTGGTTTCCCCACACAGTCTGCTGTTCGGTTGTTACTGTGAGGGTGTCGTGACCAATTTGCATATTATCCTTTTATTAGTATAGATATGTATTTTCCATACCATTTGGTCAGAGATACTGCCATTCCTTTGATACAGAGTCCTTGGCACCAACCCAAATAGGCAGGAGGAATTCCTTAGTAGAGCTTTTGTGAGCAATTGGTGAAGACCATCTGACAAATGTCATCTTAGAACATAACGGTTGTTCTATTTAATTATTAAATTATAATAATGGAAAACACATCTGATCTCAAGAAAGAAAAATATTTGAGGGACAAGAATTACACATGCTCATTATGATCAAACTAGAGGCCCGGTGCACAAAATGTGTACATGGGTAGGGTCCCTAGGCCTGGCCGGTGATCAGGGCCAATCTGTGAGGCGACTAGTGGGGTGATCGGGAGGGCCCCCACTGGCATCTGCATTGACCAGACTGGTGCCACCCACTCGCCGGCCCTGCCCCCCCACCGCCGCCGGTTACCTTTCTCTGCTTGGCTGGCCTGGGGTCTGTGGGCTGGGGCAGCTCCTGCATTGAGCGTCTGTCCCCTAATGCATGTCATAGTGATCGGTTGTTCGACAGGTCGTTCTGCCATTTGGTCAATTTGCATTTGAGGCTTTTATTATATAGGATAAGTAAATTATTAAGAAAATATACACTTTCCCTACAACAGAGAAATTTGCTGCTTGTTTTTCCTGCCTAGTTCTCATTTATCATTTGGTGTATAGTTGCCTAAGTGAGAGTGGAAACTTCTGTGAATTTTCAAGGTCAGCAGAGCCCAATGTGGGGAGTTAGGTGTACTTTGGAGGCAACAATGGGGCATAGTTCTGGTGCTGAAGTTTACCTCTGGGACACTCAAAGATATCGGATACCCACTATATATGTATACCTCAATGAAACCAGATCTAGAGAGAAGAAATTTAGACACAATATTCTCCTTGAATCATATTCATTTTCTGTAGGTATTTCTAGAAATGTTTAAACTTGGGTGAAACAGATATGGCCCAGATTCCTCAGATTGTGTAATCTTATGGCCTGTTTACATGATAACCTGGCCAGTGGTTTCTCTCTGATGACGGACTGAGACAGTTACAATAGATGAAAATATCCAATTGGCTTCTGGTGAGTCCTGCAGCGTTGTGGGAATGTGGGCTATGGAACAGAGTCTAAGGCAGGGCAAAGTTCTGCGCGAGGTCTTTCCCACAGAGAGGAGTACTCATGGTCAGCAGTCGGCATCCTAGGGATGTCTGCCATTCCAGGGCTTTTAAATGAGTGCTTAGATCACAGCCTCTGACACCATTTCCTTAAGCTCTCTTTCTCTTTCTTCAGTGATCAGCTGTCTCCATTGGCAGGAAGTCTGAGTCCACACAAAGTGATTATGGAAATCACTACCGGTAGTTATTTTAATGTCAGCAATAAACAGTCATTCAAACTCTGCTCTTTCTCACAAATGTAAACACTCTGTTAGATAGCTGTAAGGTCAGACAGTAAACTGAAGCTGAGCCTTTTACTTCTCTGTAGCCCAGGTCCTTGTCTTTCTCCTCAGTGTGATCCAGGTCATTTAGAATTGATGCTCATAAAGGAAAATATCAACCCTTGTCTTATAGTTCATAGACACTAGATGGCAGCATTGCTCTTTATCTTCCAAAGAAAGGGACTCTATGGCCTCTTCCTTCAAACAGAACAGTCTCCAGAGTATCTTGCCGTCACAGAATCTTACTGAGACAGTGCTTGCCATGTAGTCTCTGGCTTGCTATGATAATATGGCTCCTGTTGTTTAAAGTTATATGATTACTACTCTTCTTATCTAAACAGCAATATTTTTATAGAAAAATTATAAAGGCAAAAAAGAGAGTATCTGTCAAGGCCTTGTTAATATTAATATTATGGAATGTTATTAACACTAATCAGCTTCAAATATAGCTAAGAATGCCAAGCACCTTTGAAAACTTGAAGAGCAGATTTAATACAAGTAACAGAATTCATGAAAGCATTATACATATGTATCAAATATATATATATAATGTGTATATATATATATATATATATATATATATATATCCATCATTTATACTATGATTGTGTGTCAGGTATATATGTGTGTGTGTATATACATATATATACATATATATAATTTAAACTATGGATCTTTAAGAAACTTTATAGAATAGAAATCTATATTTAAGCATTTTGTTTTCAGCAGAAAGCAAAAGCAACACCAGAATATCTTGGAACAAAATTTGCCAATACCTTTGTATCTGAAGCCACATGGTTACACTTGATTGGCAGGTCCAGCCTTCATATCAGCATGACTTGATCAGGGGCCTAAATTTATCCACAGTATTTGTCACCCACTTGAGGGTATATACACTGGTGTATATTTCACAGGCACCATGATTCAATTACTACCAGGAGAGGCTTAGACCCTTCTGTTTAGTTCATGCTCTGTGCTTGTATGTAGGCAGTTGTACAAAAAGAAGCAAGTGTGAAACCTCCCGTATGGCCTAATATCTTAGTTTTCATCTTTCCCCCACAAGCACTGTTGTTAATTCTAGCTCTTAGTGTGTGTTACATAATTTAAGTTAGGAAATATCATATTTTATGTGGTGTGAAATAATTTACCTTAACTTAAAAGAAAATTTTTAAAAATGGACAATCAGTGAGGTTGATAAAGCACAAGAAAAATCAAAGTCATACAATTCAGGCATCTACTGTTAACCACAGTAACAACTGCTTAGTAATTTAGATTCATTTGTCAAAAATGCATAAAAAGTCACTCAAATGCAAGAAAATATTATGGTACCTAATTTTAATTCATTATCCTATAAGCATCACTAGTAAAAAGTTATTTTAAAAAAGGATTCAGGAATTAATTTCTAGTGAGATATTTATGTAGAGAAACAGATATACCAACAAAAGTATTTCTAATATTTAAACAGTCATGGGGAACGTACTGAAAAACTTTTTATAAAATATTTTATATTTTTATATATTTCTACTTCTCTTCATTTTCTGAACCATAAAATCCATGTCATGCATATTACAAAAATGTTTTTTCACATATCCAGTAATAAAATAGTCACTCATTCTAAATAAAAGCAGACTGCTTGCATCATTTACTTTTACACTGGTAGCTAATTGAATGCAAAAACAAATGGAAAATTATTTAATGGGATTAGATCAGAGTTGGTTGGGTGGTGAGGGCCTTTCTTTTCTATTTCTACTTGAGCACATTTATCATTTTGCACCTAGGAAACACACTTACACTGTATCAGTTATTTACCAAGGACGTTTGAAGAGCTGAGTGAATTGTATTTCTGATTCTGTCTATAGTATTTCTCTTCATTCATGGTGTCGGGTTCAGAATGAGCCACCCAGGATGTGTCTCTATGGTATGCAGATTATTTTGTGCTAAAGGTAACTGAGACCCAGTGGGCTCAAGAGAAACTTCTGCCTCCCCATCTTAACTATCTAGAAGAATTTAAATCAGAAGCCTGGCTCACAACAACAGTTATCACCAGAACTGACTTTTTACCTATTTATGTAGCAGGGAAACTACAAAATATCTGCCCTTCTTATCTTCCTGCAATGACCCTTTGACGCCCCCACGGTGCATTACTTTAGCCCTGGCTCAGTGTCATATACATACCCCCGTTTCCTTTCTGTCTCCGAACCTCTTGAGCATGTGGAGCCCTGCCCTCACTTGGGAGCTATCTGTGAAGGCCCACAGCCTCCCCCTCTCCCCAGCAATGCCTCAACCCTTCTCCCCTCAATGCCTCAATCCTCTCTGGCCTCGAATGTCTCAACCCCCTCTCCACCACCCCCAGGCCGGGACAGAATACATGTATGGTAAATGTATGGATTTTAGATATCCTGGCATGCCAGGTATGGAGCCACACACTGAGGAAGACATTGTCTCTGTGGCAGGACCTGCTCCAATGGGGGAGCAGGAAAGTCAGCTCTGGTTCCAAGCTGCTCCCTTTGGCCAGGACCTGCCCCTTGTTGGAAGCCGGCAGCCAAGTCTGGTTGAATGTCCAAGAAGCTACCATGGAAAGGGCAGGGTGGCCACAGTCCACTGTGTGCTGTTTGCCCATCCCTGGAAATGTGTGTGCCCAGTGCCCCGAATCCTACCCTATTTGTGTGTTGTTCTGGTTCTTGGGGGTGGGAGAGCCAGGGCTGTTCAGGATTCTGCTTTTAATTTATTCGAAGTGAAAAATGAAGCCAGAAAAAGCCTTGTGGGACAGAAGATGGTGGTGGTCCCCAGGTCCTGATGTTAGGAGCATAAAGGTGTTGGAAGTCTGCCAGGAGGAGGCCCTTGCTGAAAGGGCAGAGCAGGACTAACTCCATTTTGTACTGCGTCCGTCCTCCATCTTGTGTAACTATGTCCCCGACATGACCCCTTTCTGAAAAGAAAAAAAAAATGAAAAAAAAAACCACAGACAGTTTCCCAACCCACCCTTAAATCAGCCAATAAGAAATGCTAGGGAAATAACCAAAGGCCAAAAGTATGCTGGCCCTCATCCTGTCTTTGTGTAACTGGACCCTAGCCCTCACCCGACCAATTGCAATCAGCCAACTCAGTGGTCCGAGCATCACCCCATCACCCGACCCCAAGCCCTATAAAGTTGCTGTACTTCTGAAACTCAGGGCTCTTTGCATCCTGCCGCTGCGTCGGTAGAGGTGGAGAGACGGAGCTCGAGCTTGAATAAAGGCTCTTTGCTTTTGCATTGGACTCGGCTCCCTGGTGGTCTTTGGGGATCTTGAAATCTGAGCATAACACTGCTACCCTGTCTCTCTGGCTTTTGCTAAAGGTCAAGAGGGCAGGACCCCGCTGAGGACACAGAGCCCCTCCCCTAGGGATTTCCTAGGCCACAGCTGCATCAGGGCTTCCTTTCCAGGTCCTGGGGTCCTGGGGGAGGACAGGGCGTGGCCCAGTCAGGCCCCTGTGGCTGTTACATCCCTCTGGGGCTTGTTCTTGTAACCATTGACTTTACCCCTCCCCTTTTGTTAAACAGGAGTTTTCTAAAGTGGTTGCCAGTGGCTTCACAGAAACCCGTTTCTGTGTGGTGTCTGCACCCTTTCCAGTTTGCCAAGCCCATTGGCTGTTGGAGGCTGAAACCCATTTCTCGCTGCTCAGGAAGCACCTCTCCCTGCTGTTACTGTCCCAGAGAGGAAGTCAGGATCCCAAACCGCTCCTCACAGCTGCACCCAGCAAGGTCTCTCCTAAAGCCCCTTCCCCGGGGTCTTTCTCATTAACGACTTGGGTAGGGCTGGATGAACATTTGTTGGGTGCATGAGAATGAATAATCAAAGGAGAGGTTTACTTGGCACCCCTAGGAGGCCAAGCAGGGCATGCAGACCCCGCTTCCAAAAAAATGTGATGGAGAGGTTGCTGCTCTAATGGGGAAGGTGGAATCCCCGCTTGTCACTCATTCCCTCACCCAACATCTGCTCATCAGTGATGCTAGTGCCTCAAGGGGAGCCCAGACTCAGGTGGGGGGAAGACACTAGGGCACAGAGTCAAACACAGGCACCCCATCTGTTGGGTCAGTACTGGGCCAAAGTGAGGGACCCCAGGGCTGTAGGGAAGGTACCTAGAGCCCACTGCCTTCCTAACTTCCGCCCTTCTGGGAGCTCCTAAAAGTGAAAATGTGAAACATGGAACTTTATCATCTCCCTTGTGCCCCCATATTTGCCCCGCCCCCTGAGTCCCAGCTCTCAAGTGGACCATAACTGGTAACTGTAGTGGCCCCTTCCACGCACCTCCCGCCCTGGCCCTACCTGGCTCTAGTTCCCCATCTCCGACTGGAGGCTGCCCCAGCCTCACCACTGCCTCCCACTCCCATCCCCTCCCTCAGGAAGTTCCCCACCAAGAGCCCAGGCTGCGGCTGAGTGGGCACACACCAGGACGGAGCCGGATGGCATTTGGGATTCGTCCTAGCGTTGGGATGGTCTCTGCCAGCTTATAGGTGAGAAAACCCAGGCGGCTCAGACTCCCACCCAAGTACCCAGTCCCATCCTGGCCCTGCCCCACTTCCGCTGGCCCCAATCCACCTTACTCAGGCCCAGTTTTACCAGGTCCCGACCCTAATACCCTGGTGCCTATTAAGACCCCCTCCATCCCACCCCACTGTGCAAGACCCTGCCCACTGACCCACTGCAGCGCCCCCTATGCTGGCCCCACTCCTGACTCAGCCTCGGCCCCAGCCCCGCCCCCCGGCCCCGCCCCTGAGGCCACGCCCACTCGTCATGGCCCCGCCCCCAGCAACGCCCTTAAGCCCCGCCCCGTGCCTGCGCAGCTCGCGGCTTGACCGTTGACAGCCCCCTAGCGGCTCTAGCGGCTCTAACGGCTCCGCTAGGTCCGGCCTGGCCGCCCCGCCCCCCCCCCCCCCCCCCCCCCCCCCCCGGAGGTTTCCAAGTTCAGCAGCCGCCCAGACAGCGAAAGCAGCTCCGAGGAGAGAGAGCGATGAAACCCAGGATGGGGACCAGCCCGGGCACAGGGGGAGCCCGGAAGAGGTGCCTGTTCAAGCTGAGCCCGCCAGAGGACCCCGAGCGGAAACCAGAGGGGTGAGGAGGCCTTAGACCAGGCATGCGGGCAGGACTTGGGGAACTGCTGCGGGGCGGGGGGGGGGGGGGGGGGGGTGGCGGCTGTGAGACGCATTCCCGATGGAAGGAGTGACCATGAACTAGGCGGTGGGGAGGTTCCGGGCTCAGGAAAGCCTGATGTCTGCCTCCATCATGGTGATGACGGCCTCGAGATCACACTCAGACCTACGAGCAGCCTGGCCCTGTATCCACACTAAGTGACATGACCTCTGACCCCGGGCCCACGTAGGGGGTCAACAAGGAGGGAGCCCCTCGCTGGGGAGGCATGGTATCCATGTGGGAAGGGGGGGTAGCGGGGGGGCAGCGGGCTCAGTGGCGGGCAGGGGGGCGGGGCAGCCGGAGAGAGGGGAGCCCTGAAAGTGGGAGGTGACATTTTGGGGACGGCAGAGCTAATGGACAGTGTCTTGCGAAGGCTGGGCCTCCGGTGTGACCTGGGCGCCTCTCCCCAACAGCTCCACCAGCGTGTGCAGCCTGCCCTCTGCGGAGCCCCGGGAGGAGGCGGAGGAGGCGGAGAAGGCAGGTGCGTGCTGTGGGGCCGCTGGTGGGGTCCCTGGAGGAAGCCAAGGAGCATGGCAGAGGTGTAGCTGACGGGGAGACCCCCAAACCCATTCGGCAGACTCACCACGGGGTTCTCGTGGGGTTCCAACTAGTTCCAAACCCTATGACTGAATGCTAGACTCTGGATTTGGGGGCTGTGGCTGGGCTGCCCAGGCTGGGGGAGCCGCTGGGCCCTGACCCCGTCTGCAGAAGGGGTGGGCCTGTGCTCTGCGCCCTCAGGGCTATGGCGCCCAGACCGCGGAGCAGCTCGGCCCTTGTCCACACTTGGTGGCCGACCAGCTCCCACACCCGTGGCCAAGAGCCAGGCTCCCCGGCGTCCAGGTTCCCCAGGTGCCCATGAGCCTCCTCTGGGGGATCATTAGGCAGGTTTACACCCCTTGCAACTCCCCACTCTCCCTCTTCAGTGTTCACCTGGGAGGTGAAGGCCAATGACAGGACCTACAACAACCAGTTCAAGGAGAAGGCCTTCCTGTGTTGGGAGAGGAGGAAGTACAAGGTGGGTGGCCCCAGCCCCAAGGCTCTCTCCTCCCTCCTCCCACTCAGCCTCTCCCCCCCACCCCCCAGTTTTAATCATGAGCAAATCACCAGTTTGGTGCTTGAATGTCCTGTGTTTACTTGCCATTCCCCCATCCCGTTCGCGTTAAAATAAGTTAATATTAAACCTTCAAAGTACATCAGGCTCTACCTAAAATCTTTTCATGTGTGTGACTCACTTTGAGAAATACGGGGGTCACAGCCCTCTTCTATGAGTCTTTGCATCCAGTAGGGGCTCAATTAATGCTGGCTCAAGGCTTGGCACTCAGCTAGCACTCAGTACATCTGGTTTGAGACTTTGTATGCACTGGGTGCTCAGTTATTGCTGATAGTAGCTAAAGGGTGGGGTGAGGCCAAGGTGGAGTCCTGACCTGGGCAGTGCCCCCATGCTGGCTCTCATTCTAGGGCAACATCATTCACACAGCCAAGTACAACTTCTTCTCCTTCCTGCCCTTAAACCTGTATGAGCAGTTCCACCGAATGTCCAACTCCTACTTCCTTTTTATCATCATTCTCCAGGTAGGGCAGGGTGGGGGTGGCCTCAGGGGTCAGCACCTGTGCACACACCATTCCTTCCACCTGCTGGAATTGCCTCCTCCAGGAAGCCCTACCTGACCACCTTTGACACATGGCTCTGTAGACTTGGTGGTGGTGGGAGGATAAGTGTGTCTGTCTCCGAGGTTGGTTGTTTGGTTGGATAGGGAGGCGGGGGTGGGGCAGTGTCTGGCTCCTCACACACTGGGCGGTAGCTGAGTCCCCCTGCCTAGCCCAGGGCCTGGCACACAGGAGGTGCTCAATAGACATTCAGCAATGAAGGTGAATGAGTGGCTCCTTCAGGTCCAAGGAGAGTGCAGCCTCTCCCCAGGATAGACAGCCTTGGCCACATGACCCCCTTGGCCCCATCCACCCAGCTGACTCCAAAGGGTGAGGAGGAAAGGGCTGAGAGCAGGTTCTAGGGACCTGCAGGGCTACTTCCCAGCACCTGGGTGGCCCTGCCAGAAGGGCAGATGTCGGCCTGTCTCAGTTGGGTGGGCAGTTTACAGAGCACCCTGACCCCCTACTCAACAGCTCATTCTGGTCTGACCCTCTCCTTTTCTTCATCAATCCCATGAACATACTGTGTACAGGTCCTACGCTGGAAACTGAGGACCCAGCAGTTGCCCTGACACCCACTCTCATTAAAACACATGGCAGGGCCCAGTGATGGAAAGGGGACCCACTCTCCCAGCCAGGCTTGTCTGCATTTCACTTGGAGCTCAGGCCTGAAGGGTGACTGGGAAAATCAGAACTATAGTGAGGGAAATAGTGAACCCAAGGCTCTGAGGAGGGAACATGCTTGGGGTTCCTGGGAGATGTGACATGGGACCTGGGCATGGAAGGGAGATGAGTTTGCTAGGGGGGGAGTTCTGGGCAGTGTGTGGAAATAGGCCATTGTCCCAAGGTTTGTGGGGGGAGGTGGCTGGCCCTGGGCCCAGGTGGTGTTGGCAGGTGGGACACAGGATGCCATGTTGAGGGGCTAGATGGGAGGTCAGGGGGAGGCAGTTGTGGGGAGTATCAGGGTGGTGGGTCGGTGTGAACCACTGTGTCTGTCAGGGTGTCTTTCCTGAGATCTCCACGATGCCCTGGTTCACGCTCTTTGCCCCACTTGTCTGCCTCCTCCTCATCCGGGCCATCCGAGACCTGGTGGATGACATCGTAAGTAGAGTCATGGGACTGCTGGGGAGGGGGTTGGGGGCAGGATGGGGTCCTTGTCTTGCTTCCACAAGGGACAGGTGCAGGCACATGACCCTTTGGTCCTTGCTGCCAATAGCTATTGTCCCAGCAGTTCCCACTTCCCCCACCAGGGTCCCTGGACAGATGTGGCTGGTGTGGGCTCACTATAGGGGCCATGTGTATGAGCTGGAACTGCTATGCACCTAGGCCCTTCACCAGGGTGGTGTGGGGGCAGGATGAGTGGGGGCATGGGGGCAAGGCTGGGGCAGGGCTACTCTTCTGACCCATCCCTGTTGACTCAGGGGCGACATAGGAGTGACAGCACCGTCAACAACAGGCCCTGCGAGATGCTGGTGGGGGAGAGGTGAGGCCTCTAGTGCTGTGTTGGGGAGTTTATCCTGAGGAAGGGAACTCCAGCACAAGTGTGTGTGTGTGTGTATGTGTGTGTGTGTGTGTACATATCAGGGAGGAATGCCCAGCAGAGTGCCCAGAACCCTCCATGCCCCCCAGACATCTTGGTTGAGTCTGATGTGTGACAGGCACCCAGCCATTATTTATTAGATGCCTGCTGTCTACCAGGCCTGGGGCTGTGCCCTGTGATGAGGACAGAGGCTGAGGACCTGATTGTTAACCCTTGCAGGCCTGAAAGTTCAGCGGAAAAGTGAGGCAGAGAAGTTCTGAAGAGACTTGGACAAAGAACTGGGGGAAGGGGGCAAGGTTAGGGAAGGTTGTACTTCTTATGTGGGCTAAGAACCCCCCTCCCCCAAAGACCTGTAGGTGGATACACAGGGGAGCAAAGCACCACGGAGGCATCTGTAGCCCTAACTTCCTGAAGTTCTTTCAGCTTCAGGGTGGCAAGAGGGCCAGGGGTTTCAAAGATGGGCCTGGTTGGGGCCCTCTCTTACACCTGCCACCCCCCCCCCCCACCATAGGTTTCTGTGTAAAAAGTGGAAGGACCTGCATGTGGGGGACCTGGTCCGTCTGCATGACACAAACATTGTCCCGGTGAGCTGTCAGCTGGCCCAGAACTTCCCACTTTTAGTGTGGGGGTGGGAGGGCCTGCCTTCCCGCTTGTCTTTCTCCTCTCCACCCCTGCAATGCTGTTTCCTTCCTCCCATCCCTCCCTTCCCCACCCCAGGCCGATATGCTCTTACTGGCCAGCACGGAGCCCAGCAGCTTGTGTTATGTGGAGACAGCTGACATCGATGGGTGAGATGTGGGTTATCAGTAGGGGTTTGGGGGCATGGGAGCCAGCAAGGCCTTCCTCATTCCCCAATAGCCACAACATGTGACTCCCCAAGTCCACTGGGATATTTAGGTCATTCATTCTGGGAGCATTTGTGGGGCACCTGCAAGCTGGCAGGGGGCAATAACATTAAATCAGGTGAAGGGACCCATTTTCTTTGCACCAACATTTCTGGAAGCCCTACTGTGCTCCAAGTACACCTGCCCAAAAGAAGGCCTGGAGTCTGGCTTCAGCCATTTTGAAAATGCCCTGTGTGATTTTGGGCAAGGCTTTCTCCCTCTCTGGGCCTCAGCCTACTGATGAGCAGCTGGCATGCATAGTAGGGGCTCAGTGAAAATGTCTGAGTGACTTTTGAAAGGGGCTGAGGACATGTTGCCTGGGTGCTATCTGTTCCTACCTCTTACCTCGCTCCCCTTCTCATCACCAGGGAGACCAACTTGAAGTATAGGCAGGCCCTGTTAGTTACGCATCATGGGCTGACCACTGTAAAGAGTATGGCTTCCTTCCAAGGTAAGAGGTAGCAGCTCATCCACCATCCAACCATCTGGGCCTTTGTCTGCCCCTCTGTACAGTGGGCATGAAATTTCCCCACCTCACTGGGTTTTGGGGAATGGCAATGGCATTTGCTGGAGGGAGGTGAAATAGCTTTTAACAGACTAGCTTATCCAGGCCTGTTTCATGTCCTTTGAATCCATGTAACAGTCCGGGTGTTTTCTTTTACTGTTACAAAACATGCAGCACTCTTTTATCAGGCATTTTTATTTTTAAAACATTGATCACGTTAAATGTTTTTGGTTGTTTAATCAAAAAAGCAGCATGTTGTGTGTACAGAGATAGGGAACTGACTCACCCATTACAGTATATTTTTATTTCCCAACTGGAAAGTGAGACATTTCACACCTGTGGGTTACAAGTACTGTTTGCCCAAGGCCCAGCAAGGGGACACATTATTTTTTTTCCTGTCTTGTTGCAAAAACAAGTTACTCTAATTGGTGCTGGAGCAGAATCTTTTCTCTTGAACCACAACCCTTTTGTTCCTGATATTCAAGCACTGGTTGCATTTGTTTTCATGATATCTGAGGAAAAGCCTAGCTTACATGGAGAACTAGGCACTGTCTGCCGGATGCTGGTCTGGGTCCCAAAGTCCCCAGCATGATGGAGATGAGGCTGGAACTCACAGGTATTCGAGAAACCACTGGCAGGAGTAAATGTCTAGTGACCTCTCAGAATTGTAACTAGGAGGAAGGGGGCGTAGTGGGGGTAGGGGTAGGGATCAGAAGTGAGGGTTTTCTTGAGGAGGTGCGAGTCCTGGCAGAGGGAACAGCATGTACAAAGGCCCTGAGACTTAATAGAACCAGCTTTTGGAGCATCCAGGAGAGGAGGCTGCATGGCAGGAGGATGGAAGTGCCAGTGGGACAAGTTTTGGGCAGTGTGAGGGTGGCTGGAGCCAGAAAGTGATGGGAAGTGTTCCCCACATCCTGCCCTACCCTGCATTGAGAAGCATGGCCCTACCCCAGGCATGCCTCTCAGCTCCTTGATTGCTCTGTTGCTCACAGGCAAGGTGGTGTGTGAGGAACCCAACAGTCGAATGCACTACTTTACGGGGCACCTGGAGTGGGAGGGCAAGAAATACTCCCTGGACAGTGGCAACATCCTTTTACGTGGCTGCAAGATTCGAAACACGGACACCTGCTATGGAATGGTCATCTATGCTGGTATGACTACTCTAGGGCCTCTGCAGCATGAGCTGCTCTGGTGGGGGTGGGTGAGAACCCTGAAGTTGTTGGCAAGAAGTCACAAGGCCAGGGCCTACCTGCTGAGTGTCTGCTGTCACAAGATGTGGGGCTCTTGGCACAGCTTCTATGGAGCCTTGGGTTCTAAAACTGTGGAAATAAACATATTGAGCCAGCCCCCTTGGATGGGTGGCTAGTCAGGTATGTGGATGGATGTGTAGAGGGGTGGGGTGACAGAGGGATGGAGGGTGAGGTGAATGGACAGGCAGGTAGACAGATGGATGGATGCAAACCATGCAGGTTTTGACACAAAGATCATGAGGAACTGTGGCAAGGTCCATCTGAAGAGGACCAAGATAGACCGTCTGATGAACAAGCTGGTAATCATGGTGAGCTTCACAGAGCCCCTGCCCTGGGGTGAGGGTTGAGGGACACAAAAGAGGGAAGGGAAAGGGCCCTTCCCATAGACAAGTCCAGGCTGTCATTTTTCAGGCCTTAGTTTACTTTCTCTGTAAAATGTGTGCAGCCTGATCCTACAAACAGAGGTCTGTGGGCCAGAAAATATTACTGTAATCAAAATCTTTAAAAAATTTCTCAATCCTGAAATTTTTCCAAACCTACGGGAGATAATAAAATGTTCACCTACCCTCCGTGGACATTTATTTAACAATTCTTAACTTTTAGCCTAATCAACTGTCTTTTTAAATAAAAGTCATTGTAATAATTTTTTTAATAGCAGCCACAAAACCCAGCAAAACCCCTGCAAGATCCCTCCCCATAGGACTCCCAGCCACCTCTTCTCAGCTCTCCTCCCCAATGCTGATGGGTGGGGGTGCTTCCCCTCTCCTGTTTGTCTTTTACACTGTGATGTGTCGTTGCTGCCTTGGGTTCCCCCACAGGCTCTACTGTCTCCCTTTGCTGAGCAGATCTGCATATTCGTGGTGCTGATCTCTATGGCCTTAACCTTGGGCTTCTGGAACAAGGTGAAAGAATTCAAGACCAAGCACTATTATGTGCCTGGGTTGCACGTGTATAGTCTGACCACTGAGACTTTCTTCATACTCTTGAGCTTCATCATTCTCCTCAGTGTCATGATGCCCATGGCCATGTTCATCACGTGAGTCCCAGACACTGCTCAGCTAGCGAGAAGTGGGAGCTCAGGTGGGCAACAGGACAGGGTGTGACCCAGCATGTGTTTGCAGAGCTGAATTCATCTACCTGGGGAACAGTATCTTCATTGACTGGGACGTGGAGATGTACTATGCTCCCCAGGACCTGCCTGCCAAAGCCCGTAGCACCAGTCTCAATGTCCAGCTGGGCCAGGTGGGGTACATCTTCTCGGACAAGACTGGCACACTCACACAGAACATCATGACCTTCAAGAAGTGCTGCATCAACGGCACTGTCTACAGCCCAGAACAGGAGGATGCCTCATATAAAGAGAACCCCTTCCTCTGGAACGCATTTGCCGATGGGAAGCTGCTGTTCAGAAACTCGAAGCTCCTGAGTATTGTGCGCAACAACAAGGACAAGATGGTGCGGGAGTTCTGGCGTCTCCTGGCCATCTGCCACACAGTGATGGTGGAGGAGAAAGACAGTGAGTACTTTGCTGGCTACCCAGGCACTGGAGCTTCTGAGATGGTGGTCTGGCCTTCAAGGTTGTCCATCCCAACTCCCAGGGGTCCTGTTACCCACCTTATAGGGTGGGTGCTCAGGCATGGGGCTGGAGATCTGTTACTGAGCTGGGAAGGGGAGGTCCCAAGATGGGGGCCCAAGTGCCCACCTTCTTTTATTTGGCTTAGAGGTTGTACTGGCCCAAGAGACCATTATCTTATATCTGGTGAGCACCAACTGTGTCCATTGGAGATGGGTGGTAGGTTCCCAAAAAAGACAGCACGTTCTCAGCAAATGTGCCCCTCCCACATCCCATCCCATGGCCCCTCCCCTGCCAGACCAGCTATTCTACCAGGCAGCATCCCCTGATGAGGAGGCACTGGTTACAGCGGCCCGGAATTTCGGCTATGTGTTTCTGGCACGCACGCAGGACAGCATCACGGTGATGGAGCTGGGGGAGCAGCGGGTATACCAGGTCCTGGCCATGATGGACTTCAACAGCATCCGAAAGCGGATGTCCGTGCTGGGTGAGCGCCCTTGGCCCAGGGATGGAGATGGGCAGGAATGGGAGCACTTATGGGTAGCCAGGTCTCTCCTTTCACAGTCCGAAAACCCGAGGGCTCCATCTACCTCTACACCAAAGGCGCAGACACTGTCATCTTTGAACGCCTGCTTAAGAAAGACGTATATAAGAAAGGGAGGACCGTGAAAGCAGCTACAGAAGAGGCCTTAACTGTGAGTCCTGTGAGAAGGGAGGGAGGCTTGGTAGAGGGAGTAAAGAGAAGGGAGGGTGTGCAAAGAAATGGCCTCAGGTACACAGGATAGTCATATACAGTTGGCCAGGCTGTGCCCTTTACCCTACACAGAGAGAGCATTTTTTTCTAAGTGACACAGTGACCCTCTCTGGTTAGGCATTGACCCTGGATCCTCCCAGCCCGCTCAAACCTTTTCTAGTCAGGCGTGGGTTCTGAAACACACTCAGCCCCAAATCTTTTGTCTCCATGAGTGAACCCCAAATGTCTCAGCCAAGCTTTCGAAGCTGTGTCCTGCTGCCCTCTCTAGACTAACTCTCCTTGCCCCCAGGGCATTCCCCAGGACCCCAATTTTCCCATACTCATGTGATACCCCAGGACCTTTGCACACACTATTCCCTCTGCTTGGATGCCTTCCTCCACTCTGTCACTCAGGATCTTTTGGTCCTTAGGGCTCTGCCACCTCCAGAGAGACTTTCCTGCCTGACCCTAATATGGGGCTGACATGTAATACCAGGTTATCACTCTATAGCCCAGCTCTGACCCTTTGAGATTGCCCAAGGGCTTTGCTGGATCCCCAGCATCACCCAGCAGAGGGATCAGGGTTTGTGCAAAGAATGTTCTTGGCCTCTCATTCAGGACTTCTCAGAGTGCTCTGCTCTGTCAGGAGCAGGACTCCAGGGCAGGCAACTAGTCTCTAAGAAATGGGAAAGTGCAGTCAAGATTCAAGGAGCCTAGGCACAGGGAGCAGGGGCTGAAAGAAGCAGAGGGAGACAGAGGTGACAGGGTGGCACCTGCCCACCCACCCCGCCCCCAGTCCTTTGCTGAGGAGACCCTGCGCACACTGTGCCTGGCCTACAAAAAGGTGGAAGAGGACCAGTACAAGGAGTGGTACCAGCGGCACCAGGAAGCCAAGATCCTTCTTGAGAACCGGGCCCAAGCCCTGCACCAGGTGTACGAGGAGATAGAGCAGAACCTCCAGGTGGGCATGGCACAAGAAGTGAGGGGGCTCCAGCACCCTGGCTCTGGGACCCTGGATCTCCCATTTGTGCTGGGGTTAGCTGGGTCCCCGCTCAGTCAGTCTGTTCCCTGCCCACTCCCCGTCCAGCTGCTGGGAATCACAGCCATTGAAGACAGGCTTCAGGATGGTGTTCCTGAAACTATCCAGTGTCTCAAGAAAGGGAACATCAAAGTATGGGTACTCACAGGGGACAAGCAAGGTAGGTCCCAGGGTGGCCATTGATGGGTGGGAAAGGACTCATAGATGCCCCAAGCACTACATTATCAACCTATCCCACTGGTCTGGGTTCAGTCCTGCCCCCCACCTTGTCCTAGGAAAGGAAAATGGGATGATTAAAATTGCTGGCACCTCCCTCAGGTGGGTGCCAGTAGGTTCTGAATTAGTGCTTCTGTGGGTGGGAGGCACATACACAAAATATTTAAAATAACATTTTACAGCTGTGTTGTTATAAAGACGAATGTCCAGGCTGGAAAACATACTTTTTATTCAGATTTTAAAGTATTTTTGTGGGTTCCTACAAGTGCCCTAGCAGGATAGGTCTAATGATCCCTTAGCCCCTGCCCCAGATAGCCAGAGTGCAGACCCTTTTGCTCAGAGCTGCAGGCCAAAATCTCAGGGCAAGCTCTCATTGGCCAGCCTGGGTTGTACCCTCTTCTGAACCAGTTGCCATAGCCAGGAGTGGGCTGAGTGCCTGGACATGGCCACAGGCAGGGGGCTGAGCTGGGCTGGTTTGCAGAGACTGCGGTGAACATTGGCTATGCTTGCCAGCTGCTCTCTGAGAACATGCACATTCTGAATGAGGAGCAGATAACGTAAGGAGTTGGGGGTGGGGGCAGTTGAATTGGTTGGGGGCAGGGTGAAGGTGGGGATGGCGAACACCCATAGCCACCTAGGTGTGGCCCTGGGGATCAGCAGAGTGTCCTCAGCCTCCACCTGGCTGGATTCCCAGAAGGGGAAACTGAGGCACAGCTGGAGGTAGAGGATGGAAGGAAGCTTGCTCCTGGGCATGGCTGAGCCCCAACTGGGTCCCTGCAGTGAGATCCTGGAAGCCTACCAGGAGACCAAGAACAACCTGCCTCAGATCAAGATGACTGCCATGATCGTTAGTGGAGAATTTCTGGTCAGTGTTAACTCAGGCTTGACTGGGGTCCCTAACATGGGGGAGGGAACTGGGAGGAACTAGTGGGGGCAGGCTGTTGGAAAAGCCAAAATGAAAGCCACGCTAGGATATGGTTTTCAGAGGGACTGGAGCCCATGTGGTCAAGTCCACACTGGGGTTTGGGACAGAAGGCCAGGAGGGAGGAGAGGCCAATTGGAGATGTTCATTAAGGGGAGGGGTGAAGGCAGAGTGATGTACCTCCTCGCCCCCACCCTCCCTTACTGACCAGGACCAGCTGATGAAGAGTGCAGCAGGGCCGATGCTGCAGAATAAGGACTCCAACACCCCACAGAGCCCAGAGGTGTGGCGGGAACGGGCCTTTGTGGAACTGGCCTGTTGCTGCACAGCAGTCATCTGCTGCCGGGTGACACCCAAGCAGAAGGCCTTGATTGTGGCGCTGGTCAAGAAATACCAGAAGGTGGTGACCCTGGCCATCGGGGATGGCGCCAACGATGTCAACATGATCAAGAGTGGGTGGTGGGCACTGGGTCTGGGGGGAAGGCCTGTGGTGGGCTGGGGGTGGCCCAGGGCCAACATACTGTGTATGCCCCTGCAGCTGCGGACATTGGTGTAGGGCTGGCGGGCCAGGAGGGCATGCAGGCGGTGCAGAACAGCGACTACATGCTGGCCCAGTTCCGCTTCCTGAGGCGACTGCTGCTGGTGCACGGGCGCTGGTCCTACATGCGAGTGTGCAAGTTCCTGCGCTACTTCATCTACAAGACGCTGGCCATCATGATGGTTCAGATCTGGTTCGCTTTCTATAGTGGCTTCACTGCTCAGGTGCGCTGCAGGCAACAGGCCTTTGGGGATTCTCTGTGTTGGGGTTCCGTGCCCTTCCCATGGCCTCCAGAAGGGTGGTGGGCACTGCCTACTCCACTCTAGGGTCCTCATGGGGCAGGGCTTGCCTGAGGTCACAGGGCCAATCAATCATTTCTATGGCTGCATTCATAGAGGTATAGAGTATAGATAAAGGGAGGAGATGGTTTCTGCTCAGTCAGCTTTGAGCCCGACATTTTCAGGGATGTTTGACAGATTTGAGCTCTGAAGCCAGGGCAGGGCAGCAGATGCTCCAAAGGGTAAATCTTTCTAGGCAGGGGAAAGAGGGAAAGCTTGAACCACAGAGAAGGTAAGATTCTGGGGTCTGGGTCCTAACTTTAAGACACTCTTGACAGTATCATGGTGAAGAATAAGTGTGCCTCCTAGAGCCTTAGAAGAGTCATAGGGTGATGGTTTCCCATGGGTATAAGGAAATTGTTTGAAAATAGATGGCTGTGATAGAGAATAAGCTGCTGTCATTGTTATCCAGGCATTTGAGAGGGAGCTTTACCAGAGGGCACCCTTGAATAAGTATAATTGTTTGTTTTACTTTTTTGTTTCCAAGTATTTTATTCATTTAGATACTGCTGTGCATGGAATTTGTTTTCTTAATTCCCTTTTGTAGAAACAGATGGGGGTTTTTTGTGTTGATCTGTACCCTCCAAATTTGCTAAATTCTTTTTATTGACTCTAGGAGATTTCTGGTGGATCCCTGGGGATTTCCTGCATGTCATCTGCAAATATAGTGTTTTCCTTTTCTTCCCTTCCAATTTGGATGCCTTTTATTTCCTTTTCTTACCTAATTTCTCTGGCTAGAACTCCCAGTGAGATGGTGAGGGTTGGCATCTTTGTTTTGTTCCTAGTCTTACTGAGGACATCATTTTTATCAGTTTGGACTCCTGAGTATTTTTTATTGTGTATTTCATTGCTCTGATTGTCCCCGGCCTGTTTTTTTCCCTAAGCATATCTTCATTTTTTTGGCGCTACAAGAGGTTCCAGGCTAATTTTATTCTTTCCTTGCCCCAATCCTCGAATAAGGAAATCTGGTTCTTTTCATCAGAGAAGGGTAGTGTTAGACACCAAGAGCTAAGTGCTCAGTATGTGCTTGGTGCCACTGGGTGCTATTATCCTCTCAGTAGACAGATTTAGGAAATGTACACATATTAGCCCATGGATAGACACATCTCTATGTCTTATTTATATGTCTACCCATCTAGCTTGTGTATATTAAACTGATATTTCTGATTCCAATCCTACAAGACAACGCTCAGCTTAGCCTTTTCCAGGTACTCATTTATGACACTTCTCCAGCAGTGAGAAACTTGATTCTTATAAAATTCTTGACCATTACTTTTTTGCTTACTTGCAAAAATGGTTTAAAATGGTTTTTGGGTTCTGGGTCAATGTGGCTCAGTTGGTTGGGCGTTGTTCCATGCACTGGAAGGTTGCTGGTTCAATTCCTGTGTCAGAGAATATGCTGAGATTTTGGGCTCAATCCCTGGTGGGGGTCATGCAGGGAGCAGCTAATCAATGTTTTGTTCTCACATCAATGTTTCTCTGCCTAACTTTCTCTCTCTAAAAATCAATAAAATATTTTTAAAAAATGTTTGTCAATGTAAGAAACATGCAAATCTATAGAGAATTTTTGTGAGTTTATTTGAGCCAAACTGTAGACAATTGCCAGGAAGCAAAATTTCAGCAGATTAAGATAAAGCTCCAGAGAATGGCAGTTTTGCACCTCATTTTATATATTACAATCAAAAGAGCAGATCCAAGTGGGTTACATGAAATCTATTGGTGATAAATTAGGGAGGTGCGTGAGAGAAAACAAAACAGGGAAACCTCAGGAACTGAATGAAAAGTAAAATGTTAGACACATCTTTTACATAGGTGGGTACAGGAAAGTTAATCAACAATTAACTCAATAACAATGGGATTCGTGGTCTCCACAGAGTGGTCTGGAAAAGGGAAAATTACTGTGACATTCCAAAGATATGCTATCATACATGCAAAAAGACCATAGGTTCAGTTAAGGTAAAGACTGACCTTCGTCAGGGAAGATGTAGGCCTAGGACATGACTACCCACCATATACTGCTTTTAGTTTTTAAAGTTTTTATTTTAGACCATCCTTTGTGGTTATGTTAGATCTCTGAGTTTGCAAGACTGCCACACAGGCTTTCTCTAAGCTTGTCAGGTTAGCATATGGTCCCTATTTGTCCACATTTTAAAAAATGCTTTTGGAACAGAAACCCTTTGTCCTCCATATCCTTTAACTAGACTGGATTCAGGCATTGGAAAGAGAGTTAGTTGAGCTCATTGTCTGCTGGGGTCTCTTCCAACTCTTTTTTACCTATCAATGTCTCTCTAAATCTAACATGACCAAAAACCATTCTTTTTAACCATATTTCCTCCTATAGCTCTTTACTTACAGCTCTTATATTAAACATGCAATGATTCTATTTTAAAAGAATTAGATTCTGTTTTCTTTTTTTTCCAAACATAACCCACCCGTTGATTATAATGCAACTTCCTAACTCACTAGGAATCCTTCCCAGGTGCATAGCTAACTCGAGTGGTCTCCTCAGGTAAAGAGCATTTCGGTTTCTGGCCATTTGGCATCTGAAAGCTTATAACTAACCATATTCTCCCATCCCTTTCCACCATTAGCCTCTGTATGAAGGCTGGTTCCTGGCGCTCTTCAACCTGCTGTACACCACCCTCCCGGTTCTGTACATTGGACTGTTTGAGCAGGTGAGCAGGCCAAGGACTTGCTTCCTCTTTCCCTGGAGATGCTCCTGTCTCTGCCCCACCTTCTCCCCCTGGGGGGTTGGGCTAGGGTGGGAATGGGGCTGGGAGAGTACTACTGTTCCCACCAGAGCCCAACCTGATAGTGGATGAAGCTCTCTTGCCCAGCTACCTCCCCCAAATCTCAATCCCACAGTGGGGAGATCAGAAAAGATGGTTCTCCTGTTTAAGAGGGGTCTGGCTGCGTGATCCAGACCTGTCAGTCCAGTAGAACCTTTAGGATGATGGAAGCGCCTCATGCCTATGCTCTCCAGACAGGAGCCACCAACCACAGAGGGCTAACAATTAGTACTTGAGGCTGCCTGGTGTGACCTGAGGAATGAGACTTAGCATTTCTTCTTTTTTAAGTTTTTAAAACTGGTAAAACGATAACAAAATTCACCATCTCATCATTCTCACATGCATGGTTCAGGCATGCCAAGCGTGCATGTTCCTGGGAAACCAACCTCCAGAATTCCTCCACCCCCACCCCCTCTCCAGGATGTGAGCGATGAGCAGAGTCTGGAGCTGCCTGAGCTGTACATTGCTGGCCAGAAGGATGAGCTCTTCAACTACTGGGTCTTCTTCCAAGCCATCACCCATGGCACAGTAACCTCCCTGGTCAACTTCTTCATGACCTTGTGGATCAGCCATGACATTATTGGGCCCATCAGTGACTATCAGTCTTTTGCCACTGTCATGTCCCTGTCAGGTCTGCTATCAGTCACCATGGAGGTAAGCAGGGCTGCTTCCCTTCCCACTCCCAGTGGGACCTTGGACACCAGCCATTGAGGTTTCATCACCTGGTGACCCTCCCTGAGAGGCCTTAGCAGGTGCCACCCTTCAACCTCCTCCACATAGCCTTGCCTGGAATTCTGGCCCCCCTGGTTTAACACTCCTTTTTCCCATTCAGGTCATCCTCATCATCAAGTACTGGACAGTCCTGACCGTGCTGGCCATTTTCTTCAGCCTCTGCTTCTACATAGTCGTAACTAGGGCCAGCCAGAGCTTCTGGCTCTTCACAATTTCCCCCACAACCTTCCCTTTTCTGTGTGAGCCTCCCAGTAAGAGATAGGGTGGCCAGCCCTGGAGATGGGTGGGACCAGTGTTGTAAGAGAATTTTCACAAAGGCACCCTGGGGATTAAGGGTGAGGAAGGAGGTGGGTATTAGGAAGAGGAGGGGTCTGGAGCAGGCTCTGGGGAGGCTAAACCCTGAGGCAGGCCATGACCCTGCCCCGTCTCCTCCAGCTGTTGAACAAAACGTGTTATTTCACCCCTACATCCCGCTGCTGATAATGCTGAATGTGTCATTAAACACCCTGCCTGTACTGGCCTTCCGTGTCATTTACCAAGCCCTCAAGCAGCTACGTCTCAAGGTGAGGGTGACTGGGGTCCCCACTGAACATTGCTGGAAGCAGGGACTCCAAGGAGATGTAGAGGTGGGGTTCGGAGTTTGGAGACCCAGATGCACACCCAGTGCCCTCATGAGGGGCCAAGTAATAGGCTCTGGGACCCCAGAAAGGAAACCGTACTTCCTGGTTCCAGTACTGACTTCATCAGACTTCCACTATGAATTATCTAGGACTTGGGGGTTGAGATGACAGAAATGACCTGGAAAAGGTTTAGGCAAAGGGAGATTAAAAACACTCCCAGCCAAAACCGGTTTGGCTCAGTGGATAGAGCGTCGGCCTGTGGACTGAAAGGTCCCAGGTTCGATTCCGGTCAAGGGCACGTAACTTGGTTGCGGGCACGTAACTTGGTTGCGGGCACATCCCCAGTAGGAGGTGTGCAGGAGGCAGCTGATCGATGTTTCTCTCTCATCGATGTTTCTAACTCTCTATCCCTCTTCCTTCCTCTCTGTAAAAAAGCAATAAAATATATTTAAAAAAAAAAAACCACTCCCAAATGTGTCTGTTCATCCATAGATGAATGGATAAACATAGTGTGTGGTTCATCCACATAGTGGAATATTACCCAGTCTTTTAAAAGGAGGAAATTCTGACCCCTGCTACAATGTGGATGAACCTTGAGGACATTATGCTCAGTAACATAAGTCAATCACAAAAGGACAATATTGTGTGGTTTCATTCATAGGAGGAGGTACCTAGATGAGTCAGATTCATAGAAACAGAAAGTAGATAGTGGGAACAGATGCTGGGGGAGTTAGTGTTTAATGGGAACAGCTTCAATTTGGGAAGATGAAGTTCTAGAGATGGATGTGAGTTAATGGTTGCACAACAATGTGAATGAATGTGCTTAATGACATTGAGCTATACTTTTAAAAATGGGACATTCCATGTCTATTTTACCACAGTAAAAAAAATGTTGGGGGACTTAAACTGGCTCAGGTAACAGAAACCTAGAAGGACAAGCTGCTGGGCTGGGCTACAGAATTGACTGGAATAGTGTACCAAGATATGGCCACAGACCTGCCATGTTTTGTCACACAGGCTGAAGACATGGCTGCCCCATGGTTAACTTCTCCTGCCTTAGACAAAAGAGGGCACTTAAGGCACTTGGTAGTTGATCCAGAATCAGGTCCCAATGAGGACTCTAGTTGGGTCAACTTGGGTATGGAAGAGCCTGGTCAATGAATGGTGGCCACTGGGAGCAGGTAACCCAAGAGCAACCAACACAGTGTGAGATCTTGATGACCCTGCTTGCCCCTTTACTCTGCAGGAAGAAGAGGAGGAGGAGAAAGAGGAGGTGGAAGAAGTACCAATTGAGGAGATCGCTATGGTGCCACGGGCCCGGCGCTCAAGCTATGCCTTCTCCCACCAAGAAGGCTATGCAAACCTCATCACACAGGGCACAATTATGCGAAGGTCACTAGGGGTCAACAAATACACATCTGATGAAGACCATTCCTCAAGCATAGATGCCGTCTGATGAATTGTCCATGAGCATTGAGTCACCCTGGTACCAGTGGGAAATGTCATTCCTGGGGGAGAATAGGTTCTAGCACTGAAGGGGAAAGGTATCCTCTGAGGATATCATCTTTGTGATGAGCTCCTCCTTGATTGTGGAAGGGCAGTCCTCCCCCGCCCCCTATTTGGTATATGTAATAATGAAAAAATTAGGCCATGAAGTCTATACATTAATACTGTTTTGAGTTATTAAAATGCTCTTTTGAACAACACATTTCCAGTGTCCGGTACAGTCTACCAAATGTCCATTTTCGTGTAACTCTTACACAGTATAGATTCCATTAATGTCATCACTCACCTAAATATTAAAAATGTTTGACATTCTTCTAAGTCTTCACAACACCCCTGTGAGGTGGTAGGTGGTATTGACCCCATTCTACGGATGGGAAGGTCTAGGTATGGAAAGGTGAGGGAGGTAGCTCTTCAAAAGCCATGTGGCATGGCCAGGTGTGGTGTGGCAGCAGGGCTGCGCTCCAGCCAGGGCTCCTCTGCCTTGACATTTACAGGTCCCAGCACCACTGCAGAACTGCATGGAAAGACCTCAGGGTGAGACCAAGTTTGTCTAGTTGAGAATTAAAAAAGGGTATAGGTTTTGTTTCTCATAAAGCCAACCACTCACCCTAATCTTGACCAACAAAACTATGACTAAATGTCAGTTGGGATTATTTGCTCTATTTAAGACTTTGATGAGTCGACTTGAATTTTGTAACTGTGTGTGTTCTCAAACCCGTTTGGAAGACAATTTGAAATGGCATTAGGGATGATGAAATTCTGAGAACAGAACATAGAAATCAATAGTTAATAGAGTTAAATCAAAACACAAACTATATGCTATGGTAAAAGAGTGAAATCCTAAATAAGTGGAGAATACTATTTCTCAGTGTTTAACAATGCCTTTCACAGAGCAAGTGCTGAGTAAGCATTGCTTGGATAAAGGACAAATGGCACATCTTTAACATACCTGTCACTGACAATAGCCCTGTCTTGGGAGAAGGGCAGAGACCCATGGGTTCCCTGGCCTGGGATGCCCTGCTAATACAAAGCTGCTCAGCCAAATCCTCAGGGTGTCAATGCTTCCTTTCTGCCCACTAAAAGATGGGGCTATAAACAAAGACTCTCCTCTGAATTTATACTACTTATAAAAAATATTCAAATATGCTTAAATATAGGAAGAGCCATATAAGGAAGTGTATAGTGCCTTATAAGGAAGTGTCTTTAACACTATGTTGATGCTCATGTACTAAGGACAGAAATGAGGGTAAAGCTGTGCCATTGTGTGTTTTTTTGGTTCCAGATTTTCAATTTATTTCTAATATAAAAAGCACCAGTGCCCACATAACCCTTCCTGCTGAAAAAGCCTTATTCAGAGTAGTGAGTCCAGCTCTCCAGAGTACATCCTAAATGCACTTTTGGCCTCAAAGGATGGCATATGGCCTCGGCTTGCCCCAGGGCACACACTGGAGGGGCACTGCTGAATATTGCTGTTATTTACTCCTTGTCCATCTTCAATCCATGTTTTATCTTGACTCAACCCAAGAATATATTGCTCCCAGAAGTTGGGATGGGGTAGAGTTCCTTTGGTCCTAAGGCCTTCTGACCATTTGGTCTTGAGTTATATTCCAGAAGAGTAAATGGTGATATATAAAATGATTAGGAAAATCTATTCTGCAGAGTGGCCGGCTAGAGGTTGCTTTGTCTCAGGCTGTGGGAGACCCCCCTACTCTGGCATGTCATAGCTCCACCTTGATCCCTTTTATTATAGGCGGGCCTGTGGGCACCTGCTTCTTATACTCCAAGAAAAGTGAATTTAATGAAATTTCCTCTTCTGTTCAGAGGCAAAAGACTTGCCACACTGTCAGAGCATAGCCAATGTCACTGACGGGGTTGCACAGCATCACTGGGGTTCTGAACTCTAGTAAAACCACCCAAACGATGCTAGAATCAGGCATGCACTCCACTTGTCACCAGACTATGGGCTTCTGATTTTCCATTCTGCACCAGTGGTTGAAATTGCAACCAGCTGTAAAACATTGCCACTTTCCTCAGACATTCTCCAAAGACCATCAGCAGGCCTGTGGCACCGAGTCAGGTGATCCGCTTCAGGTTCTGGCCAAAAGGTATTTTCAAGTGTGAGCTCTATCCAAAAAGAAAGAGTAGCTATTTGTACTCCAGACTGGGATTCCAGAGAAAGAAATCCAAGGACAGATTTTGGGAATTATGACCTCTGTGACTAAGTATTCAGAATACTGGAACAATGCCAGGGAGGGGGCATATATACCTGGAAGCCACTGGTCTCATATCCAGGTCAGGGGCTAGAAAGAAGGCTCTCAAGGGGCTGAAATCACCGTGTATGGGGAAATCCTCTACTGGCCATGGGGGTTGTATTAGATGTGACCAGCAAAAGTGATTCCAAGAACACTTGGAATACTATGCAGCTGTAAAAAGAAGAAAAAGAAGGAGGAGGAGGAGGAGGATCTATTATCCTTTGAGATAGCATGAAGGGACCTGGAGATTATTAGGCTAAATGAAATAAGCCAGTCAGAGAAAGACAAATATCACATGATCTCACTTCTATGTGGAATCTAATGAACAAAATAAACTGATGAATAAAATTGAACCAGAGGCATGAAAACATGGAACGGACTGATGAATCTCAGAGGGAAGGGGAGAAGAGGGATGGGAAGAGGTTAACCAAAGAATTTATATGCATATATGCATTGCCCATGGACACAGACAATAGGGTGGTGAAGGCCTGGGGCTGGGTGGGAACCTGATGGAAGGGGACAATGGGGAATAAAGGGGAGACAGCTATAATACTCCCAACAATGAAGGTTTAAAAATGTATTTCTTAAACAATAAGACTTTAAAGTGGATGGTGTGTTAACAGGCAAAGAAACAGCATTAATATTACCATCTCCATCAGAGCTCTTGGGTAACCAAGTGCATCGTCAATGAGCAGTCATATTTTGAAAGGAATCTTTATTTCTCAACAGTGGGCTTAAAATATTCAGTAAACCTTGTTGTGAACAGATGTGCTGTCATTTTTGAAAATGTGAGTTCAAACTTGCAATAAAAAAATTACAAAGTTTGTACTATCTATAACTTAACATACATCACTGAGTTTTACCTAACACCTACCAACCTCAGACACATATCGACTCCAAAATTTAAAACAAAGCGAATAAGAAGCAGAAACAAACCAGATTCACTTATAATTAATAGGAAAAATGTCTTTATCTGAAAGATATAATATTGGCTTTTTAAAAGGAAAATCTAGTTAAATATAAAAATTAAAATAATCTCAGAAAAATAATAAAAAAGAAAAGAAAAATTTTGTGGCCTTCAATTATAGAAGGAAAAAAGAGATTGTAATATATAATGCAGAAAAAAATATTTGTATCAGATTTTACAGGGAACGTTCTTTATACATTTCTCCAAAAAAAGCCATGTTGACTAGGAGTTGCATAAACATGCTGTTATAAAATGAAAAGCTGACATTTAAATACAGGTCAAGAAATAAAAGCATCAGAAATTGCAAGTTTATTTTAAGGCTAAGAAACTCGCATCACAAAGTTTTTATTAAAGTTTATTCTAACTTTGACTATAGTATGTATATATAAAATGCAGATAATTGAACTCATGAGTGGGCAAATGTAATGCCATTAAAGTTACATAAAATATTTAGTAATGCCTTAACATTTATCATAGCCTGTTTTCAACATGAAGAGCTTTGGTTTATGTTATTTTTAGTTCCTGTGACCTAATGGATTTCCTTAAGAGAACTGTATTAGTTTCTTCTCAATGCTAGAAATAATCTATATATATAAAAGCCTAAGTGACCATCTGACCGTTCAACCATCCGACCAGTAGCTATGATGTGCAATGACCACCAGGGGGCAGACACTCAATGCAGGAGCTGCCGAGCTGCGGTGACTTGGCAGCTGCGGTTCTTGGGTAACACACCCAGAACCAGAGAGGAGGGAGCCTGATTCTGGGGTGCAACACCCAAGAACTGCCCTCTCACAATCCATGAACCCTTGGGGGATGTCGGAGAGCTGGTTTCAGCCCGATTCCCGCAGGCAAGACCGAGGGACCCCACTGGTGCACAAATCTGTGCACCGGGCCTCTAGTAGTTATATAATTCAGGAAATGTGAAAAGTTTTATTTTTACACAGAATATCTTCTTTAAATAATCCCTCCTTCCTTTAATTCTTAATGTTTTCTGTTTAAAACTAAAAAAAAAATTTTAAATTTATATTTTTATTTGACATTTTGTTTTTTATTTGTACCAATATATGAAATTATATTTAAAGAAGACAATAAATACACTTACTTGCACAGGATAAAAGAAGAAGAAAAATTTCGCCAACAAAATTGCATTTTACATGGAGGGAATAAGTGTAGCTAAATAATAAACTTTTTTAGGTAAAAACTTTTCTTATGCTGTGTATTGCAGTGTATGTTGTAAAAACTTTTCTGGAAGGCATTTTTGGCATTAAGTATAAAGATAGTTAATGTCCATATACTCAATGATTCCATACCTAGGATTTTATCCAAAATAAGTAAGTATGCCACAACATTTATTCAAGGCTTCTCATCAAAACTGAAAAGAAGCTAAAGGGACATGAATAATGGTTTTTTAATATACATAATTGTATAATCATGGACTTACGCACAATTTGGCTGCTGATTAATATTACAGGATATTCAAATGAAAAAAAAAACAAACACAGCCAGTTTATTGAACACACGTAAGTGAACACTTTTATGTGCACAGGAAAAATAGTATGGAAAAGAATCTTAACTATTAACAAGATCATGGCTGAGTTTGGGAGTAGAAAATGGACTGGCAGGTAAACAGCTTATATAATCTTCTAAAAATATTTATTAAAAAATACTTATTGTCACATGTAACTACTAAATTTCTAACTTTCTAATATAAAGAAAAAGCTTATTATTTTAAAAGTTTTATAAAATGATTTTAAAGGTAGTTTATTTTTCAATGTATTTTTTAAAAAATCACTCTAAGCAAAGTAAAGTCTCTTGAAAATATTAATGGTTATGTCCTGGTATTTAACCTCAGGTGCTAAATACTTCGCTGCCATCTGCTGGAATATGGTTACTAATTCATGCCCAAGCTCAAGTGTAGTTCTTGGTGAGAAACAGGAAGAGGTCCTTGGTGAAGCCACATCTCACCTTAGTTCTCTGCCTCCAGCCTTCCTAGCCTTGGGCCTGGTTAGGGTAGCAAACTGAGAGCATGCCACCAGCTGGAGACTTGTGCCTCATTACTCTGTAAACACCTTAGGAAGATTAAAGTGCTTTGGCTTCAACATGAGAAGTTTAAAAAAACACAAAAACAACCATTTTCTGAAAAATACAGGACCAGGCCTTTGGTTGCCTTAGGTCTACTGAGAATTTAATCCTCGTTTTACAAGGTCTACAAATGAACAGAGAACCATCTACGTGAGCTGAAAGGACTAATGCTACAGGTGGCCTAAGCAGTGGGGACAGCAGAACACTTGAATTATAACTGCAAACAGACTGTATTTTAGTGAGAGTATTGCAGGTAACTCCAGTCTTACCTTTATGAAGATACTATTTCACCTTGGCTTTTATGTGGGCACCAAGGGCCCAGGGTAGTGACTGTGGTCAGCCTGGCTCTGGTGTCAGAAGTCCTCCCAGGAGCATTTCTCACACCCTTGAAGAAATATTGCATTTTCCATAAAGAATGGTTCCTCCTTTTGAAATCTGAAGCAATGATAAGAAAATCTCATACATTTATGAGTGTGCATGAAAGTGCAAAAGGGGGTGGACTCCGGTGTGCCCCTTGTGAGTGAGCATTTATGAAATGACTATAAGAGCAGTTAACCATTTGGCAAATGCAGACTGAGGTTACTTAGCCAAGACCTATCATTAGAGCTAATGCAGTACCCCTGTGGCTTCATTCACCTTAAAATATATCAAGCAGAGCCCAATGCAGTCAAGTGTTTACTTGCTGTTGCTTCCCCCACTAATGGGTTTAAAATGACTTGCAGCCCTTGTACCTCTCAGCCTGAGAAGTGGGACTTCACACAGCTTAATTACTACTCGCCTTGCTGAACATGTGCTACCACCAAGCCCAGTGGGGAAACCAGCCTCAGCCACAAGTATTCTGACTACTACTGACTGAGGGAATTAGTGGTGGCTCCAGTTATTTGCAACAGGTGGCTATGCTCCCATGGGCTAAAAAAGAGGGCTTGGCTCACGGTAGCATGCTCGTGGGAATCACACCATTCTCTGAATGGCTTGGGATTAACTTCTTAGTCTCTAAAAATGCATTGAGATTGGTATTTTCCAAGTAAAATGGCCTGGGAGGATTTCATTGCTTTGGTTAACTTAAAATTAAGAATATAAACTAGTAAGCCTATACTTCAGTGTTCTCTTGCTTTAAACAGTTGACAGACAGATGAAGGGTTGAAAATCTCATTTATTGGTAATGAACCAGTACTGGAAAATTATATTGGAGATGAAACACATATTTTTCTATAGGATTATGTAGCTTGAAATTTTTAGCATTGCTATTGATTTATCTACAATATAAAAGCTAAACCATAAAATAAATCCTTTTCTGCCTCTTTTTACTTTATATTGGGACTAGAGGCCCAGTGCATGTATTCGTGCACTGGTGGGGTCCCTCAGTGTGGCCTGCGGGGATTGGGTGAAACCAGTAGTCCCACGCAGCCTGCAGCTCCTGCCTGCCGCTCCTGCTCATCCTGACCTGACTATGCCTGCCGCCGCCCCTCGGTAGGCTTGCTGCCCCTCTGCTGCGGCCTCCAGGCTATGGCGCCAGCCATAAGCCCTGTGTCTGGCACCCATCAGTCAGCTGAGTGGTGCTCCCACTGTGGGAGCACACTGACCACCAGGGGACAGCTCCTGTGCTGAGCGTCTGCCCCCTGGTGGTCAGTGTGCATCATAGCGACTGGTCAACCAGTGGAATGGTCACAGGTTGAATGGTTGCTTAGGCTTTTATATATATAGATAAGGAATAAATCCTATCAACACTCATGAGTTTCTGGCATTTATGGTCTAAATATTCAATCACAGACACAGATATACAGATATAAGTAAACATTCGAACACACATAGAACCCACAACAGCACTTATTTTTGCCGAGGATGTACGTGTCTTCTGAAAAAAACATGTACCTATGAAGGAAATTGTTTTGAGTCAATCAAGTATATTTTTCAAGTGAAAGTCCTTTAAAAGTAAAGAGATAAATCAATCTAGGCTGAAGGGGGAAACAAAACCGGGCAGTGAACTTGGTAAAATCACAGGTCAGACTGGTTAATGGCACATGCTTTGGAGTCGGAGCTGTCTAGCTCTCCTATCAGCTGTGACACTTTGGTGAATTTATTCAACATCTCCAAGTCTCCATGTCTTCATCTTTAAAATTGGATAACTCTTACTTGATATGCTTTTTATAAAGATTAAATGAATGTTATAAAAATGTAGCTCAGAATTTTACAGTAATATATTTTTAAAAATTGGTACCCATTAGATTTACCCAGTCGAAATTAATTTAACAAATATTTATTGAGGTCTATTGTGTGCCAGACACTATGTGCTCAGTATTCAGAAATAAACTGGTAAGCAAAAAAGAAAACATGGTCTGTCTTTTTTGAAAAGGGCCAGGTGGGAGAGAAGCACAGGGCTAACACTCAGAGATTCCCAGTTTACTGAGGGACATAGTCAATCTCACAGATAAGTTTAAAATTATGACTGTGAAAAGTACATGACACTGTGAAAGCATGTAACAGGGAAGATACATTAGTTCAAGAGCAAAACAATTTCCTTAAGAAAGTGATGATTCAACTGAAATACGAAGGGAAAGTAGGAATCAAATAAGGAAAGAGAGAACAGAAGGATTTTGCAGGCAGCGTTTCCAAAGCCCGGTGGGAAGGGCACCCTGGGAGCTGCAAGGCCACTGTCCTAGGACCACTGGGCAAGAGCGGGGAACAGGAGCAGAGGTGAGGCTGCCCTGGGAAGGGCTGCTTGTGAAAGAATGGTGTATGTTCTTGTCTTTAGAAGGGCATTGCAAATAGGAAAAGTAAAAAAAAAGATGTCATTACTGACTACCAGAGCAGCACAACTGAGAATATATTTAGGGAGGGAGGGAGGGAGGGAGGGAGAGAGAGGGGGAGAGAGATAGGGAGGGAGAGAGGGAGGGAGGGCGGGAGATTTAGAACAATTGATTTCCTGAAAGTATTTATCTTAATCAGAGTGTGTCTCAGAGTGAAACAGATGAAGGCAGAAAACAGTACAGTACATGAAGTAAAATGAACAAAGGGTTATTATGACTGGATAGGTTTTGAGATCAGAGTTACAATACCATATAAATAAATGGGCTGAAAGAATGTACTTTAGAATGAATTCCATAAAATGAGCTGTAAAGCATCTTACATTTCTGCCATTACAGACTTCTTCAGCATTTCCATTTAAGTTCTATATTAAGCATTCAAATTATCATTTATACATCTGGCATAAATCAAAACTAAATAGTTTGTTAAAAGATTTTTGATTGGTGTTGCTATTCAAGCAAATGGGTTGGTTCATAATATCTTATAACTTGCTTCTGGTGGATTAAATATTGTAATTCTGGTGTGAATGAAAGTGAGGATCTCAGCATGAAGAAGCTGAAGATATTTATATATCATTCAAAAGGTACTTTAATGTAGCAACTCAGGCTTAACGATAGGTACCTAAATATGTGCTAGAAATGTCTAATCATACTTAACAAATTTTCATCTCAACTAGGTACCGTTAACACCCCTAATATCTTCAGGTTTAGAGAATATCTTTAACACATTGGCCTTCATAATAGAAAAAGAAAACGAAAGTTTATCCACATCATTGCAATTCTGAATAATCCAACAAGGTACTGAGAGGAGAGGATGAGGTTGAAACTAGAAATTATTATTTGGGCAATTCTCAAGATTGCCAGAATTGTCTGATGGCAATGAAACAGCATAAAGTTTGAGTTTTTGAAAAATCATTCTGGCTAGTGGGTAAAGGTTGGATTGGATGGGAAGATGACAAGATAATAGAGAGACTAATTAGGAAGTTGCTACATTAAACCAGATGAGAGATAACAGTGGTCTGGGGAGATAATCACAGCCTGAACTATGATAGGGACCATAGAGATAGAGAAAAGTGAATGGATTCAAGAAACATGTAGGAATTAGAAGGAACTGTGGGAATTAATTGGACATGTGTGATAAAGGGACAGAGCCAAGGGTAACTCTAAAGTGTAAGGCTCTGGGGACCTGGGAAGATAGTAGTGAAGTGACTGGGGCAGGACATACAAGAAAGCAAAGTGGAGGAGGCTGGGATGTGCATCACAATGGAAGGTTCTGTTTCAGACATCCTGGTTTTGATCTGCTAAAGAGACAGCTGTGTGCACATGTCAGGTCAGCTGATACAAATACAAGTTCAGATGAGAGATCTGGCATAAAAATAAAGATTCAGGCATCAGACGTGGGAGTGAGTCCATTGACTCAGGTTCATGTTTAAAATGGAAAGAGAAATGGACTAACTGTTGAGAAGCCACCATTAGTTTCCTGTTTTTAACTATGTGAAAGGTTTACAATCTCATCTTTAATAGGAACTGATATAAAGTATCACTCAATTTCTCTAGTTTCCCAGATTCTATTTATTTCAACAGATGAAATCACTATATAAAAAATGTTTTTATTGAATTAACAGAATTAATTAGATCATATATATTTACTGAACCATTAATTAAATTCTAATAATTTACAACTACAACCAGTAATACAGTAGCATACACATTTCCTGCAGTGCAAGAATTCTCAAAAAGACTTTTAACCACAATTTTCTATTGATATCTTATGCAAAGTAATTGCTATTTAAAGGACAAAAAAAACCTCTTTCTGGACATATATGTCAAGTGCAACAGAAAAATCTTTACTTATATGATATATTACAGATACAGTATTTTTGCTTACTTTTAAATCAGTCTTCTACCTAATCTAAATTATATTTTTTATTCTTTTTTCTGTATTCCAAAAGTGCTGTCCTCTTCAAGAGCAGTCTTTCATTTCTAGCAAGAAAGTAACTCAGAAAGAGCCAAAGTATGAATTTTAAATATATCCATAAAATAAAACTCTCCAGTTCAAAAAGTTAATATTTGTAACTAAGTGTAATACTACTCAAGGAATTTTTTTTTAAATTTAAGGACTCTATTTACAAAAATACAATTGCAATGAAACTTCCTTAAGAGCATTCAAAGAATTACAATTATTTTAACATCTCAATTATTTGTCATGAACATAATAGGGTTTTAAGCATGTTTGGTTGTGTAGGTACAATTTTATTAGGTATATACTCATGTTATCAAAATAACTTAGCTAATAATTTTGAGAAGAGCATAATTTATGTTGAAATTGGTCCAAACAGAACATTTGCAAAATGGAATGAGTCCAATGTCTTTAGCGTTCTTATCAGATGGGTTCCATTTTTATTAAATTATACTGTGTCATGAAAGAGTCCATTGAAAATGAATTTCAAAAAAACACTAGTGTTCTGTGAACACATTAGAGCTATGTACCTGTGCAAAAATTGCTTACAAATAACCACAAAATTTTTTTAAATGCCACAGAATTATTTTCTAATTGGTTTAATTTCTAGTGAAGACAAACTCAGCTCCAACATAGGAATAATACATGTTCAAAAGATATAATAATTAATATTAATTAATTAAATCACTAAATGCATTACATTGCATGCTTATTGGTTATCAAAATGGTATCTATATATAGAAAGCAGGGACAACTTAAATGAGAAGTCAAATGATGGTTTACATTTCTATAATTCTGAGAACTTCAACCTTTGATTCTGAGTTGAAGCAACTTTCCACTAAACGTGCATTTGGTTTTAAGAATAATCAGCTGAGTATTAAAAACTTCCCCCATCATTTTCCAAAACACTAATTATATGGCAAATTTCAGTTTACTTACTTGACGTCATACAATTAGGTGGCAACATTTACCTGTAGTATTTCCTAGTGGATTTAATCTATAGGAAAATTCCTTAAAACAGACACACACACAAAATACAATAAAGGAGAGCCTGTGGCTCCCTAGGGAAATTGGTGTTTGGTCATCTTTTCATCAGATGAGGGGAGAGCAGTTAATTATACATCATCCCCAACCTACTCCCCAATGTGATTTGAAAGTCAACTTATTGAGCCACTACCTTTTAGCAATGCTGGTAACCCCAGTTCCTTGTTCAGGTGTCCTTCACTCTGGGAAACCAGAAACCCTCACAAGCATTTCCGTAATTTCTATCTTCCGGCCATACAACTGTACGTGAAAAGTTTTGTTGTCCTATCTCCCAATAGGTGTGTTTTCACCATGGCTCTGACAAGGAGGTTTCCATTAATGACACCAAAGAGCATCCATTCAGATGCTCTTTTTCTTCCTAAAAATGGGAAATCAGGATGCACCTAGGCGCCGTCCCCAAACAGATTTATAGCTCTGGTCAGAATTCATCCATACATTTTCATACCACAGCTTCCTTAGACATTGGTTGCCTCTGTGAAAGAGCCATTGGGGCCATATTTCCTTTTTACTTCCAGGTTCTTTTTAGCCTTGAATGACACGAACACTTCTGAGTGAATGGTGTCCAACCTGGGCTCACAGTGGAAGGCGGAGAGGAAAGCCTTTCTGTAGTTGCTGTTCATCCAGCCATAGAAAAGGGGGTTGGCAAAGGTGGAGCACATGGCAATGATGTGGAGCACGGTGAAGATGAGCTTGTACTCCCTCAAGTTCAGGACTTGGTTGTCAATGTCCACAGCGAGTTGGAAGGCATGGAGAGGCAACCAGCTGACCGCGAACACCACCACCACGCACACCAGCATTTTGGTGGTCTTTTGCCTTCGCTGATGGTAGTGATCGTTCGCAGCTCCAGGGCTGACATGGTTCTTAAGTTTACTCCAGATGCGCGTGTAGGAAAAAGAAATGATGCTCAGAGGCAAAACATACAGGATCAGTAAGGAGGAAAGACTGTAGACAGTGCCATACACGCTCTTCTCACCAGGCCACTTCTCCGTACAGGCCACAATCGAAAAGTCAGGGATAATCTCAATCAGTGAATACTCGCGGAAGATGGCCAGGGGGCTTGCTAGCAGGGCACTGATGCCCCAGGCCAAGCCAATAATCAGGAAGCTGATTCGCTTGGAGATCTTGCTCTCCAGGTGATAGACGATGCAACGATGCCGGTTCAGGGCAATTACTGTCAAGGTGATCGTGGACACTTGTACTGCCAGGCCCTGGGCATAGGGCACCAGGTGGCACAGGACAGGACCCATTTTCCACTCTCCCATTAAGGTGTAGGTAAGAGTGAATGGCAAGCACAGGGTGTTCACCAGAAGGTCTGCCACAGCCAGGTTGGCAATGAAAAAGTTGGTTACTGTGTGCATGCTCTTGAATTTGATCACCACGTGGATCACCAAGGAGTTGCCAATCACCCCAAGCAAGATGATGGAGCAATAAGCCAATATGAGGACAATCTGCACTCCCATCAGCGTGGTGCTGTCTCTAAGCTCTGGCTTAGGGTCAGGGGCCAGCTCACCTCCAGGAGTGGTTTGCCCTGGACCATACTGCTCCACTTTCATTTCTTCCACTGTCTGGTTCTCATCAGCCTCTGTACCTATTGGGCCCATTTTCAGGAACAAGAATCTACAATTAAAAACAAAAAAGGAACAACTATGAAGCAAGGGTGAGAAAAAGGAATATCACAAAAGGATTGGTTTCATTTTGGTGGGGGCTCAGAATGCCTGTCCTCTGATATCTCAAATTGCACATAGTCGAGTATTTTAATAAAACAGGCCCTTTAATGTGTCTATTCTTTGTCTAAGTCTAAATATGGATGAATTAAATCAGGTCCTTGACATGTATGTTACAATGGTAAAATGTAATACCTATGTGAATGCCACTAAACTGATTAAATCCATTTTATGAAATGAATACTAGAAACTTTATCAATTAATTTTATAACTTCTATTAATTCATCAAATTAATTTTAAATTAGAAAAATAAAGTGTCCTTCAATATCTTGACTGTTCTAAATTTATAAATATAGCAACAAACTACACAGAAAAGAAACAAATTTTGAAACCTTTGGCCTGGTGCCTGAACTTTGGGAGTATAAAATATTTAGGGTAAAGTGAGCAGATTCTCTTTCTTAGCCATCGTTCCTAATGTAGGGGTTAGCGTTAAAAATAGGTAACCTGTTCAAAGCAGTTGGATTTTTTTTTCATGTTCTAAAATAAACATTCTACCTGACATACAGCAGAATCCTACATAGGAAATATGCAAAAACTATGTCTAAATCTACATCTCTCTCTAACCCCTGAATATTAAGGTTTTCACACTTTGCTTCCCCAATGGCAGCCCCCAATCCAAGGCTTTTTCTTCTGCATGCCCAACTGCAGTCAATGCTCTCACCATCCATTAAGCCAAGTGAACTTCAAAAGCAGGTTACCATTCTAGGCTTCTTCATCTCCTTTAGCCCCCACATTTAAGAAACCCTCACACTGATCTCTCACATATCTTTCCCAGGGGTCCTCTTATCATTGCTACTACATTAGTTTTGCCCTTGCTCTCTTACCATAATTACTCTAATAGTCTTCTATCTTATCTCCCTCTTCTCCTTCTCCCTCCTTTCCTCCCTCCCTCCCTCCCTCCCTCCCTTCCTTCTTTCCTTTCTTCCTTCTTTCCTTCCTCATTCATTCATTCACTTAACAAATATAATTGAGCATCTTCTAAATGCCAGGCATAGCTCCATCCTTGCATTGAGCAAGCAGTTAAAAACTTATGTCAGGAATAAGAATTTGTGTTGGGGGAAAAGACAGCAGGATAGGACCTCTATTCTAGGCTCTGACATTTTACTGGATAGTAAAATGGGGTTTCTGAAATTCAAACGTGATCATATTACTTCCTTTATGCTCCCAGATTTCTTAAAATAATATATTGGCTTTTAATAATAGTTCCCCTTTCAAGTCAATAAAAACACCCACAAGATCATAGTAGTGGTACCTGTTGAATATATTCATAATGAAAAAAAGGCTTCCACCATTAATTTAGAACCTCATTTAAATGAATTTGTTTTGTATTCATCATAACAGCATCTACTTACATTGGTGAGTCATGTTGATTCATCCCACAGACCATGGCTGGCTGGGCCTCAGTGCCCCAGCCCCATTTCCCACCCTTCCTCTGGAGGGCTGACTGTTATAGGCTATACTTTCAGGCTCATGATTCATCAGAATGAATGTCCAATGGGAAGTCCTGGCAGGTGATTAGAGGGCACGAGGAAGGCAGAAGCCACTGTATTCTCTTCTCCCTCCCTCTCTTCCGACCAGAGCCTCGCAGCCCATCCATGGCTTTGGTTGGCGCAGGGCTGACCCATAGTGATTCTGTTCCCAGTGGATGGCCCTGGTCCCTGGGGTTCAGTCACACTGCCTCCTCCCCATGTCCCTCTGCCTGGAAGTAGCAATGACTCCTTGCTCTTGCTAATCCCTTGGCATCCTCAACATCCCGTTTGGCTTTCATTACTTATATAACCAATTCACTGCATGTAATTCCTTCTCTTTTAGTGCAGCAAACTAAATTGAGACTGAGCCTGAGATAGAAGGATATTAGTGCCATATTTTATTTATTAACCTCTTTTCCTTGATATATTCTTGAATAGCTTCTGTTTCGCTGGATCTGCTGCTTTCATTGATGTGCTCTCCCACTAAAGGTTCTGCACCACAGGTTGATAACACTGGCATATGAAGAAAATCCCAACGCCACTGTATGACATTCAAAGCTTTCCTTGGACTCATCCCTGCCTACCCCTCTGGCTTCATCTCTCCTGACATCCCAGTACATACTTGTGCTTCTGTTGCACTAAACTACTCCGGTTCCAGCAGCACATCAGCCTTTCTCTTGTCTCTCTGCCCATCCTGCCCTGAAGTGGGAAACCTCTCACTCACTTCCCCCAACAACCTGTGCTCACTTCTAACCCCGAAGCTCAACCTGTCACATTGCAATTGTTTCCCTTCCACCTGCCCACACAGCAATCTCTGTGAGACAGAAACTGGATCATTCCCACCCCTTGTTTAAATCTTAGCACACCATCCAACACATTAAAGGTGCTCCATACTTTGGCAAAACAAATATGAAGCTAAAGGAAAACACAATCTTGCTGAATAATTGAGAGCAGCAAAACACCAAGTAATTTTGATCCTTTCCTTTACTGACTGTAATTGCCTGTACAGAACTCCTTGTTCTGATATGCCATCCTTGTAATTATTTCCTTATTCTTGGTCAGATAACCACTTCTACAAGAAAGTTGTCCCAAGATGCCAAGATCCCTCTTAAACCAATCCCTGATTAGAAGATTAAAAAATTGGCAGTCAGTATACTCAGAAGGAAACTTTCTATCTCAAGGGCTTAACACACACACACACACACACACACACACACACACACACCACACACACACAGAAGCCATAATGCAGAGAGAGATTTCCATGTACTCACATATTTGCTTTACTAATATATTCAAGTTCTCTTTGTATAAATTTTAAATAGACTGTTCCAAGAAGCACAGGTCCTCATTTGCATTTGCCTCCCCTCTTTAGTAATTAGGGAAAAGAGAAACTAACCAGCCAAATCTTGGCGTGTATATTTGATAGGCTGTGCCATTTCTCTTAGACTAAGAGAGACTTTACAGAGTGGATTAGTCAGTCCAGACAATTCATTAAGAGAGCTAACAAGACTCCAAACGTCTGAGTTAGAGGTTTGCAGCAAACTAAATCAAGACTGAGCCTGAGATAGAAGGATATTAGGGCCATATTTTATTTGTTAACCTCTTTTCCTTGATAGTCCCATTTTCTTTATTTTACCCCTTTAGTTAAAGCTTCGCTGTAGGAACAGTTAATGTTCTACAAGCTATTAGCATATGGGTGCTGGACTTCCGCCAGGTCAGAGCTCACCTGGGAATGTATTACTTCGTGAGAGCACTTCTGGAAAAGCGGAAGAGGACAGTGAGAGAGAGAGCTGCCAGGTTAGAAACTCAGGAGCACAAACATTACCGGAGAAGTAGACAAGGGAAAACCCTTTCCTTGAACCAACACCATTCTCATCGTTCAAGACACTTAAGGAAAACTGAATATTTACCTTAAAGTGACTCTCTAGAAATTCTGTTATAGTGATATTTCTTTATAGAACAGGAAAATGGCTTCAAGTCCCTACCCACCCTCCTTCGGAGACTCAAAGAGCTTTATCTCAGTGAGAAACCAGTCTGTGCTTTAACTATAAATTTAAATTTGTGGAACTTTTAACAATGGCATGCTTATTGTCACAGGTTGGCCTTGATAAAACTTAGCATCTTATCAATCACAAAACCTTCCAGGAATTTTTCCCAAAGGAAAAGCCCAAAAATCATGCCAAGCGCCTTATAATTGCTGGTCCCGGGAGAGAGAGAAGTGGACATTCAAGAATGCTATGTACAAGACATGGCTGTTTGCCTAATAAGCAAAAAGTTGAAAACATTTGCTAAAGGGCTTCAGTATCTCTCTTCCAATTGAGTTTGTGGTTTTTCTTTGAAAACAGCATTGTCTGTTTCATGTCACTAACTTTAAATAATGTGCTCCTCTTGCAAAAAAAAAAAAAAAAGTCTTAAGGCTTTTACTTTTGTCTCCTTCTCCTCCATCCACCATATGCTCCTACCAGTGGGTGAAGCCGACGTGGAAAACCAGTGAACGCTTAAATAAATGTGTTTGTCCTTGAACAGCTTGGGAGAACCCAATACGGACCCCCCCCCCCTTTAGACAGGGGTTTCATTTTAAAAAGAAGAGGCAAGAACAATAACAACTTGCTATTCTGGAAGGAAGGGTCAAGGAAATGGCCAAGCATCTTCGGAAGATAGGAATTGGGGATGGTATCACCTTTGACCTAAATGAGGGGGGAAAGTTCCTACACTCATGAGGACCTCCCCCACGCCCCCTTCATAGCACCTGAGCGCCTCTTTGTGGGATTTTCTTCCCAGAAGGTGAATCAGAGTTAGGACTTACTGACCTGGCCGTCGAGTTTCTTTCTTCTTAGAAGCACAAGCAAGACGTGTGACCGAAGGCTCTGGAACGTCCCCGAAGGCAAGTTCAGTTCCGTGCGTCCTGACCTTGCAGGGCAGGCGCCCCTCAGTCCAGGTCGCCGGGAGGCTGGCTGCTTCCCGGGGGCTCCGCACGGACGTCTGCAGCCAAGAGCGCCCGGGGCCCAGCAGTGGGGTGAGCGGTGAGGTGAGGAGGCTGCGGAGGAAGTGGTGGGGAGGGTGGAGAGGCTGTGAACCCCTCCCGCGAAGAAAAAGACACAGGTGCGGAAGGTGGGGGCGAAGGGCCGGCAGGGGAGAGGCGTGGATGGGAAGTATCCGAGGCGAGGGAGCAGGCGACTGCGACCACCGCCTCTCCGCCGCCTCCTGAGCTTGGAAGCGCTCCCGGCAGGGCCCTGCCCAGCGCGGCGCCTCCCCGCGGGTCCGCACCACCACCTGCAACTGCTACTCTCTCTCCCCTGGGCGACTCTCAAGTTTGATACTCTTCGGAAACGTTTGTAGCACTGCCACCCCCTTTCCCTCCCACGAACCCCTAGCCTTGCTGTCGGCTGGCTCCTCAGTTCCGCGAGAGACGAGCCGGGAAGGCTGGACGTCCCCCCTCCCCTCCCCCCCAGACGCGGGTCGGGATTCACCAAATCCGCTTGGGAAAGGAGAGAGTCCCGGGCGCGGGCGGGAGGCCAGATCCAGCTGCGGGAGAGGGGCTGCGGCGCGCGCGGCAGGCACAGCTCCAGCTGGCGGGAGGCGGACGTGGGAGGCAGAAGGAGCAGAGGTGGAGCGCTGGACCCGCGCAGACAGGGCAAAGCGCCGCACAATTGCGCGCGTGTCCACCTGGGCGCTCAGCTCCAGGGCTGGTACGCCGGACGCTGATGCAGCTCTAAATGGGCGGTCGCGGAGGTGAAGCGAGTTCAGATCCTTGTAGCCCAAGATCAGCGATGTTCTTAACAGGTGTCTGCTGACAAGTCAAGTTGGGTAGCGCGGCTTCCGATTCCAAAGCAGCAGCTGGCGTGGCGTGCGCTCTGGCTCCAGGCAGAGCTAGAATAGGAAGAGGAAAACAATGGGTCACCAATAAAACCAAAAGGCGCTTTATCCAGTTAGCTGACTTCAGATCCTTCGCTCTTGGGTCATTTCCCAAGCCATTGCTGCCTCATGAGCTCCTGTCTCCTCGTGGCGAAGCCCAGTGCTAACAACGCCTGCAGCCTGTTAGTGCGATCGGGGAAAACAGGATCCTGGAGCCAACCCACAGAGCTATGGGGTCTGTGTCTCCGGAGTCCTCCCCAAAACTCTTTATTCAGAGCCACTCCTTCTGGAAGTTTACAGCCAGTCTCTCTTTCCCATGTTCATTTTCGGAGGGGACAGCAGACCCTATCAAGTTAGGAAAACCAAAGCCTGAAACTGGAAACCAACTTATTTCTTAACTCTCCCCTGTTGGGGTTTTACCCACGTTACTTTCCTTCTGTGTATCAGTCTCTTCGTTTCTGAAATGAGAACGATCACACTGGTTCACTTGGAATTTCTCTGAAGTATTTAAAAGGCGGGAGGGGGGAGGGGGGCGGGGAGAGGATTAAACTACTAAAAAAAATACTCTCTCCAAAATATCAGTTAAGGCCTAACCTCAAGAGGATTGAATTTCCAATCCCATGGCCGTTCACCCTCCCTAATAATGGTGTATTGGTAAGGCATCTCTACACAGCCTGTTCTGAAAAGGATCTTAATGTGGAAATGCGCCCATAGCAGCATAGAAATTACTTCTAAAATGCAGCAGCTTGGGCTTTTCAGTTGCCAAAAGACACCAGTAAACAGAACAGGATATATCCAAGATGCTGTCCACAGCTCCATTTAGAATACTTTTGTAGGTTTTTTTTTGTTTTGTTTTGTTTTTTACTTTGGGTAAATATTCCCTGCTCAGACAGGTGTTTTATGCAACAGGTTCCATGCTTCTTAGTATCTTTGCACCAGTGAAGAAAGAACTGTGTACTAAGAAGTGCAATGGTGGAAAGTGGAAGTGGCTTGAAACAACAACCACAAAAATAAATACAGTACTCAGAAGAACAGATGAGTGCTGGCCTTTGGAGTAATTGCTTTGCAGGAATCAACTGATTTTTCACTGACATTGATTGCACAAAACATTTTTGCCTCTTTTAAAAGCATCTTAGCAATCATACACAGATATTTGCTCACTTCCTTATCGACATATGTGTGCCTTAGATGATTCACATAGTTCCACAGACATCTAGTCAGCAGCCCTAATAAGAGTAAGTGACCTCTTTGACTAATGTCTTCCAAAGAACAGAATTGAATGAGTAATTAAATCTGTTGAAATTAAAGTTGCTTTATTGTGTGTCATATTATCGTGGATAGTTTTAACTATAAACTCATGATATTTTTGTGTATATATTTTAATGTGCATATACTGTGTGCTATGGTAACAATGAACCACTTTGAAGAACACCCATAAAGCCAATTTAGACACTGATAGAAGTTTGTGGAAGTGGTGGTGAAATATTGATGAATCCGAATTGGGATAGGAGAGGGTTATCGCTGCCTGATTTTTCTTGCATCAAATCATTTAGTTCCTCAGGCACTACCACATCTAACCAGACTGTGTGCTGACTGCTCTTCGAATAAGGAACAGACTCAAACTCAGATGCCTACATGGCTGGTGCCAATGGCATAAATACACCAGCAGACGAGGCTGTGGGAGACAGTCCGGAGTGGTGGGGTTTGACACCCTGGACACCACAAGAGCATACTTTGCTGAAGGAGGAGGCTGCTTCTCATATTCCACTGAGCTGCCTGCACAACCCTAGATCCAGTATTGTCAGATCTGACATTTTAAGATAAGCAGAATCCATGTTCTTAAATTTTTTCCAAATTTTAAATGAAGGAAATTAATTTTTAATAAGTCAACCCCCCAGGTGGGACATATCTGTGCAGACCAAAATAAATAAGGATATGGATGGATGGATGGATGGATGGATAGATGAATATGTGCAACCTAGACCCATGGGTTTCCAACATTGGAGCTTCTGATATTAGCATGTGATATTTGACAAACGTCCTAAAATATCCAAACATGCCTCTACTACCATTTCCTCTATCCTGTACATACACCATTCTTCTGAGCACATAAATATAAAAGGAATACAACTAAAAATTAATTGCTAAACAAGTAATTTTCTTCACTTCTGGATGAGTAGATGTTCTCAATGAGACTCTGAAGTAAAGAACTTAGTGAGTAACTGAACAATTCAGTATTTTGGATAGTTAAAATGAAGAAAATTCTGAGAAGCTCGCTGTTTAACCAGAAAAAGTTGGATAACATCATATAGAACACCATTTGTAATATATTTTTTAAATTTTTTTGTTAATCCTCACCTGAGGATATTTTTCCATTGATTTTTTTAGAAAGAATAGAAGGGAGAGGAAGAGACAGAGAGAGAGAAACATCAATGTGAGAGAGAGACATCAATTGGTTGCCTCCCACAGGGGTCCCAACCAGGGCTGGGCATTGAGCCTGCAACTGAGGTACATGGCCATGACTGGAATTAAACCCGGGACCCTTCAGTCCACGTACTGGCACTCTCTCCACTGAGCCAAACCGACTAGGGCTGTGATATATTTTTAGATAAAGTAAATCATGATATGGATTTCCTTTCACCTAAATTTATTTTGAAAGCAAGGAAGCTTCCCTCAAGGTGTAAATAATCTTATTGTTAGTTTGACAATAAAAGTAATTTATAGCCATTGTATAAGTTAAAGAAAACAAAAAACAGCAAAGAGCTGAGGGGAGGAGGGCAAGTGAGAGAGGAATGGGGGCATCTGTAATAGTGTCAACAACAAAAATAAAGAAAAAAGAGCAAAGAAACAATGTTACATTGTTACATTATCTGAAACAATGCTGCCCAGCTGGGACTTTCTACCTTGATGAAAATGTTTTATGGCCATACCATCCAGTGAGGTAGCCACCAGCCACACGTGGCCTTTGAGCACTTGAAATATGGCTGGTGCAACTGCTGACTTTTAATTATTTTAAAAACCCACTGAAAAGAATAAGTATGTTTTGATTCTTGGGGGAATGTCCTCCTGGTTTCCTTCTGCCAGAAGCTAGTTTTCTTCTCATGTGAATGTCACAGTTTCCTGAGAGATTATTAAATAAACTTCGATCCAGATCAACCTGACTTCAATCACAGACAGAAAGAAATAGCGTAGTGCAGCTGGAATGTGGAAACTGATTCTAGAAGAAGAAAGAAGGAAGCTCCCTAAGTCAAGATACCATCGTGTGGGAGAAATCTGAGGAAGGGGTGAAGAGCATAGGACCAAAGGAGAGAGGGCAGCAAGCCCAGGCAGAGGAATTCTCTAAACCCCAGTAATGTCAGAGAAGCTCGGGGAAGCTATAAAATAACATGGACTAAACAAACAAAGCCTGCTAACAAGGCCTCGGTTAGGAAACAGTAATAATTAAACTAACTTAATGGGTAGTTACAGGGTTCAGTATATTTGAAACAGATTCTGTCTTGCTTTATTTAAATGTTCAATAAACTTAGTTATTATTTATCCTTAGGCTTAAGTCCATCTTACAGAAATTCTTTTTGAAGTTTCAATAACACTCCTTTATAGTAAAAATTATGGACCTTGGGTATCCTGGTCAATAGGCCATTTGGCTATCACATTGATTCTCAATTGATTGTAGAGATATTTCTGATTGGATCTGTGCCCACCTTTCATTTCTGTAAGGAGAAGGCACAATGAGACAGAAGTAAATAGCTGAACAGATATGATGTGTTTGCATCAAGTAGATAAGAAAAGAGAGACCAGTTTATATGAATGGATCTGAAAGTGTTGTAACTTTTAAAATGTCTCTCTTTTAAAAAAACAAAACTTTTAAAAACCTAGCTAGTCTAATCATGTTTGTTTTGATGGTACTACTTCTACTTCCTTCTGCTTCATTACAAACTTGTTTTTTTGTAACAAGTGGACCAGCAAATGTGTGAGTGAGCAAGAAATGGCCACCAAACACTGAATTAAACAAACTGATAGGCTAGAGTTTCTTAAAATGTTTGTGCGCAGTATGTGATAAAGACAGGTGTCTCATTGAAGAACAGCAACTAATCATTCAAAGTGAAATGAATGCTAAATCTGAAATTGGGCATAGGTATCATTTGCAATGATTTTCATTTCTATGGATTTAGAGATTTTATTTTTGTTTTGAAATTTTAAATATTCAAAGTAATTAAGCAGAATTGTAAGCAACATATGCAACGTTTTACTGAGATTTTATCATGCATGGGTGATCTATTCAGGGTTTTTGTTGAATTCTTGGAAATTTAGTCAATTAACATCTAGACCATATTTTAATAAAAATTTCATGTCTTGATATTTATTCTACTTTTCTTTATTATTACTGAGTTATTCTTTCAAGACTAATAACTAAGAGCAAATAATAGAGAACTGTGTAATCTTAGGGCAGTTCTGTCCTCTGGCATCTTTATTTCTTCTATTTTGTGGCAGTATAAAAAATAGCTATAATAAGGCTTTTGACTGATTCATTCATCTTGCTCTTCATTTCCTAGTACATAGAAATCTGATAATATAATTGCTTTATTTGGAGATGCCAATTATTTAATTAAGTTATCTGTCACAGGGAAAGCATACAGAAAATGTAAATATTACCTCCTGTTAAGGATTATATATTGTAACATGGGTATAATACTAAGAGTATATTGAGACTAGAGGCCTGGTGCACAAATTCGTGCATGGGTAGGGTCCCTAGGCCTGGCTGGCGATTGGTGCCCATTGGGGTCCATTGGGGCCATCTTGACCCAGTCCCAATCGGGGCTGGCTGCCTGTGGGGAGGGATCACAGAAGGTTGGCCGGCCGCGGGAAGTTGGCTGTGGGAACGCACTGACCACCAGGGGGCAGCTCCTGCATTGAGTGTCTGCCCCCTGGAAGTCAGTGCGTGTCATACCGATCAGTCAACTGGTTGTTCGGTCACTTAGGCTTTTATATATATAGATAAGCATAGTGGAGAAAATACAAATATGGAATACAATGATCTAAACTAGGACTATGTTTGTCAAACTGTGATCCTAGGGGTCTCTTCGTTAAAATCATCCAGGGCCCCTCCTAACAATGCAGATTCCAGGACTCCTTTTCAGACACTGCAGCCAAGAAGTCTTTTGGGGTAACAGATGCACTCTGCAATTACCAAGTTTCACGGATAATTCAAATGTACATCTACCTTTGACAAGCACTAAGCTAAGGGGACATCCTGCTCATAAACCAATAAATAGAAACAGGCTCATAGATCCAGAAAGCAGACTGACAGCTGTTAGAGGGAAGGAGGGTTGGAGGAAGTTGGTGAAAAGGTGCTGGGATTAAGGAAAAAAAACACACACCTCATAGACACAGACAAGAATGTGGTGATTACCAGAGGGAAAGAGGAGTATGGGGTGGTAGAAGAGGGTAAAGGGGACAAATGGTGACAGAAGGAGAATTAATCTGGGGTGGTGAACACACAATACAATTTCCAGGTGATGTATTATAGAATTGTACTCCTGAAACCTGTATAATTTTATTAACCAATTTTATCCCAATAAATTTAATAAAAATAAAATGAAAAAATTTTAAGGGCGAAATAAATGAGAATGACAGAGGGAATTTTACCTGAATTATTCAGAATTTTGACGTTTTCAGAAATTGTTGGGCAATTCTTCCCTTCCCATGGCTCATACTAATTTAATGTAATACTACATTTTGTTTCCGAGACAAAATTAGTTGAAGATATAAATGTCTGTTGTAAATTCCTAGGGATAGATCTCTTTGTTTAATTAACTTTCTAGTTAGAAGTCAGAGATTCACTATTTTTAAAGTATTTTTTAAATGTATTTTTTTAAATATATTTTATTGGTTTTTTACAGAGAGGAAGGGAGAGGGATAGAAAGTTAGAAACATCAATGAGAGAGGAACATCGATCAGCTGCCTCCTGCACACTTCCCACTGGGGATGTGCCCACAACCAAGGTACATGCCCTTGACCGGAATCGAACCCGGGACCCTTGAGTCCACAGGCCGACGCTCTATCCACTGAGCCAAACTGGCCAGGGCTAAATGTATTTTTATTGATTTCAGAGAGGAAGGGAGAGGGAGAGAGAGATAGAAACATCAATGATGAGAGAGAATCATTGATTGGCTGCCTCCTGCATGCTCCACACTGGGGATGGAGCCTGAAACCCGGCATGTGCCCTGACCAGAAATTGAAACCATAACCTCCTGGTTCATAGGTTGATGTTCAACGGCTGAGCCAAACTGGCCTGGCTATCTGAAAATTCTTAGTCCCTTATGTTTCTTCAACACTTGTAGCACTTTCAATTTTACATTTTTATGTGATTATTTTACTACTTGATGAAATATCTTCCCAACTATACCTTGAGACTTTGAGGGTAGGCACTGTGTGTGTTTTTATCATATTGTATCATCAGGATTTAACACAGTGCCTCTAACACAGATGTAAATCAATGTATCTTGCACATTTGTATGTATTTGGGAACATGAAAAGATAGTCTACCAAAATATTCCTTCTTTTAACCTGTTAACTTACTGTTACACAAACTATTGAAACTCTCTTCTCCTTTCTTATTAATCTCTGTCAATTTCCTACTTCTTGATTCATCGTTGCCTCATGCAGTTAGTTCTTACTTCTCTTAGAGAGAAGACTGAACAGGTCTCTCCTTCCTTCTTTACGTCCTCTTTAAGCACAAGTCACCCTTCTCCACTGCTCAGAAAAGTAGATATCCCTAAACTGCCAAGAAAGTAGGTATTCCTGAACTGCTAAGAAAAGGCGATGTTTTTCTGACTCAGGGACGTATTTCACCAGTCACTAGATAAGGGGATAAATAAATTACAGTTCTTGCCCTAAAGGGCTTAAAATCTGATTAAAGAGCTGAGGTGTGAAAAGTAATTAAGTTGCAATGTGATATATATAACCTCAGAAGTCCACAGTTTACATGACTGTCTCTTGTCACATGGGCCTCTCTACCTCGAGGCTTACTTACTTCATCAAAGCCAGCAAGGGAGAGAGTCTGCTAGCAAAAGAGAAGTTTTGATCTTATGTAATATAATCATGGAAGAGATCACTCATCACCTTTGCTTTCTTCAACTGGGTAGAAGCAATTCACATGGTGGCTCAAGAGTGAGGCATTGCCCACAGGCATGGCTGTCAGAATGCAGGGGAAATTGGGGACCAATTACATTAATGCATCTAGAACATGGTTTTCTAACTTTGTCTGAGCATTCTGTCTGCCTTTAGCAAGGTATAGTAAAATATTTCTTTGCTTGCTTATTTTACCTTCTATGAAATCTGCCCAGATTGTAGATAATGTAGAATAATTTTCTGTGCTCCAAGTTGACTGCAGCATGCCCTTGATTATTTAAAACACAATAGAAAATAAAGGAGATTTATTCATTCACATTATAAAAGGAGGGAACTAGAAACAGTTGGGGTTTTTTGTTATGCCCTATATTTCTTAATTAGCTCCAACAGTATTTGTAAGATTTCTGTGGGTAGAGTTGTTAAATCAAAGGATAATTTTGCACAGGGAAAATGGTACTAATACAACCTTTTAGAGATTACAGATGGATTGGAAGAACTTGGAGGTGTTTAATATCCTTGCTGACCACGTGTCCTTAGGCTCAGGAGCAAATATTAAAGAAATTCTTACAAAATAATTTAAAGCTTTGAGGTATGTAGTGTTTTGCAAAGGCAATCCATGTTTGTGAGCCCATGTGTAACCTTAATTCGTATCACCAAAGGCATTTTGTTCATAAACCCATTAAGCGAGCATGAGCAGGTCATCTTATCCACCTGGTTATTGGTTGATTCCAGTCTTTGAGCAAGCTTTCACATGGTTCACAGATTTCTTCCCCACCTACTCCCTTCCTGAGATACCTATTGATACCTTCCTCCTGCAAGTCTCCTTATCACTATTTTTCTAATTCTTCAAAAATCATTAGAAATTGCTCATAAATGTACATAGAGTCATGCCTTTGGACATCTCTTCTTACAGGAAAACCCGTGAAAACCAGGTGTTCTGTTTGAAATTGTATCATCAGGATTGAACACAGTGCCTCTAACACAGAGGTAATTCCTTCTCAGCTGTCTCTCAGGGCCTCCCTTAGCTGGTGAATGCTAGAACATTTCACTTTGGGATGGAGCCAATTATTATGAAGAATAATTTTGGAAATAAGCTCATATTTTTCATCACTTTGTCATAGAGAACTGCCCCCATTAGGCCATAAATATGTACTGAGAGGTATCAGGTTCACAAAATAGGCACAGCACATGAAGAGTGTGAGACATATAAATTGAGAGGATAGTGTAATTTGTTTATGTTCTTAACTTTATTAAAAATTGCTCACAATTTTGGTAAATCTCAGCACTATTAGGCTGCTTATTTATTTATTAAGTTACCATAAAGTAATTTCATTAGTTCAAATTTATAGGTGTCATTGTCACAGAGAATCTATCTGTCCATCTATCCAGACTCCTATCTATCATATATCTATCTTATCACATAATTAAAAATGTCAAATATAAGGACAAAATGTCAATATTCAAACAAATATTTAAAATCAGGTTTTCTAATTTTGCACAAAAATGGACAATTTCTAATATTCTCACAGTAACTATGAAATGAAGCTTAATGTTTTGAAAAGAAAGAATACTCATGAAAAATCAAACATATGGATTGAAGTTCCCATACTTAAAAGAAGACTTAGCATATCACATTTTCCCCCTGGAATATTAAAAATAATTTAGTCAGAAGGATAAAGATTTCATTGTTTCTTACAAAACAACAGAAAGAATTCCACACAAATTAGTGAAAAATGAAACTTGCCAGCCATATGAGAAGTATGATGGTGAAAAAGTCCAAATAAATTAATTCCATCTATCCCACTGAGTGATTATTATGTTTTAAGATGAAGAAAAATATACCAAATCATCATCTTATACATAAGGAACTGCCTCCAAGCAAACTTTTTATGGCAAGTGGACGTCAGCACCCTTTGTGCTAAAAGGGCGAAAAATATTCCTTAATTTGCATATGCGGGGCTTATAAAGAATTAAAAGAAAAACAGAAAATGTTATTTACTGAGAGCACCATTTCCACTTCCATACTGAAGCCACGGAGTTTGGGATTACCTTCCTGCTGTGGACAATTAGAAAACTGAACAAAATGTAGGAAAAAACTATACTTATAGATTAGAAAACAGTGCAAGACTGGGGTCTCTGATGGCAATTAACCAAATGAGTGAGCACTAGGGTTCCTCCAGCTTTCTTCCCAGAGAAAACTTCCAGAGTGCGGCAGATGGAAGGAAATTCTAAACATGGTCCACTGGCCTCAATTAGATGAGGAAACTGTGATCAGAGCTTGGGGAGGTCAAGAATTTATGTGACAGAATATCAATAAAAAGGGAATTTAGCAGTGAAAGAGTTACAAAATCTGCAAAGGGATCTCTTGAGTCTTTGATCAAACACCAATCTGTGCGTACATAGTGAGGCCTCATGAGAACAGAAAAAGAACTGCTTCCTTGGAGAGAACAATTACCAGAGAAATATAAGATGAAAATTCTCGAGCCCATGTTGCAGGGGCTGAGAATGACTTGAGTTCCAACTAGCCGGAGTTTAGAGGACTCACTGGAACAATCAATAGAGATTCCAAAATGGTCATGTCTTAGAAATGGTAACAATAATTACCAAGGGTAGAGGATACTCTAAACAAGTTAGGAAAGCTTTTTAAAAATATATATATATTTATTGATTTCAGAGAGGAAGGGAGAGGAAGAGATAGAAACATTAATGATGAGAGAGAATCATTGATTGGCTGCCTCCTGCACACGCCCTACTGGGGATCAGTCCACAACCCTGGGCATGTGCCCTTGACTGGAATCAAACCCAGGACCCTTTGGTCCACAGGCCAACGCTTTATCCATTGAGCCAAACCAGCTAGGGCTAGGAAAGCTTTTAAAAGTTTAAAAGCAAGCCTTAAGTGCATCAAGCTGTCCCACGAGTTACTCAGCTACCTACCAGAACAAATTATAACACTATTCAAAGGTATACAACAAAATCAGGCACTCATATAACACTATTCAAAGGCATAAAACAAAATCAAGCACTCAACAATATCTGGCATTGGGTCAAAAAGAGACATAGAGAGAGGAAGAAGTGGCCCATAACCAGGAGAAAAATCAATGAATAGAAGCAGACACAGACATGGCAAATATGATAGAATTAGAAGACAAGGACATTAAGTATGTTTTAAGTATGTTGAATATTCTCAGGGATGTAAATGGAAATATCTTATTGTCATAATTAAGAGGGAAATGTAATATATGAAAAAGGCAACTTCTAGATATGAAAAATACAGTATCTGAAATAAAAATTTGCTAGAAGAAATAACCAGCAAATTATATTCTGCAGGAAAACAAACAAACAAACAAAAAAACAAGAACAGTGAATTTGAAGGTAAAGCAACCAAAACTAGCCAAAAAAAAGAGGGGGGGATAACAAAAATAAAACTAGCCCTAGCTGATTTTGCTCAGTGGTTAGAGCATCGGCCTGTAGACTGAAGGGTTCCAGAGTCGATTCCAGTCAAGGGCACATGCCCGGATTGTGGGCTCGATCCCCAGTGAGGGGGCATGCAGGAGGCAGCCAATCAGTGATTCTCTCTCATCATTGATGTTTCTATCTCCCTTCCTCTGTGAAATCAATAAAAATATATTTTTAAAAATAAATAAGACTAAAGTTACATAGTGACTCAGTGACTTGTGGAGCAATATCAAGTTGTCTAACATTTGTGCAGAAGGAGGAGAGGCAGCAAAAATATTTGAAGAAATTATGTCTGAAAGTTTTCAAAATTTGTTAAAAACTAATATCAGTCAAAGCAGACATCAGTACAAAGAATATTAACATAGACAAAGAGGAACATCTAAAATAAAGATAGCGTTCTTATTTACCAAGAAGTCATGCTAATCCTAAATGCATATGTACCCAATATGCTTCAAAAAGACTTTAAAATATATGAAGCAAAACTGAAAGAACTAAAATGAAAAAGAAAAATATACAATTACAGTTGCCTATTTCCACATTCTTCAGAATACTTATAAAATAAGTAGAGAGAAACCAGTAAGTTCCAGAAGATTTAAACAACAAAGCAACCAACTTGTCTTTATTGACATTTGTAGAACAATTTACCCTAAAAGCTCAAATACGCATTTGTGTAAAGTATCATGGAAAATAGCAACCAAATAGCCCATATACTGGTCAAGAAAAAAAGTCCTCACTAAGTTTAAAACTGGTGTGAGTTCAATTTATGTCATTTGCAGCAAATAAAAAACTAATACACATCACTTTCATGGTCATGTAACCCAAGAACAATTAGTAGTTCACTATCTTATGATGTTTGTTAGCAATTACACTTTAGCCTTTAACAAAAATTACCCATAAAAATGGACAAGTTACTATCATCTAGATATTACATTGAACAACACAATGGTTAGGGGAGCCGATCTCCAACACAGTCAGAAATTTGTGTGTAACTTTTGAGTCCTCCAAAACTTAAGTTGTCCCTCAGTGTCTGCAGGGGATTGCTTCCAGGACCTGGTAGATACCAAAGTCTGAGAATGCTCAAGTCAATGAAATAAGATGGTGTAGATCAATACACATAGTAATAGTACAGGTATTTATTGGGGGGGGAAAAAAGCCATTTAAATGGACCTGCGCAGTTCAAACCCTAGTTGTTCAAGGGTCAGTTATAACTGTCTTCACCAACATTAAAATCTACTAATTACATATGAAGCAAAATTATCTCTCCAGTTTCTCAGCAATTCTGAGAAAAGCAGACTGAAGACAAGGTTGTAGATTTAGATATTAAAAGCCATGATCAGATGGCAGAGCTGAGGTTGTTTTTAATACAGATGGAACTATTTTCTTTATTGGGGTTTAATTAGGGTTCACCTAGGTCAATCTTATTTTCTCTTCAGCTTAAAAATGTTTTAAATAATTCACTTTTCACTGATTGCGTTTCCCTTCTGCATTAACAAATACTTCAGCAGATTTTACAGAACTTGACATCACTTTTTCTTTCTTCATACTCCTGGGAATTACAATATGAAACTGCACTTAGTTTATCTGCAAATGGTACTTGGTTAACCAAATTTGCCTTAATGATGCTCTAAAATTACCGCTGCACATTTCAGTCATATTCTGTACAAGACTCTCAAGCTAACTGTGGAAAACTGAGATAGAATGAGGTATCTCCTTTCATTAAGATTCAAATCCATTTTTAAAGATCTAAATATTTTGTATCTTTTAGGGAATAGTTTCATAATAACTCAGTTTGAGTCTGTGCAACTTGACGCCCTTAGAATAAAAGAATAATAATGATCAAAAATAAGTAAGTCAAGGCCAAATTTGATATTGGGGATGATTTTCAGGTTGTTATAGATAATTATTTAAATCACAACAATATCCAAATATCAGAAAGTTAGCATTCATAGCCTTATTTCTCTTGAACTTTCCAAATTGTACTTCCTCAAACAGACTTTTCCAGACTTCTTGCTCTTGTTCTCAGAATCATTTTTCATTGTGGCTATGTCTCAGAGGTTTTAGGGACAGAGGAGAACTTTTATTTCATAGAATGGGTCAGCATAGTTTCAAGTCCCCAAATTTATTTTCCTCCACAGTCTTCCTTTATGCTCTACATGATAAAGTATTTTTCTTAGACTGTGTACTTAGTGAAATCTATCTTGATCTGAAGACTTAAAACAGATTCAAAAATACAAATTTGAATATATATGTATATTCAATTTGAATATATATGCTTAAATATACACACACACACACACACACATATATATATATATACACACATACATATATATATATATATATATATATATATATATATATATCCTATGCTATTCCGAATATCCCTGTCTAGATATATCTGTCACTCACCAGCTAGGAGAGCCTATGATTCCACAAAATAGAAACAATAACCTTTGAAAAATAGGAATAAAATTTGTGAGAAATAAATGAGATAATAAGTAAAAGAACCTAGCACAGTACCTAGTTATATATGGTTGTTAATTTTTATCTGAAGTTAATTAATTAAGGCAAACTTGATTCTTAGTTGCTTCAACACCAATGACAGTTAGTTATTACTATTTCCATGATTTAAACCTAGAGTTTTCTTGAATAAGACCATGAAATTCTTATCAGAAAGCCAGGAAAATCATTTTATCTAATTCTCAGGAATGAGCTAAGCCACCTCAAGATGCCCTAAAATTGCAGCTTGTGCTGACATTTCAACAAATGATTAAATTGTACTTAATCCAAAAAAGATTTGGGCAATTTAAATAAGTTCCTGTTTTGTGAAGCATTAAAACATTTATTAAAACACTAGAGGCCCAGTGCACAAAATTCATACTCCCTCCTTTCCCCCAGCTGCCTGCCACCAGCCAAGGCCTCCCTACCTTCCCTCAGCCTGCCCTGCCCGCTGGTTGAACTCCTGGAAGAACTCCCAGTTCAGGGGACAATTTGCATACTACACTTTTATTATATAGGATATGAGCACTGTTGTTAAAAAAGTATCCATGTGACTGGCATGAATTTGGGCTCCAGGAGAAATGAAATCTGTCCTTTAAAGAACACAAAGGGTGTAAAATCAAATTAATCAAAACTAAACAGTGCTGCTTAAAAAAGGAAAACACATTCTGCTTCTTGTTTACGTTGGATTGGTTGCCATGACAATTTGTGTCTGTGGCTTAATCTGAATGAATATGGTTCTTCAAATTCATAATATTTATGTCCTTTTAACTATGAAATTCAAAAACCAAAAACAAACAAATAGTAAGATAGGAGAAAAGGAGACATAGCTAAGAGAATCTGATAGTGTACTAAAATTTCGTGGCATGAGTAAGAAAATATATAGCATAAAATCAGGCTCTTTGACCCTCATTGCACATTAGAATCCCCTGGAGTACTGTAAAAATATGTATAAAAGCCTAAGTTCCAGACCCTGGGATTTCAATATAATTAGCCTCATATATGCCAAAGCATTCATATTTTGCCAAGGCTGTGCGGTGATTCTGACGAGCACCACCAGGGTTGAAAAGCACTGGATGAGGGTTTTCCAGAGTCCAATTGCCAGGGTTTAAAGCACCGCTGTGTTTTTTACTTGCTCTATACACCTGAGCAAATCATTTAGCCAATCTGAGATTTACTTTCAGTGACAAGTTATTACTCACTGCTTAACATAATGCTGGTTTTTTTTTTTTTGTTTTGTTTTGTTTGTAATGCCATTTATTTATAAAATATTTTTTCTAATTTAAATAGATAATCCTACACGTGTCCTGTCAATATGTTCCCCATGGATACTTTCTGTCAGTGAAAGCTAGTGTCAACATAGGGGTCAGCACTTTCTGTTAATGGTTATTTGGGCAAAATACTTCGAATTGTCTACTAATGAGTGTTGTACCTTGGTAAACTGTGTTTTGCAACAAGTATAATTTATTATACTAAGGCCTCTCTTTCTGTCATTTAATTTCTATTTCATAGAACTCAAATGGCTAACATAGTAAGAATTCACTTCTTATGATTCCAGTGTGTACTATCACACCCCTTTAAACATAGCCTACAGCTAATTAGTACTGAAATGCTTAGAATCCGGTCATCTCTGTCTCTCATTTTCCCTTTAAAAATATGATATTAAGTTCAATCTCTTGGTTTAAACATATCTTTTATATGTGAAACTATATCATTAAAATACACACTTATAACAAATACGAATTTGTTAATAAAATACTAGAAATCTGTGTTTTTCATTAATATAGTATAAATAATCCAACAAAATATAATTTCAGGCTGAATTTTATTTTTTTAATTGCGAGAGAACATATACCACTTCTGTGAATAGATAAGAATAATCTATTAATAATGTATTAAAATATATCTTTTCTAAAGTAGATAAAAAGATTGTCCACTTTTGTAATATACTTTATTATAAAAATTTTATTAATTATGGAATATTAAACCTTAACCCTAAGGCAAGTAACTTTAATTTCTAGGTGCCTCTATTTGAATCACAATGCCAACACAGATAGAGGGACAAGGTATTTAACCTTCTTAGGACCAGAATCTCCTCATCAGTATGATGGGGGCATTTATGGAACTTACATTATAGAGCTATTGTGAAGAATAAATGCCCACCAAGGCATTCATAGCCTCATACAATACACTCCTCTGTAGTGTGGGTAGGACCTTTGACTTGGTTCTGGCCAATTGAGTATAGCAAGGGTGATGAGAGTATGTGATTATATGTATATGATTACATTATATAAGACTGTAATGTCTGTCTTGAGAGGAAACGCTTCCTTGCTGGCTTTGAGGAAGCAAGGGGCCATATTGGGAAGGGCCACAGAGCAGAGAACTCTGGCCAACAGCCAGCAGGGAACTGAGGCCCTCAATTTGTCAGCATACAGGGAAGTAAATAATGCCCACAACCAAGCGAGCTTGAAATCAGAGCCTTTCCCAGTTAATCCTCAGATGACACAACAGCCCTGGTTGATATTTTGGTTGTAGTTCTTGGAGACCCTAAAGCCAAAAGCCTTATTAAACCATGCCCAGACCCTGATCCTCAGAAACTGAGATTATACATGTGTGCTTTTTTAACTTGCTAAGTCTGCGTTAATATTGTTATGCAGCTACACATAATTTACACAGTACATGACATATGGTAAATGTTCAAAAATATTAGCTATTCTTGTCACTGTTATTACAAATTATTGAAATCTGAATTAACTATTTCATTTTGATTTTTCTACAGACTAAGGAAGACTATATTTTCTATTCTTACCAAAGTTTTTGAAGTTGTGATTTCTCCATTCTGGATTTGCTATTTGTCCATGAAAAATAGTATGCTATTTACTCACTGATTTTTTTACCCTCCAAATTATGGTTTTTAATACACTTTTAATGATTTTAGAGAGAAAGGAAAGAGAGAGAAACACCGATCATCGATCGGCTGCTTCCTGCATGCCCCCTACCTGTGGTTGAAGCCGGAAACCAAGGCATGTGCCCTGACTGGGAATCAAACCGGCATCCTCTTGGTGTGTGGGACAAAGCTCAACCAACTGAGCCACACTAGCTAGGACTCTAAATTATTTTTTACAGTTGAACCATGGGGAGGAGATGATTGACAGGTAAGGATTTTCTTCTCTTTCAAATTTTGTGTTTGGAATCCAAATACCTTTAGCCAGAGGAAAATAAGATCCAGCTAATGCCTCCAATATACACTCAATGAAAGTTACTTTCTTCTTGTATAAGATCAAAGAAAACAAATATATTTGTACTTGTGTAAGTACATTTAAGTAGGAGAAGGCGCATTTTGGAGGTAAAGCTTCTCTTTTTTATTTTTTAATTGAAGTAAAATATGCATAAAGAGACAGCACATTGAGCTATATCCTCCAAAATTGTAAGAATACAGCTCAATGAATTATCACAGAGTAAACACACTTCTGTAACCACCACCTGTCTACACATACAATATTTACTAGAATCCTAAAAGTCTCCTTTGTACCCACACACTTAGCCATGATCTTACCTAGTAATAATTTTTCCCTTAAAAAAACAACTCACAAGCTGCAACCCTTCCAAGGCCCACTTATACAAGCACTGCGGGTCATCTTCCAAGAGCAGTGCTGAGTTTACTGTAGCATTTATGGACCCCTTACGTGTAAAACCGTGGCGCCATTTTTATCAGGTTCCTATCTCTTTATTTTTCGTATGTCACTGGCAAAGTTTTTGAGCGTTGTGCCTTAGCCCCATTTTCCCCATAAGCCCTGGGTTTTTATTGCAGGATTTTGCACAGCGCAGTGGATGTAAGGAACGCATGTGTTAGGACAGTGGTCGGCAAACTCATTAGTCAACAGAGCCAAATATCAACAGTACAACGATTGAAATTTCTTTTGAGAGCCAAATTTTTTAAACTTAAACTTCTTCTAACACCACTTCTTCAAAATAGACTCGCCCAGGCCATGGTATTTTGTGGAAGAGCCACACTCAAGGGGCCAAAGAGCCATATGTGGCTCGCGAGCCGCAGTTTGCCGACCACTGTGTTAGGCTATAGCAGAAATGACTGTATCCTGAGTAGACACTGATCCCACTCTCTGGGAGGAAATTTTTATCCATTGTTTTCTGTGGTGGTAAGCTTAAACTCCTGGGAGTTTGTTCTTCGTCCCTTATCCTCCTTAGCCTCATCTGAAGTGGATGAGTGTGGCCTGTGCCCTGCTCCAAGGGAGACAACGCTATTAGCCGGCTTCCTGCCCAAGGGGGTGACACTGCATTGAAAAGAAACAAGCCAGTGTGCCAGGGCAAGGTCCGGTGAGCGGTGAGCGTCTGTTGGAGCATAACCCTGCTGTGCGGCTCCTAGGAAGCTTTCCCTCTGTTTTGATAAGTAACACAAGACAGGTATTTACACTGTTGTGTTTTGTTTTGTTTTTGCCACTAGACATTGTGGTGTGAGAACAATATCTAATATCCATACGGCGGCTGCAGCCCGTTTACATGCTTGTTTGTGTTGCTCAGCCAGGTTGCAGCTATGAGAGGAAAGCCACAAGGAATCACAGAGAATTCTACCTGGATACCCGACAGCATTAGCCAATGAATCTTCCACACCTGGAACTGCTTTTCTCTGGGCTTCTTGATGTGCAACATAATAAATACATAGGAAGTGCCTAATTATAAATTAAACTTTATCATAGGTATGTATGTATAGGAAAAAAAAAACATAGCAATAAATAGAGTTCAGGACTGTCTGTGGTTTCAGGCACCCACAGGGGAGACCTCTGTATCGTTATTGTTCAGTTGGATTCTGCTACTTGTTCTTGAAAGCATGCCAATAAATACGGTTGTGAAGGCAACAGAAAGCCCTAGATTTTCCAGGTTCTTATTCTACTGTGCACAGACAAACAGCACCCGGAGCTCTATCCCCTTCAGGCTCTGCAGTCCCAGAGCCTGGCTGTGTTTTCTACTGGTTGGACTGTATAAATCAGAAGTCTTTCTGCATTTCAGGTTATTCATTTTACACAAAATGTATTGGGCAAGATTTTCACATTACTCAGTAAAGGGAATACAAATAATACATTTTGGTTCATAACAAATGAGTATATGAAAATAATTTTTTTCAACTATTTGTACCAGAAACTACCTTTGTACAATTCCTGACAATCATTTTCTATTTCTTAAAGCCTTTTCTGATTCTCCACATGGCTCAAAACCTAAATATTATAAGAATATATTTTGGGAAACATAAATTCACTTGACCCCACCATGCATCTGATATTTGAATTGTCCCTACATCATCCTCACTGAGAAACTGGAATGTCTCTCCATTATCCTCCTAGTGAGAGGGAGCTCACTTCAATTTGGGATGCCTACTCTGTCTTCAAAGAGTTTTGATGTATGAAAAGTTCTTTTCAAAGTTAAAATACCTCCTCTTGTATATTTTATATTTTAGTTCTACTCATTGGCACCGCAGAGAAGTGTAATTCCTCTTCTATGTAATAGTCCTTATTGTTTGAAATCAGCTACCTAATATATCACTTCCTTCTCAGTCTCCTCAATTCTCATCTACAGATTTTTAAAAATCTCCTTTCCTTCCAATTGCTCTTCAGAAGGTAACTATGTAATTTATACTCCACCCTGCAAATTGCTGGGGTGAATGATATTAATTTACATATCTGAAAATTTCAGTAAATGTCAAGCAGAATACATGCCTAATTACATGATAAACCTTTGAAAAGCAATGATAAAGAGAAAAATCTCGAAAGCCATCAGAAAAAAAAATTCACATGTTAAATATACAGAAACAATTATCAACAAGAATTTTATAGAAAAGAATGGAGACCAAAAGAGTGGATAACCATCTTTAAAGTGCTGGAAGAAAAGTAATCAACCCAGAATTCTATACTCTTGTGAAAATAGCCTTCAAAAATGAAGAATAAAAACAAGATATCTATTTATATAAAAACCCTGGGTGTAACACCATCACGGCAGAAGTTCGACCAACCGGAAGGAAGTCATTCCTGCAGTGGTCGCCTTGGCAAAGGCTGCGCCCTCCCCGAGCTGTTTCCTGCAGGCCTGAGAGAAGAACCCACCCTCAGAGCCCCAGGAGCGCCCAGCGGCAGTCAGTCCTGGGTTGCTGAGGGAGAGGCCACGGCATGGTAGAACTCTGGGTCTGGCCCAACAGGGGGCGTGGCTGGCCTTTAAACCAGACCCTGACAGGAGGGAGGAGGGATCCCCATTCCTCACAGAATCCACTGTTGGATAGTTTGCTGTCAGTGGCCTACCAGCCAGGAACCCCATTCACCTGCACCCTGGACCCTGGCAGGAGGGAGGAGGGAGCCCCATTCCTCACGGAATCGACAGGTGGCCAGCTTGCTGTCAGGAGCCTGCCAGCTAGGAATCCTATTCACCTGCATATCTGTATGTGCTGCGCCTGCACGGCCAAGGGTGACCCTGAGTGGTGAAAGCCTTAGAAAAGACAGACAAGAGAATGAAAGCTGGGTCTTGGTGGGACGCTGCTTCTCTGAGAGACAGCGAGAGCGCCCACAAGCCATGTCTTTATTTTATAGCAGATGCCACGAGGCAAAGTAAGGGCGTGATCAAGATGTTTACAACATTCTCGTGGGTTTCAATCCTACTCAACTACATGCATCTGAACTCTTATCAAGCCCACATCACTTAGGCATGTGTTCAGACCATAGGTTCAAGTCCACAACCATAGCTGTTAGCTATAATTGTGCAGGGAGGGCCCTGCCCTCCAAGCTGGGACTTGCACGTGGCAATGAGAGGACTGTGCCCTCTCATCAGTCCAAGGCTTGAACCTGTCCAAACACTGTAGCTGCTCCCCACATCTGTATAAAGTTTTAATACATTATATTAGAGGTCGTGGTGGTACTGTTTTATCCACAACATCTACAGGAATTGCTGCAAATTTACTTCTCGGTGGAAGAACCTTTCATTCCCAATATAAATTACCAATTCCATTAAATGAAACTTCAATTTCTAGACTCGATAGAAACAGTGAAGTTGCTAAAACTATTAAAAAGGCCCAACTTCTCATTATTTTTTTAAATATATTTTCTTGATTTTTTTACAGAGAGGAAGGGAGAAGGATAGAGACTTAGAAACATTGATGAGAGAGAAACATTGATCAGCTACCTCCTGCACACCTCCTACTGGGGATGTGCCCACAACCAAGGTACATGCCCTTGACCGGAATCAAACCTGGGACCTTTCAGTCCGCAGGCCAACGCTCTATCCACTGAGCCAAACCGGTTAGGGCCCAACTTCTCATTATTGATGAGTGCACCATGGCATCCAGTCATGCTATAAATGCCATAGATTACTAAGAGAAATTATTCATTTCAATGTTGTATTTGGTGGGAAAGTTCTCCTTCTTGGAGGGGATTTTCGACAATGTCTCAGTATTGTACCGCATGCTATGCAATCAGCCATAGTACAAACGAGTTTAAAGTACTGTACTGTTTGGGGATGTTTCAGAAAGTTGTATCATACAACAAATATGAGATCAGAGGATTCTGCTTATAGTGAATGGTTAGTAAAACTTGGAGGTGGCAAACTTGATAGCAGTTTTCATTTAGGAATGGATATTATTGAAATCCCCTGTGAAATGATTTGTAATGGATCTATTAGTGAAGCTACCTTTGGAAATAGTACATTTATAGATAATATTAAAAATATATCTAAACATGCAATTCTTTGCCAAAAAAAAATGAGCACATTCAAAAATTAAATGAAGAAATTTTGGATATACTCGATGGAGATTTTCACACATATTTGAGTGATGATTCCACTGACTCAACAGATGATGATGAAAAGGAAAATTTTGCCATCCAATTTCTTAATAGTATTACTCCTTTGGGAATGCCGTGTCATAAATTAAAATTGAAAGTGGGTGCAATCATCATGCTATTGAGAAATCTTATAGTAAATGGGGTCTTTGTAATGGTACCAGATTTATTATCAAAAGATTACGACCTAACATTATCGAAGCTGAAGTATTAACAGGATATGCAGAGGGAGAGGTTGTTCTGATTCCAAGGATTGATTTGTCCCCATCTGACACTGGCCTCCCATTTAAATTGATTCAGCAACAGTTTCCCGTGATGCCAGCATTTTTGATGACTATTAATAAATCACAAGGACAAACTCTAGACAGAGTAGGAATATTTCTACCTGAACCCATTTTTGAACATGGTCAGTTATATGTTGCTTTCTCTCAAGTTCGAAGAGAATGTGACGTTAAAGTTAAAGTTCTAAATATTTCATCCGAAGGGAAATTAGTCAAGCACTCTGAAAGTGTTTTCACTCTTAATGTGGTGTACAGGAAGGTATTAGAATAAGTTTAATCACTCTATCAGTCATTGTTTGCATCACTGTTGTTTTCATATCATGTTTTTGTTGTTTTTATATCATGCCTCTGTTGCTGTTATATCCTTTTGTTACTGTTTATTTATTAATAAATTTATATATTATTTTCATATACATTTTACTAATTTCCTTTAATCTCTCACACTTCTATTATAGAGAAAGGGCAAATAGCAATATTAAAATATTTCCTCTAATTAATTCCCCTTTAATGTGCACGAATTTTGTGCACCGGGCCACTAGTTTTCATATAAAAGATGATGTTATTTTTTTGTCTCTAGCAGAGTTGCTTTATGTAAAGACATAGATATCCTATATAATAAAGAGCTAATATGCTAATTAGACTGAACAGCAGAACAACCTTCCGGAATGACCAGAAGGCGGGGCCGAGGGGCTGCCAAGCAGTGGGGCCACCAGGCAGCTGGGGCTGCGAAGGCCAAGCCCCTTGCACGAATTTTGTACATCGGACCTCTAGTATTAGAATAAATGGATGGGAAAAGTTGTACCATACAAACAGTAAGCTTAAGGAGGTCTGAGTGTGTACATTAAAATCAGTTAAAGTGAAAAATATTAAAACAAAGATTATTATCAGGTATTTTAAAAATAATTCAAAATAATGAATGAGTTAATTTATAAGAAAGACATAATTATAAATGTGTATATAGCTAGTAGGAGAAATTCAAAGTTCATGAAACTAAAATTGACAGAAATTAAAGAAAAAATGGGTAAATCTATATCGATGACTGTAGATTTTAATGGCCTTCTCAAAAATTGGTAGAACTATCTGAAAAGTAATCAGTAAAAATATAGAGGGTCTGAACACTATCAATAGAATTGACAATAAATGTGTTTCTTCACCTATGTATTCTAGCATCATTATCAGTATAGTAGTCTAACAGCTGTCACAAGATATAAAAACATTATCTGTTTATTTTGCCCTGACGAAAAAATTTCATTTCCTTCAGCCTACCTCTAATATTCAATCCCAGGACTTCTGACCCATAGACTGTAGTCTCTATTGTTTTTATCTCACCTTCTACTAAGAGGTCCCATCTCTGGTTCTGCAAATGTTTTCTGCCTGGTTATATGAAAATTTCTCTATATTTTCCCCTCTTAGGTTCCAGAATATTGGTGGTTGATACATGGACAGTTGGTTAGTATAAGGGTGAGCCCAAGTTGGTGACATTTTACCTGAAATATGGAACTTTTATACTCTGTTATCTGACATGCATAACAACACATCAGACAATGTGATTCCACACATGTGAACTTGGATTTCCCAATAAAAGAAAAGTGACATATGTGGATCTGTTTAGCAGGGGTATCTATTCCAAAACATTACACATGACTAGGGATTCCCCTTTATAAAGATAAGGTTTGCAGTCAATTTTCTTTGTGTGGAGTGTGGTCCTTAGTCACATGTGAGAAGGCAAATGCTCTCCTTCTCTGGCTTGCAGCAATGGAGCCTTCCACTAGTCATCCAATATCTCAGTTTTATTAAACAATTGATTTATTAAACTCAGCACTCAAGATTGAAATTTTCAGGAAAAAAAAATAAACACGAAGTGAAAGACAATGGAGACCATGTTTAAACAAACACAAGACATAATAAATTCCCTCAAGTGTGAGTTTTGGAAATAACCTTTAAGAGACTCAAGGATTATGTTCCCTTTAAATGCAATATAAAACTGAGAAATAATTTTCTCTCACAACTGAACTTCTAAAAATCTATGCAGTATAAACACCCAGAGTAGGCAGAAAAACATGTTGCATTTAAAATATGCATTTACTGATCATTACTTCATGAGCATCAACTAATATAAACTGAGAAGTCACTGGGTGCATACCATGGTATTAAATAATTGACAAGGGTAATTCATCAACAAAACTACCTTCCCTTCTCCCAAGGAAGAAAACAGTGCTGAAGTGATGTGCATGCATAAAAAGTTTAGTCTTTATTTCCTATTCAGAATAAGCAACAAAGCTCATATCACTCTTCCTATATATTCTAACATTTACATCTGGATGGAAGGAAGACAATATAACCATAGCCATATTTTACTGCTCTGGACCAGTTTGGTCCAACACAAACATTGTATCATAGCTCATCTCTACTTGTTACCTTCCAAGTAACCCCCTGTTGGAGCAATCACAAGCACCTTGGTGTCAGGAGCAGAGCTGGCCATAACCTGTCCTTGCCTCATCTCTCTAGGCAAGTGTACTTGACTCCCCTCACCCTCTACAAACTACCTTCTCCCTCCATGTGCCTTGTAGTCTCCTGTCACTCTGAATCCATTCGATGTTGCTTCTTTTACCAGGACCGCTTCTCCTCTTGCCTTTTCTACCCCTTAATTACAGCTTCGTAGTACAACACTGAGCACTGCTGAAGTGTTTCCTTGTGCTCCATCCTGGGTAAGATATGCTCCCTTGTGCTGGTTAATGTACTCATGATATATGCTCATTGTTGCATGGTATTATCTATTCTATAAGGTATTTATATTTGCATTTGTTTTAAATCCTGTTTTCCTTGTTAGAATGTTAGCACATAAAATGCCAGACATATATTAGGTGTCAATAAATATTTCATGAATTAATACATGAGTTTAATAAGTTTGAGCTGTGAAAGATAGAGATGAAGGAAAATTATTAATTTGTCAACAAAGAAGCATGTTAAAAGCCTAACTTGCATTTTAATACTTTTTAAAATATATTGTTATTGATTTCAGAGAGGGGGAGAGAGAGATAGAAACATTAATAATGAGAAAGAATCATTGATTAGCTGCCTCCTGCACACCCCACACTGGCTTCGAGCCCACAACCTGGGCATGTGCCCTTGACCGGAATTGAACCTGGAACCCTTCAGTCCACAGGCTGACACTATCCACTGAGCCAAACTGGCTTAGGGCAAGCCTAACTTGCATTTAAAAAATATTTATTGACTACCTCCTATATATGCTCGAAGATCTTAGAATTTTAATTAGAGATGTGATATAATCAGTTTAATATTTTTCAGGAGCAATCATATTTCCCTTCCTAATCATCTTTGAGACACTATAGCAGGTGCTAGGGATAAAGAGGTGATTATGAAAAGATCTATTGCATCATGGTGATGATAGTATAGTAATAGATACAGACCTCTAAGCAGATGATTGAACTATATAATAATAAATGCTTTAGACACGGTGTATATCACTTAGCTTATTCTGTATAACTATTGTCCCAATTATGCCCCTATTAATTAATTATCTGTCTAGACTTAGTGGGACAAATGCAGGTGACCAGGAGTCAGCAATAACGGCCTATCCCCTGGTACTTCAATGTCTAAACAGCTGAGCCGAACCGGAACACATGAACACACAAGCCAGAATTAGTATGCAATCACACAAGGTTTATTTACCTATTCCTAGTGGGTTCTAGGCTCCAGCAAAGGCCACCTGGCGATGCACACCGAAAGAGGGAGACGAAGACGGAGACAGACAGGCGGCCGCAGTTGGTTCAGGCTGGCACAGCAGAGCAGTCAGTCAGGGGCTCCTCTCATGGAGCGATGTGGAGTCCTCCTCTATCAGGCAGGAGACGTCCACTGAAGAAAGTCAGATGCTTATATAGCCGGTAGTAAACAACTTGTGTCTTATCAGTGTGGGCCAGACGGTGTGCCTTATGCTAAAAGCAGGGCGTTTACATCAAGATAGTGGGGTGTTCGCCAATTTGGAAGTTACAGAGTATTGGGGTCTCCACACAGCAAACATTTCATACAATAATTATTTCATACATTAGAGGGGTTTCCTTATGACCATAACATTATTATAACATTAAGCTCCCCTAAAATTTAGTGGTTCAAACAATAACCATTTATTAGTTCACAATTCTGTGGAATTGTCTGGCTAATTCTAGCTAACTTCTTTATATATGTCTCATGTACTAGTATATTTTGTTAGGAGGATTGAAGCCGAACCTGCCCACTTTTTTTTTTTTTAAATATATTTTATTGATATTTTACAGAGAGGAAGAGAGAGGGATAGAGAGCTAGAAACATCGATGAGAGAGAATCATCGATCAGCTGCCTCCTGCACACCTCCCACTGGGGATGTGCCCGCAACCAAGGTACATGCCCTTGACCGGAATCGAACCCGGGACCCTTCAGTCCACAGGCCGACGCTCTATCCACTGAGCCAAACCGGTTTCGGCCCTGCCCACTTTTAATAAAAATCTTCCACCCAGACCCCAGCAGCAAGTCTCCTTTTCTGAGGTCACCTGCTCTTAACTTCTCCAGCGCGTCCTATTGCTTGAATAAATTTACTGTGCTTTGCTAAATCTTTTTGTCACCCTCGTGAATTCCTTCTTGTTCCATGACAAGAACCTGGATCAGGTCGAGGCCTCCCTTGAAGAAGCAGAAATCCAAAATCAGGAAAAAAAGACAATCCCCAATGAACAAGCACCTTTCAACCTCCACTTACGTGAAGTTTGCAAATGCCCTGTGCACTGAAGTAAGTCACAAGCCAAGCCCCAAGGCTGTGTGGGAAGTCAGTACCAAGAGGCACCAATGAAGAAACAGGAATTTTAGCAGCCATTTTGCAAGCTCTCTCTTCTCCTCGATTCTTCTCTCCGCCCTCTGGGCTTTTGGCTCCTCCTTTTAAGACATCCTCCTTTTTCCATAACAACAACAAAGAATGGCCCAAGGATAATAACTAAGTAGCTTTCTAAGTCTGCTTCCATTAGTAATTTGGGAGTCCAGAGGCCTCTTTTTCATTTGAAGGGACTCAGGTGCTTTGTTTGTTTGTTTGTTTGTTTTAGTCTAAGTTACCGTAGCAGCTCTTTAAGTTACAACTCCCTCCAAAAATATTGAGCTTTCTAACCATTTCTTACCAAAGGTCATACCCACAGTTATTTTCCGATTATTTGGGGCAGCTTGTTAAGCTGCTACCAGGCAATGCTATTTGGTCTTTGAAGCCCTTTTGTCTCGCTGACAGAGTCCATTAGACATCACTTTCAATTTGTCCTAAGTCCTAACAAAGGGTTTTACAACCAAACTCTTGATTTGATCTTGACACAGAGTCCATGTTTTGCTGGAAGTACCCTGCATTTTAAAAACACCCTCAGGTTTTAATTTATTTTGAGACTCTTTTACTGGTTGGGGAGACTGCAAGTGAGCAATAGTTAATCCAGCATGTTTTGGCTCCTCTGTATTCTACGTAAGTTCTTCTTGCAAAGTGATCAGTACTTTCTTTAGTGCATCTCTCTTTTCCTACAAAGTGTCATAAACAACTAAAAGAAAAAAAATGGTATTTTAAATAGTTTTCCTGAAAATTATCTTGCCAAAGTCCCCATTTTTTTAATCTTCCTAATTACTGGAGGCAATAGTTTTACAAATTGTCTCATAATATTACATAACACATGTCACAATCTTTCCATCCTCCACTAACAGTTAACTTGCCAACTTCCAGACTTCACAAAATGTCTTATAGCTTCTGCCCACTGCATGGTTCCAAAGCTACTGTCACATGTTTTGTTTTGTTTTGTTGTTATGGAAACAACCCAAGTCTTGGTATCCCTTTTTCTACCAGTTAGCTTTTGCAGGAAAAAAAAAATCACCCCAAATGTAGTCACTCAAAAAAACAATAATTTGAAATTCACTAAAGACCCAATGTGCAAATGCTTTAAACATAGGCTTCCTTCAAGTTGGCTAACAGTTCATCAGTAAGTCAGTCATATGGGCAAGTCCAGAGTCAGTGCAGGAAGGCACTAGCAAAGGGTATAGATACAGAATAGTAAATTGTGGTAGTTATTTTGCAAAAATCTACCATAATCTATGAGAAGAGAAATAGAAAAGAAAGGAGAAACTGACTAGCTATTAGAGTAAGACCAAATCCAAGCCACAAAGGTGTCAGAGCACAAATCGAGAGAAAGACAGAGAGCGAGCGAGAAATCCTGCATCTGTCGGCTTCTTGAGTGTAGGAAACCCATGAGATCAGAGGTGTTTAGGATTCTAAGTTGCCCATAAGAATGCTTGACCAATAAAATACCTAAAAAATGTGACCCATCTGGATACACACTGCTATATCCAGGATGCCATAATGATAGGATTTGGAATATGTGAGACTAAAGATAACCTGGATATAACTTTCTGACCTCTGTGTCAGAGAAAGAGAGAACATAACAGTCCGGAGTCAGTCTAGTTTGAAAATGTTCCATTTAACTGGCCTCAGACCACAACTCATGTGTGCAATGTGTCAGAGAGAGACGCGTAGGTATAAAGATGAATAACCCATCTTCAAATAGTTTGGTTCTGCTGGAAGCCAGTTCCAGCATGTCATAATTGCAAGAGTTTCATTGACAGGTTGATGGAACTTGGGGACTCAACAAGGGCTGAGTCACATATGTTGTTACCTGTTGGGAATGGCTAAAGGCATTTCCCCAAACCTGAAAAGGATGCATTAAATTGATTGTTTGCTGCAAGACAGCTCAGGGCATCTTAATCTACATGTTATTGCCGCCTACTGGTCAAACACCTGAACAGCCATAGGCTATTCCCCATTCTGACAATGGACTCTGTAGCCGAAACCCTACCCTTTGAAGTGGATATCTCCACCTTGCCTTAGGACAAATTATGTGAATAAAAAGCAAGGGGTCCTGAGACAAAGAGAGCTTGTTTCTTTAGCCAGGCCCCTCTGACCCCCAATGCCTTTCAAAATTATCTTTCATTGCTGGACTCTTACTTCAGTTACACACAGCCTTTCTCCAGATTGCTGAACCCTTCTTAATGCTGGAACAGGAACCCTGACAGGTTCAAAGGGAGAGACATGAATCTAAACCAATAATTATATCACAAAAAATAGTTTCTAGAATAAGGAATGCATTGGGTGGTGCAGGAGAATTGGGAAGGAATGATAACTTTATCAATACTGGGAACCATATATGAGATGGTTTTTTAAATTATGAATGTATTCTTTTGTTATGGTCAGCAATGAAACAGGCAAAAGTAAATGATTTTAACAAGATATAATTAAAAGACTGAGGTAAAAGAGGAGATGCTAAAGAATATGACTAGAGTCAATATAAATTTTAAGAACCAGTTTGCCTAAGATTTTTTTACCTTTATTACTTTTCAACATTATATAAATAAAATATAACATTAAATTCTTGTGGTGACATAATTTTTATATATTTTTTAAAATATATAATCAGTATCACTGACTGCTGGGGTGTTTTCCAGCATCTAGAAGGGTGCAGGAATCTGAAGAAGGGCTGCATGTAAATTAATAAAGAGACCAGACATGAAATATAAATTTGGAAGGCATTTTGGGGAGCCAGAGGAGACCTAGCTACCTAGCTTCATTAACCAAGTTCTCTAAATCTCTGGACCCAGGGCTCTTTATTAACACAAATTGTCCTAAAGCAAAGCAGATATACATTATCAAAGGTAAGGTTTCGTATACAGTAGGCATTGTCAGGTAGGAGGAACTGCTTTCGGATGTTTCAGTAGCAGATAATAACATGTAGATTGAAATGCCCTCAACTGTCTGGCAGTAGGCAATACTATATGCAGATTTTCAGGTTTGGGGAAATGCTTTCAGCCATTCCAGCAGGCAATAATATAATTCTTCAGCCTTTGCTGAAGGCTCAAGGTCCACCAACCTTTTGATGAACTTCTTGCATTTATTATGACATGTTGGAATTAGCCTCCAGCAACTGACATCTAAGCCTATCAGAGCATTGTTCTTTGATCATTCACCTTCTTAAATATTTTCATCTTAATACCCAGGTATTATGGTATATCTGAAAAGCAAAGGAGTTACTTTATAATTTGTGTGGCTTTGTTTTGCTGTTCCCTTGCAAAATTTCATTATTGATAAGTTATTACTTCTAACTACAGGACTTTTGTGTAATAGTATATATGATATTTTTTTTCTAATTGCTAAGATTTTTTTTGTTCAAACTTAACAAGGCTCTCCTAAGAATGCATTTCTTATTTGAGGTACAGAAGAGTCATTTGGGGGGTGGAGGACACATCTGCACTAAAATTAACTACTTCTAAAAACTTAGTAAGCTCAGAAAATAAAAACAAAATTTTTGCTCTTTGACATGTGTGTTTTGCATATTAAAACATCCAGAGTTCACAATCCTCACTGAAGATGGCATATTACTTAGTGTGTCATTAATTGGATTAAAATGTAAGTCTTAGATGACAAAGTCTAAAATGGTACTGCACTCAATACAGGAATGATGAAAAATTGTTTTCAGTTTAGATACTGAAAACATTAGAAGTAGATTATGAGCTCTTCATTTCAGAATCTCTAATATAAAGCATAATTCTTAATATGTAATCATAAGTGTTGAATGAAAGCAAAAGAGAATAATGAATAAATAATATATGTTTCTGGGGTAGGCCTTATAATACCATCAAAGCATGGGCTTCAACAAGGGATAAATACAACTGTAGTAAGCTCTAGGAAATATTGAGGAGAGATTAGAGGACACTGATGAGTCTTGGTGTGCATTTCTCCAGAGAAGTATATATAATTTTTAAATACCATTTTGACCCAGATCACACATTTAATTAGTCATTTTCATTTTCTTAAGATTTATTTTTCTATTATTTTAACAACAAAAATTATTCAAACTAATAATCATTTCTAGAATCTCACATGATAAGTAATTTTTTTTCTAAATTAAAAGGTGCCAAATGAATGAAATATAGAAATTCATTTGATGCAAAAATATAAGTTTTATAGGCATTATCTGCACTTGATAGAACAAATTACCAAAAAAATACAACAGAATCATTAACTTAGCAAACATTTGTTGTGTACATGCAGAGAATAGGAAGATAAATAATATGGTCCCAATCCTCCTAGAAGTTCATGCTGTAGATGGGAAATGAAACTTGAAAATAAATTACAACAAAAGGTGACCAGTGTTATGCCACAGGTGCTCACACTATATAAAGGGAAGGCCAAGGGAGGAGGATACAGGGGTAGATGGAGGTGGGCAAAGGGGGGGCAAAGGGAGGCCACCTGCAATAATGTCAACATTAAACATTTTTAATAAAAAAAGAAAGAAAGAGAAAGAAGCATCTGAGCACACTAGAATCACCTGGAGAGTTCAAAACAAATGTCAAAATCAAACAATGCCCTAGACAACTAAATCACAGTCTTTTGGCATAGACATTTTTTAAATGCCTTAAAAAGAATATTAGAATATTCTAACATAAATCCATGGTTGAGAACTCCTACCAGAGGAGATAACTTGGTATTAAGCAGAGCAGGGGAGATGTTTGACATTTCAGAAAATAGTAACTCTGGAGGCTTAAAAATACATAGCTTATTTAGGAAATAAGTAGTTAAAAATCCACTGCACAATAGATTTTGGATAAAGATGATGGGTAGAAAGAAATAAGGTAAGTCAGATAGGAAATAACCAATTTATAAAGGGCCTTGATGCCATACAAAGGACTTCAGGTTTGATTCTGCAGCTACTGAAGAGCTCCCAAAGAATCTTGAGCAGTGGAGTGACCTCCTCATGTGCATGTTAGAGCAACTGTCCTGGAAACGTTGCGGAGCATGGATTCTAGGGAGGCAAGGCTACAGGATACCCACAATGAATGTACTGTAGAATGCCACACGGGAGAAGAAAGCTCTGAAATAGGTCAGTGGAGTAGGAATGGAGAAGAAAGAGTATAACAGATTTTTTACAAGGGGCAAGGTGACTGAGTACAATGAGTTGTCTTTGGAGGCTCTGTGGACCACGCCTTCTCCATCTGTAAACAGAAGAGCTAGGGAGAAGATTGAGTGTAATAGGGAGCTAAATAACTACCATAGTGCCTACCAAGGAGCAAGTACCCAGGAAGTAGCCACTGTTGTCATTTGCAGGTAGATTAGGCAGAATTGAATGAGCAAATGATCATGGGGGAGGGGGTGGGAGGGAGCAAAGGCAAGGGAGAGGCCTAGGAGGACACAATGTTTCTGAGTGGGTGAGCAGATTCATGGCATGGTGAGGATGCCAAGCAACAAGATAAGGATTCAGTCAGTGATGTGGATTGGGGATGGGGGAGACAATGGGTGGGTAGATAATACTGGTGAAAAGTCTGGAAGCAGGGATAGAAGTTTATATGTTGTATGAGATAAATTTGAATCTTAGATACCAATGGAACATTCAGTTGGAGCTACCTGGGAAGACTAATATTATATGAAACCAGGGCATGGAATGTTTATTATATGAAGTCCTGACATGGATACCAGAGCTTTGAATTTGGTTTTATCATCATCACTAGAAGCCTGGTGCACGAAATTCGTGCACAGGGGCTGGGGGGGTGTGTGTCCCTCAGCCCTGCCTGCACCCTCTCCAATCTGGGACTCCTCAAGGGATGTCCGACTGCCCGTTTAGGCCCAGTCCTGGTAGGATCGGGCCTAAACGGACAGTCAGATATCCCTCTCACAATCCAGGACTGCTGGCTCCCAACTGCTCGCTTGCCTGCCTTCCTGATTGCCCCTAACTGCTTCTGCCTGCCAGCCTGATCACCCCCTAACCACTCCCCTGCCAGCCTGATTGATGCCTAACTGCTCCCCTGCCAGCCTTTTTGCCCCTAACTGCCTTCCCCTGCAGTCCTAGTCACCCCTAACTGCCCTCCCCTGCAGGCCTGGGTCACCCCCAACTGCCCTTCCCTGCAGGCTTGGTCACCCCCAACTTCCCTCCTCTGCCGGCCTGGTCACACCTAATTGCACTCCCCTGCAGGCTTGATCGCCCCCAACTGTCCTCCCTTGCAGGCCTATTCCCTCCCAACTGCCCTCCCCTGCTGGCCTTATCGCCCACAACTGCCCTCCCTTGCAAGCCTGGTCTCTCCCAACTGCCCTCTTCTGCTGGTCATCTTGTAGTGTCCATCTTGTGTCCACATGGGGACAGGATCTTTGACCACATGGGAGCAGCCATCTTGTGTGTTGGAGTGACGGTCAATTTGCATATTACTCTTTTATTAGATAAAATAGAGGCCTGGTGCACGGGTGGGGGCTGGCTGGTTTGCCCTGAAGGGTGTCCTGGATCAGGGTGGGTTTTCCCTTGGGGCATGGGGTGGCCTGGGCGAGGGGCCAGTGGTGGTTTGCAGGTCAGCCACACCCCCTGGTGACCCAAGCGGAGGCCCAGGTATCTGAGATTTATTTATCTTCTACAATTGAAACTTTGTAGCCTTGAGTGGAGGCCAAGGCAGGCTAGGAAGTTTGACTTCCTCCATTGCCAGGGAAACCCAAGCCTCCTGCTTGCTCCGTTGCTGCAGCCATTTTTGTTGGGACTTATTTATCTTATATAATTGAAACTTTGTAGCCTTGAGTGGAGTTCAGGGCCCACTAGAGTGTGCAGGAAGCTTAACTTCCTCCATTGCCAGGGAAACCCAAGCCTCCTGCTCACTTGGTGGCAGCAGCCATCTTGGTTGGGTTAATTTGCATACTTGTTCCTGATTGGCTGGTAGGCATGGTTTGTGGGCGTAGTGGAGGCACAGTCAATTTGCATATTATGCTTTTATTAGATAGGATTGTTATTAGCAATATTTACTGATGTGTCAGGCAACTAATTGAGCCATCCACATACATTATCTAATTTAATTATCAAACAACCTCATAATGTAGAATTTTGGAGATGAAGGAATTGAAGCTTAGAGATATTAGGGAATTATTCAAGTATTCATACTTTAACAATAATAAGTCTGTATATCAGAATCTCCATAAAATTGTTAACTTAAGAATAAAATGTATATAACTTGCCAATTGAAGTCAATCTATTGGGAATTTGGATCTTACCCACTGATACAGGACTGTCTAGGAGGTCTGACATATGATTATCTTTATTCTAGAAAGAGTCCTAAGATTATACTCTGAATCCACAAACCAATTTGTAAACCCAGCATGTCTCAGAAACAAGCTGAATAAAACCATTTAAGAATTAGAGACAGTTCTTTCCAGATTGCCTGCCTCTCCCGCTGCTTACCAAATCACATAGTCCCTTATCCTTCGTGAAAATGCTCTAGGTTGAGAGGAGTTTCTTATCTTGGGAAAGTTTGAAATAATAATTCTGTTTCTTTACTAAAAATTCCAAAAGATTTTTATGGAACAAAAATCCAGAAGAGGTTCTAGATAACATAAGGTGATATTTGTATTGTCACTTCATAGTATTAAAAATAAGAGCAGAAAACCCTCAAGTAAATCTGTATCAAAGAATGTGAAGGATAAATAAACCAAAAAAAAAAAAAAGGAAAATAAAATGGAGATAGGAGGCAGTAGTGAGGGAAGCTCAAAAGAAGGATGGAGTGGAGATAGAGGATAGGTAGATAGATGATAGATGTGCATGCAGCTTTATTTATATAAATATATATACAGGGTGAGGCAAAGGTAGGTTTACAGTTGTAAGTATGCAAAACACAGTTTATTCTTGTACTCTTATTTATTAACTAGAATCCCAGGGCACAAAATCACGCAGCCCCGCCCACCCGTGCTGGTCTTCGGTCATTACAGAGTTAGGGCCATAGGCCTTTTACAGTATAGATAACTGTATTATTTTGCATACAAATAACTGAAAACCTACTTTTACCCAATCCTGTATAGGTTATAAAAATTTTTAAAATAAGCTCCAAACATTTTAAATTCATTCCTGATCAAAATTCTATTTGAACCAAAGGTCATCAGTTTTAACTAACAGTGAACGAGAAAAACTTACTAAGACATGCTATGGTAAAAATATTATTGTATTAGTGCTTTGAGAAGATAAAGTTTGAGATTAACCATTATACTTGTTTAGAGAGTTAAATAATATTGAAGAGTGTTTACATACCAATTACCATAGCATTTAAATTAAATTTATGCTTATTTGCTATTTTATCATCATAAAGTTGGGCTCCCAAGTTTGTTTACTAAAGGAAGTTAAAGACATTTCTTATAATATTGAGTGCCATGATAGAAATATTTCTATAAAATGATGCTGATATTTATAAATGTTTATTTCAGAAAGCATACTAGTATTTGTTAGCATTTCTTTCTTTCTTTCTTTCTTTCTTTCTTTCTTTTTTTAGTTTCATTTAACCATGTTTATCATGAGATTTACTTTTCTCACCAAACCTGAGATGACTGAAAGGGCTTAACATTACGCTCTCAGCTCAAAGGTGTTCAATAAATGTTTATGATCTTCCATCTAAGAATCATTTTATTCTCATAATACAAGGCTGCATTAAAGACATTTCTTAGTTACAACTTTGACTTATTTAGAACATGTAGACAAAATGTCCAAAAGTCCATTTTTATCCCCTGTTCCAAATTCAAACCACCTTTTCCAGGAATCTCTCAAACTCGGAGCTCCTTGTCTCCTTTTGAACGTTTCTCTTGTAACACAGTGCTTTGCATTTGTGGACTTTTGTCATTGTTTTTAAGCCATGTTAAGTGTCTCAGTTTTATCTTCTGAACCAGATTCTTTCTTTGAAGACCGAAATGTTTCTTTCTTTCATAGCACTACCAAAGTGCTGTATGTCTGAACACACAGCGGACAGGTGGAAATAAAATGTATGTTACCTAACCCTTGGAGACATGCAGAGACTGTGTGTGACAACTGGCTTCAGCGGCAGCACTGAATAAAATATTTGCTGCTAGTATTAGTGGAGAGAAATGTGAGCCTGCGTGTAAGGGAAACGAATGCAACACGATTATAGTAATCAGTCACTAGCGAACGTTGCAGCTCATTATTAATAATTATGTATAACAGGATATCGTAAAAATTAAGTAAACAGATTTGAATAATGATAGTAATGTTCCTCTGCTGTGACATAGACTAAGAAATGACTTTCATGCCTATTTCATCTACAACATCAGGTCATTATAATTGGAGAAAAATTAAAAACATTGGTTCTACCAAGTCAAAAAGAAGGGAAAAAAAATAAAGAAAAACACAGAGCTACTAGCATACTGAAATGGATCAAGCCAAAAGTCCATGATAACAATTACCAATTATTTTATATTTTATATGTGCTCAGCATGGTACTAAGTGTTTTCAAACATCACACCATGGAATGCACTTTATCACAACCCAAAGAGTGGATGACTATCATTCTCCTTTTACAAACGAGGAAAATGAGGTATAGATAGTTCAGTACAATTTCAAATTCAGCCCACTAGGAAGTGGCAGAGTTGGGATAGAGTAGTATTTCTAACTCTAAAACTTGTTTTGCTTTGCTGACTTTCAAAGTTTACAGGCATGTATTTACTTAGAGCAAGCATGTCAAACTCAAAGGCTAACATGGGCCAAATAAACAAGGTTAAAGTTGATGTGGGCCGCAAAAAAACAAAAGCTTCTCTTTTCATAGAAATGTAGGTTTATTTCGATAGAGACATGCTGAATACAAAGGGCTGAAGTAAATGTGTAATCGTTAACATAAAATAATAGAACATTTTAATAAAAATTAATACTTTTTTCTTGAACATTAACTTACCAGACACTGAATAACTGCACAAATTAATAAGCATAACGCAAATAAACCTATTTTTCTTGTCCTCCAAAAGCGAAATATTTCCTGTTTGGCACACCAAACAAGTCAATTCAAGACTAATGATGTGGCAATTGGCCGCTAAAATATCCACTGCCAGTATTAGTGGAGAGAAATGGTGCACCTGCACATAATGGAAATGAATGCAACACTATTATAGAAAATAGTCAGTAGCGAACGTTGTAGTTTGTTATTAATAATTATGTATAACAGGATATTGTAAAAATTAAGTTACAAAATTTTTATTAAAACGTTTCTTACATACCGTTATATTGGCTGGGCCACAAAAATATTTGTTATGGGTCACATGCAGCCCCGTGGGCTGCGAGTTTGACATGCTTGACTTAGAGGAATGTAGAATGTGTACAGGTTCCTGGCTGTACAAGGAGTACACTAAAATGAGAAGACTAGGAAACATTCTGTATACTTTCTGGTTCATCTCTTTTTAAAAAGGTGGGGGAGAGGGTGCCAGTTACAGCTAAGGGAAGCTCAAGGTAAAAATCAAATCCTTGTCTGCTATGCCCTGAAAATCTAACAGTGATGACTGGTCTGTCTCTACTCAATTGTTCTCAGCTTCTGGAGAACTTTCAAGAGTTCAGTTTACAGCAGAATCGCACCAATTTCTCTCATTCATAGTCACTCTGACTCTCTAAAAGGAGCTATCTACCAATTTATTGGATTCATCAAGGAGTCCTGTGGAAGGCTTTATAGTGTGTATCATGTCGAGAGGAAGGCAGAGCAGACAGATTTATCTGCTCTCTCGTAAATGAGTTGTACCTAAACAATCCAACTGGAACAGTATGCCTCCCTCCGCTTCTTGTCAGGTCAAACCAATTTCTTTGTGCAGACTGTGCTACCTACACCCATTTAGACCACAAATATACTTTTAAGGCAATTGCATGTCAGTGTCATTAACACAGAGCTGCTTATGACTCCAGGATGGATATGTTATTGTTGAAGATCCACTCTGCTCATTCATTACTGAAAGGTCAGATATGAAGGGTTGATTCTTCTGATGTCTCACCTTGTAATGTTGATGATATCCAAGAAAATATTATTTCAAGCCAATAACTAAGGTCATTAAAATAAGAGTTTCCTTGATTCTGTTCTGACATTTAAGAAATAATGTTTTTTACAGACACCTTACTTTCAAATACCAAGCCCAAAAGCTCCACTTCTAATGAGGTTGAGAACATCAGGCCAGTCTCCAGAACTGTGAGAAATAAATTTCTGTTGTTTACAAGCCACTCAGTCACGTGTGTGTATGTGTGTGTGTGTGCGTGTGTGTGTGTGTATGTGTACACATGTACTATGTATGCACTTTTATTTACTTTCATGAAAAGTCACCAATCTAACCAGATTGATCTGAGATCAGGGCACCAAATAGGTTTATATTCAGACAGCTTGATTTTAAAAGAAACTAATTTATACTCTCTTTGAAAAAACAAAATTTAATATATCTTTAGAGTACCACATGAAGAATAGGTCACCTCCAAGAAAACAGCCTTATCTCCTGTCCTCCAGGTTCTATGCCTGGGTACCATTGAGATAAAAACCTGTTCTTAATGTGCAAAAAGCATAACAAACTCATCTGTTGAAGAAAACAGCCTTTTGCAATTAGGTAAAAACAAAAATAAATTTATTGATAGAAAAGCATGGAAATTAAAAAAACAGGTCTAAATTTTTCTTTTAAAATAATCATAGTGAATAACAACTTGATAAATACACGGGCTTATATTCACAAGTAGGACCTATTATACAGTATACTCTTTTTTCTTTTTTATTGTTAGTACTTATTTCCTTAACTAGAGGCCCAGTGCATGAAATTCATGCACGGGGGGGGGGGGGGGGGTGGGCGCTCAGCCCAGACTGCACCCTCTCCAATCCGGGACCCCTTGGGGAATGTCTGATAGCCAGTTTAGGACCGATCCCTGGGATTGGGCCTAAACCGGCAGTCAGACATCCCTCTCACAATCCTGGACTGCTGGCTCCTAATCACTCACCTGCCTGCTGGCCTGGTCGCTCCTAACTGCCCCCCACCCGGCCAACCTGGTCGCCTCTTATTGACCCCCTGCTGGCCTGGTCACCCCCAACTGTCCCCCACCCCCGCCAGCCTGGTCACCCCACGCAGCCTGCTGTTCAGTCGTTTGGTCATCCCTCACTAACCCCCCTGCCAGCCTGGTCATAGGCAGCCATCTTGTGAGGGCATAGGGGTCAATTTGCATATTACCACTTTATTATATAGGATTAGTAAATCAAGCTCTGATCACAATGAAACCAGAGGAAAAGGGCATCTAAAAAGCCTTAATTTTCTTCATTCACCATATACTTGCTCAGTGTCAGATCACATGGCATCAAAGGCATAGCAATCACAAGCAGCAGTTTTGATAATGCAATTTATTACTTGTGACTGTGCTTTTGGGGAGGAATTAAATGCAGCAAATTTATTTTTTTAAGGGGCACACACATGATTTTTCTGTGGAGTAATTTTTCTTCTCAACATGATATTATAAAGCCTTCCACAGGACTCTTTTTCTGATTAGAAAAATATATCTACACTAATAAAAGAGAAAGATGCAAATTGACCATACCTCTGTGACGCCCACCAGCCAATCAGGAGTGAGTATGCAAATTAACTTGACAAAGATGGGGGGTTAAATTGCATACACAGGCGCCCAGTGGCCTGGGTCCTGGGAACATCCTCGAGATACAGGCCGCTCCGAAACTGTAGGCCTGCATGTAGGCCCTGAGCTGGCAGGGTCCCAGAACACCCCCGGCCACTCCTGGCTGACGGGCCTTGGCTCCGAGCGGCTGGGGGCAGGGCAGCAGAGGCTTGAGCAGGGCTGGAACGGAGCCCGGGGGCCCTGCCCAAGCCATGGCAGAGGCTTGAGCAGGGCTGGAGCGGAGCCGGGGCTGCAAAGGAAACACCTTTTCTGACCGCTCATTGGCTAAGCTCGCTGTGTGCCACTGGTAATGTTCTTGGTAACTTGGGTAATAAGAATCCAAAAAGGTGCTCTAGGGTTTTCCACCACACTCCTGGAGGAAAAAACGAAGGTCCACTGCTGGAGGGCTAAGAAATGTCATATCCTGCCCTAGCCGGTTTGACTCAGTGTATAATGCCTCAGCCTGCCGACCACAGGGTCTGGGTTTGCTTCTGATCAAGGGCATGTACCTAGGTTTCAGGTTCCTCCCTGGCTGGGGCCCAGGTCAGGGCTCATGCAGGAGGCAACCAATCAAAGTGTCCTTCTCACATTGATATTTCTCTCTGTCTTTCCCTCTCTCTTCCACACTCTCTAAAAATCAATGGAAACATATACTCAGGTTAGGCTAAAAAAAGAAGGAAAGAAATGTCATATCCTATGAAAGACACATCTTGAAAATGCCCAAAGAAAGTTGTCATTTTTTCACAGTGAAGGGACTGGAGTCTGTGTTGATGAAAACACTTTGGTGGCTGCGGTGGCTGGCAGTGGCTGCAGCAGCGGGGTGATGGAGCTGGCACCTTTCCCTGATCAGCCCAATCGCCTCCCGCAGAGGGAGGCCTAAGCCATCAGTAGGACATCCCCTGAGGGTTCTCAGTCTGTGAGAGGGGGCAGGCTGGGATGAGGGACCCCCCCCCCACACACACACACACAGTGCATGAATTTCATGCACTGGGTTCCTAGTATATATTATAAAAATAGAAAAGTATTAAGAAACAAAAAGATTATCTGCAATCCCAATACCAAAGGTAATTTTATTACTACTAACATTTCAGTATATTTCATTTCAATATTTTCATTTCAAAACACATTTAGTCAAAATTCTTTCATATGACAATTTTAGCTTATGTTTTGGTTAATATTATTTCCCAAATTTCTTGTCCTCGTGGAATTATGCCTGAGTCTATGCGAGAGAGCATATAGACAGAATCTGAAGTAGCTGTTCACATAGGGATTCTGTGAGATGTGGGAGCCATGACAAGGTATCATGTCTCAGTGCTTGGAGGACCCAATATACTCAAGACTATTCGGAGCATCAGGAATTAGAACACTTACTACTACTGTAAACCAAAATTAATTTTAAACTATAATAATTAAAAAAAAAAGCATTTTAAGCAAAGAGGAGCTGCAGCCCAGGAGACACAGATTTGGGTAGCAACCTAAATTGTGTTCCACCAAGACAAAGAGGGGCCATCTTTTATAACAAAAGTTTCCACTAGGGTTCTCAGTTAGGTCCATTTTATGTAAACGAGGTATCCAATTGTACTGTTCTGATTGGACAGGGCAGGTCTCATTCCATTGGTAGAAAGACAAAACCAAGGTTTCCATGCCAAGTGTTGACCCAGGCAGCATAAACAAGTGGAGCATGGGACAGAAAGCTGAGAGGTCAGTCTAAGTTTCTCCTCGGAACACAGAGTATGTGAACAAATGGCTGCTAGACTCTCATCCTATATAATGAAGAGGTAATATGCAAATTGACCGTTATGCCCTTGCACAAGATGGCCACCCCATGTGGTCAAAGGATGGCTGCCACAAGATAGCCAGCAGGGGAGGGAAGTTGTGGGCCACCAGGCCAGCAGGGGAGGGCAGTTGTGGGGGACTGGCCGGCAGGGGAGGGCAGTTGGGGGAGACTGGGCTGGCAGGGGAGGACAGTTGGGGGCGATCGGGCCAGCAGGGGAGCAGTTAGGCATCAATCAGCCTGGCAGGGGAGTGGTTAGGGGTGATCAGGCTGGCAGGCAGAAGCAGTTAGGGGCAATCAAGCAAGCAGGCAGGCAGGCGAGTAGTTGGGAGCCAGCAGTCCTGGATTGTGAGAGGGATGTCCACAGGGATCGGGCCTAAACCGGCAGTCGGACATCCCCCAAGGGGTCCCAGATTGGAGAGGGTGCAGGCTGGGCTGAGGGACCTCCCCACAAATGCATGAATTTTGTGCACTGGGCCTCTGGTTACTTATAAAATGTGGGTCTTTGGTTGACCACAGGGAGTCTATCTCAACAGATAAACTTCTTCTCATTGTTCACATCAAGTGAATCTTTCTTCTCATGGTCCACAATACAGAAATCAGCATTCTCAGGGCAGGTACTACCAGATGTGGTAGTAATGAGATGCCCTCATGGGGTGTGGAGAGAAACAGACCTCTGAGAAGTGTCAAAGCACACTGCAGTATACAACACATTCATTGTCTCATGTGTGGCATCTTCAGAGATTCTCAGCAGTAATTCTGTGATATATTTTAGGTTATGCTAAAGATAGATTTTAGGTTATGCATTACCAGGCAGATCCAGAGACCATGGACGTACCGGTGTCACCTCATGTGTACTTACAGCCATCAATGATTATGTAAGTGATCATCTAATTGAATACATTTCCTCCTTTTTCCTTCAAGACTTCAAGAAAAAACTTGGGTTGACATAGTACATTTTTTTAAATCTGTAATTTTAATTTTAATATTTACAGAGTCTCAAAAAACTTCTGTTCTTTAAAAAAATGTAAAATAATTTGGTGCTGCACTGTTCCATTTTTCTAAGGGATAGCTAACAAGATTACGGTACCTTCTATTTAACAGAAAACAAAGCAAAAATGGCCCACACTTACTTCTTGATTTATTTTTCCTAAAATTGGTTCTTATAATGACTCTTGAATTATCCTTTTCCTGGCAGTCACTTGGGTTTCCAAGGTATTTTCAAGCCCAGCTAATAGAACTTTAGCATGAGTCATAGACACCATACAATGAATCAAGTATGAGTGAAATGCTCAATTACCGACTAACTTACATTCATGGGAGAGCTTTTTTTCTGACTAAGAAGAAATTGTCTCTTGGCCTTGGTTTAAGTCTGCATTGCTAAACCAACACAAATTTTTTCGACTCAGTAACAACTTCAAAGGCAGGAGAGAAAATGTGTTACCAAGGAGACTGCTAACATACAAAGGAAGGAGGGGTTTATGATTTCTCCTGACTCCAGCTTTTGACCAGCAGGAACTCATAAAAGCTTCTTCATGAGATTGCAGTATGAAGATCGTGGTAAATCCATCATGACCATAGTTCATGCCATTCATCTCAATCCAGTAACTTCAACATATAACTTGAATAACTCCCTTGATTGTGACCAGAAATTTCCCAGAATAAACAAACAGAACATAATTTTACTTCATAAAAGGAAAATCTACTCAGAGCCACAATGTAGTTGGAAGAGAATGTAGAAGCAACATGTTGATTTATTTTGGAGTTATATTTAAGAACTTCAAAAGAGGTATACTTTATTGCCACTGTGCTGTATCCTGAAAAATCATGTTGGTCTTCCATATTCATCAAATCTATTTTAAACTGAATTCAAAGTTACAAGTACTGACATCCTCTTTTAAAAAATAATTGCATTTCAAATATCACTTAATTAACTCATATTTCATTATTTTCATGATTAGGAAACCTAAAATTCCTAAGGCAATTGAAAATAGCTAATGTTTCACACAGTAGCAATGTCAAATTATACTGCAAAGAGGAAGAACTTGCCCAGGGTCTGCTCACCAGATGAGAAATGTAAGAAGGAGATAAAGATAATACCTCTTAAGGGTAGAGAAGTTCAGGAGGAATGTTAACTTAACATGGCCAAAAGTAGCAAATTGATAGGCAAAAATACACTAATAAAAGAGAAACATGCAAATTAACCATCACTCTGCTATGCCCACAAGCCACTCCCACCAGCCAATCAGGAGCAAGTATGCAAATTAACCCAACCAAGATGGCGGCCAGCCATGGAGCTGGAGTAAGCAGGAGGCTTGGGTTGCCCCGGCAATTGAGGAAGCCAAGCTTCCCGCCCACCCTGGCTGGCCCTGGCCTCCGCTCAAGGCTACAAAGTTTCAATTATAGAAGATAAATAAATCCCAACAAAAATGGCGGCAGCCACAGAGCTGGAGCTGAGCAGGAGGCTTGGGTTGCCCCTGGTGATGGAGGAAGCCAAGCTACCCACCCTGGCCAGCCCTGGCCTCCGCTCAAGACTACAAAATTTCAATTATAGAAGATAAATAAATCCTAGATACTTGCTTCCAGCTGGCCCTGGCCTCCGCTCAAGGAGGCGCTGAAAAAAAAAAGAAAAAGAAAAAAAGGAGGGGCTGGACCTTGAGTCACCGGGTGTGATCGGGCCAGGATGGGACGGCAGGGGCCGTTGGGGGTAAGCAGACCAGCAGGGGGGCCAGTTGGGGGTGAGCAGGCCGTCAGTGGGGGTCAGTTGGAGGTGATCAGGACAGTGGGGGGGGGGCAGTTTGGAGTGAGCAGGCCAGCAGGGGAGCAGTTGGGGGTGATCAGGCCAGTAGGGAGAGGAGGTGGGGGAGAGCAGGCCAGCAGGGGGGCCAGTTGGGGGTGAGCAGGCTGGCACGGGGGGCAGTTGGGGGCGAGCAGGCCGGCAGGCAGAGTGGTTAGGGGCAATCAGGCAGGCAGGCAGGTGAGTGGCTGGAGCCAGCAGTCCTGGATTGTGAGAGGGATGTCTGACTGCCGGTTTAGGCCCGATCCCTGTAAACCAGCAGTAGGACATCCTTCAAGGGTTCCCAGATTGGAGAGGGTGCAGGCTGGGCTGAGGAACACCCCCTGCCATGGGCACAAATTTCGTGCACCAGGCCACTAGTATAAAATAACAATCTTGAAGTGAAACCAAAATCATGGTCAGTAAGTTGTTCCAAGTTCTCAGACTATTCAGACTAATGATATAGGCAAAGCTAAAATGACATATTAGTTGAAAGCAAGAATGTCTACAGCATCTAGTACTGAAAGGAAATGGTGCACCATGAATGACTACTGTTGTTGTTGTAGTTAATCCTCACAGGAGGATATGTTTCCTATTGATTACAGAGAGTGTGGAAGGGAGGGGCAGAGACACAGAGAGAAATATTGACGTGAGGGAGACACATCAATTTGTTGCCTCCCGCACATGCCCTGACCAGGGCCGGGGATTGAGCATGCAACCAAGGTGTTATGTGCCCTTGCCTGGAACTGAACCTGGGACCCTTCAGTCTGCGGGCTGATGCCCTATCCACTGAGCCAAACCAGCTGGGGCCACAATGAATGACTTTTGAAGAGCACGTACATGTGTTGCTGGATGGCTCATATGTGACAGGAGGGTGGCTGGCCAGTACTCTGCAACCTGTCTAAGTGCTAAACAGGAAAAATAAAGACACATGACTAGAGTTTGAGAAAATACTTAAATGAATAAACAAATGCATGAAGAATATGCATTCAAAAATCCTTATGGGTTGGCTGATTGTTTAATTCTAGTTCAAACACGGGCTGTATTTGCAGTATGTAAACACTATGATGAATTTCTTCTAATATAAGGACTGAGATCACCATGTGAGTGTTTCAGCTCAATCAAGGCAAAACATGCTACCATAGGAAGCCTAATGTTCCTCACTTAAATGCATCCTTGAGATATTGGTACAGATTGAGGTTTACTCAGTAAGAAAAATTGCATACATTTAACCTGAAGATTATGTGACAAAGCTATAGATTCTGCAAAATCCCAGTTATCATTCAGAGTACTAACACTTTATTTTACTCACTCGGAGCCAATGCAGCACAAGTGGACAAGCGACAAATGTTCCCCTCTCCCAGAGACATGGCTCCACCTCCATAGAACACTGTCTGCTGGCCGGGTGTGAGTTCATCATTTACCCCCCAAAACAGGGTTCCCAGAAATACCCTGTCCCTTTCATAACTACTACTGCTGCCTTCTTCATGTCATGACCATCCTGTCCCTTCTTCCTTACAACATCACAGTCCTTTCTTTTTTCCTATGTGGGGCACAAACCTGCACAGAAAGGACTGTGATGTTGTAAGGAAGATTTTTTTTTTTTTAATTTAAAGGGCAAACTGTGACCTAGATTTTGGTTGGCTCAAAAATAGCAAGTTGGGAGTGATCTACCCCTGAGCAGGGATTCGATGGTCTCTCTTTTAGAGTTGAGATGCTACGTCTTGCTAGCCCTTTATCTTATACTTATTTTCACACTTTTAGCTCTGTTCATTATTTTCAGCTTTGTGCTCTATATTGAATGCTTATTGCCTGGAAAACTCCAATTTATTATTTAAGACCCAAATCGAATGTCCCCTGTTTTTCCCTAAGTGAATTAGTTGATCCATCCATGTGCTTCCTCAGCTCTTAATGTGTATTCGTGACATGCGTTACTATTTTATATTCTGCTTGGGCTGCTATTGCAAAAAGAACAGAGGCTGGCTGATTACAAACACCAGAAACTTATGACCTAATCACCGCCCACTTCCAAATACCATCATCACATTGGGGATTAGGTATCAACATAGGAATTGGGGGGGTGGGGAGCAGAAACTTTTAGTCTATAGCACTCCACGACATGTTGACATATATCTTTATAGCATGTACTAATATGTACTCTTGTATCTAGATGGATCTACACAATTTGAGTTCTTAAAACTGGCTGATTGTTTCACCCTTGCGGAAAAGCTTCTATTTACTTTAAGCCACCAAAATTACAAAATTTATCTGTTATAGAATTCATGCTACCTTAAGTGATACATGTCTCTTTCATTCACTTTGTTGGGCATCTAATATGTTTTAGGCACTGAAGACACTACAATGAACAAGACATGTAAACTGCCTTCATAAAGCTTACAGTGCAGAGGAGAGAAACTTAATATATAAGTAGGCAAGTGATGATCAGTCCTTCAAAGGAAGCGTGCAAGCACAGACAGCAATTACCATGGAACCTAATTCAGATGGGGCAGTCAGGGAAGACACAAGGAGGGGATGTCTGGGCAGAGACCTGACATTAGTGAGCCAGTTACTTCCCTCCTTTGAATGAGCTGCTCTGTAAAAGCTGCCACTGGCACAGGGCCCCGTAAATTGGTCTAAAACTTAATTTAATATGTGACATTTTATTTTAGTGAAATTTGTATTTTGTTAGGAGATTAACATGTTCTAATCATTTCTCATGCTTTTATAGATTGCTGATTACAGTTGATAAATGAGCATTGTAATGTGAATATTTAACATTTTGCTTACAACAAAGAGAATTTCACATTTTCTAGAATAAGTTACAGTCATAAAATGCTTTCAAAATTTTTCTCTCATTAATTACTGCTTTGTTTCAACACTATTTCTTTACAGTATTTTCTTTAGCATTCATATTGCCTAAAATCTCCCATCTATAACCACTTATTAACTTCTTAATTTTGAGGCAGTTACCAGTGAAGGGATTCTCCTTTTAGTTTTTTTAATTTTGGATATTAAAGAATAAAGTAACTTAAAATAATACTTAGATTCTTCTCACAGGTCAAATATGATATAAAAATTAAATTCCTAATTACAATGTGTCCATTTAGAGATATACCATTATATGAAGTATCATTGGCATTATACCTGTATTCAGAATTCACGATTAAAAGATCAAACTTTAGCCTTGGCTGGGTAGCTCCTTTGGTCAGAGTATTGTCCTGCTACTCCAACATTGCAAGTTTGATCCTTGGTCAGGGCACATATAAAAGAATCAACCAATGAATGCATGAATGGGTGGAACAATGACTCAATTTGTATCTCTCTCCCTTCCTCTCTCTCTCTAAAAAATCAATCAATAAATAAAAATTTTTAAAGAAAAATATAAAATTTTAGTCTTGTCTTGGGGAAAGCTTATCTAGTAGAAGGAAGCAGATAACATAAAACAAATACTATAGAGAACAAACACAGTTTACTAGTATATTCAAGGCTAAAATGAAGAATTAAGTGGATGTGAGCTGCTTCTTTATTCTTCTCTTTGAAGGGTTAGCCTTCCCAAGGGAATTTAAGTTTTTTTAAGCATGGACCACATAGAAAGATTAATTGGTAATAGTAAAATGTCAGATCTCAGAGTAAGTTTCTCACTGATAATCCTGGTCAATTAACAGCATGTTGGTACTACCTATATCGCCTCCACATAAGCCACAGAGTGCCTCATAGGAGTGGGGAGGGGGCCAACTTTACAAGTTGGCCTTAAAACAGCTGTAACATTTCTAACACTATCCAACCAAGTGGACAAAACATAGTGATAATGGGTATAAAAACCAAGAGATCTAGAAATAAAATGTTTTGTCCTTTATATGTCCAATATATGAACAGACTAAGAAAAAAAGAGAACAAACAAAATCCAGTTTAGTCAGTATACTGTAAGGAATCACATTTATTCTGCCCTTCTAATCTTTGGGGTTTTATTTTTTAACCTAAATGTCTGAGCCTAGAATATGAGGATATTTGTTGGAAAAAGATTCATTGTCTTTTGGTCAAGAGGTCTGGAAACAGACATTTGAAAGGAATTTAGAGGTAATTGGTAGAAATTAGGAAGGAAGAGAGGAAATTCAAAAGAAAGAGAAGGAAAATGTCAAACAGAAATTCTGTAAGCATCATTATATTTTAAAATCAGATTACATACTTGAACCATTAACTCCTGTTGAAAGCAATTACATCAGCAGTTATTAAAATCAATCTGGACCTTGAGTAAAAAAATAATAATTTCCTTAAAAACTCATACCCCAATGTTCCCATGTAATTACTCTTAGTACTATCAATTATAGCATGATAAGAGAAAAGCATGTTATCCTGCATATTTTTGGCTTAATGAAAATATTTATAACATGGTTTTCCTTTTATTTTTCTGAAGCTAGAGGAAGTTTTGGATACTCAAAAGGTCATGACTTTGAAAACATTTTTCTCTTAATAAAAATACCAAATCTTTGGGGCTATTTACAAAATCATCTTTAAAGAATTCAATAGGCACATATAGCAAATAAAATGTCCCATTTGGAAAGGTTTTGAAATGTATTGCTGGTCAGGGTGCTGGTTAAGAAGTGAGAAATACTGATTTTATAATAAAAAATGATAAAACAAAGCTTTTCAAAATCAATACTGAATACTTGGCATTTCTCTATTATTCAGCTAGCAACTTCAAAGTCCAGCCAAAATAAATGCCATCTTCCCAGCCCTCCTCAGATTAGAGATGCCTGGTGCCAGCTGCCTGAACAGCTGGCTGTTAAGGAGGCCTGTTCCCTCCTTCACTGGCAAATAGCTGGCCTGCCCTCCTTATAGCTGTGTGTGCTGTATGACTGCTCTGTGGCCCATGGATGAGAGCAGAAGTGATTTGTGCCTCTTCCAGGGCTGGTAAAACCTCTCAAGTGTGACCCTTCATGCTCTTCCCCTCTTCCTGTAGACACTCAAGAGGCCAAATGAGGAAGATCACAGAGCCACAAACTGGAAGGAACCTGGATCAGGAACTTGAACCTCATGAGAAATACAATTGTACTGGATTAATTGCCACCGTCTTTTTGCAGCAAGCATTCAGGAATCTGGAGAAGGGGCTGTGACATAAATGAAGAGACTAGACAAGAAATATAAATTTGGAAGGCATTGGGGGAAGCCAGGTGGATCACTCCCTTTAGTGGAGAAACTCTCTGACTTTTCCTTCCTTTTTGCTTTTATTTACTAGAACATACATTTGCCCTTTAGCAAAGCAGATAGACATATCAAAGGTAAAGTTTGGTAAACAGTAAAAGATTATCACGTTAGGGGAATTGCCTTCGGCCACCATTGTCTCAAAAGAACAATCAGTACATAGCCTTTAGCCCTTGCTAAAAGCCCAAGGTCCATCAGCCTTCTGAAGGACTTCTTGCATAATTATGACCTGCTGGTCTTAGCCTCCAGCATTAATAGATACAATTTGAGAGTTTCCTATTACTAAGTTACTTCAACTCACAGATACTTATGTATAGATAGACATTTTTAAATGTTGTGACTTGGAAGAAGCAGAAGGCAATAGATAGTTATATTGCAAAGATAAATAACAGAAAAAATTTTTGGAAAAGGCAGCAAATGTGTAGATTAAGAAATAAACAAATAGTATATAATCTTTACATTCAGGCTTCCAAAGCCAACTTTTTTTAAAAAAAATTATCTTTATTGTTGAAAGTATTACAGATGTCCCCTTTTTTCCCCATTAACCACTCTCCTCCCCTCTCCCAACCCCTCCCCAGGCCCTCACCACCCTATTGTCTGTGCCCATGGGTTATGTTTATATGCATATAAGTTCCTTGGTTGATCTCTTCCCACCCCCTTCCCTTCCCTCTGAGATTCATCAGTCTATTGCATGCCTCTATGTCTCTGGATCTATTTTACTTGTCAGTTTATTTTGTTCATTAGATTCCACTTATAAGTGAGATCCACTTTTGTTCCCTGGGTTAGAGCACTGAGGAGACAAAACAACAGGGTGCCTCACATCCTCTCAGAGTGGATGCCACCTGGGGCAGGAGGGCCCCAGCATGGGAGGAGAGGAGGGGCGGTACCAAGATGAACAAACTCTGAGGCCTGTGGGAACTTGGCAGGAAAGGCATACTGGCTCACTCAACATTTAACACTGTTATTGGAGCCCTCATCTCACCAAAAGTGAAACTAGAACCTAGAATATGTTGACCACCTATCCATCCACATAAAAGAAAAACAAAGTTTAAAATTCCCTAGCTCTTGGTTACTACTTTTATTTACCAGAAGAGGTTCCTTACTGTACTATTCAGATAAATGTCATATGATTTTTAAAAATCAAAAGGGTTTTACCATTCAATAGCTGTGAAAAAAGCTGGATTAAACAAAGTGGCCATTCTTTACATAGAACTCCTCAGACTTCGACTTTCTACTGTGCAATCTAAATACCCAAGAAGGGCCCGGCTGGCATGGCTCAGTGGTTGAGCGTCAACCTATGAACCAGGGGGTCATGGTTCGATTCCCGGTAGGGGCACATGCCCAGGTTGCAGGATTGATCCCCAGTGTGGGGCACGCAGGAGGCAGCTGATCAATGATTCTCTCTCATCATTGATGTTTCTCTCTCCCTTCTTCTCTGAAATCAATAAAAATAAATTTAAAAAATAAATAAATACTCAAGAAGAACTTAGCATGTGCAATTCCCCAAATTTATATGATCGTGGGCCCCTTTGATGGCAGAATACCGCCCAGAGCACAGGTAATGGGAGAATTTCACCCACTAATGCTAATCCTTGTGTTCTCCAATTTTGTATTGCAAGATAGCTAATCATGCCAATCAGGAGACCTCTTTTTTTTTCATTGGGAGCTTAGCTGCAAACCATGTTTAATATTTTCAGGATGAGTTAAAAAGAAACCACAACATCCATCTTTGTACTTCTCAGGCATCAGCTTCTTCTTTCCATCTGTCTATCCCAATACATGCCATTGTATAAGTTATTATTTGTCTAACATTTGTGCTGCTTACAGAACAGTCCAAGTTGAGTACTATAGTCTGGAAAATGACCTTGGGCAACACAGACAAGCAAAGCAACCATTTCTCAGTCTTCTACTGCAGCAATGGAGAAATTGTTATCTCATGCCAAAAACTAATTTCAAAAATGAAAGGGCTATCAAAGTGTATGAAACTTCTTGAGTTAATAGTATTCTTGACTTTACATGCCCCTACCCAGTGACAGAAGGACTCTGTCGATGCAAATGTAACAGCAACATTTCAACTGTAATTTATAGGTGAGTGTGGAGGCAGCAATTGCAGAAAACAAATAAAACAAAACAAAAGCTCTTCAGTAGACAGTACATCACTCCTGCTTTATTCCTTAAGCAAAACATTTGTAAATGATCACTATGCCAGATTCCTCACAGAAGATAGCAGTGTGTCCAATTTGAATGTATGCATAGTCATTAAGTTTAAGAATAAAAGCAAATCTCATATTTAGCCAATTTCTTTTTATTTCATTTGCCAAAACAGAAAATGAAATAAAAATGTGCCTAACGGAATTGTGTAAGGAAATAAATATACATTCTTTTGGCCTTTCTTTCTAATTTTTACTTTAATCTTATTCTTTCTCTCAGGTAACATTTCTTGGAGGCGGCATTTCTATTTGAGAGTTCTCATTTGTGGCCCCTGTGACCTGCAATTGCACTGTTTGGATTCTGTGCACTTTAAAATGCTGGTGAATAAGAAATGGAATAGCATGAAAACAACCAAAGAGCATTAGGCACAGGGTTGTCTGTCCTGTTTTATTTTGACAGATTCAGTCTTTATTTATGTTCAATTTTTTAATGCCTCCAAACATAGTCACATCATATATGAAAAGACTGGTACCATCAGGATCTCCTAGTATGATTGTTAGAAGTGGTGTCTTTTAATGACAATGGGATAATGGGATTGATATCCCCATTCCCAGGAGAGACAATGGGACCTCACTCCATACAGCATTAAACACCCAGTCCTTGCTTCCTAAATGCTGTTTCTAAGGACAGATTCATGGCTTTGGTTACTCTGGTTCATGACCACAAGACTAAAAAAAAAAAAGAAGAAACTTTATTTCCATTTTACAGATAAGAAACATGCAGAAAATTGGGTTCCACATTCAAGTCTCTCTAGCTCTGTGTTCACTGCCAATAAATGTCTCATGTGAATGTAATGGGTTAATTGATGCAGTCAGATTGGTACAAATGCAATGTTCACAGCTCTGCCCTCGGGATCTTAGGCCCTACGTGCACGAGATGACTTCAAGGATGAAGAGCGGGGTTCTTTCCTCTTGCTGGTTTTTACTATATTCCCCCTGCTTTGATAATATCATCGTTCTGTTGAAATCATCTTGCTTGAATCTGTCATTTCTGCTTTGATGACTTCTCAAGTCATCTGCAGGTCACTTTTGTAAGACTCGTAGCTTCTAAAGATTTCCCTTCCCTCCCTCCATCCTTTCCCTGTCTGATACCCTTCCTCTTGTTCTTTCTTTCCTTCCTTTTTAGCCACTAGACTTTCTTGGAGAAGGAAAATGTTACTGACCAAGCCTCTATTTCCCTCAGTAGATATGGATTTCCATGCAAGCTCCTTTTATAGTTTTCACAAAAACTCTCACTCATTCTGTCATTCTTTTAGTGAGATTGTTTGGCATTTTTCAGTTATGAACCTGTACTATTTTCTGTTGGACTTTGTCATCTCTCATCAACATTTTAAACAAATACAACAGAAATTCCTTTTTTTTGGGGGGGGGGGGCGTGTCCAGAGACTGCCTGACACCCTCTGAAGTTAATTAAAGAACCAGTGACCTGGTGAATTGCTAAAGAAGAATTTCTGAATTTGTACCAATTGCATCTATAATTGAACTGTGCAGATTCACCCTCTTCCAAGTTCTTGCTCTTTCCTCAATAAACATGAGTGCAACCATCATCATTGCTTCAGAAGGTGCAAGTGGCAAAAGCACATGGCCTGGGCCCTCAAGAGGCTTACAATCCATCGAAAGACTTTATAATACATTTCTGATTACTTCTTTCCTTTGAAATAAATAAACACTCAATGTTTCAAGCAGAAAACTCCTGGATTTAAGAGAAAAATCCATGTTATCTGTGATGGGACAGTGAATTGTTTCCTTTATAACTTAAAGCCCAGCTTCTTCCTCAACCCATTTCTCCAAAATGCTAGGAAAGAGTTCAATTGACAGTTTAAATCAGGTTCGCCTCCTAGATCAACCAGCTTTGCCAATTTTTTTGGGAGACACCCTGTATATACCAAGTAACTTGTGCATGAAGCAGAACCTCCTCTGGGTAGTGATTAAAGCTGGCAATGAGCATGGCTTGTTCTCTCTGACACATGAGGTGAAGCAACAAAAACACAGAAAGCACCAGGTATTCAGCAAATATTGTAGACTGAACTTGAATAAGGGTTTGTCAGCAAATGATAGTTCCTCAAGGCAATGAGGATAACATTGAATATCTACATAAACAATACAATCAATTCTAACTAACCCTTGAAAGATCCAGGGTTAAGCACAAAAAGAATTCCTGTTTTCTGGCAGCTCTATATTAGCCTCTATTAATGTGGTGTTAGCAGAGCAGACCTTCTAGAATCAAGCTCTGGAACTCATCTTAGCCTCACAGGAAGTTCAGCGTTCCTCTCAAGTGAGGCCATCCCTCAAACGTAGAGGAACTGATGCTCAGAGAAGATTCTTTGAGGTCAGACAACAGAATGTTAAATCTTATTTCTTTTTTTATGCATTTTAAGTTTTTATTGTTGAAAGTATTACATATGTCCCCTTTTATCCCCCATTGACATCTTCTAGCCCTCCCGCCCCCACTCCACCTTAAGCCTTCACCACCCTATTGTCTGAGTCCACGGGTTATGCATATATGCATACAAGTTCTTTGGTTAATCTCTTTCCACCCACCCACCCTCCCCCGCCTTCCCTGTGAGGTTCCGCAGTCTGTTCTATGCTTCTACATCTCTGTATCTATTTTGTTAATCAGTTTATTTTGTTCATTAGATTCCACATATGCGTGAGATCATGTGTTACTTGTCTTTCTCTGACTGGCTTATTTCACTTAACATAATACTCTCCAGGTCCATTCATGCTGTTGCAAATGATAAGAGTTCTTTCTTTTTATTTCTTTCTCTAATATATTTTTATTGATTTCAGAGAGGAAGGGAGAGGGAGAGAGAGATATATAGAAACATCAATAATGAGAGAGAATCATTGATAGGCTGCCTCCTGCACGCCCCCTACAGGGGATCAAGCCCACAACACAGGTATGTGCCCTTGACCAAATTGGAACCTGGGACCTTTCAGTCCACAGGCTGATGCTTTATCCACTAAGCCAAACCAGCTAGAGCGAGTTCTTTCTTTTTTTTACAGCTGCACAGTAAATCTTATTTCTGTTGCTTAAACACTTGGTGGCCTTGGGGTGTGATATAACCTCATCAAGTCTCCATTTTCTTGTCTGAGAAAAGAGACGCACATGGCCTCGCTGAAAGATGCTCAGATTAAAGGAGAGAAAAGACAGTTATGCCAGAGACCTACACAGAGCAGGTGCTGAATTGCTTCCCTTTGCTGCTGTTATTTTACAGGTGCTGACAAGCTCTCCTCTTCAGCTACGTAGGTGTTGAGGCTGAGCCTAATGTACTCATCCTGAAATGCTACATTTTGCATCTCAGAATTTGCTCTCTTTTTCTCCACTAGTTTTGCTTCTGTCCCTTTGGCCTGCATTTCCAAACAGTCCTGTTTCATCCAGCTCAGCCTCAGCAGATGCCTTCTGCGATTGTGTCACCTCCCAGCTCCAAAGCTGAGCTGTATTTTTATTTTTTTTACTCTCCTCTCCACAGGCCTCCTGAATAAATCCTTCTTTCTGAACTTCTTCATAAAGCAGTGGCCCAGATTAAGTCATTGATGTGAATCTTCACTTTAATTATGTTATTCACAGAAACATTAAGCTGTTTTCAGAGTGCAGCATGGTTCATTCTTTTAAAGATGCTATGCCCTGGGTGAAAAGGCTACAAATGAGGCATATTAGAGGCTGCTTGATCTGCTTCCTTTGACACCAGATTTCCTTTGAAGCTGCTTTTGAAAGTCCTCCTAAATATGCTGAGACCTGCTTGACTTTTTGAGAGCTGTTTCCTGCCATTTCCTCATACACATTTTATGTCATATAAAATGTCTTCATTTACAGAAAATGTATTTAAATCACTAATATTTTTGTGTGACTGAGAGAGAGAGTGAGAGAGAGAGAGAGAGATTGAGATTCAAAAGGAGACTGAGAAAAAGATTAAAAATTAAATTTAAGAGCTTCCCATCTAAGTGGGCTCTAAACTCAGAGGGACATTTTTAGTTCTGAGGATGTAGTTCACCGCCTTTATTACAGAAATTAGGAAATTAAGGGACAAGGTCACTGAAGTAAGAGGCAGAGCTTGGAATAGAATAGAATCAAGAATGGCCAAGTTATCCTAGCCCGGTGGTCGGCAAACTCATTAGTCAACAGAGCCAAATATCAATAGTACGATTGAAATTTCTTTTGAGAGCCAAATTTTTTAAACTTAAACTTCTTCTAACACCACTTCTTCAAAATAGACTCGCCCAGGCCGTGGTATTTTGTGGAAGAGCCACACTCAAGGGGCCAAAGAGTCGCATGTGGCTCGCGAGCCGCAGTTTGCCGACCACTGCCCTAGCCAGTTTAGCTTGGTGGATAGAGTGTCAGTCCGAAGACTAAAGGGTCCTGGGTTCAATTCCAATCAAAGGCACATACCTTGGTTGCAAGCTCCATCCCTGCTTGGACAGGGCACATGTAGGAGGCAACCAATTGATGTGTCTCTCTCTCATGGATGTTTTCCTCTCTCTGTCTCTCCCCCTTCTTTCCATTCTCTCTAAAAATCTATGTAAAACTATCCTCAAATAAGGATTAACAAAAAAAAAAAAGAAGAAGCAGAATTGCCAGGTCACTGTGCTTACCATTTTTATGTAGGCAAAGGCAACTACAGTCAGAAAAGCCAGGTATGGAACACTTGCAGTTATTAGTTCTAAAACAAGTGTAATTTATTCTGAGGATATTATAATCAGACTACGGAGCATCCCCATCCTGAGCTATCACTCAGCTTTCTGTTCACAGGAACCGTAGGAAAGGTCATATAGGGAAGCAAGCAGTTATTCATGAGTGGGCCAATATGAGATGCTGTCAAAGTGTGAAAGCTGAGTTGGAGGGTGTGACTCACACTCGAGCTTACGTAGGACTCTTTTTTTCTGAAAGTAAATTTTGTGTCTACCTGGAAGGACTGGGCTGAAGCAATGCAAAAATCCAGGAACTAAAGTAACATGAACTCTCTTGGGTGCTCCATTATATATTCAGAAGGAAAAAAAGGGGGAGTAAGCAATTGGACCAGGTCTCCATATGAGAACAGATGAGAGGGTCACGGACAAGTACCAATCACTGAGCCACAGTAGACCATTCACCCCAACCAATAAGATGGGTTCCAATCAATGCCCCAAGCTCTGTTTAGTCTAATCTATAATTAGCCTTTTCTGAGGAGGGAATCTAAGGCTTTGGGGCAGCTGAGAAGCTGAGCCTGGAGGACAGGAATATTCCCCTCCCAATAATGGTGCTGGTAACAAATCACAGGTAGGATACAAGAGTCCAATGACAGGGGCCAAGCATCATCTTTATCTGATAAGGTAATCATGAGTATATTGGATTAATTTAAAGTAGTAATGCTATAAATGCCCTCATTACTCACAAGCATGAGGATCCACTGTGATTAGAACTAAACTCTCATTCCATTTTCTGAGGTAATGATAAGGTGCTCTATTAAATATTTCTTAAAATTATTTAAAGCTATATCAGCCTGTTTGTTAATGAATTCAACCATGGCAAAAATATATATATATATAAAACCTAATTTTTTTAAAAAAGCTCCTGGAAAAGTAATTTCTTCAACTAGTCCCAGAAATCTCTCTGTAGGTTTCTATTGTATAGTTGTGGACTCCAAGAAAGATTCATTTGATGTGAACCATGAGAAGAAATTTATCTGCTGAGAGGGACTCCCCATTGTCAACTGAGCCCAGATTTTATTAAATGATAAGAGCCTTTGCTGACAGGGGCTTCTCATACACTCTGTATACCAGAAAGAACCTTAGACTGAACTTTCCACACTATGATCTGCTCATTTACATCAGCTGAGTCAACCAATGAACTAACCTGACCCATATAATCAGAACTGCTCTGTAATGACCAATCAGGACACAAAATGCCAGTCAGTTAGTACTGTGGGATTCAGATCAATGAGAAGGGTACAAATTTGAATACCTAGTTTACATAAAGAAGACCTAATTGGGAATCTGGGTGGGAACTGTCCCCTTTGTCTCAGTGGAACACAATTTAGGTTGCTACCTGAATCTGTGTTTCCTGGGCTGCAAGTCCTTTTGCTCAAATACATACTTTTTATTCTTTATTACAGTCTAAAATTAATTTTGGCTTACACAGTTAAGAAGAAAGAGATATAGAGGTGTAAAGGGGCCCATTAGAATAGATAGGTGGTAAGACCTCAGGTTCTAGGCTTCTCGCTCAACAATTTTTCATTTACTCTTCACAACCTCTGAATGCAGGAATAAAAACACAGGCATTTTTCATTGTTTAAATCCTCAGCAGTAAGGTCTGCTGCGAATACAGAGGGCCTGGTCTGCCGAGAAGCAGAAAAACAAATGAATGACTACTGGTCAGTTGTGATCTTTAGTTTGTGAGCTTGTCACTGCATTCCAAAACAATTTTCCTTCAAAGTGATCTTTAGAGCCTTCATTGCTACCATGTCAAAACAAGGCTACCCAAACTGAATAAATGTTAAATTAGCACATTCAGTGTTAATGTTAAGGATGCCAGGCATCCTAATAGAGCGTTCAGGAAAAAGTCCTCCACCATGCCCTAATCAAAGCACATTGAAATTTAAATCAAATAATTTCTCCTCTTCCCTCTTGCCTTTGAACTGTGTGTAACACAGACATAGAAGATGGACCCCACCTGACTAAAGATTGGCATTACAGTTCGAAGTGAGCTGTCACGACGGGTGAATTTTCCAGAGCCTGTTCACCCAAGCAACAGCTGCTGCCAACAGACTTCTAAAGATTTGCTGAGCCATTGACTTGAGGGGGAGGTGAAAGTTCCACTGCCTGAGTAGACTCCAAACCAACTCTTCTTCTGCCAACCTTTTTCACAAAAAAACTAATAATAATTTTCAAGATAGAATTTTGTTAAATGTCAGTTATTTTAAACTGGGCTTAACTACTCCTCAGGCACCAATAGGAGACAAGAGAGAATGATCCTCAAACTGTAAAGATCTCTCAACTCTAAGGACTGGTCTGGAAAGAGATTTTCTTTTCCACAATGCTTATTAATCAAAGAGTCTTCGGGAATAATGATAACCCAAAATCTGGGTCTTTCCTTGGTCAGGTGGCTCAGTTGGTTGGAGCATCGTCCTGTACACCAAAAGGTTGTGGGTTCAATCTCTGGTCAGGGCACATACAGAAGGCAATGGATCGATTCTCTCTCTCTCTCTCTCTCCCTCTCTCTCTCTCTCTTCCACTCTCTAAACATATCCTTCGGTATGTTTAAAAATAACAGTAATAAGAATAAAATAAAAAATAAAAAGCTGGGCCTCTGCTATGGTTTTAATCTGTCATTGTTTGCATTTCACCACCTTAACTTAATATGAAACACTGAAGTTTACAAAGCTTTTTGAGACTAATTATATGGGTCTGACTCTCACATCAAGGCTGTGAAGAAGTAAGAGAAGATATTATTTTTGTCCTTTAATAGATGAAGAAACTCAGACATACAGGGATCAAATGCTCCCAATCTCCAAGTTATTTAGTAGCAAATCAGAACTCAAACTCAAAAGGCGATACAAAGCCGAGTCTATTGTTCGTTTCCACCGCCACACCTCTGAAGTACCGCACAACCTAGCCATGGGCTCTAGAAGCACAGTTAAGTAACTGCCAGCCTCTCTTCCCACCCTTTGCCCTCACTGGTGATTCCCGGGTAATACTGGAGCTACAGCATGGTGTGAGGTGACAAGGCTCTGAGTGAGGCTGCAACATTTGAATCCTGGCCCTTGAATGCATTAGCTATGTGATTTGGGACATGATAATCTCTATGTTCCTCAGTTTCCTCTTTTGTAATATTGACATTTTTTGTAATTGTAATATTGAAATTGAGATATTGAAACTGAACACAGGTCTAGCTGCCTGCTGCAAACACACACACACACACACACACACACACACACAAAACAAACAATAAATTCCTGAGGCAGGTGCTAGTGAGAAAAAAAAGAGGTGTATTCAAGTGCCAACCACTTGAGAAAATGGGGGACTCTAGTCCCAAAGCCCATCTTAACATCTCAGTACGGGCAGGGTTTTATCAGTAAGAACATGGAAAGCAGAACAAAAAAATCAGGGGGAGGGGGCTGTGGACACACAGGTAGTGTTCTCGCTGGTCAAGCCACCACAAGCCCAAGCAGGATCCAGAACAGCCAGTTTCTGAATATGCTCCAAAAAAAAAAAAAAAAGCTGTTAGTGATTTACGGCAGGCATTTATGGCAGGCATTTATGGCAGGCATAACTAATCTGGCAAATAGCCCGGGGAGAAGTATTATTCATTACATGTTATTTAATCAAGAAGGTTATTTTGTTAGTTAGCATAAGACTTGATGTACGATGTGCAGGACATCTTCCCACAGGCCTTGATATGGACCTTTATGGTCACCATTCTTGAGTTGGCCACCTGGGATTTTTTTGACAGTTGAATTCCTGTGACAGTGTCTGTGTCAGTGGACCTAGAGGCCAGGCTGCTTTCTAGGTTCACACGGGAACAGAAACTCCTGAACTGTAAAGTATACTCTAAAAAAAAAATGACCTTTAACAAGCAACCTCTATGAGTCAATTCTGCTGAGAGTTTGGAAATTGGAATGGTCCTTTAGAGAAGTCCCAAATTGAGTCCAGGGGCCAAACTTTTGTCCTTCTGCATGAATTTGTATTGAATACAGGGTTGTCTATAAATGAATACAGGGTTGTCTATAAAAAGGGAGCTGAATCTTGGGCAGGTTGTGGAACAGAAGACATTGTTTCTGACAGCAGGAGAATGCCCTGGAGACAGACTCAGGGCTACGCACCACAGCATTCATGATGACCTAAATATGTAAATCAAACCTTGACTTCTAGATGATAGATAGATAGATATCTTTGTGACATAGGGGTATTGAAGGATTTCTTGAGACATTGAAAGTTCCAGTTATAAAATAAAAGATTAGTAAATTGGACTAGATAAAAATGTCAAACCTGAGCATCCTATATAATAAAAGCCTATTAGGCAAATTGTCCCCTCGGAAGGTCGTTTGACTGGGAGTTTGACTGGGAGACCAGGAGTTCGACTGCTCGCTATGATGTGCGCTGACCACCAGGGGGAGGTGCTAAACACGGTGGGCATAGATGATGCGGCACTGGCAGCGGGCGGCAGTGGAGGTGCTGCCAGCCCCAATGGGCCCCGACAAGAGCAGGAGTGGGCAGCACCAGGCCAAAGGAGGCATGCCAGGTGGGGCTGCAGGGCTGGGGATGCGAACTGGGGCCCGGTCTCTGCAGGCCACCCTGAGGGACCCCACCAGTGCACGAATTCATGCACGGGGCATCCAGTAATTAAGGATAGCAGAAGACAAAGATAAATTACAAGGGACAGACTTGGAGATGAATGTACAGAGTGCATTACAAAGGCTTCATCCAGAATATATAAGAAACTGATGGAAATTATTCAGAAGACAAATACCATAAGGGTGAAAATGGGCAAATGAAAGGTAATTCATACAACAGTCAGTGTGATGGCCAACAAATAAATGAAAAAATGCATAACTTAAAAGTGGCATAAGTTCATGAGGATAAAAAAACAAAAACAAAAAAATGCATAACTTCACTAGTATGCTGAGAAGTCAAATTAAAGCAATAAAGCCCCATTTTGCACCCACCTGAGGGTCAAAGTTACAACATCTGACAATGCTAGTGTTGGCAAGGCTGCAAGAAAGCAAGTGCTTGTGCCATGTGTGTTAACTTGTGTGTTGCAAGAGAATGCAAATAGGCTTTGGGGAACAATGTAGCAGTGTATATACAACTGAACGTGTGCATGACAAAAATGGGAGCCATTCCACCTCTAGGCCCAGGAACACTCTTGCGCATGAGTACAAGGAGACATGAACAAGGATTTTCATAGTAATATGGTCAGCAGTAGAAACAAATAGATAGAAACAGCCAAATGGTTATCAATTTAGAAATAAGTAAATAAAATGTGATTTATCTTCATGATGGTATGTTCTACAGTAGTTCATGCCAATGAACCAGCTTCATATATATCAACAATAGACCTTACAAAGGCCTCTACCTGGTCCTCTTCCCAGGCTTTTACTTACAAGCAACACTCAGCCTTGTCACTCCTGTTATCCTTGCCACCCTCAGGACTCATCTCATTTTGCCCAGGACTGTCTAAGCCAGGGGTGGGCAAACTTTTTGACTCGAGGGCCACAATGGGTTCTTAAACTGGACTGGAGGGCTGGAACAAAAGCATGGATGGAGTGTTTGTGTGAACTAATATAAATTCAAAGTAAAGGAGCGGAGGGGAGAGCAAGAGAACCCTCCGCTCTTTTGGCTCCGCGGGCTGGATAGAACAGCCGAACGGGCCGGATCCGGCCTGCGGGCCGTAGTTTGCCCACAGCTGGTCTAAGCCCATTCTTCTGCACCCCGCTTTCCAACTTTATTTCCATAATACTCTCACCATCTAACATAATACATAATTTACTTCTTTACTTGTTTGGCTGTCTCTTCCCAACTAATATGTAAACTCCATAAGGGCAGGTTAATTTTCACTGTTTTGTTAACCTCTAGCCTTAGCACCTAGAATACTGCACATATTGTGATAGACGCAAAATGCATATTTATTGGATGAATAAATAATGCAGAATGTAAAAAGCAAGTTGTAAAATAATGTGATACAGCCCATGAAAAATGTTAAACACATTGAAAACAGTACCACATATAAGTAGTTCAAATACTAAAATGAACTGGAAAAACATTATAAATTCCTGATAGTGATTTTTTTCTGAGAAGAAAATGATTATAATGGGTTTGAGGAAGGAAAACAGAACTTCAGCTTTATATTTAACTAGAGGCCCGGTGCATGAAATTAATGCATGGGGGGGTGTCCCTCAGCCCAGCCTGCATGCTTTCCAAACTGGGACCCCTCGAGGGATGTCTGACTGCCTGTTCCCAACCGCTCGCCTGCCTGCCTGCCTGCCTGATTGCCCCTAACTGCTTCTGCCTGCCACCCTGATCACCCCCTAACCACTCCCTTACCAGCCTGATCAACGCCTAACTGCTCCCCTGCTGGCCCGATTGCCCCTAACTGCCCTCCTCTGCCAGTCGGGTCACCCCTAACTGCCCTCCTCTGCTGGCCTGTTCACCCCTAACTTCCCTCCCTTGCCAGTCCGGTCACCCCTAACTGTCCTCCCCTGCCAGCCCAATTGCCCCTAACTGCCCTCCCCTGCAGGCTTGGTCACCCCCAACTGCCCTCCCCTGCAGGCTTGGTCACCCCCAACTGCCCTCCCCTGCAGGCCTGGTTGCCCCCAACTGCCCTCTCCTGCAGGCCTGGTCCCCACCAACTGCCCTCCCCTGCAGGCCTGGTTGCCCCTAACTGCCCTCCCCTGCTGGCCAGGTCACCCCTAACTGCCCTCCCCTGCAGTCCTGGTCACCCCAGCTGCCCTCCCCTGCAGGCCTGGTTCCCCCCCAACTGCCCTCCCCTGCAGGCCTGATCACCCCCAACTGCCCTCCCCTGCAGGCCTGATCACCCCCAACTGCCCTCCCCTGTAGGACCGTCACCCCTAACTGCCCTCCCCTGCTGGCCATCTTGTGGCAGCCATCTTGTGTCCACGGGGGGCGGGGGGGCATCTTTGACCACATGGGGGCAGCCATCTTGTGTGTTGGAGTGATGGTCAATTGGCATATTACCTCTTTATTAGATAGGATGTGTATTTTTTATTTTAAAGAATAAGAAGTAAAAATGGTAACATTTTTATTTTAACATTCTCTATGTTGCTTCTTTGTATATTTAAATTAAAACAAAAGGAACCTAAGTGAGAAAATTATAATTTGGTATCATTTATATACAGTTGAGCTAAGATTCCAAATCTCAGAAGCTGCAGGTGGTATATAATGTTTCTCAGTGTAGTTTCACCAGGAAATAACTTCCAACTAGCATCACTGTCAGTTTTATAACCAAGTGTCTAATGCTTTGATTTAGTCTATTTAAGCTCATAAACAAAATTCTTCTCGATAATCTACTAAAATAAAAAAAATGAGCTTGAACATTTGCCATAGATGAATTTGATCACCTTTGTCTTTGGCTGCAGCCTGAGTGTTAAAAAATGGCCACAGTAAATGCTGGGTAGGTTTCTCAGGGCAATGCCAGCTCTGGGGAGGGGAGGGCTCAGCTTGGGGAGACCTGTAGTGCTGGTGGGAGCTCCAGGAGGTGAGAGAAGACAAGTTGTCTTAGAGCCTCGCTCCCAAACCCTTTCAGGGTGCAGGTGTGAAAGTGGTATGCTCAGATTTGCTTCCTCTTGACAAAGAGGCCAAGTTCAAAGTCCAATCTGAAATATAATCAGCCCTCTTCACTAACCCTCAATAAAATCAACCTGTCGAGAACCCTGTGGCCCTTTGAACTGGCCAGGTCTCAGAGAACAATTCATATCATTCATCACCATCACGAAAGCAGATGTTGTGGGTCAAGGACTCAACTATTTCCCACCATTTAAATAATTTTCTCCGTATGAATTCTATATGTGTATCAAATACATTTCAAGAAAAAAATATTTTGCAATTATTTGTTGAGCAAAACTGACATACATAAAAGTACATGAGAGGAACCAGAGATCACCAATGCTACACCAGCCCAAAGCTCAGAACCCTGAAATTTTAGTGAATTGTCCCAAATGGGGATACATGTATGATTTCCATCAGGCTTTCTAAGACCCCAAGCACAGCTCCAGAATCCCATCACAAGCTTCAAGAAACATACTGACCTAAAGGTCACTGATCTGGACTTTGTTTCCAGGTTAAAGCTAACTTAAGTCTGGTGAGGGGACATTGATATAAACTGCCCTTTATTTCACTTACTTCTGCCCAATATTGGACTTTTCGAGTAATAGAATCCAATTGTTCCTTTACTCCTTAGTGAATTACAGTTTCACACTATGAAGCCATCCCCAAGGGTCCTGAAAAAGATCGTGTCTCTTGCAAGGTACATCATCAAAAGAGTTACATAATTCTGGGCAGAGGACAGACTGATAATAAAGTATTATCAAGAGTCCAATCGATTCAACATTTTGTTCTTCTGGTACATCTGAATACTCTCAGACAGACAGCTCAGTATTGTGACTTCCCTGGACACAGATATACTCTGGGAATAAAAACCGAAACGATAAGAAGAGGTCAAACTGTCAGGCTGCTTTGAACCACATAAAATTTTAATAAATGTTGAACCACATGAAAAAAATTTAATAACTGTTGTTCAGAAAATACGCATGAATAATCACTAGGACAGTTTCAGCTCTGTGTCTCAGACAACTCAGGCCTCTGTCGGGACCTTCTGGGGTTTTTTTTAATTCTTTATTGTTAAAGTATTACATAAGTCTCCTTTCCCGCCCCCCGACTGACTTCTCCCTGTCCGCTCCCTCCCACCCCCAGTACATGCCCTCACCCCCCTACTGTCTGTGTCCATTGGTTATGCTCATAGGCATGCATATAAGTCCTCTTACCTTCCCCAGTCGGGACCATCTTTATCTGTAGAATTATTCCACTGAAATTACTTCTAAAATTATTTCACAGATCATCCAAGCATTATGTCCTGACTTGATAATCACCTAACTATGAGCATCAGGAAGTGAATGTCATAAATTAGGTGAATAATTCTACAGAGGGCCATCTACCTCAAAGAAAGAGAGCAAGCACACGTTTTTATACTCGACAAACAATAACCAGGCAAGCATGAGAGATGCTATGTGTTTTTCTTCCTCATTACACAGGTAGCTGAGGTGTAATTTTAAAAAATGGCAAGGATGCAGGTAAGTGACCTTCAGCAATATAATTAATCAAGATAAAGTATATAAGGATCGACAGTCTTTTTTGCTAGACTCAAAAATAATAATGCTATTTCGAGTAAGCTGAGGGCTCATGATTACTTTCTTTTCCCATATCCTAGCCTACAAAGGAAGCTAAGCAGCTTATTCTCTAATAAAATTTGTAATGCTGGAAAAGACTGAATTTTCATAGAAATGATGTTAACTAAAACAATACAGTAATCAGCTGACAGTAATATACTCAGTCTGAATCATATTATAGTCATGGTTGTAAATTTTTACGAATCCACAGCTGTATTCTACCCTGCTGCCCTTCTGATCTGTGCGGATGCTTGCAGGATGGCTAGCAGAGGCAGAGGCTGGTGACTGTGGCAGAGAACTACATGGCCCATCCAGGGATGAGACACTTAACATGTGTCAGATCAGATGAAGTGACTACAAGCATGTGGAGTTCATGGGGAGAGTGTAAAATGCCACATTTTTGGTCCATCTGAACCCCTTTCAGTGTACATTGTACTTTGCATTCAAGGTGGCCCTTCTCTGAACCTGAGGATGTGCCAACACCAGGTCTGTGTAAATGCTCGTGTCTCCTGTTCCCTAAGCCTCTGTTCTTAGAAGGTAGCACTCCAGACCTGTCAGGTGGTTAAACAGAAATAAAAAGAAAGAAGAAGGGTGGGGTGGGGGCGCTGAAACTGGACAGAGATCGGTTCTCGATTGTTTCTGGTACTGGTATGTGATGGTCTGAGCTTTACAAAGCCAGTGAAGATCCCACTGGTGACTGTGCGAACTGCTAAACAACCATCTCCTCCTCTACGAGGTAGCAGCTCTGAGGAAGAGAGAATGGAAATTCTTGGCTTCAGAAGAGGAAAGAGTTGGGCTTCTCCGAATAATCTAGCATCAGAGCACAACCGTCACCACAGGAGCTGGCAGAGATCTTGGCAGATGAGCTCTGGAAGGAGGCAGCCAATTCCATGAGGTGGGAGGAAGGGGGTCTGCAGAGCCAGAGCGTCTGGCAAAGTCAGAGGGAGGAGTTCCATGAATATTCTAGGGGCTCTAGAAATGTAATTCAAATCTGAAGGCCTCGGATCTCAGGCAATTGTTCCTAAAAGCACTGCTCAGAAACCTGTGAGGGATCAAGGGTGTTTCTCCCTCCAGGACAGGCGCCCAGCAATGTGGCTTCCACCCTTCCACTGCAACCACCCAGCTGCCCCTGTATGCCAGGGGGTCAGCCTCCTCAGCCAGGCGGCCTCACTGCCACTCTGACAGCAAGCAGGTGGGAGGAGGGTTTAGCTTTCTGCATTAAAGTCAGCGTACCCTGGGGTACAGAATCACCGTAACAACATGGCCAATGGGATGATTTCAGACTCCACCAGTTGAAATGCTGCTGCTCTCCTCCCTCTAGGCTTCCCTCCGCACCCCATCAGCAGGTTATTTTTATCAGCTAGGTTGTGTGCTTCCTGTGGTCAGAAACCATGTTCTTCATTTCACGGCTCCTGGCAACTTGCAAGAGGCTCAGAGAAAAATGTTGACTTAAATCCTATTCCAGCATTTTTCTGGAAGGACAGGCAAAGATGGGCTAACATTGGCTTTGAAGAGAGATTCCAAGAGTCAGACAGGGGAGGCCGAATCTTACATGTCATCTTTGCCCCTTTGTGTATGAATTCTTTTATAACAAGGTGCTCACACACATTTGACACAGTCTACCTGTGCTAAGATGCAAGGGGAAATGGGTCTCGGGGGGTTCAGTCAGAAAAGTTAGTGACAAAGGTCTATGGCAGGAGAATAAAATGCTTTTCCAGAGGATCAACACACCCTCCCTCTTCCAAGGCAGGTACTTCTGATTAACATGACCGTCTTTCCTGCGGGGCCCAGGAACCACCTGTAAGTCCTCAACCCAGCACATCTGGCTGTTCTGACGAACCGACTGTGGAGTTTACTTGTGATATGAAACCCCAACGCCATCCTCTGGCTGGACAATTCCATGCATTGGCAGCTCTTTTAGAACTGCAACTTAACAGAAGGAAAAAACAGGTGGCACAGAACACAGTGGAATGCGATGGGATCAAACTGCAATGCTACAATCAGTCTCCAGAAGAATCTAACCCTATAAAAAGAAAAAAACATTTTTTTCAAGGTTGATGGCTTTAGCCTGTCTGAATGGCACCTCCCTGCTTTGGTGCATTCCTATTGGGGGCGAACAAGCAGGTGTCACCCAGGTAGAATGCCTACCATCACCAAATCTCCACACTGCCTTTTCTGAAAAAAAAAAAAGACTAAAGGGCCATCATTTCACCATTTCTATTGTCATCACTCAAACACTGTCGTCTCACCAGAGACACCAGAGGGTGTTAATAAAAAATCATCGTTTCAATATGTTCAATATGTTAATCCCATGATGACCAAAGGTAGAGAAATGCTTGGGAAGAAAAATGGCTTCCACTGGGGACCTCAGCTGTCTGGAAGTGGAGCAATTCATCTACTGGCTGAAATGAGGCACCCCTAAATCTGCTGGAAATAGTAGCAGAAAATCACATTGCAGTGCAGCTCCAGTATAAAGGAAATGGAGTATGTGTCTGAGGGGTCACAGTTGCTCCAGCCAACTGGTACAGTTGGGCTAACTGCATGAGGTCCTCATATACTCTTCAGCCAACTGATCACCTGCTAAGTGACCTGAACAGCTCTTAATGTTGAGAGAGGAAAATCTCCAATATATTCAAATTGATCAATTCAGATATTCATCTATTAAGCACCAAATATGAGTCAATATTTCTTCTATTGATGGGATAACAAAGATACACAGATTTTTGGGATGGTAGATGATACCAGCATGCATTTCAAGGTCAGAAGCCTGTGTTAACTTAAGTGCAGGCCATATAATTTGCTCCAGGCATAAAATTGCCTTGTTGTGCTTCAAATTTTCAGCTACCAGTAGCTGCTTTATAAGTTGAGAGGGTTAATGTTGAAGGATGCATTTGAAAATATTACTTATTAAAGCTTTTATTTTGACTGCTGTAAATTCTGTTTCAATTTTAAAGGAAACAGAAGCAGACAAATTGCTTTCAGGATGCTCTTGCTATTTGTGTTTCTATGGAAATGGATTCTTGATTAGGAAGGGGAAAGCTAAAATCAAAGCCTTATAGGCAGGCAGAGCATAATTGAGGGTGCTTTATTGAGTAGTTGTCCAGATTACAGCCAATTCAAGGTAACATAATGTTAAAGTGTCCCAAACTTACAGAAATAAACACACATGTCCCCTCTTACCTCTCCCAGAGCCATTTGACATCTCATATGTTCTGATCACATCTTAATATATGTTTGTCAGATTCAAGAACCACACAGCCTTGATTTACAGGTCCTCACTATTGGGACACAGTAGGCCTCATTGGGTCTCACTTTTGGATATTTATCTCTTAATTAGCCCCAAAATATATTTCCCTTAAAGTATGTGTTTAAGAGCAACGGAAACTTTTGGAAACTGAGAGAATGGAAGGAAGGAAGGAAGGAAGGAAGGAAGGAAGGAAGGAAGGAAGGAAGGAAGGAAGGAAGGAAGGAAGAGAAAGTAGTAAGCTGAATTTCAGAGTAAGTAATCATTTGGTATCACTTCCATTTCCTCACTCCATTTTTCTAAGACATCTGGAGGAAGTGGTGGTAACCACAGAGGACAAAGACAGAGAAAATGATATGTGCGAGTGAAATATGGTACAGTTAGGTATAGCACAGGCATGTGGATAATGGGATAGCAAAGACGTGTTCTGTTGGAAGGACCCAAATGGGTTTGGGCATGGACTGTGGGTGAAGATTCTATTCTAGATTTAGAAGGGAGGAAAGGAGGAAAGGGCTCCAAGTAGGGATTCCTTGAGAAGAAGGACAGCAAAGGATGGTGTTTTCTGGTATATTCTGGAAAGTGTTTTCTTTATTCTGTCACTTTGAAGGTAGAAATCAGAAAACACATGGTGATTATTATCTTTGTTGGGAACATATGCTAAGAGGATGATTGCAATCAGATGATTAAGTAAAATCAAATCATTTTTGGAAAATATAAACTAAAGTTTCTGTTCATTGCCCCTAACAGCTAATTATTTGAAGGCCTATTCTTCATTTTGAACCTAAATGAATTATTCAATGATAACTGATATTCATCAGGAATATGGCAACTAAAAAGATAGACTCAGCAGGGAAAGGTGATAAGTGTACATTTTTCTCAATTTAATACGATTTCAGTTCTAATCAACACATGGGAAAATGCAGCTAGATCATTCCCTTATCTAGTGACCCAGAATCATAAATATTTTACTCAGTCAAACTAGTCAACACAAAAGGAAACTCACACACACCAGAGACAAGAGGAGAAGCAGGAGATGGAGCTGGGGGAGGAAGGAGGGAAAGGCAGGGAGGGGGATAAAAAGAAAAGAGGCCTTACTTGTAATAGATGTATTACTTGTAGTACATTGCAGTCAACTTGAAAGGGATCAATCCACAAATGTTTGACAATTTAGAAAAATAGAGGTATTCTCAAATGAACTCAATTTTGTGAATTTGACCTAAAAGATTGAAATTGGAACACTAATTTAGGATAATGCAGAGGTTTTCAAACTTTCTTGGTGCTCAGTAATTTTTCATGCCCTGTTCACGCAAGTCAAAAGAAATATGTGAGAGTCTGTTATGTCTAACGTTAGATCTAGACAGCTTAATGAGGTTTTTAGCTTAGCAGTTGTTTTTTTAAATATATATAATTTGAAAGGTAAAAGTAATATTTCCATCTCAGCCATCATGACATATAAGGAGATGTACAAGCCTGGTGGGTGTCATGCAGCTTCTTCGCGCTTGGAATCATGATGGACACTAACATCCTCATTTTCTGCTCCACATGAATTTCCTTGTCATACTTGTTTTTCATCATAGAAACCATTAAAACCCAGCTTCACAATATGTTGCTATTGATAAATTAATATTAGTTAATATATACATATTAGTTAATATATATGTGTGTGTGTATGTGTGTGTGTGTGTGTGTGTGTGTGTATCTTTTAATAATGTCTGTGTTCAACAACTAGGTCAAAAAATTCTGGAGCCAGCTCCACTGTACCACTGAGAAAGAAAACCACCTAAAAGCCCTGCAATAATATTTCTCAAATTCAGAGAGTTAGAAATTAGAAAAGTCACAATTTAAATCCAGGTCCTCTAAATCCAAATTCTATGTTATCTCCCCTGCAATTTGCTGTTACATCCTGAGTTGCAACATTTATCAATGTTAAGTTCTCCACTTGGGTATTCTCCGATCAAAGGTTTCTAAGACACAAAAATTGGAAAATACAATATCCTCTTTATCTTGGAAATTCATGATCAATACTAGCATATTATATGTGATGAAAATTCTTGACCTGAACATAGCTAGTTAACTTAAATTTAATTAACCCAGTGTTTGCTATATGTATCTGACTAGGACCCCCCCTTCTTGTTCCCTCTTTATAGTGTCAATTAAAGTTCAATAGCACTTATGTTCCAAGAGACCCATTGTATGGTATATATGTCCATTTCACATAGTGTACTTGCCTCTCCCAAAATTGTTGGAAGCTTATTAACCATAGAAATTATATACTCTGAACTATTCTTGCACCCTCCTCATCACATGAGGGCTTAATACAGTAGGTTCTCAGTAGGCGTTTTGTTTGTTGGTTGGTTCGTATTAATTGAATCAAACTCAAAGAAATGCGAGTCAGGAATAATGGAAATAAAATGACACTTCCCTGAGGTGATTGTTTTCCTCTTGCTTACTTTGCTTACTGATATATTTTAATGGAAGCTCATAATTTCTCTAAGCTATCACTATTATCCCCACTTTATGGATATTGAGCCTAGGAGGAAATTAAATCTTGCCTAATAAAGAGCTGTTTTCACAATGTAGATTCTTCAGGTGTAATTTAAATCAGTCAAGCCATAGAGAGAAAATAGTGGAACTCTCAAATGGGGAGAATATGAATTTACTACATTGCCACAGCCACTTTTCTTATTACGATTAGATGTTAAGAACTGTGTCATGCTCCTTAACATTCCTTACATGGAAGTCAGTCTGACATCCAGTGTTTCTGGCAACATAATCATATAGCTTCTAACATAACCAGCAACTGCACTCCAGGTATTTACCAGCGAGTATACCCCAAACTCAAAGCCACTGAATCAGAAGCTTAGTTGAGAGAAGTAATATTTATGGAGGGTTTCCTGAAAGATATATAATGCAGTCAAACCCATTTCTTATTAATTCCATCTTCCTCATTAAGGTAAGTGCTAGAGAAAGAGATTTAAAAAGATATTCATGTCATATATTTTATTATATGAATAAATAATTTTGTTTTGTTTTGTTTGTCTAATAAAAGCTTGTGCCCATGTTTACTGGTGAATTTTAGGGGGGTTTGCACCAGGCAGCCCACAAAAGCTACTCTTATTATAAACCTGAATTATCAAACCTTTGTAAAACCAAATAAGAGCCTATTCATGGGAATTTTTAAAAAGTCAAATCTGCCCATCATCAACAGATGGCATCAGCAGTTACTTGCCTAAGTGTCACACTGGACTAAGTAAACATAAGAGGCTCTTTGAACCTTTTAAATTTGTAAATTAGAGAATTGGTGTCTCATTCCTTGAAGCATTTTGTGTCAAATTATTTCCAACTATATCATCATTCTAGTCGCCTGTCTCACATTGCATGCTATAAATGTAAGTGTGATTGAAAAAAAAATGTATATAACAAAAAAACTGACAATCTTTTAATACAGAATTAGAAAATGTTTTATGTCGATAAAACAATTGAAAAGAGCTTCTAAAAGAGTGTTTGAAATAAGGTGCTTGAAGAGCTGACTGGGGGAAGATTTTAAAAGAAATGTTCATTTGTTCATTGATTCCACAAGCATTTAGTGACACCTACAATGTGTCAAATACCATGACATCCAATTCCTGTAGTTTTGCTTTTAATAGATTTCAGTGCCTTTTATTATATGTCTTTCTCCTTTATTTTATAATTTTTTTTATCTTGTTGATTCATTTCTAACTTAAGAGATTGCTTACTTACTTTTTGGTTATTTTAAACTTTTTCTTGAAGGATAATATTCAGAGAGAAGCATGTACAACATGTACAATAAGGGAACGTGTTTATGAAAAGTGGGCATAGCTGCCGGAAGCCAGTTCCAGCATGTCATAATTGCAAGAATTTCATCGAAAGGTTGATGGAACTTGGGGACTCAACAAGGGCTGAGTCACATATGTTGTCACCTGTTGGGAATGGCTGACAGCAGTTCCCCAAACCTGAAAAGGATGCATTAAATTGATTGTTTGCTGCCAGACAGCTCAGGGCATCTTAATCTACATGTTATTGCCTCCTGTTGGCCAAACACCTGAACAGCTGAAGGCAATTCCCCAATCTGACAATGTTTCTGTATGAAATGCTACACTTTGAAGTGTATATCTCCACCTTGCCTTAGGACAATTTTTGTTAATAAAAAGCAAGGGGTCCTGAGACAAGAAGAATTTAGTTTCTTTAGCTAGGCTCCTCTGACCCCCAATGCCTTTCAAAATTATCTTTTGTCTCTGGACTCTTATTTAAGTTACACACAGCCTTTCTCCAGATTGCTGAACCCTTCTTAATGCCGGAACAAGAACCCCAGCACATAGCCATTGTGCCAGCACTCAAGTCAAGAAACAAAATCTTACCAACACCCTCAGGAGCCCACCTCTGGCCTCTTCCATTTACCACCCTTCCTTTCAAAGATAATTATTTCCCTAACCTACAAGCATAATTTAGTTGGACTTTTTTTTCCTGTATGATTGTTAGAAACTATAACTATAAGCATGAGCAAATAAAGCATAATTTAGTTGGACTTTTTTTTCCTGTATGATTGTTAGAAACTATAACTATAAGCATGAGCAAATAAATTTATTTCTATTCCAAAATTGTTTTTAAAACACTTGTTTATGATCCTGCACAATGTTCTTTTGATGATCTATTGGGAAAATTTCTTTCTGGATTGTACAAATTGCATCTCCCTCTTTTTATACTGACTGCCAAAATCTTTAGGACAAATCTGTGATATCATGGAGCAAAGGTGAGCATGACTTAGCAAAGCAGTACAATTATAAAAATTATAAAACTAAAGCCTGCTAAGAATAAATGGTTACCAAAACAGTATTGAAAACCCTGATATGACCTTGCATCAAACAGAACCTTCACAGAGCAATGAGTAGGAGGCCTACATTTAAAGAAAGATATGAGGACACAGGAAAAACAATAAAGATGACCAAGTTTAGAAAATACCTAATTTTTTAAAGGCTAAAAGAATTGTGTTTATTGTGCCCAGAGTAAAGGAAGCCATTTTCTAATTTTAATAATCGCCTCCAAGCTCAGGATGTCCTGTTATAACACAATCAGAATGATATTCAATTCTGCTCCTTTTCCTTGGGTGTCAGAATGCCATCCATGCATTTCTTGGGCTGTGTGTCTGTTGTTTTGCTTCGTCAAGAAAATGATTCTGTGTTCCTTGGGAAAGAGTGACTCACCAAGATGTAATAAAAGCTTCTCATCTCACCTATGGGAGAGTTTCCAAGAAATTAATCCTGTGTTGCTAATCTTGTGACTACCATACCCCACAGCTAAGGCCCTGGGGGACTTACCAGATGGGGTGGGAGCGTCTCTCATACATGACATTGAAATTGGACTGGACATCAATAGATCCAACAAGGGAAAGAGAACATCCCTGAGACAGAATAAATGAGGAACTTCTGTTATTAAAATGTAGCCTATGGTCATAGATTAAGACATACAGTAATTTATTTATTTGCCCAGATCACACTGTGCAAAATTTATAGAAGAAAAATTTTAACCCAGTCATATGACTTGTAGAAAGTTTGCCTAGTCATCTAACATAACATACCTAGTTATCTACAACTGATGGACAGGGATGGAAGGGACTAAAAGTTTTTTATTAGAAATATAATTGAAAAAAAAATGAAACCTATGAATTTAGGCTAAACATAAAGAAATTCCTGATGATATATACTGTCAAACATTAAAATGTAACACAGAGATACAAGTTATTTCTCATAGAAAGTTACTTCTCAGGGTTAGTTATAGCCTACCACTTGGCAGATGAATAACCTACATGGTTTCTTGTAGGTTTTTTCCTCATAATTCCTTCTTTAGACCAAAGAAAAATGTATTATATATTTATATTTCATTCCCAAAAAAGACTTGAGGTGACTTATAGGAACACATATAATAGTACAAAAATTAAGAATACAAAGATATTATAGTGAAAGAACTATTCACTAAAATGGTAAGTTAAGAATCTTTTAAAAGTAAGGAAATAGGTTGGCTTTTGCTTTGCTAGGAGGGTAAAATCATGCCTATAGATGTAGCCTGTCAATTTGTGGTGGTAAGTTCATTGCAATGGAGTGACCCTGAGAAATCAGTGAACTTAGACTACCTGGCACACCCCACCGGTCACTGATTAAATTCTCAAAACTCCAGTGCTACAAAAGGATGACTGATGAAGTCACCTTGACATAATTCTCCTGTTTGGTCTAAGAACTAATGAATAACCCCAGAGATTCACGCCGCAAGACATGATCCTCAGTTCCCAACACAGTCAGTCCAGGCCATGGGAGGCCACTCAATACCGTCACAACTTCACCTGTTTTCCTCTCTTCTTTATCTGTGTCACTTTCTTTCAGAGAGAGGCCCAGATCAATAGCCTGCTTTAAAATGCAGGCAAATCGAGCTCCATGATATTCAACATTTCCTTTACTTTTTGTAAGCAAATGGCATGAATGAACAATGAGTCAATAACAAAAAACTGAATTACAGGCATATTAATTGCTGAATTAATGAATACTAGAGGGCAGGAGAAAACCAGGGACTGGTTTTCCTGGGCTGGCGTTCATAAGGACTAGAGGATCACCTCAGATCTTTCATTCCTTCTTTCCCTTTCTCCACATCCTGTATGCATCGGCCCCTGTCTGCAGCAGGCCCCAGAAGTGAGTTGATCATTAGTGAGTGATGCTCCCTAATGCCAGCTCCTGGGGAGCCCTTGCCACAATATTCCTCATTTGAAATGCTTCTCTCTTCCTTTCTAATCATCTCGCTCCTGCTCCCTTTTTCAAGACTTTTTCCTTCCACAAAATCTCCTTCTTGCCTGGCTGGTATGGCTCAATCTCAGGTTTGATTCCCAGTCAACGCCACACATATTCTAAATCCTATTTCTTCTTCTGTCTCAGAGATCTCACTCAGGCCACTGTATCTTCAACCTCTCCCTCCATACTGATTGCTTCCCATCAACATTCTAGTGTAATAAATTCACTGTATTTAAAATTTTAAAAAAACCAACGTAAAAGCAACTACTTCCCCTTACACTTTCTTCTTTTATTCTCCCTAGACAATCTCATCCACCCAGTTTCATGCACCTGTAACTTCCAGCCTTTCTTCCTACCCTGACTGTCCTAATGTCATCTCTGCTTGCACATCTCAAGTTTATCCAAAACTATACTTGTGATCTTTTTTCACTGTCACTCCTTCTGCATTCCCTATCTCAGGAAATGATGCCACATATTTATTCAAGTCAGAGGCCTGAAGGGTTCTTTTTAAAATTAAATTTATTGAGGTGACATTGCTTAATAAGATTATATAGGTTTCAAGTGTACAATTCTATGATACATCATCTGTATATTGCATTGTGCATTCACCACCCAAAGTCAAATCTTTTTCCATCCACCCTGAATGTGCCTGATCTCCTCTAAAAGGTATTTTTGTCACAGCTCTCTCTTTCACCTTGCACCTTCCAAAAGTCACATAGTGTTACATATTCTACCTTCTGAAGATACCTCAAATCAGTTTGCTTCTCCCCATCTCTACTGCTAAGAAAGGAGTCCAAGCTACCAAAACCTCCTCATCTATATATATAAAAGCCTAAGCGACCGTTCGACCATTCAACTATTCGACTAGTAGCTATGACACACTGACCACCAAGGGGCAAATGCTCAACACACAGGCATGGAAACAAGAACAGACTGATGAATCTCAGAGGGAAGGGTGGGGGGAGGGCGGGAAGAGATTAACCAAAGATCTTATTGCATACTAGAGGCCCCGTGCATGGATTTGTGCACCAGTGGGGTCCCTCAGCCTGGCTTGTGGGGATCGGGCCAAAACCAGCAGTCCAACATCCCCTGAAGGGTCCCAGATTGCAAGAGGGTGCAGGCCAGGCTGAATCTGTGCACCGGGCCTCTAGTCACTATTTAATAGCCCCTGAAGCAGACACTGTGTGGCATTTCTTCACTGTCTTGTCATTGGGAACTGGGACCCAAGATGAGGGCTTAAATATGGAAAGTACTTCTTATGACAGAAAGAACTATAAGTAATGAGGGCTAGACACCTCCTCCAGTTATCAAGTGATATCTGAATGGATTCTGCTACACCCAACCTGGTTTTACTGGTAAAACTTGGTTATAAGTAGCAAGTAACAGAAACACCTGAATGTTTATTCTTTAAAATATATAATCCTAGTCTTATAGTAATATGATGATACTGGGGACACTAAGGATTGCTGGTAAAAGATGATTTCCTCTTACCTGGGAGGAGAAACAGGATTACTTCCTCCAAGAGCAATGGTTCAATTCCAAATTCACCTACACATTGCAGTTACCTGGAGAGTTTAAAAAATATTGAAGACTAAGCACCACTTTTAGAAATTCCTCTGTAATTGACTGGAAAATTAGGATTTTTATCAGCTCTTGTGTGATTCTAATGTACAGCCAAGATTGAGAAGCACTGTCCTAGAGAAAACAGATGTTCAGTGGCATGCCTGAGAACCAACCATGTCCAAAACGCAACTCAAAGCTTGATCACTTTCCTGGATCAGTTTAGGCTCCAACCCCAGGAATTTGCTTCTAAGAGCCAGTGCATCTTCAAGGCAACAACTTATGTTGGCCAAATAACTAGCTGATTGAGAATAACCTTAAATTAATGGAAATGGTGGCATTACAGTTCTATTAGAAATTATTAATACTAATATAGATAGGTACAGTTACACTTTATTTTAATATTCTGCTAAAAAGTACAAGCATAATGAATAAAAACAACCTTAAATTAATGGAAATGGTGGCATTACAGTTCTATTAGAAATTATTAATACTAATATAGATAGGTACAGTTACACTTTATTTTAATATTCTGCTAAAAAGTACAAGCATAATGAATAAAAACAACTTTAAATTCCAGACTATCTTGGGAGCCCAAGATTACCTGTCACAAATCCCTCCTACTCTCATTTTTAAATATCTATTTGCTTGGGTGTCATCCCAAATTTAATTTTTTAAATTAAGAATTTACTCCAAATGTCAATAAATATTGCCAGATCCCCACCCTAAAATTGATTTCTATCTAAGAATAGAATTATTTTAATGAAAATTTATCATTGGGATACTTTAAAAGAAAGGAGACCAGATGTATGAGGTAAAGGAAAACTTGAAAACACAGACAGTCTAAGGAGGCTACAAAAATATTCCAGTCATCAGTAAAGGACATGGTTCAATAAAACCCTTCTTATGATGTCCATCTCATGTCACTTTACAATTTTTAAAGTATCAGTGGCTTCCATTATAATGAACAGTGTGATAAATGTTTAATGTATTCATAATTTCATCAATTGTACCTGTCCCTTAAAGTGATAAGAATATTTCCTAGACAGGGCTGACATTCAACTAGTGTGCATGGCTCTCACTGCAACAGGAATTTGCTGGTGGCATTGGCCCTGCAGGGTTATTTCCTGTGTCACACCATTGAAATGCTTTTATTTAACCAAGGAGCAGAGATGTGCAGGTGAACCAGCATCCCTAAAATAAATAAAACAAAAACTGCTTTATATCTGTAGTGGGCTGAATGATGACCCACTACAGAAATCCATGTCCTACTCCCAAAACCTGTGAGTAGTATGTTATAAAAGAACTAGAGGCCCAGTGCATGGATTCACGCACCAATTGGGTCCCTCGGCCTGGCCTGCGGGGATCAGTGGACCTCTGTGCCGCCACAGCCCAGCCTTACTTGCCAGCTCATTGGGCTTCAGTCCGCTGTCCACCTCGATCTCACACAGCACAAAGTAGAGCGCAAAGTGGCAGGCGGCCAGGGAGGAGGCCAAGCCCAGGCTGGGTGCCCAGCTGCTCCCACTCATCCCAGCCCTGCTGCGCCTGCCACTGCAGCTGCTTGGCACACAGTGGGAGTGTCCGTGGGAGAGGCTCATGCCACCGCAACAGCACTTGCCAGCCATGAGCCCAGCATCTGGCACCCGTCTGTCGGTTGAGCAATGTTTATGCTGTAGGAGCTCATTGACCACCAGGGGGCAGCTCCTGCATTGGGAGTCTGCCCCCTGGTGGTCAGTGTGCATCATAGCTACTGGCCAGTAATCCAGTCGTCTGGTCGTCTGGTCGTTTAGGCTTTTATATATATAGATGAATGTTACTTGATATGGCAAATGATGCGATTAAGTTAAAGATCTTGAAATGAGAAGCTTATTCTGGATTAGCCAGTGGGCCTAAATGTAATCACAAGTATCCTTATAAGAGCAAGACAGTGCGAGTTTTGAGAGGGAAGACATGAAGGTAATGTGATCATGGAGGCAAAGAGATTGCAGTGATGTGGATGCAGGACAAGGAATACCTGGGCCACCAGAAGATAAAAGAGGCAAGGAATGGATTCTCCCTGAGAGCCTTCAGAGGGCGTTCAGCCCTGGTAACACCTTCATTACAGTATCCTGTCACAGCAGCAATCCTGTATTAAGAGACTAATAGCATTTGTTGACTTATGTGGTGCAAATAAACCCACTGTGGCCAATTTTCAGCTACCGATGTATAGTCACTGACCAGAGTTGGGAAGAGATGCACACAGTGGGCTGGCCTAAGTTCTGGCACCCAGTGGTCCTGGATGCAGGTGCTTCTTTTCAATTCCCCTTTTTCTTACTTGGCTTTCTTTTCGTTTCATTTCTTTCCTCCAGAGACAATGAAATGAGGTATCCTTTGCATTCCATTATGTCAAAATTAAAGGCCTGGTGCACGAAATTTGTACACTCAGTGGTTGGGGGGTCCCTCAGCCTGGCTGTGCCCTCTCACAGTCTGGGAGCCCTCAGGAATATCCAACTGACAGCCATCAGTCAAATGTCCTTAGTGCTGCCATGGAGGAGGGAGAGGCTCCCACCACTGCCGCTGCACTTGCCAGCCATGAGCCTGGCTTCTGGCTGAGCAGCGCTCCCTCTGTGGAAGTGCACTGATCACCAGGGGGAAACTCCTGCGTTGAGCATCTGCCCCCTGGTGGTCAGTGCACGTCATAGCGACCAGTCATTCTGCTGTTCAATTGATTTGCATATTAGCCTTTTATTATATAGGATCACCCAGAAAAAAGACAATAAAAATGACTAAAAATTTACTCAAATTAGTAAACTAGAAGGTGGTGTTTTCATAAAACTCAAATTAATGCATCCTGTTGATGAATTTAAATGACATTATAGTATAAAAAGTATAAGCTGTACACTCACCTGCACTGAAGTTCTGCCCCCACTTAGTAACTAATGATCCTCAGCAAATTGCTGAGTTTGTGTTCTTACCCTCACACAAAGTGCTCTCTGGTTATTAAGTGTTCAACAAAAGTTAGAATTATTTTACTATCATGTACATCATTGGTGAGGCTGATGATATCAGTAGTAGCAAAATATTAGTAATAGTACTTTATTAAAGACTAGAGGTCCAATGCATGAAGATTCATGCAAGAATGGGCTTTCCTTCCCCTGGCTGCTGGCACCACCTTCGCTCCAGCCCGGAGCCGCCTTTCTGCCTTCCCACACTGCCCAGAGGTCCAGAGCAGCTGGGGCGGTGCAGAATGCCTGCCTATGCAAATTAACCCATCACCTTTGTTGGGTTAATTTGCATACTCACTCCTGATTGGCTGGTGGTCGTCATGAAGGTATGGTCAATTTGCATCTTTCTCTTTTATTAGTGTAGATGAATAGACCATTTATTCATTTGCAGAGTTAAAGAAGGAAAGTTGGGGATCAGAGACACTTCCCAGGAGCTGTGCAAAAATAATTGTCCTGTGTAGATGATGTGGATTTTGGAAGAGAAACAAGAGGTAAGGGGTGGAGCAATGAAGAGGAGGAGAAGAGAGATTCTAGCAGTTACATTGGGGACGTTGTGAGGCAGATGTCGAAAGAGAACTTGGAGGAGGTTGAGCCAGTGACATGCTGTGTCGCTGCTGTCAGGAAAGCTGCAGCAAGAGGTTCCCACTGTCATCAAACTGACCAAACTAATCTTTTGGAGATGAGCTGACAGGCAAAAATAGACTTCAAAGCAGTCAAGAATTATTCAAGTTACACACGGCTGCTTTTTAATTTTATCTGGACTGGCAGAATTGATACAGACTTGAGCAATTATTTGGGGATCTTATCGATGAAAACAATGTGTATCAGCTTAGATACACATTGCAAGATCTAGTGAAAGTGAGGATGAAGGTAAATTTCCCTTAAATCTTTTCACTCCCTATAGCCCCAAAGTTTAAATGAGCGCCATCTGCTTATCTATTGGCTACAAAGAAAATAAAGCTACCTGTTCACATTTAGTCCTGGCTTGGTTGATGTTCCAAGCCCCTTCTTCACCTCTTTTGGCTAGAAGGCAAGCAGATGGAAATAATAATCTCAGAGCAGTGAAAATTGCTGGTGGGTAATCAATGACCTCAATTGTAATTGAGCAGGTTCCAAGAAAAAGTACTTTTTACTGCTCATTCTGATTTGTAATTTCCTCCCCAAAGTGCATCATCCCAATCAAGTAAAGCAAACTTAAGACTGAAGCTGCAGAAAAAAAAAATGTAATACAATATATCCAATCCCATCCTCACCTTCTGCCCTTTGTCCCCAGTATATAGGACTTTTGTCAAACATGGCTCAATAGGCTGATGCCAAAGTCAAGTTTATTTAAGACCACAATTGGACTTTTCTCTCTTAAAGAATGGTAAGAAGAAATATCATTTAGCTTATTTTTTGTGTGTGCATAATTACCATGGAATGCTCACCTTCACTCTAATATCCATTCCCAAATTCTTCTATTAATATCACCAGGCAAGGATTTCTAAATAAGATTTATCATCAAAATCAAGTGGGGAACATTTTAGAAAGAGATTCCCCTGGTCACATCAGATCTACTGACCAATCTCAGGGAATAGTTCTTAAATTTCCCCAGGTGATTTTGAGCTTCACACAGATTTGGAAACTGCTGCCATGGTACATGTTAGTCACTGTGGCTATGTCCCAGTTTTCCACTCCAGTACAATGGAGTCATGCAGACAGATTCCAAATCTCATTTAAAGAGAACTTCCGTTCTCCAGATACACCCTCCTTGTTCTTCCTCCTCCTCCCCACACCTCTAGGTTTAGGGCTGCCTGAGATTTTATCATAACAATCCCACAACTGCTCTGAACAGATTATAGGAAGGAAGATGGGGAAACAAATGGAACATACATCCACAAGACCTATCAAAAACATCCTAACAAAAGAAATAGACTCATAGATAGAAAGAACATTTTGACAGCTGCCAGATGGGAGGGGTGTTGGGAGCTGGGTGAAAAAGGTGAAGGGATTAATAAGTACAAATTGGTTGTTACAGAACAGTCATAGGGTTGTAAAGTACAGCATAGGGAATACAGTCAATAATATCCTAATAACTATGTGTCTTGTCAGATGGGTATGAGATTTATTGGGGTAATCACTTTGTATGTTATATGAATGCCTAATCACTGGATTGTACCCCTGAAACTAATATAATATTATTGTATGTCAACTGTAATTGAAAATAAAAAATTACTTAAAAAGACAAGCAGATAAATAGAAACTTTTTTATTATGTGGATCATGTGCTTTGCACATTTATCCCATTTAATACTCACAGCACTAAAGAGGTGGTCCATTATCATCAATCTGATTTTACCTCTGTATAACCTGTACAATGTACTCAATATATTACAACTATTTGAGTTGTAAAATAGACGTAGACTCAAGCAGTCTGAATTCCTTAACCACATGCTGAACCATAAAGCTATAGATCCACAGAATGGGGTAGGGTAGTCAAACAAAGACATTTGGTGCTTGATGTGAGCTAGAGGAACAAAAAGAGACCAACACATTTTCCTATCCAAGCCCACAGAAGGACTGGGGTTGGGGCACCTTCAAGAATCATGGGCAGGGCATGTGGGAGGGATGCACAGGCCTCTGAAACAACCCCCTCTTCCAAATCTCAGGTCTGGCTAGCTTTGTTCCTATTAGTCAAAGAGCCCTAGTAAACCCGGCTGCACCACAGGTGTCCTTCCAAGATGAATGCACACCGGACACGTCGGGTGGCTGTTTCCAGGGAATCGCTGCAGGTGGGTGGACCTGAGTAGCATAAGCACCAGCCAACAATCAGCGGAAATGATTTCAGAGTCCTCTCTGTGGAGACATGGTGCGCCCCTGTGGAGCCCTCAGCGCTGCCTCTCCCTGGAGCCCTCTCACAGCTGAATGGACAGTAAATAACATAATGATTCATTAAAAGCAGGCACATGAGGAAGATACTCAAATGATTCCTCAGGCAGAGTAGGAGGGAATGGATTCATCTAGGAAGATAAAGGGCTCATATTTGAGAAATGGGTGTCAGACCAGTCCTAATTTGGGGAATGGGTAAAAATTTCCACTGACCAAAGGACTTGTTAAAATACGACTTTGAAGAGGTGATGGTTATTAAATTGAAATGTAGTGTACCTGTGCATGCCTTTTATGTGCTGCAACCCATTTTCTTTAATGTTCAAATGTTATTATTACAATGACCCTTGACTAGAATTTCTGTAGCCCTTGTGCCAGAAATAATCATGACATGTTGAAAGGCCTGGGTTATTCGTGGACATCATGATTCTTTTTATTACTACTTCTATTCAAAGACACAGGAAAATTCCCCCTTAGACACACCAGGATACAAACACCCATTCCTTGGAATTCAGAACGCTGTAGCAAAGAAGAACTTCATGGGAAGGGGAGGGGAGGAAAACGCCTCTGTAACCTCTCCCCACTGCGCTGCTGCATCTTAAAAGGTGGACCGGTACACACATTACCAGAAGAAAACTGTAACTAATCTTGAACGTGCCTGGTGCAAAACTCTATTTTATGCTGTTTTTAAGGAAACCACACTCCAACATCTCAATCAACCAAAGGAAAGCCTCTCTTAGTGATACTGTCTCTCATAGTAACTCCAATACCTAGTTATGCTGAAAGTACCCACTTTCCTTCAAAAATGAGGAAGAAAGGAAACAAAAGGTAAAAGCGGACAGAGCACCTCATCCTGCCATGCAACCCCCCAAATCAGCAGCAACTCAAAAGCTCCTTGATAAGGAATTTTCTTCAGGCCTGCAGCCCTTGGACGCCAAGTCCCTCTCCACCAAAAAGCCTGCTACACTGCCCTCTGCTGGAAGGTCAGCTCACCACTCTGCGTGGCGGGCTTTGGGTCCAGCCGTTTACTCAATGTTGATAAAAACTAGGAATCTCTCCTTCCCTTGTTCTTTCAGTAGTCACCTCTGCCCTTTCCAATAGGCATAATATGATCAGAAATGCCACCCTCTTTCGCACAATTTAACCTCTCATGATGGACAGAAGCTCACATAAGATGGGATCTCTTTTGACTCCTTGCTGAGGTTCTCCATCATTTTACTTCTGGACCTCACAGAAATGAGGATGGGCTGCAGAATCATGGCTCAAGTTTCATCTGACTCAAGGGGTAAATCCCTACCCTGAAGCTGCTGGTTGACAACCCACACATGCTCTAGTTTACACTCATTCCTTTCAAGATAGAAATAGTTAAATAACTTAGGGCTTTTGACACCACATCACGGGTGACAGCTGAGATTGAGAGTATATTGAAGGAAGGAAACTGTCTTCAAACCTCAAAGGTTAGATCCTAGAGTTCTTGCATTCTTAAATAGAGACTGCGAGTGTCCCCCGCCCCCCCGCCACGTCCCGCGTGGTTCAGGGTTCGGGCTCTGGAGGAGGCCGCACACAAATGAAAGAGACTAGAAAATATTAATTTGGAAATATTGGGAGCCAGGCGGGAGCCCAACTCAAGGGGAAGGACTCTGCCTTGCTCTCACCTAGCTATCCCTTTTATTCAGATTTTGGGATACACCCATACCCCTTAGGCAGGCAATTCCAGTAATAGCTCCATGATAGCCCATCAGCAAAGATTTACATAAGACTAAAAGGTGGAAGTTGCTTTAGCTACCTTTGTCTCAACTAAACAGTGGGTGGTTGGCTCTGACCTTTCAGAGCTTCAAGGTTGACCAGCCTTCCGGGCTCCTTGTCCACACCTCTCTGCTAGTGAGGACAATGGGCGGCTTCCAACAAGAGACAAAGTACTTATTAATTCAAACAGCAATCCAGATGTCATTGCTTTCCTATAATGAGCAATGATTCATTATTTTAGCCAAAAGAAATTTTTTACAATCAACCAAATTATTTCTTAAGATGAAATATTAATTATAGGAATGTGAAGTAGTTGTCCCTCAAATTGCTGTATTTCCAAAGGTTTGTGCTATATCATTTCCTGGGGGAATTGTCTTTCTTTCTAAATTGTACTTCCTCTCTGTTTCTGTGTCCTTGAGGAAAGATAACATCTAGTGCAATTAGTCACAAGAACTTACTAGGTCCCCAATTTTGTTATAAATACTGCCTTATACAGCCTTGCCAAAGTCACCAGCCAGGTGTCAGATCTGTGCTATTTGTTTCTCCTGTGTTTCAGTTAATGCCTCTTTCCTGCATTTCATTCTAATTTTGTTTTGCACCTATGAGCTAATCTACATGTCCAGATATGGCATCTCTCTTCCCAATGCCACATCCCCCAGCCACCTCAGAATGTTTCCACTTGGATGGTAGCGCTGACTACCGTCTTGGAACTTTTATCTATCAACAATTAGCATCTTTAATTCCCAAAACTACTCTGGAGTAATGATTACTCACCCCTTCCACTGAGGGTCAGAGAAGTTAATGACTTAATCGAAAGTCACATCACTTGCAAAAGAGTCAAACTGGGAATAGAACACAAATATTTCAGATACCCAAACCTACACTCTTTACAACACATTAGACTGTCTCAAAGGCATGAAAAAGTTACCCCATTAGAAGCTGAACTTAACCTTCCTGCCACCAACGTCTCCGCTGCCATTAGTAGTAGCACCATTTCCCTTCAGTAACTTTGCTTGCTTGCCTTCTGACTTGCACTTCATATTTCACCATATATTAAATACTGAACAATTTTTATCTGCAATGTGTCTCAGATTCATTGCTCCCCAGTCATCATCACCCAGGTACAAGTTTTCTGCATTTCTGACATATATTCTGAGAACAATTTATTAATAATCTTTTTACCTTCAGTCTTTATGCAGCAAACCATGCTTCACAGGTCTGTGTTATTCTTTTCAATGTGCCTAAAGAATGTGTAGTACCTAACCCCATATTTCATCAGTCAATTGGTGAATAGTATTACCATTCTAGTATCTTTCCATATCTTATATTTCCAAGTTATTGAAAATCTCCCTACAGTGGAAGTATGGATCATCAATAAAACCTTGGGAAGATGCAGACAGCAAAGGGATATAGGTGAATGACTGTCAGAAAAGATCTTAGAATCCAAGGACCTCTACCTAGTGGACATTTAGGTATCCACTGGATATCCAGATGAAAACTTCTTTCTCTTTACAGAAAAGAAGAAGCAAAAACAGGTTCCTTACCTTGCTAGAGGCTAATTCCAGCAGGTCATAAATGCAAGAAGTTCATCAAAAGGTTGGTGGACCTTGAGCCTTCAGCAAGGGCTGGAAGATACATATTATTGCCTACTGCGTGGTCAAAAGCATTTCCCCAAAGCTAAATTTACACAAATGATTGTCTGCTGCCAGACAGCTGAGGGCATTTTAATCTACATGTTATTGCCTCCTGCTGGCCAAACAGCTGAACAGCCAAAGGCAGTTCCCCAACCTGACAATGCCTACTGTATACTAAACCTTACCTTTGATATGTATATCTACTTTGTTATAGGGTGAAATGTGGGAATAAAAAGAGCCTTGGATCCAGAGATAGGGAGAATTTAGCTACTACAGCTAAGCTTCCTCTGGCTCCCCCATGGATTACAAATTTATATTATACTCCTAGTCTCTTTATTAATTTACTCGCAGCACCTTCTCCAGATTTCTGAACCCTATCTGCTCAGGTAATGCTGGGAAAGACCCCCGGCATTACCTGAGCAGATATTTGAGACTTTAGGAAGAGAAAGAAAAGGGCCACAGCTCTTTCTCTAAATAGGAAGATGGATTGCTAGATGTCTTTACCTCGGTTCATCTGGAAGCAAAGCCTGAGATAAGAACGTGGCTGTAAGTCTTTAATTGGCGTGAGGAAGTAGGGCTGAAGGAGTAGAAAGAGTGACACACGGAGAAAGAGGAAAAGCCAACATAGGGGCATGTGATCGAGGTGCTGCTGTGGGCAAAGGGGCTTGCTTCCCCAGGACTGCTGAGCAGCACACAGTATGCTCCCAGCATTCTCTATGGAGGACAGAGGCTGCACATTTGTCCATTGGCTTCCACTGCCCACTGGCCAAGGGTTGCCCAGAGGGCATTATCCCCAACCCCCTCCCCACCCCCCCAGTTCCAGGCCCAACCAGCAGGGAGACAGACTGTCTCCCTTAGGTTAGAGAAAGCTCTGAAGCAGAAACAGGGCATCTGGACTCACTTGATTATATCAAACATGTTATAAAAAATACCCCAAATAAAACATAATTGTGTGCCTTAAAATGTAAAATATATATGTAACTTTGTTTCTGAAATTACTATCAATTTTGATATTGCCATTTTTGTTTCATATTTTTAACTGATTTTCTTTTTTAAAGTCCTAAATATTTTTAAGATTTCAAATATTTTAGCCATATGCATACAACAGCCTTGAAACTCAAAAACTGTTCAATAGAAACAAGTAGCTACAATTCTACTCCAGAACCTACCCTTAAAACAGTTGTAAATAGGTACTGAGAATTCATATTTTCTGAAATTGGTATCACAGGCCCTAACACCAGGCAGCAACCATTCCAGTGCAAACAGGAGTGAAACCAGACCAGTGCAGAGCAAGAGGAAAATGATCAGAGAAATAGAATAATAAAAGCAGAACAAATAGAGAGCAGACCAGAAAAGAGATTTCTATCAATTTCACCTGGCAAAGACTCAACAATTTCCCAGGATAATGAAATTATAAATGAATATCAGAATCTTAGAAGAATGATGTAATCATCATAATTCATTTAGTTGTTTCCTTAACTGTTCAAAATTCTGATTCCAATGTGGGTTTATATTTTCAAATTAATCTTTTCAGATTCCTTTATGAAATCCAAGTCAGGAGCCATCCCAGACATTGGTAAAGAAAACTGACAATTGTAAAGGTGTGTTCTTCTACAAACAACTGCCTTAGTAAGGCTTTTTTGGTGTTAATTTAATATTATACTCAGACTGAGGACCCTGTACTAACCATCTTCCCAGTATCCAGTTCACAGGTCTCGCCAACAGTAGTTCTCATGCTCCATCACTGCCGGTAGAGCTTGAGAGATTCATTAACCGTCTCCAAATAAATGAGTCACCTATGGTGCACAACCACGACTCTGTGCACAGAGGGGCCAGGTGAAAAGAAGTGCCGTTGCAAAAACATGTGTGATTCAGAAATTTTCCCTGGAGATTTTGATTACAGTTTCTGTTTGAAACTGCTCTTTCTTTCACCTGTCTTGGATCCTTAACCATTACAGAGATAGCCTTTAACCCATAAAAACAAAAGTCTGTTAAAGCAGAAAATTCTTTTTAAAAAACCCTCATGTGTAAAAGGGTCAAATTTTTAGCCAAGAATTAGAGGTATTAGCCAACATGTATGTGATTAGCGTTATGTCAGGCTACACAATGGAAATTCATTTTTTTAAAATGTTATTTTATTGCTTAAAGCAGTGGTCGGCAAACTCATTAGTCAACAGAGCCAAATATCAATAGTACAACGATTGGAATTTCTTTTGAAAGCCAAATTTTTTAAACTTAAACTTCTTTTAATGCCACTTCTTCAAAATAGACTCGCCCAGGCCGTGATATTTTGTGGAAGAGCCACACTCAAGGGGCCAAAGAGCTGCATGTGGCTCACAAGCCGCGGTTTGCCGACCACTAGCTTAAATTATTACAAATAGTAGTACATATGTCTCTTTTTTTCCCCATTGACTTTCCCCTGGTGTCCCCTAACACATACCCCCACCCCCCGCCCAGTGTGTTGCGTCCATTGGTTATACTTACATGCATGCATACAAGTCCTTTGGTTGATCTCTTACCCTCCCTTCCACCCTCCCCAGCCTTCCCACTGTAGTTTGACAGTCTATTCAATGCTTCTTTGCCTCTGTATCTGTTTTTGTTCATCAGTTTATAATGTTCTTTATATTCCACAAATGAATGAGATCATGTGATATTTATCTTTCTCTTACTGCCTTATTTCACTTAGCATAATGCTCTCCAGTTCCATCCATGCTGTTGCAAATGGTAAGAATTCCTTCTTTTTTACAGCAGCATAGTATTCCATTGTGTAGATGTACCACAGTTTTCTAATCCACTCATCTGCTGATGGGCATTTAGGCTGTTTCCAAATCTTAGCTGTTGTAAATTGTGCTGCTATGAACATAAGGGTGCATAAATTCAATTGGACAAACTTGACTTTCTATCAGGTTTTAAATTCTTTTTTTTTTTTTTTACAAATAAAAGTTGTATATTTTTAAGGTATATACTTGATGTTTTGATATATTTAAACATTGTTAAATAATTACCACCATCAAACTAATTAACATATCTATCACCTAGCTTAATTACCATTTTCTTCTTTGTGTGTAGAATACTTAAAACCTACCCTCTTAGTGAATTTAAAGCATATAATAGTGTTGTTACATTAGATCTGCACATTAGATCTTCACAACTTAGTTATCTGGCATAGCTAAAACTTTGTATCTTTTACAACTTCTACCCATTTCCCCTGCCTTCAAATCTTACCAACCACCATTCTACTCTCTGCTTCTATGAATTTGACTATTTTAGATTCCATATATAAGTGACATCAAGCAGTATTTTTCTTCCTATGTCTGGCTTATTTCACTTAACATAATATCCTCCAGGTTCATCCAAGTTGTTGCGGCATGATTTCATTGTTTTTAATGCTGAATAACATTCCATTATATTATTTTCTCTACCCATTTATCTATCTACAGACAGGTTGTTTCCAGGTCTTGACTTGTAAATAACACTGCAATGAACATGAGAGTGCAGATATCTCTCTAAGATCCTGATTTCATTTCCTTTGGATGTATACCTAGAAGTGGGATGGCCGGATTGTCTAGTGCTTTTATCTTGTAATCTCCTATCTTTTTATAATAGCCATTCTAAGATGTATGAGGTGATATTTCGTCGTAGTTTTAATTTACATTTCCCTGATAATTAGTGGTGTTGAACACCTTTTCATGTACTTATTGACCACTTGCATGTCTTCTTTAGAAAAATGTCTATTCAGGTCCTTTGTCCATGTTTCAATTTTGGTCGTTTTGTATTGGGTTATATTATTTAGATATAAAGATAGAGCTAGAGCTAGAGCTAGAGATAGATGATAGATAGATAGATAGATAGATAGATAAATAGATAGATAGATAGATAGATAGATATTAACCTCTTATCATATATATGGTTTGCCAATATTTCCTACCATTCCATAGATTACTTTTTCACTTTGTTGATTGTTGTTTCTTTTGCTGTGCAGAAGCTTATAAATTTGATGCAATTCCATTTGTTTACTTTTGCTTTTGTTGCCTGTGCCTTTGTTGTCATATCCAAAAAATAATTGCCCAGATGCTTATATTCTAGGGAGAGAGATAAACAAGAAGTGATAAATATAATAAATTAAAAAATGTGGCACATATTAGAAGATGATAATTTGAAAATGAAAAGAAAAGTCAAGTTAAGAGTGATTAGGAGGGACAGGGAGTAGAGCATGTGCAATTTAAAATAGTATGGCTAGAGTAATCCTCATTAAAATAGAGGCATCTGAGAAAAGACTGGAAAAAGTTAAAAAATGTTTTCTCCTTTTTTTTAAAAAAAAAAATGCAATTGTCTCAAATAAAAAGATAGAGATGTTATACTCTTTTGATGTGATGGCCAGAAAACTAAAGAATAAATAATTTAGAAAAAGAATAAATTTTCCTACTGAAATTTGAGTCCATTCTAAAGGAAATACATCTAAGAAGACAGAAAATAAATACAGCAGTGATACACATTGCTCAGTAATTTCAATTGCAAAAAGCTTTCTACGGATTTCTTTTTATCTTTAAACTAGAGGCCCAGTGCATGAAAATTCATGCACTGGAGGGGGGTCCCTCAGCCTGACCTGCCCCCCTCTCACAGTCCAGGAGCCTTCAGGAGCGGAAGGCAACCCAGCGATCAGGGGAAGGCGATTCCCCATCACACCTCTGCTGCTGCCACTGCCGGCAGTGCAAGCCTCATCCGGCCCTGGTTATCTGAGCCTCAGATGGCCCTGGGCGGCTGGGAAGCCGACATCTGAGGCTTGCCTGCGCCTTGGGCCAGCCCTGGGAGGCTGAGCAGCTGCCATCCGAGGCTTGCCTGCACCTTGGGCCGGCCCTGGGCAGCTGGGGGCTGAGGGGGTTGGAGGACTCCAAAGGCTGGCCTTGCTACGCACCTGCCGTCCCAGCGGGGCTGAGGGGACTGGGCGCCACCATCTTGTGGCTGTGGGCGCCACCATATTTGAGGGCGGGGCAGTCAATTAGCATATTCCCTCCTTATTGGCTGTGGGCGTCACCATCTTTGTGACAGTGTGAGGGTCAATTAGCATATACCCTCTTTATTAGATAGGATGCTTGATCAGATGGAAAAGAATATCAAGTTTCAGAATCTCAGCTAGCAAGACGACACCCCAGGAATATACAAAATATAGAAAGGTGGTTTTAGGTTGTGTGGTTGAAATTTGAACTGTTATGATTTTTCTTAAACAAATTAAAATGTTATTGACCCTGATGGCTCAATTGAAGTTTCAGTGTCCCAGAAGATATGTGGTTTATAAAAGCAGTTAACTCATTTGAATCTTTGGATTTATGTGCCTACTGAAATGCTGTTTTATGAATATTTTCAGGATGCCTGGGATTAGTAAATTTTTGAGAGGATGGACCATAACTTTTAATGCTTAGTATTATATACTCTATAGTTCTTTGATATAATAGGGCCTCAAAGTATTTGTTGACTGATATTTACAAATATATAGAGAGGTAAATGTGCATGTCACTTGATTTTTTTAATTTCACTTGGGAAGTTGCAGATGTTTCAGAATACCTATTTAAATAGAGCTAATCATTACAACAGTCTTTACAGTAAGCCAAAATTGCCCTGTAAAGTCTATCCATTGACTTAATTCTGCCCTCCATTGTGAATTAAAGCAATATATGCAACTATTTTATCTTTCATTGACAGTTGCCTATGCTCTAAGAGAAGGCTTTACATATGTTATTTCATTCAAACACCACACTTCATAATTCTCATTTAAGAATTAAGTTGAGCATTAAAAAGGAAGTAACTTTGAAAATTTAAAATAATATAACATTAGGAGGCAGTCTTTTGAAATCCCTTTTCTTCCCTGTTTTACTGTCTAAAGCAACAGTAAGGGCATCCTTGGTGCTTCCTCTGACAACAGAACACTGTGCCCTCCTGGGCAGAGCTTGGGACTGTGGCTGCAGCATCAGCACTACACGTGGCTTGCTCAGGACACCGTGTCCCAATTAGTCATTACTTGCCTAGAAGAACAATAGCAGGATGGGTACAAAGCATCCTTTCTGCTGTTCTAATCTTCATTCAAGATGTCAAATGTACAAAATCCAAAGAGTAATTTCAAATGAAGATAATATAAGAGGAAGTGGGGAAAATGACAAGAAAAAAATCTCTTTCAAATAAATTCTAACTTCCTCCTAATTGCTAGCCATTATCTTGGCTCTGGTACAATTAGTCCCTCTAATAATGTATTAAAATTAAAATAAAGTTTTGTCCTTTAAAAGTCCCAGACAGAACAATTTTCAATATATTTAAAAATTGAATCATTATGCTGTACACCTGAAACCAATAAAATGTTATGGAAATTTTTTAGAAGTCCCATACATAACATTATAATGATTTAAATACTGCAGTTCCTCATTTCATTTGGTAAGCCGTAATATTAAATTAGTGTCCTGGTGTGGATTTGTGCACATTGAAAGGAAATTAATTGGAAGAAATATTTTAATATCACTATTCACCCTTTCTCTATAATAGAAGTGTCAACCAAATTCACTATCGACAATGACAGATCGAAACACACAACTACAATTGGCGCCAGCAAGAGCTTCATATGTATCATGCATGCGTGAGTCAACTTAGCCTTTTATAGATATGGAATAAACTTGTTTAATTAGACCTGCTTTCTGATTTAGCTAAACTTTTTCTAGCCCAGTGAAGTACCCCAACTTATCTTTCAGGTAATTGTCAGCAACACAGCAGTAAATATCAACACAAAGCACATTATTATTGTAGATCACGCAGGGAGAACAAAGGGTAAAATATTTAATTGCAGCAGTGTTTGATTATATTCTGCACAGTGAGAGAACGTGAAGTCATTTTCAAGTTCCATCATTTCTTATTTTCAGTCAGGTCAAGTTTCTAAACTTTCTAAATCTCTGTTTACTGGCTAATGAAAAGAAAATAGGATTCTACTGAGTCTCCTGTCTACCTACTCCAGAACTTCTGTGGGGATCAAATGAGATGAGGCACATGAAAACGCTTCACAAATATTTGGTTAAAGTGTAAAATGTTTGCACCTGGCTATAAAGCAAGTCATGTTCCTGGGCTGAAGAAACTCCAAGGAGGCTAGTCGCTAGGGAGAGGAAGCGGACATTGCTATGTGATGTCATTACCCGGTGCCCACAGAGACCATTTCTGGGCTAAGCTGGGCTGTGGGCCGCATTTTGCTTCATGGGGTCTTGGCAGCATTGGTTGTGATTTGGTGGGCTGTTGCTCCAGGGTGGTGGCAGGGCCTGTATTGCAATTGGGGGCAGCCAAGTGTTGGTTTATCGGCACCATGTCCGTGGTGCAATTTATTTTTAAATGGCCAGTGCACATCATGGCAGCTCCTGCGTTGAGTGTCTGCCCCTTGGTGGTCCGTATACATCATTGCTTCTGATCAGACAGACACAGCCTTTTATATATATAGATAGCTCTTTACAAATTATAAAGCACTTTTTAGATACATGGTACAGACCAGGGGTGGGCAAACTTTTTGACTCGAGGGCCACAATGGGTTCTTAAACTGGACCGGAGGGCTGGAACAAAAGCATGGATGGAGTGTTTGTGTGAACTAATATAAATTCAAAGTAAAGGAGCGGAGGGGAGAGCAAGAGAACCGGATAGAACAGCCGGATCCGGCCCACAGGCCGTAGTTTGCCCAAGGCTGGTATAGACTCTGAAAGCTGGAGAGGCACCTTAAAAATTAATGAGATCAATCTCATAATCTCCTTTTATTCTTACAATAATCCTATGTGACTTTATGTAAGTATTTTTCCTATTTTATCATTGAGAATGAGAACATGGGGACAGTCACACACTTTTCTAGACCACAGAGATGAGAAGTGGGGAAATTAGAACTAACACCAGGCTTCTGAGTCCTGGTCCAGAGCCTCTTCTAAAACATCATGCTGTCATTCCTCTCAGCAGTGCCTGCTAAGAAATTTGTTATTTACCTCAATGAATTTTTTAGTTTTATCCCTTTAAGTGCTGGATATTGGTCATCGTTGTGAATACTCATTATTGTTACTTAAAACATTATACTTTTATATCCTCAGAAAATAACTTTATGGAAGGATTTAAGCAAAACAAACAAACAACAACAAAAACTCTTGACACAGACAACACTGTGGTGATTACCAGAGGGCAAGGGGGTGAGGGTAGGGGTAGTGGGAGGTAGAAGAGAGTAAAGATGGGATAAATGGTGATGGAAGGAGACTTAACTTTGGGTAGTGAGAAAATAATACAATATATAAATGATGTATTATAGAATTGTATGCTTGAAACCTATATAATTTTAGTAACCAATGTAACCCCAATAAATTCAATAAAAATACTTAAAAAAAGAAAATAATTTTGTTTTTTATCTTGTTCCAAAGTACAACAGCAAATGATTATAAGAATACTAGAGGCCCAGTGCATGAAATTTGTGCATGGGTAGGACCCCTAGGCTTGGCCAGTGATCAGGGCCAATCAGGTTCCCTGCCTCCCTGCCTCCTCCTTCCCTCACTACCCACACACCACCACCCCACCTCCTCTTTCCCTTGTCCCTCAGCGCCCTGCCACCGCCGCTGGTCACCTGACATGTTCTGCACCACCCCCTGGTGGTCAGCGCACATCATAGCGAGCAAACTCCCAAGGGGGACACTTTGCATATTAGCCTTTTATATATAGAGATGACCAAAAAAAAAAAAGTGTGATGAAAAATGCTGAGACTGAAAATTAAAATTTTTATTTTAGTGTTAAATACATTTAAGTTAGACTCTTATTTGGTTGAAGGTGTCAAAAGGTGCAAACTTACAGCTATGAAATAAGTCATGGGGATGTAATGTACAGCATGGTGGCTATAGTTAATAATGCTGTACTGTGTATTTGAAAGTTACTAAGACAGTAGGTCTTAAAAGTCCTCATCACAAGTAAAAAAAACTTGTAACTATGTGTGATGACAGATGTTGATTAGACTTATTGTGGTGATCATCTTGCAATATATACAGATAACAAATCATTACATTGTACACCTGAAATTAATATAATGTTACTAGAGGCCCGGTGCATGGGATTCATGCACTGGTGGGGGGCATGGCCTGCGAGGATTGGTCCGCTGTGGGAGCGCCGCTCATCCCCGTCAGCTGAGTGGTGCTCCCACTGTGGAAGCACACTGACCACCAGGGGGCAGCTCCTGCATTAAGCATCTGTCCCCGTTGGTCAGTGCGCATCATAGCAACTGGTTGACCAGTCGTTCTGGTTGTTCCGCCGTTCAGTCACTGAGCTTTTATTATATAGGATATGTTCATTTTATCTCAATCAAAAAATTTAAATAACTTAAAGTACTAAAAATAAGCCTCTTGTTTGGAATTATGACATAGGATCAAATGAGGTTTCAAGTCTATATTGTGTTGAACATCTACTATGTTTTTCGCTGAATGCTACCCTGCAGGAAAGCAGTTTGGTTAGGAGGAGGGGAAGATATATGATGGATGACTTAGATGGAAGGGTTTGATCTTCAAGGGTCTATAGATGCAGGTTTGAATCCCAGTTTACCTCCCTGTGCCTCAGTTTCCTAGCCTGTAAACTGGTCATAATACCCACTTCACATGATATCTGACATACTCTCCACTCCACTCGCTCCAATTCATGCTCTGTACTGCTCTGCCCCTTTCTCGGCTGACCCTTAAGGATTGCATTACCCAGGCTAACAAGCCTGTGCCCTCCCTAGTTCCAGCCAATGGGAGGCACTGTTGGGAGATGGGAAGGATGGAAGGAAGGAAGAAAGGAAGGAAGGGGAGTAGGCATTGGGGGAAGTTATTACTGTTGCTCCCTCCTTTTGCAGGGGCCTCCCTTGACTACAGCTCAAGTTGAACATAACAGTTCCAACTCTGAAATCAGACAGTTCCAACTGTCCCTCCCATGGCCCTTTATGCCAGGAACTGACAATGACTTTCTACTGTGCTAGTTCTGGGATGCTACAACCTTCATTTCTTGTTGGTTCCTTTTATCCTGCCCACCCCTCTGTAAATAGTTCCTTCCTACAATATGCCTTCAAAACTCCTACCTAAGTGTGCCACCTGTTTCTTGCCAGGACTTGTGTTGATTACAGTGCTCAAGAAATACTGGTAATTATTATCATGAATCCTAAACTTTTAAACTCTTCCATTGATTTTATACATTTGGAAAACATGGTCACAAATGAATGGCAGAGAAGGTCATGGGAGGATCCTATAGAAAACAGGCATTGGAGATAGCAGGGCTATCTGACTGCAACATCTGTGACCCCATTGATTGCCAGGGCCAAAGTTGATTCCGTTGATCTGCCTGGCTAGACTGACCCCATCCTCACCACTCTTTGTGCATCCCTCCTGAAGCTGTGCACCTGCTGGAAGAACCAAACCTTCCTCCATAGAGGAGGATCATCTTTGGTTAAGAATATTAAGAGATGGCCCAAGCTCACATAACTAAGTGTGAAGATGAGGACTTGAAACCTGGCCTGACTGTCCCCCACATCTAGCTCATCCTGATGACATCCTGATGCTCTCCAGAGGCCCAACTTAAAATCCTATAGAAATATCCACTACAAATATGATCAAAGTTACCTCTTGCTCAAGAAATGCATCATACTGTAGTAAAGAATAGAAAGAAATTGGTACATTTTTTACAAAGGGTCAATGATAGATACTACAAAAAAATATAATCCTCTACTGAATGATATTTGCATCTCCTTATACTCAAGTAATTAACAAATGCATGAGACCCAACTACAGCTCAGGTTGAATGTGATTCAAGCAAGAAAAGCCACCAAACAAATTAATTTGTTTGGATTTTAAAAAAAATTATCTTTATTGTTTAAAATTCCAGGACAGCCAAAACCGGTTTGGCTCAGTGGATAGAGCGTCGGCCTGCGGACTGAAAGGTCCCAGGTTCGATTCCGGTCAAGGGCACGTAACTTGGTTGCGGGCACATCCCCAGTGGGAGGTGTGCAAGAGGCAGCTGATCGATGTTTCTCTCTCATCGATGTTTCTAACTCTCTACCCCTCTTCCTTCCTCTCTGTAAAAAAATCAATAAAATATATTTTTTTAAAAAATAAATAAATAAAAAATAAAATGAAATAAAACTCCAGGACAAACGAAATAAGAAGAGATAGGAACCCTAGGAAGATGTTCAAAATAAAAATCCAGTGATTTACACTAATATGCAACATGTATATTCAGTAAAAATATTATAATTCTATTTCTTCTGGAATATTGACACATTAATTAATGTAAGAAAGAAAAATATTATATTAGAAAGATGACTAGGAAATAGGAGACCATGGGAACATGAGCATCATAATAAACAATTACATTATTTTCATTAAATATATAGGGCAAATCACTGATCTCAAAGGAAATACAAACTGAAATATTTGGTGTAAACCCTGAATATAAAGAATTTTTAACAAAGTAAAGTAAAAATTAGATATATCTTTCATGCTGAAGCACATTTTAAGTATCTCCCAACATTTTTAGACATTTCTGCTTAATAATAAATTCCCTTGTGTATCTTGTAGAAAACTAGTGGAACTTGTAGGAGGATGGAGAAAAACAAAGGTACACTGAGAAATCATCAGATAAACATTATTTCCTTTATATCTAGTCTGCCTCTCAGAAACTACTCAAACCTCTCCATAGCAATTTATTATTCAGTCATTAACCAAAAAAATAAAAAATTATGGAGTGCCTAAAAAGCAAGTGTGTTAAGAACAAAAACTGCAAACAAAACAGTGTCTGACCTTATGCTCATGCAAGTCTCAATCTGGTGGGGAAAAGGAACATGAATGGCACAAAGAAGTACATAATTACATTCTGAGGTAACGGCAGCGAAAGACAATAAGACAGTCTTCAAAGAGCATGTAACCCAGGATCCTCATGTAGACTGTTGAGTCAAGGAAAAGCAACTAGAGAAATGATAAGTGACCTCTTTGAAGAGAAAAATCAGGTTTAAGTATACAATTGAGAAGAGAAAAAAATCCTGGCAGAGGTAACCGGCAAATGCAGGAGGGAGGAGGGAGCATGTGTGCTCCAGGCCCTAGTGACAAAGTGCAGGAAGCTAGGGCATGGGAGAATAAAAAGGTAAGCATGAGCCAGATCCGATGAGAACTTGAGATCAGGTATTAGAATTTTTTTAAATTTATCTTTATTGTTGAAAGTATTACAGATGTTCCCTTCCCCCACCCCCCAATAATCCTCTCCATCCCGCTCCCGCCCCCTACCAGGCCTTCACTGCACTATTGTCTGTGTCCATGGGTTATGCATAGATGCACATAAGTTTTTTTTGTGTTTTTTTTAAATATATTTTATTGATTTTTTACAGAGAGGAAGGAAGAGTGATAGATAGTCAGAAACATCGATGAGAGAGAAACATCGATCAGCTGCCTCCTGCACACCTCCCACTGGTGATGTGCCCGCAACCAAGCTACATGCCCTTGACCGGAATCGAACCTGGGACCCTTCAGTCCACAGGCCGACGCTCTATCCACTGAGCCAAACCGGTTTTGGCTGCACATAAGTTCTTTTGTTAATCTCATCCCACTGCCCCCTCCCTCTGAAATTTGTCAGTTTGTTCCATGCTTCCATGTCTCTGGATCCATCAGTTTATTTTGTTCATTAGATTCCACATATAAGCGAGATCATGTGTTACTTTCCTTTATCTGACTGGCTTATTTCACTTAGCATAATATTCTCCAGGTCCTTCCATGCAGACTCAAAGGGTAAGAGCTCCTTCTCTTTTACCGCTGCCTAGGATTTCATTGTGCAAATGAACCACAGCTTTTTTAGGTAATGGAATTTTCCAACGCTTCCTGGCAAGTTCTAATGTATGGCAAGTTTCTAGAACCAGTAAAAACCACTGTATTAGACAATACTTTCAAAAAACGTTTCAAGTTAGCACTTATCCATTTAATCTATCAGTTTATTTTTACAAACAGCAAAAACAAGTAATGTATCAATTAAATTTCATGGAATAATTGGTTGTTGGGACTTGGTGTCTACAGACCTGGGCCCCTCCGTGCAAGGTGGTTGGAGGCAGGAGCTGAACAATATCTGATCTGCATTTGGCAAAGGTCACTGGCTTCACTGTGGAGAATGAGTTGGAGGGGCAGAGGGGGCAGCGCCCAGTTAGGAAATGATGGCGGTAGTCTAGGAAAGAGATGATGATATTTGCTCTCTTTGCCCCTTGGTTTTCTTATCTGTACTTAAAAGACAGGGAGCTGGACTGGATGATCCCTAATGACCCTTTCTGTTTAAACAATCAGACGCAAAGGACAGCATTTGGTAGAAGAAGGCTGTATCACAGTCCCATGCACATCCCTGGAATGGTGAAATAAAAGTTTGGGGTGCTCAGTAGATAGATTTCCTATTACTCGCAAGCAGCATCAAATAATGCAGTAACAACTAATAGCTTTTAAATGCCTTGACCCTGTATCTTCCTCTAGCTATTGACACTTTCTCTCTGCTCCCCATCAAAACTGTTTGAAATACAGCCTTCACCCCTTCACCGTAATTACAGGCTGATAGGCACCTTGTTAAGTCTGGAGATTGTGAAAATAGTGTTCTTGGCTAGAAAAGACTATAACCTTGGTTTAAAACCTAGCATAATATTGTTTTAAATGTTTTCAAATTCTACTTAACCAGGGTGATAATGCTGGAAATTAAACACATTCAAGAAATAACTAGGATGAAGGGAGTAATAGCCAAAGTTTATAGTATTTCAGGCATGATTCTAACTGCTTTATATGCATTAGTTCAATCCCCAAAACAAATGCTATAATATTTTTTTTAATATATTTTACTGATATTTTACAGAGAAGAAGGGAGAGGGATAGAGAGTTAGAAACATCAATGAGAGAGAAACATCGATCAGCTGCCTCCTGCACACCTCCCACTGGGGATGTGCCCGCAACCAAGGTACATGCCCTTGACCGGAATCGAACCCGGGACCCTTCAGTCCACAGGCTGACGCTCTATTCACTGAGCCAAACCGGTTTCAGCTGCTATAAGATTTATTATTGCTGATAACCTTATTCTCATTTTGTACTTGTGAGCACTGAGGTACAAATAACTTAAATAAACATCTCAGCATAAAGAACTATAAATGGGAGCCCAGGATTTAAAACAAGACAGTTGAGCATAATAGCCAATATTTTTAGCCTCCACCTTACTGGCTCTCTATGGAAGTCTCTAAATTATTAATTAGTTCAGGTCTAATTTATTAGATTTTCCTTCATTTTGCAAAATAAATGAACTGAATCCAAGAAAACAATACTACCTGAAAATTTCAACATATTAAATATTTCTGGGATCAATGAATCATCCATTTACCTTAAAATTCATTGAATCTTCCTCAGATTTAGATGTTTCATCTTATTGTGCAATTCAAAAATAATAACCACCCAAAACCAACGGATCACCAGACATGAAAGAGAACTGAAATTCATTATTATAGCCAAGAAATGGAAGCTACCCAAGTTGCCCATCAATAGACAAGTGGATAAAAAAAAATCTGTTATACATATGCACAATGGAATACTATTTGGCCATAAAAAAGAATGAAATATTATCTTTTACTAGAGGCCTGGTGCACAAAATTCGTGAACGGGCTGGGTGGGGGGGATGTCCCTCAGCCCAGCCTGCACCCTCTCCAATCTGGGATCCCTCTCACAATCCAGAACTGCTGGCTCCCAACTGCTCGCCTGCCTGCCTTCCTGATTGCCCCTAACCGCTTCTGCCTGCCAGCCTGATCACCCCCTAACCACTCCCCTGGCAGCCTGATTGAGGCCTAACTGCTCCCCTGCCAGCCTGTTTGCCCTCCCCTGCCAGCCTGGTCACCCCTAACTGCCCTCCCCTACAGGCCTGGTTGCCCCCAACTGCTCTCCCCTGCAAGCCTGGGTCCCCCCCAACTGCCCTTCCCTGCAGGCCTGGTCACCACCAACTTCCCTCCTCTGCTGGCCTGGTCACCCCTAACTGCCCTCCCTTGCAGGCTTGATTGCCCACAACTGCCCTCCCTTTCAGGCCTGGTCCCTCCCAACTGCCCTCCCCTGCTGGCCATCTTGTGGTGACCATCTTGTGTCCACATGGGGGCAGCCATCTTGTGTGTTGGAGTGATGGTCAATCTGCATATTACTCTTTTATTAAATAGGATAGAGGCCTGGTGCATGGGTGGGGGCCAGCTGGTTTGCCCTGAAGGGTATCCCGGATCAGGGTAGGGGTTCCCTTGGGGTGTGGGGCCGCCTGGGTGAGGGGCCTGTGGTGGTTTGCAGGCCAGCCAGGCTCCCTGGCGACCCAAGTGGAGGCCCTGGTATCTGGGATTTATTTATCTTTTATAATTGAAACTTTGTAGCCTGGAGTGGAGCCAAGCCTTCTGCTCCCTCCGTGGCGGCAGCCATTTCTGTTGCAATTTATTTATCTTCTATAATTGATACTTTGAAGCCTTAAGTGGAGGCCAAGGTAGGCCAGGGTGTGCAGGAAAGCTTGGTTTCCTCCATCGCCAGGGCAACCGTGGCCTCCTGCTCTCTCCAGTTCCATGGCTGCCGCCATTTTTGTTGGGATTTATTTATCTTCTATAATTGAATGTAGCCTTAAGCGGAGGCCTGGGCCGGCCAGGGTGTGCGGAAAGCTTGGCTTCCTCCATCGCTGGGGAAACCTAAGCCTCCCTCCTGCTCTCTCTGTGGCCGCAGCCATCTTGGTTTGGTTATTTTGCATACTTGCTCCTGATTGGCTGGTGGGCGTGGCTTGTGGGTGTAGCAGAGTGATGGTTAATAGCATATTACTCTTTTATTAGATAGGATGCTAGCATGGATGGACCTAGAGGGTATTATGCTAAGTGAAAGAAATCAGACAGAAACAGATAAATACCATATGATTTCACTTGTATGTGGTATCTAAAGAACAAAAAGCAATAGACTCAGATACAAAGAACAGTCTGATGTTTGACAGAAGGGAGGATGATTGGAAAACTGGGTGAAAAAAGGTGAAGGGATTAAGTAGGACAAATTGGTAGTTACAAAATAGTTATGGAGATGTAAAATACAGCCTAGAGAACATAAATAATAATGTAATAACTATGTATGGGGCCAAGTAGGTACTGGAAATACTGGGGGGACCACTCTGTAAAGTACATAATTGTCTAACCACTATGTTATACATTTGAAACAGATATAGAATAACATTAAATGTAAACTGTAATAAAAAAAATTTTTATTGTAAAACTGTATGGTGTCAGGTGGGTACTACACTTATCAGATGATCACTTTGAAAAGTTATATAAATATCTAACCATTATGCTGTATACCTAAAAATAATATAATATTGAATGTCAACTGTAATTTAAAAAAAATTTAATTTTAAATAAAAAATAAAAAAGAATTTTAATATTATAAAACTAAACTTACTAACCCAACAATAGACTGCCTAAGCAGTGTACCAATGAATTCTTAGCTGAATTCTGTTAACAATCTCAATATAGGGTTTTTATAGAAAAAACACACAATTGATATTAAAAATCCAATAAGTGAAATGGAAAGGAAATCTCATAAATAATATTTTGTGAGACATGTGAACTAGAACAGATGTTTTCCCCAAAATTATTATAATTCCCCTGATTTTCTGCAAGCTATTTTCTTAACTACTTTTGTAATGTTAACTACTTCAAACTTATGTGCACCATTTAAGAAGGGGAAAAAAGAAAGGTATTTAACTTGTTTTCTTTCTGCCTTATCCAAATGTTGAAGTTCCCATTCCCCAATTCTAAATCTTTACTTAAGCTAGGGATGAGAACAGTTCTATTTCTTGCTCTCAAAATGAGATCCTTCAACAAAACAGACATGACTCAATCTTCCAATTGCTTGCTGAGTATCATAGGGGACATGCTGTCTACTAAAGCTTATAGGGCACAAGGATTCTGCTTATTTAGTCACCCTTTGTGTAAGTGCCTGGTGAGTACTCTAGAGAACACATGATTTACTAGCATTGACAGTATATAGTGACGGTCCCTGCTTCCAAGATGTTTGTAATATGCTATGCTTAAGTGCTCTGTCTTAGCAGCTGTATTTATGGTACTAGAGACTGAAGATATTGGCAAAGAGCTTCAGTGGAGGCTTATAAATAAAATAAAAAATAAAAAAAAAACATGAAAACTAAATACAATAGCCTTCAAAATAGACTTTTCACTTAGAAAAATTCCTAATAGTCTTGCTATCTGACTACTGGACCTAAAAATAATCCTAACCTAATGACAAATTCCTAAATCTAGAAACTAAGCCACATTTAATGTCCAATGGCAAGTGCACTCAAAACAGTAACTTCCGGGGTGCACTTTCAGTTTATTATCATAATTATTATATTTGTAGTACCATTTTATGGATAAGGTTCTGTTTTTAAAGGAAGGGAAAATAGAGTGGGCTACACTAAAAAAAAAATTAGAATAAAATCTTAGAAATTGTAAATGACATTTTGTAGAACAGCAGCACATAGTAGTTGACCTGAAGAACAAAAGTTACCCTAACAGTGACTGAAAAGCCAGACAGGTCTCCCGACTTCTGGCCTACTCTGTATTCTTTAAGTCCGAACAAAAGCTGAACAGTGGATTATAGAAGGAAATGATGAGTCACATTAGACTCTGCAACACCATTCTCAACACTGGAGTGAAGCTGGTGACAGTGGCAAGCAATGATAGCTGAGAGACTGCTGATACTGCAATGGATGTACCATTAGGGGTAAAAGGTATGTTGCCCCAAATTAAAGAGAGTGAGCTCTAAAAGGTTACCCTTGCTTATGGACACATTATTTCCCACTAACCAAAATACAGAGATAATGGGAAAGGCCAGCACTAATGCATGCCTCATTTGGCCATTTCTTACGGTCTTAGACTTGAGATAATGTAATAGGTCATCTTTTATAAACAACAAAACAATTTAACTTCTAACAGAATTTAGCATATTACCAACTTTTATCACACTGTCAGAGAAGCAGTACTGATTTTAGAGTTTGCTTCTAGAACAGGGGTGGGCAAACTTTTTGACTCAAGGGCCACAATGGGTTCTTAAACTGGACTGGAGGGCCGGAACAAAAGCATGGATGGAGTGTTTGTGTGAACTAATATAAATTCAAAGTAAACATCATTACATAAAAGGGTACGGTCTTTTTTTTTTATTTCAATAGTTTTATTCATTTCAAACATTTTAACAAGAAGAATGTAAACACTAATTATTATAATTTGAAACTTCAAAAAATGGAGGAATCATAGCACAATAACATACCTTCTATTGAAGATGGCAAAGGCAAAATAAAATTGCCTAACAAAGGAAAGGTACAAAAGCCTTTCAAATTAAACTTAAATATAATAAAATAATTTAAAACTAAAACAAATAGGAAAGAACAAAATGTGTAAACAGTAAATTAAACATTTTCTTTAGTGCAACTTCCAAATTATGCCCGGGACATAGATGTAGATGGCAATGTAGACTGGGTTGAAAGGTTTTTGGTCTTTAAAACATCAACTTCAGTGGGAACAGTGTTGTTGGTCTCCTTTTTAGCTAATGCTCTGATACTGTGCTCTCCAGGGGCGTGTCTCCCTACATCACCACGATAACGTGTCTACGCATTCCCAGGGTGATGTCGGGGGACGTGTCCGCGGGCATTACAAGGAGCCTCTGGAAGATTGAGAGATTGTTCCTTCTACTGAATGGGCGGATATAAATCCGCCCACTCAGAAGAAGGAGCTGCGGTCGTGTTTCCCAACGTTGCCATGTTAACACTGCTGCTGGTGAAGGAGCGGAGGGGAGAGCAAGAGAACCCTCCGCTCTTTCGACTCCGCGGGCCGGATAGAACAGCCGAACGGGCCGGATCCGGCCCACGGGCCGTAGTTTGCCCACGGCTGTTCTAGAATCATCTGTATCAGAATGATGATGATATGTTTGTTAAAATGATAGATTCTTCCTTGGTTGGTGTGGCTCAATTGGTTGGAGCATCATCCCATTCACCAAAAGTTTGCGGGAGGCAACCGAATGATGTCGATGATGTTTCTCTCTCATCTCTCTCTCTCTCTCTCTCTCTCTCCCCCCCCCCTCCCATCTCTCTCTCCAAAATCAATTTTAAAAATAAAAGAATTAGGAGATCATCAAAAAAAAAAAAAAAAAAAAGGTAGGTTTCCAGGCCAACTGGATTAGGATTTCTAAATCACTTGATTTGGTGCAGTAGCTCAAATCTGAGAAGCCCTGGAGGGCACCTCTTACCTCTTGCCTACCTTTAAATTCTGCCTCACCTGCTGTGAATTCCTTTGAGTCAGTAAACAAACGTTTAAAATGCTGCAAAAAATCACTTATGTCCTCCTACGTTTTATCCTGAACAGTTTTTAAAGCTTGATTTCTAGTTCTCAGAGCCTAGGGTACTACTGTTTTAAGTGTTTTCAATTTTTACTTGAACTGGGATGATAGTGCTGGAAATTAAACACTAACAGCTAGGACCAGGGGAGTAAGAGCTGGAGCTTACAATTTACGAGGCATTATTCTAACTGCTTTATAGGCATTAACTCAATTCCCAAAATAAATGCTATAGCATTTATTATCACTGGTAATATCATCCCCATTTTGTGATTGTGGAAACTGAGGTTATAAGTTATAAAGAACTAGTAAGTGGGAGAACCAGGATTCAAATAAAAATAGTTGATCAGAAGAGCCAATATTCTTAACCACCACTCTACTGGCTCTGTGTGGAAGTCAGCAGGATTTAGTGACTGATTGTATATGAATTGCAACATCAGGGGTGAAACTTGGTTTCTGGATTAAGATATAATCTTGATGCATGCTTTTTGAGAGAAACATAATTGCTAACATGTTCAGTGGCACATACAGAATGGTTTTCATGTAACAATGAACATTTTTAAAGAAATTGCAGATTTCTAGTACCAACCAATGTGGAGTGAGCCCAGTACTGGTTACAACCATAAACTCTGGAGAAAATATAAAAAGCAGCTATTTGAAAACTCTGAAAAAGAAAAAAAAAAACAATAGAAGGACAATTAGGAAAAAGCTTGGAAAATGACCAAGCAGCAGTGAGTTTTCTGGGGTGTTTCCCCTCATTTATCTCTAGGCTGTACCCAAAAGCGGGCCAGTCCCAGAACTGTGTAACAAGCACGGACAGTGAAAACCCCAGGAAGAACACCCTCTCCCTAGCTAGGGAACCAGAAAGAAGATGGCACCTGCATGCTGGTGAGTGGGCCGAGAGTCCCCTTTTCCCTCTCTCTTCTTTTCTCTCATGGCTTTCCTGAGACCAGGCCCATTGTAATGCTCCCTGCTCTCAGCCCAGCCTGAGCTCCCTCCGGTGAATTTCCCAGATGCCCAACAAAGCTCATTTCTTCTGATCTTCAGGTCCCACTCATGCCTGGGTATCTCCTAGAACTCAGCAACAACTTTCAATCAGCCGTCTTCTTTGACATTCTTTCAAATTGCTTTGACTTGCCTCTCAAGGCATGTCGACCTACCTTTGACTTGAATTTTCAGGGACAACCTGTTACTCCAGAAATACAGACATTTCACTTTAATTCAAAAACAATTTCCTCCTAACAATTACTCATTCTGTTCAGATGTGTTGGAGGCAGCAAAGTGACAATGGAAAGAAATCAGGCTCTAAAAGACTCAGCCATCATAGGTAACTCAGCTTCTTCCCTTTTAAGTTTGGAAAGACAGAAGAAGAGAAAGCAGCAGAAAATGAGGTGGCAATAGTAAAACGAGAGCGGAAAGGCAGGAAATCATGGAGTGTTTTGAGTGTCCCTGAATTCTGTTCAGAGATTTTGCTGACATTTTTGAAATAGCCAATACATTTCTCATCTATCTACACAGTTTTCTTAATTTAATTAAATGCCAACTGACTCTTCAATTGGGAGTTTGTTCAATTCTGATGCACAGTGAGCCATCTGATCCTGGCGGGGGGCCAGCAGTGCGAGAAAAGCATTTCACAAAGAAAACTGCTTGGATGTGAATGTCCCCAGGACAGTTCTCAAAATTACGGTTCTAAATGAACCTCTCAGCTTTGGGTCCTACTAGACAATGCCAAATTCTCAGAAAACAAAATCATTAAGATAGAATGGATACTGAGAGAGTTCATCTAAAATATGTATTTTACAAAGACAGAAGGTAGAAGGCTCACGTCACAGTTCCAGGAAAACCTTCAGCTCACTTGCACTGTTGGGAAGATCAGAACTTCTCTACCTTACTCAGAAAAAAGGAGGAGCTGATGTGAAAATCACTGACAGGAATATTTAGCAAAATAAAAATCTAGGAAGGAATATGACCTTAGATAAGAATGTAAATTCCCTGGGCTCGGTTTCCTCATTGTTAAAATAAGATGGAAGTGAGACTCTTTCACTTCAAGAAAAATGATCCACTGTCTCTTCCCTTTTCATTCCTTCCACAACAGTGATTTCTTAAAGTCCTTAAATGCACCTTGGTTTGTATTTAACAATTACCCCCATCTATGCAAACAATTTAAATCTTAAGTTCTTTGCACATTTTGGATTTAAGTGGAGGAGATATATTTTATAGCAATAAAAATATTGGAAATTAAAATATACACAACACGTTCAAAAATGAAATGCAATAATAGCATTTTTTTTTCATTCAAAGCTTAGGGGTGGGGCGGGGGGGGGGGGGGAAGCCCAGAAGAAGATTTGCAAAATATTAAAAGTGTCTTGCTATGTATGGGGAACTTGTGGGTAATTCATACATTTTCTTTATTCTGTTTTCTAAATTACCTTCAATATCCCTGTATAGCTTCTATTATCAAAAACAGAAAATAAATTTGTTTATAAAAAAGGGAATGGGAAAATAACCTATTTTGTATATCAGCTAGGAAGTATTCTTTTTCATATAGAATGTGTTCATTGAAATGCTACCTGCATAACTGTTCTAATTCTCTTCTATTATGTGACATTTTCTATTTTTTAAAACAAGTGTCTGTGTTTTAAGAAAAAATTGAGATTAATCATGCTTCAATTTAGACTGAAATTAAGGATTGAAGGATAAAAAAAATGTTAAACAGTAAAAAAAAAAAAAAAAAAAAAAAAAGATTGAAGGATGTGTACAACCTGAAAATAATCTGGTACTTTGAGTTATGAGCATCACTAGTCAGGACAAAGCTTCTTTGACTTAGTTGGCCTACACAAGCAAAGAGGATTTTTCTAAACTAAAGGGGTCTCTGTATCTATATAGGAAGAGCCAAAGAGTCAAGGAATTGGGGGCAGGGGCTTGATAAAGAACACACCTCATGCCCAGCTGGTGTGGCAATGGTTGAGTGTCTACCTGTGAACCAGGAGGTCACAGTTTGAATCCAGGTCAGGGCACATGCCTGGGGTGCAGGCTCAATCCCCAGTGTGGGGCCTGCTGGAGGCAGCCAATCAATGATTCTCTCTCATCATTAATGTTTCTATCTCTCTCTCCCTCTCCTTTCCTCTCTGAATTATATATATATATATATATATATATATATATATATATATATATATATAAAATTATATATAATTATATAATTATATAATTATATAATTATATGTGTGTGTGTATACATATATATATATACTTTTTTTTTAAATATATTTTATTGATTTTTTTTTTTACAGAGAGGAAGGAAGAGTGATAGATAGTCAGAAACATCGATGAGAGAGAAACATCGATCAGCTGCCTCCTGCACACCTCCTACTGGGGATGTGCCCGCAACCAAGTTACATGCCCCCGACCGGAATCGAACCCGGGACCTTTCAGTCCGCAGGCTGACGCTCTATCCACTGAGCCACACCGGTTTTGGCTATATACTTTTTTAAAAAAAGAACACACCACATAACCATGTCAATCACAGCAAGGACAAATGAGACTCCCAGGCAGGTTCTGAACCATGAAGTCAGTACAACGAGCTTTTGAGCACTCTTCCTCAGACAGAGGTGGGGATGTGACAGCAGAAGACATGGGCAAAAAGGATGACTGGAGAAGTGAGGTCCTCTCCAAATGTAGGGGTCTCTGGATTCCTGAAGGGCTCTCCTTTCTCCCACCAGGCAGTTAACTCCCCAATGCCAAGAGTTATCTCTAACTCATCTCTATGGCCCTCAGAATGCCTTGAACATGACATCTGTGTTTTCCACTGTCAACGCTGACAACCCTTCTGGGAGAAATGCAGGCTTACTTGTCAGAATCAAATGTAGGAAGATAATGGACTTAGGTAAAGTATATAATTAATTAAACTAGAGGCCTGGTGCATGAATTTGTGCCAGAGGTCGGGGGAAGGGCCATGGGAGGTTGGCTTCTGGCCCCAAGGAAGGGGAAGGGGCCATGTCCGCCGCCACCCACCCCTGGTTCCCCATCCCAGCCTGGGGCCCAAAGGCCCCGCGGTGTTGGGAGAGGAGGCGACAGTCCCCAAGCTGGGCACAGAAAGAACAGATGCCGACACCGCCCCACCGCCACATGGTTCACTGCCTCCCCCTCCTCCTTCCCTCACTGCCACACCACCACCACAGCGGGCAGCCCCTGGGGAAGGGGGGGGGACAGGAGTGAGACAAACCCTTGTGTCAAGGGCTGATTTTCAATAGATTGCAGCGAGGGAGCTGCTCTGCTACTTAGAAAACCCTGACCCAGAAGCAGGTCTCTACGAATGGTTTACAACCAGGGGCTGATGGGGGCCAGCCAGCCAGGGGGAGAGGCCACAGGAGGTTGGCTGTGGGAGTGCACTGACCACCAGCGGGCAACTCCTGCACTGAGTGTCTGCCCCCCGTAGTCAGTGCATGTCACAGCGATTGGTTGACGGGTTGTTCTGGTGGTTTGGTCGTTCGGTCGTAACGGTCACTTAGGCTTGTATATATAGATAGATGTTTCAGCACATCTGTCTGTGATAAATTGATGCATTATCTCCCCAACAAGGATCAATCTGCCTCAGGGACCAGACAGGCTTAGGACTGATTTAGGGAAGAAAAAGAGGCAAATATTAAATCCATCAAATGGGGCCCCTGATAGAAGGGAAGCCAGCCAGAGGGAACTAGTTGGCGCCAGTCCTCCTGAAGGGTATTCCTTTCCCACTGAACTCTGTAGGCGATTTTTAAAAACAGATCTACAAAAATTGACAGAAATTTGACAACCTAATGGTTGACAAGAAAGAAAATATTTCAAATTCAATAAAAACAGAAACAGAGGAAACACTTTGTTTTTATGTGATGTCCTAAAGCAACCAACTCTGAAAGCCTTTTACTAAGAAGAGACAAAAAATTATCAAAATAAAAGCAGATGTAAGCCATTTCACAGTGAAACTCTCCGTTTTCCCTAGTGTATTCATGACCTTCCTAAGCAAGAATCAAAAACATTTGGTCCATGAGGAAATTTGTCCTCCAGCAACCTGGGTTCACCCTCCGAGCTTAGAGTAGAGCTGGAACAGTGAGGAGATATTTTGAACCAACTCTGATTTATACCCTTTGAGTTATACATCAGTGAAGTGTTTTTGTTCCCTGTGCCATTAAGAACCAGGTTAGCTGATGGGCACTGTGGCCACTAGAACTAATGGGGCCCTGTATTTTTAAAAATATTGAAAAATAAAAGGATGTGGATGTTGAACGGCCATTGGCTTTTAAGATTAGTTATAATTTAGAAATTATAGTGGGTACATTTTCTTGTTTTTAGACAAAACTCTTTAAGATAAGATTTATCAAGCAGCAAGTACTGGAATAAACATTTTTATAATCTCCTACCCATGTTTTTCCATTTTAAAAATAAATTTATTATTTTCAGTCACACAATATTTTTTTCCATATGGTTTAGAAATTCAGTCAAGGCTATGATTTTTAAAATCTGATCCAGGAAGTCCTTGAAGCACCCTCCCTTGTGTTTGCCACCTGCTGGAGCCACAGGACATAAGTCAGATGCCCAAGTGCACAATCATGGCAAACCACATTAACAGGAAAACCACTCAATGAACCCAACTTCACATGAAAACTGTAATTTCAGCCCGGCTGGCATGGCTCAGTGGTTGAGTGTTGACCTATGAGGAGGTCATGGTTGGATTCCCAGTCAGGGCATATGCCCAGGTTTTGGGCTCAATCCCCAGGGTGGGGCATGCAGGAGGCAGCCAATCAATGATTCTCTCTCATCATTGATGTTTCTATCTCTCTCCCTCTCCCTTTCTCTGTGAAATCAATAATAATAATAATAATAATAATAATAATAATAATAATAATAAACTAACTTTAAAGGGAATGGGTCCTATGGAGCATCTTCTTCCAAACAAAGGTATTTTTGCTTTTCCCTGGTGCGAGTCAGTCCTGCCCATCTGTTCTGGGGCACAGAAGCCATTTATCTCCATCCGCCTTCTCTCGCACCTAAGTGCGTGCTACCACCCCCTGAAAGAGTCTATGGACATGGACCTGAGACCTCTGGGGCCCCAGAACTACCTTCTCGGTTGTGAACTAAAGGCCGACAAAGATGATCACTTTAAGGTGGATAATGATGAAAATGAACACTAATTATCTTTACGAACGTTCGGGGCTGGTGCAAAGGATGAACTGCACATTGCTGAAGCAGAGGCAATGAAGCAGGCAGTCCAGTTAAAGGAACACTGGCAACTTTGAAAATGTCTGTACAGCCCATGGTGTCCCTTGGTGGCTCTGAAATAAAACCACCTGCGGTCTTGCGGTTGAGGTGTGGTTCAGGGCCTGTGCATATTAGTGGACAGCACTTAGTTGCTGTGGAGGAAGATGCAGAGTCAGAAGGTGGCAAGGAGGAGGATGTGAAACTCCTAAGTATGTCTGGAAAGCGGTCGGCCCCTGGAGGTGGTAGCAAGGTTCCACAGAAAAAAATAAAACTTGCTGCTGCTGTTTAGGAGGAGGAGGAGGAGGAGGAGGAGGAGGAAGAGGAGGAGGAGGAGGAGGAGAAGGGGAGGAGGAGGAGGAGGAAGAGGAGGAGGAGAGGGGGAAGAGGAGAGGAGAAGGAGAAGGAGGAGGAGGAGGAGGAAGAGGAGGGGGAGGAGGAGGAGAAGGAGGGGAGGAGGAGGAGGAGGAGGAGGAGGAGGAGGGGGAGGGGGAGGGGAAGGAGGAGGATTTCAATGATGAGGAAACCTAAGAAAAAGCTCCAGTAAAGAAATCCATAGGAGATACTCCAGCCAAAAAATGCGCAAAAATCAAACCAGAATGGAAAAGACTCAAAACCATCAACACCAAGATCAAAAGGTCAAGAATCCTTAAAAAATAAAAAAATAAAAACAGGAAAAAACTTCTAAAATACCAAAAGGACCTAGTTCTGTAGAAGACATTAAAGCAAAAATGCAAGCAAGTATAGAAAAGGGCAGTTCTCTTCCCACAGTGGAAGCCAAGTTCATTAATTATGTGAAGAATTGCTTCCGGATGACTGACGTGGAGGCTATTCAAGATCTCTGGCAGTGGAGGAAGTCTCTTTAAGAAAAGAGCTTAAACAGTTCGTTAAATTTTTCTGTCTTATTTCATTTCTATAACAGTTGACATCTGGCTGTCCTTTTTGTAATGCAGAGTGAGAACTTTCCCTACTGTGCCTGATAAATGTTGGCCAGGTTCTATTGCCAAGAATGTGTTGTCCAAAAATGCCTGTTTATTTTTTAAAGATGGAACTCCACCCTTTGCTTCATTTTACGTATGTATGGAATGTTATGATAGGGCATAGTAATAGTGGTGGTCAGACAGATGGGAATGGTGGGGAGACAAAAATATACATGTGACATAAAACTCAGTATTTTAGCCGAAACCGGTTTGGCTCAGTGGATAGAGCGTTGGCCTGCGGACTGAAGGGTCCCAGGTTCGATTCCGGTCAAGGGCATGTACCTTGGTTGCGGGCACATCCCCAGTGGGGGGTGTGCAGGAGGCGGCTGATCGATGTTTCTCTCTCATCGATGTTTCTAACTCTCTATCCCTCTCCCTTCCTCTCTGTAAAAAATCAATAAAATATATTTAAAAAACAAAACAAAACAAAACAAAAAAACTCAGTATTTTAACCAAGTAGCACTGTTTCCATTTAAAATATATATATATATTGTTTGATCTTAGGTTTGGTGCCTCCCAAACAAGCCCCTTAGCCCGTCTTGGAGGAAATTATATTGCTGTAGAAACAGCAATGCAATCTGATCTGGTCTCACTGCTCACTTGCAGGAAGAGCAGATTCCATTTTCTGAGAGCCTTCAGCTGCAGCTCCTGCAGGATCTACCTAAGCTAGGAAGCCTCAGACCACAGCGAAGATCTGATGAGGTTCAGATAGCCCAACAGGGAACTTTGGAGTGAAGATTACTCATTAGGAGGAGACTCATGGTGAGCGAAGGGGCCAGGCCACCTCCCCCACAAAATGCTCAGTTAGTTGGCAGCTCTGCAGCAGAGTTTGGTCTTGGCTGGTTTCATCTCAATACCTGCTTCCCAGAGGACCACCCACTTGCCCTGTGTGTCCTCCAGCTGGCACCCTGGTGACTGCCTCTCACTGGTTCAAGATGGGAAACTCAACCTTGCTACAGCATTTTCTATTTTCACTTTGGCCATCCATCAGGTAGGAGCATTTTCCCATCCTAAACTTCTGGACCCCAGTGATACCTGTCTGGAATCTCTATTCTCTCTTTCTTTTTCCAGATTAAGACTTTTAATAAGAGCATCAACAATAACAATATTCACATGCATACAGGATGTTATAACTTTTAACATGCTTTCATACGCAATGAAGTCACTGTACTTTAAATTTAAGCATTTTCAATTACGCACATTGAGCAGAAAAGTGAGTGAGAACAGCTCAAATTGCCTGGTAATTCTGCCTGCCATTCCACAAAATAAACTGGTATCTATGAGTATATGATACAGTCGAGCCCAAAATAGTAACAAGTTTCATAAAATTGCAGAAAGAATTATGAATAATTTTAGGGGTTTCCTGACCACTGACAAAGAAGTGGAAAAAGTTGTCTAGGTTTCCAGATGAGTGGGTGGGAATTTCACTCAAGGAGGACTCTTCTATGGGTATTACTAATAGATTACAGCGTTTACTGTATTCTTATACTTTGCTACTGTGAGGCCAAGAGTGGCTGTATAGTCTTTCTATCCAACTACATCCTATCTAATAAAAGAGTAATATGCAAATTGACCATACATCCGCTACACCAACAAGCCATGCCCACCAGCCAATCAGGAGTGAGTATGAAAATTAACCCAACCAAGATGGCTGCGGCCATGGAGAGAGCAGGAGGCTTGGGTTTCCCTGGCAATGGGGGAAACCAAGCTTTCCACTTGCCCTGGCCTGCCTTGGCCTCCACTTAAGGCTACAAAGTTTCAATTATAGAAGATAAATAAATCCCAGATACCAGGGCCTCCGCTTGGGTTGCCGGGGGGCATGGCCGGCCTGCAAACCACCACAGGCCCCTAACCCAGGCCACCCCACACCCCAGGGAACCCCCACCCTGATCTGGGACACCCTTCATGGCAAACCAGCCGGCCCCCACCCGTGCACCAGGCCTCTATCCTATCTAATCCTATCTAATAAAAGAATAATATGCAAATTGACCATCACTCCAACACACAAGATGGCTGCCCTCATGTGGTCAAAGATGACTGCCCTCATGTGGACACAAAATGGCCACCACAAGATGGCCAGCAGGGGAGGGCAGTTGGGAGGGACCAGGCCTGCAAGGGAGGGCAGTTGTGGGCAATCAGGCCAGCAGGGGAGGGCAGTTAGGAGGGACCAGGCCTGCAAGGGAGGGCAGTTGGGGGTGATCAAGGCTGCAGGGGAGGGTAGTTAGGGGCAAACAGGCTGGCAGGAGAGCAGTTAGGCATCAATCAGGCTGGCAGGCAGAAGCGGTTAGGGGCAATCAGAAAGGCAGGCAGGCGAGCAGTTGGGAGCCAGCAGTCCTGGATTGTGAGAGGGATATCCGACTGCCCGTTTAGGCCCGATCTCACCGGGATCGGGCTTAAACAGGCAGTCGGACATCCCTCGAGGGGTCCCAGATTGGAGAGGGTGCAGGCTGGGACACCCCCCATGCATGAATTTCATGCACTGGGCCTCTAGTGTTTTATATTTCTCCAGTGAAAAGGCTTTCTTCACAATCCTTGTGCTCCTTCATGGGCCCAAGAACTCTCAATGCCAGGTCTGGACAGATCTGTGACTTATGGACTCTCTGAAGGGTGCTGGAGGGTTAACTGAAGACAGATCAAGGGCAGGTCCTCTTTTTAAGTGTTTGTTTTTTGTTTTTTGTTTTGTTTTGTTTTGTTTTGTTTTTGGGGTTGTTTTTTGAGATAACAGTCTCATCTTTTCCTGAACCATGCACACAAAAAAACACTCAGGAAAATTAAAAACTTTTTTTCACTGTAATCTTGGTATATTGTTGCTCATAAATTCACAGACGGCATTGACAAATTTACAAAAAAAAAAAGTGTAATTCATTAAAACTTTAAAATATTATGGACACATATGCTATATCAGTACATATTTTGAAATAAAATTCTTCTATTTTTTGTGTCAAAGAACTCATGGGTGATTAAGTTGTTAAGTTTTCCAGGTAGCACACCAAGAGGCCATTAGAAATTAGCAAGTACATGAAATAATGAGTCTTGACTCTTTCAAAAGAATCTAAAGTTAACAGATTAATTCTATCAAACTAGAATGTTCTTTCATGTAATGAGTGATGCATCCCTAGACTTTAACCCAAATCTGAATTTGGTATATAAATTTCCCCTGGGAAGGGAGATTAATATATTGATATAAATATGCAAATATTTGAAGCGAAAATATGGAAAGTGACCAACAGATTGTGAGAAACTTTAACCCTGCTGACTTCTGGTAGCTGCCTAGAACAGAACAATCAGAGCTGGAACAGAACATCAGAAGTAAAGGGAAAAAAATGTTCGGAAAATGGTATTACTAACAACAGCACTAAAATGGTATCACAGGTGTCCTGAGTAGAACTCGTGGAAAGAATAGGAATAGCTACTGTCTCAGAAGACTTGGAATCCTGGCCCCCAGAGGAATTCAGGCAGGTCATCAGTAAGCATTAAAGTATGGAAAAGGCAACAAGAAATGGCAACAAATTAATAAGCTGGTCATCCCCAGATCACTAAACTTGACAAGGTGTTGAAACCAGACTTATACAACAGAAGAACAAGTGCGATCCATTCTTATCACTTCTCTGAAATGCATTTAACATGATGAAAGGAAGACGGGTTCTGCAATGATTTCTTCACTCACTCATTCCTTTTATTTTAATCAATATACATTTTTAGAGCATGCACCATATTCAGAGCATGACAGACACGGTCTAATGTTCACTTGACCTTTTTTGTCGTTGATTTTACTACTCATACCTCCTTTCCAGAAAGCAGTCCAATTTGATGAATTGCCTCTGCAGTCCACAGTCTCAGTGGTATGGTCCATCACCTCTGGCAATCTTTCCCTAGACAGAAAAGGACCAAAGGTAAAGATACAAGTACAAGAAAAATAGGTGGCAGCCTTGTTCATAGGGAAAAACCTGAAAACAAATGGAATATTCATCAGTGAGAGGATAAATAGATTGTGGTTTACCCATGACATGAAATAGCATGCAACCTTTTAAAAGAGCAAGTTCAATACCAGTTAACTTAAAGGAATTTCTACAACTTATTGTTGACTGACAAGAGCAATGTGGAGAGATGCATACATAATGAATTCCACTTTTGTACAACACTGACTTAAAAGGGGACCCTGGCCCTAACCGGTTTGGCTCAGTGGATAGAGGACTGAAGGGTCCCAGGTTTGATTCCAGTCAAGGGCAAGTACCTTGGTTGCGGGCACATCCCCAGTGGGGGGTGTGCAGGAGGCAGCTGATTGATATTCCTCTGTCATCGATGTTTCTAACTCTCTATTCCTCTCCCTTCTCTGTAAAAAATCAATAAAATATTTTTTTAAAAAGGGGGGGCCCTGTAATGTGTGTTTATATATCACTAGAGGCCCAGTGCATGAAATTCGTGCATGGGGGAGGGGGGTGTCCCTCAGCCCAGCCTGCACCCTCTCCAATCTGGGACCCCTTGAGGGATGTCCGACTGCCCGTTTAAGCCTGATCCTGGTGGGATTGGGCCTAAACGGGCAGTCGGATATCCCTCTCACAATACAGGACTGCTGGCTCCCAACTGCTCACCTGCCTGCCTTCCTGATTGCCCCTAACTGCTTCTGCCTGCCAGCATGATCACCCCATAACCACTCCCCTGCCAGCCTGATTGATGCCTAACTGCTCCCCTGCCAGCCTGTTTTCCCCTAACTGCCCTCCCCTGTAGGCCTGGTCACCACTAACTGCCCTCCCTTGCAGGCCTGGTCACCCATAATTGCCCTCCCCTGCAGGCCTGGGTCCCCCCCTACTGCCCTCCCCTACAGGCCTGGTCCACCCCTAACTGCCCTCCCTTGCAGGGCTGGTCACCACCAACTGCCCTCCCCTGCAGGCCTGGGTCCCTCCCAACTGCTCTTCCCTGCAGGCCTGGTTGCCCCCAACTTCCCTCCTCTGCCGTCTTGGTCACCCCTAACTGCCCTCTCCTGCAGGCTTGATTGCCCCCAACTGCCCTCCCCTGCTGGCCATCTTGTGGTGGCCATCTTGTGTCCACATGGGGGCAGGATCTTTGACCACATGGGGGCAGCCATCTTGTGTGTTGGAGTGATGGTCAATTTGTATATTACTCTTTTATTAGATAGGATAGAGGCCTGGTACATGGGTGGGGACTAGCTGGTTTGCCCTAAAGGGTGTCCAGGATCAGGGTGGGGGGTCCCTTGGGGCATGGGGCGGCCTGGGCAAGGGGCCTGTGGTGGTTTCCAGTCTGGCCACACCCCCTGGAGACCCAAGCAGAGGCCCTGGTATCTGGGGTTTATTTATCTTCTACAATTGAAACTTTGTAGCCTGGAGTGGAGCCAAGCCTTCTGCTTGCTCCATGGCAGCAGCCATTTCTTTTGGGATTTATGTATCTTCTATAATTGAAACTTTGTAGCCTTAAGCGGAGGCCTGAGCAAGCAAGGGTGTGCGGAAAGCTTGGCTTCCTCCATCACCGTGGGCAACCCTAGCCTCCTGCTCTTTCCAGCTCCGTGGCTGCCGCCATTTCTGTTTGGGTTTATGTATCTTCTATCATTGAAACTTTGTAGCCTTGAGTGGAGGCCTAGGCCGGCAAGGGCAGGCGGAAAGCTTGGCTTCCTCCTTTGCTGGGAAAACCCAAGTCTCCCTCCTGCTCTCTGTGGCCATAGCCATCTTGGTTGGGTTTATTTGCATATTCGCTCCTGATTGGCTGGTGGGCATGGCTGGTGGGCGTGGCTTGTGGGTGTAGTGGAGTGATGGTTAATTTGCATATTACTCTTTTATTAGATGGGATTACATGCATTGAGAAAGATATGAGGAGAAGTATACCTGGCATTTAAAAATGACAAGGGGAAGGAGGACATAAAAACAAGGTTTAAGATGTCATATTTTTAAAAAACAGTATCTGTCATTTACCATTTAAGTAAAATTTAAGGTATGTGGTGTGTAGGCATAAACTGTTAACAGTAGTTATCACAGGGTGGTGGAGCTTTAGATGGCTGTCATTTTCTTCCTTATACTTTTAAGTATTCTTAAAACTTTCCAGTCTTTTAAAAACTTTTAATATTATAAATTTTAAAACACTTTTACAATAAGTCACAAGGTCACAGAGTCCTCATTCTAGAGTCCTTAAAAAAGTCCTGAACACTGAGTGCTTTCCATATATCCCTCCCACAGGAAGATGTGGGCTGATGCCACTGATGTTGATGCAGATTTTGGTACTGGACATGTGGCTGCAATATTATGCTCTCCAAGCTTCATTTTATTCATTGTTTGGACTTAATTTCACTATGGAAACCAATGTCTTAATTAGATCTTATGTGAATCTCTCTCTCTCTGGCTCTCTGGCTCTCTCTCTCTTCCTCCCAACCTCCCTCCCTTCCACTCTTTCTTAAAAAAAAGCAGTGGACAGGCAGAGAAAGATAAATATCACATGATCTCACTCATTTGTGGAATATAATGAACAACATAAACTGATGAACAAAAATAGATCCAGAGACAGAGAAACATCATTCAGAACGTCAAACCTCAGGGAAGGTAGGGGAATGTGGGGGTAAGGGGGAGAGATCAACCAAAGGACTTATATGCATGCATGTAAGCCTAATCAATGGACACAGACACCAGGGGGTTGGGGGCATGAATGGGAGGTGGGGGGAAATGGGGGAATAAGGACACATATGTAATACCTTAATCAATAAAGAAATTTTTTTTAAAAAAAAGCAATGGAAAAAATATCCTCAGGTAAGGATTAACAACAACAACAAAAATAGGCCCAATATCTATCTTCCTCAACCCCTACCCAGAACCTCATAGGACAATGTGATGATGATCTCCCTGTTATCATCCTGATCTCAATGACCTCAGATAAGCATGCACATTCCAATGGTCATAAATTAACCAGGACTTGATTAGCTTTGCACAGCAAACTGGTAGAAAGTTCCATTTATTTTGTTCTAACAGAAAGATCCTATCTAATAAAAGAGTAATATGCAAATTAACCATCACTCCACTACACCCACAAGCCACGCCCACCAGCCATGCCCACCAGCCAATCAGGAGCGAATATGCAAATAAACCCAACCAAGATGGCTACAGCCACAGAGAGCAGAAGGGAGGCTTGGGTTTCCCTGGCAATGCAGGAAGCCAAGCTTTCTGCCTGCCCTTGCCGGCCTAGGCCTCCACTCAAGGCTACAAAGTTTCAATGATAGAAGATACATAAACCCAAACAGAAATGGCGGCAGCCACGGAGCTGGAAAGAGCAGGAGGCTAGGGTTGCCCGCGGCGATGGAGGAAGCCAAGCTTTCCGCACACCCTGGCCGGCCCAGGCCTCCGCTTAAGGCTACAAAGTTTCAATTATAGAAGATACATAAATCCCAATAGAAATGGCTGCTGCCAAGGAGCAAGCAGAAGGCTTGGCTCCACTCCAGGCTACAAAGTTTCAATTGTAGAAGATAAATAAACCCCAGATACCAGGGCCTCCGCTTGGGTCTCCAGGGGGCGTGGCCAGACTGGAAACCACCACAGGCCCCTTGCCCAGGATGCCCCATGCCCCAAGGGAACCCCCACCCTGATCCGGGACACCCTTCAGGGCAAACCAGCTGGCCCCCACCCTTGCACCAGGCCTCTATCCTATCTAATAAAAGAGTAATATGCAGATTGACCACCACTCCAACACACAAGATGGCTGCCCCCATGTGGCCAAAGATCCTGCCCCCATGTGGACACAAGATGGCCATCACAAGATGGCCAGCAGGGGAGGGCAGTTGGGAGGGACCAGGTTTCCAAGGGAGGGCAGTTGTGGGCGATTAGGCCAGCAGGGGAGGGCAGTTAGGGGTGACCAAGCTGGCAGAGGAGGGAAGTTGGGGCGACCAGGCCTGCAGTGAAAGGCAGTTGGGAGGGACCCAGGCCTGTAGGGGAGAACAGTTGGGGGGGACCAGGCCTGCAGGCGAGGGCAGTTAGGGGCAAACATGCTGGCAGGGGAGCAGTTAGGCATCAATCAGGCTGGCAGGGGAGTGGTTAAGGGGTGATCAGGCTGGCAGGCAGAAGCAGTTAGGGGCAATCAGCAAGGCAGACAGGCTAGCAGTTGGGAGCCAGCAGTCCCAGATTGTGAGAGGGATGTCCAACTGCCCGTTTAGGTCAGATCCCAGATTGGGCTTAAACGGGCAGTCCGACATCCCTCGAGGGGTCCCAGATTGGAGAGGGTTCAGGCTGGGCTGAGGGACACCCACCCCCGTGCACGAATTTCATGCACCAGGCCTCTAGTTGAAACATAATAACAAAAGCTTTTTGTAAAATTAAAAGGGAATTTTAGCTTTTTATAAATATGATATAGGACAGAGTGAAGAATTTAAAAGTTTACTCAGACTTATAAATCCCCACTGGGTAAGGTGATACAAATAAATTCCCACTGGGTAAGGCCCCAGGAGGGGGTTTCTGATGCCCATGGATACCCACCAGTGCACCAGAAATAGGATGATGTTTAGCAGTCAGACATGAATGTCCCTCTTCAAAGAGAAAACAGCATAAAAGCACAGGCCAAATGGCCTCCAAAGTGGTCCAACCCATGAAAATTTACAAATTATCTATGTTGCTTTTTAGTTTTCATAGCATTTTTGCATACATCATTCCCTGACTTCAACACATGTGTTGAGTATTTAACTGCGTTCTAAGTATTTGATCTTTATAGCAGCCCTATTTAATAGATGAGGAAACCGAGGCAGACAGATTTAAAAACGTATCTAAGTGATACAGCTAATACGGTACATCAACATTTGTTGTCTGTGTGTCCTTGGCAAAATATCCAGAATGCAAGCACCCTGAGGGCAGGGACAATTTTTATTGGGTTCATTGCTTCAACACTCACCAGCACCTGTGGCTTTCAGTGCATATCTGCTTGATAGATGAATGGCTCACCACTGAATGACTCGATCCTCAGTATTGTTCTTTATATTCTATTCAAAAATTGAAGATAGACTATCAATATGGGCTGTCCAGAGCTTGCAGGAAGAAACACAGAATAGATTAAATCAGGTATTTTAAAAAATATGCTTTTTATTTATTTCAGAGAGGAAGAGAGAGAGACAGAATCATCAATGATAAGAGAGAACATTAATCAGCTGCCTCCTGCAAAGCCTTCACTAGGGATTGAGCCCAAAATCCAGGCATCTGCCCTGACCAGGAATTGAATTGTGACCTCTGGTTCAGTTCAGACCTGCCTACCGATTTATTAACTCTATGAATTCATCCTCCTGGAAAAACATCGGTAATTCACAGAGATAATGAGTTTCCTTGTCTTCTTCTGTTTTCTTTTTTACCTTTTGGACTAAATGTTTAATTCCAAATGCTTAAGATGCAAACATTTCCCACTGATTAAAAGACAGAATTGTAAACAAATTGTAAGTACACATTCATTTTGATGACACCTTTTATTTGACCTCCTTGTGCACATATTTTTATAATTCTCATCATGGAAAACTGCAGGAGTCTCATGGCTACAGGACGAAAGCTTTGTCAAGAAGAGATACAGGTTCCATTATTTGGTGATTCAATTTGCCCGTGAAGCAGAGAAAAGGAACTACAGGAGAAGACAAGGAAACTCACTATCTCTGTGAATTACCGATGTCTTCCAGGTGGATGCATTCATAGAGTTAATAAATTGGTAGGCAGGTCTGATGTATCACCTGCTCTCCCAGTGCCTCCGACAGTTTAATCACTGTCCTCCCTTTTCTCTCTGTAGAAACACTGAATCACTCCCCCCACCTCTGGCAACTCCCAGTGCTGCCCACAACAATGCCTCACTGAGCAATCACAGTGTTCTTTGACTTCTCTCTAAGCTTCCCAGTTCCCTTCTTGTTTTTTCTTGTGTTTCTTTTTTTTTTTTTTTAATTTATTATTGATTTTCAGAGAGAGGGGAGGGGAGAGAGAGACAGAGAGACAGAGAGAAAGAGAAATATGAATGTGAGTGTGAACTATTTATAGGCTGCCTCCTGCAGGACCCCCACCGGGGTGGAGCCCACAACCCAGGCATGTACCCTGACTGAGAACTGAACCAGCAACCTTTGGGTGCACAGGATGATGCTCCAAGCCACACTGGCCAGGACCCTTTCCTATCTTGTGATCATTGCTCCCCTGCCCAACTGTCTCCCTGTCATCTAAATGCCATCATCCTCCAAGAAGCCACCACACCTCTATGTATCTGCACCCTGGCACCCTGCCCAGAAATCTTACCCCTTGCCATAGCAGCAACACTTCTTTTCCAAATCTGGATCTCCAGCCCACCTCTCTTAAGGGCCCAAGGCCTGCATTTTCACCTTTGTGCATGGCATCTGCCAAGAGGGAAGGTAAATCACAGGCCAAATGCTGCAGAAAAGTGGACAAAGGAAGAACTCAGGTAACGCCACTGGTTTGGGGATCTAGGAAGTCACTGATGTGTAGAAAAGCATTTTTGTAATGTGGTAAGAGAAGCCATATTAGGAAGGTATGCACTGTCCACCCAGCCAAAAAGAAACCATTTGTCTAACTTCTTTATTTTTTCAATTTTATTAAATTTATTGGGATGACATCCTATATAATAAAAGCCTAATATGCTAAGTGTCTTGTTGTCCAGTCGGCCGTTCAACCAATCAAAGCATGATATGCTAATGACATGTTAAAGCCACTCAACTGCTCGCTATGACGTGCACTGACCACCAGGGGACAACCACTCTGACTGGTAGGTTAGCTTGTTGCTGGGGTCCAGCCAATCAGGACTGAGCAAGATGGGCCGGACATGCCCTGGAGTCCTCCTGTGGTCCCTCCCCAGCTGGCCAACTTCCTGCATCCCTGGCTTGCGCCCTCTCACAATCCAGGACCCCTCAGGGCATATTGGAGAGCCAGATTCAGCCCAATCCTCCAGGCCAGGCCAAGAGACCCCACTGGTGCATGAATTCGTGCACCAGGCCTCTAGTTGGTTCATAAGATTATATAGGTTTCAAGTGTACAATTCTATATCATCAGTATATTGTGCTGTGTGTTCACCACCCAAAGTTGTCTCCTTCCATCACCATATATTTGACCTTCTTTACCCTTTTCTATTTCCCCATCTCCCTTTCTCTCAGGTAACCTCTATACCAGGGGTGGGCAAACTTTTTGACTCGAGGGCCACAATGGGTTCTTAAACTGGACCAGAGGGCCGGAACAAAAGCATGGATGGAGTGTTTGTGTGAACTAATATAAATTCAAAGTAAAGGAGCGGAGGGGAGAGCAAGAGAACCCTCCACTCTTTCGGCTCCGCGGGCCGGATAGAACAGCCGAACGGGCCGGATCTGGCCCGCGGGTCATAGTTTGCCCACGGCTGCTCTATACTGTTGTCTGTGACTATGAGTTTTTGTTTGTTTTTCTTGTTTGCTCATTTGTTGCTTTCAGTTTTATATCCAACACATGAGTGAATTCATGTGGTTCTTGACTTTTTCCATCTGATTTTTTTCACTTAGTCTCAGACCAAATTCTGTTACATAAATATATGTATTACTCTAATATTCATTAGCAAGTAGGTGCACAAATGTTCATACATTCTGTTTGCAAGCTTCATGAATTCCAATTCTTTAGTGTTTAAATTATTGTTACAGAGAATCGGAATAAATCAAGCAATGCTCGGAGAGTTTGGAGTCACACTTTATTCACTGGTGGGCTTAGAGAAAATGAATTCAAATTCTAAGCAAAGCTACAAGCAGAACTTACCTTTTTATTAAAGAGCCAGCCCTATGTGTGCTTAGTGGTTATCTCACTGCTGGTCTTGAAAACAACACAGTTCTATCCAATTAAAAAATACACCTGGCATGGCATTGAGATTATGGGCATATCTAGTCTTTGTCCTACAAGGTCAGACAGCTAGGTTTATCTTCCTCATTATTCAAGCAGGCTAAAGTAGGCTAGAAAGCAAAGTTATTTTTTTAGAATAAGAGGCCATCTAAAAAAACAGCAGAGAATTCCAAACAGTAGTTTTACAAAATAGGGGTTAGCCTTCTCATTACCACCTTATTTTAAATGTTTAATCAAGACAAAATGATAATATTCCAGAGGCAGGCTTCTATTTCCCTTACAGTTTGCATCAGGAAACCAGAATCTTCTGACTCAATTGTTGGACCCAGGATAATAAAGTTTCAGATCTTGGCTGTCAACCATACTGGCCTTGTTAGACTCACATCCTGTTAATTCAAGGGTCAAAGGAGAGAGTGTCTCTAGGTTATGTTAACCAATCTGCACATTTGAATACCTTTTTAATTTCACCAGTGGGAATGCATTTCTGACATTAATATGTCATTCAGCAAAGCAACTTATTTCAATTGTTTATTTCTTTAACACAATTAGCACTTACTATGTGGCAGATACTACTCTAAACATTATTTCACACATTAACTCATTTAATCCTCTTAGCAGCCTATGAGGAGGTCACTAATATTATCCCCATTTTACAGTTGCAGAAACTGAAGTGCAGATAGGTTCAATTCCCAGACTGTTATAACTAGTATATAATAGAGCCAGGATTCAAACTGAGGCAGTCTGTTCCATAGTTCATGATCTTCACGAAGTCCTCTGCCTTTTGGGGTAATAGAAGTTGCCTCTAGAGTACAGGCTTCCTGATTAGAGTACTAGCTGAATCAATTAGAATACTTAATCAGTTATGACTACTTGGGTTGTAGCTTAACCTGACTAATAATGACAGTCATAATGTCCGACTCTGTACATGAAATATTTTTAAGTAAATGACCAACACAACATTAGTTATCTTTATGCTTTATTAGTACATCAGTGGAGATTGCTGGTTTTTACAAGAGATTATTCAGATTATTTAGGCTTGTAGATCATGCTTCTCCAACTCCACAGTGTATCCCTTGGGCTGGTAGCCATTTTGGAGTACTTCTTAGTATGCATAGTGCCGGAAACAGATCATTGTCCCACTAATAGAAAGATGTGGACAGGAAACCGGGAAGGCTGGTCAACAACCTTAATTATTTTAATCACTCACTGTTTAGTTGAAACATTGTTAGCTGAAGCAGCCTCCACCTCTGTTTCTCCTATGTAAATTTCTGTTACTGGAATTTCCTGCCTAAAGGTTATGGGCCTATCCCATAGTCTCAATAAAAGGGATAGCAAGGCCAGAGCAGGTGGTAGTCCTCCCAACTAGAGGTGGGCTCCCGCCTGGCCCCCAATATTCCCAAATTAATACTTTTCTAGTCTTTTTTTCATTTGTGTGCGGCCTTCTCCAGAACCCGAACCCTGGACCACGCGGGACGTGAAAGGGGTTCCCACACATAGAATTATAGGACCTATACATAAAGGGACTTGGAGCTCAACTAGTCTAACTGCCCTTCTGAACTTTTCGATTTTTTGTCCACATCATCACTGTCAGATAACTGTGTAGCTTTTGCTTGAACAAAAGCCACTTGGAGGATAATCACTCTCTTGGGGCAGCCATCTAGTTTCTACCTGTAGAGTCTTCTTTATGTTTAGCAGGAATTGTTCTGCCCAAAACTTCCATCAAATTTTTCATCATTCTATGTGGTCATTGAGAGGTAGAAATCCGAGAAACAAGACATGCCCCCACAATACTGTTATATAACAAAAATATAATGTTTCCCAGAGTTGCACACTACCCTCATGAGGGATGGGGGTCACTGGAGAAGAGTTCATTGTGATGGGGGTGACAGCTCAGCAAGCCCACAAATGCAAACTCGGAGAAGACAGATCAGTGAAGACTGGTGTAGTCAGGGAGGATTCTGACAGAGGTGCTACCAGAATGTCCACGTTCATAGTAAGCAAATGGTGAATTCTGTTGATGGATGAACTGAGCTGATATTAGGCAACTTGGTATCTGAGCAGGGTTTCTTTATCATTATTTCTGACTTCAGCTTTGATTGATTTTAACTCAAGACCCAACTGTGAAATGCCCTAAAGGTGGCTAATTACTAATTTCTTGCCCTTTGAGGCAGAAACAGAAATCAGCAAGCCTTGGGTGATTGTTTCATGCCTCTGGGTCTGTTCCCAGCCAGCTGCTGATTTGGAATTGTAAGTTGTTGATTGTTAAGTGGTTCACGTGAAGCCAGGCTGCTATACATTCCTGAGCAAGGTGTGAATAACAAATTACAGATTTGTCCACGTTAGAAAACCCCAGTCTTCATACTGATAATCAGAATAATGAAAAAAAAATATTACTAACAAGAATGCTGTTTTTGTAAACACTCCGTACTTTTAACTCAGATTCACACAGCATCCTGTATGAATAGAGAGAATCACAGATGTTGTAATGCTTCTAAAATCAAACATTTAGTAAATATCAGATCTGATACCAAAGTCAGATATTCAAAGATCCAATTCAAATAGTAAATCTAGAACCAACAATGAAAAAAGGCAGATCTGTTCACTTAAGGCTTATGCATTTTACAGAGTAGAAATTGCAACTCAATAAAAATATAAAAATATGAGAGCCAGAAAGAGGTGACTGAGCCTGGAATGAAGGCAAATAGTAAATGGAGAAAAAAATTAATCTATGGAGCATCTCCTCTGGGATCTACTCGTTGGTCATTGGGTTGTGAGCATCATGTTAGTATCCCCAGTTGGAAATCAGGGATCTGCCTTTTATAGATAAAGAACTAAGTCTCAGAGAGGCAATGTGCCCTTCTGGAAAATCTAACAATCCCAAACCAAATGTAGGGAACTGCAAAGCCATGTTCTTTTTATATTATTAGTTTTTCCCAAAGTGTGCCTGGGATGCCACTAGCAGACATAAGATGATGTTTGGTGTAGGTGTACATTTTCTATATGTTCATTTGATGTGAACTTGAGAGGATAAAACAGTTTTATATTTAAGGTCATGATTCAAAATGTCTTTAAAAGTAAATTTGTGAAAACAGATCCAGAGACAGAAAGGCATCGATCACACCGTCAAACCTCAGAGGGAAGGTAGGGGAGGGTGGGGGTGAGGGGGAGAGATCAACCAAAGGATTTGTATGCATGCATATAAGCCTAACCAGTGGTCACGGACAACAGGGGGGTGGGGGCATGCGTGGGGAGGGGTTTGGGATGGGAATGGGGGGATGAGGACAAATATGTGATACCTTAATCAATAAAGAAATTAATTTAAAAAAAATGTCTTTAAAAGTAAATTTGTGAAAACAGATCCAGAGACAGAAAAGCATCGATCACACCGTCAAACCTCAGAGGGAAGGTAGGGGAGGGTGAGGGTAAGGGGGAGAGATCAACCAAAGGACTTGTATCCATGCATATAAGCCTAACCAAAGGGCACAGACACCAGGGGCGTGAGGGCACGAGTCGGGGGAGGGGTGATGGGGGCATAAGGACACATATGTAATACCTTAATCAATAAAGAAAAAAAGTAAATTTGTGTTTTTAAAAGTTGCTTAATTTAAAGACAAATATTAAATATTATCACAAATAATCATACAATTGGTTTGCAGATGTGTTACCACATGGTGACATAGCAAAAATCACAGTGGTAGCATGGGATGTCCACCAGTAAAATGTGAAAAACCTAGAGCTGCATCAGCTGCCTCCCCACAGGCAGTAATTAACAACTTTGTCAGCAGCTTAAACTGAGCTCCGCACTGGTCACAATATATTCTACACATGCTAAAGGAAGTAATTCCAGAAAAGCTTGAATAAGATTTTTGGCACAAATAGAACTTTAAGTGATTTCCATTCATAAGTATAAGCCACATAAATTTTTATATATTCTCTCTACTTCCTGGCAGGTCCCGTTTGTCTGATTCTGGGTCATTTGATTTGCCCTAATAAGAATGGTGGCCTCTGAAGAACCAGAAAGGTTGGGAGATAAAAGAGAAGAATATTGTCCCATAGACTATCCATAAAAGTAACAATAATAAATATAAACATTAATATTTTTATTGCTGCAACCCACTCAAAAAATAGTAAAAGGGCCAATGCCCCCCCTTGTGAAATACCAATGAGAGTTCAATGATAAAGAACAAAAAGCCATACCAAGGGGGTTGGCGAGCCCAGGGCACTGAATTATTCACTCATTCAACAAATATTAATGGCTATTATGTGGCCACGAACTTTCCTATTTGGGAAATGTTCAGTGGTGGAGACAAAAACACCTAGTCCTCCAAGTAGTATGCTCGTAAATGTTTTAAATAACCAGCAATCCAGAAAGGGGGTGGGGAGGGATTAGCCAGTTACCATGGTGTAATACTCCCACCCTGGCTAACTCCAACAATCCATGTGCTGTCTCTAATTGTGAAGTTGGAAAAAGAGCCCACGATAATTTCTTACAGCTAACTCCAGCACACCATTGAGTCCTTCTCTGTTGACACTTGTAGAAAGAAAGAGACACTAGTCAAAAATCAGAAGAAAGTGCATTTTATCATTTATTCTTCATCCATGTACAAGGCATTGCGTTCAGTGCCCACCCACATCAGGGAGGGCAATCTGTTTTACGAAGTCTGCTGATTTAAATGTTAATCCCATCCAAAAATACCCTTACAGACACACCCGAAATAATATTTGATCAGATATGTGGGCAACCTGTGGCCTGGTCAAGCTGACACATAAAATTAACCATCACAGTATTCAATCAGGAGAGGTCATGATAAAGAAATTGTAGCTGGTGAAATGCGGTGTACAGAAGACCCACTCCCCGGCACTGCTCGTGTGGGGCCCAAGTCCTGATCAAGGCGGGAAATGTGGCCTATGGGAGAAATTGTAGCCGGCAATCAACATTTAAGTCATTCCTGGTTTAATGAACTAATTCATTTTTTTTCCTCAATCCCTTATCTTTTTTAAAATTTTTTAAAATATATTTTATTGATTTTTTCACAGAGAGGAAGGGAGAGGGACAGAGGGTTAGAAACATCGATGAGAGAGAAACATCAACCAGCCGCCTCCTGGTCGATGAGAGAGAAACATCGACCAGCTGCCTCCTGCACACCTCTCACTGGGGATGTGCCCACAACCAAGGCACACGCCCTCGACTGGAATCGAACCCGGGACCTTTCAGTCCGCAGGCCGACGCTCTATCCACTGAGCCAAACAGGCTAGGGCTCAATCCCTTATCTTATGGTGAACAACATGCTTGAGTCACTTTCACATATTAAGACTTATATTCATGTCCATCATAAAACACTTAATTTGTTTTAATACAGAAGAACTGAGTGCCATTGAAATGAATTTCAAAGAAATGAATGTCTCTTATAAGAAATAAAAGCGCATATGTCCCTTTTAGAAATAATGTATCTGCAACCAACTTTTAGTTACTTACAAACCCAATTACACTAAAGACGACCTAATACCATTAAAAAGCAATTCAATCCTAGGTGGAGAATTAAAAACACATGTCCACAAAAACTTGTACATGATATTTATAGCAACATTATTTTTAACAGCTGACAAATGGATAAGCCAAATGATCATATTTATGTATCCTATCCATAGAATGGAATATTATGCTGTTATAAAAAGAAAAGAAGTTCTTACACATGCTACATCGATAAACCTTGAAAACATATGCTAAGTGAAAGAAGCCACACACAGACGGTCACATATGCTATGGTTCCATTTATATAAAATGTCCAGAACAGGCAAAAATATAAAGACAGAAAGTAGATTAGCAGTTGCCAGGGGCTGGAGAGAGGAAGGAATGGGGAGTGACTGGTAATAGGTACAGGATTTCTTTTCAGTGGATGAGAATATGAGAATGTTCTTGAATTAGATGGTGATGATGGATGTGCAACTTTGTGAATATTCTAAAACCTCTGAATTGCACACTCAAAAAATGACTTTTATTTCAACAAAACTGTTACCTTAAAAATATATAATCTATGTGCTTGCCCTTCTTTAGAGACAGTGTGCATTTAAAATCTTTTAAATACAGAAATGATTTGGGGGGGGGGATGGGTTCAGAACATGAAACTCCCACCTAAATTCCAATAAAACATTTCTAAAGATATTAATAAATGCATCTAAGGTACAGTGTGAAGGTGTTAAAATTCCTGTTTTGTTGAATGCTCTCATTCTTTGAAAGGAGACTCAAAGTTTAATACAATTCAAAGATTTTAGGGTCAGAATGACATGAATTCAATTTTTAAAAATTCGATCTTTGGTCACTGGAAGAAAAATAGCCTGTTTGTCACAGAAAATGTGGCACATAGTGGTACAGAGCCCCATGGCTTCTGAGCCACTTCTGCAAAGCAGAAGTGAGAGGAACACTTACCTACCACCCCAGGGGCGAGGACTGTGCTACTTGGCAGAAGGAAACAGCTAGACACTTTGTTAACAAAGTTGTCCTTTCCAACACTTCAGTCCACTTACTGAGGTGGAACTATTGAATTGCTGAACAGCTCTCCATTTGAACTGAAATGCCTAATCTTTGGAGAATTGCCCATTATCCTCAGTCTGGGCAGAACAATGGAGGAGCCTGCAGAAACAGCCCTCATATCTGATCAAGGACATGTGGTACCAATCCATCCACAGAAGCAAAAGGAATTATACTTGTAAGGTTCTTTTTGCTGTTAGTGCTTTGAAAAAAATTGCATTTTCCTATGAAATAACCAAATCTATAGGTTTTCACTAAAAACATATAGCCTTTATTTCTTTTTTTTAAATAAATCTTTATTGTTCAGATTATTACAGGTGTTCCTCTTTTTTTCCCCCATAGCTCCCCTCCACCTGATTCCCCACCCCACCCCATTTCCTTACTCCCCGCCACTGTCTTCATCCATGGGTGTAAGATTTTTGTCCAGTCTCTTCCCACACCCCTCACACCCCCTTCCCCCTGAGAATTGTCAGTCCACTCCCTTTCTATGTTCCTGATTCTATTATATTCATCAGTCCATTCTGTTCATCAGATTTTCCATTCACTTGATTTTTAGATTCACTTGTTGGTAGGTATGTATTTGTTGTCATTTTGTTGTTCATAATTTTTATCTTTACCTTTTTCTTCTTCTTCCTCTTCTTAAAGAATACCTTTCAGCATTTCATATAATCCTGGTTTGGTGGTGATGAACTCTTTTAGCTTTTTCTTATCTGTGAAGCTCTTCATCTGCCCTTCAATTCTGAATGATAGCTTTGCTCGGTAGAGTAATCTTGGTTGTAGGTTCCTGCTGTTCATCACTTGGAATATTTCTTGCCACTCCCTCTGGCCTGCATAGTTTCTGTTGAGAAATCAGCTGACAGTTGTATGGGTACTCCCTTGTAGGTAACTGTTTTTCTCTTGCTGCTTTCAAGATTCTCTCTTTGTCTTTTGCTCTTGGCATTTTAATTATGATGTGTCTTGGTGTGGTCCTCTTTGGATTCCTCTTGTTTGGGGTTCTCTGTGCTTCCTGGACTTGTAAGTCTATTTCTTTCACCAGGTAGGGAAAGTTTTCTGTCATTATTTCTTCTAATAGGTTTTCAATATTTTGCTTTCTCTCTTCTTCTGGCACCCCAAAAATTCAGATGTTGGTACGCTTAAAGTTGTCCCAGAGGCTCCTTACACTATCTTCATATTTTTGGATTCTTTTTTTCTTTTTGTTTTTCTGTTTGGGTGTTTTTTGTTTCCTCATATTTCAGATCTTTGGTTTGATTCTTGGGATCCTTTGATCTACAGTTGAATTTCTGTATATTCTTTATTTCAGACAGTGTATGCTTAATTTCTGACTGGTCCTTTTCCCTTTTTTTAGCATTCTCATTAAGGTCCTTGAAGGTCTCACTAAGCTCCTCGGAGGTCTCATCAAGTTTCTCGGCGGTTTTTAGAAGATTCTTGAGTAACCTTATAAATGTGGTTTTGAACTCTATGTCCAGTAGTTTGCTTTCCTCCATTTCTTTCATTTGTGACATATTTCTTTGTTTCAGCATTTTGCTGCTTCCCTGTGTTGATGGAGGCGTTTTCTGTGGTAGGTGACCTATAGGGCCCAGTCGTTCAGCCTCCCCTATCACCTGAGGTGGACACTCTTGGTGCACCCCTTTGTGGGCTGAGTGCAAAGTCTTGGTGTAGTTAAGCCTTGATTGCTGTTGGTACACTGGGGAGGAATTGACCTCCAGGCCAATTGGCTGTGAGGACCCGCTGTGTGTATAATGGAAAAACTGCTGTGCTGGAGACACACTTATGGTGCAGGACTTGCTTCAGTGGGTCTTTGGTGCTCACTGAGCCTGCCTCTTGAATGTATCACTTATGGATGTGAGTAGTTGAAATCTGGTGTCGTCTCACACTGACCACTAGATACACTGGCTTCTGGATCTCCAATGGTGTGCAGGTCAGCTACTGTCTGAGGCCACCCAGCAGGAGCTACAGCGAGAACTACAGTTTTCTCCTCTTTGCTTGGGGTTTGGAGGTTTTGGAACTGTCTGACCAGAGCTGCAGTTTGTTAGGTTAAGCTGCGATCAGGCAGGCCATTTATATGCAAAAGCTGCTGCGTGGAGCTTGGGTGGGTTTGTAGATTGTGCAGGGCGGGGTCTCAAGGCTAGGGCATGGCAAACAGCGATGGCTGCCTGTCAGCCATCTCTGCATCTCCGCGTTTCTAAGTCCCCCCATCCCATACTCCAGTGCAGTAAACAATGATTGCTGTGCTCACCTCTGAAAAAAAGCCACCCTCACTTTCCGACCCGATGGCAGACAGTCCAGCTTCTCCCCGTAGGAGTTTGGGTCCCCAGCGTCTCCCCAGAAACTGGAGTTCAGAGTAATCAGGAGCTTGTCTCCCTTCAGGTTGAAAAAAGCAGCACATCCAGTCACCCACCGCCAGCCCAATTCACGCACCTCCGTACCTCAGCTTTTCAGCGCTTGTGCACATCTCAATGCTCTTTTCTCTTTCCTTCTAGTTGTAGAACTTCCACTCAGCCAGCTTTCCCATGGTTCTGGGTGATAGATGTTTTGTCTTTTAGTTGTAGTTTTGAAATTGTTGTGCGAGGCAGCAGTTTAGGTGTTTACCTATGCCGCCATCTTGGTTTTTTCCTAGCCTTTATTTCTTTCTCTGATTGGGAAGATTATGTGAAAGGCTTGTTCTACTGCCTGCCTCTACCATATTTGTACATTACTCTTCATTTTAATGATATAATTAATGCCTCAAAAATAAAAGTAAGCATATTACATGTGATTTCTTGCTTTGTGGACACATATTCTGTGTGTTTTTTTAATTACAAAATAACAAAAAGCCCAATATAAAATGGCCCACTGTTCTGGTATTGCAGTCCCACATGTTTCATGAACTAGCTCTGTGACCTCAAGCAAGTCACCTACCCTCTCTAGGTCTCAGTTTCTTTTAACATAAAATAATGAACATTAGCTAGATGCTCTCTATGTCCTGCAAGTAGTATGATTTTAATTTTGCATTTTGTCTCAGTGGATGCACACACTGGTTCAAGCCATGTGGCCTGTGGCTTGCAGGAGGGCAGGAGAGATGTGCTTTGGTTCTGCTTCTAGTCACTGGTGGCTTTGCTTTGTTGTGCTTCCTTCAGAGTCTGTAACAGCAATGAGACAATCACAAGAAGTAGCAGCTCAAAATGTGCACATTTTGCATGTCATTTCATGTGAAGGGCTTTCTATTTCATTGATTGCTTAGCAGCTTAGAGCCTTATGTGTTCTCCATCATGAAGACCTCAGAGTTGGCCTTTGCAAGAAGAGAGTATAAATCCCATCATTCAGGTAACGGGATGGGGTCCTTTCTATGGAAATGGGTGAAATTGTAATGGAGCAACAATGGAAGAATTGTTGTGAGTGAACCTGAAGCCACAAGAACCCAGATCTGACATCCTAATTACCTTTTATGGCAGGGGTCTGGGGGAGATCATTTATTTAGGCCTGCTACTTTACATTTTATGCAAAATTAAATTCTGAATATATTAAATAACTAAGCAGAAAAAGCTGTAAAAGTATTAGAAGATGGCCTGACCAGTTTGGCTCAGTGAATAGAGTGTCGGCCTGCAGACTGAAGGGTCCCAGGTTCGATTCCAGTCGAGGGCATGTACCTTGGTTGCGGGCACATCCCCAGCAGGGGGTGTGCAGGAGGCAACTGATCGATGTTTCTCTCTCATCGATGTTTCTAACTCTCTATCCCTCTCTCTTCCTCTCTGTAAAATATCAATAAAATATATTTTTTAAAAAAAGTATTAGAAGAAAATATGGGAGAACGTTTTGTGATTTTGGACTGAAGAAAGCTGTCCTTTGTATGACACACAAAAATTCACAAATTTTAAAACATGAAAATTTAACTAATTCTTTTATACATAGATGAACTGTGGTTGAGGTTGAAAGACAAATAATAAAGTAGGTAAAGGATTTCCCATACATATGATAGAAAAAAAAGGGTAATATTCACAAAATGTAAGTATGGAGCCCCTCAAAGTTGATTGACAGAAAGATAAACTACTTAATAGAAACATGCATCACAATTACTCTTGAATCACCCTCCTAAGAGTCTCTTTCCATCTCTGAATTTCCAAGAAAGTTTGAATTCTATAGTTCCATTTGTCCATTAAATGGCTTTGCTTAGGGATCCTTTGGAGGCCTCGAATTCAACATTCCTAAAACTGAACCTCTTTTCCATCTCCACGACAAATTAGTTTTCCAATCCTTGACGCCAACCTTTGCACATATCATATCACAGGTCTTTCCTTCCCTCTCCAGCCCTTCACTGCTCTGCTCTTTCTGCCTGCACTGCCCATCACCTGCTCTACAGCACAGTTTCCTAACAGGCCCAGCCCCAAGGTTGTTTTCTTCTTTCATCTGGCTGCAGGAACCATCTTCCCAAAACCTAACTTCGATCACGCCACTCACCTTCAACCATCCCTCACAAACTACCAAAATGCACACAGCCTCTCGGAGATGGTCAAGTCCCTCCTTGGCCTGGCCTCAGTCCACTTCTCCAAACAGCCCACTTTCGCTGCAAACACTTAGGGCAATAGGTCTTCTCACCTGGAATCTCCCTCCCCTCTGTCTCTAGGAAGGAATTACCTAACTTATTAGTCTCTTAGATTCTTACCCCTTTTCACAGCTAAAACCAAAATCTTTCTTCTCTGAAAGCCCATGGACCTTTTCCATGCTCGTCTTGGGGTATACCATTTGATCCCTTTGATTATCGTTACTTACTAAAATTGGGAAGAACTTTCCAATTTTTTAAATTGCTGATAGATATCTAACTACTGAATATTATTTTCTTTGATTGATGTTAAGTTGACCTCGTATTGGTAAATGCAACATTGGTCTATAGCAGTGGTCGGCAAACCGTGGCTCGCGAGCCACATGCAGCTCTTTGGCCCCTTGAGTGTTCTAACGCCACTTCTTCAAAATAGACTCGCCCAGGCCGAAAACTGACTTCTGTGCATGGGCCACAAAGTTTCAATTGCACTGTACGTGTGGGCCCACATGTGGTATTTTGTGGAAGAGCCACACTCAAGCAGCCAAAGAGCTGCATGTGGCTCACGAGCCACAGTTTGCCAACCACTGGTCTATGGAACCTGCAACACAGCCTGGCCAGTGGGCTCAGTTTGTTGAGTGTGGTCCCATGCACTAGGAGGTCACTGGTTCGATTGCTTGTCAGGGCATATGCCTGGGTTGGTGTGCCACGCCAGCACGGCCAAGAGTGAACCTGAGTGGGGGCAGTGAAGGATTGAAAAAAGACAGACAAGAGAATGAAAGCTGGGTCTCGGTGGGACGCTGTCCTCTATGATGGAAAGCCTCTCTGATGGAGAGCTAGCGACAGCGCCACGGACTACAAGTCGTGTCTTTATTTTATAGCCAGACTAGTGACCCAGTGCACGAAATTCGTGCACATTAAAAGGGGATTAATTAGAGGAAATAATTTAATATTGCTATTTGTCTTTTCTCTATAATAGAAGTGTCAGAGATGAAAGAAAATTAGTAAAATGTATATGAAAACCTTCCTCCTGTCAGAGTCTGGGGCACACCACGGGACCCAGAGTCAAGTCCCCGCCCACCCACATGCAACTCAAAATCGTGTGAGACCCAGACCCGGCCGCCCGCCCTCCCCGCATTGGGCTAGATCCAGACCTGGCCAGTCCCACCCTTGTCAAGCCCTGCTGGGCAGGGGGCATAGCCTCAGGTCCCCTGGCCCAGCGCCAGGACGGGGGGGCATGGCCTGAGGTCCCCCAGCCCGGACCAGGGCAGGGGGGCATGCCTTGAGGTCCTCCGACAAGCCTCCCCAGGTGAGGGACATGGCCTGAGATCCCCTGTCAAGCCCCACTGGGTGAGGGGTATGGCCTGAGGTCCCCCGTCAAGCCCCACCAGACGGGGGCGCACAGTCTCAGGTCCCCCGTCAAGCCCTGCTGGGCGGGGGCGCGGCCTGAGTTCCCCTAACCCAGCACTGGGGGTGCACCTTGAGGTCCCCTGTCAAGCCCCACTGGGTGGGAGGCACGGCCTGAGGTCCCCCAGCCTGGTGCTGGAGTGGGGGGAGCAGCCTGAAGTCCCCTAGCCCAGCACCAGGATGGGAAGCCCACCTTGAGGTTCCCCGTCAAGCCCCGCCGGGCGGGGGGTGTGGCCTCAAGACCCCTGGCCTGGCACTGGGGTGGGGGGTGCGGCCTGAGGTCCCCCGCCTGATGCCAGGGCAGGGGGCGCGGCCTGAGGTCTCCTGTCAAGCCCTGCCGGGTGGGGGACATGGCCTCAGGTCCCCTGTCAAGCCCCATGGGGGCAGGGGAGGGCGTAGCCTCAGGTCCCTGCTGATTGCATGTTAAGGCTCCTTATGGGAACTTGGTCTCAGCTGTGGGTGCAGCCATCTTTGTGACAGAGTGATGGTCAATTTGGATATTACTCTTTTATCAGACAGGATGCCATGAGACAAAGTAATGGCATGGTCAAGATGTTTACAACATTCTCGTGGGTTTCAAATCTACTCAATTACATGCACCTGAACTCTATCAAGCCCACATCACTCAGGCAGGTGGGGCCACATGTCTGGACCATAGGTTCAAGCTTACAACTATAGCTGTTAGCTATAATTGTGCTGGGTGGGCTCTGCTCTCCAAGCTGGGACTTGCACGTGGCAATGAGAGGACTGTGCCCTCTCATTAGTCCAAGGCTTGAACCTGTCCAAATACTGTAGCCGCTCTCCACAGGTTGGAGGCTCGATTCCCAGTGTGGGGCGTGCAGGAGGCAGCCGATCAATGATTCTCTCATCCTTGTTTCTATCTCTCTCTCCCTACCTCTCTCTGAAACCAATAAAAAATGTTTTTTTAAAAAAAATAACCTTCAATACAACTTTGATAAAATAAATCAATATTTATAGGATATTATTTACCTTCTTCTGTTCCATTAACTAGAATATTCTTAAAAGACTGTTTTAATCCTGTGCTTCCAACACCATCAGATTGGTGTGGAAGTTTTGACATGATGATTTATAGCCCTCTGAAGAAAAAGGAAAGGTAATTAATACTGGATCAGCAAATTACTTACTGCTTTGCCTAAAAATGTCTATGATGTTTTTCATATTAATCACCTAATTTATGCATGAATAATCCAGATTTGATCGCTTAAGTATTTAATTATTAAAAATATAGAAGATCCAGCTAACAGCAAGACACCCATGAAAAATACACATGGTGTCTAAATAAGACAAAGGAAAATCATTTGGGCAAAAATAAAAAGGATCCCAAATCAATTATATAGAAAAGATTCCTTTATTAACTTTTGGTCGAGAATATGTTTGTATATTTTCAGGAAACAACTCCAAGACCATGTGGATTCCTGCAACAGAGAGGAATTGACAGGTCTGCTCCAACCACGAAGACAAGAGGAGAAACAGTCCAGAGATGGAAGACGCTGACAACGCCTTGCCACGCTAGCAGTCAGCAGCTGTGTGACGCAGCAGGTTGCCTAGGACCAAACCAGAGAGGGTCGGACCTGCATTGCCACCATGTGCCCACCATCCAGATATCATTGCTGACATGTGCACATAAGGAACTGTTTGACATTGAAACGGGGACTCAGAACTGTTGGACATTGAAATTGGGACTCAAACATTTTTTGTTATTATATGTTTATTTCTAGTCTGCAGAGGCAAGATTTTTAAAGGAAAGAAATGGGGAAAAAATAGATACAGAGGCAAAGAAGCATTGAACAGACTGTCAAACTACAGCAGGAAGGCAGGGGAGGTTGGGGCTGGGGCGGGGGTGTAAGAGATCAACCGAAGGACTTGTACGCATGCATATAAGCATAACCAATGGATACAAGACACTGCGGGGCACGGGGGGCGGGCAGGTAAAGGCATGTACTGAGGGCTAGGGGAGGCCAGGGGGAGGTCAATGGGGAAAAAAAAAAGGAGACATATGTACTACTATTTGTAATACTTTAAACAATAAAAAAATAAATAAAAAAATATAGAAGATCCAAGATGTGGCAGATTAGGTAGAAGCTATACTCACCTCCTCCCAGGACCAAACTGGAATTACAAATACATTATAGAAAAATCATCCTAAGACTAGCTGGAGAGAGAAGCCTTATAACCAAGGACTTACAGAGGAGGCCACATCAAGACTGGTAGGTGTGGAGGCACGAGAGGGCTGGCCCAGCACTCACAGGCAGCAGCTGAAGTTTCAAAAAGATATATCAGCTGCAGGGGGTCCCACATGAGAAGTGTGGGGCCTAAGCCCAAAGCAGGGCTCCCCTGCCCAGAGCACCAGAACCAGGAAAGGTGCGAACATAACATCTGGATGTGAAAAGCAGTGGGTTTCAGGGAGAGATGGTTAAAAATGCTCTCAGGCACCCTCTTAAAAGGCCAATGCACAAAATTTCCTTTGCAGCCACGGACCCTGGGCTCCAGCAGAGAAAGGGCAGAGCTGAATGTAGCCTCATAAGGAGTTTCTAGAGTTGGTGGCTCTGAGAAGAGAGCTGAGAAGTCAACCACTAGGAACCCTATGCAAGTCATTCCCCCATACTGCAGAAGCCATCTTTCTCCTCGTTCTCTCCATTCTCTCCAATTTCTCTGTTCTCTCCTCATTCTCTCTGTTTTCTGCAAACTCTCCATCCTCTTCTCACTGTCTGTTTTCTACATTCTCTCCATCCATTCCTTATTATCTCCATTTTCTATGTTCTCTCCATTCTCTCTCATTCTCTCAGTTTTCTGTGTTCGCTCCTCAGTCTCAGGGACAGCAGTCCCCTCAATGTAGCAGCAACTTGGGTGGGCGGGCGGGGGGGGGGGGGGGTTGAGGAGGCGGGGAGATGACAATATCCTTACCCATTGGAATCTCTTCCCCACCCACCCAGTACAGCTGGAATCTCTTTTAGTGACTGAGCCTAACGGACAGCCTGCAGGTAGAGGCGGATCTTTGGATTCTTTAAGACTTTTGATGACCTGCCCCTAGGCCCAGTGCTAGTAAAAGCAGACCTTCAGCCCTAGCCGGTTTGGTTCAGTGAATAGAGCATTGGCTTGCAGACGGAAGGGCCCCAGGTTCGATTCCAGTTAAGGGCACATGCCTGGTTTGCAGGCTCAATTCCCAGAGTGGGATATGCAGGAGACAGCCAACCAATGATTATCTCTCATCATTGATGATTCACTCTCTCTCTTCCTCTCCCTTTCTCTCTGAAGTCAATAATATATATATATATATATATATATATATATATATTTTTTTTTTTTTTTTTTTTATAAAAGCAGACCATCGGCAGTTCGGTCCTTTCCACATGCACCCAGGCCCAGCAGAGGGAGCTACAAGCTGTGGATTGCTGACAGCTCCAAACAGGTTGCCAAAGTACAAGCACAAACAGCATCTGACAGTGGCCTGTATCAGTCTCTCTCCAAAGAGACGAATACACCCAGTGGCTAGCCTCTAACAACAACAGAGCAGTATCTAATAATAACTCATTTCTGGTAGGTGGGGGTGCAGATAGCTCTTGTTGGTACTCTGGTGTTAAAACTTACACTAGTGGTGAAATGGAATGGTATGCTGGTGAAAAGGAATATACTTGTTGGTGGCAGTGTCTTAGATATTGGAAAAGTAGGGAGGAAATAATAACTTCAAGAACAATGGAAGTGACATCAGAGGAATGACCCTGTAAGAGGTCCTCTGGTTTCTGAACATGAAACACTGCTCTGTTTTTCAGATCTCTGCCAGGTGGAGGGAAATGGCCTGGTTCCTTGGGAAGGTGGGCATCTCCTTGGTAGGTGTCTCTGGTGTTCAGGTCACCTTGGTCTCAGGGGACCAACCCTGAGGGGAATGTGGTGGGTGATGGGGTTCCAAATCCTTGGAATCCCAGTGCTGTCCCCTGCATCTAGATACTGCTGGTAGTGTGGCTGCAATGTTTGGGAGTGGGGTGAGCTGGGGGAAGCTGGCCACTGCCTTTATTGCTTTGCTCTCTCAGAAATGGTGACTGGCAGATCTTTGCAGCCTCCCCTCTGGGTCTCCACCCGACCCTGGGATTAGTTACCGGGTGGGCATGTAGCTCAGGGAAAAACACTGTCTCTGTAGTACCAGTTCTTGGGTTTGCAGATAATGTGCTCAGCAACCCGACACTCACTGCGACAGCTTCTTCTGGGGCCTGCTGCTAGCTGGAAAGGATGAGGGGAAGCAAACTCTGGGAGGGGGAAGGGAGGCAGCCAGGCTCCATGGCTTTGTTTCTCTATTTAGAATGCTGATTGCCAGGTCACTGGGCTCAGCTGCAGCGCCCACTGGCCACTCCTTCAGGAATGCTCACTGTATCTCTTTGCTTCTCCCAGCTGAACAGAATGCCTGTGCAGCCTGATTCCTCCTCTTTGCAGGCTGAGACCTACAATGAGGTCCCTGAGCTCTGGGTTGTGTGTCTCTAGCACCATCTCAGCTCTTCTGTCCCACCTCCTCGGTTTGCTCCCACTTACCCATCCTCATATGTTTCAATGCGCAGATCTCTCAGATAGGTTTGTGTATTAAGCAGGGAATCCTTTGTTGAATTATAGCTGTTCAAATTGTTTAAATTTCAACAAAATGAAAAGACAGCCCATGTGAGGAACAGGTTAACAGTGAGGCTCAGCCCCCAACACAGATGCAAGGTGCTTGGCAGGTACTGATCACACGAAGTGGAATTCGCCTCAGCAGGGTTTGGTGCCTGCCCAGATCTCCCTGTGGATACCCTGCTGGTGAAGCTTATTAGATACCGCTCTGTTGTTGTTAGAAGCTGGCCACTGGGTACATTTGTCTTTTTGGAGAGACTCTGATACAGGCCACTGTCAGATGCTGTTTGTGACTGTACCCTGGCAACCTGTTTGGAGCTGTCAGCAATCCACAGCTTGCAGCTCCCTCTGCTGGGCCTGGGTGCCCTTGGGATGGATACCTATGGAAGAGAGGAAAAGGTAGCAGGGAGAAGTTGATCTGTGATGCAGACCTGCTAGCCTCAGCCAACCCCATGGCAAGCTCTGATGCTAAAATGGGCCCTCCGTATTATCCTTCATTGAGTTGAAATGGTTGTGCCTTTATATTTTTGCTAGAACAGGCACTGGATCTCAGTACAGCCTTATTCAATTATCTTCTCAAACATCCCCCTCTCCCCTATATAAAGTGACATTTCAGTTTCTTTCCCTTATCCCTTTTTCTTTAGATAATACGTAATAGTTTAAGGTCCTTTTTATTTTAGAACAATGAGGACAGGATTACCCTTCAGCCCTCAAAAAATAAAAATTAAAAAAAAAGGAATCAAGCAGACACATTTGAAACTTTTATTTTTAAAATAACATAATCTTTACTAAGCCAAATTGCTGATTATTGCAGGCTTCAATTTTTCCCCTCATAAGCTAGAGGATGTTTCCCCCTGCAGAATAAATCAGGTTATTACAGAAACTTTTATAGAAAGATACAGCTGAAACAGTCATTATTTTTGTTGGAGAGAGAACATTGATCCCACCTGAAAAGGGATTCTGAAAAAAAGCAGCTTGGAGCAAATGGCCACTGTGCACATTCCCCTGCACAAATTTTGACAAATCTAGGTGAAGAGGATGTGCTTCTTGTTTTCTCCTTCCCATATACCTCAAATCAAAAGAAGCACAAAGCATAAAATTTCCTCCTGGTCTGACCTTAGACTACCCATGGCGTCTCTGTTCATTACAGAGCAGGAAGATTTAAGGAGATGGCTGAGAAGATGAAGTAACTTGTGACTGATTCCTATAGCACTGTGGTGATTTGAGATTCATTTTATTATCATTACTAGTGGCCAGGTGCACGGATTCATGCACATTGAAAGGAAAGTAATTAGAAGAAATATTTTAATATTGCTATTTGTCCTTTCTCTATAATAGAAGTGTCAGAGATGAAAGAAATTTAGTAAAATGTAAATGAAAATAATATATAAATTGATTAATAAATAAACAATAACAACAAAGACATGATATAAAAACAACAAACATGATATAAAACAAAAATGTGATATAAAAACAACATTGATAAAAACAATGACTGAGAAGTTGATTAAACTTATTCTAATGTCTCCCTGTATACCACATTAAGAGTAAGAACACTTTCAGAGTGCTTGACTAATTTCCTTTGTGATGAAGTTTTTACAACTTTAACTTTAACATCACACGCTCTTTGAACTCAAGAGAAAGCAATATATAACTGACCATGTCCGAAAACATGTTCAGGTAGGAATATTACTACTCTGTCTAGAGTTTGTCCTTGTGGTTTATTAATAGTTATCGCAAATGCTGGCATCATGGGAAACTGTCTTCAAATTAATTTAAATGGGATGCCAGTGTCAGTCAGGGACAAGCAGTTCTTCAAATCAGAACAACCTCTCCTTGCACAGATCCTGTTAATACTTCAGCTTCGATTGTTAGGTCGCAATCTATTCTAATGAAAGAGTAATATGTTAATTAGACCAGAAGACCTTCCAGAGACCTTCCAGACAAAGCCATGGTGGTGGGGCCGAGGCAGAGGCGGTTAGGGGCGATCAGGCTAGCAGGGGAGAGCAGTTGGGGGCAATCAGGCCAGCAGGGGAGGGCAGTTGGGGGTGATCAGGCTGGTAGGGGAGGGCAGTTGGGGGTGACCAGGTCAGCGGGGCGGGGAGGGGGGGTTGGGGGCGATCAGGCCAGTAGGTGGGGCATTTGGGGGCAATCAGGCCTGCAGGGGTGGGCAGTTGGGGGTGATCAGGCTGGCAGGTGAAGGCGGTTAGGGGCGATCAAGCCAGCAGGCTGAGGCAGTTAGGGGCGATCAGGCAGGCAGGCGAGTGATTAGGAGCCAGTGGTCCTGGATTGTGAGAGGGATGTCTGACTGCAGGATTGGGCCTAACCTGGCAGCCGGACATCCCCCAAGGGGTTCCAGATTGGAGAGAGTGCAGGCCAGGCTGAGGGACACCCCCCCCCCACCATGCATGAATTTCGTGCACCAGGCCTCTAGTCTTTTGATAATAAATCTAGTACCATTACAAAGAACCCATTTACTATTAAGATTCCTCAGTAGCATGATGATTGCACCTACTTTCAATTTAATTTATGACACGGCATTCCTGAAGGAGTAATGCTATTAAGAAGTTCGATGGTAAAATTTTCCTTTTCTTCATCATACATTGAATCGATGGAATCATTACTCAAATAGGTGTGAAAATCTCCATCAAATATGTCAAAAATTTCTTCACTTAATTTATGAATGTGCTCATTTTTGGGGCAAAGAATCGCACATTTAAATATATTTTTATATTATCTATAGATATACTATTTCCGAAGGTAGCATCAATAATAGATCCATTACAAATCATTTCATGGCGAATTGCACTAATATCCATTCCTAAATGAAAACTGCTATCAAGTTTGCCACCTCCAAGTTTTACTAACCATTTTCTATAAGCAGAATCCTCTGATCTCATATTTGTTTTACTAGTAAGAGACAACTTTCTGAAACATCCCCAAACATCACAGTACTTTAAACTCATTTGTACTATGGCCGATTGCATAGCATGGGGCACAACACTGAGACATTGTCGAAAATCCCCTCTGAGAAGGAGAACTTTCCCACCAAATGCCACATTCAAATTCACAATTTCTCTTAGTAATCTATCTTTGGCATTTATAGCATTACTGGATGCCATGGTGCATTCATCAATAATGAGAAGTTGGGCCTTTTTAATGGTTTTAGCAACTTCACTCTTTATATCAAGTCTAGAAATTGCAATTTTATTTAATGGAATTGGTAATTTATATTGGAAATGAAAGGTTCTTCCACTGAAAAGTAAATTTGCAGCAATTCCTGTAGATGCTGTAGGTAAAACAGTATCACTACAACCTCTAATATAATGTATTAAAACTTTATAAAGATAGGTTTTTCCACTACCACCTGGACCATCCAAGAAAAAGCATTTGGGGTGTACAGTTTTATCTTCGATGGCTGAAGTTATTGTCTGAAAGGCTGCCAACTGTTTATCATTCAGAGAATTGATCAAAACCTCTGCCTGTTCAATGAAACTAAAGAGAAAATAAACAAATGGGACTACATCAAAATAAAAAGCTTTTTCACAGCAAAAGAAATCATCAACAAAACAACAAGAAAGCCCACTGCATGGGAGAACATATTTGCCAATGTTATCACCAATTAGGGCTTAATCTCCAACATTTACAGGGAACTCATACAACTTAACAAAAGGAAGATAAATAACCCAATCAAAAAATGAGCAACGGACCTAAATAGATACTTTTCACAAGAAGACAGAAGGAAGGCCAAGAGGCATATGAAAATATGCTCAAAGTCACTAATTATCCGAGAGAGATGCAAATCAAAACGACAATGAGGTACCATCTCACACCTGTCAGAATGGCTATTATCAACAAATCAACAAACTACAAGTGCTGGCGAGGATGCGGAGAAAAAGGAACCCTCGTGCACTGCTGGTGGGAATGTAGACTGGTGCAGCCACTGTGGAGAACAGTATGGAGTTTCCTCCGACAGCTAAAAATGGAACTCTCATTTGACCCAGTGATCCCACTTCTAGGAATATATCCCAAGAAACTAGAAATACCAATCAGAAAGGATATATGCACCCCTATGTTCATAGCAGCACAATTCACCATAGCTAAGATTTGGAAACAGTCTAAGTGCCCATCAGCAGATGAGTGGATTAAAAAACTGTGGCACATCTACACAATGGAATACTACGCTGAGGTAAAAAAGAAGGAGTTCTTACCATTTGCAACAGCATGGATGGAACTGGAGAGCATCATGCTAAGTGAAATAAGCCAGTCAGAGAAAGATAACTATCACATGATCTCACTCATTTATGGAATATAATGAACAACATAAACTGATGAACAAAAATAGATCCAGAGACAGAGAAACATTGATCAGACCATCAAACCTCAGAGGGAAGGTAGGGGAGGGTGGGGGTAAGGGGGAGAGATCAACCAAAAGACTTGTATAAAAGCGCCTAACCAATGGACATAGACAACAGGGGGGTGAGGGCATGCATGAGTGTGTGTGTCTGTGTGTGTGGGGGGGGAATGGGGGAATAAAGACACATATGTAACACCTTAATCAATAAAGAAATTTAAAAAATAAATAAATAAAAATAAATAAATAAAATAAAAAATAAAATAAACTGTAAGCTTAAAAAATATAAAATATGAAAAAAAACCTCTGCCTGTTGTCACTCATACAATTCATCACATGTATTTGTATTCATTAATAAAGGATAGTCTGGAAGTTTGAGGTATGCTGTGCCAACAGTTGTTCTTCAGACATATTCTGTCGATGCTGCCCCTTTCTTTCAGCTTCAGAATGTCAACAAAAACAACCAAATTCACAATTGACAATGACAGAGCAAAACACATGCATGCGATTGCCATTGGCACCAGCAAGAGCTTTTTATGTGTCACACATGCACAAGTCAACGTTTATTTTTAAATTGCCAGTGGGTGTCATATGTACTGGCCAGTCGGTCAGTCAGTCAGGTGGTCGGTGACTTAGCCTTTTCTATATATAGATAGATTCTCCCATCTCTGAGTGCACACATTTATGCATTCAACTTTTAACATTTTGTTTGTCATGCACTGAGTATTTTGTTTTGATGAGTCATATAGAGTAAGGGTCTAATGATATTTCTTTTCCAAAGTTTAAGTATATTTCCTAGATATATTTTGACATTTCATCTACACTGACCTACACAGGTTTCAATCTGGCAGCTAATTTCTTCAAAGATTAAATTTTCAGATATTCAGTGAGTAATGAATTTAACAGCTTAGTACAAGTGGCTGCCCCATACCAAAAAAAATGCTCTCCTACACTTGGTACAGGAAACAGAAATCATTCTGGGTATTTCAAGCAGAAAGAGATTTAAAACAAGAAAATCTCTACATGCTGTGTTGCCTCACAACATATATTATTTGCATATATTATTTTTCTGCCTGGAATACTATGTCCCCCTTCTCTGCTTAGAGAACAATTTTTCCTAGTTCACACAAAATATTATCCAGAATTATTCATGTGACACCCAAGATCATTAATCACTGTGTAGGACTTCATTGATTGTAAAGGGAAATTTAAAAGTACAAAGAGCAGCTACTCAAGTGGAATTGGCATAGGACAACTAGGCACCCAGTTCAAATCAAAGCTCCTTCGATGAATAACAATTTGTTTTGTATTCCTCTCTCTAATGTTCTCTGAATGTTGCCTCTCAAACAATAGCTATTGTTGAAGAACATTCTAAAGAGCTCTTTTATAATAGAGTACATACCCTGTAGTTACATAATCAGAGCTGAGGTGCCTTACCTTAACATTTATGCTATGTAGGATTTGTGCAGTCTTGATGTTCATCTTATATAGTGAGTACTGAATACTGGTGTGGACATTTAGGGTTCTTAGTAAGATCTGTTATTAAGCAATCTAGAAGCTTTGACCTAGAGCAGTGATTTTCAATCTTTTTCATCTCATGGCACACATAAACTAAATACCTAAAATTCTGCATCATACCAAATAATATATTTTTTGCCAATCTGACCCCAAAATAAGCATAATTTTGATTCATTCACAACAGACAGCTATTATTGTATTGGCTGTTGTCACTTTTTTAAAAATTTGACAATGAAAGGGAAAAGAGTCAGTGACTCTAAGTAATTAGGTATTGTATGTTTTTAAAATTCTTGCAGCACACCAGTTGAAAATCACTGACTTAGAGGAATCTTTTATATAGTGGTCTGTCAGTACAGACTACTTACATCAGCTCCAAGAAAAGAGAAACAATGTATACTCATCACTGTAAACCCAACATTAATTGTAAAAACAGAAATGAGTAGGAATCTACATTAATAAAAGAGAAACATGCAAATTGACCATCACTCTGCTACACCCACCAGCCAATCAGAGTGAGTATGCAAATTAACCCAACTAAGATGGTGGCTGCCACGGAGCTAGAGTGAGCAGAAGGCTTGGGTTGCCCCTGGCAATGGAGGAAGCCAAGCTTCCCGCCTGCCCTGGCCAGCCCTGGCCTCCACTCAACGCTACAAAGTTTCAATTGTAGAAGATAAATAAATCCCAGATACCAGGGCCTCTGCTTGGGTCACCAGGGGGCATGGCTGGCCTGCAAACCACCACAGGCCCATAACCCAGGCTGCCCCATGCCCCAAGGGAACCCCCACCCTGATCCGGGACACCCTTCAGGGGAAACCAACTGGCCCCCACCCATGCACCAGGCCTCTATCCTATCTAATAAAAGAGTAATATGCAAATTGACTGTCACTCCAATACACAAGATGGCTGCCCCCATGTGGACACAAGATGGCTGCCACAAGATGGCCAGCAGGGGAGGGCAGTTGGGAGGGACCAGGCCTGCAAGGAGAGCAGTTGTGGGCAATCAGGCCAGCAGGGGAGGGCACTTAGGGGGGACCAGGCCAGCAGAGGAGGGAAGTTGGGGGCCACCAGGCCTGCAGGGAAGGGCAGATGGGGAGGACCAGGCCTACAGGGAAGAGCAGTTTGGGGGGACCAGGCCTGCAGGGGAGGGCAGTTTGGGGGAACCCAGGCCTGCAGGGGAGGGCAGTTAAGGGTAATTGGGCTGGCAGGGGAGCAGCTAGGCATCAATGAGGCTGACAGGGGAGTGGTTAGGGGATGATCAGGCTGGCAGGCAGAAGCGGTTAGGGGCAATCAGGAAGGCAGGCAGGTGAGCAGTTGGGAGCCAGTAGTCCTGGATTGTGAGAGGGATGTCCAACTGCCCATTTAGGCCTGATCCCAGTAGGGGTCCCAGATTGGAGAGGGTGCAGGCTAGGCTGAGGGACACCACCCCCCCTCGTGAACAAATTTCATGCACTGGGCCTCTAGTAAAATAAATAAATATTTGCAGTATGAATGGATACATAGGGTCTACACATTTAATACATAAGATCCTCAAATTATGAGTGAAAGGTGACTTGTAGCCTATTGTTCCTATTTCTCCTGAGAATAGCTTCTATTGCTTATTGCTTATTTTAGAATGTTAGTCTCGTGGTATAAAAGGTGATTGGAAAGGTTTAAATATGCAGAGAGACACCAGACTAACCTGTTTTTACTACATGACCCTGGAATTCTAGTTTCAGTAACATCTATATGGATAGATGTTATATCTATCCATATGTTTTCCACCATATAGGTGGATATGTTATATCCATCTATATGTGTTCTAAAATTTTCTGGCTACACCATGTCATATTTTATTTTTTTATGTTATTTTCCTCAATAGTATTGTGATTTCCTTCAGGAACATATTTATAGGCATCTTTCAAGAACCCAGCACATAGGCTGTGTTCAATAAATACTTATTGATTTGAATGTAAATAATTCTCTCTTTGGGTTATCATCCCTGGTGATCCTCTTTTCAGCTAGCCATGAGTCCTCTACATCCCTGAGATCCCTGAGATAATGAAGCAACTGAGACTTTCACTGATGTTTTCTTTGTAAGAGTTTTTGGTTTTTTTTCTAAGAACTTGACAAAGCTATGAGATGACTTTGCAAGCTTGTCTCTTGGTATACTTCTTTCCAATTTTATGTAATACCATGTCTTGTCTAAGCAGGATCTGGGGCTGAGATCCTTACAAAAAGTGAATTCAGGTGTATAAATCACTGGGTCATAGAGGGGCTATTTCTTTTTTCATCTATAAAATGTAGCATATATCATACTCTTATAATTTGGTTTTTCACTTACAACATATCCCGGACATTACTCTGTATCAGTTATTAGAGTTTTTTTCTAACTCTTTACAGTTACATAATACTCCATGATGTGGATGTGGCAATTTACTCAACTGCTTTTCTATGTATGAACATTTAGGTTGTTTCCCATATTTTACAATTACAAATTATGTTGCAACAAAGAGTTGCACATATGTGCTTTTATTTCCATTTGTCTGTTACACATTTGCCAGCCCCTTATATTTTGCCTTTATGAATCACTTTATTTTGGGTCTGTCTCTTATATAGATACTGTATTTTTCTGTATATAAGATGCTATTTTTTTTAATCGTTAGACTGAAAATCAAGGGGTCTTATATGCAGAAGTCAGCTGAGGTTGGAGCCCTGTGGGTGCATAGCTGCCCATACCTTGTCAAACAGGCTTCCTCCAATCATGACCCTTATTGTTACAGACATCAGCTGATGCCATAATTGGAGATGGAGGTGGAGAGTGCACAGATGCAACAGGGAATGGAGTGTTTGAACCCATAAACATGTCAAAAAATAAAAAGATAAATACCTGGAAAGCGATTGTCTTATTCTGAAAAATGCAAACTGAATGTAATCAGCTATGCAAAAGAGCATGGAAATAGAGCTGCAGAGAGACAATTTGGACCTCCTCCCACTGAGTGTATGATCAGACAGTGGAGAAAACAGGAAGAACAACTCCTTAAGATGCCAAAAAAGAAGAAGGCCTTAAGAGAAAAACCAGCAAAATGGGCAAACTTGGAGCAGAGGCTTAAGACTTAGATTATGGAGCAGCGCCAGAGTGGCTTATGTGTGTCAACCAAGCTTACTCAATGTCAGGCAAGAATGTATGCAATGAAATGAACATTGTTGATTTTACAGGAAAGGCAAAATGGTGCTTCAATTTCATGAGGAGAGAAGGGTTGACCATGAAAACATGAACAAAGTTAGCTCAGAAAATGCCACCAGTTTATGAGGATGATCTCACATATAAAGACAGTGTCTCAGCAGACAGCAGTGATACAACAGAAGTTGAAGAAATTGATATGTCTGGAACTAACAGTAATGAAGAAGAGAGCAGTGATGCAACAGAGGCTGAATAAAGTGATATCCTGCATAAATCATAGTACTGGTATGTAAACATTACCTGCAGTAATTATTTTAAAAAAATGTGTTCTGTTTTATGTTTAAAATATGATTTCTTAATTTTGGGTTGGAAAAATGGGGGGTGTCTTATACATGGGGGCGTCTTATACAAGAAAAATACGGTAATAGAGTTGGAATCGATTTTGTGAGCCAATTTGAGATAAGCCCATTCATAACAATCTTACTATTTTAGGATATACTATAATTCCTATGTGCATTATTATATTTATGGTTTTGCTTTTCTCTACAAAACTTGTTTTCTTTGTTCTTTTTGTTTTAATAAGTTTGTAAGTCTTCTCTGATGGTTATCTCTTTACTTACATATTTTATAAGCTTTTAGTCATTTTCTTGACACTGTACAATCTGGTTTGGCATCAGTTATTAATGGCATCCTCTGATTGCTACCTATCATTTACACACAAAGAGCTTATTCTTCCTTCCCCTTTCCCTTCTCCAAATTTTAGTGTCATTTTTTCTACTTCGTTAAAATATATAGTATCTATATATATAAAAGCCAAGCGACCAGAACGACCGGTCACTATGATGTGCACTGCAGCTGGCCAACCTCCTGCAGCCCCTCCCCTCATCCAGCCTGGCCCCTGTTCGGCACCCCCCATCCTGATCTGGGGTGGGGCCAGCTGGCGAAGCTCCCGCGGCCCCTCCCCCCAAGTGGCTGGCCCCCATAGCCCACGATCGGAGCAGGCTGGCCAGACCCCACCCATGCATGAATTCATACAATGGGCTTCTAATAATATATATTATACTAGAGGCCCGATGCATGAAGATTCGTGCAAGAATGGGCCTTCCTTACCCTGGCTGCTGGCACTGCCTTCACTCCAGCCGGAGCCACCTTTCCGCCTTCCCATGCTGCCCAGAGGCCTGGAGCAGCTGGGGCAGTGCAGAACACCTGCATCCCGCCCTGCCCCTGGCCACTCAGCACCTGCATATGCAAATTAACCCACCATCTTTGTTGGGTTAATGTGCATACTCACTCCTGATTGGCTGGTGGGCGTCACGAAGGTATGGTCAATTTGCATCTTACTCTTTTGTTAGTGTAGATTATATTATATATTTATTATACCATACTAGAGGCCCGGTGCACAAAATTTGTGCACTGGGAAAGGGAAGTCCCTCAGCCCAGCCTGCACCCTCTCCAATCTGGGACCCCTCGAGGGATGTCTGACTGCCGATTTAGGCCCGATCCCTATGAGACCGGGCCTAACCCGGCAGTCGGGCATCCCTCTCACAATCCGGGACTGCTGGCTCCCAACCGCTCACCTGCCTGCCTGCCTGATTGCCCCTAACCACTTCTGCCTGCCAGCCTGATCACCCCCTAACAACTCCCCTGCCAGCCTGATCAACGCCTAACTGCTCCCCTGCCGGCCTGATTGCCCCCAACTGCCCTCCCCTGCCAGCCCAATCACCCCCAACTGCCCTCCCCTGCAGGCCCAGTCACCCCCAACTGCCTTCCCCTGCAGGCCTGGTTGCCCTCAATTGCCCTCCCCTGCCAGCCTGGTCTCCCTAACTGCCCTCTCCTGCAGGCCTGGTCGCCCCCAACTGCCCTTCCTCCCCTGCAGGCCCAGTCGCCCCCAACTGCTCTCCCCTGCTGGCCTGATTGCCCACAACTGCCCTCCCCTGCCGGCCATCTTGGGGTGGCCATCTTGTGCGAGGGCGTAACAGTCAATTTTCATGTTACCTCCTTATTATAGAGGATTATATTACCACTCTTAGCCTCCCTTTTTAGCCTTAGATTTACAATTAAATAGATGAAATGCTTACCATCATTGTTTTTACTAAAGTTTCCTTGGTCATATAATGGGTAAAAGCTCATCATCCAGAAGATGCCTCAAGAAGCTTCAGGAGGACATTCCCTGAGTTGTTACAAGGTGGTTTTTGTTTTTCCTTGAAAATGCCAAATGCATGAGGATATTTCAGTTTAGTGTATTGTGTAACTGTTTTCTGCTATTTAGTCTTTGGCTTTTAAAGAAAATTTTCATCAGCTGAGATACTTTTTCATTTTTTTATAGTGGCTTTGTAAAGAAGTAGATTGCTTTTGTCTATTCATTTCACAGATAGGGTTGGCACTTGTGAGTGGTTCATAAGATTCCAACTTTAAGAATGGCCGCTGATCTCAGTGTAGTCAAGCACAATTTCTCTTAGTGGATTGTTGTCAGTGCTTGGGGTCAGATGCCTTTTCTTTTTCTGGTTCTCATTTGCCTCACAGGATCCTGAATTTCCACTTTTGCTCTTTTTTTCTCTCTACCACACAGAATCCTTTTGACCCTCCTATCCCAGAAGAGACTGGCTGTATATACCAAGTATTCCCCCCCCCCCCAACTATTTCACAGTTGAGATGGACTATTAGCTCACCCTTAAGCCCTCTACTATTTTTTTCCATGCAGTTTTCCAGATGCCTTAACACATCTCTTCCATTTCACCAAGGTATGCATCAAGAGCTCTTCATGAAGAACAAAACTGCAGGCATCATGCTTTCTGATTTCAAACTATATTACAAAGTTATAGTAATAAAAAATATGGAAATGTCATTAAAAACAGATACATAGGTCAATGAAAACTGAATAGATAGCCCGGAAGTAAATCTATGAATATATGGTGAATTAATTTACAACAAAGTAGCTAAGAATAAGCAATGGGGAAAGGGCAGTTTCTTCATAAATGGTTTTGCGAAAACCAGACAGCCACATGCAAAAAAATGAAACTGAACCAGTAACCTAATACAAAAAGTTATTATCAGCAATAATACAAGGATGCCCACTCTTACACCCTTATTAAACATAGTCTGAAAGTCCTAGCCAGAGAAATTAAATAAAAATAAGTCATTCAAATTGGAAAAAAGACTTTCTATTTGCGTATGACATGTTTTTTTTTTATATATATACTAGAGGCCTGGTGCATGAAAATTCATGCACTGGAGCGGGGTTCCCAGCCAGCCTGCCCCCTCTCACAGTCCGGGAGCCCTCAGGGGCAGGAGGTAACCAGCGATCAGGGGAAGGCGATGCTCCATCACACCTCCGCTGCTGCCACTGCCGGCAGCACAAGCCTTGGCTGGCCCTGGTTACCTGAGTCTCGGGCAGCCCTGGGTGGCTGGGCAGCCACCATCTGAGGCTTGTCTGCGCCTCAGGCTGGCCCTGAGCAGCTGTGGGGCTGAGGGGACTGGGTGCTGACATCTTGTTGCTGTGGATGCCACCATCTTTGAGGGCAGGGCAGTCAATTAGCATATTTCCTTCTTATTGGCTGTGGGCACCACCATCTTTGAGGGTGGGGCAGTCAATTAGCATAGTCCCTCCTTATTGGCTGTGGGTGCTGCCATCTTTGAGGGTGGGGCAGCAATTAGCATATTCCTTTCTTAATGGCTGTGGGCGCTGCCACCTTTGTGACAGCATGAGGGTCAATTAGCATATTCCCTCTTTATTAGCTAGGATGAGAGGCCGGTGCACGGGATTCATGCACTGGTGGGGGGCGTAGCCTGTGGGGATGGCCCGCTGTGGGAGCGCCACTCATCCCAGTCAGCAGAGTGGCACTCCCACTGTGGGAGCACACTGACCACCAGGGGGCAGCTCCTGCATTGAGTATCTGTCCCCTGGTGGTCAGTGCACGTCACAGTGACTGGTCGAGCAGTTGTTCTGGTTGTTCCGACATTCAGTTGCTGGGCTTTTATTATATAGGATAGGATAATTCTAAAGACTCCATCCCAGAACTGTCAAAATAAATGAATTCAGGAAAGCTGCAAGATATAAAATCAATATACAAAAATAATTGCATTTAAATACACTAAAACTGAACTATTAGAAAGAGTAATTAATAAAACAACACCAGTTACAATTGCATCAAAAAGAGTAAAATACTGAGGAATAAATTTAATAAAGCCAAAGACCTATACACTGAAAACTATACAAAGACATTTATTAAAGAAACTAAAGAAGACACAAATAAATGAAAAGATATTCTTTGTCATGGAAGAATTAATATTGTTAAAATGTCCATACTCCCCCAGAGCCATACACATATTCAATGCAATCCCTAATTAAAACAGTATGGTATTGGCATACAAACAGACACATAGATCAATGGAACAGAATAGAGAACCCAGAAATACACCTATGCATGTATGGCCTATTAATTTATGGCAAAGAAGCCAAAATTATACAATGAGTAAAGGATAATGTCTCTAATGAATGCGTTTGAAAAACTGGACAGCCACATGCATAAGAGTGACATTGGATCACTATCTTACAACATACACAAAAATCAATTAAAATAAAGACTTGAATGTAAGAACTGAAACCATAAAGCTCGTAAAAAAAAGAAAACCATTAAGTTCCTAGACTTCAATCTTCACAATATTTTGGATAGAAAGCCAAAAGCAATGGCAGCAAAAGCACAAATACACAAGTGGGACTATTTCAAACTAAAAAGTTATGTACAGCAAAGAAAACAATCAACAAAATAAAAAGACAACCTATGGAAAAGGAGAAAATATTTGCAAATCATTTATCTTGATAAGGAGTTAATACCCCAAATACATACTCATATATTTTTATATAGACTTATACAACTCAATAGAAAAAAAAACGAAGATGATTTTTAAAACGAGCACGGATCTGAATAGGTTTTTTACAAAGATATACAAATGACCAACAGATACCTGAAAAGTTGCTTAACATCACTAATGATCAGAGAAATGCAAATCAAAACCATTAAGATATCATCTCACACTTGTTAGAATGGCTATCATGAAAAAGACAACAGCTAACAAGTGTTGGTGAGGATGTAGAGAAAAGGAAAGGTGTACACTATTGGTGGAGATGTAAATTGGTGCACCCACTACAAAAACAGTATGGAGATTACCAAAAAATTAAAAACAGAACTACCATATCATGCAGAAATTCCACTTCTGGGTATTTATATGAAGGAAATGAAAACATTAACTTGAAAAGATATATGTACCCCCATTTCATTGCAGTAATATTGCAATAGCTAATACATGGAAGCAACCTAAGTGTCCACCAATGGATGAATGAATAAAGACAATGTTATTTATCTACACTAATAAAAGAGAAACATGCAAATTGACCATCACTTCACTATGCCCACCAGCCAATCAGGAGTGAGTATGCAAATTAACCCAACAAAGATGGCAGCACCCCGCCCCCCAGCTGCTCCAGGCCTCTGGGCAGCACACATGCAGTCATGGAGTGGCCGGGCGGGGTAGGACGCCTGCTATGAGGGGGAGGGCCGGGGGCGGAGGGAGCTACAGGAGCCGTGCTCTGGCCAGAGCAAATACTGAAGGCAGCGGCCAGAGGGAAGGCCTGGGTCCCAGGTGCCAGAGGAAAAAAGGTGCCGGCAGCCAGGGGAAAGCAGGCCTATTGCACGAATCTCTTTGTGCAATGGGCCTCTAGTATATTATATATATAGTAATATATATAAATTATTTATAACATATGTAATTAATAACATAAATTTATAACATATAATTTATAACAAATATAATTTATAACAAACTTAAAACATATGCATTTATAGAAATACATAACATAAATAACATAAATTTATAACATATATAAACCATATCAACCATAAAATATATATTTCAACCATAATAAAGGAAATCTTGCCATTTATGCCAATATGAATGGACCTTGAGGACATTATGCTAAGAGTATAAGTCAGACAGAGAAACACAAATATCATATGATCTCATTTAGATGTGGAATCTCAAAACAAAACAAAAACATGGGCTAATAGATCCAGATAATAAATTGGTGTTTGCCAGAGGTGGATGAAATGGGTCGTGGCTAAAAAAATACAAACTTATAGCTATAAAATAAGTTATGAAATGAAATGTACAGCATGATGACTGTAATTAATACTGCATTGTATATTTGACAGTTGATTATAGTGTTCTCTAGTTATGCTGAAGTTGTGGATCATGTGTTGCCTTATTTTTGTTATTATTATATATAGTTGCTAGAAAAATTTGTCGAGATTTAGTTTTTGGTGACTTCCATTCTCCTTAGAATAATAGGTTCCAACTTTTTCCCCTTAGCGAACCAATTTTAGGAACCCTTCATGTTGAGAGAGATTGAGTAAGGGATGGCAGTATGGCATAGAGTCTTCTAGATTGTCATACAGCATTTCCTCTTGAGAGGTGCTGATGGACATGCTCAACTTTATTTGAAATCAAGTAACACCCAATTCATGAGGGACAGTCTCCATTAAGCCTAATCCCTGGCTAAGAGCTATTTCTCATGAGGTGAATTATTTACCTAAGACAGTGGTCGGCAAATTCATTAGTCAACAGAGCCAAATATCAACAGTACAATGACTGAGATTTCTTTTGAGAGCCAAATTTTTTAAACTTAAACTTCTTCTAACGCCACTTCTTCAAAATAGACTCGCCCAGGCTGTGGTATTTTGTGGAAGAGCCACACTCAAAGGGGCCAAAGAGCCGCATGTGGCTCACGAGCCGCAGTTTGCCGACCACAGACCTAAGAGAACATGAATTTGTTCCAAATGAGAGATTATACATGCTTCACACACACACATCATAATTAGTGACACATTTCAAGTACATTAGGCCCATTGAGTCAAAAGTACCATAACTGCTTGCACTGCTATATTTACCACCTGGTTTATTTTATCCTGGATCCCTACTTGAAACCCATTAACTTCTGGTCACTGAGTAATAAATAGATCAGTGTCAGTTTTCCTAATGTGTTTCTGTTCAGATTATGGTTCACTAGAGATCATTTTGTTTCTGAGAAGTTATTTGTCTTTTTACCTTAGAAATTTTATATAGATGTCAGATTTATCATTGCACTGTGTCTCCAGTAAAGGAAACCTGTAAAGTGTTATCTCAGTAGCTTTCCTCATAATCACTTAGTTTTTATACATCCAGTTTTGTTTGCAAATATAGGAACATACACATTTTCTCCCTCTTCATCCAAAATACAGCATAGTATATTACACACTTATTTCTGAACCTTACTCTTTTTCACTTAACACTAACTCTGTATTAGGTATAAAGAACTGTCCCTATTCTCTTTTGTACTTCTTAATATGCACCAATAAATGTATTATTTTATTTAGTCCTCGAATGATGGGTATTGAGTTACAAATATGTTTCAATGAATGGCCTTTTACATACATCATTTCATATGCACACATGCAAATATATCCCAGAAGTAGGGTTTCGGGTCAAAAGATTTAAGTATTTGTAATTTTGGATGACAGCTGCCAAATTGCTCTATATACCATTTTATAATCCCACTGGCAATGTATGCGAATGCATTTCCTTAAAGGCTTACCAAAAGTTTGTCAAACTTTAAAATTTCTGCACAAACTTTTAATTTGCATTTCTCTTATTAGGAGATAAATCACATTTTTTTAAAAAATATATTTAAGGGCCATCTGTCACCTGCCAATTCATGCATTTTATCCATTTTTCTCTTGGGTGGTCTTTTCTTATTGGTATTTGGAAATATTTGAGATTAGCCTTTTGTGAAATGATTTCCAATTATTTTCCATGTTTATCACTTGCTTTTTGATATAACCTTTGGTACTTTCTAGCCACTCAGGCTTTTCTTTTTAAACTGGACCTACCTACCATTTTTATTATGGCTTCTAGAACTTGAATCAGAGAAATCTTTTCTACTCCAACATTGTGAAAGCAAACCGGACAAGAGATAAAATCAAACTTTCTGTACAAAATTGCACAAAGATTTTGGTAAAGGGCTATCTTCAGAAGAGACATCAATAATAGCTTGTGATCAACTGACTAGGGAAACCCTCATTTGAATCAAAGACCTTTTATAAGAATTAAAGCAGCAGATAACTAGTAACTATGTTCACAAGCCAAATGGAAGTTCATATGCAGGATGACAAAAATTAACTGCTCAACCACAATATAGAAAGGGACCATGTTTGACACAAATGTCGGAATTTCTGGATTTCTGGTTGAAGGGAACAGAAGAGATGAAAAACTAGTACAATTAAATGAATACTACATTCTTTACACAGTGTAGGTCTGTAGTTGTGAGTACCTAAACTGTTTATTCTTATATTATTTACTACAGTGTTTCCATAGGCACAACTGTAAACCCACTTTTGCCCCACCTTGTGTAATTATACCAAAATAATATCAGCTACCACTTGAGTACCTTCTATCTGGCAGGTATTTTACCTTTAACATTATAAAGTGATTATCACCATTTTACAGATGTAAAATTTTGTCCAAGTTCAAAGAGCTGTTACTTGGCAGAAGTGCTCATCAAATCTGATATTAAAGTTTCCTATCACATTACCAAGGAACTCTAAATACACAGTGTGGTTGGTAAGCTCTCTCAATTGTTTATTTTTCAAGGTGAAAAAGCAATGTGGGAACTTGTAATTATTATGATTTGGGCCATTCCAAACATTCCTATGAAAAATTAATGTCTTTTTCTTTCAATTTGGAATCTGAGTCACCTCTGTATCCTAAGGATATTACCACAGTAACTGACATTCATTGTATGTTTGCTGAAGGGTGATATGAACCTGAGTCATGATAATGGTAAAATTCATGCAATTCACACAGGAAAAAAATTAATGTTAAGTACAGTATATATGCTTATTTAAATTAGAAAACCTAAGGTAGTAACCTGGAAAGTTAATTACTGCATTTGGTTATATGAAATGGACCTTCTTTAGAGGATGAGACTAATTTATTCTCCATAAAACTTCTGCTAGAAACTATTAAATTTCTCCTATTAGGGAGAAATATTTGTAACCATTTAATATTCTATGTATGCAAATCCTATGTCAGACAGCTACACAATGAGCTGATCAACAAAGTCATTGTCAGTATCAAAGAATGTATTTTTGTCTCTATTGATGATGCAAACCATCATTAGAAATTCATTATGAATGTACACTACTAAAATATTAAACAATCAAATGACTTGATTCATTATTTAAGAAACTTCACTGGGTTCATCAACAAAATATTTCCATTGGCCTCTGAAAAGGAATTTTATCACTGTATTTCATAAGACCAACAACTTTCTGCAATATCCTTTGTTTTGGTCCCAGGAAGTCATAGAGCCTATGACTGTACACCCAGTAAAAACTCTTCTCGAGAAAAAGTCAAGCTGATTGTGAGAGCTAATTTTTTGTGCATACTAATGAAAAAATAAAACACATGCATATTCAAACATCACATATTTAATGTCAAAAATTTGAATTCAAGTACAAAAATTAAACAACACATGATTTCAACATTAAATAACCATAACACTTATTACTCAAACAACTATACAGTGAATATCAAAAACACAAGTATAACCATAAAAACCTTAACTATATTAACAGCAAAATTATAATTTATTTCTATAACAAATAATTAACTAAAATATTAATAGTTCAAGGACCACAATGGTTAATTACTTTTTGCTTTAGTACTGAGTAAAATTTGTATCTCTTTATCTCCTTCATTTCTTTCTACATAATAGTTAGATGCTTCTGGTTATATAACTGTTCTCATCTCTAAGACAGATAGTGATCCTTGGTAATCAAATCCAGTGTAACCATTGTCTGCAAGTGCTTTAATATTGCGAAATGCTATGTAGCAAAGTTATTATGCAAAAATTTAGCATAAACTAATGGGTTCTATTGCTTGCTCATGAATTAGAAGTATTTAAAGTGGCAAAAGTTTACATTTTTATAAGTTCTATACAACGGTGGATTATTATGAATTATGGCTCATGTTTGTTGAAATAAATATATATCTATCATTTTAAAACCAAAAGTGCAAACCCAATTCTAAAATAGAACAGTATTTTAATTAGCATGCTTTACAAAGAAACTTTCATACTCATGTTTACAGTATTTCTTCAGAAGAATGAGGCCTGATTGGAGATATACAGTCGCTGTCCAACATGGCTGCCATTAGCAAGTGATATTGTTGGTGATAAGGGATAGCTTGGATAAGAATAAGGCCTTGAAGTATAAGGAAGCACGCTGGGAGTCCCAGAAGAGAGGGTAGCACTAACAGGGGAAAGACTATTTATTGAGCTGCAACGGAAATTGTAGTCTGTAAATAAATACATGAACAATTATGCTGCACATCTTTATGGATACAAATTTAATTCAAAGAGACAAAGCATTAAAACTATAATCACCATTTAACATAATGTTCTAACACTCAAATTCCTGGCAATACTATATTGCTGGTTAAGATTGTGTCAGTATTCACAGCATGGCAAATCCTGACTGTTTTATCAATCAGTATTATGTTTCTTTCACTGACAGTGCTTCAGAGATCTTACTAAAATACATTCTCGGATATCTATTAATTGTTTTGTGTCTTTTTTATCACAAAAAAAGCTCTGATTTCTAAAGATAAAAATAGCAAATTCATATTTGCTTCTCTTTTGGAAACTGTATTAGGTAGCAAACCAGCAAAAACATTCACCCCTGGACTATAAAACTAACTGTCCAATATTTCATTATTTAAATACTAATATAAACATTTATATAACTCAACACATCAATTTAATATTAGCATCCTACTGGTACCATAAAACAGTAAAATGAATCATCTTTATAAAATAAACTTCAAAAAAACATTATCAACTTATAGTATAGAAAAATCCAAAAATTTAACCAAATTTTTAAAAAAACAATTACATTTGAAATATTACTGCTTCACAATAAACATTCATCTTATGCAGCAATAATTTCCTGCTTCATTAATTGTAACGTTTATAGATGTGTGTGAATATTAAAGACCAAATTTGTAAATCCCGTATTTTCCAAAAACTCAACTATGTTCTTTAGTACAGAATAAGCCATAGGTGTGACAATAACTATAAAATGATTATTTATAGAAGTTATGGTGTTTTTAAGAATGAATGAAAAGGAATTAGGTCATCTAATATACAGATAAAAGTTTGTTTCTATATTTCCTAGAACTATATATGAGGCCTAAAACAAATGAGCATTAACTTAATGTTGTCATGGGACTTAATATTTAGCCAACAGGAATGAGATCAACTGCAGAAGAATAAGCTCAAGCAACATCAGAAAGGACCTAGTTAAGAAAAAAAATGGAAAAATAAAAATCAATTAAACATTGGTTTGATTTCCTGCATTGTAAAACACTAATTAGAATAACTTTATAACCTTTGTATTTTTATTAATGGTACCACAAGATTAATAAAAGCAGTTTGTTCCAAGAAGACATAAAAGACATTAAAAGCATCCAGTTCAAAATATTCCTAGTATTTGTAAATTGGATAAGGAATTACTTTGATACCAAAGTAGGATAACTGCAGGTATCACAGAATTCTTCTCTTAAAGGATCCACTTTGCCTGAAGGGTTATGGTATTAAGTACAAACAGAAAGTTAGTGCTCCTATAATTCAAATAATTGCTTTAGAAAAAGTTCTGGTTCTCTCCTCCTAAAGATAATTACACCAATACAGTCAATTTCTTTTAAGCCACGTGGCTACGATACAACTAAAAGCTCTTTCAATTTCAATAGACAAGACTGGGAAGAGTAGATCTTTAGTAGGAGGGGAAATGTTTCACAGAGAAACCACTTTCACTTTGGGTTTATATCCATTCAAGAGCTAGTGCAGCCTATTCATGAAATGTGGACAGAAGAGATACCTTCAGAGGAAGATTTCACAAACATAGCCAGAAAACTGACTAATGGCATATAGTGCTTAGGTCTGGAAATGTGCATTTCTGACAGTACCATACTGTAAGCCTTTAATTTAAAAAATACTCAACTGTTGTATTCTCACATTTTTAAGGAGACTTAATCAAAATACAAAATTAGAAATTGACACTGATGACTTCATTCATACAGGATAAATCAAGAGAAGAAAATCGTCCTCAAATACTACAAAGATTAGAAAACAAAAAGCTTAAGATGTTTATAAGATTTGTAAGTATTTCATGAAGTTGTACAACCCACACCAATATAGAGAATATTTTCATCACTCTGAAGAGAAACCCAGTACCTATTAGCAATCACTCCCCATTCCTTCTCCCCCAGCCCCAGCAACCACTAATTTTTCTGTTTCTATGGATTTGCCTATTCTGGATTTTTCATATAAATTAAACCATACAATTTATGTCATCCTTTCTAACTGGCTTCTTAGCATAAAATGTTTTCAAGGTTCAACCATGTTGTAGTATGTACCAGAACTTCTTTCCATTTTATATTCATTGTATGTATACTATACAACATCTTATTTATCTATTAACTAGTCAATGGTCATTAAGCTTGTTTCTACCTTTTGGCTACTATAAATAATGCTGCTAAGAAATAATTTTTACAAGATTTTGCATGGACATATGTTTTCAATTCTCTTGAGTGAATACCTAGGAATGGAATTGCTGATACATATGGTAACACTATATTTAAATTTTTGAGGTACTATCAAACACAGCTTATATCATTTTACACTCCCAACACCAATCTATAAGAGTAAAGCACATGATATTTTGATCTATGCAATACATTTCCCGTACCTCATATTTTAAGCATTTATTTCCATTTTGATGGGACATTAAAATTTTTTAATGTTATTTCACCATTTTATTATTTCAATTGCTAATATTCAAATAACCATGATTGAAATAATTCAATAGTTTTTCTTCACTGGGCCACTGAATTTCATCTGAAAAACAAAGTGTTTTTTAAATAACACTGTACATACCCAGAAGGTGAAGTACAGCTGGATTCAAACATTGAGTTAAAAAAAATTCATCTATATTATAAAATATAAATAACATTTATCATTTATTTATCCATCCTAGTACAGAAAATCAAAAGCTAAGTGTAAAGTAGAAGGGAGATTTTTTAGAAGTGCTACTTATTAAGCAACTTAAACCTATGAAATATTTAAAAAGCATTAACTAGAAAATTTTTAGTGATACTTTTAGCTGAAATACATTAGTATGATCAAATTCACTGATTTTTTATCTCATTTACTTTCCCTAATAAAATTATATTTTGACAAAATTTAAAAAGATAATTTTTATCCTCTACTTGATTTTTCCTATCAGGCAACTGACAGCAAAGGGCAAGAAGTAGATATTAAATGGCCAATGTTTTTTGTTTGTTTTCTAAGACTAAGCCCAGAGTAGTTTAGGTTAGTCTGTTTTAAGATGATTTAGAGGAGGCTTTGAGTATGCTAATCTTAGCAATGGATGGATGGGTAAGAAAGGAAGTTGTTTCTGGTTCCTTATAAAGTTCTAGTTGGTTAATTCTCTATTTTTACTAGAGTAATGATATTTTTCAGATTCAAATTCAGAAAAAAATTTCATCTGCATTTGATTTTAACTAAATGGTTTTTTAAGTTTACAATATACCATTCCATATAAGTTTGAAACAGTGATATCTATATGTTTATTTTTTAAGAAACTGTTTGATTTTAAATTATTTGAAGATTATAATTTAAATCTTCAAAAACAAGGGTTTGAAATTCTAAAAAATGCAAACCAATCTATAGTGACAGCAAGCAGATCAGTAGTTGCCTGTGAAAGAGAGGAGGAATGAATTACATTAGGGGTGTTGGAAATGTTTGTTTTGTAGATTGTGGTGTCTTTTAACAGATGAATATATGTCAAAACTGATCAAAGTATAGTTTTTATTTTTATTTTTTACTATTTTTTAAATTGATTTTTAGAAAGAAAAGGGAGAGGGAGAGAGAGAAACATCTGTGTGAGAGCAAAACACTGATCAGCTGCCTCCTGCAGGCTCCCTACCAGGGATCAAGCCCACTCTCACTGGGAATTGAACTGGCCACCCTTCAGTGCATAGGATAACACCCAACCAACTGAGTCACACCAGCCAGGGAAAGTGTGAATATTAAATATGTGCATTTTATATTTCAATTATATCTCCATAAAGTTATACCCAAGTGTTTCTCTGAGTTAATTCCAGTGTTTCCCAAACTACATCCCATACCATTGAAGTACCTCAAAAGAAGAATCCCTTAGCAAAAAAAAAAAAAAAAAAAAAAAAAAACTTGGAAAACTTTAGGAAAGATAAGTTTGACAGTTAAACAGATTGCCACCACAATTATTCAATATGCTAATATGCATTATGATTTTCCCAGGGGAGTACACAGTACAGTTTTTCCCAAATTTGTTTGGCCTTGGAAATAGTTATTTCAATGAAGAACTTTGTAAATCAGTTTGGCAAGAACAGGAATAACATATTATATAAAAACTTTAAAAGCAAAACAAAAATTCTTGAAATATATTAAACAGAGTGATTACAAACTCAAATACCTTCAGAGGCCAAGATGTAACAAACAAAACTCAAAAAGAACCAAATGGAAATAGTACGCATCTAGCTGTTTGTACTGAAATTAAGCCTAGTTGCTTTCCTTTCAAAAAGCTGAAGAGACCAAACAAATCATATCTAGATCTTCCAGTTTGCTACTTTGTATTAAGAGATTAATTATGTCAAATTTCTTTTAATGCTAGTTTCTAAACCACTTGGAAAGACAGTAATAGAATGGCAGCTTATAAGAGAAAAAAATATGATCTGAACTGAAACAATCTAGGCTTCAGTAATAGCTCGAAAACTGTAGCTCACTAGAAATAATATCTGGGCAAAAGTGAATAGAAGATAAAATCCTTTAAAAAAGGTAACTCTTTTAAAGTTTCGTTTCTATCAGTAAAATTAGTCCTCATAATTCAAAATTTCAAATATAAAAACCTATAGGAAAAGGTAGTTCTGAGAATACCATATATTGGAATTTTTATGCTAATACCTATAAAAACAGTTATGTCTAAAGCATAACAAATATATTTCTTTGAATCTGCAGCATATTAATAAAAGCTATTATATGCTGAGCACTTACTATGTGCTAAAAATAACTATACATTATCAACACTATTTAATCCTGACAAGGTAAGTACTATTATTTTACTCTTTAACATGATTAATTGAGGCACAGAAGGGTAAAGTAACCTATTCAAGAACACAGAACTAGTTAGTATATGGTTTGCTACCCACACAACCACAACATTTTTTGTTGTTGTTGTTAATCCTCCCCCGAGGAAATTTTCCCATTGATTTTTAGAAAGAGTGGAAGGGAGGGAAAGAGCCAAGTGTGAGAGAGGCACATCGAATGGTTGCTCCCGTATGGGCCCCAACCAGGGCCAGGAATCAAGCCTGCAACCAAGGTATGTGCACTTGACTGGAATCAAACCCAGGACCCTTCAGTCTGCAGGATGATGCTCTATCCACTGAGCCAAACCAGCTAGGGCCACAACATTCTTTTTGCCTCTAAATGTAAAAAGGAGTTTAGATAGTAATAATCTTTACTCAAACTATAGACTACCTTTAATTCCCTATTAAAGCTTATCCTTCTCAGTTCCATGTTAAAAAAAAAAACTATACAGTGAATCCTCATAAATACAACTTTTATTCTAAATCCTATCAACAATAATTTTAGATTACTAAATTTAAAAAGAATTAAAGTTCTATTTTCGGGTAAGTTTGAGAAATGCTAGATAATCTATATACATAACATACCCATTCCAACTACTTCGACCTTAACATACAATTTACCATTTTGGTGATTTACAATGTACACTAGACATGTTAAACGTGTTGAGAAGACCTGAAATATTGAAATCAGTTTAACTTTTTAACACTTTGCTTAATGGGTTTATAATTAATAAAACTATAATAATAAAAATATTTCACAAGGTTTTATTGGAAAATTTTTATTTCTCCTATAAGAGTAACTTAAAAATGGCTTTCTGAAAACTAAATATATCATTTAATATTCCTAAGAGATTTTCTCTTACCTTTTTATTTTCTCCAAATTCTTCTACATAGGTCCAGGCTGAAGAGATTGTGTTCCCTGTCTGTAAGCAGTGAAGACAGAAGAGAATTGAGTCTTTAGATTGATGTTATCCCTATCTTGGGAGTGCATGGAATCCTTGATAATTTTAGTTAAAACTTTTTATCAGTAAATAGGAAAATAAATTTAGAGAAAAGGAAACAAGTAACAAATAGTTATCATATCTGAAGTTCTGTGAAGATGGACAAAGACAAAAGTATATTGCTATTTGAATGAAAATTATGAGTTAATACATTATCGGAAAAAGAACATATCTTTCTGTACAAATCAAGTCCTTCTTATTTTGTTTTTCTAAGGACTACTATACTAATAAAATAAAGGATTTAAAAAACAAATGAAATTACCTAGTTTCTGTAAGCATATAGCCAAAGAATCTAAATGAATTTGATAAAGATCAGTACCTTTTCCTTCAGCCTTAAAAAGAGATGAATGGATGGCCAAAGTAACACTAAACTTAAAAAACATTTTCTTTTTAACAGCTAAACTTTATTTACTTGAAGCCTAATTTAACAATATATAGTACAACTCTGGACAGTTATCCATTTTAGGCATTCATCTCTTTATGTGCCTTAAAGCTTTCTAGTAGAAATGTATATCCAAGTCTATACTGAGAAACTGCACATAAAAGTATGAACAAATGAAAAACATTTGATAATCCACAGAAAAGTGTAGATTTTTAAAATAGTCATCTTAAAATTATAACTCAGTAGAAAAAAGTCACAATATTTTTTTTAGTTTTACATGATCAAATAGGCAACTAACTAATCAATCCTCCCAGTGAGAACTTGAAAATGTAGACAATTATTATAAAAGCAAAAATATCTACCTGAAAGCATTGAGAATGACCAAAGCAGTAAAGAATTATGGGACTGAGGTACTAAACAAAGAAGAAAACTCAGAGAAGTATACACATCTTTTTGAAGGAGTGTTTCCCCTAGAACAGGGGTGGGCAAACTTTTTGACTCGAGGGCCACAATGGGTTCTTAAACTGGACCGGAGGGCCGGGACAAAAGCATGGATGGAGTGTTTGTGTGAACTAATATAAATTGAAAGTAAAGGAGCGGAGGGGAGAGCAAGAGAACCGGATAGAACAGCCGGATCCGGCCCGCGGGCCGTAGTTTGCCCAAGGCTGCCCTAGAAGGACTGGCAAATTCTGAAGAGGGATCTTCGAGGCAAGAAAAGATGACAGTAAAAAGATTTAACATATGTGTAATTGGAGTACCATATAAAGGAGAATGGGACAAAAGTAACTTGAATAGAATAACTTAGAACTTTCTAAAACAGGTGAACAGAATAACTTAGAACTTTCTAAAACAGGTGAAAAACATTGATCTATAGATTTTAGAAGTAGTGAAAAGTCCCAATTAAGATAAAAACTAAGAAAATACATATAAGTCCATCATAGTAACATTTCTGAAAATCACAGATAAAAAGAAAATATTAAAAGTAGCAGAGAGCAAAAAAAAAAAAAAGTTTATGTTCAAAAGAATAATAAGTATCAGCTGACTACTCAACAGAAATAAAGGAAGCCAGAAGACAATTGGTGGTAGTATAACCTAGAAGGGCTAAAGGAAAATAACTGCTTATCAAGTAAAAATACCATTTCAGAAAGCAGGTAAATTAAAGAAATATCCAGGCAAATTATACTGAGGTTATCTGTCATAAGCATATCCAAAGGAAAATAAAAATGAATGTCCTTTGGCCAGAATAAAGAAACAATCATAGTAGAAGCTTGGAAGTGTAGGAGGAATAGAGAGCAAAGGAAATTATAAATATGTAAATGGTAAATTAGTATAAATGTGTATTAACTAAAAACTATTATCATTCTGCATAGTATCTGATGGAGAAAACCACATATCACCTGCCATGTTGACACATATGCCTTCCAGTGGCAATGCTTAGCCAAACGCAAACCTAAAATCCCAAAGCTACCTTGTTAACAAGATTATGTTCATAAGATCTTTGTAACTTATAATGATTCACTTAGGATTCAATCAGATGTCCTACATTCACATTATAGTAGAGTGGTCTGGTTTACAAGTTTGATGGGGATAAAACTGTTTCTGAAAAGGAGGTAAAACATGGGGGGGAAAAAATCCCATCTTAGTGTATTTTAATTGTTAGAAAAAACTTGCCAATAATGTCCCACATATTCACCGTGTGTTATCAAATGTTTAACATAAGACAAAGGTCAGTTTTTCATTAGAATCATGTGAAGGTAGAGAGAATAGTAGTTAAGAGCACACCTCTTAGCTAACTGGAGTTCCTAGGTGAATTAATCTACTGAAGCCTCAGTTTCTTTATTTGTTAAAAAGAAAAGTATAGACATTAAAATAATATTCATCTCTGGTATCATCAGGATAAAGTATTAGATAAAGGCATTTAGCACATGCCTAACATATTAGTGCTCAAAGAATCTTAATTATTATAGTAGTAATAATATTTATTACTAATTATAGGAAACTCCAATGTTTTGGCTTTGTTTTCTGAATACTATTCTTCAGTACTTATATGGCACATTTTAAAATAAAAAAGGCAGTGTTGTGGGCCTTTTACACAATTTTAAATAAATACATGTAATTACCCTATGAAATAGTTAATATTCCCATTTTACAGATGAAGAAACTGAAGTTCAAGAAGGTTAAAGTAACTTTTCTAAGTAAGTAATAAAGCTGGGATGTGAATCCAGGAATTTTGAGTCTATGTGCTATACTAAATTTAAAGTACTAAATCTCCTTTTGCTGAAATTCTTTCTAAAATACAGTATTCTAGTTCCTGACCCTCTCATCTCAAATTAGGTCAGATCATCTCATAACACCCTGTACACTTCAGTGTTTATCAGAACTGTAACTGTAAATAACAGTCTCCCTCAATAGAATGTATACTCTATGAAAGTAGCAACTGTGTCTGATTCACTACAGTGATCCTCTGGACTGTATACAAAGCAATGTTCAGTATTTGTTAATTAACTTATTTAGAACGTGGGGCAAAAGTAGGATTATCATTGTTCATATAGAAAATAATAAAAAAGTAATCCTATCTAATAAAAGAGTAATATGCAAATTAACCATCACTCCACTATACCCAAAAGCCATGCCCATCAGCCACGCCCACCAGCCAATCAGGAGTGAGTATGCAAATTAACCCAGCCAAAGATGGCTGCGGCCACAGAGAGAGCAGGAGGGAGGCTTGGGTTTCCCCGGCAATGGAGGAAGCCAAGCTTTCCGAACACCCTGGCCAGCCCGGGCCTGCACTCCAGGCTACAAAGTTTCAATTACAGAAGATAAATAAATCCCAACAGAAATGGCTGCCACCACGGAGCGAGCAGAAGGCTTGGCTCTGCTCCAGGCTACAGAGTTTCAATTGTAAAAGATAAATAAATCCCAACAAAAATGGCGGCAGCCACGGAGCTGGAGAGAGCAGGAGACTAGGGTTGCCCCCAGCGATGGAGGAAGCCAAGCTTCTAAAGCCCTGGCCTGCCTTGGCCTCTGCTTAAGGCTACAAAGTTTCAATTATAGAAAATAAAAAATCCCAACAGAAATGGCTGCCACCACGGAGCGAGCAGAAAGCTTGGCTCTGCTCCAGGCTACAGAGTTTCAATTGTAGAAGATAAATAAATCCCAGATACCAGGGCCTACTCTTGGGTTGCCAGGGGGCATGGTCGGGCCTCAAACTACCACAGGCCCCACACCCCAAGGGAACCCCCACCCTGATCCGGGACACCCTTCAGGGCAAACCAGCTGGTCCCCACCCATGCACCAGGCCTCTATCCTATCTAATAAAAAAGTAATATGCAAATTGACTGTCACTCCAACACACAAGAGCTCCCATGTGGTCAAAGATGGCTGTCCCCATGTGGACACAAGATGGCCACCACAAGATAGCCAGCAGGGGAGGGCAGTTAGGGGTGACCAGTCCTGCAGGGGAGGGCAGTTAGGAGCAAACAGGCTGGCAGGGGAGCAGTTAGGCATCAATCAGGCTGGCAGGGGAGTGGTTAGGGGGTGATGAGGCTGGCAGGCAGAAGCGGTTAGGGGCAATCAGGAAGGCAGGCAGGCGAGCAGTTGGGAGCCAGTAGTCCTGGATTGTGAGAGGGATGTCCGACTGCCCCTTTAGGCCCAATCCTGGTGGGATCGGGCCCAAACAGGCAGTTGGACATCCCTCGCAAGGTCCCAGATTGGAGAGGGTGCAGGCTGGGCTGAGGGATACACCCCCCGTGCGTGAATTTCGTGCACTGGGCCTCTAGTCCTATTAATAAAAGGCTAATTGTCCCCTCGACCAGGAGTTCAACCAGAGGGTGGGGCCAGCCTGCCAACTGCCCAAGGCCCCTCCCCCTGGCCGGCCCAAACCCCAATCAGCCCTCCCATCCTGATCAGGGCTGTCCAGCTGCACCCTACCCTTGCACGAATTCGTGCACCAGGCCTCTAGTAAATAATAATACAGGAATAAGCTCTATGTTTCATGTACTGGAAACCTACTTTCACTACACTCTGCATTAACAGGAATTAACAATCAGCCAGCTGCCAGTTAATAACTGACAATGAGAACAGAAAGACTAAAGGAGTAAATAATAAACAAAAGAGTCATGAGAATAATGCCAAAAACAAACTTCCTTAAATAACATTTTCAAAAAGCATTTTTTCAGAGGACTTCAAAATAGCAAGGCTAATATAATATACTCCAAGAGGTATAAGGAAGATAATTCTGAATTTTAAGTCTAATACAAAACCTTTTCTTCTCCCATGCATTTATTTAACCAACATAAACATATTTAAAATAAATCATAAAAAGACAAAGTTTTTTTTTAGTAGTAGTTGAAAAGCTTACATGATCTGGGTTATATAAAAGCATAATCTACCTCCCTGAAACTTTCCTCAATAGACTAAATTCCAAACCCTGGAGCTTCATATTAGTCTTTTTTTCCATGTGCCAACTCTTCAAACATCTGAAGATAGCAATCATATTCCCCCTGTAAATATCAGTATGTACAGGTTAAACATCCCCAAATACTTCAGTTGTTCACTGTCCTACTTCATAAAACAGTTTCCAAGTCCTCCATAGCTGATAAGGTTTAATTAAACTCTGATGCCCAAAGTAAACATAATACTAGACAACCTTGGCCAGGTAGTTCATCTGGTTGGAGCATCGTCCCTTATACCAAAAAAGGTTGCACCTTCAATTCCCAGTCAGGGCACATACCTGATGCCCTGGTCAAAGCTCGTAGAGGCAACCAATCAATGTTTCTCTCTCACATCAATGTCTGTCTGTCCCTCTCTCCCTTCTTCTCTCTCTCAAAATAAAATAAACATTCCAGATATACTCTAAGCAGAATAAAATTTAGTCCGAATATTACATAACTTTTCTATTTTGTATTTAATTATAATATGAGAATCTCTAGAGTAGAATGACTCAATCTGGCTTTGATATCCTAGATTCATTTCCATGGAAGAACTTAAAAATCTTGAGTCTATTAAATAAACCATAAGAAATGAAGAAAAAATCATGGCTACCTCATCATATTTGTAAATACGCCTCAGAAGCTAAGAGAATGCTTTCACAGGGTAAGTAATTCTACTCTTGCTTAGTTTCTCCTCTTTCCCTCTAGCTCATAAGACAAAAGAAATAACTTTCCAATGCTCTGTCATTACTATTTCTATGTATGATATACCTATAGTTCATACCAAGGAATCCCTCAAGGGACTCTTGATCACTCAAGGAAACAATCTGTGATCTCTCAAGGAAACAAATGTAGACACATAATATACACAGGTGAGACTCATTTAAATTAACACTTCCCTGCTTGAATTATTTAACTCTTGCTTTTGGTAAAAATTATATAGTTCAGAATACTATTTTAAACCTTTTTTTCAAAGATTCATAATGACTCACTTGGAGCCTTATAATTCTGTGCCCAAAATAATCCAATAATTCCATAAATCCTCAACTACAGATTTGATCATCCTTGGACCAAAAATTAATATAGCAGAAGAAAAAAAAGCCAAACATATATATGACACATATACTGCAAATTGATTTGTTTACCCATAATATAACCAGCAAACAAGCAGATTAGTACAGACAGTCCTCGGGTTACGTCGGACTCGACGTAGTTTCGTGGTTACATCGCCATCTCCCATTTATTTATAAAAAAAAAAGTTCCGTCATTTCAACGTATGTACATATGTGCTTTATGTTTTTTATTATTTATTTACCACAAGTAAAGGTCAGGAATTGTTATCTTTCTTTTAAATATTTTTAACTGTTTCACTTCATTACTGCTGTGTATGTGCTCCATGTGAGTGACACGTAGTTGCTTATGTAGGTGGGTTCCGACTTACGGCGAAAATCGTGTTATGTCGCGCCGTAGGAACGGATCTCCGACGTAACCCGAGGACCTACTGTATATTGCTGAAACAAAGGTAACAAGAAAAAAGTTAATGACCTTGCAGTCATAATTATAACAATCTATCTAGAAAATAGAATTATGAAGGTTTTAAAAAGGTGAAGTATCTCTAGTAATAATATCCTTAGAAAAACAGAAAAAGAAAATCAAAAGCTAAAGAAAAAATGAAGGTCACCCTGGCTAGGTGGCTCAAACAATTGGGGGATTGTCCTGTACATCAGAAAGTTGTGGGCTCAATTCCAGTCAGGGCAAATACCTAGGTTGCGGGTTTAATCCCAGTCAGGGCATATAGGGAGGCAACTGATTGGTGTTTTTCTCACTCTCCTTCCCCCTCTAAAGTTAATAAAAATATATCCTCGGAAGAGGATAAAAAAAAAAAGAGAGAAGGAAAAGTGAAGGCCAACATAGATATCTATTAAAGAAGCTGGATTTGAACATACCAGTTTACATTTTTTATTTATTCAAGAGTCAGAGTGCCAATAGAATTAATTTTGTATCAAAATCAAGCTATACTGTTTAAACACACAACAAAAGAGGGATTTCAGAGTAAATTCACCAAAATATCAGGCATTACAGATTGATGTTTCTAATGATTGCATTCCTATATACTTTTTAACCAAAGTCATAGACACAATTATAATATAAACTAGAGGCCCAGTGCACAGGATTCATACACTGGTAGGGGCGTGGTCTGTGGGGATCAGCCTGCTGTGGGAACGCTGCTCATCCCGAGTAGCCGAGCGGCACTCCCACTACTGCGTTGAGCATCTGCCCACTGGTAGTCAGTGCGCGTCATAGCGACTGGTCAACCAGTTGTTTTGGTCGTTCCGCCATTCAGTCATTGGGCTTTTATTATATAGGATCATTATCACTGTTGTATACAGATTATATTTACTGAATCACAGCAATGCAGGAAGATATGTAGCTAGTCAAATAAATCATTTTCATAAAATATGTATTGTGCATATAAAGTCTACATATAGGCCATTTTTAGTAGCTCAAATATCACTTGCCATTGAGATAAATAATGGCACCCAAGTAACTAATATATGTTTAGCCAAATACTACAAATTTAAGGAATAAGAAAAACCAAGTAGTTATTAATATTCTGGTTATTTAAAGCTTCTAATTAGTTAGGGAAACTAAAGTTTATTTTGTTTGTTTTATTTAAATCCCCATGGGAAGTTCATCATTCTTGGAGGTATTGCACTACCAGGTCTTAGATAAAGGATGTATTACTCCAGGATAAATAATATAATTGAAATTAGCTAATAAAGAGTAGATTCTAAATTTAATCTTAACCGAAAGGCACAGAAGCAACTGACATGGAGTAATTTTAAAGTTGTTAAAAGTATAGATGGTCACTTGAATAAATTTCATCGCAGTAAAACCTATTTTCCAAAACAACTTCTGTCTCCATTTACTAGTTCATTCACTAAATTATACTGCTGTAGTATAAGCAATCACCATCTACTAAAGTAGGAAGCAGAGATAAAGGCGTAATAGGCTGAAGGCTATGTGCAGCTTCTCACACAGACTACTGATTCTAAATCCCCCAAAATAAGCAAACCAAAGGAGAGAAAAATCAATACAACACTGAAATTCTATTTATAGCCAGGCTAAAAAATATATTTAGGTGACACCATGTGGCAAAATTATGCATTGCTACTGATGTATAAGAATGGAACATACGAGGCAAATTTTATTGTGACATTAACTCAAGCGGGGAGATTTTACAAAGCAATATTTTCTAAAATATTAAATGAAAAAATCAGATGTTATATTTATAAATTAATAAAGCAGTAGCAACTGTTAAAACTATTTTATTAATCAGAACAAGTATTTTAGGAAAGTATTAGCTAAAGATGTTGAAAAAGTTATAGGATAGAGGATCAAGCATGATTAAACAAATGTATAAAAGTAAATGAAATCACATGATCACTTTAGCCAGTTAATAACAACTATGGAAAAATATTGGTCAGATGATATGTTTTAATATAGATCATTTTCCTAGATTCTCTGTTACAAAAAGAAAATTAATTTCAAAACTTTTAAGTAATTAAGTTGTTTTATAAAATCTTCGTTTGGCTGGGGGGTGGTCAATGGGGGAAAAAAAAGAGACATATGTACTACTATTTGTAATACTTCCGACAATTAAAAAAGTTAAAAAAAAAAAAAGAAAATAACCAAAAACCAATTACATGTTCATACAAATAAAATGGGTGACTGACTAAACCTTTTATTTTTTAATCCAGTTGTTCTGCTGTAAGGTAGACAGATACAAGCTTTGAATTGTATAAAGTAAGGAATATTAAACTGAGAGTTAATTCATGCAGAAGTAGCTCTTAATATTCAACTATTTGAACTTAAGTATGTATCTTGGTAGACAAAAAAATTCAAGTATTATTTTTGGTCCTTCGTAAGATTTTTAACCATATTTTAAACAAAACCATTAACTGGGAGGATAAGAGAGTACTTAAGTTCACCAAATAAAACCCTCATATGTGAAGGCACTGAGGTCCACAAAGAGTAAATGATTCATTTGCCATTCCAAGGTCATAGTTTGTTGGTGGCTGAGACTGTAGGTTACTGTACTTCTATTTGATTACTCATTACTATCCTATATAATAAAAGGCTAATAAGCAAATTGACCAAACGGCAGAATGACCGGTTGCTATGAAGCGCACTGATCACCAGGGGGAAGATGCTCAAAGCAGGAGCTGCCCACTAGTGGTCAGTGAGCTCCCACAGGGGGAGCACCACTCAGCCAGAAGTTGGGCTCATGGCTGGCGAGCGCAGTGGTGGTGGTGGGAGCCTCCCCTCACCTCCACAGCAGTGCTAAGGATGTCCAGCTGCCATGGGGAGTGGGCCTAAGCTGTCAGTCGGACATTGCCCAAGGGTTCCCGGACTGCGAGAATGTGCAGGCCGGGATGAGGGATCCCCCCATTTCCCGAGCACACAAATTTCATGCACCCGGCCTCTAGTATTAAATAAGCTGCTTCTCTCACAGTACTAATCTATAATAATAAAAGGGTAATATGCTAATTAGATCAGACACCATTATGGACATCCTGCTGGATGAAGCCAGGGCCAGAGGGAAGCCCAGGGAAGGAAGGCCTACTCTTGCACGAATTTTGTGCATTGGGCCTCTAGTTCCATAATAACTATGGTCTGTTAATACAAGTGTTAGTAGGATAAAAATTATAAGGAATACCACATGATGGCCTGTTAGAAAAAATATATAAATTTCAAGAGGAATAGAAGTTTATTTTCATGAATATTGGGCCCTCATGGAGGGTCAAAGACACATAGTTGAGTTAATGGAAATTTCATCTCACCACTTGATCATATGGAAACAAATTAAAGTATAAAATGTTGATGCTGATGCTACTTATTTATCTAAGTGAATTTTAAAGCAGACTTAGCAAATTTTGTTCTTTAATATATCAGTCTGAAATACTATCATAATAGTCAAATCTGTAATTAAAACTGGAAAGGAAAGAATAACTTTCTGAAACTATCATTTTTCTTCTAATAATTTGTAATTAATTTTTTCACTATAATACAGTACCATTATATGGTACCTAGCTTAAGAGGCCTCTAAAATTATTTCTTAAATTAAAAAAAAAAAAACAACACTGAAAGTTTCTCTTTGTTTCAAAGCTATTTATTGGCAAATTTCTAAAATCAAATTTGTTTTTTTGTATTTCTGCCCATCAATCTGGAAATAATGACAGCTCATAAGAAAAAAGCACCTTATTTTTCACAATAAAACTTCTCAGAATCCTATCCCTTCATCCTGCTGTCTTCTATTTTGTAACTTTCAACCAAGTTATAAGTGATAACAGAAATCAAAATCTAATTTAAATATTTAAAAATAGAACAAATAGTGATTATCATAGTTGGAATATATATACTAATATTTTACCACTCACTGTCCAGAAAAAAGTAAAAATTCTAATAATGTATGTAATTACAAAGTCAAATATGAGAAGCAATATGCACATCAGCCATAAAGTGAATATTGAAAAAAGAAAACACAGGAAATATTAAAAAGATGAATATTCACACATAAAATGGTCCACACAAACCAGAATAGATTAATCTAGAAAAAAAAAGTACTTGCTCAGAGGAAAAGCAAATAATATCAACATAGTTGTAATAAAAAAAAAAATAGAGTACTTGTAAAGTTTTAAAAAGCAGAACTGCTGAAATTTCAATTAACTGAAGTCCACTTACTTTCAATTTCCAATTATTAAAATCTAACTAAAATTACCAAAACAAACATTATATACAACTCTGCCATTAACCCACCACCATGCTGTTTTTCTAAATGTTCGCTTATGTGGTGTCCCTCTCTGACCATAAACTCTTCTTACCATTTACAGATCAGGTGTGAGGTGTACCCTTCCCTTTGTACTCCCAAAGTACCCTATGCTTGCCTTCTTCAGAAGACTGTGACTCTTTAGAGCAAAAACAATGTTTTATTTATCTTTAGCTCCAGATTGCTTAGGAAGTACACTTAGCACAGGAAAGGCATTAAAGACAGATTTGTTCTTTAATTAAACTTCATCAGTCATGGCCAAAACAACAGAATACTCAGATTAAATTAAATCAATGGCATAAGCTGGTTTGTAACAAGAGGCTCTTCATCCCTATCTTAAAACTTTAGGTGGTCATACAAAAAAAAAAAAAAAAAAACAAATAAAAAAACAAAACATAAAAACCTACTTCATCAGTATTCCAAACATAGAAACAAGAAAATAAATGCCTTGCCTGAATGAGTTGTTAATAAATATCTCTCAAGGTGAATTATCAATACACACTGAGGAGACCTCCCTCCTTCCAGTAAGTATTCTCCAAGACTTTCTTCTTCAAAATTATAACTCTCCAGAGCTTTTCTTTACCTCCTTGATTTTGCTTATTCCAGTCCTAGATGATGAATAATCCTCCAGGAGAAAGTAGTGGCAATAATGGAAGGCCCCAATTCAAAACAGAGGCAAAATTTTAAGAATAGCAGAATTATTCACACTCATAGTCTGATCTATTATTAAAGATACAGTATTTTGAAACAGAAAAGTCTTATTTAAAAAGATGATATTAAATGACCCAAGAAGTCTCCATACATCAAATATTTGGTATAGAGCTATCTATCTCCTATGCCCCAACTCTGTATTCCACCCATTAAATTCAGTGAGTATCCCACTTATTACAAGTTCCTAAATATTAACACAATTTCTTATCCTATGGATTGAGGTTAGGGAGGTTATTCTCTGACATTATGAGGATGAAGGCAGTCTCTAACTTTGAAGTAAAAGAAAAATGAGGGTTCAATTTTGGCATTAATTCCAGTTTTCCTCCTATTTAAGGGCATTTTGCTTAAAATAGAGCTCACTTTAAATGGGAACAAAAAAAAAACGAAAATACTTTTAAAATTAATGTTAAGGGACTATATAACAAGTGCTTCTGGGATTCTGGTAAGAGCACTAAATGGTCACTAAAAGTAAACTCTCAAATTTCTAGTACTCACTTAGATGCCTAGTACCCCTTTAAAAAACTTCTGTTTTCCTCATAACACTAATGAGAGTCTTAATTTAACTAAATAAATTCTACTTTTTTTTCAAACTTGAAAAATGAACATGGTAATGCCAAAACAAAGTGGACATTAAAAGTATATTCTTAAAGAGCTCTGAAATAAAAAACTAAATTAACAAAGATCATCAAAGTAAGATTAAATAATAATGTTCAAAACAGCATCAAACTAAAAAAATATAGCATCAAATTGAAAGAATAGAAGTGTATTAAAGTAATTACTACACTCAAAGAGATCATCTTAAAATAAAAGTTAAATTCACTAACTAGAAAATTATATTCAAATTCTTTAATAAAATAAGAGCCAAAGGTTATTTAATACTTAATGAACTCCATTTGAGGGACTCCAGAACAAATCAATAACCTCTCAAAATCTTAGAAAAATCCAAGGCTTGAAACATGTAAATATTTAGCAGCATAGCAATAACAAACACAACACCCCTTCCCCTCTTAAGAACACAACACTACCACCATTATCTCAACTCTGAACATCCAATTGAACCCTGCAAACTTTATCTAAAGGAAACTTCATGTAAAAACATATTAACTTTTTCAAAGTCCAGACACTCAAATATTAATAGAAGGAAAAAGCACATCAGATCATCACCACAATGACATTAACTCTATCCTTTACCTGCCACGTGGCATCATATAATCTCCTGGCTGTCTACAGCACCTGAAGTGACTTAAATGATAACTGAAAGCCTGACATTTGTTTTTCAATCACAAATTCCTAGACCCCTGATCTCTGACTCTTCCACATCCTGAATTCTCTCTCTCCTTCTCCTCAGTTGCCTCTAACTCAACCTTCACTCATATTTCTAGACAATTACAATAAGGAATTTTCTGTTACTGTCTGTAGACAAGGCCTCAGGCCTTGTATACTGCATCCAAGTAAGCCCATAAAGTTTAATTGAAAATTTTGGCTTATATTTGGCTTAGGTCTTCTCTCTAATGGTGAATAGAAACTGAAAAAATATATAAAACCCAAATTCATTTATTGAAGTTTATTTTATTCCTAATTAACATAATCAAGCTGGGAATACTGTACCTGAACAAGGGTTTTCTTTGGGAACTAAAAGCTACAAGTTAACTATGGCCCTAGTACTCAAGTAAAAAAAAAAATCATTTTAATATTAAATTAAAAGCTGATGAAAAACCTCCGGTTTCATTTAACATCTGATCTTCTTTATGGGAGAACCAGATGGAGAAACCATGTCTAAATAAAAAATCTGACATAAAATAAACTAAGGAGACTATGTTTTAAGAATCATATTTAAGTTAAATTTGTAAGTAAGTGAGGATAGAAATAAAATATATTTCAGCATTACCATGTTGGATCAGATATAAGTATCCTGGGAAAATCTTGCTCAGCAACTAATTATCTGTATTTACTCCAAAAGAATAATTAGATCCATTTTTCTCTAAAAACCCTAATTTGAATTATTTGCTACCCACCTAATTTTATATTTAACTCTGTCTTTATTAAAAGAAAAATGGAAGGTTTCTATTATGTACATTGATGAAAACCATGCCTAATCATCTATTAACTTAAATGACTAAAATTACCAAATATTTCCAAAGTAATAACTAAGGACAGTACTGAAAAGTTTCTTTGAAGGGAATTCTACCTTTAGTCCTAAATTTATGACCAGATCTCCAAATCAGAATCTCCTAAAAATATTCATAATACCATGGGAGTGGCTATAATGGATAAGCAAATCTAAATAATATGTAAAGATTACTTTCCCTTTTGGCAATGTTTTTCTTTTACTATCTTAACAAATTTAAGGATATCAATTTTAAATGGATATAAGCTTCAATAGTACAGTTCTGCAATCATATAAATCAATTTTAAGCTTAGCAAGTGTGACAACTGCAATAAAAAAACACATAATTGTAATCCTTAGTAGGTAAACTTTCCTTTTTATAGTTAATTTTTAAGAAACTACTATTCTTCTAATAAATATTACTTGGGGCACAAAGTCATCACCAACTGAAATAAACAGCTGCAATTTGAAAAATGAAATAAACTGATGGGAAGGGGGTAGCTAACAAAACACTAAAAAACAGAAAATAGGGAAATATCAGAGCAATATTACATCTCTTCCTTCAACAATGCCAAATATTTAGTTAGCATATGGCCCAAAGTCTTTCTTTTTTATGTCAGAGGGAAAATGTGCTGAAGATGTAACAAGGTTTGTGGGAGGCACATCCCACAGAAGAGTGTGAACACCCAATCATCACACTTATGAACTACAAAAGGATCCAAAGCCTTTCTTAACTGTCCCTCAAATGTTTTAGAGAAAGTTACTTTTATCAAAGCCTGAAATTAATGGTCATAAAAATCTTTTAATTATGCTTTTTGTCTTTCATGAGTAATTTCCAGATTGGTGAGCATAAAGCTGTCTACAAATGACCCATCTGAAATGCCTCTGATTTTACCAGCTTCTTACCCCTACCCCCAAAAAAGGCTACTGGGTAGGCTTCACCAAAGAAATTGGTTTAAGTAACAAACCCTGTAACTTATATAGAAATTATTCCAAATTAGGATCAGTCATTGCAAAACAATAAATTAATGAAACAGAATCATAAACTCTAAAGTAAATAAGCAATCTTTTAAAAAACTAAATAGCCCTGGCTGGTGTGGCTCACTCAGTTGGTTGAGCATCCTCCCATGCACCAACGGGTCTCCAGTTCCATTCCCAGTCAGGGCACATGCCAGGGTTGCTGGCTTGAGTCTCGGTAAGGGGTGTGCAGGAGACAACCAATGGATGTTTCTCTCTCACACCAATGTTTCTCTCTCTCCCTCTCACTTCCTCTCTGTCTAAAATCAATAAAAACATATTTTAAAAAATAAATAAGCTAAACATAGGAAGTCTCTATAGGAGAAAAGTCTCAAAGAAATTTACCACATATTCATAAAACTGAGGTAAAATTTATGCTAAATACTCACCACTAAAGTTGAATTCAAAATAAATAAATTTATAAATAATCTATAATATTCCATATTCTACAATATTATTTAAAGTATTTTTAAACTTACCCAAATGAAGTAATGTAAACTGGGCTGCCAGTTCCTTTGCATCTTCTAACGTAGTACAGAGTTTGTCTGGCATGAAGTAACTCTGGGATCCATTTGCAATAGCAGGAATGACGATTTTATATACCAAGAGGACTTTGCCATCTTGACTTGTTGTTGAATATAAATAATATTCTGGTGGTGCCCAATTATTTTTGTTGCAGTAATAATCCAAATGCATTACTGCAGAATTGAAATGATTTGATTTTAAAGAATACATACTAATTGGAGTAAGCTTTGTTCCAGGAAAAAATGGGTAAGTGCATCTATCGATTTCAGAGGGGCCTGGGCTATGCTGACCATTGAGACGAGCTGGAAGAGCTGGTGGCTTGCCTAGAGTTTTTGGATGGCTCTCTTCTTTGTTAGCAAACACAATCAAGTTTTCAGAATTGGGGCTAATCTGACCATTAAGATGTTGTCTCCAAGTATTTTCTTTATTTACTGGTTTTGCCAGAGTTACCTCAATACTTGCTCCATCAATGCACTTCCCATTCATAACAGACATAGCAGCCACTGCATCTTCTCGGTTGAAAAAATGAACAAAAGCATAATCTCTAAGTTTCTTTACTCTTTCAACTGCACCAGGTTTGAATTTATTGAATTCTGCTTTAATTGTTTCCTCTGCAGTTGAGATCATTAAATTTCTAACATAGAGAACTTTAACTCTCTGCATGGTTTCCTCATCAACCTCTTTCTCTGGGTCAGCCCAATCTACTTGAATGGTATGGCCCCATAGTTGGAATGTTCCTACAAAAAAGAATAAATTAATCTGAAGACAATTAAAATACAAGTCAAATATCGTTAAGTAAAACTGTTTCTCCAAAGAAGCGGAAACTCAAATACATATCAATATATTTGGTTAAGTATTATAGTTTCCCACTCACATGAAAATTTACTAGGGCAAACCTAATCAGAACTTACGGTAAAATTAATTTTAAGACTAAACAAAACAAATATACTTCAAAGAAAGATCATTAGAAGAATTAGACATTGTCTTTTGGATTTTTATTAAGCAACAATTAACTTATAAATATATCATCCATTAATCAGTAAATTATAAATAATGATTAATTTCATATAAACAACTTCATTTACTTACTAACTTAAACCTTAGTCCTCTAAAGGCATTATGTATTTTCATAATATTTACCTATAAGGTACTGTGATTTTTTAATATTTACAATAGAGGGAAAATAGAAAAATAACCTTTGAAAGGATGGGCTTACCTGGAATTAGTTTTCTCCGGGCCATAGCAGCAGCTCTGTGAGATTCATATTCTACAAATGCAAAACCACGATTTTTAGTCTTATCAGTTGCACTTGGATAAACAATGACATCTACAACTCCTTCTGTAACTTTCTTCATTTCATCCAAAATTTCTTCTTTCTTCTTTTCCTTGGGAATAGCTCCAATAAATAATCTGCAATTATCCAAGCTCACACATACACCAATAAACTTCCCTGGTCGAATCTCATAATTATTAAGAATTCTGATGGCTAACTGGGCTTCTTCTTTGGTAGTGTACATCACAAAAGCGTAACCTCGATTTTCACCACTAAATTCCATCATAAGTCGAAATTCATATATCTTCCCAGCTCTTTCAAATACAGGGACTAACTCATCTTCATACATATCACGAGGTATTTTTCCTACAAAAACTTCACAGCCTCTAGGTGGAGGTGGACCTTCCCAACCTGAAAGACAAAAATAAGTACAGATAAATTTTAATAAGATATTTATATTCACTATTCATTCGTTCATTGCACAAAAGCACAGAGAGCCTTCTTTGTATCATGTACTATTCTAGGTGCTGGGGGATCCAAGAGTGAACAAAATAGAAACCTCTTCCCTCGCGAAGCATATATTCAATACAGAAAGAAGACTGAGTAGTAAGTGCTATAAAAATACAGCCACAGAAGGGTTAGTTTTTGCAGTCAGGTAAATCTTGTCTGATAACATGAAGTTTAAGCAGACACCTCAATGAAATGAGGGAATGAGCTCTGAGGATATATCAGGAAGAAGAAAAAGCAAGTGCTTTGTATATTAGAACTCAGAACACGCAGGCTATATGGCTAACATGTACTTGAGGGAGGAGTAAAGTGGTAGGTAATGTGGTCATCAATGTAACTAGAGGCCAAGATTTCATTTTAAGTCTGACAGAAAGTTAATTGGAGGGTTTTGAGCAAAGAAAATGCATTGGCTATTGGTAGAAAAACAAAACATTATATCTAACCAGAGGCTCGGTGCACGAAATTCATTCACTGGGGGAGGGGGGTTCCATCAGCCCAGCCTGCATCCTCTCGCAGTCTGGGAGCCCTCGAGGGATGTCCGACTGATGGCTTAGGCCCGCTCCCCGCAGTTGGACATTCTTAGCACTGTTGGGGAGGCAAGAGAGGTTCCCGCCACCGCCGCTGCACTCACCCATAATGGATAAACCCAGCTTCTGGCTGAGCGGCGCTCCCCCTGTGGGAGTGCACTGACCACCAGGGAAGCAGCTCCTGCGTTGAGCATCTGCCCCCTGGTGGTCGGTGCGCATCATAGCGACCAGTCATTCCGCTGTTCGGTCAATTTGCATATTAGCCTTTTATTATATAGGATTATCTGTTTGTATCTGATTTGCATCTAACATAGACACCACTCCTTCCTCTACTGACTGGTCTTTCAAATTCTCCCAAAGATCTCCCCTTTAATTTCTAGAGTACCCTTTTCCACACTGACTCAATCCTGACTTCTTTCTAAACCAACCTAATTTCTTTCTCAACTGCTTCCTTAATGCAAGAAAATTAAAAACTGTAATGGTAGGTGGGATCTCAATACCAGATTTCAAGCTGTATTACAAAGCCACTGTTCTCAAAACAGCCTGGTACTGGCACAAGAACAGATATATAGACCAATGGAATAGAATAGAGAACCCAGATATTGACCCAAACCACTATGCTCAATTAATATTTAACAAAGGAGGCATGAACATAAAATAGAGTCAAGACAGTCTCTTCAATAAATGGTGTTGGGAAAATTGGACAGATACATGCAAAAAAAAATGAAACTAGACCATCAACTTACACCATACACAAAAATAAACTCAAAATGGATAAAGGACCTAAACATAAGACGGGAAACCATAAGAATACTAGAGGAATCCACAGGCAGCAAAATTTCAGACATATGCCGAAGCAATTCTTTACTGATAGCGCTCCTAGGGCAATGGAAACTAAAGAGAAAATAAACAAATGGGACTACATCAAAATAAAAAGCTTTTGCACAACAAAAGAAATCATCAATAAAACAACAAGAAAGCCCACTGTATGGGAGAACATATCTGCAAATGTTATCACTGATAAAGGTTTAATCTCCAACATCTACAGGGAACTTATACAACTTAATAAAAGGAAGATAAATGATCCAATAAAAAAATGGGCAACGGACCTAAATAGAATCTTTTAGAAAGAAGACAGAAGGAAGGCCAAGAGACATATGAAAACATGCTCAAAGTCACTAATTATCCGAGAGATGCAAACCAAAACGACAATGTAGTACCATCTCACACCTGTCAGAATGGCAATCATCAACAAATCAACAAACGACAAGTGCTGGCGAGGATGCAGAGAAAAAGGAACCCTCATGCATTGCTGGTGGGAAGGCAGACTGGTGCAGCCACTGTGGAGAACAGTATGGAGTTTCCTCAAAAAACTAAAAATGGAACTGCCATTTGACCCAGTAATCCCACTTCTAGGAATATATCCCAAGAAACTAGAAATACCAATCAGAAAGGATATATGCACCCCTATGTTCATAGCAGCACAATTCACCATAGCTAAGATTTGGAAACAGCCTAAGTGCCCATCAGCAGATGAGTGGATTAGAAAACTATGGTATATCTACACAATGGAATACTAAGCTGCTATAAAAAGGAAGGAATTCTTACCATTTGCAACAGCATGGATGGACCTGGAGAGCATTATATTAAGTGAAATAAGCCAGGCAATGAAAGAAAAATACCACATGATCTCACCCATTTATGGAAAATAAAGAACATTATAACCTGATGAACAAAAAGATAGATACAGAGGCAGTAAAGCACAAAACAGACTGTCAAATTACAGCAGGAAGGCTGGGGAGTGTTGGGGAAGGAGGGAAAGAGATCAACCAAAGGACTTGTATGCATGCATATGAGCATAACCAATGGATACAAGACACTGGGGGGGTGAGATGAGGGCATGCGACAGGGGGTAGGGGAAGCTGGGGGAAGGTCAATGGGGAAAAAAAGAGATATATGTACTATTATATGTAAAAAAAGTTTAAAAAAACTGTAATGGTAAAACATGCCTAACATTATAAAATCTACCTTCTCCCTAACATTAAAAATTATTGCTGTCCTAGCCAGTTTGGCTCAGTGGATAGAGCAATGGCCCATGGACTGAAGGATGAAGGGTGCATATCTTGATTGCAGACTCTATCCCCAGCCCTGGTCAGGGCACATCCAAGAGGCAACCAATCATTGTTTCTTTCTCTGTCTCTCTTCCCCTCCCTTCCACTCTCTCTAAAAAATCATTGGAAAAATATCCACAGGTGAGGAGTAACAAAAAAAAACTTATTGCTAAGGTCTAAAAGCAGTTACAAAAAATACAGCTACTGTTTGGTATACTTGTAAAGATATATACATAATGAAAATGACTCCACTAAAGCTTCAATTTTTTTTTTTAATATAAACAAATGCACACCTGGAGGAGGACCACCAAATTTCCTTTGACCATTTTCTTGAACCATGTTGTAGCCAGTCTTTTCCATCAGAGCAAGTAATGCTGCTTCATTCTGTGTACCAGTTCGGACTTTACTGCATCCATTTGTTCCATCTATATTTTCTTCATTCATGGCTGCAGTTCCTAAAACAAGTATTAAAAAACAGTGATTATGACATGGAGCATCAGTAATCTATGAAGCATTACTTTGGGATGCAAGAAGTCAATGATAGTTATGGCTGCTACATTTGGTGACCACTGCAGTCCTGCCCCCCAAAGTTCTCTACAATGGTAGCTGCAAACTTCTTTTAATGTCAATTAAGCAGCACCTTTACAAGGCCTAAGCTACAAGAAAGGTAGGTGAAAGTGAAAAAGAGAACAATAAAAAGAGCAACAAAAACAAGAATGGGGAAACAGAAATAAGTGAGATTTGGAAAAGGAAAAAGAAAGCAGTAGGAGTAACAAAATAAAAATACTGCTGTCAATGAATATATGATCTATCCATACAGCGCAAAGTTTAAATCTTGTCCCATTATCTCAAGCTTCTACTACAAATCAAAACTAATGGGGGAAATCAGTAAATTTATTTTTTAAATCTTAGAATCAAGAAGACTCTTCTAAAAAATAAACAGAAAAACTTCAAAGCAACATATCTGAAAAGCAAACACACACACACACAAATCTAAGAAAATTACAAACAGAGCAAAATGATCTGCAATACATGTAATAGAAGGCTTATTTTCTAAAATTAAAAAAAAGCAGGATATAGTATAATTAAGAGCAAACTCAGGTTACTAAATGACTGCTTAAATGTGAATCCTAGTTCTTCTCCTTACTAGCTGTGACTCTGGGCAAGTTTGGCCTCAGTCTACCTGCCTCTAAAAAATGGATTATAATGGTTTCTACCTCGCGGGGTTGTTGTCAGGATTGTGCATAAAGGGCTTAAAATAGTATTTTGCACCTGGCCAGTATTGCTCAGTGGCTGAGCATCAACTCATGAACCAAGAGGACACCAGTGCGATTCCCAGTCAGGGCACATGCCTGGGTTGCAGGCTCAATCCCCAGTAGGGAACATGCAGGAGACAGCTGATTGATGTTTCTCTCTCATGGATGTTTCTATCTCTCTATCCCTCCCCCCCTTCTCTCAAAAATCAATAAAAACATATTTTAAAACATATAGTATTTTGCATATAAGCACTATAAATGTACTAATTAATATAATAAAACAATATGATATTAATTTCTGATAAAATAATATTGTACAATCCATAATAATAAAAGGGTAATATGTTAATTAGACCGGATGTCTTCTGGATGTCATTTCGGACGTCCTTCCTGACGAAGCCTGGGCTGGAGGGAAGCCAGGGTCCCGCCCAGGTCCCAGGTGCCGAAGGGAAGCCTGTGCCAACAGCCGGGGGAAGAAAGGCCTACTCTTGTGCATCGGGCCTCGGTAAATTAATAAAGCAATAAGAAAAGTACAAACTGTATAACAGGGACTTCAAACTCAAATTCATTCACTTGTTCAACAAATGTTTATTAAGCATCTACTGTGCCAGGAACTATTCTTTTATCTAGGCTATGTCAGTAAATAAAAGACCAAAATTCCTCTCTTATATAACTTCTACTCCAGTGGAAAAAACAAATGATAATAAAAGCAATAAATAATATATTTTAAAAGCAGTTAAATAGTAGGGGGGAAAAGAACAGGGATAGCACACAGAGGGTGAGGGGGGAGGTTGGTAGGAAAAGAAAGGGTGCAATTTTAAAAAGCATAACCAGTACAGGCCTCACTAAGAAAGTAACATTTGAGTAAAGAATTAGGGAACCTAGCCATGCCATTACTTGGGAAAAGAATTCCACACAAATGGAAAAATGATAATAAAAGACCCAAAAGTGGAAGTGTGCATTGCACATATAAAGTATAGCAAGGGGAACAGTATGGTACAGCCAGGGGGAGAATAGTAAAAGATGAATTCAGTGAGGTAACAAGCTGCCACATCACACAGACTTCAGCTGTTATTCAAAGTCAAATGAAGAGCCACTATAGATTTTGAGCACAGGAATAATATGATCTTTCATTTTAAAAGAATCATCTGGCTATTGTACTGAGAAATCAGTAGTAAAGGTGGAAACAGATCAATTAGAAGACTATGACTAAAATTCAGGTGAGAGATGATGGTGGCATGGACCGGGGATGTTGTGGTGGAGTTAGAAAGTAGTTTCTGATATGAGAGGTATTTTGAAGGTATATCCAATAGAATTTCCGGACAGATTGGATATGGATTTTGAAATAAACAGAATAAGTCAAGGATAATATCAAAATTCTGGCCTGAGCAATGAAAAGCAGAGAAGTGAGGAAGGTTGAGATGGGGCAGATTTTAGGGGTAAGATCAGAACTCAGTTATGGACACATTAAGTTTGAATAGCCACAAAAAGATCATCTCAAATGCCTACAAGGCCCTAACAAGTAATGTCAAATGAGTGGAAAGGCAAAGTACAACACTCTAAGGTGTGCTATGGACTGTGCTTAATTAGAATGTCCATGTATCATCAGAAAATGGCAGTGGCTACTCAATTTTAGCAAACTATTAGGAGGAAATCCAGTTTGCCTAGTTATGCCAGTTTCCAATTTTATAAGAGAAGCCAGAAATCTGCATATTCTTATGTAAAATCTATTTTTAAAATTTGAGAGCCAAAGACCTGCACGTACATACTACAACTGCATAGCTACATAAATGGCATTTACATGTTCACACTCACAGGCACAAAAATGTAATGACCAAAACTTAATCTGGTGGAAAATCATGTTCATACTTTAGTCCAGGATATATTTAGTTCCACATCTTAATTCAAAACTTAATGAGTCAAATTTCACAATTCAGTTCAATTCTATACAGATTTACTGAATGTTTCCCATGTGCAGTCATTTAAATGAATTTTCAGTCATACTGCTAACCATAAGGGGTAGAACTACAACCACAAATGGAGAGCACCTGGGACAGAGTATGCCTCAATAACTTTCTACTAAGCAGAGAGGACTGTACAATATTGGAAAGGGCTGCCACAGACGGCAGCTTCCTGCCAAAATAAAAGCATTCAAACATGGGCCGGACATGCTGCAGGGAGTAAAGCAAAGGATGTATTGCTAGACCATGTGGCATTTAGCATCCCTGCCAACATTTAATACAAAGAGAGTTGAGCCACGAAGAACCTTTTTCTGCCAAGGGCCATTTGGATATTTATAACATCACTAGAGGCCCAGTGCACGAATTCGTGCACTATTGGGATCCGTTGGCCTGGCCTGTGGGATCAAGCAGAAACCAGCTCTCTGGGAGAGGATCCAAGATGGCGGCATAGGTAAGCACCTAAACTGTTGCCTCGCACAACAATTTCAAAACTACAACTAAAAGACAAAACGTCTATCACCCAGAACCACGGGAAAGCTGGCTGAGTGGAAGTTCTACAACTAGAAGGAAAGAGAAAAGAGCACTGAGACGTGCACAAGCGCTGAAAAGCTGAGTACGGAGGCATGCATATCGGGCTGGCGGCGGGCGACTGGGAGCGCTGCTTTTTTCAACCCGAAGGGAGACAAGCTGCCGATTACTCCAACTCCAGTTTCTGGGGAGACGCGGGGGACCCAAACTCCTACAGGGAGAAGCTGGACTGTCTGCCGTCAGGTCGGAAAGTGAGGGTGGCTTGCTTGCAGGGCTGCGCGCAGGAATAATTGTTTACTGCGCTGGGGTGCGGGACGCAGGGACGCGGTCGGAGACACAGAGCCGGCTTACTGGCAGCCATCGCTATTTGTCACGCCCTAGCCTAGTGACACCCTGAGACGCAGCCCTGCACAACCTACAAACCCACCCAAACTCCAAGCAGCGGCTTTAGCATATGAATGACCTGCCCTATTGCAGCTTAACCTAGCAAACTTGCAGCCCGGGTCAGACAGCTCCAAAACCTCCAAACCCCAAGTAAAGAGGAGAAAAACTGTAGTTCTCGCTGTAGCTCCTGCTGGGTGGCCTCAGACAGTAGCTGACCTGCACGCCATTGGAGATCCAGAAGCCAGTGGTCAGTGTGAGACACCAGATTTCAACTCCTCACATCCATAAGTGACACATTCAAGAGGCAGACTCAGTGAGCACCAAAGCCCCACTGAAACAAGTCCTGCACCATAAGCGTGTCTCCAGCGCAGCAGTTCTTGCATTTAGACACAGCGGGTCCTCACAGCCAATTGGCCTGGAGGTCAATTCCTCCCAGTGTACCAACAGCAATCAAGGCTTAACTACACCAAGACTTTGCACTCAGCCCACAAAGGTGTGTACTAAGAGCGTCCACCTCAGGTGATTGGGGAGGCTGAGCTACTGGCCCCTATAGGTCACCTACCACACAAAGCTTCTCCATCAACACAGGGAAGCAGCCAAAATGCAGAGACAAAGAAACATGTCACGAATGAAAGAAATGGAGGAAAGCAAACTACTGGACGACATAGAGTTCAGAACCACATTTATAAGGTTACTCAAGAATCTTCTAAAAACGCTGAGAAACTTGATGAGACCTCCGAGGAGCTTAGTGAGACCTTCAAGGACCTTAATGAGAATGCCAAAAAAAGGGAAAAGGACCAGTCAGAAATTCAAGCATACACTGTCTGAAATAAAGAATATACAGAAATTCAACTGTAGATCAAAGGACCCCAAGAATCAAACCAAAGATCTGAAATATGAGGAAACAAAAAACACCCAACCAGAAAAACAAAAAGAAAAAAGCATCCAAAAATATGAAGATAGTGTAAGGAGCCTCTGGGACAACTTTAAGCATACCAACATCCGAATTTTTGGGATGCCAGAAGAAGAGAGAGAGCAAAATATTGAAAACCTATTAGAAGAAATAATGACAGAAAACTTTCCCTACCTGGTGAAAGAAATAAGACTTACAAGTCCAGGAAGCGCATAGAACCCCAAATGAAAGGAATCCAAAGAGGACCACACCAAGACACATCATAATTAAAATGCCAAGGGCAAAAGACAAAGAGAGAATCTTGAAAGCAGCAAGAGAAAAACAGTTAGTTACCTACAAGGGAGTATCTATATGACTGTCAGCTGATTTCTCAACAGAAACTATGCAGGCCAGAAGGGAGTGGCAAGAAATATTCAAAGTGATGAACAGCAAGAACCTACAACCAAGATTACTCTACCCAGCAAAGCTATCATTCAGAGTTGAAGGTCAGATAAAGAGCTTCACAGACAAGAAAAAGCTAAAGGAATTCATCACCACCAAACCAGGATTACATGAAATGATGAAGGGTATTCTTTAAGAAGAGGAAGAAGAAGAAAAAGGTAAAGATAAAAATTATGAACAACAAAATGACATCAAATACATACCTACCAACAAGTGAATCTAAAAATCAAGTGAATAAAAAATCTGAAGAACAGAATGGACTGGTGAATATAATAGAATCAGGGATACAGAAAGGGAGTGGACTGACAATTCTCAGGGGGAAGGGGGTGTGAGGGGTGTGGGAAGAGATTGGACAAAAATCTTACACCTATGGATGAAGACAGTGGTGGGGGGTAAGGGCATGGGCTGGGGTGGGGAATCAGGTGGAGGGGAGCTATGGGGGAAAAAAAAGAGGAACACCTGTAATAATCTGAACAATAAAGATTTATTTAAAAAAAAGAAACCAGCTCTCTGACATCTCCTAAGGGGTCCCGGATTGCGAGGGCACAGGCCAGGCCGAGGGACCCCACCGGTACACAATCAGGGCCGGGGAGGGACGTGGGAGGTTACCCAGCCGGGGAGGGACCGCAAGAGGGCTGCAGGGCACATCCAGCCCGTCTAGCTCAGTCCCGATTGACTGGACCCCACCAGCAAGCTAACCTACCAGTCGGAGCATCCGCCCCTGGTGGTCAGTGCACTTCATAGCGAGCGGTTGAGCGGCCTTAGCATATCATTAGCATATTACACTTTGATTGATTGAACAGACGACCGGACACTTAGCATATTAGGCTTTTATTATGTAGAATTCGCAGGCCATACAAAAGTATCAATTTAAAAATTAGCCTGTTTTATTTGGTCAAACATTTAACTCACCCCTAATGCCAGACCAAATGATTTCACAGGCTGGATGTTTCCCACCCCTGCTGTAGACCCTGCCTTAAAAAGACTTACAATCCAGGAAATATTAATATCATCATCATCATCCAGTTAGATGCCTTATATGCTTTAAGCCTGCATTTTGAAGAGCAATATCTCTATAAGACATTCATGGTTCCCTGAGAACAGAGTATTGCAAGGTCAAAAAAAAAAAAGAGAAAGAAACTAAAAATTAATACAATGAAGGGGAAAAAAAAACACTAACAAAAACTGTATAGACCAAACAAAAACACCTTTAAACTTTCTATGGTTTAAAATCTGGGTCGCATGAGGGCAAAGATTCCCATCTACCCAACCCACACCTACATTACCTTACAGACATATCTTTTGGGTTAATCCATGTCTTTTATGTTATACTAGAGGCCTGGTGCACAAAATTTGTGCACAGGGGGTGGGGGGTGTCCCTCAGCCCACCTACACCCTCTCCAATCTGGGACCCCTCGGAGGATGTCTGACAGCCAGTCTAGAGTGGCAGTCGGACATCTGTCTCACACTCCTGGACTGCTGGCTCCTTATCACTCACCTGCCTGCCTGCCTGGTTGCCCCTAACTGCCCCCCCCCCCTGCCAGCCTGGTCTCTCCTAACTGCCCCCCACTGCCAGCCAGGTAGCCCCCAACCTACTGGCCTAGTCGCTCCTAACTGCCCCCGCCACCGGCCTAGTCACCCCTAACTGCCCCCACCACCGGCCTAGTCACCCCTAACTGCCCCCGCCACCGGCCTAGTCACCCCTAACTGCACCCCCCTCCCGCCAGCCTGGTCGCCCCCAACTGCCCCCCTGCTGGCCTGGTCGCCTCCAAATGCCCCCCTGCCGCCAGCCTGGTCACCCCACACAGCCTGCTGTTCAGTCATTTGGCTGTCTTTGAGGGTGTGACAGTCAATTAGAATATTCCCTCCTTATTGGCTGTGGGTGTCTCCATCTTTGTGAAGGCATGATGGTCAATTAGCATATTCCTTCATTATTAAATAGGATTTTTAAAGATATTATCCAGGGTCTAAGTTGAAATAATAGACTGGTTCCTACAGTAAAGACTCTTTTACTAAAGACTGTGAAAGACTAGGTATGCTAGACTAAGTATGTGACAAATATCAATCAAAATAGTATAAAAACTTTAAAAATCACATAAGTACAAAACACAACGGTGAGTCATCAATCTCATTTTCCCTCCTAAAAAAGAATGTGCCCTTATCTTAAAACCTCCAAAAACAAAAGTAATATATACATAAAGCCCTGACATGGCAGCTCAGTTGGTTGGAGTATTGCCCAAACACCAAAAGATGGGAGTTCAATTCCCGGTCAGGGCAAATACCTAAGTTTCGGGTTTTATCTATCTCTCTCTCAAATTAATAAAGATATCCTCAAGTGATTAAAGGACACACAAACATATACACATATCTAATTAACAAGGTTTAAAGATATCAACTTTAATACCATACTTAGTCAAAATATATTTTTAAAAGAGCCAAAATTCAAGAACCTCAGAGAATTACAAATCAAGTCTAAAAATGGCATACAGAATCTTATATTCATTCTAAAATATTCTAGAATCAATCTTAAAATAAAAATCTTAGAAGAAACCATAGGCAGAAAAATTTTTGACATGTCTCATAGCAATATGTTTAGCAATACATTTCCTAGGGCAAAGAAGACTAAGGAGAAAATAAACAAATGGGACTACATCAAAATAAAAAGCTTCTGCACAGCAAAAGAAACCATCAACAAAATGAAAAGGGAGCCCACTTTTGAGAGAACATATTTGGCAATGATACATCTGATAAAGAGTTAATATCTGAAATATATAAGGAACTCATACAACTTAACAAAAGAAAGACAAACAATCCAATTAAAAAGTGAGCAAAGGACCCAAATAGACACTTCTCCGAAGTGGACATACAGATGGCCTAAAGACAATGAAAAAATGCTCAAAGTCACTAATCATCAGAGAGATGCAAATTAAAATAACAATGAAGTATCACCTCACACCTGTCAGAATGGCTACATCAACAAATCAACAAATGACAAGTACTGGCAAGGATGTGGAGAAAAGGAACAGCACATTGCTAGTGGGAATACAGACTGGTACAACCATTAGAGAAAACAGTATGGAATTTCCTCAAAAAATTAAATATGGACCTGCCATTTGACCCAGTGATCCCACTTCTAGAAATATATCCTAAGAAATCTGAAACACCAATCAGAAAAAATATATGCACCCATATGTTCATAACAGCACAATTTACAATAGCTAAGATGTGGGAACAGCCCAAGTGCCCTTCAGTAGATGAATGGATAAAAAAACTCTGGTACGCCCGTTTGGCTCAGTGGATAGAGCATCGGCCTGCAGACTGAAGGGTCCCGGGTTCGATTCCGGCCACTGGCTCGATCCCCAGTAGGGGGAATGCAGGAAGCAGCCAACCAATCGTTCTCTCTCATCATTGATGTTTCTATCTCTCTCTACCTCTCCCTTCCTCTCTGAAATCAATAAAAATATATTTGGGGAGAAAAAAAAAAAGAAAAAGAGATACAATTTTAGCAAAATATAAATAAATATAAAGGAATTTGTGTCAACTCATTCAAACTACTTTATATTGAAACTTCATCTTCTGAATGACTATAAAAATGTATGAAGTTGTGAAAATGGACACAGTAAGTTTTACTATAATTTAAAAAAACTGAACACAATATTAAAAACATTAATTTTTTAAGGTATCAGAACACTTTTATAGAAAGTACATTAAATCTTTATGGCATTCCTTAAATTACATGGTATTAAAATGCAGATTTGTTAGTTCAGTTGTTATTGAGTATGGTACACGAAGCCATGGTTGCCAGGTCAATGGAGATTTTTTAGTGGCAACTCATTTTAATGTCAGATTGCACTATAGCAACATGGTTGGAAAATGGGAAGATTTGGTTAAAAGTATAATGATGTGTAAGTCTAACACTTCAAAATAAGAGAGGTGTCGATTGGATGGATTAGTTCAATTCCTTTTAAAATTATTTTTAAGAATGAGAACATATTTTTATTCTTGTAAATTAAACATATATGTAATATATAAAAAGTTTTAGTACAAGGTGGTTCACAACATATTTCAAGTGTTTATACCTATTAAAATATTTGGCAATAATGTTGGAAGTCCAATATCCCACCTTCTTATGTGAAGATTCACAATTAAAGCAGTGTCTTACAAAGAAATTAAGGCACTGCTAATATTTAGTAATTGCACCACTAATAGTCATCTTCATATCCATAATGGCATATAGTTGCAAACAAACTAATTTTAAAATGGAATGTTTTTGTACCCTGGCAGGAATTTATTACAGCCCATAGACGCTTTAATTCTGAAAGGCTCCAAATGTCAGTTTGTCCAACTCCTGGTGATGCTTGAAATGAAAATATCTTCCGTTATTTAAATAAGCAAAATTCTACTGACACGTGAATATATTATTTATATATTAGCGTTATACATGCAACATATCCTGCTTCCTGGTTTTAATGCTATACTCAAACACAAAGCGGGGAAAATTAGTAAGAAAAGCCAAGACTAAACGCTCCTGCTGATATACCCTCTCCGTTGGCCTTAGTAGAATCACCATATATTATAAAAGCTAGAGAGTATTTATCAAGAATGTGAGAGCTTCGCCCTAGCCGCTTTGGCTAGGTGGAGAGAGCGTCAGCCTGTGCACAGAAGGGTCCCGGGTTCCATTCTGGTCAAGGACAAACGCTCGGGTTGCAGGCTCAATCCCCAGTAGGGGAACGAGGCAGCCAATCAATGATTCTCATCGTTGATGTTTCTTTCTCTCTCTCTCTCTCTCCCTCCCTCCTACCCTTCCTCCCTATCCCTTCCTTCCTGAAATCAATAAAAAATATATTTAAAAAAAAAAAGAATGTGAGAACTTCAAGAAACTTCAACATTAGCTAAACTACGTTCACATAACTAGTGCCAAATAAATCAAGGGGCTTCATGAGGATCTTAGAAGCAAATATCAATGCCAGAATTAAACTCGAGGTTTCCTGACTCCAGGTTTAATGGTCTGGTCCTTTCAGTACCCCAAAGAAAATATTCTACAAATTAGTAACTCAAAACTGTCTGTCGTTAGCAAATAAAGATGGTACTACTGGCTGTATTGCCGTCCAAGAGAGTCCGCTATCCTTCTGGTATGCCCGCCCGCAGCCTTCCTTGGAGAAACCCGACGAGAGTCAAAGGCAGAAGAAAGTTCAAGGCTCATCCGCAGTTATAACTCAATAAAAACCACGACGTAGTTGACAAATCTCACCCAGCAGTCAGGACGCCTCGACCGACCGTCGTCCCAGAGCCTGAGGAAACGCGCGAGCGCGGCAAAGGTCGTCTGTCCGTCTGGCGGGGAGGTAAGGCGGGTGGCCTGCCCTGCGGTGGTCGACGGAGGAGGAATGTTAGAACATGGAGGGCAGCAGGTGGGAAGAGGCCGGAAGACGGCGGGGGAGAGCGGAAATAAGGGAGAGGGCCGGCGCTGTGGAGCGGAAGGAGCTGCCGAGGGGCCCGGAGGAGAAGGGGAGCTGCGGAACACGCGGCGCGAGGGGTGATGGTAGGAGCCTTATGGTCCAAAGATGCCCTGTCGGGCTGGGAAGCCGCGCCTACAGCACTTGCCCTCCCGCTACTCGACGGGGTGAACTCCGCAGACACCGCCTCCAGCGAGGAGTGGGTCCTCACTGCGAAGCTGGCGTGAGTGACTCAGTCAAAGCTTTTTGCCGCCGGGAGACAGGGTCTCCAGCCGTTACCCGCGGTGTGGCAGCGAGCTTGCTGCCCCCATTCCCTTCTCACCCCTTTGGATCTTCAAATGTTGGCCCTAAATCTCTGGGACCAACGACCACAAACCGCCGCCACCGTTTCAGAGACGTGCCAGTCGGCGCGGGGGTCGGGGAGTCCACACGGTGCAGCTCGCGCGGGTCCTCGCGCCTAAACTCGGCTCCCAGCGGGCACCGCGCACGGTGGCATAAACAGCCCCACGCGGAGTGGGGCCTGGACCAATCAGTGACCGGCCTCGGGGAGGAGCGAGGGCGATTGGACAAGACCATGGTTTAAATCCGAAGGCGGCTCTTGGGGGAGGAGCTTAAAAGTGCTTGGAGTGACAGGCACTTTAACCAATTGGAGCGAGGAATGCAAATTTTGGAGGTTGGGTGGTCAGGAAATACTAAAAGAAGGTCCTGCTCCTCTTGTTAAGGCGCTTAAAAACAAGGGCTATGATTTGAACTTCTTTTAGAAGAGTATATAGATATTTTGTTGTAAAGATTCTTTTTCTTCTTTAATGTTTTCAGATGTTAAACTACTAGTTTGACCCCAAATAGCCATGTCATAACTATGGACCTTTTAAAATAAGGATCTGGGGGTGCGGCGGAAGAGGGGGCTGATGGTAAGGCCAAAAGTACTAGACTATAGAGAACAGTACTTTAATAATAGGCCGACGCTACCTCCAGTCAGTTTATAGAGAGATCTGGCTGTGGCAGAGCTGAAGAACCAGTTTCTATGCTTGTGTAAAACCAATTTTCACGGATACGGTTGTGTGAAATTTTGCTTTCTGTAAAAATAGAGCTCACGATTAAATGGCAGACAAAGAAAAAGACTTTAGGAACCAACTGTAGGTTCATAGACTTACAGAATATTAGCACTGGAAAGAACCTAGATCATGTAGTTTCTCCTTTAACCAATGAGGAATATGATGCCCAGAATAATACACTGGGTTACACAGTAACGCATTCGGTCTCCTAATTCCCAACCTCAAGGTACTTTATTCCACAATAACTCATGATTTTAGTTTGTTGTCACCATATGTTCACGGCACTAATGAATGTCTTTTTATTTTTAACATACTCCAACAGTAAGGAATTAGTGAAGACTTTAGAGTCAGATAGAACTGGACTGAAATCCCCATAGTATTACCATTTTGTGGTTGGGACACCTTGGGCAAATAACTTCTCTGAGCCCCAGTTTTAAATGGGAATTGTAGGGATTAAATGATAAAAAATGTTAACAAAGAATGAGTACTTACTCTGTGTCATAAATAACTCTAAGGAATTTTCACCTATTAACTAATTTGAGGCTCACAGTAGCTTTGGCAAAGGTCCTAGCCCCATGTAGCCCCATGTTACAGGTGGGGAAACTGAGACACAGTTTGCTTTCTGTAAAATAGAGCTCATGATTAAATGGCAGACAAAGTAGCTCAAGCTAATATAGCAGCCTCAGGTTGGCTTTAAAACTTGCAGACATAATCACTATGCTATACTGTCTCAAAATGTGTCCAGAAATAAGTGGCATAATACCTAATGCACATGTGGAGCTCAACAAATATTCTTTCCTAAACTCTGCCCTTCATTCAATGAATACCATCATATTTATAGAGGCTGCATGCATTCAAAATAAAGCACTAGAAAACCTAGACTGATTATATACCTAATTTTTTTTTAAATGTGTAATTTCTCCACCTCAAGAACTACAAGTATGGTAATTGATCTATCTTATTGATTAATATGTGTGGCTGCTTGTTTATTTCCCCACAAAAAAATTTATGTTGGTGCCTTTTCAATTCCCAGTAATTAATTCTAAATACACGTTTAAAGTTAAACTAACTGAAATTGTGTTAGACATATTTGAAAAGTTCAAAAAAACCATTTTTTAATTTTTTTTAGGATTTGCTGTAGGATCCTTAAAACATCACTAGGTGGAGATATTGTGAGTTGCAAAAGAGGTTCTTGAAGGGTTGTTTTCTATTTCCAGTTTCTTTTCCCCTCCTGACCTCCCCGCAAGTATAAAGAAAACCAAATAAACAAAGGCTTCTCAATAGGCATTAGAGTCAGGCCACAGAACCCTGCTTTAGAAAAGACAGTATTATTTAAAGACCATTCCCATTCCAGTACTTAACATTGTAAATCCTTTGGGTCAGATTCCTTCTAAATCTTGTATTATCCATAGTCTATAAATATTTTTTTAAATGTATTTTATTGATTTTTTACAGAGATGAAGGGAGAGGGGGGAAGAGTTAGAAACATTGTTGAAAGAGAAACATCAATCATCTGCCTCCTGCACACCCTCTACAGGGGATGTGCCAGCAACCAAAGTACATGCCCTTGACGGGGATGGAACCTGGGACCCTTGAGTCCGCAGGCCGACGCTCTATCCACATAGTCTATAAATAGATGTATTTTTCAAATGCTATAAAAACTGTATTTTCTACATGTAAAGTTAAACGAATGGCTTTTAATTTTATTTCTCAAGACTCCTAGAAAAGAGGATCTAAAATACTTATACCAACTAGAATTCTTTTTCAGGAATAAATCTTAAATTGGGGTTTATTATAAGTTTATTTGAAAGTTTATGGGGAAAGATGATCCAAATGAATAGAAAGAACGAAGGTAAGATCCACTTGTATGTGCAATCTCTGGGACAACCCTTTTGCCAGCTTTTACTTATTTTATTTCAAATCTCATTCTTTAAAAATGAGATACATTTTCATCTCAACCTGTGTCTTAGCATCACTGAATTACTAAGCCCTTATGACAAAAAAAAAGAGTCTTGTTCTGTCATAATAACATATTAAAATGTAAACTGTGGAAACAATTTTAAAATTAGAGGTAGCTTATTTTTTTCACAAGTTTGAATTCTTTAAGTAACCTCATAAAAAGAAAGTAATTTCTATATAATTTCCCAAATTACTAATATGTAGAAGGAGGGAGATGGAGATAAAGTAGTGTACTTATTTTCAAAATATGACTGTATTCATAATGTCAGGGTTTAGAGAAGTTATAGCTAAAGTTTTTGAAACTGGTAAAAATTTGACTCCAAAGTTAGCTTTTGGACTATTTATGCTGCTCTGTTTATTTATCCCTTCATTTGAAATTATGGTGAAGCTGAAATTCTTGCAGACCCTAAAGGTAATTTTACAGCTAGCCTTCTCTTTAATCTCAAGGTGTGTACTTAACTGGCACAGTAGAGGACTCTATCCTTTCACTAACCCCAGAGTAGTTCAAGGGCATGGGCAATATTGTTAAACAAATATTTGTCGAACACCTACTGATTTCTAAGCATTTTAGGAGGTCTAACGAGTTGTATGTCAAAACATTTTTTTTCCATCAGAGGGATAAGGTGGATTAAATACAGTGGTCTTTGGAATGAGACAGTTTAAATGCCAGCAGTGTGAGTTTGGATACAAAATATTTAGCCACCCGAAGTCTCCATTTTCACATTAATTGTATTTATAACAATATTTCCTGCCTTGTATTTTAGTTGTCTAGATTAAATAAGGTACTGTATCAGTCGGGATAGGCTAGGTTATACTGCAATAATAAACAATCCCACAAATCTCAGCTTAAAATAATAAAGGTTTATTTCTCTCTTGGGTTACAGTAGCTGTGGCTCTGTTGCCATTCCTCAGCTCTTCACTCAGCAACCCAGAATGATGGAGCATCAGTAGCTGTTACAATGCAAGTGGCCATGGCAGAGGGAAAGGAGAACTCTAGACCAGGGGTCCTCAAACTTTTTAAACAGGGGGCCAGTTCACTGTCCCTCAGACCGTTGGAGGGCCGGACTATAGTTTAAAAAAAGACAAACTATGAACAAATTCCTATGCGCACTGCGGGCCCGGGACGAGTTGGCTGCTAAGCAGGGCAGGCAGCGGCACCCGGCAGGCCGTAGTTTGAGGACGCCTGCCTAGACCATCTCACATGGACAATTACATGCCAGATTTTAAACCGATACGTGTCCTTTCCAATAACATTTCATTAGGTTGGACTGGCTACATGGTGCCACCAACAAAGGGGTCTAGGAGGTATAATCCTAGGTACCCTGAATGTGGCATGTTTGCTGAGCTGCATCAGTGACTACCATGGATATTAAATGTAAAGCGTCTAGTATAGCATCCACCTTACATTCATCCCTTTCCTCTCTCTAAACTACTCCTTGTATGCCTTCTTGTTTATAAAGTAGAGATACCTATATTTCAAAACCATTATACTTAAATTCTCAAACTGTGTTCAGTACAATGCTTGAACCAGAAAGTATTCCTTGAAGTAAATAGTAATGTTATCAAATTAATTTGAAAAACATCTCAGATCCCTTCTTGGAGATGCTCAGTGCCCAATAGCTTATACAAGTTCAGAGATGTCCTAACTGTTTAACTCAAGGCTTAACTTATTTAATCACCCAATGGGCTCATGCAGTGCCTGTTTATAACCTGAGAAACACCTATTGAACACTTGTTGGAAAATGCTGCTCTAATGAATATAAGACTAGCCTCACTGAATTTCCATATGACAATGAAAAAGGACCTAGCATTTAAAGACAAAATGTTACTCTGAAATTAATTACAGATGTTCTAGTATATTTAGTTATTTAAAAATAGTTCTCTATCAATGTATAAATAAAAGAATATAAATTATTTAACAACTGTTTATTGAGAATATAATTCTACCACTAGTGCTACTACAACTAATACTGCTATTCACATTTATTAATTACCTCCTGGGAGACCAGACAGCAGGCCTGGTGGGGTATCAAGTGATAGAAGGCACAGAGTTGCTAGTGCTGTCCATGTGTTCAGGCTTTTAGCTGGAATGACAGAAGTGTAAGATTTATTTGCTCATCTAGTTTAAACAACAGATACAAGATTTAGGATAAAGTCTAGCTTGTAAAAAGAGTGTACAACTGTCTATGGTTGCTTCTGGGTTAAGAAAGTCTTTGGCTCATAGACACAACAGTAGGGTGGTTACCAGAGGGAAGTGGGGGGATAGTAAAGGGTAATGAGGGTCAAATTGATTTCTTAAAAGAATAATTTTTATCTCCATTTTACAGGGAAGAAAACTAAATCTTAGGTTGTTTTGTTTTTCTGACTTAGATGTTGCTGCTGATATTATAGATTTGAATTTAGCAATCACTATAAAATGCCTATAATAATAATCATTGACCTATAATACTAATTATAGAATCTCTGGCACACAGAGCAAAAGGAAAAGATGATAACTTGGGTAAGACTGATAGGGAATCTAGAAATAGAGGCTCCAAGAGCTGGATTTCTTAGAAAAGTTGAATAATCAATGTCTTGAAGCATGCAGGTGGGTCACTGAGAATATTAGATCATTAACATATATCATCCATGACTTCTGAGCACCACAACTTTTCATTCAAATCATTGGCATTTTATTAGCACAATTATCACAATTATTAATTGATATAATGTTGGAGGACATAGAATGCCCAGGAACTTGGAAATTTACTTTGTTGATAAAATAATGTGTACATGTCCATATTGTCTACACACACACACACACACACACACACACACACCATGAAGAAGCATTTAATTGCTTTGTGTTTAGAACTGATTTTACTCCCCATGAGGCTAGCAGCACCGAAGGACTGAGTAGGAATATGGGACTCATACTTCCCTGATAAAGTCTGGAAGGTACTCTAGAGGCAGAACCACCACCACAGTTGAGAAGCTGTGGTGTCACAGCTCATGGTGTGGTGTGGTTTATTTAGGATTTTCAAAGCAGAATTTGAAAAAGATTTATCTTCCAACTACTTCTTAAGCCTCTCCACAAGAAACATCTTCTCTGATAGCTAAAGGAAGAAAATTAGGAGTAACACAGTTGACTTTCCTTACCCACATATTATTCTGCAGACTTTATTGGACTGTCTCCTATTGTTGGTCATGGTATTAAACCCTGGGCAATACAAGCAAAGGTATAAAGTACACAATCTACATCTCTGATTGGTCCAATAAATAGTTGTAAAATAGTGGTTCCTAAATTGATTGTGTTCAAGAATTATCTTAGGTGGTTAAAAATGCAAATTTTTAAAACCCCCAAAGAAATTTTGAATCAGCATATTTTTTTAAGTGAGATTAGGTCAACTGCATAGAAAAGAACACTCTAAATAACTCCAATTGCCTGAAGAAATTAGCAGTTTATTTCCTGTGGAGGAAGGCAGTCCAAATCTGATATGGTATCACCACAGGGACCCTAAGTTCCTTCTTCCTGCTTCACCACCCTAGTGCCTGACTTCCATCCACAAGGTCACCTCATGATTCAGAATGGCTGATGGCACTCTAGCCATTGTGTCTGCTTTCAGACTGGCAGCAAGAGAAATGGGCAAAGAAAAAGTACACTTCTTCCCTTTCAAGGGGCATTCCTAGAATTCCTCCACAACACATCTGCTTTCATTAGATTGGTCAGAACATTGTCGCGTGGAAAAGAAGGCCAGGAAATGTAATATTCTAATAGGTGTATTGCTAACCCCAACTAAAGATCATGTTACTAAAGAGGAAAGGAACAATAATGTTTTGATATTCAACTATGGAGTAATCACTGCTCCATTGCATATGGAATGTGGCCCAGGAACCTGCAATTCTAACAGATTTCCTGAATGATTCTGATGCAGGTGGCTAATACAGTGCTCATTAAGGAACAGTACTATAGGATATCAGCATAAGGGGCAACTTATAATTGCCTGATATTAAGGTTTTAAAAAAAAAGCAGTTTATTTGATGAAGGCAATTAACCTAATGAAATGCATACTGTGAAAAGAATACTCTCATTGAGAATGCAAGAAAATGGGGGGGGGGTGTTAATAAAAAAATTTAGTTGGCTAATATTGTCATACCATTATATATGGATTATTATTTCCAAATATTTAGAATAATCACTGAACGCACATGCATACATTCCATGGGTCGGGGGGCGGGGGGTTGGTATGAAGCCTGGCAGGAACCAAGTAAAGGCCATATTCAAAGAATCACTGCTCTAAAAGAGTCGTTGTTTCTCTTCCTATCACTCAGTTATAGGTGGAGAACACATGCAAAAAGTGCATTTTCTCTAAATCTCTTTTGAAAAAATATCTCACTTGGTTCCAGAGAGGTTAGGAGAAAGAGCACTACTAACAAGGAGGAGACATCTGAGCTAAGAAGGAGGCATAGCAGCCACTGCAGCAGCAGCAGCGGCAGAAAGGGAAGCAGGTATTGGGTAGCTGTTCACCTAAGGAAAACCTCATCCTTCAGACTGCTGTGGTGCTCTAAATCCATTTCCTTCATCCTCTTCATTTTCAGATTTTCTTCCAGCTTGTCTTTGTCTGAAATTCCTTTACAGTTTTTAAAAATAATCATCTCCAATGGCATTGTCCCTTTAAGTCCTCATCCAGGAAAAATTAGTTGTGATAGAAAGTGAAAGTATTTTCTGTTGTTAAATTCCCTGGCAGTCATTTGTCTGTGGCTTGTCAGAAGTAAAGTGTAGAGAGATGTGTGTGGAGAGGTGGATGGAGAGAAGAGTTAGGGGAGTCTTAGAGACCAAATAAATTTTCATGTTGCTCAAGCATTTAGCAATTGCTAACTTTTTGGTTTCTACCAGCAGTAAGACCCCTGGTCAGATCAGGTGTCTGCACCAACAGGGAGCTTAAAGCTCTGATTTTTCTGCCTGAGCAGATCCTTTGGGACAACTACGGGCAGAGCCAGGTTTAACAGACAAGAGCTGTTTATCTGTTAAATTTTGGAATTTAGGCTGTTTGATTCAATATAAATAAGGAGATTTTCTCAGAAATGCTAACATTCTTCTTCAAAGGACAGGCGATCATGTCAAGTAGCAGATAAAATGGTTTCAAACATTTACATATATTGGGGTCAATATAGGACAAAGGACACATTGTATGATATTATTTTGTGCAGTTTTCTTTGGACATGTTAGCTACTTGGATTGTTAATCTTTCATTATGATTTTTATGAATATTTTAGTTACAGAGAATGTGAAGTACTTCTGAGGTTATGCTACTGAAAAGTTTCCCAAAGCATTTGAATCTGAGTCTTGCATTGTGTATTGATCTCTCCACTCCATCCTTCTGTGAAGGGAAGAAATGGTCATTTCTCAACAGGTTGTTTGAATGTGAGAGCCCAAGACTCTAAAGTCTATGCAGTAGGGTTGTTTCTTAATTTCTACCCCTTTCACTTCCCCTGGACTATTCAAATTTCCATCTGAATAAGTGTTCTTTTTAAAGAAGCCAATAGAAATGGGAATTGAATCTATCATTGACCCTCTGAAAGGAATCACTTTTTTGAGAGTGCAGTTCTGATATCACAGAATGTTTGTTCCTCAGAAAAGAACTGTGAAAATTAAATTATGATTTATGCTTCTTAAAAGGAGGCATAAAACAGTTGCCAGTATGGTCCATTCCAAAGAATGCTGAAGTGAAAACAGAGATGTTAGGTAAACACTCTGTTTTCTGAGTCTTTTGTTTTGTTTTCTTTTCCCCACCAAATTTTGTAAAAAGAGGCCACACTCATTTACATTTCAACCTACAATCTGCCTTCTTCTCCCAACCTTTTTAACACCCCCTACTTAGTAATAGTGGGGTGCTTATTAATCAAGGTCACTGGCAGTCTTCTTATTTGTCAAATCCAATAGGAAATTTATTCAGTTCTTATCTCTTCTATATCTTGATATTATTTGTACTCTTACCTTCAAAACGCACTCCTCCTTGGCTTTCTCAGTGTCTGCTTTAAACTTTTGTACTATTATTCTTCATTCTTTTTCTGAAACTGTTCTTGATCTTTCTTCCTCCCTCTTGTGACCATCTTTATATTTAAAAAAATAATCTTCATAGACTCCTCTAAGATGCTCTAATTCATATCCCTGGCTTCAACCATCACTATTATAATTCCCAAATATATTCCCATCTCTGAGCTCTGTCTTAGGAGTGAGACTCCAAGTGTCCACTCTATATTTCTACCTGTGGGACCCTAGGCTACTCAAACTTTATAAATCCCAAACCAGGTTCATCCTCCTTCTCCCAGGGCCCACTCCTCTAAATTCACCAGTATTAGTATTACACAGTACAATCAGCAAACTTATCCTGGTGCCAAGTCTTGGCCTATTCTCCCTGAGCTACAGTTCTGTCTTTCCGAGAGGGCTATTTCCCAGGCTCTCCTGTCAACTGGTTTCTGGCTCAATTGGCCAGTGTGAAGCCCTCACATATTGGAGGGTGAGAGAAAAGGGGAAACTAAGGCATTAGCATACATACACCCTGCCAGACTCTATGAAACAGCCTCCCTCTTTCTCACCTCTCCTCGCCATTACCCCTGCCATTGACTTACATCGAGTCCTCATTTTTCTCTTACATTTTGGTAATAGAATTTTAAGCTTATACCTCACCTAGTTTATTCTCTACATTGTTGCAAAATGAGCTAAGGTAATAATCAGATATTTATCTCCCATTTAAGCTAACACTGATAGCTATTTTCAAAGGAAAATCAGCTGAAGGAGCTCCTTTAGAGTAGTTCACCATGCCTTGCATGTGCTTGTGCGAGTTAGCCACACTGATTGGCCCAAGGATGCCACCTAATCTGAAGGTACATTGACCTAATATGTGACCTTTCATTGTTTTGAAATCTATTTACTTGCCATTTTTTTCTTATTATACTAAGCCACCACAGGACTAAGATTCTAAGTAGTTCATTCTTGTGTGGTCCTGCTTGAGTACACATAAGGTCTGCAAGAAATTAATACATTCATTGTAGGAAACTTTGTCCAATTCGTGGGAGACCTCAGTGGGCCAATGTTGAGTGATGGAAAGAAAACTGGAGTTAAGTTCTGGCTCTGGCTCTGATTATTTGCATAATCACAAAACATCTCAACCTCTGTGCCTAATTTTTCACACCTGAAATGTAGTTAGATGTTTAAGGGTTCAGCCTAGTAACGTCTGTGTTCCTTTGCAATGCTGTTAGTGCCCATCAAGTCTGGCCCTGGGACTTGCTTCTATTCATACCTCATCTCTACCTCACCCATGGCTGGGGTCAAGCAACAGGCTGCCTTGGTGGCATAATACATCTGGCTAGAAGACCCATGTCCAGGACTCTAATTGTTTCTTGTTGCTTAATTTTATGGAATGGAGAAGAGGTTTTTCATTTAATGTTGCACAGAACACTTTTTGCATAATCAAGGTAAGCTTCAAGATGTAGGTAACATAGGCCATATCAGTCTGAAAGCAGGTCCACGTAAAGTTTTAATTTCAAATATAGAGGACAGTATGTAAAATTGATTTTATTTAACATACCAAATATAAAACCAGTTGAACTGATAGGTTTAGGTTGGGTAAAACTTTCTCAATAGAGCATATAAAACAGAAAATTGGCAACTATCATTTCTTATATGCTTCTCACCTATAACAAGTTTGCCCTTGGTATGTGATATTGCAGGAAAACATTTTTTTCTATTTGACAGTAGTAGTATGAAATAGAAAATGAAAAAATAAGAAATATATCCATATTCTGAAAAGCTAAGTTTTTAAATGACAAATCCTTATTTATTTGCTTGTCCTTAGTACTATATCTAGCAGAACAAATATCTGGAATATCCAGTAAACACACAGCCACCATATTTATTTTTCAGGAACCAACTTTCTGATATAAATGACACATGACTCCTCCCTGACACCCCACCAAGAGTTATTCAAACATAAGGATTTGGCTGAAGTCTGTTGACACTTTCTTGACATGTTTGCTCTCCACCCTCACAATTACAGGCCTTTATGTGAAAGATTTAAGACTATAGCTAGTATCCTAATAGATGCTCTTGTCCTGTCTTGCCTCATGCTCCCATCTTTCCTTCATACTTTTGGGAGTTACTTTTCTGAACCCCAAATCTCCATTGCCTCTTCATAAAGTCCACATTTTTTGGTCTACACACAAGACTTGTACCACCTGATTACTTTTTTCCTTTCCCACATCTCTCATCAGCCTTGCTCTGCTCTAGCCTCTGAACCACGTGCATTTGCCCAAATGCACCTGCAGTTTCATGCTTTCAGTCCAGTCAACTTTTATGCATACATACTTAAAATAATAGTAGAATACCTCACACTTATGTGCCAGGCATGTTGTGGACAGTTTTCATGCATTTGCTTATGTGTAAAATGTTCTGCCAAATCTATCTCTTGAAAAACACCTGTTTTTCATCTCAATACACAGTCCCTGTAATTTTGGCCTTATAGTTAAAACTAACCACTTCTTTTTCTATGCCTTCAATCATCTCTGTTGTGTCGTCTGTACCCATGTGGCCATAAACTTTAAGGAAAAGATCCGTGTCTCATTGACCTTTTCATCCCTAACACCTGCACAATACCGACTCATGCATTATTTCATCTTAGTCCCAGTAGTCCTATTTGACCTTCATCTGGATATGGCAAAGAACAAAACAAGCAATAAGAAGCTGCATTAGTTACTACTTGATTACCATTTCACAAGTGAGAAGTTTAGAAATATATGGGCTCATATATGGCAGGATCACAAGAATCAATCTTAACTGATGATGCCGTCTTGAAATTCATTACAAGACATATTAATAGTGCAGGAATTCTTCCACAACCACAATCAGGGATATTTGCATCTTTTTCTGCCTAGTTAAGCAACTAATCAAGCTGAGCCAACAAAACAAAAACTCTCCTTTTCTCCTAAGTTCAACAAAGTCTAGTGTTGCGGAACATTTAGTAAATAAAACCTCCCTCCAGATCTCTCTTCCCCTAAGTAGTGAAACAACACATCAGTGTGATAAGATCACCTCTTACTATTTCTCACCTTAATGCTAACATTGCCTCCTTCAGAGAGATTTATTTGACAGTTTAATGTCTTCTTCCCCTGTGTTCCCATAGCACTGTATACACTTTAATATGGTTAGAATGATTCAATCTAGACCATGAGATTGAAACAGGTCAGTCCCTGGCATATAGTGAGCACTCAAGTGAATGATGAATTGAATCTTGCTTTAAGGATATGAAGTGAGTCAAGACTAATTATGTTAATTCCAACCTTAAGTACTTCCCTTGGCATTTAATCAGGGATCATTATCTTTGAACACAGATTTAACATCAGACAGTGGCTTTTGTGACATAAAATACTAAAGTCTGCAAAAAGGTGTTAATTACTTATGAGGACACCATATTTTTAAAAAATGACTTTAAACAATTGCTACAAGGGTAATATATAGTAAGTGAAAAAAACACTAATATAATGGATTTCTCATAGTGGTTGCTTTTTTTTTTTAAAGAATAGTTTTATTGATTTTTAGAGAGAGGAAGGGAGAGAAACACTGATGTTAGAGCCAACATCAATCAACATTGATCAGCTGCCTCCTGCATGCCTGTACTGAGGATCGAGCCCACCACCAGGGCAGCCAGCATGGGATGACTCCCAACCAACTTGTGCCACACCGGCCTGGGCTGATGGTTGCTTTTATGCGTACACACTTAAAATAACTTTTTAAGTGGTCAGAACAGGCCCATGGGACAACTTTATTGTGTGGTATTGCCATTCCATGTTTTAATTATTTAAAATATTTAAATGATTAAACACAAAATTATAGTCCAGCTGAATTTATTGTGGGTAAATTAGTGGTGATAAAATATCAGTTACTAAAATCTGCTCTTAAATTTGTTCTGGTTGGATTATTGAGTGACTCATCCCATCTCCTCATACCACTCATTATGTGACTTATTTTGTGATTCTTGGTAGTTTATGAAGTAACTTTAATACTTGAAATACAAATCTAGCTTTTGGCTTAATTTTAGAATTTGTTAATTTTGGTTAAAGTACTTGAATGCTTGCTTTAACACCACTACATCTCAACTCAAATATTAAAACAACCTTGGTATAATCAATTTATATGCCTGGCAGTACGGAGACACAAATTATCCCTAACAGTTATTCCCTTGGGTCCTACTTGTTTGGGGCTTCTATGCTGCTATGGCATTCTTCTTTTAAGGATGTGAGCTATACTTAGCAATGAAATTGGAAAAAATGGTCTAGAAAGCAAATCTGAGGGCTTTTAAAAATTATAAAGTACATTAGTAAGTGCTCTAAAAGCTAAACCATCCGAAGTCATATATGCAAGTTACACCACAGGCAAAGGCATAAGAAAATGGACTAAATTAGTTGTAACATTCACCTCTACAAATGCTCTGTAGTAACCACACTGGTATGATAATAAACCAGTCAAGAACAAACTTAATTTCTCATCAGTTTGAGTGTATGTGGATATCCGCATATTTAATTGGTACGTATACATTCCAAGTATCCAAATTATTGCGATCCTATATCCATTTACCTCTTAGAGTTGTTTAAAGTGATCACAGTGACACATCAAAGGGGGAAGAATCCTATTAAGTAAAGCTACATCAAATTGTTCAACTGATGCTATCGTAGCTATTTCTGCAGGAAAACACAGATTTCCATAGTTCTGGTCAGTTATCAGTAAACCTTAATTTTGCTAATATGGTTTCAAGTAATGAAATATTCTTGACTCATAATACATAAAAAAAAGATTGAGAATTTCTTTTTAGGCCAATCATCAAACATGTTTTCATCTGAACAAGGGAAATTCTTTCAGTTTAATATAAGTTTTTCAATGAATAAATTTACAATAAAGTTGATGATCTCATTCAATAAGTCTTCTGATCTTCAGATTCTGGCCTAACGGAGAAGAGCAGTGATTACAGGAGGAAAAAAAAACTGTCTCCTGTGGCCATCATCTTAGAGGCTGGTTTTCTTGTAATGATGAAGTCTATCACAGTTGTCAGGTTTCCAAGATTTGCACAGAGCTTCAAATGGAACTGCCTGAGGAAGATTCAGAAAGCCTTGTTCTTGGGCTTACACAGTAAGCGCTTTGTGTGATTCTTAATCACATTTTTATCCAGAACACAATGTTTCAGGTCACATTTTTCTCCACGATGCTTATACTGATTTGTGCTCTATAAATATAAACATATTTACACACAAAATACACACACTGACATGAGGATGTGAAGTTAGCCAGCCATCCATAGGCAGAATGGAATAAAAATAGCAGGAAGAGTAGTATATGATGCCATGCCTAGGCAGATTATAGTCGCCAATCCCAAGAGTGCCGAAGCAAGAACACTTCTCTGATCACGAATAATTATCTTCAAATTCTCACAAAACTAGAAAATAAAATTTAAGAACGTCAGAAAAGGTGGCTAAGCCTAAGAAGAATCATATATTCAAAACATTAAAGCACAATTTTCCAGGCTATTTTCTGTCTACCAGAAAAACTAGAATTTCTCTTAAGACTTATGAAAGAATTTAGATGTTGAGAGTTCAGTTTTTTTATTCCACATCCTGTAACAGCCCGCTGAAATAACACCTCTGGCAAATAGGTTACCAATGGCAGTTGCCTATATAAATACAGAACTTTTATTGAAAACTACAGAGAATGTAATCCCATAAAAGTTCAGGATTAAATGTTAAAAGCATTAAACTGTTTATCAATAGCAATATATTCTAAAATTAGATGAGTAAAGAGATCTCTAATCTCAAATAATAAATTGTCCATTATTATTGGTGAATTCAATTCATTCAATGAACCATTATAAAATTTGGTGATATAATAACTTTTAACTTTCTAACTCAAAATTAAGAGACAACTTTGCAATTCTCATGTTAACCTGGTAATAGTTTTATATATGGAGAATTCAAAAATGGGATTCAGAACCATATAATTCCTCATTGTTTCTGGAAAGTAGAAATCAGTCCTCCTTCAGCATTAATGACCTAATTCTCACAGAGCATGTCCAACAAGCAGTTCTGAGAACTGGAAAAATTGCGATGGGGATTTTTCCCCGCTGGGAAGTCTATTCTGTGGCCAGATTATTAGACCATTCAAAGTGAAGACAAAAACTCAAGTTTCATAAGAGGTGCTATGCAGCAACAGCAATTAAAACCCTTCTCTACTTCTGTAAAACCCTACAAAGTTTCCAAAGATGGAAAACTATTCCAACTACTTGTGTATGCAGATTAAATATTTTACTACTTTAAAAAAGTACTTACACTGTTTGTGTTGTTTTTTGTAGAAATATATAATACAGAGCTATATGTAATCCATCAAAGGGTAACTCCTTATTACCCAATAGAAATACTGTCTTCCTTGGAGAAATAATTTGCTTGGATCCTAAGTAAATCTGATGTGTTTTCTTTTGTGTACTTTGGAGCCCATGTTTGTAAATGTGGTGAAGTTCATTTCTAAACAGGTCTAGAGCTGTGATTCTTGAAAAAAGCATTCCTACAAAAGCATTCCTAGATTGAGTCTTTGTGCCTCTATAAATAATCACAAGGAGTTTGATGCACCCATATATATAAAAGCATAATACTTTCATGCTCTGCCACAGAGGAAAGATTCTCCCACATGGGTCAAAAAAATAATCAAAATATGGAGCAATAAAAATATTGGTTACATAGACTCAGATTCTTTTGGTCCAAAAAATATGAAGAAGAGTCAACCTTGAAGGTCATTTTGCGATTACCTAGGCTTCTATTGTTAAGCTTGAACATTAACACTACTTATTTAACAACTTAGGGGCAGGCTGAGAAAGCTAATTGCAAATGACATTGCAGGCATTTTTTTTAAATTTAGCTATTTTTAAAATTTAAGAGATCTGGAGAAAGGAACTACAAATTCATGTGTTTACCCCCACCCTACCCCCTTTGGATTTGTGGCTAATTTAACCATCTTAAATTCTGATATTGTTTTTTTGTTTATTTTACTTCACACATTAAAATTACCTTCCAACAGCCAATGGATCTTCTTGAAAACCCACCTTTGGGGCTAATGGGTAAAGGATGCTTAACAATAAGGGAGTCTAGATAGGGATTAACGCCAACACAAAAATTTCAAAATACCCTGGAAAAGACACATCTAAAGCCCACACAGGAGTAAGAGATATACCAGGAAGGTCTTCTTACTGGGAATTTTGTTAGTTTATATTAAGCAAGAGGAATTCACTCTCTGCAGCTTACAGAGGGAGAATGCTGCAAGCTTCCTTAGTTTAAATGCACAACACTTTGTACACAGTGTTACGGATTAAATATAAACTCTGGACACCTTCCTGCCAATTGAAATTCTTGGGAAAAGTTGCGAGCACTCGGCGGACTTTGTCATTTCAACTACGCTGGGTGGACACCCTGATGACTTCAGTAGCAATAACCGGGCGGCTCTCCTGTAGTGGGCAGCGGTGCTGCACTGCCATACTCCACTGCACCTTTTGAGATGTCCTGCAAGACACATCGCCATTTACTTACATTGTCTCCCTTAGGAACACCAGAGCCTCTGTTAATCTAAACTCAATGCCTGATCCCAGGGGAGAGAAATGGTAAGAGATGGGAGTGGGGGCGGCCCCGCCCAGCCCACCGGTAAGTCAGAAGTTGTACCTTGTCTGCCTGGGGGCTGACGGCGGTGCCGAATCTGCAGTAAGTCACAAAGTGCTCGCAGTTGTTCCACAGCAGGCTGTAGGGAGTGATGCCCAACAGCTTCTCTGCTCTCTGAGCCACCTCTTCGTTGAGGAGGGCCTTCTTCTTGAGGGACTTATCCAGGTGATTGACCAGGATTTCGGCTCCGTAGGCGAAGTCATCCACGGTGTCCACGCGGATGCTAGCCACCCTGCCAATAACGCCCAGGATGAGACGCTTGTTGGAGACCACCTTCTGCGTGAGCCTCTTGTCTTTGGTCAGAGGCAAGAGGATGTCGGGCATCATGTGGGCGACACGGTTGTCGCCCAGGTAGATGCCATAATGGGTCAGGTGGGTCCGGGGCACCTCCAGGACGTCGCCGCGGTGGAAGGAGTTGATCTCATGGAAACTGCTCCTTGCCTTGTCTTCACCCAGGGCGCCCGAACTGAAGAGCTTGAAGTTGGAGATGAGGAGCAATTTCTCCAGCAGTAGGGACACAGCCTCTAGCATTGGGTTCTTCATCCTGCAGCGAAATGAGTCTTGGGGGACTGCCGCCGCTCAGGCAAGGTGAGCTGGCCAGACTAGGGCGCTGTGCTGCAACTCACCTGCGGCCAGCGGACCAGTGCCGCGGGGGAAGGCGACAGCGACAGCCGAGGGGGGAGGGGGAGGGAAAAGGAAAGGGGGAGACGCTTAGGGGTAGCACTGCTCTGGGGCTGAGGCGGGTGAGGAACTGGCGGCGGCTGACCGTGGGGACAGTGAGACCAGTGCTGCGAGCAGCAAGCAAAGAAGCGCACCTGGAGTCCGTGGCGTGCCAGGGCGCGGGCAGCACACCAATCTGCATCGCAGGCTGCGCAGAGGCCTTTTATCACCGCCCAGGGGGCGGGGCGAACGCCGTCACAGACCCGGCGAGAGCGCTGATTGGGCGCCGGTGGCCTGCGCCGCTTGGAGTGGGGCGCGTGGGACCCTAATTCTTTCGAAGGTGGCAGGCCGCCTCGGGATTCCGGGCTTTTGCACCGCGACTCATTTTGGACAGGCTCCCTCTTGCACTCACGACCTAAGTATTTCGGCTTTTAAGCGGGCGTTTTTGGACTGTAGAGGCGCCAGACGTGGCCGCGCGAAAGGGTCTGCACCCGTCTGGACCAGGGCACGTTCTGGGTACTTCGGGAAGGGTTTCGGTGGAGGGTCCCTTCGGACGATATTTTTATCTTCCTAACGGGTTGGATACCCCGAAACATCGGCTGAAGTGTTTGCATTTACTCTGCGAAACGTGCGCGCCTCGAAAGCCTGCGTATTCCTTCCTAAACTCCGTAGAACCATAGTCCCTCCCACACGCCACGATCCTCCTCACCTTTAAATGCCGCGAATCCCCCTTGTTTTCTGCGGGCGGGTGGGGTGGCGACCAGCGCGTCCAGGTTCCGCGCTCCCCGATCAGAACTTCAGTGACAGTTGAGCGCGCGGCTCCAACGGTCAGTGTGAAAAACGGCGAAGCCCCTAACGTCTTCCTGGAGAGACGGGGTCACGCCAAGTTTATTTGTCCGGCTGCAAGGTTGCATAGACCTAGCTTCGGTTCACGCACTCCAACTTTGCCGCTTTCTTTTCAAGTGCAGCCGTCCAGAGGTGGCTACGGGAGGACGAGGCGCTGAGCTCCTTGCTGAGCGCCTGCATGGTGACCCAGGTGCTTGGGGAGGGTGGTCCCAGGAGCAGCGGTGAGGGAGCTGCTGACCCGCCAGGCACACCAGGCTGGGCAGGCAGGGGCCCCACTCTGCGCAGAGTTCCATGCCAGCGACTTTCAACCTTTTTCATCTCATGGCACATATAAACTAGTGACTAAAATTCTGCAACATACCACAAAAAGTATTTTTTGCCCATCTGACAAAAAAAAAAGGTATACTTTTTATTCATTCACACTGGACAGCTATTATGATAGCAGTTGTCATTTTTTAATTTGACAACCTAAGAGAAAATAAGTCAGTGCCCCTGATTAAATAGTCAGGTATTGCATATTTTTGGTTTGTTGTTTTTTTAAAGCACGGTATAATCAATGCAAAAACACCCATGTCAGAAGTTTTGATTAAAAATCCACAATGTACCCAGTGTTTAAAAAATAAAAATTACATATATGTGTACCTATGTATATACAATGTGTATGTATGTAGTTAAGTACACACATTGTTTTTCTTCACTGGTACAGAGAGATGGACACTCTGCCAGCTCATGAATCATGGCAGAACAGACATGTGCTGAGTGTGGTTATCATATAGGAGACATTATGAAGGTACTGTAAGCAAAATCATCATGTTCTATATTATAACCAAGTTCCAGGGAACCAGGTATCAACATAAGGCCAAGAACATCTGCACAAGATTTCATTAACCACAGTGTTTGAGTGACAGGTTATACCCTAATACAGAAGGTCCGATTCCAAGCCCATTGAGAGTTGGCTTTGGATTTCAGGTCCGTGAGTTTCACTAGCCATTTTGTTTTTCCTGGAAAGAGCTGATGTACAGAACACCCTGTTCTAAGCTCCACCATGCTTTCCAAGAAACAAGCAGCACCAGGAATTATATTTCATTCATCCTTGCTCTGGCTCAGCTGGGCAGCAAAGCCTCTTGTCTGCTTTGACTTTCCATCCACAAGTATTCCCATTTCCAGCCATGGGTCCCCACAACTTCACATTTGATTTGACGAATTCCCCCTGAACCTCTTTCCACAACCGAATGGCACAAGTGCCTATACTGTTTCTGATGGAGTAGCTGTGGGAGAATCCAAGAAAATGCTAATATATTGTACCCCCGCTGGTTGGAAATTATCTTCATTTCTGTTTGGACTGGGTTGTTTAGAAAAATGTTAATGTCTTACAATTCTGGGAAATTTATAGTGTGGCTCTGGGGTGAATTCTGTGGTTTGAAAACATTTTATACTGATTCCCACATGTTATTTTAATGCTGTGACTATGTACTAATTGAAATAAGATTGTGGATCTTCTCTTAGAAAGGTATGTTTTGTCAAATGATACTGCATGTTTTAAAAAGTCTTGCTTCGCATCGACGTACCCCTTGCTGCACACAGGTTGAAAATCTCTGCATTATGCAAATACCTAAATTCAGACAGAGGCCACAATGGAGAACCTCGCTAGGCTCCGCTAAGCCGCGCAGTACGGGGCTAATGGTTTCATCAACGAGCAGATCCTCCGCTCTCCTGGGGAGGGGGCTTGCTGCGGTGGATGGACGGAGGGCCACTCATCTTACCTGGAACTGCGGGGCGGAGGCCCGGCCTTGGCTCCCACCCCAGCTCTGCCATCAGCGCTGGGTCCCAGTCGTCCGCTTGCCCGTGACTTTTGTTCATTTCGCAAACGATCCTGAATTACATTATAATCCCAGCAAAGAGAAGAAAATTCCATTTCCCACAAACGAAACGAAAGAAAAAGGTGGAAGAAGGGGAGAGAGGCAGTGGACGTGGAAATTTAAAATAACCTTTTTACTCCAGTATTCCCCCTATATTTTTTAAAAAATAAAGTGTCGAACTGTGGAGTTGCTGAAACAAATCAAACCCCTCTGCAACGGGGCGCTTGCTAGCTTGCAGCAGCACACCAGCTCCGCTGCAGGATTAAAATCTAAGTACATTTTTACAAATCTGATCAAGACCCCGCGTACACGGTACTGTGGACCCCACGTCGGACTCGAACACTGGACAGTCGGCTCCGGCTCCGAGATCGGAGCCCTTTAATGTCAAGAGCCAAACGGGCCGGGGAGATAAAAAAAAAAAAAACGGACTTGGTAATTAGCGATTTCCGTCTCTGGGGGTCACTAACTGGTTTAGCACTGTAGCGCTAACTCGGGAATTTGCGGGAGACTAAAGCATAGAGAACTAACTGCCTCATGGCTCCACAGAGGGATATTTTAGGACAAAAATATATTTAGGAGAAATTACTTGAAGACCCTCAATAGCCGCATCCCCAGGGCACTTTGTGAGAGGCAAGCAGTGTCAAGGTGATTTGCCTTTGATTTTTCTTTCTTTCCCGGTGGGGTTCATGTTGTTGCTGGAGGCTCTGCTTAAAGAAAAAAGGTGAGGTCAGTAGATGAGGCATGAATCCATGTAGGTTGCTCAAGATAGAGGCATTCTGCTGTCTTTGGAAATGAATCAGGATGGGGAGTGTTCATAGTTTCTTGCAAGTTATTTTTGTCTTTGATGACTCCCAATTTTTAAGTCAAAATATTATGCCATTATTTATTTATTTATTTTTCAATGAAGTTGCCCGCACGCAGCCATTTCCCCCACCGCCTGCCTAGAATTCGGTTCTGGTAACTGGAAGGAGGCAGCAGCGGAACATCCATTGTCTTCTTTGGAACCTCTTAAGCAGGGAGGAGTTAGTGAGGATTAGGCTACCTTTCAATTGAAAATACAGCTTCAAAAGAGCTCTTGTCGGCTCAACTGATTGTCCTCTCCGTCCCTGTTCTTCAACAATCAGTGTAACCTTGCAAAAGGCAAGTTCTCAACGTTCTCAGAGTCCATATATTTCTATGGCCGAGGGTCAGGTTTTGATGGCTCCCTAGGGGAAGCCTTCATAAAAATACGTTTACACACTAAGAGGCTCCCACTTGCGCTAATACTTTCCGGCCTGCATGGACTTTAACTAAACTATGGGAAGACAACTGCTGTTAGAAGGAAGTGCCTAAGAGAAATCTAACATTAGAAAGTTCTCCTTCCTAAACCAGAACTGGTCATTTGGGAAAAAGAGAGTCCCGCTGGATGCTAAAAAAGACCTCGTTTCCCAGACTGTATGAAGGGCCTTATTCAAGTTTCAACGTGCAAACGTATTAAATGCACAAGAATGGGTCTCCAGGTCTGGTAATTCTGAAAGAACAGATGCTTTCCTGGTCAACACATACCCTGCACTGAAAAGCGGACTCTCACCTGGACCACTGCTTCTCTGGAGCCCTGTGGAAAAACAGGGACAGCAGCAACATCCTGACCTGTGCTTCAAGCCCTGGCCCTGGGCCCTCCCAGCTGCAGTTCTCAGGCCCAGGTCCATTTCTCGCAGCTGCACAGGCCAAGACTCCGCTGGGTCTCTGCGGTAAGCAGGCTGAAATTGGGGCTCACAAAAATCCACTTAACTTCCCGGCTTCACTATCGCTGGGGCGGGGGGTGGGAGGGTGTTTCCAGGAGAAAGAGGTCTCCGCTCACAGGGACAAGATGCAGAGTCCAGCAGAAGGCTGGAAGGCTAATGGATTTCCCACCAACAGACTTTTTACCTCTGCAGCCTCTCCGTCTTCGGAGAAGGCTTTGAAAATGGAGGATATGATCACAATATTGTGTGCTTCCTGTGTGCTTGCTAGGCACTGAACAACTATTTTCTCACTTAATCCTCATAACTCTGTAAAGTACCACCTCCATTCTACATGGGAAGAAAATGAGGCTTATAACTTTGTTTTTGCCCCCGTATTAGTGTGGATCAGGACTCAGCCACACGTTTCCTGTCCCAGGTCCATCATCACTGGGGGACATCTGACCTTCCATCAGTTCAGACACGGCATCCGTTCATTTACTGAGTACCTGCTACATGCCAGGTGCTGTGCCCAACCCTGGAAGTTCAAACTTGGGTCCCACGCCTTTCAATTTAGACTTCATTTCCCTGCTTCTCAAATACCCCTGGGTCCAGTTTTTAACATCAGTTATTTTACTATGATAGAAAGGTCTGGTTAAGATTTTCTTGGTCAATAGTATGCCCTCACCAGGAAGTTCCCAGCATTTGAGCGGCCAGTAGTCCTACACTGTCCTTAGACACAGGAATCTGGGGCACTTCAACGTACTGCCCAAGGGCACAAAGTCAGAAGCAAAACCAGGGCTGTGTCCCAGACTTCTTACTTACCTGTTAGACCTTCTTTCCCCTCGGTCCTAAGCCTGACACATTTGATTTCCTAAACTTATGTTTTTAAAGCATTGTCCTCCCTTAAGATGCTTTTGTTGTTGTTCTTAATTCATGTTTAGATTATTAAATCACTGAGCACTTAAATAATGATAATGTTAACAGTGGTTTTCCTTCCGTTTGTTTACGTACACTAGGGTCTGGCCCCAGGCACAGAGGCCCAAACTAGCTAGCTCTAAGGAGGTAGGGGGAAGACTTTGTGAACTTCCCTCAAAAAACAGAGGAAAAAGAGCAGACTCCTTTTCCTGCAGCCTCCTAGCTCAGTGCTGCCTGGAATGCTAGGCTAACAGGAATCAATTACCTCCTGGGAGGAAGATTTCCCCAGCTTCCTGGTTGGCTAGCACCTTATTTTGAGGGCTTCAATCCTGCCTATTGTCTTTGGAAAGATTAAAGGCTGCAGCTCCAGCCAGACAGTTGGGGCATCCCCACCCTCCATCCCCCCAAAAAACAAAAACAGAAAACAAAACAAAACAAAAAAACACAACAGTAAAATAAAAACCCTGGGCAAAATAAAAAATTATATTTCATAATATGAAAAATGACCAAAATGGATATAGTTTACTATAAATTATTTGTTAATTAAGGCAGCAGTAATATAAAGGAGGCAGAGATTCCGTAGGCAGTAGAGAGCCACTAGAGGCTTTCCAGAAAAAGGAAATTAGATGATCCAAGGCAGGGTAGAGAATGGATAGGTGGGAGAAGGGAGAGAAACTAGAAGCAGAGACCAATTAAAAGGCCACTCAGTCCAGGTAAGAGATGAGAAAAGGAGCTAGACTAACCAATGGAAAATGAGATGGAGGAGCATGGGAAAAAGTTAAAAGATATTTCTGGAGACATACTGGCAAGATGTGGTGGCCTGGAGGTGTGGTGGTGGTAGGAATGATAAGAGGAATAACGTGGGACCAGGGATGACTCTGAAGTTCCCTGCTGTACAACCAGTAAAACCCTTAACTGAGAGAAGGAAGGTAGGAGTAGGAATAGGTTTATGGGAGGAAGAAAATGAATTTAGTTTTTGGATATGTTGAGTACCAGCAGTCTACGGCTTTCAAAGTGGGGATGTTGCTGGTAGAAGTAAGATTCTTGCAGTGTTATGAAGAAAAGCACTTCCAGGGACCCATAAGAGAGGATGATTTATTCAGGAAGCAAAATTAAAGGAGTTCCCCAATGTCCCATCTCTCCATGGAAAATCAGGGCCAGAAAGAGAGTCAATGTCCAGACAGCCTGTGCCATGTTAGAGCTTAGTTCACTCCTGCATCCAGCTAGCTTAGCTTGTGCTCCCGGCTGCCATAGGTTGCTGTGCTGTAGTATCCAGGTTCCCACTGGAGCCTGAATCTGGAGTCTGCCCAGCCAGTGGCCACAGCCGCTGCTAAGGCCACATGGCTACTACGGTGAGAAGGCACAAACGCAGGTGGTGAGTGCAGGTCCCTAGCAGGTGAGAGAGCGAGCTTTGTTCTCCTGGGGTTTTAACAAGGAGCTTTTTCAAAATAACCAATTAACTTCCCAAGATTTCAAGAGCTTGCATTGGGCTTGCACCCCCTAGCCAAGGATCATTTTCCCAGGTTATACAGACAGGCCTCTATGGCCCAGCACCTCTCCCTGTGCCATTTTAACTTCTACTGTGCATGTCCTTAACTCACCCCGCCACTCCACACACACACACACACACACACACACAGCATATACAGTACTGGGAGGGGGAAGGGAGGAGTGTTAATCCCCTTGGAGGGACAATGCTGTGATTTCTTGGGGTGTGAAGCTGTAGCTTCCTGGTGAAGCAAAGAGGACTCTGCTTCCCAGCTAAATATGCTCAACAATTTCTGACTTCCTTTTGCTCTCTTCCTTCCAATAACTAGCTAAGGATGGTAACAGGTACACAAATAGATAAAAGTAAGATCTCTAGAGAGGAGTCTGGCCAAGAGATAGAGACTTGGGAATCATAAATGTCTGGGTTGCTGGTTCAGACCTTGGGAGTAGATGAAACTGCATAAGGATAGCACAGAGAATGGGATGAGAAGGCAACCAGAACAAAGCTCCACATAAAGGCTGCACTAAGGAGTTGCCAAAGTGCTTGAGGAGCAATGAGAGGAAGTGCTTGAGGAAGACAGCTGTACTAGGAGGGTATGTTCAGTAGTGTCAAATTCAGACAAGCTAGCAAGAGGGTCGAGGGACCAATAGATTAGGCCAGTGGTCGGCAAACTCATTAGTCAACAGAGTGGCAAACCGCGGCTCGCGAGCCGAGCCGCAGTTTGCCGACCACTGGATTAGGCAATAGGAAAGTTGCCAGAGTAGTTTCACAGAGCCAATTTGCTGAGGTTGACAGAGTAAGAGTCAGGCAAAGGGAATAGACAAAGTGGAGACAAGTCAAAAAGTTTTTTAGTAAAGGAAAGGAGAGGGGATCAAATGAAAAATGTCTTGTAGTTCATTTGCTTTTTGTTGGTTTTAAGTGGGGATCACATGAGAATATATGTACATAGAGGGAAACTAGGGGAGAAGAAAATATATAGCAAAGAAAAATAGGATAGCTGATGGGAGTTAGTCTCAGAAGAGATGGGAAGCAACGTCATCAAAACTACAGGTGGAGAGTTAGAACTGGGGAGGAGTAAGGACTTTTGTTCCTCTAAGACAGGAAAGGAGAAAGCAGATATAAAGTGTAGCTCTAGAAACTTTTGGAAGTTGTAGTAAAAAAGATTGTACTGCCTTTAGTTTGTGCTGCAGACTCTAAAGAAGACAACTCCCAAACTCAGCCAGTTGGCAAAGTTCGCCTAGATACCTCAAGAAATTCATGCATGTACTAGTATATTGGTCATTTGCTTATGTAAAAATCTAAACAAAAAATGAGTTTTTTATTCCATTCCTATTTGGAGCATTTATTTACATTAAATTTTACATGCATGTTCCTAGAAGCTTGATCTTTTTCTTCTTCATTTGTTATGTGACAATAGGCTCTTAGTGATGTCAATCTCTAGTATTAAATTAGGGGTGAGGTAGGGTGGGGTGCTCATAAGGGTATCTAGGCTCATCAGAGTAATTCATTAAAAACTGTAATCACATTTTTATTATATCAACTCACTGCAAAATCATCACCATACTATTTACCATGGAACAGAAAATAATGATAGTTAATTAAAAGTGGTTAAATGTCACCTGGACTAACATTTAAAAATTAGTTGAATTTAATTTGAGTTCAAAGTATTAGGACATTGTGTCATTAATTTTTCAAACTTTTTCCTACTGAGGATAAAATATTCAGATATTTTCTATTTCTCTTAATTCAGTGCTTATGTATAAAAATTGTTTAGAATAGGTAATAAGATTTTTAAAAACATTTAAAAAGAGAGTAAGATGCTCTTCAAACACATAACAAGATTATCCCAGCTTGGAATTGGGGATCAGAGATATTCTAAAAGTGAATATGTCATTAAACAAATCACAATGTATCAAGTTTTTAAAGTAGATGCTTGACAGAAAAAAAGAACATCATCAAATGCCTAAAGGATATATCTATCACTTCTCTTGTCTGTCTCATGTATGTCTTTGGTGTTTATAATTCTATATTGGTTAAAAATCACCTATTCTCTTCTTCCTTGTAGTGACCACATTTTTAATGCTGGCATTCAATTTATCTAGTTGGTGTTTGCTTCAATGCATATTTTCTATATTCTTTTACCTCCTATTCAATTTTGCATTTGTACTAAGAATAGGTTTCCCAAAGCAGAAGCTCTTTCAGCCACCTACTAATGACTTTAAATCAGGAACATCTTTTATCTGGATGTCCAGTACCATCTGTCCAAGTGCTTTGCCCTGTTGAACAAATCAAACAGAAAAGTACTGAGTGTGAAAAGAATTCTATTATCGTTATTAATGTTGATATCACACATTTAAAAAAGTGATTACCATATAAATAATTTTGGTAAATAGTGGCCTGCTGCATGAATTCATGCACATTGAAAGGAAATTAATTAGAAGAAATAATTTAATATCACCATTTGCCCTTTCTCTATAATAGAAGTGTCAGAGATGAAAGTTAGTAAAATGTATATGAAAATAATACATAAATTGATTAATAAATAACAACAACAAAGACATGATATAAAAACAACAAAAACATGATATAAAAACAACATTGATAAAAACAATGACTGATAAGTTGATTAAACTTATACTAACACTGAGGCCAGGGTCAGATGGGGATAAATCAATTCTTGGAATCAGAACAACCTCTCCTCCACAGATTCTGTTAATATTTCAGCTTCGATTATGTTAGGTCACAATCTTTTGATAATAAATCTAGTACCATTACAAAGACCCCATTTACTATTAAGATTTCTCAGTAGCATGTTGATTGCATCTACTTTCAATTCTAATTTATGACACGGCATTCCCAAAGGAGTAATACTTTTAAGAAATTCAATGGGAAAATTTTTCTTTTCGGCATCATCCGTTCAATCTGGTATTACTGTCGATTAGTGTTGTCTCTGAGTCTTAATGCAATATCCATTCCCTAGCCTTTTTCACCATGTGGGAAAAGAATAGGATATGTCATTGCATCTAATATAGGAAACAGGATACTGATTTGTTTCATTTTAGTGGCTTTCGAATTATTGGGATCTGGTTTACAATGAATGAGCAAGTCCCTTTCAAAAGGAGGTCCTCCATCTTCGTTTCTGAATATGACAGCAACTTTGGTTACATGGGGATAATTATATCTACCCAATCACTATTACGATCATATTTAATTGCTATTGTTACTTCTGTGCAACGCTGCTGCTTTCTTTCAGCTTCAGAATGTCAACAAAAACAACCAAATTCATGATCGACAATGGCAGATTGAAACACACGCCTGCAATTGGCACCAGCAACAGCTTTATATGTATTGCGCATGTGAGAGTCAACTTAGCCTTTTATAGTTATAGAACAAACTTGCTTAATTAGACCTGCTTTCTGATGTAGCTAAACTTTTCCCAGCCCCGTGAAGCACCCAACTTCTCTTTCAGGTAATTGTCAGCAACACAGCAGTAAATATCAACACGAAGCAGTTTATTATTGTAGATCACGCAGGGAGAACAAAGAGTAAAATATTTAACTGCAGCAGTGTTTGACTATATTCTGCGCAGTGAGAAAACCTGAAGTCATTCTCAAGGTCCACCATTTCTTACTTCTTTTCAGTCGGGTCAAGTTTCTAAGCTTCCTAAAACTCTGTTTTCTGGCTAATGAAAAGAAAATAGAATTCCACCAAGTCTCCTATTTACCTACTCCAGGACTTCTGTGAGGATCAAATGAGATGAGGCATGGGAAAACACTTCACAGACACTTGATTACAGTGTAAAGTGTTTCCACCTGAAGCTAGTCATTGCTAGGATGAGGAAGCCAGTCGGACACTTATCATAATAGCTTTTTATATAGACTAGAGGCCCGGTGCACGAAATTCATGCACCGGTGTGTGTGTGTGTGTGTGTGTCGCTCAGTTCAGCCTGAACCCTCTCCAATCTGGAATCCCTCTCACAATCCAGGACTGCTGGCTCCCAACTGCTCACCTGCCTGCCTGCCTGATTACCCTAACCGCTTCTGCCTGCCAGCCTGATCACCCCTAACCACTCCCCTGCCAGCCTGATCACCCCCAACTGCCCTCCCTTTCAGGCCTAGTCACCCCTAACTGCCCTTCACTGCCAGCCATCTTGTGACAGCAGGGAAGGGCAGTTGCCCCTAACTACCAGGTTGCCCCTAACTCCTCTCACCAGGATGGGAAGTACACCTGAGGTCCCCCATCAAGCCCCGCCAGGCGGGGGGCGTGGCCTCAGGTCTCCTGGCCTGGCACTGGGGCAGGGGGGCATGGCCTGCGGTCCCCTGTCAAGCCCCTCCAGGCAGAGGGGGCGCGGTCTGAGGTCCCCTGGCCTGGTGCCGGGGTGGGGGGGCACAGCCTGAAGTCCCTTGTCAAGCCCCATCTGGTGGGGGGTGCAGCCTGAGGTCCCCTAGCCCAGCACCAGGATGGGAAGCGCACCTTGAGGTCCCCTGTCAAACCCCGCCAGGTGGGGGGAATGGCCTCAGGTCCCCTGGCCTGGCACCGGGGCGAGGGGCATGGCCTGAGGTCCCCTATCAAGCCCCACAGGGGTGGGGGCGGGTGTAGCCTCAGGTCCCTGCTGATTGCTCGTTAAGGCTCCTTATGGGAACTTGGCCTCAGCTGTGGGTGCAGCCATCTTTGTGACGGAGTGATGGTCAATTAGCATATTCCCTCTTTATTGTATAGGATAATGACAATAAATTTAAAAAACACATACTGAAGAACACAGTTACAAGTAAAATGTATAACTAGCCAATGAATTCTATATGAAGAACAAAATGAGAAAAGGTTAATGTGTACAAAGGATATACAGTACCCAAATCAGAAACCCTCAATGTTTATATGGGAATGTACTAGTTGTAAGAATATGATAGAGAAAAAAAATTTAAGGTGATAATAAGAATCACAGAGCAAAATAAACAGAAAAACATCAAAGTAAATTGAACATATAAAGGAACTAAAGTATCTCTTTCCTGCTAGTGATTTCATTTAATCAATGATGCCTATAGGCTAATTGCTTAGATAAGACACATAGCTGAAGATGTGAGATATTTTTATCAACTTTACAATTCTTTTCTTATCCAACGGCTACTGTATAGCTTAGGATGACTTAATGAGTTTCAGATGATTCAAAGGATGGATTAAATAACAGGCAATATTGAAGGCTAAGGGATACAGTGGACTGAGTTAAGTTACTAATTTTAGTTCCTTCCTAGGATGACACAGATAAATTTCAACCCAATTCCGTAGTAGTACCTGGCTTCAGCTGTTTCTGGGCAATGATAGAAGGATAACTTTCTTTACTTCAAATAATGGCTCTTTTTAAACTATAGAATGCCAAATAATGTTTAGCTTAAAAATCAGGTCATAAACTACTTTCTTAAATGTTGAGATACTAAGTGTTCTCTCCTGCTATATGATCTTCAGATCCTCTAAAGTCATATTCATTAAAATGAATATAATGATGTTTTACTAAGAAGTTATCCAAAAATATTTTACTCTTCTTTTCTTCCTCCTTCTGAACTGAGAGCTCTGTAGTATTAGTGTATGTGTTATGGTTCATAGGATGCTGTTGATACAGGCTATATCAACACAACATAGGAAACACAAAGAAAATGTTCAATGTTTAGATGCTTACCTGTGGGTCACTTCGCAGGGAGGCAGTGCCTCCACCACCGAGGGAATTTTTTAAAACAAAGTTTAACGCATATATTCCTGGCAAATCATATCTATGGAATTAAGAAAAGAAAGATGAATTCTAACAGTAGATTTAGTCATAGTTTCTTACAGCCACCATCCTTACAGTTACTGGCTAGCCCTCCCATGTATCGGCAATGGCACTGATACCTTTCACATTAGTAATGGGCTTCCACCAAACCTAAACTGACTTTTTCCCACTGTCACTGGCAATTGGTGTGAAAAAGCCTTATACCATGGTACAACTTGCATTTTAACCCACAGAAACATCCTTCCAGTTTCCTTGCTTCAGGTTCAGCGCTAGCGCTAGCACACTGCTACCGGCCTTGGAATTCAAAACTGTTTGCCAGGACACAAAACTGGTGGTGGAAAGGAAGAAGTCCACACATAGCATGTATTGTGTTAATCATGAGGCTGGTATTAGAAAGTATTTTTTTTAGTTTTTTGGCTTCAAGCAGTATTAGCCTTTGATCATGGACTTAACCATATACCACAAAGTATATGCTGATGTCAGAATATCTCAATAGACAGTTCATAAGAGTGTTCACAGGGAAGATTTACTAATGATCACAAGACAAACTTATATTGTAACTTCTATCTGGTGCTCAATGTGATTAGAGCATGGGAAAATATGCATACAAACACACACACATATGTTAACTGCTGTATGTGCTAATGAAATTGTTTTATATATATATATATATATATATATATATATATATATATATATATACACACACACACACACACGCACGCACGCACTTATGTGCACATGCATGGAAATACTTCAGAGAAGATCAACACTGTCCAGGGCAGTGTGAAACAGGGTATTTGGACCAAGATGTGTATCTGTGAAGGGAGTAGAGGCAGAAATGGGGAAATTAAATGAAAAGGGAAAGCTAGCTGAATTGCTTGGATATAGGATAGATGTACTGTCATCTAATAACAAATTATTTTCCTTCAGTTATGTTATTTTAAAACAAGTTTTTCTTAATTTCTTGAATTATAACATGGAAACAAATGAATGTAATTGAAACTGTGCAAGGATGTATAAAAACAAGACACATATGGAAATAGACTAAATATCCTGATTGGTTGTACAGGCACAAATATGAGTTTATACATCCAACATCTGTTCTAGAATAAGGACTGACAGGAGACAATTTTTCATTTTGTTTTGACATCTTCATGCAGCATATATTGTGCCAATTGTAGGACTAGAATCAGGAAAGATTATTTTTTTCCTCTTAAACATTTTACCTTCAAGGAACTGAAACAACTAGCCTTTGTTTTTTTTCCCACTGTACAATTTCAGCGACTAATTTTATATACTATTAAGTACATTCATTATTACTCAAATTAAAACCATGTTTAAGAGCAATTTCTACATGTGTTATTTCAAGCAAAAATTAATTTTAAAAAAGAAAACCTGCCTTAGGTTACTATTTCCTTTGTAAGTTGATGACTGTTAATAATATAAATTTGACCCATTTTTTTTTCCTTGTAGATATAACCAAGTGTAATGTGGGCTTAAAGAGGAAATAGAAAATTATATGAGAAATATTGTTAATCATACTTTTGTAATTACTGAAACTATATTCAAAACAGAAAAGTCTGCTCATAAATTTCAAGTGATAACAGTATTCTCCCCAGACTTTTGCATTCATTGCTTGAGTTACTAGTCAAGGATTTCTGTCCTGCTGTGCAGCATATATACCAGTCTTCCATGAAATCTAGGGCAGTGGGTGACAAGAGAATATTATAAGGTCCTTCAGGAGCTCAAAGAAAAATGAAATGTTGGCCAAGATTGATTCATATTATTTAAAGTTGAATCACTTTAAGCATATCAGTGCTAGATCAGGGTAAAGCCCCAAACCACATGCCCCATACATCCCATTATACCTTGGAAGTGTCAGTGTCCAACTCTGCAAGAAGAAATAATGCAAGGGAGTGCCCCCTGACTGCAGAGAGGGAGGCTGACGGGCATTCCCTTGTGGAGGTCAGGTGATGGAGTGACCAAGAGCACAGACTTGGGAGGCAGACTGCCTGGGTTTGAATCCTGGTTCAACTACTGTGACTTCAGGTAAATTATCTGATTGCTGTGTGCTGTACTTCCCTCCCAGGATCATAGTTGTGAGAAAAAATAAGTGAAAAATTAAGTGCTGAAAAATCCTGAGTGGTTTAGATAGACTTTCAATAAATAATACCTATTGAATGAATTGATAAAGCTCAATATGTGCTAATGAGGTCCTTCTACTTGCAGGCCATTGTGCTTGGACCTAGATGCTACTACCTACATGGATATTTAATATGGTTGATGGAAAATTACTTGATAAGCTTAAAAAAAATAACACAACTGGATTCAGTGACCATTTCATTTGCCAAGCAGATTATGTCCTGTGTGCTCACTTTTAGAATCAATAGTAAATTGGGAACACATGTTCTATTAAGTGCTGGTAATATAAAGAGGTTTGGGACATCATATCTACCTGGAGGGCCCTAAGTGGTACTACAGGAGAGAGGACAAACACAACAAAAGGTTGAAAAAGGTGGCATGCACTAATTGGTCACTATGTGGCACAGATAGAAAATATATTTGTATGGGTACTGGCATATTGACCAATAATTTTCCATTGAATTGCTGTTTCAGTTTTGTATTGCTACTCAAGGCTTGATGTTTAATTGGTCTACTCCAGTTCGAAATGTTCTATTTTTCTGGTTTTTGTTTTATTGTCATATTATTGTTTTGTTTTATATTCCTAAAGAGTTTCAAAGCAACTTGAGTACTGGGTCCATATGTTAATTTTTTTTTTGTATTCCTAGTTCACTTTGCACAGGACATAACATGCTGGTGCTAAATATATCTCTATCTCTATATCTAAATCTATTATCTGTGGTAGGCAGTGAGGCATACAAGATTAGAGTAAGGACCTTAGGCCAGGTATAGAAGGTCACCAGGGTGGAAAGCCCCTGGTGCCTAGTAACAGGCAAAACTTTGAAAACAAGGACCTCGCCCCCTGGGTAACCTTTCCTCTCCTAGCATATCACTGGTGACTCAATTTAGATCCCCTGACTTTTCATATTGCTGGTCATGAGGTTTGGATCTTTCTTTTCTCCCCGGGCATGTTGCTAGTCATGTGTGTGTGTGGGGGGGTGGGGGGTGGGCTGGAGAACAACTCTTAAGTATTAAGCCCCCAGGACAATGAAGTTATGACCTGAATTAGGTCTCAGTTTTGACCTAGAGGCCTCAGTTGTGTTTCAGCTATAGGCTCAGAAAAGCAGCAAAACCAGACAAGCAATGGCTGATATCAGGACCAGCTCATTGACTAATGATCCCCTGTTCTAGCCAATCAGTGGAGACCATGATCCTGAAAGGATACACCAAGAAAGCTGCTTAATGTTTATTGAGATCCTCCCCTAGGACCTTCCCTAAAATCTCCACCCTTAAAAGCCCATAGGAAGGAGGACCTGGAGCTCTCTCTCCAAAGAGCTCACATGTGGCTTTCCCCTCCCCATCATCTTTCCCCCAGGGTGTTATTACCTTCCTTTCTCCTAAGATCCAAGAGTCCCTCTTTTGCCTCTGTAACTTGTTTCCTGAGTCCATTTCTTCTACTGCTCACTTTTTCTACCTCCGTGATTTTCTAAATAAACTTTCTCTTATAGTTTGAGTCTTGGCTCTGAATTCTTTCCTAGACAGAACTCAAGTACCAAGGTTGCTAAACCAAGGTCTGGTCTGACTCCACCAGTCTAACAACTGGTGTTGTTCTCATGCCAACCCATCTACAGCTAATACAGGAACCAAAAGTTAATCTGCACACCAAGCTTTGAATAAGACAAGTCTCTTTTCAATTTAAACACTATATAGATTAAGTTCATTTTGCATTTCTACAACTGGAAGATGATGTAGACAACTGGTAGAAGAAATGGAACAGAGCAATAGAAGTGATGAAAGAATTACAAAATAGATTTTACAAAAAGCTAAAGAAATTTGTGTTATTTAACCACAAGAAAATAATCTAATGAGTAAACATCACTCTACAGGGAATGATGCTGGCAGATCATTTCTACAGAAAGTATACAGGTAATTGGACTTGAAGTGCATCTAATATAGGAGACGGGCATGAGAACTACATGAGACAATACAAGAAGAGAGATCATATCTAAAGTCAGAGTAGCATTCACTGGAAAGGGGGAAATATAAGGATATTGCTATAAGGCTGGCATGAGTCAGTATGTGAAAAGTGGACCAGTGCTTGGAAAATGGTGAACACCGTACAAGGGCTAGGTATGACCATGGCGGCAGTTGTTACCACTGTAATTAGCTAGTTATTAATAATAGGAAGAAAGCAAAGGAAAGGCTAGCCATTATAAGCATGGCCATCTGGTCAGCTTCACCAGGAAGCTGCAACTTTATACTCCCTAGGGAATCACTGGTCTATTCCCCCGCAAATCTATGGGGAAAGGGGTCCAACAAAGGGGGAGATGGGCGTATGCACAGTAAATTTGGGGTGATGTAAGGAAAGTACCTGCCTGTCAGTCTAACAGGCAACAAAGTTCACTGGCAAGGAGGATGGACCTCGGTGCAAGCCTGTGAAAATTTGGGAATACATAATCCCCAAAGGAATTCTCTCTCTTTTTCACCTGGTTTTGTTTCTGCTTCCTTGCTCTCACCCCTGTTCCTCCATAGAAGCTGCATGGCCCACAGCCATGTGGACCCCCCACACAATGGACTGCAGCTGGGAATACAGACTAAGCTAGCCGGATGCTGGACTGGAGTGTGCAAATACGGAATGGAGGCTCTGGGCAATGGCCTTAATCCTAGCTCTACTGAAGACACAGCTGGACATTTTTCTTGACAGCATGGAGGGAAATGGAACTTTGGAAACTCAGGCATTTAATTCCATGCAAATGAAAATCATTCATTCTCTGGTGTGAATCTCAGAAAATTCTTTTTCTCGTAACATCTCAAGAAGCTCATTTCCACCAGCAACAGGTGGGGATATGGAGTATCTGACCAATACCTTAATGAAGAAAAGCAAAGTGAAAGAGCAAGAGGTAAGAAACTGTATTAGCTAACCATGTTCCAAGGGTAATGCAAGAGCACCCCTTTCTAAAGTAAGGCAATAAACAAGGTGACTTCTATGATCTTTCACAATTCATGGTTATAACATGGCTGGTATGTTATATAGAATGTACACACACACACACACACACACAATACTACATATATACTTATATATGTGTGTGTGTGTGTATATATATGTATATATATATCCTATATAATAAAGAGGTAATATGCAAATTGACCATCACTCCAACACACAAGATGGCTGCCCCCATGTGGACACAAGATGGCCACCACAAGATGGCCAGCAGGGAAGGGCAGTTGTGGGCAATCAGGCCAGCAGCGGAGGGAAATTGGGGGTGACCAGGCCTGCAGGGGAGGGCAGTTGGGGGTGACCAGGCTGGCAGGGGAGGGCAGTTAGGGGCGACCAGGCTGGCAAGAGAGGGCAGTTAGGGGTGACCAGGCTGGCAAGGGAGGGAAGTTAGGGGTGACCGGGCCGGCAGGGGAGGGCAGTTAGGGGCAATCGGGCCAGCAGGGGAGCAGTCAGGTATCAATAAGGCTGGCAGGGGAGTGGTTAGGGGGTGATCAGGCTGGCAGGCAGAAGCGGTTAAGGGTAATCAGGCAGGCGAGCGGTTGGGAGCCAGCAGTCCTGGATTGTTAAAGGGATGTCCGACTGCCCGTTTAGGCCCAATCCTGGTGGGACTGGGCCTAAACGGGCAGTCTGACATCCCTTGAGGGGTCCCAGATTGGAGATGGTGCAGGCTGGGCTGAGAGACACCCCCTTACCCCCGTGCATGAATTTCGTGCACTGGGCCTCTAGTGTTATACACATACATATATATAATTTACTAGAAAATATCTATGGTATTTATTCCTTTTTTTTTTTCAAAATGAATAGGTAATTTTATTGCCATATCTAGGACATTTATTTCAAAAAATCATCTTTAAGTTAAGAATAATTTTTAAAATAAGTATTTGTAGAGTAGCATTGATACTAACAAATTCTTGTCTTAAAATGTAACATACTTTAAATTTGACAAAAGCTCAAAAAATAGAAAAATCCTCTATTATGGCTGACTTAGCATACCTAAAAAAATTGGGTGCCTTTTTAATTACTCCCTTTAATGTGCTGAGCTTGGTTTCAGTATTCATTAGAGATCAGACTTCCAGCAGAATTTCCTGTTAGTTTTGGCTAAATTATTATTGGTGAATAATATAGAAAAAATAGAACAAATCAATTGATTATATTCTGGAAAGTATTAAATGAAAACACAAGAAAGAAAATGTATCTGCATAGAATCTACCAATAGAGACAGCAGATGATCAGACTAAATCTCAGAATACATTAGTGAAATTCAACTGTCTCATTGGCCAGTGTTGGTAATGATTGGCACCACCTGGGTATGTTCAAAGAAACTAGAAACATATTTAGACCTTCTTTCTTAGTGAAGTTACCAGATGGCCACAATGAAAGAATACCATTTTTCTCCAATTTTACTTATCCAGAAAATAAAAATCTTAAATGTAAATGTATTATAGCTTTCATAATTTAACATGTTTGAGTACACCTAGAAATGATGCTATACAAAGAAAATCCCAGCCCTTTAGGTATCAATCTAAGCATTAAGTATTAAAAGATACTCAAAGAGATGCTTTGTGGGGTATTCCTTAGTATTGGTAAGAAAGATTAAGGCCCAATTACTCTACTATGGTGAATTTATTAGAAAGAATACCAAATCATGCTCTTTGTTTTCAAGAAAATTTCAACAGTGTGTGTGTGTGTGTGTGTGTGTGTGTGTGTGGTGAGGGAGGTGAATGGGAAGTGGGATTACTGATCAGAAGGCATGGTAGCCACATGCTTCTCTGGTTAACAAAATTAAAAAACTGCACTTCTAGGTCTACAGGTTTCCTAGGGTTTGATTCTCAAGTATGGATTTCAAGATTATCCCAAAACTGACAATGGTCCTACTATTTTGAAATTATTCTAAAGTAATGTTTAAATTCAACACCCCATGCTGTTGATGGTAGTTAGTCTACATGATTAGGGCAAGTTGTTAATGACTACAAAGTTGGATGACCCAAGGTAATTGGTTTTTCAGTCCCTAGTGCAAATGACTCTAATCCCAGGACATCCTGCAAATAACAGAGGGTCCAGAATAAGAAGGTGGGAATGAACTGGTAGAATTCTATCAACATCCTTAGAGATCATTAGATATACCACATCTGCTTCAATATTTAAAGAGTGGGTGGGTTTAGGTGACCCAGGCTTTAGGACACTGTGTTTTAGTAGAATGTACAACCATCTCCTGGGGAAACCAAATGTGGTTTTTGTTTTTTGTTTTTTTTTTTAAATATATTTTATTGATTTTTTACAGAGAGGAAGAGAAAGGGATAGAGAGTCAGAAACATCGATGAGAGAGAAACATCGATCAGCTGCCTCCTGCACACCTCCCACTGGGGATGTGCCCGCAACCAAGGTACATGCCCTTGACCGGAATCGAACCCGGGACCCTTCAGTCCGCAGGCCGACGCTCTATCCACTGAGCCAAACCGGTTTCGGCCCAAATGTGGTTTAAATCCCTAACTGGGCCCTACATAAACACAAGGTTAAACTTGGTGTAATGCTGAATATTTATAGAACTATTACATTTGTAGAGAATGTACTTTATTACTTTATTCAAATACCGAATGTTCACTGAAACAAACTGAAGAGTGATAGCATACAGCTTGGGGCTGAAGTGGTTTACAGTTATGAGTATGGGAAACACACAGCTTATTTTTGTATTATTACTTATCAATTATTGCATTATTTTCTACACGAACACATGTAAACTACTTTTGCCCCACCTTGTATTATCAGCCCTGTGAGTTGGGTAATAGAAGTAAAAGAATGAGAAGAGGGTTTTAAAGTCAAAATTATGGACATGTAAAATATTTCTGAATAACAATGAGAGCATGCTGTGTCCTTGTGTGTGAGTAGCAGAAGTAAAGTTATGAGGATTTTTAGAAGTGAAGGAAAGAAACCCTGAGTTCAGCATATTTGATAGGTCATTAGCATAATGAATCATCTCACCACAGTGGCAGGTAAAGTAGTGGAAAGGGCACCCATGAATCAAATGTGGAAATTATCAAGGAATGTGAGAATATCTGGGAGGCTAGCAGTGAGAATGGGAGGAGGATGGTCAAAATATTGATTCAAACATCAGAAGAGAAAAGATACTGAAGATAATGGAACCTCTGTGAAATCTTTGAAGACCAGGTTTTACTAAAATTTAGATTCTTAAGGATCACCCAAGACTTATTTAACCTGAATCTCTAAAAATTGGGCCCTTGAAACTTTTATCAGACTCCTCTGGTATTTTATCAGACTCCTCTGGTATTAGTTTTGGGATGCTACTGGTCTACAAAATCTAGTGTTGAGAAAGGGTTATATAAGCCCACTTATCAGTCAGTATTAAGCTGCAAGTAATAGAAACCTACTTATTTTAAGCAGAAAGCTCTATAGTTGAGAGAATTAGGTGTAATATAAAAATGGTCGTAAGAACCAAAAGGGTGGGAATCTAGATGAGCCTTCAAAAATGACTTCTAGAACAGACCATACAAGCAATTTTCAACCGGCGTGCCGCAAGAATTTAAAACATGCAATACCTGGCTATTTTGTCAGGGGCACTGACCTCTACTCCCTTAGATTGTCAAATAAAAAAATGACAACAGCCAACACAATAATAGCCAACCAGTGTGAATAAATCAAAATTATACCTATTTTTTGTTAGGTTGGAAAAAAAATATTTTTGGTGTACCACAGAATTTTAGTAATTGGTTTATGTGTGCCATGGGATGAAAAGGGCTGAAAAATCCCTGCACCATACAATTGACCCACCAGTAGGTGGCACTGCTACTACTATAGTCAAGAAGGTGAGGAGTTCAGGGGCTCCCACCAGAATAGGTGGTTCCAGGATCTTACTCCTTTAGCTGTGATTCAGAGATTAACAAACTACCACGTGAGCTGTTGGCTCTCAGAATACATCACTTTAGTTAAAATTCAGCAATCAAGAAACTAACACTGTATCTACCTGTTAGCTCTAGAGCCCCAATGCACCTGCTCAATCTGTAATGAAAAAGCAGATCCCCTGCTCCTTGTTTCTCACATCTACATAGGTGCTGAACATTGAGATTTCTTCTATGACTAATGAAACACCCCCCCCCCCACACAACTCCAGTGCCTCATCTGACATGCACACTTTACCACACTTCTACCTTCCAAACCTCCTTAGAGGCATCTGACTGACAAAATCTTAGTCATATCTAGAAACCTAGCTGCAGGAAAGCCCAAGAGTTTACTTTTTTGGCTTTCCAACCTCCCCAGTATGAGAAGACAAACTAGGAATGGAATGGATACTAGGGGCCCATGCACCATCACTACCACAAACATACTGAGTGCTGTGCTAGCAGTGAGTGCTGCAGGTGCCCCCCACCCCCATCAGCTTTTTCTCCTTCTCCACAATAACTATTTTCTTAATTCATAATCTTTAAATCATAACCTTTCCACATCTCTTACTCATTTTAAAATCTGGTGATATTTGGCCTTCATCCCCACCATTCCACTGAAACTTCCCTATAAGATTACAAATAGATTCCTTATGGCTAAACTTAAAGGATGACTCTGTCTTTATATTACTTCCTTTATCTACAGGATTTTAGCAAAGTTGACCTTCCTTGAACTTTCTTTCCTTGGCCTTCAGGTAACCAACTCTGACTGCACCTTCTTAGTCTCCTTGTTATCTTCTCTTCCTCTGCTTTTTCTTAAATATTGATGTTTCTTAAGGTTCTATCCTTGGTCCTCAGTGATCTTGTCCAATAACTTTAATTACTGTGTCTATACTGATGACTCCCAAATGTATCTTCCTGGTAGATAGCTCTCTCCAGAGCTCCCTATATATCCAAATGCCTCCTAAATGTCTCCTTTTGGATGCCACAGGTACAACTCATCTTTGCCTCGAAACGGCCTTCCTTCTACCTTGCTTATTTCAGTGAATGAGAACGTGCAAATAGCTGCCCAACCCAAAAGTCCATGAGTAATTCGGACTTCTCCCTCTTCCGCATTCCTCACATCTAAGTCCTCTTTATCCAGTATCATAAAAATTCATCATATCTGTTTACTTCTTTTCATCTTTACCGCTATCTCAGCCTAGGCCACCATATTCTATGACCTAGATTACTTGAATAGTCTTACCTTGTCCCTTTCCCAAACATTCTATTGTAACCACATTAAACGTTATGGCTGTTTACTTTTCTATCTCTCTACTAGAGTTTCTCCTTTGTTATATCCCAAGAACTTGCCACAGAGTAACAAATAATCATTTGTTCAATCTAAGAAGGAAGGGGAGAAAAGAGAACAGAATGGCTTTCACTGGAGAGATTACAAGTGAGTTCATATCTTCAGAACTTTTGTTATATTGAAGATGTTGGTAAGAGAGAGAGTTTAAATATGAAAAAAAGTTTCTTTATCACAGAAATAGAATTCACTCCATAGGGCATAGTAACAAGGCTTTAGAAAATGTACATAAAGCAGAGCTTCCTAACTTGTATGCCACATGGTATGCAGGTGTGCTGCAGACAGTTTACAGGATGCTTCTATTCAAACCTGGGTCCCTCTGACTCTAAAATTATGTTCTTCCTAGTAAATTTGATCGCTGCAAAAATGAGATGATTGTACCAACTAATACCATCAATGTTATTAAGCTTTTATTTTTATTCTATGAGGAAACCTAAAGATATACATTACAATTTTATGACTATCCTATCTAATAAAAGAGTAATATGCAAATTGACCATCACTCCAACACACAAGATGGCTGCCCCCATGTGGTCAAAGATGGTTGCCCTCATGTTGACACAAGATGGCCACCACAAGATGGCCAGCAGGGGAGGGCAGTTAGGGGTGACCAGGCCTGCAAGGGAGGGCAAGTGGGGGTGATCAAGCCTGCAAGGGAGGGCAGCTAGGGGTGACCAGGCCTGCAGGGGAAGACAGTTAGGGGCAATCAGGCTGGCAGGGGAGAAGTTAGGCATCAATCAGGCTGGCAAGGGAGTGGTTAGGGGGTGATCAGGCTGGCAGGCAGAAGTGGTTAGGGGCAATCAGGAAGGCAGGCAGGCAAGCAGTTGGGAGCCAGCAGTCCTGGATTGTGAGAGGGATGTCCGACTGCCCGTTTAGGCCCAATTCTACCGGGATCGGGCCTAAACGGGCAGTCAGACATCTCTCTAGGGGTCCCAGATTGTAGAGGGTGCAGGCTGGGCTGAGGGACACACCCCATGCACAAATTTTGTGCACTGGGCCTCTAGTTTTTATATAATATTCTTAAGAATCATCTTAATAATGTACTTCTTGTTTGATATGTATATACAGGGTAGGGCAAAAGTAGGTTTATAGTTTTTCATATGGGCAATAATACAATAATTAATAAATAATAATACAAGAATAAACTGTTTCTCATGTTCACAACTGTAAACCTACTTTTATCCTACCCTGTATATAAGGCTTGTTTTTTTCTGACAAAATACTCAGTTATGATGCAAATTAATTTCCTTGGGGACAGAGTTTTGTTTTTTTTAAGTAAGAAAACTAAAAAAAGTTTAGAAACATTAAAAATGTCAATTATCCTAAAATATTTTTTTCAAGTTTCAGATATTTATTCATCAGTGTCAATACACTAACTCAAGGCCTGGTTGGCATGGCTCAGTGCTTGAGCATCGACCTATGAACCAGGAGGTCACAGTTTAATTCCAGGTCGACCCATGTGCCTAGGTTATGGGCTCTATCGCCATTGGGGGGGCGTCCATCATCATTGATGTTTCTATCTCTCTCTCCCTCTCCGAAATCAATAAAAATATATTTTAAAAAATACTCTTACTCAATACACTCACATGATTTCATGCACTTGGAGGGGAAATATTTCCTGGTTAAGTGGAAAGTTGTGTGGATGGCTTCTGGGAGACCTTCATTCTAAGCAGCTTTATAGTGAATCCTTTCACTTAGAAGTGGATCTTTTGTCTTCAGTTTGCTGTAATCTACAGTCACCGAGTAGAACTTGTGTTGATCATTGGAACCCAGTTTGTTCCAGGGTTCCAAGTTATTCTTTCTGTCCCAACAGACCTCAGGATTGAACAATGCCAGGCACAAGACAGTACCTCGGGCTCCAATAAATACAAAGAGGGGGACCAAACTTGGATGCTTCTTGGCCTGACGGAGGACCTGACAGAGCATGGTTGTGGCAGAGGGCCTGGAAGCAGAGAAAAACAGACCTGCATGGCCAGGGGGCAGGTAGCCGGTGCACTGAGGATGAGCAGACATCCAAAGTCACCTTTTCCAAAAGTATTTTTATTTCATTGCATAACTATTCACAAATGACATTCACAATGTGTTCAAAAAATAGCTAGGTGAATCTTTCCACCTACATAAAAATATAACTGAAAAAGTAAACCTTTAGGAACCAATACATCTTAACATAATCCTCATCATTCTCACACTTAAATAAAATTCTATAATCCTTCCTGCAAAAGCTTTACTTTCTATTCTCAAAAATTTATTCTATTACCAACTAAAGAAAATGGATCCCAAATAATACAATTTAATAATTCGAAGTATTTTAAATGCCTACCCCCAAAAAACCTCTTTCAAAAAATTACATTTAATGATTTCCTTCACTAGAGATATTTTCTTTAATTTAATAAATCTTTATTGTTCAGATTATTACAATTGTTCCTCTTTTTTCCCCCCATAGCTCCCCTCCACCCAGTTCCCACCTCACCCTTTGCGCTAACCCTCCCACCCCCCGCCACTGTCCTCATCCATAGGTGTACGATTTTTGTCCAGTCTCTTCCCACACCTCCCACACCCCTTCCCCCGAGAATTGTCAGTCCACTCCCTTTCTATGCCCCTGGTTCTATTATATTCACCAGTTTATTCTGTTCATCAGATTTTTTATTCACTTGATTTTTAGATTCACTTGTTGATAGATATTTGTTGTTCATAATTTTTATCTTTACTTTTTTCTTCTTCTTCCTCTTCTTAAAGAATACCTTTCAGCATTTCATATAATACTGGTTTGGTGGTGATGAACTCTTTAGCTTTTTCTTATCTGTGAAGCTCTTTATCTGCCCTTCAATTCTGAATGATAGCTTTGCTGGGTAGAGTAATCTTGGTTGTAGGTTCTTGCTATTCATCACTTTGAATATTCCTTGCCACTCCCGTCTGGCCTGCATAGTTTCTGTTGAGAAATCAGCTGACAGTCGTATGGGTGCTCCCTTGTAGGTAACTAACTGTTTTTGTCTTGCTGCTTTTAATATTTCTCTTTGTCTTTTGCTCTTGGCATTTTAATTATGATGTGTCTTGGTGTGGTCCTCTTTGGATTCCTTTCGTTTGGAGTTCTGTGCGCTTCCTGGACTTGTAAGTCTGTTTCTTTCACCAGCTGGGGTAAGTTTTCTGTCATTATTTCTTCAAATAGGTTTTCAGTATATTGCTCTCTCTCTTCTTCTGGGACCCCCATAATTGGGATGTTGGTATGCTTGAAGTTGTTCCAGAGGCTCCTTACACTATCTTCAATTTTTTTGATTCTTTTTTCTTTTTGCTTTTCCGGTTGAGTGTTTTGTGCTTCTTTGTATTTCAACTCTTTGACTTGATTCTTGCGGTCCTCTAGTCTGCTGTTAGGTCTCTGTATAATATATTTTATTTCAGTCAGTGTATGTTTAATTTCTAGTTGGTACTTTTTCATATCCTCGAGGGTCTCGTTAAATTTATCGGCCTTTTCTAGAAAATTCTTGAAAAACCTTATAACCGTGGTTTTGAACTCTATATCCAGTCGTTTGTTTTCCTCAATTTCTTTCATTTTTGACCTGTTTCTTTGTCTCCGCATTTTTGCTGCTTCCCTGAGTTGGTAGAGTAGCTTTGTGTGGTAGGTGTCCTCTAGGGCCCAGTGGCTCAGCCTCCCCAGTTACCTGAGGTGGACACTCTTGGTGCACCCCTTTGTGGACTGTGTGCTCAGCCTTGTTGTAGTTAAGCCTTGATTGTTGTTGGTATCACTGGGAGGAATTGACCTCCAGGCCAATTGGCTGTGAGGATCAGCTGTTTCTACGCTGGGAAAACTTCTGTGCTGGAGACACTCTTATGAGACAAGACTTGCAAAACTGCAAAAGCCTCTGTGCTCAGCTTGAATGGGGCGGAGTTTCAGGGCGGAGCAGACAGCCTTGGTTTCCCGTCAGCCCTGCCCTATGAGGCCCCTTGGTCTCAGTGACCCTCGGTATTTGCTGCAAACACCTCTGAGAGAAAGCCACTCTCGAGTTTTGCCCGCTGCCAGACAGTCCAGTTTCTCCCCGAATGAATCGGGGTTCCCAGAAACTTGCCCGGAACTGGAATTCAACGCAGTCTGGAGCTTCTGTCTCCCTCCTGCTTTAGAAAGCCAGCTGCGCACTCAGCCGCCTGTGCATTCAGCAGTCAGTCCTCTCTGCACGCGCGCACGCCTCCAGACCTCTGCCTTCCACAGCTCCCGAGTCTCAGTGTGCTTTCTCTTTTCCTGACAGTCCAGATTCCCCCTGAATGAGTCTGGTTTCCCAGCGTCTCACCCGGGACTGGAGTTCAGTGCAGTCAGGAGTTTCTTTTTACCTCCCGCTTTAGAAAGCCAGCCGCTCACTCAGCCGCCCATGCACACAGCTGCCCTTCCTCTTGGCGTGCGAGCCTCCATACCTCAGCCTTTTGTAGCTCCTCTGAGTCTCAATGTGATTTCCTCTTTTCTTCTAGTTGTAGAATTTCCACTTAGCCAGCTTTCCTGTGGTTCTGGATGGTGTCCATTTTGTCTTTTAGTTCTAGTTTTGATATTGTTGTGCAAGGCAGCAGTTTAGGTCTTTACCTATGCCGCCATCTTGGTTTCTCTCTAGAGATATTTTTTTATTGAAAAAGATATTTTCACTACTAAATACCAGCTTACAAATTGATACAAAAATCTATGAAAAAGTAATCCAAGGGTCACAAATATTTATTGAATATCTATTATGGCTTACCATCTATATTTGATGCCCAGAAGGAAAGAATGTAAGGATGGGATAGAGACAGAACAAAACATACTTCCTATGCTTCAAGGAGCCAACAATGCCAGGAAGTCAATACAACAACCTTAATACAAGATTGAGAGACATACATTCCAAAGCAAAGCAGAAGGTAATTAAAGAGTAAAAAGTAGAGATTAAGGAGGGTTCACAGGGGAATGATCATTTTGCTAGGATTTTTTAGGATATGTATGAGTATTTGGTTGTGAAAAGACATGGGAAGAAGGGCAGGTTGCATGAGTATATTTTTCAAGATTTTAAAATTGATTTTTTGAAGAGAGAGGGGGAAGGAGAGAGAGAGTAATGTTTATGTGAGAGTGAAACATTGATCGCCTGCCTCCTGCATGCCCCCTACCAGGGATTGAGCCTGTGACCTGGGCATGTGCCCTGACTGGGAATTGAAAGGGCAACCTTGGGAGAAACCAAGATGGCTGCATAGGTAAACACCTGAACTGCTGCCTCGCACAACAATTTCAAAACTACAACTAAAAGACAAAACGGACATCGTCCAGAACCACAGGAAGGCTGGCTGAGTGGAAATTCTACAACTAGAAGGAAAGAGAAAAGCACACTGAGACTCAGAGGAGCTGCAGAAGGCAGTGGTGCAGAGGTGTGCGTGTGGAGAGGGCTGGCAATTGAGTGCGCAGCTGGCTTTCTCAAGCGGGAGGGAGACTGAAGCTCCCGACTGCTCTGTACTCCAGTTCCAGGTGAGACTCTGGGGACCCAGACTCATTTGGGGAGAAACTGGACTGTCCGGCAGCAGGCGAGGCTCGAGGGCGGCTTTCTCTCAGAGGTGCTTGCAGCAATTGCCATGGGACGCTGAGAACAAGGGGCCCCTTGGGGCAAGGCTGACGGGAAGCCATCGCTATTTGCTCCGCCCTGAGATCCCGCCCCATGAAGCCATTGCTGATTGCTCCACCCTGAGACTCCACCCCATCCAAGCTTAGGGCGGAGGCTTTGCAAGTCTTCTCCAATAAGGGTGTCTCCAGCAGAGAAGTTCTCCCAGCATAGACACAGCTGATCCTCACAGTCAATTGGCCTGGAAGTCAATTCCTCTGAGTGATACTAACCACAATCAAGGTTTAACTACAACAAGACTGTGCACACAGCCCACAAAGGGGTGCACCAAGAGTGTCCACCTTAGGTAACTGGAGAGGCTGAGCCACTGGGCCCTAGAGGACATCTAGCACACAAAGCTACTCTATTAACTCAGGGAAGCAGCAAAAATGCAGAGACAAAGAAACAGGTCACAAATGAAAGAAATGGAGGAAAGCAAACAACTGGATATAGAGTTTAAAACCACGGTTATAGGTTTTTCAAGAATTTTCTAGAAAAGGCCGTAAATTTAGCAAGACCCTCGAGGATATGAAAAAGGACCAACTAGAAATTAAGCATACATCGACTGAAATAAAAAATAATATACAGAGATCCAACAGCAGACTACAGGATTGCAAGAATCAAGTCAAAGATTTGAAATACGAAGAAGCAAAAAACAACCAGAAAAGAAAAAAGAATCCAAAAATATGAAGATAGTGTAAGGAGCCTCTGGGACAACTTCAAGCATACCAACATCCCAATTATGGGGGTCCCAGAAGAAGAGAGAGAGCAAGATACTGAAAACCTATTTGAAGAAATAATGACAGAAAACTTCCCCCACCTGTGAAAGAAACAGACTTACAAGTCCAGGAAGCACACAGAACCTCAAACAAAAGGAATCCAAAGAGGATCACACCAAGACACATCATAATTAAAATGCCAAGAGCAAAAGACAAAGGGAGAATATTAAAAGCAGCAAGAGGAAAAACAGTTAATTACCTACAAGGGAGCACCCATACGACTGTCAGCTGATTTCTCAACAGAAACTATGCAGGTCAGACGGGAATGGCAAGAAATATTCAAAGTGATGAATAGCAAGAACCTACAACCAAGATTACTCTACCCAGCAAAGCTATCATTCAGAATTGAAGGGCAGATAAAGAGCTTCACAGATAAGAAAAAGCTAAAGGAGTTCATCACCGCCAAACCAGTATTATATGAAATGCTGAAAGGTATTCATTAAGAAGAGGAAGAAGAAGAAAAAGGTAAAGATAAAAATTATGAACAACTAATATATGTCTATCAACAAGTGAATCTAAAAATCAAGTGAATAAAAAAATCTGATGAACAGAATAAACTGGTGAATATAATAGAATCAGGGGCATAGAAAGGGAGTGGACTGACAATTCTCCTGGGGAAAGGGGGGTTGGGGAGCGGGAAGAGACTGGACAAAAATTGTACACCTATGGATGAAGACAGTGGGGGGTTAAGGGCAGAGGGTGGGGTGGGAACTGGGTGAAGGGGAGCGCTATGGGGGGAAAAAAGTGGAACAACTGTAATAATCTGAAAAATAAAGATTTACTAAAAAAAGAAAAAAAGAAAGGGCAACCTTTTGGTGCACAGGACAATGCCCAACCAACTGAGCCACAATGGCCAGGGTTGGACTGGCAAGGCTTTAAAGATGTAAGAGGCAGACTGGGGATGGGATGAGATGGGATGGGGTAGGACGGGATGGGATGAAACCAAAACCTTGGGTGGAGTTATTCTACTTGAAGGGAAATGAAAGATGTCTTTCACTGAGAGGGGAGGAAGTAGAACAGGGTAGGTACAGATACAGAATTGTAAGGGGAAGAGGGAGCAAATTTGAGTAAGTTTTCCTTGAATGATATGAAGAGTCTGAGAAAACAAAAATATGGAATTATGGCAGGAATTGAATGGTTTGAAAAGAGCAGAAAAAGTGTTAGGGCAGTTACCAGTGGGAATACAATGGTGCAACTGGGAGTCAGTGAGATGACTACAAGTATTGCCAATCATGGGAGTGCTATGGGTATTTTGTCCAGTAATTCTAGGTTTTGCAGGACTGTCGTATGTATTGTAGGAAGTTTGCAGCACTGGCTCCTGTCCACTCAGTGCCCATACTGCTCCCCTTCATTGTGATAACTGGGAAACCCCACTCCTCTCCTAATGCCCGAGGGTTAAGAATCACTTAGCTGACATTAGACGGGTTAAAATTATAGCATAATCGCATCACACTAATATATCACCTTCCCCAGGAACACTCAGGGACCTAACAGCAGAGTTCAATAGTTTTAAAAAATTTAATAAGGAGACAATAAAAGAAATATTCTTAGGTTTTCCCCCATTGATTGAGAAATGTATATCATCCTCAACCTACTTCAATCGATACGTTTCCAGTAAAAGCAATTGCTAAACACACATAGCTTATTAGAGCCAAATACAGTTGCACAGGAGATTAATTATTGCCAAATAAGGCATTTTTATAGGCTATGTATGTCTAAACCCTGATCCAAAGCCTGGTTTTATAAGCTTGGCCCTTTGCCCAGGGAGGGATCAGAGTAAAAATTCCAGAAGTAGGCTAAAGTAAATCAGAGGACTTAGCTGCAAAGAGGCCCCCTGCTGAGAATCCCAGGCAGACTGTTATCCCTCACAAACATGGTTTGGGTACTTTGAAAATACAGCTGATGATTTGCCCAACAGACAGTCTTAGAAATACTAACATAATGACAGAGCCATCTATGAGGACTTGTTTATTTGCCCAAACAGAGAAAAGGTCTAAGTTAGCCCTGGACAGGTGATTCCCTTACTTAGAGCATCATCTCATAAATCAAAAGGTTGTAGGTTTGATTCCTGGTCTGGGCACATATCTACGCTGTGGGTTCAATCCCCAGTCGGGACGCATATGAGAGGCAACCAATAAATGTTTCTTTCTCTCTTCTTTTTTCCTCTCTCTCTAAAATCAATAAAAGCATATCCTTGAGTGAGGATTGAAAAAAAGAAAAAGTCTAAGTTAAATATAGTCTCTTATTAAAATAAACTTATAGGAACTGATACTTATCTCAGAGCCAGACCTCAGCTTCTGCTGATCTGGCTGTCGTGTTCCTTAAGAAATCCTCAATATGTTTTGCTAACTCATCTGATCATGACCTCAGTATGACCAGCCAATGGGCTTCAACCTGCCAATAGCTTCACCCTATTTTGACCCAAGTCTACTGAATCATAGCCCTCAATTACACCTTGGTCCAGCGATTCTTCAGGTGCAACCTCAGCCTACTTCAAATACTCCTCCCACTCAAAACACTGATAGTGATCTGTTTGGTATTGGTCCCTCTGTCTTCCCCAAACTCTTGCATAAACCTAACTGCAATGCCCTGCTTTCTAATCTCCTTTATCAAAGTGTAGCAGCACTCTCCATTCCCACAGCTATTGACCTGACATTTCCAAACATCTAAAGTAAGTCAAGACATGTCAAAAGATCCACCTGCAGTGTGGAAAGTACCAGTGGCTTTACTTTATGGTGAAGGAGTGTCAAAAATGATGTCGAACCTCACTGTTGATTTTAGTCAGGCATAAAACACTAATGAACAAAACAGAGAAAACTTGCAATATGTTTTAAGCAGGTTCTTAAGACCATATTCCAAAATCAAAGGCTACAGAAAAGATTATTTATATAGAAGCAGTAGCATCTATGCATGAAGTGGAGGTCTGGAGTTAGGTATCAAAACACTAAGAGATTACATAAAATAAAATTTCTTAAAAAAACACCAAAATCTAAGTTGTAACATATATTGTACCACCTTTAACCCTGAATGTTCTGATTGTTCATTTTGGATAGTAAATAAATTCATCTAATTATGTCAGTCTTCTGGTCTTAGATGAAACTGTTAAGATATCTGAATTTCTAAAAGTCAGCTATCAGAAAATAAATAGAAATTAAAGATAATGAAATAGCAATCTGATTAAAAGAAAAATTGTATAATTTTTTTTCATGGAAAACAATCACCTTTAAAAATATTTAACGTTAGAGGCCCAGTGTGCGACTGAAATCACGCAAGGAGGCGCCCTACTTCCTGCCGTGCGAGGAGGCACCCAATGGGCCACCGCGGGAGTCAGGCCTGACTGGTGCCGCGGGCAGCCAGGACCTGCACCTGACTTCCATCCCAGGCCCTCCCTGCCTCCCTGCCTGTGTCCGCTCCGGGGCTGCCCAAGACGGCGCAGCAGCTCAGCCAGCCCCAGGGCCCCCAGGCCCCCCGCCTGTGTCCGCTCTGGGCTGCCAGAGTCGCTGTGATGGCTCAGGCAGGCCCCCCTGTCTCTGTCTCCATCTCCGCTCCAGGCCTCACCTGCACGCACCACCTCTTTCTGTGCAGTCGTGAACCGTTACGGAGTCCTGGCCTAATTTGCATATTACCTCATATATATATATATATATAATCATATCAAATAATACATAATTTAGTTTTAAAATGTATATATTATCCCATATTTTGATTATATTGCATATGCTTTTAAAAAATTCTTTAATTTTAAGAAAATTTGACTATTTACATTTTACTTATTAATAAATTTCTCTGGCATATAGGAACTATATACAACTATATTAAGATTCTCACACTGAGGTAACACCTAAAGGGCCAATACACTATTTCTCTCACATTTTTCCCTAGTCCATGTCACACACAGTTCTCTCCCATCTCCTAGGTTTGATGTTTGGACCATCCAATTTTAGCATATGGTAAAGGGTCTTATGTTGACTTCTAGCTGCTTCAAATTTTGTCACTTTAGTGTTCAAAGAGTGTCAATTCAGCATGACCACCAATTCATTTTGAAAGATAGCATTCATGTCTTCTGTTATTTTGTATCTCCCATAATATGGGCAAAAGAAAAAAGTTCTAGAATCAAAATAAAAACCATTGATCTCCTAATTGAAAATCAATATGCTCAACTATTATAAGCCCCAAATATAAATGTGGTAATTCAATCACTTAAGTTGAAACATACCTTATCACCGAATTTTCTCCAGGTTCTTCTTTATGCAGAATATGTTGGAAATAATCTTCTATGGCTTGAGCAGTTAGAAATTTTTTTAAGTATGGGTAGTAGAGAGGATGCCGTGCTATGATGCCTATTGTATACAAAACATCACATTACTAAGCACATATGCTGAAGATTGATCAAAATGACTTGCTAATTTGAAGTCTCTTAATCTGATTATGGGATGGTGAAGGGGAAAAGAGATTTGAAGAGAGAGAGTTTAGGGTTGCCAGATTTAGATATGTCTAATTTAGGACATATCTAAACATTGCATGGGACATACTTACACTAAAAAATATTCATTATTTAACTGAAATTCAAATTTAACAAGGCATTCCTTATTTTGTCTAGCAACGCTAATGATTTCAAAGGGCATTATGAAATTCTAAGAAAATGTACTTTCATTCTTTCAATTTTTAAAACTAAGCATAAGCCAAATAGTTGCAATTTGAGAAGAGAGGATGGCAGATGATGCAAAATCAAACAAAAAATGTGAGAATATTAACTTCAAAAGACTGTAAGTTTCAGAATTCAATGACCTTGACAATCATGCTCACTGCTCTATTTAACGGGTGTGCCATGGCACATTGATGTGGTGCAAAATTTTTAAAACATGCAATACCTGACTATTTTGTCAGGGGCACTGACCTCTTTTCCCTTAAATTGTCAAATAAGAAAAATTACAATAGCCAACACAGCAATAGCCCTCTGATAAGAATGCCCTGTCTTGAACCATAAATATATAGGTCACATAAATGCAACTTACTGGTTCATCGCAAAGTAAGGGTGCATCTCCTTGGCTAATACTTGATACCAGAAATCCTTATATGCAAGTAAAGGCACCTGACTTTTAAAAAGTCATTTTGGAGCAAAACAGGTAGGTAATTATTATTTCTATTTTTTGTTGTTGTGGTTGTAAATCAATCAAAATTATACCTATTTTTTGTCAGATTGGCAAAAAAAAAAAACACATATTTTCTGGTGTGCCGCAGAATTTTAGTAATTAGTTTATATGTGCCCTGAGATGAAAAAGGTTGAAAATCATTGTTTTAGGGAATGTTCAGAAATAAAAGGTTGGATAATCCATTTCTTTTAGTTATCTCAGCTCAAACAGCTCAAATAAATACAGCAGGTAATGGTGAAGATGAAGTACACCAAACTGCCTTTGGCCATAATCCTGACAGCCTCCCAGGAATAGACAAAGTGTCAACAGAGTAATTGTTTATAAGATTTCAGATATAGGCACCTGTTATTTGTTCACCTGTATTCTTTTCAGTTTGCAAACTCACTAGACAATGGAGATTTAGGCCTACTCTTGTTTAGATATATTATTTTTCCTAAAAGACAAAGGCATTTACAGTCCACTTAAAGGCATTAATTAAGTGACAGTCTGGGTATTGGGATTTCAGTAAAGAGATGAGTAAATTGCATTCCATGAGGTTAAAAAGGAAAAAGAACCAGGGAAGGTATTCTAAGGAGAAAAGAAAAGGATCTGGCAATTTCTGGAGAGAAAAAGGAGAAAGGATTTTTAAGAGGTAGAGAGGTATTCTTTAAAAATATATAAATAAAGGAAATATATACAAATCAGGAAAAATGGAAGTGTGATAATAAGGTATTGTACTATTTAGAGAACATTAGGGAAAAGGAGATTAAAAGGGAGCTCTTGTCAACAGGCCAATTCATACAATAAGTGCCTTATAATACTATGATATAGGAGTCAATTTTCTGGCCCCAAGTATGTTTAAATGATTTATCTCTTTGTGAAAATGTATTATTGAAAGGCACAGTTCATCTGAAGCACACATTTTTGTTTGTTATGTCAGTAAGAAAATAGCTAGATGGCATTGGACAACTCAATATACCTTCACCGATGCAGTAAACAAAAACTTTCATGATCTGAATCCAAATGAAAACTTAAGTGACTGAAACCAATTCTAGAGATGTGAAAAAATGGCTTTTATAAACAAAAACGTACCTATATTTGCAGAGTTGCCTTTGTCCCCGCTTCTTGTGTAGGCCAGATCTTCTAAGCGATATGTCAGTGAGCCACTTGGTAGATCTACCAATGGAGGTATATAAGGAAATTGAAGATGGTCATATGGAATGTGGTTGTTCTAACAGGAAAGTTACATAGATCAGCTTAATTGTTCACAATCAGATCATCCCCTTTGGGAAGGCTCAGCGCTCTAGGTTGGATATGCGTTTCTTCAGAGTTCTAAGAACACTAAACATTTATGAAGCATAGATGTATGTTCTGCTTAAAAAAATACAATTTTTATATAAAACCAAAAATAAAATCAGTAGGTGACAATGTTAATTGAGATATTCATACCACTGTAAATGGGCATAACTGCTTAATTGCTAGAAAGTTAAAAATCTATAGTTTTGTTTAACAAATGGGAAGCAGAAAATTTCAGATTTTTTATCTTTATGATGATTTTGTGGGAATAATAACTCTTTAAGACTCTGTATCTCATCTTCATGGGAGACTAAAACTGTATATATAGTCACTAAGATTGAACAGCATTTAATTTAATGCAGGGTATCATGAAATAATTACCAGTTCACCAAGATCAAGGTAAAGAATATGAAAAACCAGTAAGAGCTCCTAAAAATGAACTAGTAAGAAAACCATTTCTTTCTTTTTCTTTTAAATATATTTTTTATTGATTTCAGAGAGGAAGGGAGAGGGAGAGAGAGACAGAAACATCAATGATGAGAGAGAATCATTGATTGGCTGCTTCCTGCAGCCCACCTACTGGGGATCAAGCCTGCAACCCAGGCATGTGCCCTTGACTGGAATCAAACCAGAGACCCTTCAGTATGTAGGCTGATGCTCTATCCACTGAGCAAAACCAGCTAGGGCAAGAAAACCATTTCAAACAAGTGGGAATAAATTCTCAATTGTAAAATATCTTCAAAGATAATTTCATAAGCATAAGGTAATTAAAATTAGGCCAAGAAGCACATGTACAATTATAGTATTACCCCTTTGAATATATAGGCAGTCTTAATGGCACAGGCTAGTAAGCCAAGACAAGCAGAATAGGGAAACTGAGACAGATAGAGGGCCAAGCAGTTTACAGCCATCTAGTAAATTGCAAAATCCTATCTTCTGTATCCAAGTACACTTAAGAGTAAATGGTATGCACTTCTCCCCAACCAGAGAAAATACAGCTTAAATCACCCAACTCAGGGAGATAGACAGCAGAAATCCAATTAGTGCCACTAGTCATCCACACCCAAGGACACATGAAGTTAAGGGAATAAATCTCACGTTGGTTCATTAGCATAAAGTTGAAAAATATTCTATTGAGATCCTCCCCTAAGACCTCCTAGACTCCCAGCCTTTAAAAATTCTCAAGAAGGAGGATCCTTTCCTTTCCTCCCCGCACCTGTTCTTCCCCCACAGGCATGCGTCTCCTAAACTCCAAAGGACCTCATGAGACTTGCAACCAGGGCAGTGGGCAGTGGCAGTTCGTCCTGAGCTAACCCCCTGAACCTGTCCCCAAGGCCCCCTTTTCTCTGACTTAGTGAGCCAAAGCAGCCCCATCTGGGCTCATTTCCCCACCTAGTCTCCCTCCTGTTGCCTCTTCTGTCCTAGGCCCTTCCTTGTTTCATTGTGCCCCGCTCTCATAAATGTCTCTAAAAACCACCTGGACTCCTTTGTGAAATCTTTCCTGAACGAGGTCAGGAACCCTCACATTTCTGCCTGGCCCTAGGCAGACCCGCTCAGGGCCAGGCCCCCTTTCTGGTAACACGCACTTTGCACAGCTACAATATGCACAAATTTCTGTTACCAAGATTAACACCAGCCCCCTAACAACACAATTCCTGTTTCAGTTACTGAGGAAGGTTAGTAAGAAGCTAGAAAAATTCCTCAGTAGGTGGAATAGGCAAATTGAGACAGCTGACCAAAAAACGCAACAACTAGCTGAGCAATTTACAGCCAGATACAGAAGGTCCCCAGGGTGGAAAGCCCTGGGTGCCTAGCAAGGGGCAAAACTGAGAAAAACAAGGACTTCATCCCCAGAGTAACTTCTCCTCCCCTGACTTTTCCTCCCTAGGAGATAACATCTAGGCCTCAGTTGCATTTCAGCTCCAGGACCAGAAAAGCAGCAAAACCAGACAAATGACTCCTTACCTGCCTCAGGACCAGCTACATCCCAATATATATAAAAAGCCAGGGCCCTCATGACCAGACGGGATGACCGAACAGTAACAGTAACAACCACACAGCAGCTGCATGGGGTGACCAGGCCGGCAGGGAGGTTAGTGAGGGATGACCAAATGACTGACCACCAGCAGGCTGCATGGGGAGACCAGGTCAGTGAGGGGGATAGTTAGGGGCAAACAGGCCAGTGGGGGGCAGTTGGGGACAACCAGGCCGGCAAGTGGGGGCAGTTGGGGGTGATCAGGCCGGCAGGCAGTGGTGGTTAGCAGTGATCAGGCTGATGGTGGGGGCACTTAGGGGTGATCAGGTAGTCAGGCAGGCAAATGGTTAGGAGCCAGCGGTCCCAGATTGTGAGAGGAATGTCTGGATTGGAGAGGGTGCAGGCTGGACTGAGGGGACCCCAAATCCCTGTGCATGAATTTCATGCACCGGCCCTCTAGTTGACTAATAACCCCCTGCCCTGGCACCAACTAATCCATGGAGACCATGACCCTGAAAGAGCACACCTAGAAAGCTGATGAATATTCTATTGAGACACTCCCCTCACACCTCCCCTAAGACTTCCTGCCAAAGTGTCCTACATACTTGCCGTATCATCTTTACAGATGCTAAAAATACACTGGAAGAATAAAAGTAATGAAAAATGGAAAGAATAACTAATTTGGCAGAACATACCAGATAGAGAGTATGAACATACCTTTTAGGTCATCAGCTATCTTGGGTAAATTTGGTGAAGCCAATGTGTCCTGTGTAAAGATGAGATCTTCGTGGAAGGTTTCAATATGCTCTCCATTAATCAAGTGGATATCAATCTGAAAAAAAAATTGTTAAGCCAGGAAATGGGGGGAAAAGATTGTATAAATAAGAAGGGACTTATAATTTTGTTTAATTGGAATATTAATTGGTCAGTTCTTGACTCCCACCTTAGAAGTTCTGTTTTTGAAACTAATTCTAGTTTTTTAAAAAGTTCTGCTTTTATGGGACTACATGAAGCATATTGCTTTTTCATTCTTCTCAGTGCAAAACAAACAAACGAACATACAAACAAATAAACAAACCAACCCCAAAACCTACAAACTTCTCTTCTGCTTCTGGGTAAGTATTCCTATCTCAGTTCTGCCTCTGCTTGTTGACGGGGAGGAGAGTGACAATGAACTCTGATAGTCTGGGGAAAACTAAGGTAAAGAAGCACTAGCAAGTAGAGCCCTGAGGCTGACACTGGAATCAAAGACTCTTTATTTCTTGTATATTAATGGCTGCCTCATCAGTACAATTTCCCTGAAAGGGCATTTCCAGCTCCCTCACCCAATCCTCAGAGAATTCATCTGAGGCACACCTCTCAAGTGCCAGAGCCTCACAATGGAGCTTTCTGTGTCATAACTAGTCAGTCTCATCTTTGAATCAGGGTGTGGTGAACCTGGCTCACACATCCATGTACAGTCAAGTCACACTGTGGCAGGGAATAGCATGTCTTAAATTTACTTATATGAAAGCATTCATTTATATAAGCACATGAGGGTGGAGCCATGTCTTTTTCTTCTTTTTGTCCTAATGCCTAGCACAGCCAGCACCTGCAACATACAAGCTCTCAATAAATGTACTAAACTGTATGAGTTTTAGTTATTTCCAAGGTGGCCCATGCAATTATTTTTGATCTTCCTCATGACCAATGCAGGTGTTGTGAGAATCCGAACCACGCTGTATAAAGTAGGCAAGTAGTAACTATCAGCTGGAAAGGTATTCTGTGCTTACCCCTGAATTATTTTTTTGTCTCCATGCTGTTCCATCTAAACAAAGGGAAACCTTATTCTCCTCCCATCCTGTCCAGCCTGCTTAAAATTGCTGCTTAGTTTTTCTTGTTTAAGGGCACTAAGGCAAAACAACTGACTGAACTGTGCCACTGTTACTTTAATATGCAAAGGAAGGATTGGTGGCTTGTTGTTTTTTGCCATTGCAAGTTCTGGACAAAACCGAGATCCCTGACAATAACAGGTTTCAATAATGTTAGATGGTAATTTGGCAAAAGTGGATATGGTGCTTACTTACAGGTTCTTATTCAGCATATGTTCCTTCCAAATGTTGAGAAATATACTGAAGCAGATACATTTGAATATTTGTTCTGATAAGCTATCTTTCAAATACTTCCAGATGGAGACTTTCATTAGCTGGTAATTAGCTTAATATACATTTCCCTATTGTTTATGACTTCATAGTAGCCTCTGAGGAGCTAATTAGGGGTTATCTTTTTATTAATGGGTGAAGAGGAAGCTTTTTGAAACCAATTGATAAAAGTGAGTTGTAAATCTCTTTTAAAAATTAGCTTTAAGTTTATGCCATATATTGGCAGCCCTAGAAACTCCTTATCAACTTGTTATGCCCCAAATTTCCAAATTTATGGTAACTATATAAAAAATCTGCAGGTGGCACTGATTGGTGATACTACCCACTCCATTTCCATCATGAAACAGTTCCATCATTTCCCATAACAAGACTGGGTCACCTAATGTTTCAATACTATCTCTCCTTTTTTAAAATATGTTTTATTGATTTTTTACAGGGAAGAAGGGAGAGGGATAGAGAGTTAGAAACATCGATGAGAGAGAAACATCGATCAGCTGCCCCCTGCACACTCCCTACTGGGTATGTGCCCACAACCAAGGTACATGCCCTTGTCCGGAATAGAACCTGGGACCCTTGAGTCTGCAGGCCGACGCTCTATCCACTGAGACAAACCCGTTAGGGCATTAATACTATCCTATCTAATAAAAGAGTAATATGCAAATTAACCATCACTCCACTACACCCACAAACCATGCCCACAAGCCAATCAGGATCGAGTATGCAAATTAACCCAATCAAGATGGCTGCGGCCACAGAGAGAGCAGGAGGGAGGCTTGGGTTTCCCCGGCGATAGAGGAAGCCAAGCTTTCTGCACACACTGGCTGGCCCAGGCCTCCGCTTAAGGCTACAAAGTTTCAATTATAGAAGATAAATTAATCCCAACAAAAATGGTGGCAGCCACGAAGCTGGAGAGAGCAGGAGGCTAGAGTTGCCCCTGGCAATGGAGGAAGCCAAGTTTCCACAGCCCTGGCCTGCTTTGGCCTCCGCTTAAGGCTACAAAGTTTCAATTATAGAAGATAAATAAATCCCAACAGAAATGGCTGCAGCCAGGGAGCAAGCAGGAGGCTTGGCTCCGCTCCAGGCTACAAAGTTTCAATTGCAGAAGATAAATAAATCCCAGATACCAGGGCCTCCGCTTGGGTCACCGGGGGGCGTGGCCGGCCTGCAAACCACCACAGGCCCCTTGCCCAGGCCGCCCCACGCCCCAAGGGAACCCCCACCCTGATCCGGGACACCCTTCAGGGCAAACCAGCTGGCCCCCACCCATGCACCAGGCCTCTATCCTATCTAATAAAAGAGTAATATGCAGATTGACCATCACTCCAACACAAAAGATGACTGCTCCCATGTGGTCAAAGATCCTTCCCCCATGTGGACACAAGATGGCCACCACAAGATGGCCAGCAGGGGAGGGCAGTAGGGGGCGATCAAGCCTGCAGGGGAGGGCAGTTAGGGGTGACCAGGATGGCAGAGGAGGGAAGTTGGGGGCAAACAGGCTGGCAGGGGAGCAATTAGACATCAATCAGGCTGGCAGGGGAGTTGTTAGGGGGTGATCAGGCTCGCAGGCAGAAGTGGTTAGGGGCAATCAGGAAGGCAGGCAGGCAAGCAGTTGGGAGCCAGCAGTTCTGGATTGTGAGAGGGATGTCCGGTGGGATTGGGCCTAAACGGGCAGTCAGACATCCTTCGTGGGGTCCCAGATTGGAGAGGGTGCAGGCTGAGCTGAGGGACACCCCCCCATGCACGAATTTCGTGCACCGGGCCTCTAGTCTCTTATTTAAAAGGCCTGTGGCTGTCACGCTGTAACTCCGTCACGACCAAACGAGCAGCAGCTCTCGCAGCAGGCGGGGTGGGGTGGGGCGCAAGCTACAAGCAGCGATGGACGGGGCGGCCAGCTGAGGTAAGCAGAAGTGAGCTACTTATGCACGATTTCGTGTGTGCTGGGCCTCTAGTTATAATTAAAGCTTGGCAGCCATATTGCCAAAAATCAGGTTACTATGAATCCCACCAATGGGAAACATTATTTTGTGTTATTGTATTTTTTTTCCAACTCTAAGTAAATGGTTTTCACAATGGAGGACAATTCAGGAAGGTCATGGTTGGAGTGGACTATAAGGGCAAGTCCAGAAACTCCTACATAGGATATATTTTCTACGGCTTTTGACAAAGATGAAGTAACTCTAAGAAGTTTGTTTTTGGGGAAGAGTAAGAGTCCCACATACTAGTACTTCATTGGAATTAAAGGAAAAAATAGAAAGGGAAAAGTAATTATTCAGAGAGATAACAGCTTACAAATTTCCAGAATGAATGAAAGAACAAATTCTCTGATGCAATGAAACCCAATGAATTCCAAACCAAGTAATAAGAAATGGATACCTAGGCACAACATGTTGAAAGGACAGAATGCCAAAGAAAAAAAAAGCCAGAACAGAAAAGAGACATTGACCACTGAAGGGCTGCCAAACTAACGGCTGATTTTTCAGCAGCAATAGTGGGAATAATCCAAGTGTTATAACTTTCATCCTACAGATATTCCTAGTAAAATTATCTTCCAAACTTAGGGGAGAAAAAAACCCTCATTTTTAAGACTTTATTTTTTGGGCAGTTTGATTTTCACAGTAAAATTAAGCAAAAAGTACAGAGTTTCCATATACCATTATCCTCACACATGCATACCTTCCCCACTATCAACATCCTGCACCAGGAAGTAAAATTTGTTACAATCAATGAACCTACACTGACACATCATTATCACCAAAGTCCATAGTTTAAATTAGGGTCCTTTAGAATCAGTTTGTTGACATCCACAAAATAACTTGCTGGGATTTTTATTATGATTGCATTGAATCTATAAATCAGGTTGGGAAAAACTCTCTCTTGATAATATTCAGTCTTCTTATGTGTGAATAGGGGCTATCTCTCCATTTATAGTTTTTTTTTTAATTTCTTTCACACGTTTTACAGTTTCCTTCATACATATCTTACATATATTTTGTTAGCTTTAGATCTAAGTGTTTTATCTTTTGCCTGCTCATGTAAGTAGCATTTTTTTTTCAAATTTCACTTGTTCATTGTTGGTATATAGTAAAATGATTGGCTTTTGGATTACTTGTATCCTGCAAACTTGCTATAATTGTTTGTGCATCTAAATATACATCTAAACAATTCATGAGCAAAAAAAGGAACATAATAAAAGTTAGAAAAGAAAATGAAAACATAACATTTTAAAGTATGTAGAACCTACATATTATAGCACTTAGAGAGATATTTATAGCCTTAATTCCCTACGTGAAAAGAGGAAAGATTGAAAATTAATGTGGTAAGCACTCAACATAAGAAATTAGAAAAAGATCATCAAAACAGATACAATGAAAGTAGAAATAATAAAGGCAAGAGCAAATACTAATGAAATAAGAGTAAATTTACAATAAAGCAAATAAAAAAGCCAAGTATTGGTCTTTGAATGAATAAAAAAAAAAATTGAGCACAGCTACAGTGGTTCAGTGGTTGAGCTTCAACCTATAAACCAGGAGGTCACTGTTCAATTCCTGGTCCGGGTACATGCCGGGTAGTAGGCTTGATCCCCAGTCGTGCAGGAGGCAGCTGATCGATGATTTTGTCTCATTGATGTTTCTATCGCCCTCTCCCCCTCCCTTCCTCTCTCTGAAATCAATTTTTTTTTAAAAAGCATTAAGAAAAGATAGACCACACACACACACACACACACACACACACACACACACACACACACCTCTCAGAAAAAAAGGGCAAAGTATACAAATGGGCATTTCCAGAAAAGCAAGAGGATGGGTAATAAACACATGGAAAATGCAAATTAAAACTACATGAAATATTACTTTGTACTAATCACACTGGAAATAATTCAAAAGTTGGCTAATACCAAGTGTTGGAGAGACTCTGAAGGGATGAGTGTAAATTAATACTTGGGAAAACAAGTTGGCATTATCTAGAAACAAAGATAAAGAGGCACATACCCAATGATTCAACAATTCTCCCTCTAGGTACCAGTAAATAACTAGAGAAACTTTTGCACGTAAGTACCAGATGTACAAGGGTGTTCAAGGCAGCCATGTGTGTAAGAGCAAAGCGGACAAGCAAAAACCTACAAAAATTTCAGCGTTCTTGTAAAACAAAAATAACTTTGTAAATTATAGCATATTCATAAAATGAAACTCAATAGTGATGAAGAATGAATAAATGATTGATCTATGCCTCAACACTGATAAATCTCAGAAGATAATTTTGAGTGAAAAAAACAAGCTAAGTTACAGAACAAGAGAGCTTGATTCCACTTATATAAAATAGTTCAAAATTATGTAAACTCAGCAACAGATTGTTTAGGAATTTATAAATAAGTGGCAAAACCATTTAAACAAGCAAGAGAACAATAAACATAAAATTCAAATATATTATTAGCAACCTGAAGGGAAAGACTGCAACTTATTTCTACCTACCCCTCCCACCGCCCCACCATATGGCTACAGTTTAGCCAGGGAACTCAGAGCCTTGCAAATTGGACACTGAAAAAGCATCAGATAAACTGGTCTGTGTTGAATTTCACTGCCTTTACTTTTTTTCAAAGAATGGAGTGGTAGTAGAAATAAAGGGTAATCTTTTTTTTTTTTTTTTTTTTACTAACAATGCTCCAATTTCTCTTCTCTCCCCTGTGTAGAAACTATTCAGTCTATAAACTGTAGTTTTTTTTAGAAACCAAAGCTTCACTAAGAACCTTTCAAAAGCTGCCTCTCTGAACCTTTCAGGTGAATCTTATCCAATAAAAGAGAAACATGCAAATTGACCGTACCTCCACTACGCCCACAAACCACACCCACCAGCCAATCCGGAGCAAGTATGCAAATTAACCCAACAAATATGGCGGCGGCCAGGGAGCTGGAGCAAGCAGGAGACTTGGGTTGCCCCCAGTGATGGAGGAAACCAAGCTTCCCGCCCGCCCTGGCCGGCCCTGGCCTCCACTCAAGGCTACAAAGTTTCAATTATAGAAGATAAATAAATCCCAGATACCAAGGCCTCTGTTTGGGTCACCAGGGGGCGTGGCCAGCCTGCAAACCACCACAGGCCCCTCGCCCAGGCCGCCCCATGCCCCAAGGGAACCCCCACCCTGATCCGGGACACTCTTCAGGGCACACCAGCTGGCCCCCACCTGTGCACCAGGCCTCTATCCTATCTAATAAAAGAGTAATATGCAAATTGACTGTCACTCCAACACTCAAGATGGCTGCCCCCATGTGGACACAAGATGGCTGCCACAAGATGGCCAGCAGGGGAGGGCAGTTGGGAGGGACCAGGCCTGCAAGGGAAGGCAGTTGTGGGCAATCAGGCCAGCAGGGGAGGGCAGTTAGGGGTGACCAGGCCAGCAGAGGAGGGAAGTTGGGGGCGACCGGGCCTGTAGGGAAGGGCAGTTGGGGGGGACCAGGCCTGCAGGGAAGGGCAGTTAGGGGTTACCAGGCCTGCAGGGGAGGGCAGTTAGGGGTGACCAGGCCTTCAGGGGAGGGCAGTTAGGGATGACCAGGTCTGCAAGGGAGGACAGTTAGGGGCAATCAGGCTGGCAGGGGAGCAGTTAGGCATCAATCAGGCTGGCAGGGGAGTGGTTAGGCATCAATCAGGCTGATAGGGGAGTGGTTAGCAGGGGTGGGCAAACTTTTTGACTCGAGGGCCACAATGGGTTCTTAAACTGTACCGGAGGGCCGGAACAAAAGCATGGATGGAGTGTTTGTGTGAACTAATATAAATTCAAAGTAAAGGAGAAGAGGGGAGAGCAAGAGAACTGGATAGAACAGCCAGATCTGGCCCGCGGGCCGTAGTTTGCCCACGGCTGGGTTAGGGGGTGATCAGGCTGGCAGGCAGAAGCAGTTAGGGGCAATCAGGAAGGCAGGCAGGCAGGCGAGCAGTTGGGAGCCAGAAGTCCTGGATTGTGAGAGGGATCGGGCCTAAACGGGCAGTCGGACACCCCTCGAGGGGTCCCAGATTGGAGATGGTGCAGGCTGGGCTGAGTGACACCCCACCCCCCATGCACGAATTTCGTGCACCGGGTGTCTAGTAATAATAATAATTTGGTTTCACAAATTACTTGATGGAGACTCTATATCTGACAAATCTACTCTTAATTTGGATTAAACTATCCATGATCCCATTCATGATCAACATAACCTGTGTGCATTATGCTTCATTTCGGTAGATGCATTTCTAAATGAAAATGGAATTACATTTTGAAAGAGCCTATTTTATATGTACCAGAGTTCTCAAATGTAATTGTGACATGCAGCCTTCCCATTAGGAGTCCCTGGTACAGTTAGTTTATAATTACACCATAAATTTCTTTTTGTATGAACTTATATTTTCCTCATGTCTATGCTTCTTAGGGCTACACTTTTCAGGAAGAGTAGTAACTCTATAAGGCAAAGAAGCTAATTTTTCAGTGATTCATTAGATTAGCTCATTATTCAAAGACTCTTTGGGCCTTAATTAAGGAAATAAAAAGAACTTAATTTGAGTAAAAAAAATAGGCTTCTTTGGGTTATAATGCCTTCTAACCTCGAGCTCTTGGTTTTTAAGACAATGTCTGACAGGTAACAAAAATAAAAATAAGAAGAACTTTTTTCTATTAGGTAGTCATGAATCTCAAATAAACTAGTTGCCATAAAGCTTAGGAATGCCAGAGAAAAAGTAGAGCAGTGTATTTTTCCAGATTGCATATTTTAGTTTCTTTTTAGCCATTCTTAGTCAGAATGTTGTATAAGTTCTCTGAGAGATCCAAGTGAATTCCTTTACATAATTGAATACTTATAGTTAATAATTAATGTTACTATTTATTTTAAAAGTACACCACACCCACTTCTGAAAAGGCCTGAGGAAGTTTACATATTAACACATAGTTCAAAGGCACACTATTACGTTTACGTACTAAACAGAATGGACTCTACAAAAGATAGAGAAATTGATGCTATCAGGGACCAGTCATGCTCTGCCTTTTTTGAATGGCTCCCCACTGCAGACACTACCTCCTCCCTACACTCTTCAGTGGAGGCTATTTGTTCTTGAACTTACCACTTAACCAACAGGATCTAGCTGGGCTTGTCCAGCGGAATTCACAGGTCAGTGACATGGGTAAGAGTGTGAACTTTGCAGCCTAGACTGGAATTGTGGCTGTGTACTTTGAGCAAGATATTAAATGTCTCAGAGCATCAGTTTCCACATTGGAAAATGGGGATAATAATAGTACTTACCTCATAGGTGAGAATTAAATAAGTTTAGTATATGTAAATCACTTAGAACAGAAGCTGGAACACCATAAGTGCTAAATAACTATTAGCATTTGGCAATTCAACCTCCTCCAATTCCCTATAAAAATCCTCCCTTTGAAACTTGTACGTTTCAAATTTACTATCCTCCATCCCTTCTTGTTCTCATTCCCTGACATGTATCAGAGACCTTGGAACATGGCTTATGATTTCTCCCTCCATCCCAAATCTGCCATCTAGATGACTCTTCCAATATCCAACACCTTGGCTTCTTCAACTCAATAACCGTCATCTCCACACAGATATTAACAACTCATCCTTTTTCCCTTGTCGTTACCTGAAGCCACTCCACTTGTAACATCTTTAACCACACTGTTCAACTTTCTTACCACAAGCTCCTGTTATCCGTATTGTTCCAATTAGAGCTGCTTATCCACCAGAATTAGACTGAAGTCCTATCCTTGCATTCCATGTATTAGACATTTTTCTGGTTGGTTTAGTCCTTCAACCTGTCTCTTTAATTAATACCTCTGCCTGGCCTGTGTGGCTCAGTTGCTTAAGCATCGCCTCATGAGCCAAGAGGTCACAGGGTTGCAGGCTCAATCCCCACTAAAAGGCATGCAGGAAGAAGCCAATCAACGTTTCTCTCTTTCAGATGTTTCTATCTTTCTCTCTTCCTCTCCCTTCCTCTCTCTCTAAAGTCAATAAAAACACATTAAAAAAATAAACAATACCTCCAACTTCTCACTTCTCTTGCTCCATTTTCCTTCTGCAATACTTACCCAAATGTGGATTAACCCAGCCCTTCTTACTCTTAAAACCATAGTAAAGCACTCAACTATGTGCATTGGAGCCCTTATCTCATGGTCTCTGTGCTCAGTTGAGCCCTCAGCACAGTCTGGCAGCCTCCTTCGCGGCCCCGTGCCAGCTCTGCATTTCTTGCAAACTTTCTACCCACTACTTTCTCATGTCTCATATCTAGTCACCAAGTTCTATGTAAACCACTTCCTAAATATCTCTTGAATCTAAAAGCTTCGGTTCATTTTTCTCTGCTTTACTTATCTCTAATCATTCCCTTTCTCTCCTCCAAAAATTTTTCTTTTCTGCTGCCAAAGTGATGTTCCCAAAGTTCAGGTACCATCATGTTCCCTTACTATCCTTCAGTAACTCCCTACTGCTTTCTGATATATGGCTTGGCCCCAAGGCCCTCTGTGACCAGGGCCCTGCTCACCTCTCTAGGTTTCTTTCTAGATTTGTCCAACCTGTATTCTATATACCCAATTACTTGTACTTCCTTCACTGTGCCATATTCTCTCAGAACCATGCATCTCCTATGCTACCTCCTTTGCAGAAAATGCCCTTTTTTTTGTTTCCAACCTCGATAATTCCTTCTGGCTTTTTAGAGTTCAGTTCAAATGTCTCTTCTTGTCAGCTCCAGTGTAGAGATTTCCTTGACCTTTCCCTGACTCTTCTCCTTCCTAACCAGGCCGATGGAATGTCTCTCTTTGTTCTTCTTTGTGTGTATTCAAGTATTTACCATTGCTCCCCAGTAACTGGCACCAGTAAATAGTGAATTCCTGAATAAGTGAAGACATCCCATTTCCATAAAATAATGATAAAAACTAGAATAACATTTCATTTTATATGTCCATTTAGAAAAGAGATATTTAAAATTGAGGTGTAATTCGTTTTGACAATGTCAATAAGATAGTGACTGGACACTCCAGTTAGCTGGTTGGTGGCTCAAGCTCTGAAGTAACTACCTGAGTAAAACGCAAGGACGTGACTGACAGTTACCACTTATTGAGCAACACTGGGAGGCCAGCAGCACATCAGGCATCTAAGATGGCCTGCTAGCTCCCCTCGTGGCAGCAAGATGACCGCAACAGCTCTAGGCATCACATCCCCCATATCAACACTTAGGAGTCAGAGAAAGGTCTGCTTTTCCCTTGTGTTTCTTTGTTAAAGAGGCAAACAAAACAAAATGAAAAATCCTTTCCTAGAACCCTCACCCTACCGCCATCCATAAGAATATTTCCCTGCCGGCCGGTGTGTCTCAATGGTTGAGTGTCGACCTATGAACCAGGAGGTCACAGTTCAATTCCCAGTTAGGGCTCATGCCGGGGTTGCGGGATCAATCCCCAGTGGGGGCCGATCAATGATTCTCTCTCATCATTGATGTTTCTATCTCTCTCTCCATCTCCCTTCTTCTCTGAAATCAATACAAGTATATTTAAAAAAGAAAAAGAATATTTATCTCCAATCTCAATGACCCAGCCAGGTTATATTTCAACTGGTCACAGGCAGGCATAGGTAATGGGAGCATTATTTTGGCTTAGACCAGTGGTCGGCAAACTCATTAGTCAACAGAGCCAAATATCAACAGTACAACGATTGAAATTTCTTTTGAGAGCCAAATTTTTTAAACCTAAACTTCTTCTAACGCCACTTCTTTAAAATAGACTCGCCCAGGCCATGTTATTTTGTGTAAGAGCCACACTCAAGGGGCCAAAGAGCTGCATGTGGCTCACGAGCCGCAGTTTGCCAACGACGGGCTTAGACCAATCAGGATTTACCTGAGTCACCTGAGGGAATAGGACACTAAGACAAAATTAGGACTCTAATGAAGGATGAGGAGGGAAATGGCTGTTGGGAAGGTAACTAGCTGTCTTTGCTCAAATGAGTGTCATCGTCAAATAAATGTCAGATTTGGAGTCAGGCACATCATAGTTTGATTCCCATGTCTGCCATTTTCTAGGTGGTGTCTGCGTGACCTTGGGGAATTCTTTTCTCCTCCTTGAGAATCAATTTCCTCATCAATAAAATGGGGATAGCAAAACCTAACTTTTAATATTACTGTGAAGATTAAATAAAATAGCATACATAATGTTGCCTAACACAATGAGCTTCATCCATTAAAAATATTTTTGACACCTATGATGTGCCAGTATTGTGCTGGGCTATAGTGGTAAACAAGATAGATATGATCCCTTCCTTCATATAATTTATTAGCATTAAATGTTAGTTTTAAAAAACTCCTAATTTTGCTGACTAAAAAATTCAGAAGCACTTGATTATTTTGACAATCACTTTTTAAAGAAATTCATTGTTTTCAGGAGTGCTTTGGCTCCTAAAGTTTTATGTGTGAAGGTTTAGAAACATTTATTTTTCCTTTTTTTCTGTTTAATTTAAATTATCAGAGACATTTACATTTTATGAATATATTTTCACTGTGAGTGCTATCTGGATTCCTAGATAGAAGGTAACTGGCAAAGTACAATATATTTAACAGTGAACAACCAAGACAATATCCAGTACAATCTTGTAACCCTGGGAAAAAATGCAGATGCAATAATGTGTAGTCCACCCATCTAAGTCAAGACAGATCCACTTCTTGGGGAGGGTTAATCTTCACATAATAGGAACAATCAGGTAATTAGAGTGACCCATTCTGCAACCATGACCGTTAACAGTTTTTATCTTTTAATGAAATGAACAGTACAGTTAAACAATACTTGTCAAAACTAATCTCTCCAAAAAATACCAGTATCACATATGCTTGAAAGTATGATTAAGATACTACTGAAGCAGATTGAGGAGTCTTTCTTACCTTAACCTTTTTTTTGGGATACAGGAAGAAAAATGGTTTTAGAACAGGAGATCTAGAATATAATACAAAAGAAGGGACAATAAACATTAGATTTACAAATCTGAGGGCTCAGAAAAAAGGGAGGTCGGGTTTTCAGACCTCCACTCACTTGTCATGCCTGACCCACCTCTACCTGGTTTTCTTACTGACCATATACACCAATCAATTTCCCTTTGAGCATACCAAGGAGCACTTACATTTCTTCGTCAGAAAGTGCCTTTATATACACAAAAGCCAAGCATTAGTGGGTCACTAAAAGTTAAATGAAAAACTTGTTTTTCTAGTACAAACTCTGGATTTTCACCATTCCTTCAGTCAGTCTCCTGTAAGACCTGAAAGAAGTCTGCATGGAGCCAGGGAATAATTTCTAGACATGGACAGAGATAAATGGCCTTTAGTGTGACCTAATATTTAAGTTTAACCTAAATAACAAATACAAGGGTCAGAAGGAAATCGACTTATCTAATGTGGACAGACAACAAAGTATAAGAAAAACCCACAAAAGTTATACTAGTAAACAGGAAAGAAACACAGACCTAGAGAAAGCATTGAATATTTGTGGACTGAATTGACTAAGAGTTGAAACTAGAGACAAAGTAAGTTATTATTAAATTGTGTGGTATATAAGATTAAGTTTATGGGACCAACTACTTGGGATCCTTAAATATTTTTAAACCTTTTTATAGTGAAATATAATATTTATAGAGAAAAGGTCAAGGAACAAACATGTACAGTTTAATGATTTATCACAAAACAACATCCATATAATCACCACTAATGTCAAGAAACAGATTGCTGCCTGCAGCTGAGAAGGTTCCCTCCTGTCTCTCCCAGTCACCCGACAGAGCTAATCACTATCCTGACACTGATGAAAATAATTTCCTTGCTTTTCTTTATAGTTCTTCTACCCAAGCGTGTATCCCCAAACATGAGTTTATTTTTGCCTGTTTTTTGAACTTTGTATAAACGGAATTTCAGTACATATTCTTTGGTTCCTGACTTCATTGATCCTCCATGATGGTGGGAGGTCCGTGGCCCCAGCCCATCCTTACAGCAGATGGTCATGGGGGTAAAGCCTTCCCATTGATGTGTCAACAGCAATCAAGTCTCACCTATAACAGGAGGGTGTACACCGCACACAGGGCGAGAGGGGTGCACCTGGAGTTTCCAGCTTGGGTGATGGGGGAGGCTGTGCCACTGGACCCTACAGAACACCTACTACATAAGGCCACTCTACCAAGCCTGGGAGATGTAGCAGCTCTACCTAATACATAGAAACAAACACAGTTAGGATGCCAAAATGAGGAGACAAAGAAACATGTCCCAGATGCAAGAAAAGAACAAAACTCCAGAAAAAAAGAACTAAACAAAATGGAGACAGGTGATCTATTAGGTACCGAGTTCACCGGTTATAAGGATGCCCAATGAACTTAATGAGAACTTCAACAGCATAAAAAGGAATATGGAAACCATAAAAAAGAACCAGTCAGAAATGAAGGATATACTAACTGAAATGAAAAGTTTACATGGAGTCAATAGTAGATTAGATGAAGCCAAGAATCAAATCAGTGATTTGAATATAAGGAAGCATAAAACACCCAACCAGAACAGCAAAATGAAAACAGAATCCAAAAAAAAAAAAAATGAAGATAGTGTAAGGAGCCTCTGAGACAACTTCAAGGGTACCAACATTTGCCTCATGGGAGTGCTGGAAGAAGGGAGAGAACAAGAAATTGAAAATTTATTTGAAAAAATAATAAAGAATATAAATTAGTAAAATAGATAGTAGGTCAGATGATAATAAGTGCCCTAAAAAAAATTAAAGCACAGTAGGGGGACAGAAAGTGTTAATGGATCTTAGGTAATATTAAATAGTGTGGTCAGGTTGTTCTCCTAGAGAAAAGAACTTTTGGGCTAAGACCTGAAGTGAGGGAGGGAGCCATGAGCATTTGAGTCAGAGTGAGGAGAAAGTGCAAAGACCTGGAGGCAACCTGGAAGTGAGGCCAGTATGGGAGGCTGCAGGAGAGTGAGTGCCTGGGAGAGGGTGGAGACTGGAGAACAGAGATTGGGCAGAACCTGCTAGACCATCTTCAGGACTTCAGCATCTACTCAAGGTAAGAGTAAAGATCTGAAACAAAGGAGTGATATCATCTGGCTTACATGTTTAAAGAAAGAACATATACTCATAGCCCATGGACACAGACAACAGTGGGGAAGGCCAGGGGAAGGTGGTGGGGGCTGGGTGGAGGTGAGCAAAGCGGGGGAGGGAATGGGAGACATCTGTAATAGTGTCAATAACAACAACAAAACTTAAAAATAAAAACAGTCACTCTATTTTGAGAACAGATTACAGTGGGAACTAGAACCAGGGAGACACATTAGGAGATTATTGCAATAATTCAAGCCAGAGATGATGGTGGCTGCAACCAGGGTGGTCATAGTGAGGGTGATAAGTGATCAGACTTTTGAAATATTTTGACAAAGAACTTCTGACAACTTTTGATACAGAACTGGCATGTATATAAGACATGAGAAAAGGAAGTAGTCAGGGATGACATGAAAGTTTTTGGCTTGAAGTTGCCATTAGCTGAAAAGAGGGTGGACTAGTTGGATGGGGATTGTGGAGTTGAGTTTGGGACATGTTAAGCTTGAGATGTTTACTAGGCATCCAAATGGGAGTTATTAAGTAAACAGATAGTATGTGAGTTTAGGGACCAAGGAAGACAAAGGAGCTAGAGAAATGAATTTGACAGCCATTGGCATAAAAGTGGTATTTAAAGGTAAAGATAAAATGAACTCATCAGAGGTGCAAGTGTAGGTAGTAAAGAAGGGAGGTCAATGCCTTGAGGCACTGCAATGTCTTGAAGCTGGGGGGTGGGGGGGGGGGAGGGGGGAGGGGAAGATCCAGCAAAGGAGATGGAGTAGTTTCTGACAACAAGGCAAGAGACATCCACAGAAAGCTAGTGCCTTGGAAGCCAAGTTAAGAAACCATTTAAAGGAGAAGAATCATGGCCAATAGTGCCAAATTATGCTCAGGGTGCAAGTAAGATGATGACAACAACCGACCTTTGTATGGGAGACCTTGTCAAGGGCAGTTCTGAAGGACCAATAGGGGTGAAACCCTTTTTGTTGTAGAGGGTTCAGGAGAGAATGGACAGAAAAGAATAAACAGTACAAGACAACTCTTTTGAAGCTCTTTTTCTGCCTTATCAGACTTTTAGATTGAAAGAGAATCCATGCATTCTTGATTAAACTGACACAAATACATACTGGAACCCAGTAATCTTAACATACCACATCTTATCGCCAAAGCATAGAACACAAAGCAGCTAGAAAATTCCACTACAGCACACGAACTTACTTCATTTTTTAACGAAAAGAACTACCAAATCTGGTAGAAGTCCTAACCTAAACGAGATGGCCACCTTCCTCTAATTTTGTTAGATGAAGCTAAATAAGGTTCCATTATTTGTCAATAACTTGTATTTCCCACGCTGTAAATTAGTGGTTGGGAAACCAGATTAGCTCAGCCTTATTTTTCTACTCCCTAGAAAAGCCATTTATCTCATGAGAACTTTAACCCCAGGGACCAATTCACCTTCCTGAGTCATCCAGGATCAGCACAGGTGCTTCTCAGATAAGGTCAGCTTACAGTTCAAGAGCCTCCACAGGCTCCCAGGAGTCTCAGGAGAGTTAATGAACAAGATGCACCAGGAGGACAGGCTTAGGACCCCAGACCTGCCCTGCTCTCACTCCCTATCCGGAAAATGATGTGAGGGGAGCAATATATGAAAAAGCAAACTTTAGCATATCATCAATAAACTCACACTTTTGGACGACCTCCAACCACTCCCGTCAGACCAGGTGCTAAAGAGAAAAAAAAATTAAAACAATTTCCTTCTTACAATATAAGGGTTTGATTGATGGTATAATATAACCTCAGTGTGGTCCACTGTAACAAAGGATTAATTTTCTAACACAGGGAGCTATTAAGCTCTTCAGAAAATGAAAGTTAAAACAATGTCCAGAATTCATAATTAAGTATCAGTAAATGGAGGAATAATTTGACAATTAAAAATTCATATGGAATAGAATCAAGTTATTATTACAACTGAAATAGCTGAAAGAGATAAGAAAGCAAACAATTTTCATCACATTAATAGAATAACATTGTACTTATTGGCTACATTTTTCTGTTTTAAATATTCAATTTATAGAATTAACTCTTTTATCAGCCAAGGGAAACCTTAAACTTTATTGCAGGAAATCCTTTTTGGTTGTGTTTTTGTTTGTTTGTGGATTTTTTATTTATAGGGACAGCTTCTCCTTGCTCCAAAAACCAAAACATAATCAGAAATGTTAGCCTTCTTAAACAGAACTTTTAAACTTGAGCTATAGAGAAGAAAAAGGTACTAACTTTTCTCTCTCTTTGTCCATATACACCACCTAGTGGATTTACAATTTAATTAGGAACAAGAATGAGAAAAGACTTATATGATCTAATAACTCAAATGATACTGTTGGCTAAAATATAGTGCCTTATAAAAATATGGCAAGGAGAGTATTATAGGAAAACAATAAGGGTTTGGCATATAAGAATATCTTGTCTGCACATTAAGTTCATCTTTGAATGTTATCTGGATATTTAGGTAGCTGACACATCTGTAAAAGGTAAGGAAGGAATTAAGAAACTATACCGTGGGAAATAATCATAAAGCAAAGTTACTCAGAAGAAAAAGGTCAACTAAACTGTCACTTATAATATAAAATTCTTGTATGCAAGCATGCAATATTTAGGTGAATTTCACATTATATTAAGAATACAACCAGCATTGAACATTTACGTATATTTCACTTTATACTATATCCTCATATATTTCAATACTATAAATTATAGGGCCTTAGAAGTCAATTCGTCTAGTTTTCTGACTTCACAGATGAGAGAACTGAAGTCCAGAGAAGTTAAGCGATTCTCTGAAAGCCCACAGTTAGGCAGTCGAGTGATCAGAACTCAGATTCCTTGAGTTTTTCCACTACCCCTTCTGCTAAAGTAAAAAGTGGTACTCAGAGCAGACACTAAGTAAAATCCATACAAATAAATATGTAATTGCATCCTTTTATGAGGCAGGCTAATAAGGGAACCTAATTTAGACTGGAAACGTTTTCTCAGTGGAAGTCACTGATGAAAGAAGAGAATAAGCAAAGGAAATAAGCATTTCAGGCAGCAGGGAAAAACAAAGGTGCATATACTTTCTCATTCTAGAGGTGGAAAAGGACATGGCATGTTACAGGCACTGAAAGCAGGGCTGCAATGTGGGGAACAAGAAAGAAGTCCCCAGCAGACTCTGTGGGGAGACAGACAAAAGCTGGCCCAAGTGGGGACATGTGGTCCTGGACTGGGTTTTCTCCTTAATGCAAGGGAGTCACAGAAGGATGCTAAACAGAGAAGCCATGTGCCCATATTTTGACTTTGTAAAGATAATTCTTTATTTTTTTAATATGATTTTATTGATTTTTTAGGTAGAGAGAGAGGGAGAGGTATAGAAAGATAGAAACATCAATGAAAAAGGAACATCATCAGCTGTCTCCTGCGCGCCCCCTACTGGGGATAGAGCCTGAAACTTGGGCATGTGCCCTGACTAGGAATCAAACCAGTGACTTGGTTCCTGGGTCCATGCTCAACCACTGAGCCACATCGGCTAGGCAAGATCACTGTTTTGTTTTTTTTTTAATATATTTTATTGATATTTTACAGAGAGGAAGGGAGAGGGATAGAGAGCTAGAAACATCGATGAGAGAGAGACATCGATCAGCTGCCTCCTGCACACCTCCCACTGGGGATGTGCCCGCAACCAAGGTACATGCCCTTGACCGGAATCGAACCCAGGACCCCTCAGTCCGCAGGCCGATGCTCTATCCACTGAGCCAAACCTGTTTTGGCAAGATCACTCTTAAAAACAATGTTTTTCCCCTCTTCAATGTATAAACTAAATATTAAGTTCAATGAAAGGGTAAATACATTATCATCTTCCTCTCACAGCTGTCCTATAACCACCCAGCTTTCTGTCCCAGAACCAAACATACTTTTCTTTACTTCTTAACAAAAATTGTAGCATACATGTTGTTTTGCATTTTGTTTTAGTCTCTTAACTACCTTGGAGCATTTTTCATATCAGCTCACAAAAGCTGCATAATGTTCAATTGTACAGATATGCCATTGTTTAATTTAAATCATGTTTCACTATTTTTTGTTGTTGTTGTTAGTCCTCACCCGATAATATTTTTCCATTGATTTCTAGAAAGAGTAGAAGGGAGAGGGAGAGACAGAGAGAAACACATCAATTGGTTGCCTCCCACACGCACCCCGACCAGGGCTGGGGAACCTGCAACCAAGGTACGTAGCCTTGACTGGAAGTGAACCCTGGACCCTCCTGTCCATGGGCTGAAGCTCTATCCACTGAGGAAAACCAGCTAGGGCTTAACTGTTTTGGGTTTTTTAAATTAACTTTAGAGAGAGAGGAAAGGAGAGGATAGAGAGATAGAAACATCAATGAGCGAGAGACATCAATTGACTGCCTTCTGCACATCCCCTACTGGGGATCAAGCCCACAACCTGGGCATGTGCCCTGACCAGGAATCAAACCAGGGACCTCTTGGTCCCTTGGTTGATGCTCAACTACTGAGCCACACTGGCCAGGCTAAATCATGTTTATTTTAAATCATATATATAATTTTGCCCTTCTGTAAGATATCTGAAGGATGAATTCCCTGAAATAGACAGGTGGATCATAAAGGCTCTACATAATTTTAATCTTTGATAGATATTGCCAAATTGCTCCCCAAACTGAGTGAATTAATTTATATGCCCACCAGTAATGTATGGGTGCCTATACTCCTACAGCCCTTACAAAAGCACTATATTATTCAAATTTTTGAAATTTGACAGTCGGATAGATGGAAAATGGCATTTCATTGTAGTTTGCCTTTCTCTTATGATGAGAACAGCTCACATTCATTGCATGTGAAGAATGACTTGAAGGGGGCAAGAGTGAAGTCAGGGAGACCAGTGAGAAGCTAATGCAGTAAGCCATGTCAGAAATGGTTGGGGGTATGGCAGTGGAGGTGGCAAGAGGGAAGAGATGCACACCATATGTTGCACAGAATCTTGGCCACACACTGGGTGTGGAGAAAGAGAGAGAGGAGAGTGTCAGGGTGATTTCCGGGTTTTTGAATGATGGTTTATAGAACCAAAGGACTTGAAACAACTTAAATGTCCATCGCAGGGAATTTTCACATCTATAGGACAGAATATAATGTGGCTGTTAAAAGGAATTGAGGAAATTAAAAGGAATGAAACTATAATCTATTAGGTTAAAAAAACAAGGTTTAGAATAATATGACTTGCATGCTATCTGTGCATAAAATGGAGATGTTGTATATAATACTACTGTTTGTGTTGGGGGGAAAAAGTTGTATATAAATGCCTGTCTATGCATAGAGCATAGAAGGATTTATAAAAAGTATTGACTCTTGAGAATGAATTGGGGACTGGGAGTTGAAGTGAGAAGCTGACTTAATTCTCATTTGATTTTGTTGCAGTGTCTGAATTCTGTACCATGTGCATGTACTATTTTTTTAAAAATTAAAAAATAGCCAAGCCAGTGTTGCTCAGTGGTTGAGCACTGACCTGTGAACTAGCCAATAGGAGGTCGCCATTCGATTTCCAGTCAGGGCATATGCCTGGGTTGTGGGCTCAATCCCCAGTGTGGGACATGCAGGAGGCAGGCGATCAATGATTCTCTCTCATCATTGATGTTTCTATCTCTCTCTCCCTCTCCCTTCCTCTCTGAAATCAATAAAAAATATTTAAGTAAAAATAAAAAAAAACAGAAATAAAATCATTAATCTCAATCTATGCCAACCATGCCGACTGCAGGAGACTGGCACAGCCTTTTCTCTGCTCCCCAGATCTACACTCACACGCAGATGACATATCCCCACTCAACCTCCACGTTTCTGAATTAATTCTTCACTAATTGATGCCAATGCCTTTTAGAAATGCTGCAAGCCTCATGGGAAAGCTTCTGCCTGAACTCTGTGTGGCCGATAATCTTAATCTGTTCTGTTTAATAACAAACTTCATCACTGTGACTTTTGTTTATTAATCTTGCTTCCTATTCTTTTCACTTGGGTCATCCCAAGTTTTTCTTGCCCACAGAGAGCTGCACAGAAACTCCAATAGCTCTACTCCTCTGCCCACAAGAGCAGGCACACAAGCCAAGCTTGCCTGAAAGAGCCCTTCTTGGGACCTTCAAAACAGGGTCTGGTTTAGCCCTTCCGAGTGATACATGTTTAGGATAAGCAGTAGCTTGAATGAGATTTAAAAAATAAAGTCAAGAGAATTTTCAGGAGTAGAGGCTTGACAGTAGATATGCCCTTTTGATTCCCATGAGACCAGAGCATAGAAATGACCTGTCCATGACCTACTTTGATTTCTGAGAGTTCCCTCTGCCCTAACATGTTCTGTTACAGAAAAGGAAGTGGCAAAACAAAATTTTAGTGATGGATTTTCTACGTGCTATTACTATTGACACAAAGTTAATTTGGAGCGGTATCTGTCATATCACCAAACTACAAGGATCTGAGCCGTAGGTTTGTGCACAACATGGTAATATGCATTCACAGTATTAACCTCCGATCTTGGTTCTGTTGAGTTCAACTACATGTCTTTAATTATTCTATTTCTTCTAAAGTCAGAGGATAAAACCAAGATGTAGCAAACTGTTAAACCAAGGACCTTTCTTAAAGCGTTTTCCAACACACTTATGAGATTGGTCATAATATTTATATATACTCAAGCACTTTGAAATCTCAAGCTGCTTTAACCAGCTGTCATTTTGGTGTCAAACTCCGGTCATTTTAATGTGAAACAAAGGTCAAGAGAGGGTTTTTCTTATTCTTTTCCTATTAGAGAAATATTTTATAGTTATTGAATTCTGCTTAAATTCCTAGCAGTAAGTCCCCATTGCATACTCCTGCTATCTGGGCCACATGAGATTTCATGATTGTTTACAAATAAAAGACATAGAAATAAAGCAAAGTAAAAGTGTCAAATTAATATTTACAGTATTATCAACCACCAAAAATATACACGAGCCAGTTATGGTCTATGCAAACTTGGCACTGATTATTAAGAAACATATATATCTAAAACTGATATCCAGTATGTACACAATGCCAATTTAGTTCTTTCTCTGTATGTAAAATAAGATAGCATAGTTGTTTTTTCATTGCTCATTCTAGAAATTACACTGTATTTTTAAAAATATTTTTTTTCTTGTTGATAGATATATCCCATTCCCCCTACCCTTCCCCCCCCTTCCATGCAACTCCTACCCCTTCACTACCTTATTGCCAATGTCCATGGGCCATGCATATAAGTATATAAGTTCTTTGGTTTATCTCTTCTCATCCCCCAACCTCACATTGAGGTATGTCAGTCTGTTACACTGTAAAGATCATTCAAAATTTTGCTAAATTGTTGGCCTTTAAAAAAGACCTTACTTATTTCTAAAGCTTATTCTCTCAGTTTGTTATTTAACCCTAAAATAATATCTATCTATCTATATATTTATTCAACATCCATTTCTGCTTTTTTTCTAGAATCTTGACTCTCACCTTAAGAAAAATTTGCTAATTCGTATCAGGATAATGCATTGTACAAGATTATTTTATTATAAGAATTAGCCATCATATTAAAGAGTAAGACCTTAAGATTATGCATTCAAATAATGACAAAGGAGAAAAAGTATTTCAAGGTACCCATTTGGTTCCCTTTAAGTGAGGTTTAGCCCTTCCGAGTGATACATTCACCCAGTTCTACTTTGCTGTCCTTTGCACCTAGTTCATTCATGCCTTCATTGAACATAAATGTATTGAGCATCCCCTATGAGCCAGGCACGATTCTTGGTACTGGAGAGTTGGTAGTAAATGGTAACAATCACTCGCCCTCCTTGGAGAGCTTACATGTTAGATGGGAGATACAGACAGTAAAGACATGACCAAGAAATAACATAATTGCAGCCAGTGGTTGATAAAAATAAGGAGGGTAACAGATTAGAGAGTGACTCGGAGAGGTGCTGCTTCAGGTGTGGTGACAGGCCTCTCTTTATCTTTACTCAACTCCATATTCAAGCATAGCATTTTCATACGTAAGACCTATTTATTCACGCAAACTACTTTTCTCATGATAAAAGCAATGATATCCCTCAACTTGCTGCATCTAGATTCAGCCCCAGCCACTTGACTGAAAGTGTTTTTGCCAAGGTCATCAGTAGCATCCTTAGTGATCACTTTGTAAGCTATGTAAATGTTTATCTAATGACTATGTTGTAAACCTGAAATTAATATAATATTGTATATCAACTGTAATTCAAATTTTTTAAAAGTAGGTCATATAGTGATAGGTGCCCTCAAGAAAAATAAAGCAGGGAAAGGTGACAGGACATTTAGGCAATCTTAAATAGGGTGGTCAGGTTGTCCTTCTGGGCCTTCAAAACAGTCTGGGAATGAGGAGCTCTTTTCCTCTCTGATCTCAGAGTGGTTTGGATGTGAGCCTTGGAGCTGTCAGAGGCTGTTGCTTCAGCTTCGTAGAGAAGGTGGTCTTTATAGCCAAGAAAGCAAGGAGTATAAAGTGCTCGTTGTCTATTGCAATAGAAATTTGAAGAAAGAGTTCGTCAGAATATGCACAAACCACTTACTGGTACATCTATATGGATTGCCCACGAGAAAAAAGGCACAAGATACACTTAAGAGCTTTGACATGACGTATAAGTATAAAATCTAATTAAACACAATCTGATTCAATCATTCTAAATTAATCATCAGAGAGAGAGGCCAACAAGACTAAAACAACTTAAAAATAAGACCCTTATGTAACAGTGTTACAAGTAAATTCAGAAATAACAATGAGACATTATTGAAATATCCAGATTACTGCCAGGATTTACTGCAATTAGTTTTCTCTACTTAATATGCATGTGCTTCAGATTATAAAACCAGGAAGTTCATTTGTATGATGAACCAAAAGACCATCACATTGATTAGCTGGAACTTTTCACCCATTTCCCACAATCTAATTGCCAATACAATAGAACCTAATATTCAAAATGCTATCTGCATTCCACATAAATTTTAAGATGAGCCACCTAGTCTTTGATTCAAGGAGAAAATGGTAGATTTTCTCCCTGTTATACAAGTTATGTTCATAAAGTATAAAATCAAAGTATAAAATCATATTGATTGCTAAAGACAAAATATATTTCAGTATAATAATGTACTCTCCACAGTATATTATATACCAACACAGTCAACATCTGAGAAAAAAAGGGAAGGCCAAAAATTCAAGAAAAAATATTAATGTTATATTTTACCAATGATCTTTCAAGCCAAATATGATTTGGTCTGGGAATATAATTTGGGGAAAAATGCCTGGCAAAACTGTTAAACCACTGCATCCCTTCAAGTTCCAATTCAACTGCTTTTAGATTTCAAATCTTTCCCTGAAAGAATTATATTGTTTGTTATGGTTAAATCTTCATATGCCTCTATTTGCTTTATCTCTATAATAAAATTTTAAACTCCCTGTTTGCAGTTGCTCAATCTATATGGTGTTTGTATCATCTACTAAATCCTCCACAACATTGAGATTCGCAAAATGAAAGCCTGAAAACAAATGAACCCCACATCTTAGAATCTGTATTGGTCACAGACTGGAGTGGCTGACTGCTCAAACCAATTCTCTTGCGGCCACACCTATGGGACCCCTTCTCTGGTTAAAGACTCTACTGCAAGCATGTCAAACTCGCCAGCCAACAGTTTAACATGCTTGCTCCACGCCTCTGCCCACAAGAGCAAGCACACAAACCAAGCTTGCCTGAAAGAGTCCTTCTTGGGACCTTCAAAACTGAGTCTGGGAAAGAACTCTTTTCCTCTATGATCTCAGATATGAGCTTTGGAGTGGTCAGGGGCTGCTGCTCTAGCTTCATGGAGAAGCTGGTCTTTATACAAAGCAGAGAGGGGAGACAGTGAGAGGCCAGCTGAGACAGACAGACACTGCTAATGCCAGCTTCAGCCCTGTTCTTCCCACAATTAAGTGCTGAGTCAATAAATCCCATTGACTTACTTTCACTAGTTATTGTAAGGATTCCATCACTGGAAGCCAAAATTGTAACTAGTGCAGATGCAGATTTGCATTACTGTAAAGACTCTTGGAATCCATGAGGTCCCAAATCCTCATGTTAGGTATTAGGAAAATGGATTAGTTAGAGAGGGGTAAGCACCTTGCCTAAAGTCTCACAATGAAATTGTAAGGAAGCAGGGAACTGTGGCCAATCCTGCAGGTTGGCTCACCCTCACTCATTCTAACTCCAACATTTCCCAGTCTTCTTGTAGCTAGGGTGCTGGCATGTGGCCTAAGTTCCTGGGAAGCATAGGCATCTAACCAGGACTTGGGTGAGAAATGACCAATGAGAGGTGGGCATTGCATGCAGGGAGTTGGTATCTGCTGGGGAACAGGGTGGTAGAGCCCTGTGTTCTTCTGAGACAACTAAGGTGGACTCTGACACACAGTACACTACCTGCCTGATACAGCAGAATCAATCTGTGTGTGTGTGTGTGTGTGTGTGTGTCTGTGTTGATGGAGTAGTATTCAAACTGGTTCAATGGTTCTCCTAAGATTCTGGAAGACAATAACTTTCAATAAATCTCTTTCTATTTAAACTAACTTGAGTTCTGTTTGAGATCTAGAACCTTGACCTATATAGAATTTGACACCTGGAAATGGGGTGCTGCAATCTGCAATGTGGGATTGAATTACTGGGGAAGTAGGGCTTGGAGCAGCAAAGGCACAGATACTGACTGAAAGCAGAAAGCTGGCAACTCATTATGCAGGATGTAAAATTGTGTCAAGCTGCTTCACGCTGTGCCTGTGTGCTGTGATTGTTCCATTAGAAGAAACCGTAACAAAAAATTTGTCCTAGAATGAGGATATTTAATAGTACCCAGAATCCCTAAACTCCTTCCCAAATTCAGTATCACTTAGAAACTGTTTTTCAGCTGCATCACAAACTAAAAAAATAGTGAAACACATTATGGATTTTATTTCTCTCAAACCTGAAGATTAATGGAAACTATAGAGGGAGTATCAGTCTATGCAGTTCATATGTTCAAAATGGCAATTCCAAATCATCAATAAAAAAGTAAAGTGATGAGCAATAGGCAGTCTGAGAAGAGACAGGGCTAGATTTTATATATATATATATATATATATATATATATATATATATATATATATACATACACATATATATATATATGTATATATATATACTGTACAAATATTTCATTGAGATCACTTTGCATTTTGCTCATGTGTGTTACTTTGCAGCTTAAATATGTTCACATTTTTGTCCCAATCCTTCTTCTTCGCCTCCCTCCTTCCTTTTCTTCCTTTCTGTCTGTCTCTGTCTCTCTCCCTCTCCCAATCCCCTTTCTTGAGGAGCATTTATCTCACTCTTTTTAAAATAATTCTAACAAGTGTAAGGTGACAACTTACTGTGGTTTGATTTGCATTTTCCTCGTGATGAGTGATATTCAGCAATTTTTTCATGTACTTGTTGGCCATTTGTATGTCTTCTTTGGAAAAAATGTCTATTCCTCAGCCTATTTTTAAATTGGATTGTTTGGGTTTTTTGCTGTTTATTGTATAAGTTCCTTAACCCTTTATCAGACATATGGTTTGCAAATATTTCCCATTTCATAGGCTGCCTTCTTGTTTTATAGGTTGTTTTTTTATTTTCTGTGCAGAAGTATTTTTGTTTAAGGTAGTCGCACTTGTTCACTTTTGCTTTGTATTAGTTTTAAAATGTAAGTCTTGCATTGCCAATATTCAATTCCCCCCTCCATTTCTCATCGTGGGTAGAGGAAAAAGAAGGTAGTGGAAAAGGAACAGAACTCTTCCCCACGACACTAACATTACTAGAAAATCTTACTTCTCTTCTTAGGAGCCAAAGGAGGGCATCTGCCTTCTCTCATTTTACCTACTTCCCTCCCTAAGCCACATTTCTCCATATGTGCAATGTGGGAATTCATGGCCTTTCAAAGTTATATCCCCACGATAGGGTAAGTTCACTGGATTAGCAAATCTAAAGCCTTGAGAGGCCCTGTCCTGCGAAGGTGGCAGGTCAGTTTCAGCTGTGAGGGAAAAGCCAGGGCACCGAAGGAAAGGGTCCTGTGTGTCGGGGCCGGGGGTGGAGTGGCACAGGGCAGCACGGGACCTGTTCAGAGGGCACCAGAGGAGTCCATGCTGGGGAAAAAGGATCCTAACGTAGGGAAACTGGAACCCAGGTTGGGGTGGTAACATGGGCACAGCAAACCTATAATAAACTTTACCAGGTTGCTTTGTCTGGGATCATCACCTAAATCCACTATTACGCGTACTCAGAGGTCTAATTAATGAATATTATAATTGATGATGGTGATTAGAAAGTAAGGGATAGTCAGAACTGCAACTATAAACATATATATGCTTACCCATCCCAGTCCCTGCTGGTGCAATTTCTCTTGAAAAAATTTCCAGTGCCTTCTTCTCTTTATGATGTACCGAAAGCCAAAGAACTACTTCTCGAGGACCCTGTTGACAAAGAGTAGAAACGAACAATTGCAGAGGTCAAAATAAGGCACAATCTGTATTTGCACACCATAAGAGAAGATTTTTTTCTGGGTTATATAAATATTTCTGGTATGCATGTTTACTATAAGAAGTTTATTATTATAAGTTTTCCTGATTATGTCACACAGGTTCACAAAATAAACATCTTATTAAAAATAGATGATAAAACTCTTAGTCCCCTATATATTAATAATAATTATTTTATCTTAGGAATTTAACTTGACACATGGTAAAGATAGGTTGGAAAAATGTATTTGTAAAATGCCTTTGTTGTTCTTTCCATTTATCCTTTCTTTTATTTAATTGATGCTCATTACATTTTTTCTTAAAAGGGTGATAGTTTCTTAGTTGTTTTTTTAATCCTCACCTGAGGATATGTTTTTATTGATTTTAAAGAGAAAGAGAGAGAGAAACATTGATTCAAGAGAGAAACGTGTATCAGTTGCCTCTCATACGTACCCCAACTGGGGATCAAACCCACAACCTGGATACGTGCCCTGAGTAGGAATCAAACCTGTGACCTTTCGGTGCATGGGATGATGCTCCAGCCAACCGAGCCTCACTGGCCAGGGCAATGCCCATTCCTTTTTCACGTGACGGATGATTTTAAATTTTATGTGTAAAATTGCCATAGCTCCTGAAGAATATTTGCATCGAAGAGGACCTATAATCTTTGGGTGGTTCATAGCATTAATCTACTACCCTACTTGGAAACAGAGTTAACTATACAAGTATATAAATAAAAATGTCATTTAAAAAATTTTAAGAATTCAGCAATCACCTTCTTTGAAATGTGTGGTCATTTGGAAATTCACTGGAAAGAGTGAAATTCTAAGGTCTAGTTCTGCCTTTTATTCTGAAGATCTGCTTGTGCTTAATTATCAATTCATGTCTCTATAACTTTATTTTCCTTTCCAGTAAAGTGCAGATCCTATCAGCTTTCTAACTACTTCATAGAGTCAGCAATATAAAAAATGTGGCATTAGATGTGAAACACTTCTTCAAGTACAAATATGAGCTATAATTATGTTAGTAAGACCAATAATTACATTCTACTTTTCCCATTATATGTACTGTCAATCTCTCCCTCTAAAACCAAATTAATGAATCTGACTATTTAATTATGTGACTATGGTAAATAGAGGTTCATGGGCACATTATGAAAAATAGACATTATGTACTGTTTTCAAGCAAGCTTTAATGAAGAGTCCCTTTCAAACAACAGACTAAAAGTTGGCTTTCATAATAACCTTTCATTTTATGTTCTACATTCACTCAATCTAATTCAGTCAATTAAATATGGCAATTAAAAAATTTGGCAATTAAATCACCTAGCAACTAATAGAGTACACATTTCTGCGTACAGTGAAATATCTACACTTTGACACCTGGTTCTTGTTTCTGAGTTTTATCAAGCATCTAAAATGTCTCATATAATTCTAAATAGCCCCTAAGTTTATATCCTGACCTTACCACACACTAGTCTACAAAATAAAACACAGGAGTTCTTGGCATTTGGGGGGTTTTATACAACAAAATGAAAAACAGGCTGCAAAAATTATGCAACCAACAATTCTTTCTCCAAAATAAAATATTTATGCAACATTTTGTTGAGCTCACCGTTTTATATAGAAGAGAAAATTCCTAAGCAGGAAAGAGTCTTAATAAAGATCTGACACAGATACTTGAATTATTTAATATACTATATATAAGAATATTATTTTTCTTTTCTAAAATATAATGAATTATCTTGTTATATTTACTCAAGCCTTAATAATTCAGTTACAAAGGGTTTAGATCTTTTTAATCAACTCTACACTGAAAAGAAACTCTTGCTCCTAGGGTTAAAAGTGCAGATGCTAGGAGACTGTAGAAGGTCAAAATGGGGTCCTGTTCCTCCTCTTTAGTACTCTAATAACAGGCAAATTACTCAACCTCTCTGTGCCTGAGTTTCCGCATTTTATAAAATGGAAATATCAACACGTACCCAAAAGGGTTGTTGTGATAGCTAAGTGACCACAATAAAGAATTTAGAACAGTGCCTGGCACATATTAACCTTTCAATTGGTGTTGTGATTGTTACTGTTGTTTCCCATACATTTTTCCATCTTTGATTAACACCTAAGTGAAAGCAATAACAATTGGCCAAAAAAATATCTACAAATAATCCAGAATAATAAAATGGCCAAACCTTTGTGATTATGACTGTTCAGGCTGAAAAGTCCTAAAAATTATTCAAAATGGTTAAAGATGTAAGTAGAAAGTTATATAGGACACACCCATAATAATGTTGTTAGAATTAAATATATGATAGAGAAAAAAACTATGTGGATAAAGTCAAATTATCCATAATTTAATGAGACATTGATAAGAATTCATATTTAAAAAATAATCTCAAAATGCCTTGAAGTAGATTAATGAAATTGATTTTTAATGGTGGTCACAATAGATTTGACATACTTTATATATTGATTTTTTAAATGTAAGCCAAAAAACAATTCTGAATCTCTTATACCTTTTCTAGTGAATTTCCTGTAAGAATGAAAGAAATGTTATTTCTGGTTGTTGTTTTTTTAATATATTTTATTGATTTTTTTACAGAGAGGAAAGGAGAGGGATAGAGAGTTAGAAACATCGATGAGACAGAAACATTGATTCAGCTGTCTCTTGCACACTCCCTACTGGGGATGTGCCTGCAACCAAGGTACATGCCCTTGACCGGAATCAAACCTGGGACCCTTGAGTCCACAGGCTGATGCTGCTCTATCCACTGAGCCAAACCGGTTAGGGCTGTTATTTCTGTTTTTGCTGCTAAAGACCAACATATGTTTTGAGAACTCATCAGAAGTTAAAAATTTAAATTTCATAGCTCTCTAAACACTTTTGAAGAAAACCATATATGTGACATCCAAAAGCCTAAACATAACTCAAATATTAAAAATAGGATAAGAAAGAAAGGGGATGGAATTAGGGTGAGTTTTGCAGTAGGCAAATAGAAAATTCAAATTGAATAACCAGCTTGTTGTATAACATAGATTTAAAAAATAGATACTATAAAATTGAAGTAACCCAAAATTCATAACCCATTAAACCTTAGGTCAGTCTTTACAATAAATACTTTGATCTGTAAGTGATTAAGAATATTCCAAACCATTCACTTATATTGGAACTTAAAAAATATGGGCTGTTCTAGCAAGACACCCATGAAAAACACACATGGTGTCAAAACAAGCCAAAGGAAAATCGTTTGGGCAAAAAAATAAAAAAGGATCCCAAGTCAAATTTATAGAAAAGATTCCTTTATTAACTTTTGGTCGAGAATATGTTTGTATAGTTTCAGAAAACAACTCCAAGACGATGTGGATTCCTGCAACAGAGAGGAATTGCTCCAGCCATGAAGACAGAAGAGAAACAGTCCAGAGATGGAAGACGCTGACGATGCCTTGCCATACTAGCAGTCAGCAGCTGTGCGTCGCTGCAGGTTGCCCAGGACCAAACCAGAGAGGGTCGGACCTGCATTACCACCATTTGTCCACCATCCAGAACTGAAATATCATTGCTGACATGTACACATAAGGAACAGTTTGACATTGAAATTGGGACTCAAAAGAACTGTTGGCCCAGAAAGAAACTCACTACAGACTGATCCATTTGCCTCTCAGCATAACCATTATTGCTTGTCCCATTTTTGGTTCTTATAAGTGTATTTCTAGTATCACATGATCTCACTCATCTAGGGGAAATAATGAACAACATAAACTGATGAACAAAAACAGATCTGGAGACAGGGAAGCATTGATCAGATTGTCAAACCTCAGGGAAGGTAGGGGAGGGTGGGGGTAAGGGGGAGAAATCAACCAAAGGACTTGTATGCATGCATATAAGCCTAACCAGTGGTCACGGACAACAGGGGAGTGGGGGCATGCGTGGGGAAGGGTTCGGGAGGGGAATGGGGGGATAAGCAAAAATATGTGATACCTTAATCAATAAAGAAATTAAAAAATATATATGGGCTGTTCTACTTACTCCATTTAAATTTGCTTTAGCTTGTGCTCCATATGTTTCTTCAGATCCTAAAATTTGTACGTGAACTTCACTATAATCTTCTAAGCCAGCTTTTTCAAACATAAGACGAGTTCTGCAGCGAAGTATATGTGACAAAAAAAATCATGAATTTATGGTACATCAACGCCAACATTCCTTTAGTTTTGGTTCTTGATAAAGATCACCCATTTTGGATGTTCAACAATTACAGTTGAAGGACTGGGGCAATTTAGGGCATTTGGGGTATCAAGTCATTCCTGAATATTAGCTTTAGCTTCAAATCACAACATTTGGTATGTTATAGCCTCAATGTCCTAATTTTCTCAACAGTCTAAAATTGAAGAGTTTTCTCTTTGACCCAATAATTACAGGTGCAAGTACTTTTTAGGTTTCTGAGGGATTAGAGTTCAGTTGCTTAAAGTTTTATTATTAATCTGTTGTATTACATATGGTCAAAGGCTGTGATCTGCAAAATTTCTACTTTCTGAAATGGATTAAGGTAGCCTTGAGGATGCTTGGAAACAAGGTGCATACTTGTCTGTTGGGGGCAAATGTTCTATCTGTAGCTATTAATTCAATACTATTATATTATTCTAATACTCTATGTTCTTTCTAAATTAATTTGATAAATACTAAGATCTGTTAAAGTCTTCCACAGCAATTGTATTTCTCTCCATTTTTCTTAATGTATCTAGCAGTTCTGACCTAAATGTCTCAATACCATGTTATTTAGCACATCTACATGAACTTTATTGTGTATGATACATTTTATGGCATTTAAATTTTACTTTACTATCTCTATCAACTCCCTTTATTTTTTCTTTCTCATTCTCCTCCTCTTCCTTTTTTACCTCCTCGCCCTTTTTCTTGTTTCTTGCCTATTCTGATATTTTTTACTTTTTTCAATTGTTTTATTTCAATGTGTATTATAACACTTACTTGAATATTGATTTTAATGGATTCTAAGAGACTACCGTTTAAAAAAACATTTTTATTGATTTCAGAGAGAGGAAGAAGAAATAGAAACATCAATGATGAGAGAAAATCACTGATCAGCTGCCACCTGAACACTCCCTACTGGGGATGGAGCCTGCAACCTGGGCATGTGCCCTGGCTGGGAATGAAACCATGACTTTCTGGTTCATAGGCTGACGCTCAACCACTGAGCTACACCATACACCAGCTGGGCTAAGAGACTATCTTTTGATTGAGCAATTTATAACATTTATGTTCACTTACAGAACTACGATTTTGACTTGACTTTTGACAACTTATTTTATGCTTTCTTTGTTTTAATGTTTGCTTTAAGACTTTTGGAATAGTCATTCATTCAGCAATATTTACTGAATAATGTGTCAGATATTGTGATATGTAACTATGTTTTCATTGCTTTTATTTTATTTAAGTACCTAAAAAGGTACTTATCTTTTAGGTTTATCTGTTTAAATATCGCTTAGTAAAGCCTTCCTTACCTGCTAAATTTAAATTATGTTCTCCTATTATTCTTTTTCATAACACTCTTTACTATTTATTCAAAGTACTTTTCAAATCTTTATTTGTCGATTATTGGTTTAATGTTTATCCACATACTAAACTCCATGAGGATAGCCACCCTGTCTGCTCACAACTATATAGTCAGGGTCCAGAAGTGATTGGCATGCAGTAAGTGATTCAAATGTTAGTTGAAAGAGAGAATTCATTCATTCATTCACTGACAATGCAGGGAATTGAAAATTCAAATTGTAGTTGTCTTTAACTTAAAAACACTTGGATTCTATATCAAATGATGGGATCATGGGCTATTTTCATTCATTTTCCTGTTTATATATTTTTTCACCTTAAAATGTTTTATGATCATCACTGTTGATAAAGAATTGAAATAAGGTGATATGAGTTTCTTCTAATTAAAAACGAAATTAGCACTAATTTGCCTTTTTATATCTGTCACCAATACTTATTTTTATTAATGGGGGTTTGAATCTTTAACCCAGATTCTCTTGATTAACTCAATAACATGCTTTAAACACATAGCATAGTAGGGAGCTTTACTCCTGGGACAGGATGTGAATTATTTGATTCAGGCATTAGAAAATTTATAAAAGTTGTTAAATTTGGTTACAGAAAAATCATAAAATTTCTTTATATGGATTTTTTTTTAAGGAAAGAGAACTCTCTGAGACAAATGAAGTTATTTCCTGACACCAAACACTTGTAGGTACCATATGACCTGTGAAAGGGTCAATTGTTTCTGACTCTATTGCCTGTGTGCACTACGTTAACTTTCTAAACATAATCTTTAGGTTAAGACCAAAAAAAAGTATATGTTTTCTAGTAGAATTTAGCATCCATAAAACTTTTCTAATACCTGTTTCTAGGTATCTGTGCATACTAAACTGTAAAATTGTTGGTGCAGGGCTCATTTGTACCTGTTGCTTACTGTATATGTGCTGAATGAACATATAAATACTTCCAGGGGAAATGTTAAGTGACCATAATATGATTTTAATGATTCCTGTTAAATAACTTGGTCACTGCCATGCTTTAAATTTAGTTAGAAAACACATCTTTTTGTTTCATGTACAAACCTTTTCAAAATACTCTCAGCTGTTCTCCTTCCCTTTTCAGTTGCTTTTGGCCCTCCCATTGGGCAGACAGCAGTTGCTCTGAAACCATCGTGATAAGAAGCGCTTACCTGATGACATAAGGTTACAACTATAAGCAATGGTATCATCTATGTCAACAATAATATGCCCTAGAATGGACCATATAATTACTGATCAGAAATTATCTTTTCAGTTCCAACTACATTTAAAACTGCATTTTCTTAAATGAAATAATGACTTTCATAGAGGTAAAGTGGAAGCTTTAAAAATTAATGGTGGAGCCCGGCCAGTGTGGCTCAGTGGTTGAGCATTGACCTATGAACCAGGAGGTCACAGTTTGATTCCTGGTCAGGGCACATGCCCGGGTTGCAGGCTCAATCCCCAGTGTGGGGCATGCAGGAGGCAGCCAATCAATGATTCTCTCTCATCATTGATGTTTCTATTTCTCGCTTCCTCTCTCTTCCTCCTTAAAATCAATAAAAAAATATGTTAAAAAAATAAAAATAAATGGTGGGAGGTAAGGTTATAACAAAAATGTAATTTCACTGTAACAAGTTAGAAAAATATATAAAAACTGTTTTAATCAGAATTGTGGCTTTATTTTTAATGGAGATATGGCAGAGTTTCAAGAAACTCAAAGCTCTAACTGCAAACATTAGCATAGATCTTTTAAGTACTGGTTAAAATTATGGAAGAAATTGGCCCAACTGTGAAGGCACATCCTGATTACCAAATGACAAAAACTAAAGAACAACTCAAGAGAAAATTGAGACTTAAAGTTCATTATAAGAAATACTTTCTTTAAAAACTACTTTTGAGTCAACACTGAATTCAGTAAGTTATTTAAACATTTTACTAACTAAATTAACTAAATAATTAATTACAACTATATTTGACCTTGATTTCTGAATTTAGAAAAATATTTTTTGTGGTTTTAATTGTGCTATTTAAGCTTCCAATCAAACTTTTTCTTCTACTTGGGATGAGAATTTGGAAATACTCCACTGGAATCAATCTAAATGTCCAACAAGGATATAATGATTAAGTAAACCATGATATATGCCAATAATGGAATGCTATGGAGCACTTTTGAAATAATGTTGAAAGTATTTAATCATGAAGAAATACTTCTAATGTTAAATTAATATAGTTGAAATATCTAAATATGTTTATATTTGTATGTGACTGCCACTCATTTTTGTTTATTCTAGTTTGTCTCTTGCAATCAAAAAGTCCTAACTAGAATATTTGTAGATTATAAATAACAAATCCATTTTTAAAAACTTCGTTTGTTTTTTTAGAAAATGGATGCTTTACTTTTAGAAAGAGCATCACTTCATAGCCTTCAGACCCCTTGTTAAAGCAACAGCCTAAAAAAAAAGCACATTGGCCTAAATTTTGTTTTCTGCCATGAACATATCACATCTAAAATAGTAACATTATTTTTAATATCGTACAGATATATGTTCTCTGTATTAATACTTCAAAACGTATCCTCTGGTCCTTCTTTATGGTGCTTTGTAATTGTGGTACTATCATACACACCTGTAGTTTCATATAAATAATGATTACCCTAAATTTAAGGAATTGCCATAGTATAAGTTCTGGAATTTAAATATACCAATTAATCTTACCAATATCAAGAAATCAAAGATGGTCTGTGGGCTTGTCCTCCCCTCCCCATATTTCTGCCTACTTTCTACAGGAAATTAATACTTTATACCTAATTAAATCCCCTATCTATTGCACAGAGGGAAATTAATGTGCCTCCTCCCTGAATTCAAAGCAGGTAACAAAATCACACAAAAGAAAAGACCTTATAAAAGGAAGAAGGAAGTGACCCCTTTGCTCCTTGAACCCGCACTGCTCCACCTTCAACACCTAAACATTAAAGAGAAAATCAGGATCACTTATTTTAGTACAAAATCTATTCATTACTTTTAATACACAGCTGTGTTTTTTAAATTAACTCAAAAATTAAAGAATGGAGAATATTAGAAATTCCCCTAAAACAAGACATGAAACTTATTTTAACTTGCTACCTATTTAAATTACATCATTGACAAGATCACAACTGGCCTTTTAAGCTTCTGAACACATCCTTGGGAAATGAAAAGATCTTTATTAGCCTCATCAATAAAATTGTCATTACTCAGTGAAGTGTCAGAGAAGTTGGGCTAATTACAGCTTAACACAGTTCACATTCTCATCTCATAAATGCAGCTGTGTGCCACTTTACATGTCTATATCCATACCATCATCTCTCTGAACAAAGTAACATCTAAAACACTACTCAGGATGAGTAAAATCATGGTATGAAAATAAAGTGGGTGTTAATAAAAATTGATTCTAAGCAAGAAGATGTATATCAGTAGATAAATAATATACATGCCTGCATTATTTGGAAAATGTGGTAAGATGTATCATAATTTTGCAGACAATAGGTAATTTTCAAGAGAAGCAAAAATCTTAGTCACTATCTTCCTATCACTGAAAGCATTCTGAGAGTTTTTAAATCTAACTTATTTAACAATATTTGTGAAATCAATAATAAAGAAAACTTTACATTCTCAAAACAAGGATTATTATAGCTTTGTCACACTTTTAGCTTTAGTATCTATTTGATCAAACCAACATTTTTGTTTCTGGGAGCACAAAATTGTTGAAGGAGCAAGGATTTGAAAATCTGGGAGACCTAGATTTAAATCCCAGTTTAGCTGTGTGTTCTCAGGCAAATTACTCAACCTCTCCGCCTCCCTTTCCTCTTCTGTAAAATGAACATACAAACTACTTCAGAAGAGAGCTGTAGATTAAATACTTATAAGGAGCCTATCTCACACCATGGCAGTATAGTATAACAGTGTTGCTCAATTAATTTTCCTCTTCCTTCAAGTGACCGTTCAGAAACCCCATGCATTTTGAACTGAATTCCTAGCTGCAAACTATTCAAAGTGAAAAACATATCTGACTCATATGCTACAACCTGAAATGAACCTTAAAAGGCCTAGTATCTCAATGATTTGAAACAATATTATTGCAATAGGTTCAATAAAGCTCTTAGAATTTCTTACATTTTATGACCCAGGATAGCTTTGTCTTTAAATGCATTTACAAGTATCGGTTTAAAATCAAGAAGCCAAACAAAAATATATAACCCAAACCTCTTAATTCAGGCATGTAATATAACTAAACAGCCTACAGTACCATAAAGTCAGCACTAAGTAAACACCGGACAGAGATAGCTGGCCTTGCTGTCTCTGTTAAACATGTCAAAGTACAGCATCTGAAAATATTTGAAAAATCTGCCTAATTTCCATCTGTTATACTTCTCAGAGGATAACTAAAAGTTCATGTGAAAGTTCATGGTAAGTTCAAATATGTCATGTCAGGGCATTTACAGGATAAAAGTTCACTGGGAGTTTATTATTTTTCTTTAAAAGACTGAAGTGGAAAAAGAATAAATATACTAATTAAAGTTATTTTATATTGCATTACGACCACCACATTTTAAAGCATCATAAATACAAATTATACATTTTAAAAGGCCATGTGCAATGCATAATGGCAACAATGATGATTTGCCTAAGATAGTAGCCTTGGGACTGTTCTTAGAGAAGCAGCCGCAGATCAGTTTTGGTTGTTCTCCATATTATTTAAAGAACAAGTTGTCACATTTTATCTGGTATTGAATACTTTGTTTAAACTACATATTTAGAAACAGTACTATAGAGACATAGGAAAAAGAGAGGAACATCAGAAATAATAAATGAATACAGGCATACCTAATTTCACAAATATTGCACTTTCACAAATTGAGGTTTGTGGCAACCCTGCGCCCAGCAAGTCTATTGATGCCATTTTCCTAACAGCATTTGCTCGTTTCCTTTATCTGGGTCACATTTTGGTAAGTCACAACATCTCAACATCACAACATTTCATGATTATATTTGTTACTAGAGGCCCAGTGCATGAATTCGTGCATGGGTGGGGTCTGCCAGCCTGGCCCTGATTGGGCCCAATTAGGGCTGAGCTGGCCTGGGGGAGGGGCTGTGGGCAATTGGCTGGCAGGCCTGGTCCCCGATTGGGGTGGAGGGGCCTACCGGGGGTGGGGCCAGACGTGGGGAGGGTCTCTGGGCAGTGGGCTGGCCAGCCATGCCCCCGAATGGAGTGGGGGGGCCAACCGGGGCCAGCGGCAGGGGGGGAGGGGCCATGGGATGCTGGCCAGCCAGCCCCACCTCTAATTGGCCAGTTCGCTGGCCACAGTGGGTGTCATAGCGACTGGTCATTACAGAGTTCTGGTTGCTGGCTTTATATATATATAGAGAGAGAGATGGTGATCTCTGATAAGTGATCATTGAGTTACTATTGTAACTGCTTGGAGGAGCCACAAACCGTGCCTATATAAGATGGCAAACTTAATAAATGTCTATGTTCTGACTGCTTCACTGAAGGGCTGTTCCCATCTCTCTCCCTCTTCTGGGGCCTTCCTAATCCCTCAGACACAAAAATACTGAAATTAGGCCAATTAATAGTCTTACAATGGCCTCTAAGTATTCAAGTGAAGAGTCGCAAGTCTCTCACTTTAAATCAAAAACTAGAAATTATTAAGCTTAGTGAGGAAGGTCAGTCAAAAACTAGGATAGGCTGAAAGCTAGGCCTCTTGTGCCAAACAGGTAGCCAAATTGTTAATGCAAAGGCGAAGATCTTGAAGGAAATTAAAAGTGCTACCTCAGTGAACACACGGCTGATAAGAAAGTGGAACAGCTTTCATTGCTGATATGGAGAAAGTTTCAGGGGTTTGGATAGAAGATTAAAGGAGTCATAAATTCCCTTAAGCCAAATCCTTATCCAGAGGAAGGCCTTGACTCTCTTCAATTCTACGAAGACTGAAGGCGGTGAGGAAATGGCAGAAGAAAAGTCTGAAGCTAGCAGAGGTTGGTTCATGAGGTTTAAGGGTAGCCATCTCCATAAAATAAAGGTTCAAGGTGAAAAAGCAAGTGCTGATATAGAAGCTGCAGTAAGTTACCCAGAAGATCTAGCTAAGATAATGCAAGTGGCAACACTAAACAACAGATTTCCAATGTAGACAAAACAGCCTTCTATTGGAAGAAGATGCCACCTATGACTGTCATAACTAGCGAGGAGAAGTTAATGTCTGGCTTCAAAGTTTCAAAGGACAGGCTGACTCTCTTGTGAGGCATTAATGCAGCTCCTGACTTTAATTTAAAGCCAACACTCATTTACTATTATGAAACTCTTAGGGCCTTTAAACATTAGGCTAAATCTACTCTTCCTGTTTTTTATATGTGAAACAACAGTATATCTGTTTACAACATGTTTTACTGAATATTATAAGCTCACTGATGAGACCTATTGCTCAGGAAAAAAAAAAAGATTCTTTTCAAAATGTAACTGCTCATTGACAATGCACCTGGTCACCCAAGAGCTCTGAGGGAGATGTACGAAGAGATTAGTGTTGGCCCTGGCCAGGTAACTCAGTTGGTTAGAGCGTCATCCCAATATGCCGACGTTGTGGGTTCAATCCACAATCAGGGCACATACAAGATTCAACCAATTATGCAAAAATAAGTAGAACAACAAATTAATGTGTGTTTTTTTTCTCTCTCTCTCCTTTCTCCCACTTCCTCTCTCTAAAAAAATACAAGAGACACTAATGTTGTTTTTATGCCTGCTAACACAGACATCCATTCTTCAACCCATGGATCAGGAGTACTTTTGACTTTCAAGACTTATTTACAAAATACATTTTATATAGCTGTCAGAGATAGTGATGGATCTGCCCAAAGCAAATTGAAAGCCTTTTGGAGGGGCTTCACCATTCTCAATGCCATTAAGAACATTCATGATTCATGGGAAGAGGTCAAAATATCAACATTAACAGCAGTTGGGAAGAAGCTGATTCCAACCCTCATGGAAGACTTTGAGAGATTCAAGACTTCAGCAGAGGAAATAACTGCAGATGTGGTGGAAATAGCAAGAGAACTAGAATTAGAAGCGGAGCCTAAAGATGGGACTGAATTGCTGCAACCTCGCGATGAAACCTAAATGGATAAGGAACTGCTTCTTGTGTTTGAGCAAAGAAAGTGGTTTCTTGAGATGGAATCTACTCCTGGTGAAGATGCTATAAAGACTGTTGAAATGACAATGAAGGATTCAGAATATTACAAAAGCTTAGCTGATGAAGCAACGGCAGGGTTTGAGAGCACTGACTCCAACGTTGCAAGTTCTCCTGTGGGTAATATGCTATCAAGCAGCATGGCACGCTACATAGAAATCGTTTGTGAAAGGAAGAGTCAGTCAATGCAGCAAATGTAACTGTTGCTTTCTTTTAGGAAATGCCACAGCCACCCCAGCCTTCAGCAACCATCACCCTGATCAGTCAGCAGCCCTTGACATCAAGGCAGGACCCTCTTCCAGCAAAAAGATCATGACTCACTGAAGGCTCAGATGATGGTTAACATTTTTTAGCAACAAGGTATTTTAAAATTAAGGTATATACATTGTTTTTAAAAATATAATCTTATCGCACACTTAACAGACTACAGTATAGTATAAACATAACTTTTCTATGCACTGGGAAACCAAAAGATTTGTGACTCACTTTACTGCTATGTTCTCTTTACTGAGGTGATCTGGAACCAAACCTCAGTATCTCTGAGGTATGCCTGTATCATCTTACTACTTAGCTAAATAGAGATGATTTTTAGTTTGCAATTGCTAAGAATGCTATTTAAGGTATGCCAGTTGTAAGCTACTTACGGAAAATGTAGGAAGCCAAATGGAATATGTTTCATTTGGGACAAAATTACTAAATCACTGAAAAAAGTCTAAATGGAACAAACACTAGTCAATATTGTTTGAATTGCTGAAGCAAAAAAATATATATAGGATTTTCTTTTGGGTAAAACCTTTATATTTTTTGAAAAATTTTGAAGAGTAGCAGTGACTATATACACAAAATTTAAGACATAATTTCTGGGTTCACAGATTAAAACATTTTCTTTCTATAAAGTACTGGTACATATTTCAAGTTAAGCAAAGGATTCTAAATGGATTGAGTAAAAATTCATTCCACTGTTTATCACTTTCTCCTGTCCTCAGCTCACAATATAACTTCAAGTGTGTAATTTGCTTCTTAAACTGAAAGGCACATTTGTTTCTCTCTAGCATATCTACATTCTCTTTATGATGTATTGACAATTGGTTTTAATTGAACATATAGCATTTACAAGTCTTCACTCAGTCAATAAATGTTTATCTCTTATTTATTATTTGCAAAGTGCTGTAGTAGAGATTACAAAGGAGAGAAAAATTAACCAGACAAAAGTCTTATTTTCAAGAAGTCTACAAGGTAGTAGAAGACATATGAAATAAAAAAACAATATATACATAAGTGACTAACACAAGGCTGAAGTCATTCAGTGCCACATGAAAGATACAGGTAAAATGATTTGGAAGTTCACAGAAAACTAACCTTAATATTAGCTAAATACCTAGTTAAGACACCATTTCTCTCTCTCTTTCTCTCTCTCTCTCTCTCTCTCTTTGCCAAATTGTTAAACATGTTAAAAGAAAATTTTTAAAAAAATCTCTTTCCCACTTCATCCCAACTACTTTCTAATATATGTCATTAATCACATAGAATTTTCAAGTTATCTACACATCTGGCTTAGAAAAGATGGTATTGGAATTGAAAATAATTACAATTTTATGTTAAAAACTTCTAGGGAGAAAGGGAGAGAATGTAACACTTGAACACAAGACCTTATTAGTCACTGACCTGGAATTTCAGTAATAGAGACTTGAGAAAAGTCACAAGTGACATCAGGTAACAGAAAACGCTGAGGATCACCGATCTCATACACTAGCTGCTCAGCCACTGTACCAAAGGAGACCAATCCCCCGGTACCAGGGGGCTTGGAGAGGATGAACTGTCCATCAGGAAAACATTCCAGTGTGGGAAATCCTATATTGTGCCTGGGTGAAAATCAGGGAACACTGTGATTCACAACAGCCAGGAAGAAAACCTCAGGAAAATAAATTACATCATACCAAACAATACTTTTGGTGAATAACAATAACCCAAAGCTGTGCATTTTATATATTATATTACCTTTTAAAATCATATGTTGGCTTATTCATGTGTGATAAGTACTGAATATGGGTGATGTCTGGGAGCCAAACAGAAAGAAATCACATTGAGAGGAATGGAAGAATATTTAGTATAATAATTCAGAGAACTAGTTTTCAGAAGGTTTGGAAATGGTCTCTAGCTCCTCTTGATGGGACGTGATGAGAACCCCCACGAGACTGCAGGAGTTGTGACATCTAGAAGGCTTCACATCATTAGATTTCTGCCCCATCAAATTTCGCTGGTCCCTAATAAGTCTCAGAGTGAGCAGGGCTTACTCCATTAGTGATCAGCTGGGTTCTCCCTCCCTCCCTTAATCATAAAGTCAAAATGGTGAAATTTGGGCCTCGGCTCTCAAAGAACCATCCTATCTAATAAAAGAGTAATGTGCAAATTGACCATCACTCCAAGACACAAGATGGCCACCCCCATCTGAACACAAGAGGACCGCTACAAGATGGCCTGCAGGGGAGGACAGTTGTGGGCAGTTAGGGGTGACCAGGCCAGCAGAGGAGGGCAGTTGGGGGTGACCAGGCTGGCAGATGAGGGCAGTTGGGGGAGACCAGGCCAGCAAGGGAGGGCAGTTGGGGGGGGGACCCAGGCCTGCAGGGGAGGGCAGTTGGGGGGGGACCAGGCCTGCAGGGGAGGGCAGTTAGGGGTGACCAGGCCTGCAGGGGAGGGCAGTTAGGGGTAACCAGGTCGGCAGGGGAGGGGAGTTAGGGGCAATCGGGCCGGCTGGGGAGCAGTTAGGCGTCAATCAGGCTGGCAGGGGAGTGGTTAGGGGGTGATCAGGCTGGCAGGCAGAAGCGGTTAGGGGCATTCAGGCAGAGACAGGCGAGCAGTTGGGAGCCAGCAGTCCTGGATTGTGAGAGGGATATCTGGCCACCCATTTAGAGGGATATCCCACCGGGATTGGGCCTAAATGGGTGATCAGACATCCCTCAAGGGGTCCCAGATTGGAGAGGGTGCAGGCTGGGCTGAGGGACACCCTGCTCCCCTGTGCACAAATTTCGTGCACTGGACCTCTAGTTTATTTATAAAGTTTATCTTCTGTTAACTAAGAAGCATAAAGATAAACAAAAAGGGGGATTAAGGGTAATTTAGAGAATGTAGTTATAGCTTATGGCCCTAGTTTGATTCTGAAATGGTCTTTTAGTAATGTTAAAAATTAAACATGACCTTTAAATAAAATTCCCCACTGATTTTTAGAGGGGGAGGGGGAAGGGAAGGAGCAGGGGAGGGGGAGGGAGTAGTGCAAAATGATAAAATAAAAATGAAAACTTGATTAAAAACTTACTACATATCACTCATAATTATGCAATGACAACAGATATTACCAGCACCCTAATTCTGCAGATGGATGAATCGAAGCACATAAAGACTGAGTAACTTGTCCCATCTCATAGAGTAGGAAGTAGTAGAACCAGTACTCCCAGCAATGTCTCTAGAGATTATGCTCCTTGATTATTATTCTGGGCTAAGAGATGCAGCTGATAACTGTAGGAATGCAAAGATCCATGCCCTTAAAGAGTTTACAACCTAGTTGAACAGATAAGGCCAAGATTATGAAATATAGGGTCTCAGGTTTCCGACAGGTCTCTGTTTCATAGTTGAGAAGCTGTTGCAATGGAAGCAAGAGGCATGGAAACCAATTAGAAGACTACTAGAGGCGCAGTGCATGACAGTCGTACCCTGAGGAGAAGGGATTCCCTCAGCCCCACAGGCTGGGACCCCTCAGGGTATGTCCGCCACCTAAGCCGGCAGGCGGACATCCCCCAAGGGGTCCTTAGTGCTGGTGCAGTGAGGGAGAGGCTCCTGCTACCACCGCTGCGCTCGCCAGCCACGAGCCCGCCAGTGTGGCAAGTGCAGCAGCAATGGTGGAAGCCTCTCCCGCCTCCGAGGCAGCACTAAGGAGCAGCGAGCCCCACTTGTGGCTGCGGCACTCCCCCTGTGGGAGCACACTAACCACCAGGGGGCAGCTCCTGCATTGAGCGTCTGCCCCCTGGTGGTCAGTGTGCATCATAGTTGACTGGTTGTTCCGTTGTTTGGTCGATTTGCATATTACCCTTTTATTATACAGGATAAGATAGTCTTCAGAATCTACGTAAGAAACCCACAAATATGGATAAATATGAAAGGAAGTGAAAGATATTATGGATTGAAAATTGACCTTATTGAAAATTGATGAGATAAAGGGAGTCTATGGAAGAGAAAAAAAGATCACCAGAGACTAGGTCAGTGGGAGACCAACCATATCACTGTCAAAATGTACAGTTTTGCCCGGCTGGCATAGCTCAGTGGTGGAATGTCAAACTATGAACCAGGAGGTCACAGTTCAATTCCCAGTCTGGGCACACGCCTGGGTTGCAGGCTCGATTTCACAATGGGGACGTGCAGGAGGTGGCCAATCAATGATTCTCTCTCATCATTGATGTTTCTGTTTCTCTCTTCCGCTCCCCTCCTCTCTGAAATTGATAAAAATATATTTTTAAAACATATACAAGACTTCAATACAGGCCGATGAGTTTAAGGTAAGAATAAAATTATAAACAAAGGCAAATCTATTCAGATATTCCTAGCAGAGTTGTGTGCAGGGCAGTAGATATAAATCTGGAAGTCATATGCTCCCATGCAAGTGTCAACACTGCAAAAGCAGATGAGCATTCTGAGGGAGAGAACTCAGACCTTACGAGCAAAGGCCTGAGGACACATTTCCCACTGGTGTCATAAGTCTCATGTTTTATTGCTTCCTACTAGTCTGGTACCATATGACAGCCTAGGAAGAGGAGAAGGAAGAATTAGAAAGAAGAGTGAGCAGCACCGGCCTGGCTCTAGACAAAGTTGAGAGGAAGAGTGGGCAACAAGACTCGAAAAAGACTGCCACTGACTAGACTGACAGGGGTCTGCAAAGTCATCTCTAGATTCTTAATTTACATTAGAAGCAAAGGCCTATGCATTATACCAAGCTTCTTATTAGTCAGTTGGCTCATGTTGTAGGAGCTTCTTAAGAGTTGAGATCAAAAAAAAAAAAAAAAAAAGAAAGAGTTGAGATCAAGACACTTCTAACAACACAGCCCTAGATGGAACAGGATGATAGAAAAAGTAATTTACCAGCCTGTTCTGAAATTTCAAGGTTCCAGTATATTTAGTGTATTTAGTCCTAAGAAAGTGAGACTCTGTTTCTATTTAGGTACTGTATTTGTTTCCTAGGGCTGACAAGTAGGGTGAAGCTCTCTTGACGGCTCTAGGGGAGAATCCTTCCTTGTCCTTTTCCTAGCTTCAGGCGTTCCTTGGTTTGTGGATGCATCACCCAATTCTTTCTTCACAGGATCTTTACATTGTTTTCCCTCTGTATGTGTCTTTCACTAGCTCCAAATTTCTTTTTATAAGAACAAAAGTCCTTTTGGATTAGGGCCCACCCTACTGATCTCACTTTGACTTGATTACCACTGTAAAGACCCATTTCCAAATGAGGTCACATTCTAAGGTACTGGGGGCTAGAACTGCAACATATCTTTGGGGGGTTAATTCAACCCCAAATAGGTACATAGCCCAGCCTAGTAATAAACTAGGGACCATAATAAAATATCATATGTTATTTTAGGGAAGTATAATTTTAAACATGACAAAAAGAATTCTCTGAAACTTAGCTCTGGATCCTAATAAGGTAATGATGGCTAGGGTATAAAGTTTGTCTGTGTTTCACAATACAAATAAAATGCAATATACAGTACAAATAAAAACAATTTAAATTTTAAAATAACAATAATTATAGTTTCATAAACAGAAAATCCTATATAATAAAAGACTAACATGCAAATCGACCGAACGGCAGAACAACTGGTCACTATGATGCACACTGACCACCAGGGGGCAGACGCTCAATGCAGGAGCTGCCCGCTGGTGGTCAGGGCGCTCCCACAAGGGGAGCGCTGCTCAGCCAGAAGCTGGGCTCACGGCTGGTGAGCGCAGCAGCAGTGGCGGGAGCCTCTCCTGCTGCTAAGGACTCCTCGGGGAATGTCCGCTGAGGGGTCCTGGACTGCAAGAGGGTGCAGGCCGGGCTGAGGGACCCCCTCCTCTAGTAAAATTTATAAATGTAGATGTTATATGCCATGCTATAACATATGTATATACAAAATACAGCTCCCTACCAGTCTGGCACCAAATGCCAATCTGTGAATATTCCACCAGTACTCTGAGCACCACATTCAATGAGATGGCCTGCAAGGCTACAAAGCAAACAAACAAACAAAATAGCATTAACATGGTGAGCAAAATTTTCAATGCCTTCCCAGACATAAAATAATATTATAAATGAAATTTTATATTTGAAGGTATTGTCATAAAAGTGAGAAAAACCTTGGCCATTTTGTTTTCAATGTTTTAATAAATTAGGGTAATGATGCAGAAAGGCTAGTTTGGAATAACAGAAAACGGCCTGGTCTGAGACTCACGGGAACCTAGGCCAAGTGACAGACTGATCAAAATGGGACCAATGCATTACTGATAAGGTTGTGAGAATTAACTGAAATAAAAACATGTGAAAGCATCATGAAAACTGCGAAGTGCTTCCACATGTAAGTTATTACCAGGCTTAAAGTGTGACATTAAATTGTCATTATATTATAGAACAGGGTAGAAAATATGTAAGATAGTACCATCCTATTTGATACGTTAATGAACTAAAACTTATCAATATATCTACTATGAAAACTCACTCTTCAAAAATCTGGAAGATCTGAAGCTCTTTATGGAGCTGACAACATGGGATAATAAAACACTCTGGATTTTAGTTATTTGGCCTGTGTGAACCCAGCTTCCACCACATAACTAGCTCTGTGACTTTGGGCAACTTACACAACCCTAATGTGTATCAATTCCCTCATCTCTCAAATGGGGATAACAATATCTGCCTAATAAGTAAATTGTGAGAATAAAAAATAATTTCGTTTAGTGCCTATCAAGTCACATAGTCGGTAGGCACTCAATAAACGATGGTTACTTAAAATTTCTTCAATCGATACTTTGTTTCATAAAATTTCTTCAATATTTTTAGGAGACATCTTTCTTCAGCTTTAAAACTCTGTAGTATTAAAGAAATACAATTATGTTCAGTTTAAAATGTATTTAAGGTGATCTACCAGACACATATATCTTAATTTCTGAAAAGCTTAAATAAATTTTACTGTAATGTAGTTAAAAGAGGAAAATCACTACTAATATTATTGGACTTACCTTCCAGCGGCTAATAAGTCAAAGTCATTGCTTTTCCAACCAAACTATGAGGGGTGAAAAGACACCGACAAAAATTAATTATTTTATTTATAATTCACCAATTAGATATAGAATCTTTACATATTATGTGTTTAATCTATTCCCTACTTGATCTAAAGTATAATTCAAGATTACTGCATAGATTCAAATACAAAATTATATGGAGAAACTAACAAAAACCTCTCAGAAAAACATGAAGCAGGATTTTGCTCTGGACAAAATGGAATAACCTGGATCTTATTTAAACTAATGCCTGGATCAACAAAAAAGCCAGGTAACAAACGTATATGAGACCACAGTGTTTAAGACACTGGACATCAGGCAACAGAAACTAGTGACCCCTAACGAAGCAAGTTGAAGCAAATGAGATGGGCCTGCGATTGAGTTTCCAAGCCCAGTGCTGGGAGGGGGAATCGAAATGGAAGCTGGCAGGTTCCCTGAGTTACGGAGCTGAGAGTCGAGGGAGACCACGATGACTAGAGTTTGCAGGATAGATTACCACACAGAGAGAACAGTACAGGTAGAGAACTTTAGAGATCTTAACAGGACTCCTTGTTAAGTATGCAGCCAAGAACTAGAGATAATGATAAATACTGGAAGCCTCTGAGTATACATAGGATACAATTTGCTCCAAGTAGTAGCAAAACAAACATTACAATTTGCTCCAAGTATCAGCAAAACCAACCTTACAAAGAGCAGTACTTCCTGAGTGGGAGGCAGAAAAGAGAGGAAGAGCTAGGCCCTAAAATGATAAACAGATTGGAAAACGGAGGGAAGGAAGAGTCTGCTGGAGGAATAGCTGGGCCCAAAGGTATATGGATTTGAGGACCAATATGAAGGCTTTAGATGTAAAACTAGAGAACACAATTTCAAAAAAGCAAAGTTAGACACTGGGTTGGGTCTGAATGGATGAACAGGGAGATCTAAGACGCCCAAAAGATGGCTCATTCTATCTATATAACACAATTATAATTTTCCCTCCATATGAAGAGAAAGCCTCCAGTGCCCTTGAGAAGCTGGATTTGACTTGAGAATATTTTACAACAAAGAACCCCAACCTCCTAAGGGATTAAATGGAGGCACACCAAGAACTAGGAATTTGACCAGGAAGGGGTTAATACACCTATTTTTAGAAAAAATTACTATTAAAAAATTAGCATAAGCAAAGTAGTCCCCAAACATACAGAAGTGTTCTCAAAAACTCTTAAGATTCTAAAGGATCCCGGGGTATTGAATAAAAAGCTGCAGGCGTTATTACACCAACCACACACACATATATAAACCAGTTTCACATGGTCATCTGAAGAACTTAGTTAACAACAACAACAAAATATTCTACCATATTTTAATGAACATCAATATATAAAATCAAATTTGAAATTCACTGTGTGTCTTTTGGTACACTAGACATATTAGACCTCTAATAGGAAAGCAATTTATTTACTTTTGGCTTGTTTTTAATATTTTGAACTTAACAAATTGGCACCTGAACACACTTTGTAATGGCCAAAGAAAATTACATGTGTGTCAGGAAGCAAAACAAAGATGATAAGCTCAAGGTGACAAGTGTGTTCTCCCCATCAACTTACAGCGTGAATGAGGGGTCCCAGCACGAGAGCACTGTCCACGCAGCGCCCCGTCAGAACGACGTCGGCACCCAGGTCCAGGGCCCTGCTTATGGGTCTTGCTCTTTGGGAAATAGAACATCCCTGTTATTCTCACCCAGGTCAGATCAAAGCTTTTGATTAAAAAAACAACAACACACACACACAACTGCTTATAACTTTGTCCAATGACTCAGATAAATTTCAAGTAATTCCAGCCATGAAATGATGTGGGCAAAAACACTCTCCTAGATACTTCCATTCTCCTTATTATTTTTAAATCAGTATTTCCTGTGTAACTTGTTTATCAAGTATTCCGTGAACATGCACCCATTCTACAATGCCGGTTTGTCTGGGCATACAATTCTAGAAGGCCAGTTATTTTAGTTCATGGAGACTATTTCACAATCTCCTGGTATCCAATTTTGTTGTTGAGAGGTGTGTTATCAGTCTAAGTATTGATGTTTGTATACTGCCTTTCTCTTTGGATGCTCTTACAATTTTAGTTTTCGGTTTCAGACAGTTGCATGGTGTTATATCTTTTTTGTTTAATCTGCTTGGGATTGACTTTTCTTCTTGATCCTGTGGATAAATATGTCTCATCAACCCTGAGTAACTCCCAGCCATTGTCTCTGGACATTGCTTTCCCCATCCTATATAATAAAAGGCTAATATGCAAATAGACCGAACAACGGAATGACCAGTCGCTATGACGCGCACTGATCACGAGAGGGCAGACGCTCAATGCAGGACTGCCCCCTGGTGGTCAGTGCGTTCCCACAGGGGAAGCACTGCTTAACCAGAAGCCCTGAGCCAGGCTCATGGCTGGCGAGTGCAGTGGTGGTGGCGGGAGCCCCTCCCACCTCCATGGCAGCACTAAGTATGTCCTACTGCTGGCTCCAGGGGGAGTGGGCCTAAGCCAGCAGTAGGACATCCCCTGCGGGCTCCTGGACTGTGAGAGGGTACAGGCCAGGCTGAGGGACCCTCCCCACCTGAGTGCACGAATTTCGTGCACCGGACCTCTAGTTCTTTATATTCTCTTCTCTCACTCTTAGATAGGACGTTAGACCTTATAATTCTATCCACGTATCTCTAACTTCTCTTTCATTTTCCATCTCTTTATCCTGGGTTGATCTTAGTAAATTTTATCAGATCCATTTTCGAATTCATTAATCTTCCTTTAATTGTATATAATCTACTGTTTAATTTACCCATTCAAATTTTATTTCAATGCCTATATATTTGATTAATAAAGTTTATTTGGTTTCTATTCAAATCCACCTAGGCCTTCTTTGAAAGCTTGTTCTCTGCTCTGGGTTTTTATTCCGTCTTCATTTCTTTAAACATCTTTAACATGCTTATTCCATTTTGCATCAAAACATTCCAATTTATGAATTCCATGGGCATTTACATTTTTTTGGAATGTCAGACTGTGAACTATTAAGTTTGGTGAGGCTTTATCTGTGGAGCAGCCTCTTTTGAGGGAACATCTGGATTTGCATTTGCTTCTGCCAGACGTGCTGGTGATATTAGCAGCCATAAACTTTTTAACTCCCAAAGCGTAAAGTTAAATTCCTCTTTCTGTCCTGCTACTGGTTTAGATAGGTCCAGGGGACACTGTAGCAGCTACAGTTGTCAAAGAATGTCTGCCTCCTTTACTCAGGCCTATTGTCTGGCCTGGGAGCTGCAAACTATGGTGGATCTTGAGAAAGTCCTGTGGATATTCCTAAGAGTTTCTGCTGCTACCTGGCACACTGGGAAAAAGGCTTTTGAAACGGCCAACCCTTTGAAGCCACATGTGTCCATCTATATTCGAAAGGATGGAAGGGAGGGCAGGAGGAATAAGGGACATAAGAGAAAAGACCTTACCCAAGGTACACATTCATGCTTTCAATGGTGTCTGGAAATTTCTTCCCACTCTCCATATCTGTGATAGCGGATCCTTGCAGAGCCTCCTTCTATAAATATTTTATAAAAATATTTTAAACCTTTATTCAGAAAGAGCTTACTTGTATTATACAAACGTAGAGTTAGAGTTGTTCATATGAAAAATAATACAATAATTAATAAATAATAGAAGAATAAATTGTGTTTTGTGTACCCACAGCTATAAACCTACTTTTGCCCCACCCTGTATATGCTAAACAATAAAAACATGTAATAGTTAAGTAGAGTCCTATACATTTCATTATTGGGATAAAGAAATTAATATATATTGAAAAGTTATTCTGTATACTCTACTTCAGGCATTTTTCATACAGTGTTTCATTTTGTTTTCCAAACAACCCTGACAGGCAGGTGTCACAACTCCTATTTTGTAGACAAAGAACCCAATCAAGAAAGGCTGAGTGAAGCCTGTCGGTAAAGCGTGTGGGCTCTGGCCCCTGGCAAACCACCAGCTTCCCTGTGCTTCTCTGAGTTTCCTCATCTTTAAAGCAGGAGACTGATCGAATCAACCCCACAGGATTGGTATAAATACATATATAATCTCTTCTAGTTCTTACAAAGTGACATGCAGAATTTGAAAGGTCCAATAGCAATTTCTCTCCAGTAAAGAATCATGCTTCCTATCAAGCCAACGTTCAGAATAAAAGTTATCGATACATGTTCCCCTTAATCATGAAATGATGTATTTAGGGACTCCGAATGCAGACATGTTTTCCCAGGCCAAGCACCAAAGCACTGGAGAGAGCATGGTATAGGGTGATCTCTACAACCTCCCCCCTCAAAAGAAGGGCTCAGGCTAAAACAGGACAAAGCACCTGAAAATTATGTGAAGCCCCACAGCACCAGCTACAGCTGTGTAGAGATGGTCACTCATAAAAGGAACATGTCATCACCTCCCGAGGCTCTAAAAGTGGACGACCCTTTCTGTTCTCCTGAAGTCCGTCCACAGCACGGAGTGACGCCAAAGCCAAAGCAACTTCACCACCAAAGATTAAAGCTGGGACTGCTCTGTCCTTAAGTCCCCAACAGGGATTTGGTGTTTTAAACATAGCTATAATATATAACATAACATATGCATACACATGAACGTGTGTGACTTATTATGATAAGTGTGTATTTTCGTTGTGTTCAGTTACTATTTCAACAGGAGTAGGCAGGGTTTTGGCTATGAAAGGTCAAACTCTGATAGTCCCAGGCAGGGACCTGCTTCACAGTATTACTGTTTCCATGTTAGATCTCTACAAACAAATGAAAATCTGTCCAGGGTTATTTTCCTTTCCATAAGGGGAAAACAGGTCGACAGTTTAATTCTCTTGGATAAGATTTTAAGAATTTGTCATCACATTGGGATCATTAAAGCAGAAGTCCGCCACATGCTAACATAACATCATATTTAAAGTAAATCAGTGGCCCTAGCTGGCTTGGCTCAGTGTATAGGGTGTCAGCCTCTGGAATGAGGGGTTCCGGGTTCGATTCCAGTCAAGGGCACATGCCTGGGTTGTGGGGTCAATCCCCAGTAGGGGACATGCAGAGGCAGCCGATCAATGATTCTCTCTCATCATTGATGTTTCTACTAGTATCTCTCCTCTCTCCCTTCCTCTCTGAAATCAATAAAACAAAAAATAAAGTAAATCAGTGGACAGTTATGGCAGCAAATTCCCTCACAGCAGTTAGGAGGATTCAGATGAATTTAAAATATACTATTTACACAGAAATAGGACAGCTCTGCAAGATTATCTCCACAGCAGTTTTCATAAATCAAGAATCTAAACCTGCACAGAGAGGACATTTAGCAGGCCTATATGAGCAAGCCAAAGGCTCTACCAAGATAAAGCTAATTAGCAGATCTGTTCTGTTTACTCTCAAACAAACGAGTCCATTGATTTTTTGTGTGTTCCTGACAGCTAGCACAAGTATCCAAGAGCCCACAAAAATTGCTTGCATTTCACAAGTGGGATTTTACAGCCTTTGAATTTCACAGGGAGCCAAGCTCAGCCTAAGAAAACAGCACCAATGAAAAGCTTGAAACATCTAGCTTTTCAAAGTGAAGTGTTAATAATAAAAACTTTATAATTTCATTTCCCTTCCTGTTGTGACACAGAATGTATCACCTGCAGCAAAATCCATCAGCTGGAACCCAAATAATGTTAAGATTAGAAAGGTAGGTAATCACTTGTGTTAAAAAAAAAAAGTCATGTTTTGTAAGAAGCACAATTTCAACTTACACTTCCATGTTCAAAGAAAGGTCCAAAGTTATTCTAAACATTGTCTTCAGTGAGTCAACAAATCTTTCATACCAGGCACATAAGTGGTTTATAAACATAAATGGATAATCTAGGCCAGTGGTCGGCAAACTCATTAGTCAACAGAGCCAAATATCAACAGTACAACGATTGAAATTTCTTTTGAGAGCCAAATTTTTTAAACTTAAACTTCTAACGCCACTTCTTCAAAATAGACTCGTCCAGGCCGTGGTATTTTGTGGAAGAGCCACACTCAAGGGGCCAAAGAGCCTCATGTGGCTCGCGAGCCGCAGTTTGCTGACCACTGATCTAGGCAATTGACATACCAGTATTTCTAGATTAAAGTGACACAGATTAGAGAGAGATTTCTAGAGTTCGGTCTGAAGTTATACCCAAATCCAATAATTAGATCAAGGTAAACGATCCTAATTGTTCATCACATGATATGATGGCTTCTTGCTTAGGAGTATATCACATAAATGTCAATAACCTCTCCCAGGATGTCATCTCCAGTGACCACTGCTATTTTCAAATCAACACCAGCCTTCCTGGCCACCTTGTCCAGGGCAGCAGCACACATGAGAGGGTTGGTACCCCCAGCATTGCTGACCACACGCACACCTGCCAGAAGAGAAATACATGGCAATCACTCTGATGCAAGTTCAATCAGCAGTTTTCATTCAAAGAACTGCTTTCTCTTCCCACTGTTTTGCTTGTTTGTTTTTACCCTTTGGAGGCAAATATACCAAAGGCAATGGCATCCCTATATAATATTTAAGTGGCTGAAGCCACTTCCGGTGTTTACGCTCATCAGGTGCATGGCTGGTGACTGATGTGAATGGAGATGTAACTCTTGGGTCCTCATATAAATATCTGTGGGCTATTAAAGAAATGACTAGTTCTAATTTTAAAAATTCTTCCGATTTTCTAAATAATCCTCTAGAGCAGTGGTTCTCAACCTTTCTAATGCCGCGACCCTTTAATACAGTTCCTCATGTTGTGGTGACCCCCAACCATAAAATTATTTTCGTTGCTACTTCATAACTGTAATTTTGCTACTATTAATGAATCGTAATGTAAATATCTGTGTTTTCCGATGGTCTTAGGCAACCCTGCTAGCGGCTCTCAACCTGTGGGTCATGGTTGAGAACCGCTGCTGTAAAGCCTAGAGGGAACTGATCCAATCAATTCCATTTTGAAAACCCTAATCTTTGATTTGATGTCTGACAGTTATTTGCTGAGACAGACCACCTGGAATACTACAAAGTGGCTAAAGTGAGAGAGTCAACATTTCAGAATTCTAAGGTAGAGGAGACTTGAGTGATCACCTAATCCAGGTGTTCTCATCTTTTAAAGGTTCATTATCCTTTGAGGAATCTGATAAAAACCATGGATTCTCTCCTTAGGGGAAAAAGCTGCTTTTGCTTATAATTTCAGGGGCATGTCAGATTCCCTGACACCGAGCCTTGGATACCAGATTAAGAAACCTTGACCAAATCCAACTATCTCGTTTACAAATGAAGAAACTAAGGTGCAGCGTCACTAAGTGACGTGTCCAAGGTTGTGCAGCTTGTTAGGGACAGCGGCAGGATGAAAACCCTGGGTGTCCCACTCCCTGTCTGCTGTCCTCTGTGGTATCAGACTCTATATGGACCGTGTGGGTGGTTAATAGCCAATGGCTATCACACAAAATCTGCAAAGGGCTCTGAATGTTTTGCTGAACAACTCCTATTAACTGGCCAAAAAGTGATTACTAAGTATAAACTATTAGAATTTATGCCCTTTCTAACTAAGTATCATATTTTTTTTATCTGTTTTCACTCTCTTCAACCTATTCAGGCACATCTGAATCTACCTCCATCCTCCTCCCCACCTCTCTCCACCCCACTAACACTTCCTTAAAACTCCCTCCTTTTTGGGTTCTGGTGACTGACTGCACTATCAGGTTCTTCCCTGTCTTTTCAACAGTTCACCTCTTCCCTCTCCTCACATTTTATATCTCATTCTTTGATTCCACCATCCCTCCCCTTTCAAGGGTTCCCTAAAGCTCAACCCTACTTTTCTTTATATCCAATCCCACCTCTCCCTCCTTAAGAAATCCTTCCCAATAATGGATTCAACTAGTATTTTTATTGATTAAAACTCCCTCCCTCAAACCTGTTTCTATGTCCACCCTCTCATCCAAGCAGTAGTATCTTCAACCTTGCTTGTACTGTGATGTCTAACTCTGTATTTAGCGTATAGCAAGGGCAGTAGTAGAGGCCCTTGTGTGTTAACTGACATTTTATGATTCTAACATGAAAGATAATATACAAATAACAAATTTATCACCAATACTTAAGGTCCATAAGAAGTTTTGGTTAAAAGTCTGACACCTTGCTTTCGTGGTTCCTTTCAGGATAACTTATTTTTTTAAAAGGACATATAGCTCCCCCTAGAGGAAAATAATGATATTTTAGAAAACAGAACCTCCTAACATATATTCTGAGATTCACCAACAATAAAACTAAAGGGTACATAATAACCACATCAGACTAGCAATTATTAAAAACTCTTCATCTTGCCCTGGCTGGTTTGGCTCAGTGGACAGAGCATCAGATTACAGTCCAAAGGGTCCCAGGTTCGATTCCGGTCAAGGCACGTGCAGGAGGCAAAGAATCAATGTGTTTCTCTCACATTGATATTTCCTCTGTCATTTCCTCTCTTTTCCACTCTTTCTAAAAATCAGTGGAAAAATATCCTTGAGTGAGTATTAAAAAAAAACAACCCACAACAACTCTTCATCTTAAAGATCTTAACAACATATTGTAAGGGATTTATCCTTCTTAAGCAGAAATACATTTGCAGTACTCAAGAGATACTCAGTAATGCCACTGGAAGTTACCTCAGGACCCAACTGCAAAAGACTTTCTTTGTTAGCCCAATAAATCACAGCACTATGGCAATGCGGTCAGAGTCTCGGATTTGGTTCAAGTATAGTCAGTGGCTTTTATGGATCCCAAGACATCTTCCTAAGATTTGCTCTGAGCCACAGAGACCCAGGGTGAGAAAGTGCGAATCAGTATAATTATAACTCTCTGACCGGAAATCAACCCAAATATGTTGGTGTGTTAACACGGGCTATATTTTTAAATATCCTGTCACTTAATAACAACTGCCTTCTTTCCTCAGAACCACATCAAAGTGGCTCATAAGGCCTTTTTAAATGTTAATTGAGTTAATTATTTATTTTTAAGGATATTTTTAATCTATATAATATAAATATAGTATTTAAATATATTTAGCTGTATTACATAAATATATATAAGTACAACATATATTACATAATATATAAGTATATATCCTCTCTTTCTTAAAACTTGACATGCCATTAAATAGAGAAAATTAAGATAATTTAAAAGTTTTTCAAATTACCTTTTTTGTGAATGTCCTTTATATATGGAGCCATGGCAGTCTGTACAAAATCAGGAACATAGCCCAAATCCTAAAATATAAAAATAAATATGTTATCCGCTATGAAATGTATTTGGTCAACTCAAAGGCAACAAACTAATCAATCCTTTAATTACTTTCAAGGCTACTTTTAAGTTAAATTTTACGTAATTGTAATATTTATGTTGTCTGAAAAGAACTAATCCCTTATGAATTTGAAGTTATAATAAATAATAGAAATATCTACATGATATTAAAAATAAACTTAACCTGCATTATTACTAAAGAGATGAAATAAGAATAACTTAACAAATTAATCACTTTTCTTTTGTGATCTATAGCAGTTTTAACTCCAAAGTTTTATTAAAAACTAAAATTCCCAACACTATACATGTCCTCAGCATACCCTTACACTGTCAAGAGAAGGTAATGCTTTCATATTTATTTGGTAGATTATAGAAACAGATGCAGGACACCAATAGGGTGGAGTGGAGTAAGAGTAGTTTAAAGCACAAACTAGATAATTAGTTACATTACTAGGGATTCACTTTTAAATTAACTCTACCAAGTAAAAGAGCTGCTTACATGAATTAAATATCACAAAGTTGATGACATAGCTACACTAAGACTTGGTCATATTCTCTAACAAGCTGCATGATTTGAATGGTCCTCTGGTCTAAATGGAATTTCTGCTGGGATATTCCATGCCTGGGACCAATTTCTTGGCCTTATGTATTAAAACAAAAATAATTAATTTACTGGATCTAACAAAAATATTTCAAAGTTAGGACTAAGACATTGATCACATATTACATATTACAGCATAAGCAATTTTTCATGTTAATAAAGCTTTTCGTAAGTATAATTTTAGTGGCTACATAGGATTTCATTGTCTGGATCTCTCATCATTTACTTAACCATGTCCTTACTGTTGGCCATTTAGGCCTTTCATTTTCTATTCATGTTATAAATAGGGCTACATTATCCATCTTTGTGAGCAAAGCTCTTCCACAGTTAGCTGTAGTTCCTTAAGATAATTCTGACTTAAGTGAAAGTAAATAACCAAACAACTTACATTTTTTCTAATAATGAGACCTAACATTTTCAAGTTTTATAAGTCACTTAGGAAAACATTTTCTTGTGTAATTATCCTTTAAGGTATCATTTCATGGTAATTAAAATGATTACAATAAGGGGGTGGGTGGGTGAGAAGAGATCAAAGAACTTGTATGCATATATGCATAACCCATGGACACAGACAATAGTGTGGTGAAGGCCTGGGGCGGTGGTGGGCTAGAAGGGGCTGTGTGTGGGTGGGTGGGTGTGGGGAAGAGAACATATGTAATACTTTCAACAATAAAGATTAAAAAATAACAATAATAAGTAAATGATTACAATAATGAACTTACAGATGATTTTACTTTGGCAGCAGTTAGGAGGCACATAGTTATCTCCGAGAGATAATCAAAAACCAAATAATCCAGCTTCTCTCCATATAGTAGCTGAGGAACTAGAAGTAAAGCACAAAGTGTAATTCACTTTCTAAAATTTAAATTTAACAATAATTTAATCAACATTTTTTTAAAAGTATGAATGACATCGTATTTTCTTTATGTTATCCAAAATCAGAAGTTGCACACATATGCATGTGCGTTTTGTGGGCATGTCCCTAGGAACCCTTTCAGCTTAATGGGATTTTGGTCACTGTACTTTACATCCGAGCACTGCCATACTGGGGTGATAACCCACACACTTCATCATGATTAAAAGAAAAGTAAATTATTATAGGGTAACAGAAAAATATCTGTAGCCGTGGTAGCAGATTTCCCCATTTCCAGTGCTCTCCAGAATTTATTTCCTTCAAATGGCAAGGATCTCTTTGTAAAAAGAAATGACGAATTTCCAGTTCATCAGGTGTAAATCTTCTTTGCTATTCCAAGCTCATAATCAATTCAGGCAAAAATCAATTCTTCCCCTCACAGCTTTTGGTATGACGGAAAGAGGCAAGGTCAAAGGGAATATCTAACATCTGCTCTTGCCAAGCTCCTAGTTTCCTCCTTCCATTATTCTAAAATAACTGGTTATGTTATTAAAAACCTTGAAGGCAATTCTCAAAGTAAAACACAAGAGACATAAAAGTCTAAAGAAAAATGCTATCATAAAATATGCTGTCCTCCTAAATAGTGTGTGTTTAAGGGTAAGAGCTTTGTCGTAATCTGGTGTCCCTGTCTTCAGCTTTGTCTTAATCTGGTGTCCTTGATGGTACTTAGCAAAAGTTGATGGTTTACATGAGAGTACATTTCAAATCAGCTATTCTTGAAGGTTTCTTCATATCTCTCATTTTTTCATAAGCTATCATGGCATACCCAAGGATTACTTAAGCCTTGAATCTTATTAACTGCCACAGAATTCTTTATTCTGGCATGGTGAAATTCCTAAAACCTACTGTAAAGATTCTATGCAAAGGTTTCTCACAAGCAGAAACATTTTCCACTAGGTTAGGGACTTGACAAAGCCAAATCTTACATGACTCCATAAAATAAATACAGAGTTGGAAGTATTTATTAATTATTGAGATAGTCATTTACATATTTTTCCCAGTATAATGCAACTACCGTCCGACCAGTAGCTATGACGCTCAACGCAGAAGCAGAAACCACAGGCCTGGAAACATGGAACAGACTGATGAATCTCAGAGGGAAGCGGGGGAGGGGAAGGGCGGGAAGAGATTAACCAAAGATTTCATATGCATACTAGAGGCTCAGTGCACAGATTCGTGCACCGGTGGGGTCCCTCGGCCTGGCCTGAGTCCTCTCGTAATCCGGGGCCCCTCGGGGGATGTCGGAGAACCGGTTTCGGCCTGATCCCCACAGGCCAGGCCGAGGGACCCCACCGGTGCACTATTTCGTGCACTGGGCCTCTAGTACCATATAAGACAGATAGATGGCTCTTACCATCATAAGAGTAAACTCAGACATGATGTACATACAAAAAAACATTAAAAGAGGAGAATTATTGAAAGATGAGTGGCCCTATAATTAATGCTATGTTACTAGTATTTCTCCACGACACTTGAGCTCAGAAAGGTCACAAGCAACTATGTTGGGATAAGTAGTACCATCCGAGATGTCTGACAATCTCCAGCTAAGCCATTCTACAGACAGCACATGGAACAGAATCTTTCATCAGTGACTTCAGAGAAGGAAGAAATATCTCACTTTGGGACTTTATGCCAAGATGTTTAGCAACCATGCAAAATTCAAACAGGCACAAGCAGTAAAATCCAACTGCATAAGAAGGCAGCTGGATACCCAAACATGGATTTTAGAGCAGGAAAAGTCCATGTTGGAGGCATAAATGTAGAGTCTTCCAAGGTACTGATGTTAAATATTATAGAGGAGAGCACCTATGCCTGGGACATTCCAAACTTTAGCTTGTAAGAAGAAGAGGAACTAGTCAAGGAGACTGGGAAGGAAGGGGCAGGAAAGAAGGAGGAAAACTTCACGAGATTTCAAGAAGAAAGCATTTTAAGGAGACAGTGATCAATTTAGTTAATACTACTACTGATAGGTCAAGGAATAGGAGGGCCAAGATTGACCCCTCAATTTAGGAGTCATTGGCAAAATGGGTGGAGGTTATTAGTCCCAGCTTCTCTGAAATAAGAAATACAAGGTTCTGGCCTGGCCGGTATGCTCAGTAGTTAGAGCACTAACCCGTGCACGGAAGGGTCACGAGCTCGATTCCCAATCAAGAATCAAGGGCATGTACGGAGGGTGCGGAAGGCCGGCCCCAACTGGGGATATCTGGCCCCAACCAGTCGGTATGTCTCTCTCACATCAATGTTTCTTTCTTCTCCCTTCCTTCCACTCTCTAAAAATCAATGGAAAAATATCCTTGGGTGAGGATTAACAACAACACAAAAAGAAGAAGAAAAATGAAGTTCCAAGAGATTAAATAAATTGAACACCAAGGTCACATATCATTAGCCAATTAGCAGCAGAGCTGGGCCCAGAACCCACACTGAACACAAGCCTTCAGAAGTTAGTCATGTTTCTTGAATCCCAGAGCAGGCCCTTCTTCAATAACATATTATGATGTCAACTTCCCCTTGGTAACTGTGATGCAGAAGGAGACCTCTAAAAGAACATTAAGACCTTAAACAAAAAGGAATAAACACCAATATTAGAATTTCGGGGCACAATGACAGTGAGACAGAGACAATACCCTTCAAATCAAATGAAAGAGGTAGACACTGCCACCACAGCAAGCCCAGGTGTCAAAACACACTGCAATACAAAGAAATGCTTACATCTCCTCCAAGGGAATTCTCTGGGCATAGTATTTCACTAGATGGCTTCCATGTAAATAAACTGATCAATAAATTCCCCCAGGCCCCATTCCCATATGTTACTAGCTCTATGTATAATCAGGGCTTGAATAATGGGGATCTGATTCCCCACCCTCTTCTGATTTTTTTTTTTATCCTCACCTGAGGATATTTTTCCATCGATTATTAGGGAGAGGGAAAGAGAGAGAAACATCGATGTGAGAGAAACACATCGATTGGATGACTCCTGCATGAGCCCCCACCAGGGCCCAGGCCTGGAGGAATCTGCAACCAAGGTATGTGTGCCCTTGACAGGAATCGAACTGGAACCCGGGCCTCTTCAGTCAGCAGGTAGATGCTCTATCCAGCTAGGGCCACCTGACTTTATCAAGGTGCCCAAAAGGAGGGAGAGGGAGAATACATTTTTACTTTAGGTTTTAGTTTTAAATTAAATTTTCATTTTAAGATTTAAAAATTCTAACACATTTCTAGGGGGCCAGAGGCACAAGAGAGTCCTAAACCATTTAGGTATAATGCCCGTTTTAACAGTCCCAACTGCTCGCCTCAAATCACAACCACCAACAACCAAGGAGTCAGTCTGCTGCCAAAGTCCGCTGAACGATTTTGCAGACTAGGAAAGTGAAGAGTTCCAAAGGGAAGACGGGGGCCAGGTGGAGGAAAAGACGGATTTGGCTCTGAACTGACTTGTTACTCAGGATGGAGCGGAGGGAGTGGCTGACGGTCCCAGGGCCGGGAAAGAGAGGGAGGCGGGCACTTTTCCAGGGGGAGGTGGAGCCAGCGCTGGCCCCTGGCCCACTCGGCTTCGGGAGAGGAGAAAGGTCGCCGCAAGGCTGGGACGCATGGCGCAGAAAAGCCCGGTCGCGGGGCTCGAAACTTTCCAGAGTTCCCAGTGCCCTGACTCCGGGAGCTAGTCCCCGCACGTGGTGTCCCTGCAGGGCTGCAGCTAACCCCTCGCGCCTCCCTTCCAACCTTTCCTTCCGGGGAAGCGGGCAGAGAGGGGCTCGGTGGAGTGAGCGCCGGCGCAGATCGCAGCCACGTTACCTGATGCCGCCGTGTCTCCCCAGAAGGCGGAGGCGCAGCCGATACGCACGGCACAGCCCCGCGACCCCGGCTGCTCACCCGCGCCGGCCTCTGCCCGCGTGCCCAGTGCCCGGGGGCCTGCGCCCCAAGCGGCCGCCCGCGTGAGCCGGAGCCCGAGCCCAAGCCCGAGCCCGAGCCCAAGCCGGACAGTCTCCCGCAGCTGGCGCAGCGGTCCGACACAGCTCATGGCGCGCTCTCCACACCCGAGAGCCCGGCCGCCCTCGCGTTCGCTCCGTGGAGTAACCGCGCCGCGCGCGCCCCCTCCTGGCCACGCCCCACCCGCGCCCGAAGCCCGGGCCTCGGGGCCCCAGTCCTGCCACCCAGGGCTCCAGCTCCAGTGACTGCGACAATCATCACTACGAAACAGAAGTGAAGGGTTGCTGGTTCAACTCCTCTCCTCTGTTCAGGCAAAGGATCCTCACGCCCTATTCCCTTTCAAATTCTGAGTCTGAGAAGGAAATAACAAAACCATTAAGTTAAAGATATGGGGGCCCCTGACTTCTTTTCCAAGGAGCTAGAGAATTATAACAACGCCAGCTTTCCTTCTACAGCCAGGCCAGTGAAGAAACTATTTACAAGAAACTAATCTAAGAGCTTTACTTATTTTATTTACTTTGCAGGCTTTTGAGTTCATGTTTTAAAATTTTTAATATTTATTAACACTTTAAATAGAACAACCCAACGAGATGGATAATACAATGATCCCCAGTGCACAATTGAGGAAACGCTAAGTAAGTCCTGTATCCAGGGTCACACAGCTAGAAGTTATAAAGCTGGAATTGAAACCCAGGCAGTCTGGCTCCAGTATCCACACTCTCGGCTCTCAGGGTACACTTCCCAGTTAGAAAAAATAATAATAATAACTGTGATCTCATGTAATCTCCACAGCAAACCAACCAGGTGGGTACTGTTATTGTCTCTATCTTACAGGCAAGGAAACTTAGGCACAGAGAGGCTAATAATGGAGCTAGAAATTGGTGCAGGCAAGACACTAGCAGCCAGTTTGATCCTTAACTACCATGCGAGGGGAGATGCGAGTCATACAGAAGGAGGAGGAATTGCCTACAAAGTGTGTGAAGCTTTCATAACCTTCACATACTGAGCCCCTGGGCTTTAGGCCCAGTCCCTCCTGTCCTTCCTCAGGCTTAGCACTGGGTAGGACGGTCTTTCCAAGTAGCTCCACCATTCCTGCACTCCACTGGCCATAAGGGGGCCCGAGACTGAACTCAGAGCCACCCTAAGGTCCAGCAGGTTTGCCGCCGCTGGGACAACTCCTCCCTGAGTTGGGCATAGCATATTTAAAGGGCCTTCACATGTGAGCTTCATTCCTTTTGTGGCCAGGCCCCCAGGATGCTTTGGGAAGGCATAACCAGGGGCACCAGTACCACCAAACCCTCTTTGCTCCTACTTTGGAAACAGTGTAGCTGTCTGAAGGGGAACAAGAGCACAGAGAAGAGGCACAGAGGATGTGTAAGGCCATGACCAAATTAACAACTTGATTTATTTCAGTTTATGAAGTTCATTTCTTTCTCCCCACGGAGGCAAGGCCTATCTTGCTCAATGTAGTGAGTTCCAGCGATTCTGGGGCTGGTCGTGGAAAAACCTTATCATCATAAGGAGGGAGGAGCACACAGCAAGCTTTATTTGGGCAACACTTTGACAAGTGTGCATGCAGGAGCGGAACAGAGGAGTCCCACGCAGCCTGGGACCATCCAGAGACTGTGGCCACCCAGGGCGATCCCCCAGAACAATAGGAAGGTAAGGGAACGGCCCAGGGAATGATGGATTGGGAGAGGGTACTCACCTGTGTAGGTGAGGCCACTCAGCCATCCCTCTGGGAGTCTCTGGACCAGGGAGCTCCCCAAGACAGCAGTAGAGTGGGGTCTATAATCGCCACAAAGTTATACAACATTTGACCAGCAAATATTGGATGTAGTTTTTCAAAGTATGCAAAGCAGGCCGGTTCTCAATAGCTAAAAGTCTGCTTATTTGTGCTGTGTTTAAAACAGTTGAGTGTGTTTTAAATATGAGAATTAGATGCTGGTGCCTCCAGGCTTTTGAGTTCATGGGTCCCAGTTTTTTGTGAAGAAATCATCAACCCAGAAACCAATGTACAGGGCCATCTTTGGCTTATTACTGTAACATCCTAAGATCCAATAGGAAGTACACCCAAACACACCCAGAATCCACAGTTCCACCAGGCCAAGTCTCTCTGAGGCATGTCACACTCAAATTCTGAGTTTAGGGTTCTGACCTGATCCACTTTGAATGTTGGTGATTGAGGCTGGCTGATGATTTATTCCTACATTGCCATCCCTCTGCACAAAGGCAGAGGAATCTAATATTCAGACAGTCAATTATACACATACAAAAGGAGTGGGTCGGCGGATATTTTACCTACAAGAATCTGCGAGGCAGTTTGCATAGATAAGTATGTATCCACACGCCTGTGCCTGTTGTTGTCAAAGAATAAAACAACTTCACCAGCAGGTGTCTCTGTTACATTACTTATCAGAGAGAGTCTGGCTCTCTTGATGGGACCTTAAATAAAATACACTTCTAGTTGTTTATATTCTGGTCACTAGCTCCAGTAAGTGCTATGTAATCACAGCCATCAACAATGACGTATGTGACATTAAACCCATTTACTATTCAATCCAACAGATTCCTCCAAGCTTCTCAGGAAATTCAGCACAACTAGGAGGTTAACTTCACAGAATAATGAACAAATTCTATTTACTACTAGACAATCCACCTGCTTCTGGCTCCATAGAACATGAAATAAGTAAAATGACTACCCCACTGCTCCTTCTAGATTATCAGACATACCCAACAGCCAAGGGACTCTCCATAGAATACTGTTCATTAGTCTTTCATTTGAAAGCATTCCAAGGCCCAGATATACAGGTGAACCCAACTCCCCAAGGTTTCATTCTGGAGATCTGAAAGGCTTTGGCATATCTGTAGGATTGGGGCATGAGGCAGGGACAGAGCCATTCTTTCGTTCTCTGTCTATTCTGTTAGATTTAAAGTCAGGTCCAACTTCTGTCCTCAGGCCCTTTTGATTTTCACACCTTGTTTCCTTCTTGGAAACCCTCATTGTCCCCCATGGACTCAACATTGGTTCTCATTCCCAAATCCCTGTCTTCAGCATTCCAATACCATCACCTACTACAGGTTTCACTACTGCTCAAAGTTCAAATGTTAGAAAACGGACTCGTTTTCTGTCTCCCCTAAATCGGTTCCTCCTTCTTATTTTCCTACTTGTGTTAATTGTCAACTCTTCTTTTCCTCAGAGTTATTATCTTTGACCCTTTCCTCCCTTGGCTCTTCCTCCCAATTCAACCCTTCTTTCCTAAACAGACTGGTCTTTTCTCGTCTATTTCTATAAAATGCTTGAATGTTTCCAGACTATTTCTTGTACACCTCCTATGTGCAAGGACTTCTGCAATGTGTTAAGGCATTGGGCTTGAGACCAGTCTATTTGTCATTCTTTTGGCAGCATTGAACCAATACTCCTAAAGCAACAGATGTCAGTAAGTTGATCACCAAACATTTAATTTTTAACTTAAATAGGAGAAACTGATGCAGCTTGGTTTTAAAAAGTTCTTTTTGGAACAAGAAATAATTTCAGTGTGCCTTCAGTATAAAATGTAACAGAGGAATTGAATGATCTTTGAAATTGCCGAATAGAAATCAGCCTCCTTATGAAAAGCAGGAGTGATTACTCTTTACAGTGTGAGGCAGTGGGTCTCCTACTCTGCTGCACATAGTATAGTAATCACCTGGGGAAGCGGCTCATAAAATGCAGACCCCTGGGGTCCATACCCAGATACTCTGATTCAGTAGATCTGCAAAGGGGCCAAGGAATCTGCATTTTTAAACAAAATAAAAATCTAAGGAGAATTTTTAAGAAACAGTCATACAGGAGAAAAGTCTAAGTACTTGAAATAGAATACTGTTCTTACATTATGAAATTGCTTCACACAACTACTCTTGGTCACCTAATTGTGTTAGTTGAGTCTTTAATTCTCTGCCAATAGTTGACTGTCTCCTCTAATTTTGTCTTTAGAAGCTCATATCTTTGGTTTCTAGTTTTATCTCAGATTTAAATTCCAATCTTGGTAGAAGTAACACCTTAGGCCAGATTAGTATTTCATGCTTCACTACATGTGAGTTTCTCAGATCCTGTTCTTGGGAGAGCAGGAAGGAAGTAGGGATTCCTGAAAGGAGAAAGAAGGTACCACCATGCACCCCAGTAGGGTAGGATACTGGGGCAAAGCTGGGAGTCGGTGGTATGTTTTCTTACAACAGACAGAGGTGTGGCAGTCTGAGGTTTAATTGCAGGTTGTAGTTGAGGAATGGGGTGAGGAACCCAAGATCCTGGATCCGAACACTCTGCAGGAACTTCCCAAATGTAAGCCAGGTCTCCCTCTTATTGGTGCTGGCATGGGACATAGGTGAGTGAGCTGGGCTAAAGCATGGGACCAGGACAGACAAACCTAAGGAGAGGGGCAGGTAAAGGCCACTTGGCTTTCTTTACCATACACACTCTCTCTGGTCCTGTGTGTTTTAAACATTTCCCTTAAGTTAGTGCAAAAAGCTCCGAAACACAACACTATATCAATTCCCTCATCTCCCACTTCCCAGTATTTTATTTAACTTTGTTAAGGTTGTACGGTTTGCTTTGGCCCCACTTGTTCCAAGCAAGTGGAAGTAGCTCAGAGGCCTGTTTGTGGCCTTGTCTCCTGATACTCCATACAGTGGATCAGAAGCAGTGACCAGTAGCTCTTGGAAATTCCTCCTAGTGCTGTGGCATCCTGGGATTTGTCCAGCCCATTTTATGGACACCATTTAAACTTGGGTTTGTTTTAAAGTGTTATATAGTTTTGCTTTCGTCTTCAAAAAATTAAATACATGGGGGGTCCCTTTCAGTCAAAAAGTCACAGTGACTGTCTCTCTCCGCTCCTGATGTCACTCAAATGGAGCCACAGAAGAATCACCATGGTTTGTCCGAGTTTCACAACTGACCTGCACTGTGATATCTGATGACCTTGTTACATCTGTCAACAGCTTTTGCTCAGAGACAGATGCTTTCGAGGCTGGTGTACTTTGTCTTTTCTTGACTGATCTTGTAAGCCCTTAATGGTCATGTGCTTGGCCTCAAATGGCATTTTAATATTTTTTTTTAGTGTTTTTAGCAATATTTACTATTTAGTAATGGTTTATGAAAACATACTTTATTCACTCAACAAACGTTTATTGAGTTCACTGTGTTAAGTGCAGCAGATAAAAAGCCTGCCTTCATGGGGCTTACATAAAATTTATTTTAATTAATTTATTTTTGCTGATTATAATAATATCTTAACATTTTATGGGATTTTGAGACCTCATTTAGAATATCTGGCTAATAAGTTATATTGAGCATATTTTTTGTAGAGAACCTTAAATACAAGGCTGAGAAGTTTGTATTTAATAGGATAAGAGATAGGGAGTCCTTGCAGGTTTCGATGAGGCGAATGACATCATCAGATGGGATTCGTGGTGATTGCGGGCTAGAGTTCACAGGGTTCCTCTACTTTATTTTCACTCTGTCTCTTACCTGGATTTGTCAAATCTCTGACAGCCCCAACTAAAAATGTATATACATATTGGCTTCAAACTGCCCACCCTCCAGGAGGCCTGAAGGTGGCAATAGTGAGCCATCCATGAGCTTTGTAACTAACCCCACAATTTGTAACTAGCCTTTAACCAATTTGGGGGTGCATATTTGAGTAAGCATTATTTCAGGAATTTTCCTAGTATAATCCTACAGGAGCTACAGGCAGTTCATTTCAGGATGATATGAAGAAGGGGCGTGAAAAAGGAGCCTTCCATCCCACAATGAGATGGTGCAATATTAACTATCCATGAAGTGATCATGGGGAAACCAACCTAATAAAGCATATTGGATGAGATCCACAAGAAGTATTGCTATAAGATTATCAGATAGTTTTCTGAAAAGAGGGCTTCACGACTAAGCAAGTGGTTTCCTGGATGTGGGTAAACAGAATTTCCTCGGTGCTGTTTGTAAAAAAAATGAAACACTGTGTTCTGAATTTTGACTTATTTTGTTTCTTTGTAGATGAGCATGTCCTGGTTAGTCCTGCAGGAAGACCATATCTCAGGAACCTACTGGCACAATAGTTATCAACTAAGAATGTGGTTGACACTCTGCTCTTCCTTGCAAAACGTTCAGTAAATATTTGGGCTTTTACAAATCGCACCTTTGTTTACCAAGCAGAGGTCACTGCTCCACCACTCAAGGTAAAGCACACACAGCAACCCCCATTTCAAGAAGAGTAACATAAGCCATCTTTCGTGGAAGAAGCAAGGCCCTTCCAAATGTCAATAACAAGTTAACTTTTATACACTGCGTACTCTTTTTTTATGGATTTAATTTTGAATGGAAAGGACTATAAGTGCAATCACAGTTAGATAGTAAACTAACCCAAGTAGTTAGAATTTAGCACAAAGATACAGGTCATATTTAATTTGTTTTCATTCAAGATGAAAGCTTAAAGTAAATGTGGGCATTAAGCTAAGATGTCTTTTTATTGACCTCATAACATTTTCTATTCTTCTAACCTTCCCTCTTTCTTTGGGAATATTATATAATTTTTCCCCTCAAAGATTCTTTATTTGAGAAAATCATGAGAATTTTCATCAAACAGAGGAATGTAACTTTATTTTGTTGTTACCACACTCACTTACTCTTGTAATTATTCCGCTGATCACATCTAGTGATGAAAATTGTTTCAAAGGGTAAGGGGTCTCAAATTGTAATTTATGTGAAGCTAGAAACAAACAAACAAACAAACCAAGAACTCAGTAACGGACTAATTGGCACAGCAAACCCTTAAATCTAACTTTTCCATTCCAATTTGTCTCAATCCGGGCAGCCTCAGAGCGTTCCTTGATCTCTGGCCAGTATTAAAAATGGCTGATTCTTGGCCATTTTTGTCTCTGGATGTAATTCTGATTGGGACAATCCTTCTTTCTCTGGGCACTGGCTTGCTTAACTTTCTAAATCTCAACCAAAGCACCCCAGCCCCTTGGTCCAATGCCCCAATTGGTACATCTGATGGAGCTTTATAAAGTTAAGAAGCTCAAAACCCAGGTGACTGCCTCACTGCCCCCAGCCCCACCGCCCCATGAGAAGGCCAGATTACATAGCCCCTATTGGTTTTCTGTCTTTGATTTACACAGTGAAACTAAAAGTACATTGTTCACAGACTGAAAAAACATTTTCATTTTCACTTTCCTTGGGCTATTTTTATAAACAAGCAAATATGCTAACAGATAACTTTGTTTCCCTTAGTGGGATATTTTTACTAAGGTTGGACTGATTTTCAACCTGCCATCAAATCATTTTCTTCCTGCCTATTTTGAGGAAATCCACTTCTGAGGAGTCAGGTTACCAGTATACATTTAACTTAGGTCTATAAATGGTTTACTTATTAGAAAAATGGACATATCATTGTCAGCATTGAGTCGAGCTTCCTGGGACCTCCCGATGGATGTATCTTTCTTTAAAGTACTGAGAGAATTCAGTTCATCAAATTTTATTGAACTTGAACCATGTAGTCAGCATTGAAAAACTGGTTCTGCCTATAATTGGACGGAAAATATAAACATCATAAAACAATTAAAATTCAGGTTTGAGAAAGACTGTAAAAGACCATCCAACCACCTTGTTTCTAACCCAGAGAGGAAGCTAGAAAGGCATATCAGATAGACCTAGATAGATGCAAATATATGTTCATATAATCTCATATACATATATGCATAAACACATCATATTTTAAAATCCATAACCTCTGCTAGGAACTCCTTCCGTCCATGAATTGTTTTCATAATAACATCTTGTATCTGTATGCTACCTTAGATCAAGAAGTGTTTTGTGATTATATTTAGAAGCGTGGTTGAGAGTACAGGCATTGGGCCTAAGGATTTGAATCCCTGTTCTGGAACAGTGATCTTGCATATATCACTGTAACCTCTCAAAGACCCTCTTCATTTATGCGTTGCAGATAACTATATCTCCCTCTAGGCTTGTTCTGAGGATTACATGAGAGAACATGCAAAATAGCAACAACTAAACTACAGCATGACAGCGAGCATTAAGAAGATGCTCAAAACTGGTGGTTCTTTCTGTTATTCCTTCAGGCCTACATCATTTTCCCCAGGTCAAGAACTTAAAGTAACTCTACCAAATCAAATTTGAATTCAGCAATAACTTTGGAGTGTAAATGAACAAAACAGAGAAGGAACTCGTAGAGTGACTTATTAATATACATGAAGACTGTTAGCAGTAGATGTTATATTTTCAATTCAGAACACAAATGGCTGGTAGATAATTTGGGAAATTATTATTTCAATAAACAAGCTCATTGACCTCTGAATTAAATTAAATGATTATTTTGGCTTACATACTACCTGTGCTTTTTTCTCGGAAAACAAACCTGGAAGTAGAGGAAATTTGATTTAAGAAATATTGTTATTTCCTGGAATTTGTTAATCATTTATAATTTATCAGAGGAAAAAACTGGCCCAAACCTGGAAGAGAACAGGTAGTTAAAATGTAATAAACCTAGTGACTGAAAGCAGGGCCAATGTAGGTCACTAAATCACTATTGGCCATTTTCTCTCAGAGAACATCTTACCTAATAGGATTCTGATTTACAATTAGAGATTGTGGTAAAAAGCAAATATTTTCTTTAAAGTTATGATACCACATCTCAGATTCCAACACAAGTCAGAAAAAAGCCAGGAATACAAGTATTACTAAAATGGAATAAGATGGAATTTCCAATTTCTTTAAGTGTTTATCAGTCTTGTTCATATGAGATTATGTATTCTCTCTATGTAAGATTTAACACAAAGTGATGAATTGGTATCTTAAATCCAACAAATCAATATTTTATTGTCTTCCACAAGAAGAACCACAATGACAGACAGCATGCTCTATTTGGCACACTGTGCTTGAACTCTGATTGGAATTACACCTTCTCACAAGACTAGTTCTATAATCATTTCAGCTTTGATTGGTGGAATTAATTTAGGTGGAGTCTCTACCTAAGTTAGACAGCCAGATGCTTTCTTCTCTGTAGAGCATTACAAAATCAGCCTGCAGTTAGTAGCAACAGATCATTGATTAGAGACAACTTTTTGTAGCTGGAACAACAATATTTGGTCCCCATGAGCCAGATATGCCAATAATGGTTACTCCACAATTCTATGAAATAAAATACTTATTTATACAAATTCCAATTGTCAATTTGAAACATTTGGTAATTCATAAGCCTTATAAACATTTATTTAACATTTTCTGTGAATCAGGCAATGTGCTCAACACATCATTTCATTGAATCCTGGTAATAGTTCTATGAAGTATTATTGTCAATAATTTTTTCTATTTTATTAATGCAGATATTGAAACTCAAAAAAGTTAAGTAACTTGTACTAAATGGCACAGTAAGTTGTACAGATAGGATTCAAACTCTACAGCTCTTAACAACTACTTATGCATAGTCTCTTCAATTGAGTTATACTTCCCTTGAAAAGCAATTCCTTAATCACTTTTTATAGCCAAATAAAAAGTAATCAAGAAATAATTAGTATAGCAAATAAATTATTAAATATTTTAATTATTTTGGGGATACATAGGTACTATGAACATATAGTCAAAATTTTAAGTATACAGAGAAATGAAGCCTTTCTCCCACCTTATCCTTCATTCTCCTGCTCCACGCCTCTCCACAGAGGCAAACACTGGTAGACTCTAGAATGTAATCCTGAAATGATATTCAGTGTGTATACTGATGTGTGTATATGTATTCTGTTTTCTTTTAGTATGTTGGCTTTGATTTTGTATATAGTGGTTTTTTGTTTTGTTTTGGGCTGGGAAGAAGTTTATTTTAATGTAGTTAAAATTCATTAGTCTTTTCTGGAAGTTTGTGTCATATTTAGATAGACCTTCCATACTCAAATTTTATCAATAATTTCCTATTTTCTTCTAGTATTTTTGTGGATTCCTCTTTTATATTTCAATATGTGTTCAATATGTAATTTATTTTGGCATAGGAAGTTAGGTATGCATACCACTTAATTTTTCCCCCCAGATAACTTCCCAGTTGTTCTAATACCATACTAATGCCACATATTTAATAATTTTTTCTATCTTCACTGATATGCAATACCAACTTTATCATACTAAACATCAAAATATAATTAGGCCTATATCTTGATAATATTTATCCAGCTCCTATGAACCAGTATCATATTGTTTAAAATATTATGGATTTATAATATGCTTTCATATTTGACAGATATTCTTGTCCTCATTCTTCTTCTTGTTTAGAATTGTCCAAGATGGTTTTCTCTTTTTTTAATTTGAGCTTTAGAAACAGCTAATCTAATTCTTTAAAAAGGGAAGAAAATAAGAAGAAAACTTTTTTATAGTTTTATTGGAACATTAGTACAATTCCATATTATGGAAATGACTGATATTTTTATTGATTCTTTTTATTTAGAAATAGAGCATGATTTTCATTTTTCCAATTCTTATTTTATAACCCTAAAGTATTGTTTGGAATTTTTAATGATATTGATTCTGTCTATTACTTATTAAATTTTTCCTTAGATATTTTATCTAGTTGTATGTGTGTGGTTGAAATTATAAGTGTGATGGCTGTTATATAGAAAACTAGAGGCCAGAAGCAAGGGCCTTGGTCCCAGCCCCCGCCCGCTGCTACTGCAGCTGGGGGCCTCTGCTGCCTCTGCCTTGGCCCCCACCTGCAGTGGCTTTGTCCAGAAGGAAGGACATCCAGAAGGACATTCAGTCTAATTAGCATATTACCCTTTTATTATTGTAGATGATTGATTTCTAATTAGTAATTTTTATACAACTACCTTATCAATAGCTACTTTCTGATTGATCATTTATTTATCTTTACATATTATCCTTGCCAAAGTCATTTAATTTTGCACTTGGAAGCTTTGAGAGTTATTAGAAGTGTTAACTCTAAAGACTTATTTCCAGCCGAATTCAATTCAATATCAACAAATCATTACTGAATGTTAAATATTCTTATGCTAGGTGCAGTAGCTATAAAAATAAGTTTAGCATCTAATGAGGTGCACTCTACACGTATATAGCAATACAAGGTTTCTATAAATGCTATGAAAAAGGCTGAGCTGTGGCCTCGAACTTTTGGGTTTTGTTTTGGAAGGAGTAGGAATCATGAAATAGGACATTCAGGTTGTATACAAATTTGATGGAGATGCAAGAGTGTGTATGAAGGCAATCCAGGCAGAGGGCGGTACATATAAAAAGAGAAACACAGTCTGAGAGTACTCTATGGTGCACATTAAGGCGATGTTATGTGATCCCACGAGAGAAAACACAGCAAAGGTGGGAAGGGACAATTATGTTTACATTCATTATGGTGGGAGATAGGGAGTCACTGAAGGCTTTTGATCAGGTGAATGTCATCATCAGAGCTACATTATAGGAAGATTAATCTGTCAGCATTGTGACAAATGATTTGGAGCAGGAAGTGACTGGAGTGGAGGAAGGGAGATCAGTCAGCAGGCAGTGTAGACAAGCAATGTGGACAAGAAATAAGGGGGCCTCCTCTAGCATGCTGGCAGTGGAAATAGGAGGAATAAAATAAAAGCGATAGTGTGAAGATAGTTCTAACAACAAGCTTTAACAACTGATTAGATACATGGTTAAGGAGAATGAGGAAGACTGTGACTTTAATTGGCTGGTGGTCCAATGATGTGACTGGCAATAATTGGTAAGTCAGAGAGAGAAACTATTAAAGAAGAGAGAAAAGGCCACAAATCTGGGTTTCATATATTCACCTTGTTGTCATAATTAATTATTTACTGAGTATGTAATGGACAATGTGGTAACTAAATAATACTACACTGTTATATTTGAAAGTTGCTAAAAAAGTAAATCATAAAAGATCTCATCACAAGAAGAAATATTGTGTAACTATGTGTAGTGATGGATGTTGACTAGACTTATTGTGGTGATCATTTTGCAATATACCCAATCGTGATGTCTTACACCTGAAATTAATATAATGGTATATGTCAATTATATCTCAATTAAAAAGAAAGAAAAGATAACGGCCAACACACAGCGGGGAGGAACATATTTCCAGTGTCACTTGTTTCTGGGAATATTAGCACATTGGGACCTGGTAGAAAGCAAAGTCTCCTCCTGCCATAGGCACAGGTTAAAAATAATTATGTTTCCTAATCCGTGGGTAAGAAAGAGCTTTCAGCGACTGGGGATATGGTACCAGGCTCCATCTTAAGGTTGGGCTGGGTTGTTCCAACGGAGGTCATCTGGCTGGGTTTGTTCTGGTGGAGGCCATCTCTTGGTGTTTGCTGTCTGCCAAATACTGGAAGAGGTTGCATCATGCAACCTCCCAGGCGTCCCTCCCTCCTCTTAGCAATGGCTAATGCTTCACTAGCCTTTGCAGATGAATTGGCTGCAGAGGTTAAAGGTTGAGCTGGGCCAAAAGGAGGAGCTTAAACCTGTGTGTAAAATCTGGGAACCTGACTGAACATAGTTTGGGGGCCAGGATGAGGGGAAAAAGAGACCGGAAAGACTTCCCCCACCTCCCGGGAAGAAGGTCCCGTGATCAGCTTCAGCCACTGGCAGGCCATCCTGGCCATCCTCAGAGCTTACATAAAGGGACTGCTGAAGCCCGAGAGGCCACAGTGCTGATACCTGCAGGGCTCCCTGACATCATGCGTTGGTCCTTGCACCCCCAGAGTTTAATTCTCTACTTCTACACTCTTTTATTCCTCTCTTCAACATGCCTAGCAGTAAGTATGCTTCTCCACAGACATATTTATTTTACATGGAAAGCTGAAAAGTAAGAAAACATATGGTAAACTAGTGACGTGTCTGTATTTTTCTCCTCTAGTATGTTGCCACCAGAGACAACTGCTGCATCTTAGATCAAAGATTTGTAAGTAGTTTTTATGTTTTTCTTGCTGTATGTAGACTGCAGAGAGGCAGAGGAATAAAAGGAATTCTCTCACAAATGTTATCTGGCATTTTAAACTCTTTTTTTTTTTAACATAGTCTAGCTTTTACCTATTTTTGTTCATAGATTTTTAAGTGTAGCTTTCATCAAGATTTTAAATCACCGTGTTGTTGTATTTTCAGGGTAGTTATTGCCCGACTACATGTGGCATCGCAGATTTCCTGGGTAATTACCAAAATGAAGTAGACCGTGATCTACAGGCTTTGGAAGACACCTTAGGTCAAGTCGAAAACAAGACATCAGAAGCCAAAGAACTGATCAAATCAATCCAAGGCATCTATAATCCTGATGGCCCACATAAGCCAGGTGAGGAACTAAATACCACTGACTGAGAAGGTAATTTGTAAAGTTCTTTCCTGTTGTTTCACTGGCTCCATTTGCCTAAACATTTCTGTCTCTGATCTCATATTGCAGATAGGATAGAAGCTGCTACTAAGGAGTCTAAGAAAATGTTGGAAGATATTATGAAATTCGAAGCATTGATTATATCACATGAATCAAATATTCGGTAAGCATTTTTGTTGTTGTTGTTAATTCTCACCCAAGGATATTTTTTCAATTGCTCTTTAGAGAGAGTGGAAGGGAGGGAGGTGGGGGGAAAAGAGAGGGGGGGGGGGAAAGAGAGAGAGAGAGAGAAGGAGAGAGAGAGAGAAAGAAACATCAATGTGAGAGAGACACATTAGTTGGTTACCTCCTACCCACACCTCAACCGGGGCTGGGGATCAAACCTGCAACCCTTCTGTGCTCAAGCTGACACTGTAAGCACTGAACTACACCAGCCAGGGTGCATTTTCGTTTTAACTTACTCTCCAAGAGTGATTTAGTTTTTACTTAATATTGCAAACTTCAGTGGAATTAACTTTTCCCCCACTTTTAATATTTAATTGTCATTATGCCTGACCATCTGGAACCCAGTGGAGAAAGCATCTTGAGTGCAATATGTATTGCATTGGGTTATAATTGCTTTTTAATAATCATGTGGGAGAAAGGTGTTCTAGATGTCTTCAAATACTGCTATAACCATATTTATGAAAATGATCCCCCATCCCTGTTTGTCTTACACCACAAATTCAAATGGGAATTTGGGTGTGGAAACTAAAAATCTTTTTATAAGATTGTCAACAAATTGGTGGGAGGTATTAGCAAGCAGAGGCATAGGAAGAGTATAGGAAAGGTTAAGAGACTAAGGGTAAGAAACATTATAAAGCTACGTGCTGATCATGGCACAGTGAATGTGCAATTATGTTCTCTCCTCCCTTCACTTGAAGGTAAAATGTCTCTATTAATAACTTCCCAGGGACTCATTAATCTCCTGAACTCAGGATCTCAGATACAGTTTTAGTTTTTTTTCCTCAAAATTTTTTTTTTTTTTTACTAAACTGTCTTCAAAGCAACATAAAAAGTAGTGATAAACGGTGGCTAGGGAGAAGTGGGCAGGAGGGATTTCTCCTCTTTCTGTTATCAGAGGGCCATAATTACTGTTGTATAAGTTACATTGTTATTGCCCATCATTGAAGTTAAAGAGACTATTGTGCAGAAATTTTCTAAGGTGGAGTAAAGAAAAAGAGTGGTCAGGTACTTTTTCTATCTTTCTTCACCAAAAGATACGCCAGTCTGTGCATTGTAGACTGTGTTCTACCATTCCTGAATATGTACAAACAACCCTGTGAAAAACTACAAAAGCAGTTTGTTTTTTACTCCCCCTAGCCTTTTCCCAAAGATCTGTAAATAGAAACATTGAGAAGGTCAGGAAGTGTCTGTTGTTCTATTATATGTACGATAATGCCCCAGATACTTTCTCCATGTAAGTTATAGGTTGTAGACCTCAAATAGTCCTCAGTACGTCCACACTGGAAAGCATAATTCATCACATGTGAATCCCTGAACAGAGCCTTTCTTCCCTAAGAATATGCAGTCCTAAGAATGATCATCAGCCGAAACCGGTTTGGCTCAGTGGATAGAGCGTCGGCCTGCAGACTGAAGGGTCTCGGGTTCGATTCCGGTCAAGGGCATGTACCTTGGTTGCGGGCACATCCCCAGTGGGAGGTGTGCAGGAGGCAGCTGATCGATGTTTCTCTCTCATCGATGTTTCTAGCTCTCTATCCCTCTCCCTTCCTCTCTGTAAAAAAATTAATAAAATATATTAAAAAAAAAAAAAAAAGAATGATCATCAGACAGTCCTCGCATTAACCAGGCTCTTCACTCCATTAGGTCGTTATCTGCTGCCCTTGATACAGATGGTAAAAATCAGAATGGCCACTGTTTAATGACAATGGCATTGCTTATAGACAAGAACTTTATTATTTTCTTTTCCAGAAAGCTTAGAATTTTAATTCACCTCAATTAAGCAGCAGAATTTTACAGTTTTCCCAAGAAATGGACTCATTTATCAGGAAGTAATTCTTAAAAAGATAAGGTAGTATTTTTAAATGAAAATACAAAATTACACTTCTGAAGGGCGTGCTCTATTATCTTATTCTTCCGCTTGCAGGTTTTTGAAGGACATATATAATTCAAATAATCAGAAGATCGCCACCTTGAAGCAGAAAGTAGTCCAGCTTGAAGCACAGTGTCAAGAGCCTTGCAAAGACTCAGTCAAAATACACGACATCACAGGGAAAGGTGAGTGACACTTTGGTGTGGGGATTGATATGTTACGCAAAAGAGATTTCATCTTTTAGAATGCGTAGGAATAATTTTGCAGGTGCTTAGCCATTGAGTCTAATTGTATCCAATTGCTTTGACTTTGCTTGAATAGCTAAAAATAGTTTGAAAGGAATGACGATGTGAGGAGTAAGAAAATGCTTAGTGGGAAATGAATAGTTTGCAACTTGCTAAAAGCTCATGTTCAAGGCTGGAACAGTTTTACCTGGATTTCAGACCACAGTATAGGAGGCTTCTTCTTCTTCTTCTTCTTCTTCTTCTTCTTCTTCTTCTTCTTCTTCTTCTTCTTCTTCTTCTTCTTCTTCTTCAGATTGTCAAGATATTGCCAATAAGGGAGGCAAAGAGAGTGGGCTTTACTTTATCAAACCTCTGACAACTCAGCAGCAGTTCCTAGTCTACTGTGAAATTGAAAAAAATGGAAATGGATGGACTGTGCTTCAGAAGGTATTTCTCCCTTTGCCCTGTGTGTTTAATAAACATTCAAATAAGCATCTGCCTTAAGTTGGATACTTTTCTAAGCACATCAACTCAATGAATCCTCACAACTTCCCTGTGGGGTGGGTCCAATTATTACTTCTATTTACAGAGGAGGAAACTTAGGCATAAGAGGAAAAGTAACTTACCAAGATCACATAACTAACTAGTAAGTAACAGAGTCAGGATTTGAACCCAGGCAGTCTTATTTCAGAGTCTGTGCTCTGACTGTATACTATGCTGGCACTGCCATTGTCGATATGTGATAGCACGTAGTCACAGAATCATAGTGACAAAAAGCCCCACAGAAAACTGGAAGGGTCTTGTTTCATCAGTTAGAGCAAGACCCACAGCTTCCAGTTATAAAAAGATAAAGTCCCACAGAGGATTCAGTTGGGCTGTTCCAAGGCAAGGGCCCTTTGTTTCCTCTCTGCCAGTCCCTGGCAGTTGCTGCAGAATCCTTTTCTCTATTTACCTCTGACCACCTTTACAAGTAATCCTGCAGGGGGCGCTCAGAGGGCATGGGGGATGCAAGTGCTGGTTGGCAGACAAACTGAGCAATGAGTTGACCTTTCCACCATCAGTACAAGAATCAGCAGTGTCGGGCTGGAATTCTGAAGTCCTCTAGATGTCTTTTAAAAACTACCACTAATTTTAGAATTGTGCCCTGCACTTTTTAAGTATTTCTCTGACATTCTCTCATGTAATCCCTGCCATAACCCTAGAAGTAAGCATCATTCTTCTTATTTGACAGATGAGGAAACTGAGGCAGCTTGATCAAGGTCATCTAGTTAGTAAATGATGGGATCATATCCTCCATATTTTTAACAAATGTTTATAACATTTTCTTTATGCACACTGATAATCTGTTCTCTCCTTTTGCCTGTGCATTTGTGTAATTAGAGGCTTGATGGCAGTGAGGATTTCAAGAGAAACTGGATCCAATACAAAGAAGGGTTTGGACATCTGTCTCCTACGGGCACCACAGAATTTTGGCTGGGGAATGAGAAGATTCATTTGATAAGCACACAGTCTGCCATCCCATATGTATTAAGAGTGGAGTTAGAGGACTGGAGTGGCAGAATCGGGTATGTTTAGAAGAGACTTGTTGCCTGGAATGTGCACTTTCCAACCATCAACAGACCAATGGCAAAGATAGCTTAACAAATGCAAAGAACACATCCAGCCATTTCCTCCACAAGTCAATTTGGTTCTTGGGCAGCCCAAAGAGATGGGTCCTATCCAGGCTGGATCTGAGTATTTTGGTAAATACTTACCTTGGAACCATACAGAATCATTGCTGATATTTACTGAGCATTTAATATTTATCAGAAATCGAGCATGAAATTATAATTTAATCTAGTCCTAGTAACTCTTTTATGAGGCAGATAATATTGTTAATTCCAGATTAACTTTCCCAAGATCACATTGCTGGCATATGGTAAAGGTTGGATTTGAACTAAGGTAGTTTGACTCTACAGATCATCTTCTTAAGACTATCCTGGTTGAAAGCCAATCCAGCCTCTTCAGATTTCCTGGCTGAAATTAAATCAGCTAGCTCCTTTGGTGAGATAGAGCTCCTCTATGCTCAGAGCTATCTGGGGACTTTGAGCATTGTACACCTAATTAAAATTCAGAAAAATATCCAACCCTCTTTTAATGTCTATGAAATAATGAAATATGTTTTGTATCCAAACATGTATTTTTATTTATTTAATTTTCACCCAGAAAGTACCATAGTCAGTAGATTTGCTCCTGTGAGAATATCTCCAGTTTCCCAAGCACCGGAGATCAGTGATTTTCTGGAAATTTCTGTTCATATACTAAGGCTCATTCTTCCATGCACTCAATAGAATTCTGGCCCTCATTCATATTTTATTCCAGGGGAGAATTTGTCTCTGATCCCCCAGCTCATGTTTTGTGGGCCACACAGGGACCACTTCTTTCATGTGATGCTCTAGGAAGCCAACCTTATTGCCATTACCACATTGCCTTAGGAAAGAAAAATCCCTTTAGGACCTCACTCTTCAGATTGAACAGCTAAAGGGGGTGTAGCTCCTTTGGTGCATTGATGGTCACTCACTGTCAGCTAATTACTGTGATTTCTGATGACTGTGTGAACAATGCTAACCATTTAGATAAAAGTGAAAATATAAAATCCATCAGATTCATCCACACATTTGGATTTTATATTAGGATCCTATCGGTAAAAAGCATTAAAATGGCTGAAGTTTTCAGTTTTCATTGAGATGCTATGAAGGCTTCTAGACCCATCCTGGGTGGTGCTGATAAGCACTGAATTGGTTCATACAGCCATTGCCTCTTACCAAATTTGCAGAAGAGTTCATTCAATGAACACATTTGAGACTTAAGAAGCAAACGACTGTTCTATAGGAGAAGTACCTTCTGAGATCCCTATTGAGGCTCAAGATATGATATCTCTATTTCTTTATAGTACTGCAGACTATGCCATGTTCAGTGTGGGAAATGAAGCTGACAAATACCGCCTGAAGTATGCCTACTTCATCGGTGGAGATGCTGGAGATGCCTTTGATGGCTATGATTTTGGTGATGATCCTAGTGATAAGTTTTTCACATCCCACAATGGCATGCAGTTCAGTACCTGGGACAATGACAATGATAAGTTTGAAGGTAACTGTGCTGAACAGGATGGATCTGGCTGGTGGATGAACAAGTGTCATGCTGGCCATCTCAATGGAATTTATTACCAAGGTATGGCTTTCTTCCTTACTTATATGACTTAGTGTGTAGTCTATATTTTAGTAAAATGTATAAATAGATTTAAGGATGAGAAATAACTAGTAATTATATTAGGGGAGCTTATTATATAGTTCTATTTTTAAATAATAAATTTATAATGTATTACAATACAAATAATAAGTATTTTCAGTATAAAAATTGCATTTGCACAAAGAAGCTATATAGTAACAAATACAATTACACTACACTGGAAGCATGTCAAAGGTGAATGAGTGCCACATATACAGTGTCACAGTTCACATGACACTTTACTAAGAATAAACTATCTCAAGTCCATGTCTTGGTCTAAAGATGTGATAGGCCTTTCAACCAAACTTCCTGGTTCAGGAAAGTATTCAAAAGCTGCCAGAGGTTCATCAGACTTGATGACTCCACCTTTAATTTTTCAAGATAAGCTATAATCCTCAAGAGGACCAAAACATAGGACTGAGGTAAAGAGATACTAAACAATGAACTTTTCTGTTGACACAAAATACTTACATGAATGCTTTCCAAAATGTTGTTATATTTAACAGGATGGGTCTATCACACATTTATAACACTGGCAAAAATAACACTGAAATAAAGGACAGATAAATAGTCATATATTAACAAGAGCATCAATCTCCTTTCTTTCTCTCACTCATGCCAATTTAGTTCTTAATATTAAATCACAATTGAATAATACTGTGATTATACCTCAAATTGGTCCCTCAACAAGAAATCCACCTGCTGTAAAATAGCCAGTGCTTTGTCATTGTGTCTGAAATTACCACTATCAGAGTTGACATTTTGGGTTATGGTATCTCCTCCAAATTTGCATATATATGATCTGGATGGACCAACATTACCATATGTATGCTTGTTAACACATTAGCTTGAGTCAGCTGAGCGGTGTATCAGATATAACCAGTGAGCAGTAAGCCAGTGTCTGGAGAAATGGAGTAAAGAGCAGAAAATGGTTTGAAAAGGTAGGAGTCCATGGAGACTTGAGAAAAGAGTCCAGCTTATGAGTCTAGGCACTTACTTTAGGATGGGGGAAGGCAAGCTATAGTTTGCTCTCAGGCTGGGATAGTTATGAAAACTGATTTTACTTACTGACTATTGTTGCTATCCAACAGTTTTGTGTGGGGAAGCTCTACTGATGCAAAAAGATCCATTAAGATGAGCAATCTTACCTCCTCATGGCATTGTCCTAGCCAATAGATGGCTTAAAATTCTCTTTAAAATGACTTACATGTACCTTTTGGTCTTCACAACATTTTGTAAAAATATATTTTTTATTGATTTCAGAGAGGAAGGGAACAGGAGGGAGAGATAGGAACATCAGTGATGAGAGAGAATCATTGATAGGCTGCCTCCTGCACGCCCCACACTGGGGATCAAGTTGGCAACCCAGGCATGTGCCCTGACTGGGGAACTGTGACCTCCTGCTTCATAGGTCAACACTCAACCACTGAGCCACACCAGCCAGGCTTCACAACATTAAAAAAAAAAATCTAATTAATCTTTGCACCCACAAACCATATAATTAGAAGAAATTCTCAGGGAAGGTGTTTGATCCATATGACCCAGAGTAGCCATGTTGATAGCCTGTGGTACACATTGGACTCAAATATTTCCTTAGGAAATTACATGAGAACTGGTGCTTATGGACAAGGAGAAGGCAAATCAACCTAATCTCCACTTTATAATGGAGATGTGAAATAACATTCCAGACTATTTTCTAAAGTCCCTCATACTTTCCAGGACAATTGTGTTTTCAGATAACTTGAGATCACCTGATCAGGAACTGTGATTCCTGCCATTCTAACCTCCTTGAAGATAGATGGTCAATAATAGCTGAGTCCAGGATGGCTAAGCTCAGGGAGAGACACCAACTGGGGAAACTGGGATTCTAGCCCTGTTAGTAGTGAATATATTTAAGGTATGAATGTGACCAGAAAGAATAACACAGATGTAAGAGGTTATTTAATAATCCATGTATTATAATTATAAATTGAGATTTTTAGTCATCTTTAGGGATATTTCAGTTATTTGATAACACTATACATTTGATGTGACAATGGCCATCATAAATGGCAGTTCTTTATAGACTCTCTGAGGTAAGGAAATCCAAGAGCAATGATATGTCCAATTTGTCTTAGGTGGCACTTACTCAAAGGCATCTACACCGAATGGTTATGATAATGGCATTATTTGGGCCACTTGGAAATCTCGTTGGTATTCCATGAAGAAAACCACCATGAAGATAATTCCATTCAACAGACTTGCCATTGGAGAAGGGCAGCAGCACCACCTTGGGGGATCCAAACAGGTCAGACCAGAGCACCATGTTGAAATAGAAACTGAATAAATCATTTTACTCTGAGAATGAATTTTTCATTTATATTAACCCACAAAGTTTCAGAAACTTTTCTGAAAGTTCCTTCTCATTTTCTGTTACCATATTTATCAATTTTGTCTGATATTAAGGATATTTAGCCTTAAATGGAAATTGTAACTTACTTTGGATTGTATTCCCAAATTACTGCACTCTACATTATTTAAAATTTATTTATTTGATGAGATAAAATTTTAGCATATGTCCTAGGGATATAAGAAATAATTGTCACATTTTTTTTACATTTTAATGACCACATATTGTTTTATCTTGTATTTTTAAAAAATTATGCTTTAAATATTTTAGTACATACTAATAAAATTAGCAAATTTTATTAAAATTAGGAGTAAATTCTAACATTTCAAATGCCTAAGTATTTTTCCAAATGTATCACCCCCTAATTATTCATATTTAATTCTTTTTAAATGGAGACAATTATATCTTTTTAATATATTTTTGTTTTGGTCATAGGCTGGAGACGTTTAAAAGACCATTTCAAAAGTGAATTTACTTTTTTAAAGGACTTTATCTGAACAGATAAATATAGTATTTTTCATATGGGAAAATGGACTTATAAAGCCATACTTCATTTTAAGAAAAAAAAAAGAACCCATGTTGAAAACTCCACTAACTGTTTTATGCTGGTGATAATTTATCTACATGCCATTTCAATAAACATCGTGTTTCCTAAGACTAGATACATGGTGCCACTTATTTCTTTCAATTTAGTAATCATGGTTGGGTAATCATCAGTAGTTGCTGAGTCCTCATTTTACACCAAACTTTATACCTGCCTCTTGGAGAGTTATGAAAAAAATAGAAGTCATGGCTTTTGCCTTCCAAGGAATATAAGATAAACACAGAAAAATACAGTAACTCAACATGACAAAATTTGATATAAAAATATAAACCCAAGTTACAATCACATAACTAAGTTTCAGAATCCCCCAAGCACAGCTGGAGACTTAGGCTGTTTGGGAATTCTCCCACTAGAACCTTTGGTTCCAGACTCCTGTGACCAGATGTGGGCTTTCTGAAAGGACTTGAAATCAGAGCAGAGAGATTTAAGGAACAATCTAAATCAGTCTATCACTGGTAAGCACTGAGATTCAGCGGATAGGAGACATTACTTCATTCTGAATCTAGGGATATTGAGTTAGCAGCCAGAGATTGAGGAGGACCAGCTTTCCAAAAGGAGTAGTTAAGTCTGCATAAGATTGACCTTGCAAAGTAATTGATTAATTCTAGGAGGGGAGGATCAGATTGTTCTAAAATCCTGCGTTTTAGTGTTGGATTCTCTTCTTTTTCACCATTTCTTTCTTAATCCTCTTACTTCCTTGTTCTCATGAGTCCTGATTTTAAAATATCCTGTTGAAATAAAAACAGGAAAGAGACAACCAGGTACTTGTGGGGCTTTGGGAAATAGGAATGCTTATTCATTATTTGCAGCACTCATTAATTCATGTATCCATGAAACATTCATGCAGCTAACATTTATTGAATGCTATTGTTGTACTAGCCACTGTGCTGGGTATTGGGGATATAGTGCACCATAGTACTTTCCTCTCTTCCAAACCTGCTCTAGTCTATCCAGGTCTCAAGTTCCAAAACAAAACAAAACAAAACAAAAAACTCATCCTCCTGTTTTCCTTAGTCCTCCCTCCCCTGGTCATTAAGACTGTTAAATCCACCTCCTAAATATTTATTATATTCATTTCCTTTTATACACACACACACTGCCACATCCTAAATGGGATATACAGCATCTCTTGCCAGGTTAGGGCATCACCTTCTTCCTATCCCCCACAGTGCCTCTAACCTTGCCTGCCCCGACCTTGTCATGCTTCAAACTACTTCTAAACTCAGAATGCATAGTCTACCCTGCAAACTCCTTTAGGTGAGAAATTCGATCATAGGCAGGAAAAGTTATATTTATATATAAGTTTTGATGCAAAAATACCATGCCAGTGAATTAGGCCAAGAAAATTATTTTTGAAAAAGAAAAGACCATTTAGCCCTAACTGGTTTGGCTCAGTGGATAGAGCGTTGGCCTGCGGACTGAAGGATCCCAGGTTCGATTCCAGTTAAGGGCATGTACCTTGGTTGCGGGCACATCTCCAGTAGGGGGTGTGCAGGAGGCAGCTAATCAATGTTTCTCTCTCATCGATGTTTCTAACTCTCTATCCCTCTCCCTTCCTCTCTGTAAAAAATCAATAAAACATATTAAAAAGAAAAGAAGAGAAAAGAAAAGAAAAGACCATTTATAAGATCTCAGAAATATGAATATAGCCTTATACTTAACTGTGGGAACTTTAGAAATTATTTAGCAGTGGAAGAATGCACAAGCAAGTTAGTTCATTAGTACAATGGAATAGAAAACAATGATTACATAATATGCATTAAATCTCAGCATGAACAAGAAAACATTTACAAAATAATAAGTGAAATTTTAAGGTGAAAAATAATTCTACAATGATGATATAAAAAGTGTATGTGCATATGCATTTTAAACAAAACATAATTTTGACACCTATGCATTATTTGTACATATTTGTTCTCCCCTACCCAATGTATAATGTAAAATTTAATAAAAATACTTAATACAAAATAAATATAAATGAATCCAAAACTTTCTCTTTTTCCCCCCCATGGGGTCACTTGTCCAATGCTCCTTCTAAAATATCAGTTATAACACTTTTAAAAAACACTTTGGAATCCCCTGTTTTTGTTGGTGTCCTGAGTACATATTTGGTTTTCATGTTAGGTAATCCACATTGACTGGTAAGGCAGGCCTTCTAACTTTCTCTTTATACACCCTGCTCGGCTTGACTTGCTATAATGAGTACATACTAATTTTGTAGTTAGTTAAAAAACCCAATGAGGTAGAGAAAAACAGGTGAACTTCAGAATTCTACTTGTTTAGTTATTGCTAAACATTGAAGGGCTACAGTTTAAGAATTAAAGCATGAGATATACATCCAAATGTAAGTGGATCATGTCTCCATAAATCAAATGGGAATTGAAATGATTATTTTGATAAACCAACTTTTAGAAATCAACTTTTAAGTGAAACAAAGAGTTTGGGGTCTCAGAAACATAGATTATTTTTCTTCACAGCTCAAATCACAAATAACTCTTATTCAACCCTTCCTTTTACTTTCTTGGCATCAAAAAAACAACAACAAAAAACCCTCTAGTCACTGCTGAGTGCAAATAGGCAAGCTGAGTACAAAGCAATGTGTGCAGTTATATACTTTAAAAAACCTACAGAGGGAAGCTTCCAAAAAGGAGGGGACTGGTACAGATGTATGGATACCATGAAACTACAGGGCAGAGTCCTTTAATCACCAGACAGGAGTAATCATTCATTGGACAAATGTCCAAGATTTTCAAATATACCTCTGAAGTGTTATAGCTTTTTTTTCAATCCTCCTTCTGTTTAATGGTTACAATATAAAGACACTATTTCAGATCTGTGGGTGGGTTGAAAATGAGTGGGAAATGAAGAAATGTAAATATAGACAACATATCTGAGATCTTTACAAGATCTAAAATTCATAGACTCTGACTCTAACCAGTGTAAACTAGCCAAGGCATTTACAGTAGGTATCTTTGGTGTATTAAGATGATAAGAGTGAAAAACAAAGTACACATTTAATCCTGAGGAAAATATATCTACCTGATGATTTCTTATTGGTTTGATGTAGCTCAAAAAAGGAGGGGAGAAAAGAATTAATGATAATCAGATGAATTTAAGTAGATGGAAAATAATGAGTTAGTGAGAAAGAGACCAAGAGTATAGGAAAGACTTTCATATAACTTTTTACGTCCTCTCTCTCTCTCTCTCTCTCTCTGTGTGTGTGTGTGTGTGTGTGTGTCCGTCCCTCAGACATAAATGTTGAGTTAGCCATACTCCTAATACACCATTCTCATCTGTGCTCAGTTATTCTTTTGATTGATTCTTTTTCATTCAAACTTTCATTTCTTCCCTTTCTTTCCATAATAAACTATCATTCCAATAGATTTGATGTGTGTTTCTTTATTTGTATACATTTTTATAAATCATAGATTTTTCTTTTGAGCTATGTATTTTTAAATTATATAAATGGCATTGTGCAATAAATCAGTATTACTCAGAATGCTTGTCCTCAAATTCTTTGTTACTGGTCTATCTACACTAATAAAAGAGTAAGATGCAAATTGACTGTACCTTCGTGATGCCCACCAGCCAATCAGGAGTGAGTATGCAAATCAACCCAACAAATATGGTGGGTTAATTTGCATACACAGGCGCTGAGCGGCTGGGGTTGGGGCAGGACGCTTGTGTCATCACCATGGTGACGACGCAGGAGTTCCGCACCACCCCAGCTGCTCCGGGCCTCTGGGCAGCATGGGAAGGCGGAAAGGTGGGTCCAAGCCAGAGCGAAAAGGTGGCTCCCGCCGGAGCAAAGGCAGTGCTGGCAGCCAGGGGAAGGAAGGCCCATTCTTGCACGAATCTTCATGCATCAGGCCTCTAGTGTTAAGGTAAAAGAAATAATAGAAAATAAGCATTTAGGAAGATTTTTCTTAAATTGTCTTTGGAACCCAGTAATAACATTTGGGCTTATATTTTGTATATAATTTTTAAATTTACTTTTCTAATAATTAACTATAATCTAACTAGAGGCCCAGTGCATGAAAATTCATGCATGCACTGGAGCGGGGGGTCCCTCAGCCCAGCCTGCCCCTTCTCACAGTCCGGGAGCCCTCAGGGGTGGGAGGCAACCCGGCAATCAGGGGAAGGCAATGCCCCATCACACCTCTCTGCTGCCACTGCCTGCAGTGCAAGCCTCTGCCTGCCCTGGTTACCTGAGCCTTGGGCAGCCTTGGGCGGCTGGGCAGCCACCATCAGAGGCTTGCCTGCACTTCAGGCCAGACCTGGGCAGCTGGGCAGCCGCCATCCAAGCCTTGTCTGCACCTCAGGCTGGCCCTGGGCGGCTGGGGTCTGAGGGGACTGGGGGACTCTGGAGGCAGGTGCCCCAGTGGGGATGAGGGCAATGGGTGCCACGATTGTGTGGCTGTGGGCACCACCATCTTTGAGGGTGTGGTAGTCAATTAGCATATTCCTTCCTTATTGGCTGTGGGTGCTGCCATATTTGAGGGTGAGGCAGTCAATTAGCATATTCCCTCCTTATTGGCTGTGGGTGCCGCCATCTTTGTGATAGTGTGAGGGTCAATTACCATATTCCCTCTTTATTAGATAGGATAGTACTGTGATTGATTAGAAATTTAATAAAATTAGTCCTTTACCACAAATACTTTGAGAAGCACTGTTAAGATCTTCATTATACTTACTTTTGCACTCAGCACTATCCACAATCTGAGTACTTTATAATTTTTCTTGATTTCTTTTTAAACCAAGGATTTTAAAGTGAATATCATTTGGTTCCAAAACTTGTAGCTCTTAAAACTCTATTTGTAATTAATATCTAATTTTATTGCATTATGGTCAGAGAGCATAAACTGGATTATATTAATTCTTGACAGAGAGACATTTCACAAATAATTTTGGGACAGAGAAATTATCAGAATTAACTGATTCCATAAAAGTGTATATAATCATAATCAGTTTCCAATAATTATCTACATAACAGAAGACTATTAAGATTTTTCCTCTAAGAAGGAAAATGAACAAAGATGGACGGATACTTATTGGCCTTGTAAACGTGATCTTTGGCCCAAATGTTCTGTAGTCATAGTCAATTATGAACATTAAAAATACGTTTGAGCCCTAACTGGTTTGGCTCAGTGGATAGAGCGTCAGCCTGTGGACTGAAGGGTCCCAGGTTCGATTCCGGTCAAGGGCATGTACCTTGGTTGCGGGCACATCCCCAGGAGGGGGTGTGTAGGAGGCAGCTGATTGATGTTTCTCTCTCATCGATGTTTCTAACTCTCTATCTCTCTCCCTTCCTCTCTATAAAAAAATAAAAAATAAAAAAATATTTTTAAAAAATATGTTTGATTGCCTGGCCAAGTTGGCCCAGTGGTTGAGTGTCAACCTATGAACCAGGAGGTCAGGGCACATGCCCAGGTTGGGGGCTCAATCTTCAGTATGGGCAGTGCAGGAGGCAGTCAATCAATGGTTCTTTCTCATCAGTGTTTCTATCCCTCTATCCTTTCTCCCCTTCTCTCAAAATCAGTGAAAACATTTTTTAAAAATAGATTTGATCATTGGCCTGTAGAACACTCCTTCATATCAGGTTTAAAAGCCTTTCGGGAAGGCTGGCTGGCACACTTTCAAGCTCTTACTCATCTCAGTTTCATTGGGAAATATTTGAGTGACAGACGAATTCAGGATCATGGCATATAATCAAGTCTTCAATTGGATCAAAAATGTGTTTCCCAAATGAAAATCCATTATCCGTGTCCCTCACTCTCATTTCCCAGTTCCTCATCTATGTTTTCATCTACTGGTAACTTCAAAAACACAAGTGACCCAAGGTAAATGGGAACCCTCCCTAGATAACTTTGAACGTTGACTCACCCGAAATAAACAGAGTAGGCAGATTGCATTCTGTTTTGAAAGTGGCCTCTTTTAAATCCTCAGGGGCAAATAGTTAAAGTGTGATTAAAAAACACACACATTGAGGAGAGAGATCCAAGATGGCGGCGTAGGTAAACACCTAAACTGCTGCCTCGCACAATTTCAAAACTACAACTAAAAGACAAAACGTCTATCACCCAGAACCACGGGAAAGCTGGCTGAGTGGAAGTTCTACAACTAGAAGGAAAGAGCAAACAGCATTGAGGGGTGCACAAGCACTGAAAAGCTGAGGTACGGAGACACGCGAATCAGGCTGGCAAAGGGTGACTGGGAGCGCTGCTGTTTTCAACCCGAAGGGAGATAAGCTCCCGATTACTCCGAACTCGTTTCTGGGGAGACGCGGGGGACCCAAACTCCTACGGGGAGAAGCTGGACTGTCCGCCGTGGGGTCGGAAAGTGAGGGAGGCTTGCTTGCAGGGCTGCGCGCAGGAACAATTGTTTATTGTGCTGGGGTGCGGGACGCAGGGACACGGTCAGAGCCGCAGAGCCGGCTTACTGGCAGCCATCGCTGTTTGCCACGCCCTAGCCTAGTCACGACCTGAGACCCCGCCATGTACAATCTACGAACCCACCCAAGCTCCAAGCAGCGGCTTTAGCATATGAATGGCCTGCCCTATCCAAGCTTAACCTAGCAAACTTGCAGCCCCGGTCAGACAGCTCCAAAACCTCCAAACCCCAAGCAAAGAGGAGAAAACTGTAGTTCTTACTGTAGCTCCTGCTGGGTGGCCTCAGACAGTAGCTGACCTGCACCCCATTGGAGATCCAGAAGCCAGTGTACCTAGTGGTCAGTGTGAGACACCAAATTTCAACTCCTCACATCCATAAGTGATACATTCAAGAGGCAGACTCAGTGAGCACCAAAGCCCCACTGAAACAAGTCCTGCACCATAAGCCTGTCTCCAGCGCAGCAGTTCTTCCATTATAGACACAGCGGGTCCTCACAGCCAATTGGCCTGGAGGTCAATTTCTCCCAGTGTACCAACAGCAATCAAGGCTTAACTACACCAAGACTTTGCACTCAGCCCACAAAGGGGTGTACCAAGAGCGTCCACCTCAGGTGATTGGGGAGGCTGAGCTACTGGCCCCTATAGGTCACCTACTACACAAAGCCACTCCATCAACACAAGGAAGCAACAAAATGCGGAGACAAAGAAACATGTCACGAATGAGAGAAATGGAGGAAAGCAAACTACTGGATGACATAGAGTTCAGAACCACATTTATAAGGTTACTCAAGAATCTTCTAAAAACTGCCGAGAAACTTGATGAGACCTCCGAGGAGCTTAGTGAGACCTTCAAGGACCTTAATGAGAATGCCAAAAAAAGGGAAAAGGACCAGTCAGAAATTAAGCATACACTGTCTGAAATAAAGAATATACAGAAACTCAACTGTAGATCAACGTACCCCAAGAATCAAACCAAAGATCTGAAATATGAGGAAACAAAAAACACCCAACCAGAAAAACAAAAAGAAAAAATCCAAAAATATGAAGATAGTGTAAGGAGCCTCTGGGACAACTTTAAGCGTACCAACATCCGAATTTTTGGGGTGCCAGTAGAAGAGAAAGAGCAAAATATTGAAAACCTATTAGAAGAAATAATGACAGAAAACTTTCCCTACCTGGTGAAAGAAATAGACTTACAAGTTCAGGAAGCACACAGAACCCCATACAAGAGGAATCCAAAGAGGACCACACCAAGACACATCATAATTAAAATGCCAAGGGCAAAAGACAAAGAGAGAATCTTGAAAGCAGCAAGAGAAAAACGGTTAGTTACCTACAAGGGAGCACCCATACGACTGTCAGCTGATTTCTCAACAGAAACTATGCATGCCAGAAGGGAGTGGCAAGAAATATTCAAAGTGATGAACAGCAAGAACCTACAACCAAGATTACTCTACCCAGCAAAGCTATCATTCAGAGTTGAAGGTCAGATAAAGAGCTTCACAGACAAGAAAAAGCTAAAGGAGTTCATCACCACCAAACCAGGATTACATGAAATGCTGAAAGGTGTTCTTTAAGAAGAGGAAGAAGAAGAAAAAGGTAAAGATAAAAATTATGAACAACAAAATGACATCAAATACATACCTACCAACAAGTAAATCTAAAAATCAAGTGAATAAAAAATCTGAAGAACAGAATGGACTGGTGAATATAATAGAATCAGGGACATAGAAAGGGAGTGGACTAACAATTCTCAGGGGGAAGGGGTGTGAGGGGTGTGGGAAGAGACTGGACAAAAAGCTTACACCTATGGATGAAGACAGTGGCGGGGGGTAAGGGTATGGGGTGGGGTGGGGAATCAGGTGGAGGGGAGCTAGGGGGAAAAAAAGAGGAACACCTGTAATAATCTGAACAATAAAGATTTATTTTAAAAAAACACACACATTTAAGAAACCTTGGACTAGAAATGTTTTTCTTCTGAATTTGCACTTCTTTCTTCTGAATTTGCTCTCCTTTTACATCACAAAGCTATGGCATGGGTCAAATGACATAGCATATGAAATTGCTCCAGACACAAAGAAACAAAACAACATTGAATTGATTTTTGCTGTTAAGATAGGCATTTCTATATGGGATTTGAATCCAATGTTGGTTAAGTTTGGAAATATAGTTTTAAAACATTAATATTTTCTGTGTTTTTTTAAATAAACTTTCCATTTTGAAATAATTTTTTTTTATCTACAGCAAAATTTTAAAGATGCTATAATTTCCTATACCCACCACCTAGTTTCCTCTAATTGTTAGCATCTTACATCACCATGGTTCTTTTGTCAAGACTAAGAAACCAACTCTAATAATTACTATTTTCTAAGTCCCACACTTTACTCAGATTTTACCAGTCTTTACACTAATGTCTTTTCTCTCTCCCAGGATCCCATCCAGGATATGTTACATTTAGTTATCACATCTCCTTAGTTTTGGTAACAGTTTATTAGTCTTCCTTTTTCTGCATGACCTGTTTAGAGGAGTATATTCTGGTACACTGGTCGAGTAGTTTGTAAAATGACCCTCAATTTGGGTTTTTCTGCTGTTACTCTCCATAACTTCTTATTGAATTTTATCTAAGCAGAATTTTACCCAAATGCCTTCTGTAAGTTGCCTGGGTTTTACTATAGAACAGTGCATTAAAAATAGATTCCAGTAAGAATCACAGAGAATTAAATGGATCTTGGTAATTAAATTACCCCATACTTTTCATATAATTCCTTGCTGTGGAAAGGCTAAGTACCTTATAGATGCTATTTCCCCATATCTCAATACATCACTATTAATTTAGTAGCAACTGATAGGCTTCGTTTTCTAATCTTTAATAGAAGAACCACATGAAGAGCAGAGAAATGTACCAAATTTAATGCATATAAGATGTATGGTGTTAGAATGAATCCATGTTGTAAATATGAATACATCAATTGGTTATCCAACTATATAATAATTTTACTTTTTAAAAATAGCATTTATATTTTAATAAATGTTCAATGCAAGAAAAATTGATAAATCTAGTTAAATTTAGTAAAGCACAGTATAAGTAAAATTAATTTAGCTTGAAAACTGAATTATTTAATTGATAGTACAATTAAAATAAAAATAAATAAAGGAGTGGGTGGCACCTGTCACCCATCTCTCTCTCTCTCTCTCTCTTTCTCTCTCTCTCTCTCTCTCTCTCTCTCTCTCTCTCTCTCTCATACACTCATGATTACTTAGTGGAAGCTTGATTAAACATGAAAATTATTCACAGACAGCAAAAGAGAATGATTATTATATTATTGGAAAATCTAGAACTTAATTTCAAAAATACTAAAAACTTATTCAATTAAATGACCATTAGTCTGGGCACAGCTCAATTATAAGAAATAAAATAGATTTCTTTCCTAAATAAAGACTTAAAGAGAAATGCAATGTGACAGAATCAAATAAGATCAAGAAAAATTCATGCATTAGTACAGTTCACAATCATTTCTGTGTATTTTAGGAAACTCTCATCTTCTCTCTACACTATAACTTCCAGGACAACCATCTGGAATCAGGGTAGTGATGAGGTCTGAAAATAAAGGTTGCTCTTGCACAAATCATCATGGGAGCTCATTCATCTTTTACAAGAAGCAGCTTGGTTAATAACAAACTTTTACAACACCCTTGAAATGCAGGACACCAGTAGAGAAAATAAGACAAAACGCAATAGCCTTGCCAATGTGTTCCAGTTAGTCCTTCAGAGGCCAGTGACTGCTGTACAAACCTGAGGCAAAGGCCCTGAAAGAGTATTGTGCCTGTCAGAATCACCTAAATTTTTATGATTCATGCATTTCAAACTTTAATTAATTTTAGTACTTTCCAATTGTGCATTTAATACACTGTAACAAAATATTTCCTGTCAAAGTACCATTATCTTCTTGTTATTAGGGCAATAAGAAATGAACATATTCATATCAATTTTTATGCTAGAAGACACAATAAGTACTTTTCAGGATACTCTTGCATTTTGGGGGACCAGAATTAAATCTGATATTTAAGGAAAATTTTATACAAAATGTAACAGAAAACAAGGTAGAACTGATATGTCATGCCCTGCTCTGTGTTCTAACAGTACTTTGAATATACCACACAGAAGTTTTCTCCTTGTTTTGGATTAGTTTAAAACTTACTAAATTGTAGATATTCATCATTTTGATCTACAAAAATCGTAAATTTCCTATGGTTTAACTTCTTAGTTGTATATGCACTTGATTTGTTCACCAATTGTAAGCAACTTGAAGGTACAAGATCGTACATTATTTCTTTCTAACTCAAGAACGTAGCATGCAAGACTGACAATTAGTGAACACAATAAATGGTTGTTACATTTAAATGAAAGGACGAGGAATTAAACTCTCAGAATTTAATACGTGTAAAATCAATCGGTAAAGAAAAGGATGTTCCTTTATTGCCCTGGGATGTATGTCCCAGGAAAGGACAAATGCCTCATTCAAAAAAAAGGCTGAGGGGTTTTGTTTATTTTTTATTTGTCTGTATTTTTAAGTTATGTTTACACAGTGGGAGATATTTAGATGACTGACACATATTTTACTCTTCATGTGTAAGTTTTCATGGGTAGATACAGGTTAAAACTGAAACATATTGACAGCTATAGAATTTCTAGTCTTTTTACACACATTATACACCATACAAATGAAAATTATTCCAGTTCTGCCAGCTGTGATGGGCTAATAAATGCAGGAATCCCTGCATCTAAAAATTTACAATGTGTGAAACATTATAGTAATTTCAAAAGGACGAATAAAGCAAACATTTTTTTTTCATTAGGACAAAAGAAATAAGATATAGGCCCCTCTGAGAAAAATGCAGAGATTGTGATTTAAGAAACTGGAAATTGCTCAAATTATTTTTCCATTTGTAAAAAAATATCCTAATTGTCACAGGCTTTTAAAAATGATACTCCTGGTATTATTTGTTGCCTGTTCATCTGCATGGCCTTCTGTCTAAACAAAACCTGCCTTTCCATAGCTGGTAACATAGCTTGTTCAGGGGGTGGAGAGACCAAACTGGGACTCAGGGCAGTGCCAACCAAAAGAATGCCCAACCCAACTGCCTGGTAAGGGAATTCCGGCCTTGGAGCGCTAACATGGGAACTTTCTATTTTGGGGCATTGGGACACATTCCAGGAACAATGAAAGCTACCAGTCTTGGGGCTCGTAATGTGTATATCCTACATGTAATGCCTTGAACAACCCTGCAAAATAAATATTGTCATATTTATTAGTACATGCTTGCCTGGCATTGGACTAGACTGTACTGTGGTTTCATTAAGCTTAGTGTGCGGGAGACATGAAATAAACAAATAACTTCCCAAATAGCTATTGTCCAGCAGTGATAAAGTACCAGGCTAATGGAATAGCACCTGAGGGTGGCTGCTCTTAGGATAGAGTGGTCAAGGATGGCCTATCTGAGGAGGTGCCATCTGAACAGAGCCCTGGAGGAATTGAGATATGCTGATACTTGAGAGAACGATGGAACAGCAAGGATGATGCCCTCAGGTGGTACCTTGGAAATGCCCTGACATGGCACCAGAGTGGTGGGATTTAATCAGAATGTTTTCCTGTTAATTTACTTGCAATCAGATTATGTCCAACAAAATCACCTGAAGTCTCCCAGGTTACACTCTGGGGACTTCTTCCATATACATGTTCACCTCCCAAGAAGGGCACTTCCTGCGGGCAGAGGAAAACATGAGGAAGTGAAGCCTGAAATTCCTACCCATGCCTGACAGGTTGCCGGTTCAGCCACTGTAGACAAGTGTGACTCAGCTTCCCATGGTGTCATTGCCCTGCTGAACCTGGATGGGGCTCTCGGTCTCCCACTGAGCTCTGCAGCGGCCTCTCGAAATCCAAGAAAACCACAGAAGGGCTGACCTTGATCAGACAAAGAGCCTTCCATATATCAAGCAGTGAAGGAGAGCTCTGCCTTGAACCTGGGTTCTCATCCATTTGTAGCAAGATTCACATGCTTGTGGAGGCTGAGGCAGTGGGTCAGCTTCACAACTGTAGAACCCACCTATGCTTTTTTGCTCAAATGAGGACCCACACCTTTTGTGGGGTGGGGGGGTGGGGGATATAAAGACCAATAAAATATGTCAATTTCTCAGTCAGGTCAATTCTCAGACCAGTTTCAGTCCGGTCCCCACAGGCCAGGCCGAGGGTCCCCACTGGTGCACGAATCCGTGCACCAGAAGCTCAGAACTGGGAAATGCTATAGCTGGGATAATGAACCTAGAATGATTGGAGTTAGAGGCTGCTGTTGTAACCATTTTGGATAGAGATAAATTATCTGTTCAAGGTAAGTTTTTAGGAGGCCTGTAGTCATTTTTTAAAAGTCAGATCATCCAACCAGAATTTTTACGTAACGTGAAATATCATTTGTCAAATCTCTGTTTCACAGTGAGCTACAGCTAGCACGCCTCCATATTCCTTCAAGTACTCAAGTTCGGTATGTTCTCCTATGTTCCCCTCTGTATTTCCAAGGCCACCTTGTTCCTGGAATGTGGGATCTGTCCCTCTCTGTTGCTGCCTTTGCAACAGCTTATTGGAAGCAAACAAGCACGGGGAAATTGAGCAAGAACTTCTGGGACACCAACCTTGGAGAAGAAGCAAGGAATGTAGAATGCATGTTGACCGTCCAAACAGGACGGAGATAATGATTAATCGAATCTCCTGCAGGTTTAAATGAGATGGGAACTGGGAGTGAAGGCAATCCTCTTTTCTTGCAGCTGGAGTGCTGCTCCTCATGAGTCAACCCCCCTCGGAAATGATGTGTTCCATGTGGATTTTCTGCCTGGTCCTGAGCGTGGCGGGCACAGTTTGGGTATGGTGCCTTTATTTTCTCTTCTTGCCTTCTCTCTGGTGGGTATTTCACAGAGCTCGCAGGTCTGAGTCGGTGTTATGCATGTCCTCACACACTGTCGGCTCTCCCAGTTCAGGCCATGAAGGCAAGTTCCCAGATGGGCCAAACATCTCAAGAGATCAGGGTAATATGACCCTAAGAGGGAGACTTAGGGGGAACAAAGTGTATAAATTCACAGGGGAAGCTTTAACATTTGTAACTCAGGCTTACAACATATTTTTTAAGGGAAAGATATCTTTGCCAGCTTAGTTGCTAAAAAGCCTTGAGATAGTTAATGCTAGTTACCATAACAAAACAATCACATAAGTTTTTAAAACCTAACTATTATTATTATTATTGTTATTTGTCCAGAATAAGCAGAACAGTGGTTTAATATGGTTTTTCTGAAAGGTAGTTTTTGTGTTTCTTTTAAGACAAATACAAAACAAATTAGTTATTTTTGCAAATATATTACAAAGCAAAGCCAGGAGAGATTAACTAATAAGGCAATTTGGTTTTGGGAAGCTATTATATTCTTTTAAGGTAATTACTAAATACTGTAATAACTTCTAAAGTTTGACTCCAGAAACCTATAGAAAAGAAGAGAAACTTTATTCAACAAGGCTTTTGAAACAGTTTAATCTTATAAAAACATGATAAATATAGGCTGTGAATTATTCCAATTTATTTCTTTTCCTTCATCGCTCATAAACCTGAATACCAGAGCAGAAAAAAACTAAAGAGGGTTTCTAACTTAATTTTCTCCCTTATAGTAAAATAATAAGTAAACATTTTTATGGGAAATAAAACTAACATCATTTGCTGCGATGATGTTTTGGATAATGTATAACTTCCAGTTATTTCTCCCTGTTATTGGCATAAATATTTAACTTTTGCCTGCTTGCATTTTTGTGCCATTTTATTCTGAAGTATATTTGAATTTATAATTTTATTTCTTAGACAAAAAGATTGTACTTGTTACTTTAAATAAATTGTTCTTAATTGCCTGAATTAGTATTACTATTATTGGGGTATTTTTTTTAATGAGATGACAAATGTTAACTAATTATAAAAATAAACTGAGGTTAAAATAACAAAGTCCTTGTAAGTTGGTGGTACATAGTAAAAATAGCTAAAATCTAAAACCTTCATTGATTTTGGGATATAAAATCTTATTGGAAGAATACTTTTATATCTTATTTCATCTCATAGATCACAATAGAAAAATTTTAAATCTGTGCTTCTATTATAAGGTGTTCAAAAAAGTTGTCAGTCATGGACCATTATTTTTACTTTCACTCTACTTTTCCTCATTTAAAACACAAAGAAACTATTACATGAGTGAGCAACCAAAAAAGCATGTCTGAGTTTAGTTGAACTGGTTACATATGTGTCCTTGGAATATATTTGCTCAAATAATGGACCCATAAGGTCATTATTAAAGGCGAGACAGACATTAAGCCAAGATAGTGTAGGCTTTTTCCTACTGGAACAAGAATTATAGGAGGAAGAACCCTTTGAATTTTCCAATTATCTATCTCCAGACATTAATGAAAATGAAAAGGTAAATTTTAACCAATTTTGTTGCTTCAAATAATTTCCCTTTTATAATAGAGTTTTGAAAAGGACTACCATTTAATAAATGCTTTAGTATCAAACACAGTTAAGAAATGTGTACAACTTATCTCCTTTAATTCTCACAACTTCATAGAATGGGTATCAGGATTCTCATTAGAAAGATCAGAAGTCGGAAGCTTGTAGAGGCCCTGACGCTGGCACTCTTCACCTCTGGGAACGCCCCTCCTCTTCGTGGGGTTGACAGTGTCTTTTCCTTATCTTCTCGCTGTTCCTTTCTTTTGTGTCTGTAAATGAATCCTTAAAGACTGCAGAGACCGATGAAGGTGATTTTTTAGCTGGAGGAGGAGGTGTGCGTGGCCCCAGACTTACGGAAAGACAGCAATCTTCCTGCAAAGAGACAGACTGGCCCTTCTGCGCTGATGAAGACTGGGTGAGCAGTGGGCATGGGGGAAAGAGAGACTCCTTCCTTGTGTTAGAAACATACACAGGCTGACCCATTAGGTCACAGACAACCTTTCCAATGGAAGTAATCTAATAGTTTCTTACATGTCAAATGAAAAAGGACAAATGAAAAGGAACCTAGTCCTGAGAGCACAATTTAAATTACCTCCCATGCTCTGGTCATTAGTGGGTTAAGACATTGGATTTTAGTTGTCTATTCAGATACTAGAAATTTGAATAGTATGGCCTTGGGATATCATGGGGCCTAATTTATGACTGAGGGGCCCCTCATTTCAGAATTTCTCTATGATCTCTGCCTAGTCCTGCTAAATTACTTTTAAATTAAAGGATGATCTGAAGAGATTGAGGAGGGGAGCAATAGGAGCTGCATGGAAACCTTCAAAATTGTACTGAATCCAAGAGAGAGGCACTTAATGTAATGTTTTTCTCTTTACTTTCAGAACCAAAAATGCCCTTCCGGCTGCAGGATAAAAGGGTTAATTGATGAAGTCAATCAAGATTTTACAAACAGAATAAATAAGCTCAAAAATTCATTCTTTGATTATCAGAAGAACAATAAGGACTCTAGTTTACTCACCAGGAATATAATGGAACTTGTGAGAGGGGATTTTGCCAGCTCTAACAGTAAGTATTACATATTTAGCGCTTTGATTTTATAACACACAGCAAAACAACAACATCAAAAATTCTAAATATGGTGTCTCCTTATAGCAACTGAGATTTCATTCCAAAATATTTCGTGTAGAAACACATACCCTTAAGATATAGCTGAATTTTTAAGGAGGAGCTTGCAATTTTGTTATTGTTATAATGTCAAAAAGAGTTGTTTAATGTAAGTCAGAATTTTGGATTGAAGACTAGAATTTAAGTGCTTTCTTTTCAAAGGTACATACTGAAAATAAGTTGGGCCCAACCTGCTGAGTAGACATATTTGTTTCTCTCTTACAGAGGAGGAAGCAGAGAGGTCAAGGAACTTGCTTAAATACCCAAAGCTGTCATGTGATGGAGTTGGGAGTTCCACCCATAGACTCCACTAAGCAGATTATGCAGTGGTGGTGTTTATTTTTAATTAAAATTGTAATTGTAAGCCATGTTCTAACTTCCTTACAGAACAAGGGCTAGGCCACACTAGGACCAGGAAGCATTGGGTTTGCTCCGGGCCTGGGCAGCAAGTTTAGTGAAACCCCAGGTCCTAAAGCCTTGCTTGACTCTTTATAGCTTCAGGAGACACTGGACTAATTTAAAGTCAATGGTGCAACATAATTGGCAAGAGAGTGATCCTGCTGAACTAAAACAACACAAAAACAAAAAGTTTAGGAAAAATTTCAAGTCCAGCCCTGACCGGTTTGGCTCAGTGGGTAGAGCGTTGGCCTGCAGACTCAAGGGTCCCAGGTTCGATTCCAGTCAAGGGCATGTACCTTGGTTGTGGGCACATACCCAGTAAGGGGTGTGCAGGAGGCAGCTGATCGATGTTTCTCTCTCATCGATGTTTCTGACTCTCTATCCCTCTCCCTTCCTCTCTGTAGAAAATCAATAAAATATATTTAAAAAAAAATTTTCAAGTCCATAGATAGGAAGAAAACCCTAGTAATAAAATCCAGAAACACAATTCCCTCTACATCATGTCCGGCTTTCAAGAAAAAAAAATTACAAGGCAAAAAGCACACATTAAAGAGGCAGAGCAAGCATCAAAACCAGACATGACTGGGGTGTTGGAATTATTAGACTGGCAATTTAAACCAAATATGATGACTATGCTAAGGATTCTAATGAATAAAGTAGACAGCATGCCCATGCAAGAACATGGGCAGTGTAAGCAGAGAAATGGAAATCCCAAGAGAGAACTAAAAAGCAGTGCTAGAGATAAAAAACAACAGACAGAGTGAAGAATGCCTGTGATCGGCTCATTAGGAGACTGGGCATGGCTAAGAGGATATATCAATAAAATCCCCAAAAACCTATACGTTCATTTTATACATTAGTCCAAATCTATAGAATGCACTACACCAAGAGTGAACCCTAGGATAAACTACGGCCTTTGGGTGATTATGATGTATCAATGTAGGTTCATATTTGGTTAAAAAAAAAAAGACCATTATGATGAGTGATGTTGATAATGAGAGTCACTATGCATGTTTGGGGGCAGTGGGTATAAGGGAAATCTCTATACCTTCTTGGAAACCTAAAACTGCTCTAAAAAATGAACAATTGATAACTATACACACAAAAAGAAATAAAAATAGAAAGTTGTGTGGGGGAAAAAAAGAAAATCCAGGAACATGTTCAAGTCCTATGAGTAAGGATATGATAAAATAATTGGAATGTGATCAAACCAATTATTTTATCTCCTAATTATCTTTAAAATTCCAAAGAGATTTTTCTTCTGCAGTTATTTGTGTTTTTTAAAAATATATTTTATTGATTTTTTACAGAGAGGAAGGGAGAGAGATAGAGAGTTAGAAACATCGATCAGCTGCCTCCTGCACACCTCCCACTGGGGATGTGCCCGCAACCAAGGTACATGCCCTTGACCGGAATCGAACCCGGGACCTTTCAGTCTGCAGGTTGACTCTCTATCCACTGAGCCAAACCAGTTTCGGCATTCTGCAGTTATTTGGAATTCTAATTGCTGGTAGGGTACCTTAACTGACATCCATAAATGACTACAGGACATAACATTGCCCAAAAATCAAACGCCTAATAGATTTGCAACTCACAAATTAAATACTCAGAGAACAAACTATTATCAAAGTAACATGAGGAATATTTCTAAGTAAATTTCCTTCTTTTACTGGCTATTTCAAGCAAATCACTCAATAGCTGCTTCAATATCCATATTTTCTATTTCAGACAATGATAATACATACAACCAAGTGTCAGAAGATCTGAGAAGCAGACTTGAGACCCTGAATCGCAAAGTCACAGAACATGTACAGCTTATCCAACTTCTGCAGAAAAATGTCAAGGCTCAGCTGGTAGATATGAAGCGACTGGAGGTAAGAAAGTGCATGGTTCTGTCACCAGATTTCCTTATTTTGAATAGTAGGAAAATGGGAGGCGATAGTCATTCACTGAATGCCTACTATACATAGAGCAATGTGCTCTGTATCCCTTATCTAACTATAAAGTATTATTCCCCCTCTCTACAGGTGGAAAAAAAATAAAGCTCAGTGATATTAAGTAAAATTTCCCAGGGCACACAGATAGTAAATTTCAAAATCAAATATTCAGTTCCTGCTTATCTTATTCAAATTCCTGATACTGCCAAGCTTCCAAGTCCTCAGCCTCCCGGAAGACCACTTCGCCAGTGTTTCCTTTCACAGGAAATAGCAACTTGCTCTTGATCTGTTCTAAGATAAATCCAAATAGTTCATATTGCTTCTCTTGGCTAGCCTAACAACACCCAGCATCTCTTCCACTGAGGATACTACATAAATGGAGAATAAAGTATGGGTTGGTAGGTCTCCAATTCAAAGAAGTGAAAACCATTTCCAAGAAATAAACTAACTACTAAGAACTCAATAGACATCTTTTATTTATTTAGATCTACCTTTTTTTCCTTATCTTTCTCCTCCTTTCTCTAGGTGGACATTGATATTAAGATCCGATCTTGCCAAGGGTCATGCAGCAGGGCTGTAGCACGTGCAATAGATCTACAAGACTATGAGGATCAGCAGAAGCAAGTTGAACATCTCATTGCCAAAGACCTACTTCCGCCTAAATATAGACAACACTTACCACTGTTAAAGATGAGCCCATCTTTAGATTTGGTTCCCAGAGAGTCCAAGAGCCAGCTTCAGGCAGCCCCTCCAGAGTTTAAGGCACTCATGGAAATGCGGCAGATGAAAATGGCGTTAGAGAGGTCTGGGACAGATAAGAATCTCCGAGGAGACTCTGCCTCTCGTGGAGCAGGATCAGCACCTGAAAACCCCAGGAAACCTGTACCTGGTAGTAGTGGGAATCCGAAACCTGAGAGCTCTGGACCTGGTGGTGCTGGTACTTGGAACCATGGAAGTTTTGGGCCTGAAAGGCCAGATAACACAGGGCATGGGAACATCAGGCCTGCCAACCCAGACTGGGGCACATTTTTAGAATCTCCAGAAAGTGTAAGTCCAGGGACAAAGAAAGAGTACCACACAGGTAAACTGGTCACTTCTGAAGGAGGTAAAGAGCTTCTGATTGGTAAAGAGAAGGCTACCTCTGGTGGCCTAATCTCCAGGCGCAGTTCATGCTCTAAAACCATTACTAAGGCTATTATAGGTAGTGATGGCCGCGAAAAAGTGACGAAAGAAGTGATCACCTCTGAGGATGGTTCTGACTGTGGGGACACAACTGGTTTAGACTTGTTCCATACTTCGACTAGGGATAGCCTAGACGAATTCCGTCGTAGGTTCCCTGACGATGCTGCTTTCTTTGACACTGACTCAACTGGGAAAACATTCCCAAGTTTGTTGTCACCTGAGTTAAGAGAATCTGGGACCCACTCTATGGGCTCAGCATCTGATATTTTCAGAGACTTAGAGGAAACCAGCTCTCACCACGTCAGCGGAACTCATACCACCAAGAAAGGCCGAGCTAGAGCTCGCACTGCCAGAGGTATCCACACTTCTCTAGACTAAATTATTTTTGCAATGTGCTCCCATAGCACCTTGCACTTCTTTCCTAGCCCTCTTTCATGCTTTATTAAAATTACCCCTTTTTTTGTTTGTTTTTCATGTTGAACTGTAAATTCCATGGGGGCAGGGACTTTGTCTATCATGCTCATTTCTGTATCCCAAATGCCTAACAGTACAGAAAGGTCACCATTCAATAAATACATGTTAAATGAATCCCTCTGAAACTCGATTTTGAGTTTGTTTAAGCAAATTATTTTACCATTCAAAATATGTGTTGCTGGAATTGTTACCCAATTTATTGACCATATTGTTTGGAGTGGCTCTCAGTTGAAAGTGAGATTAGGTTAAAAACAAGTTATATTAGTGCTAAATGTTGCTTAGATATCTTTGCTGGTTACTTGCTCAGTACGTGCAAGTAAAAGTTCAAATCCATTGAGGAAATCCCCTTTGCAATTTGTAGGTATAAGTGCCTCTCATTTGCTTATGATTCATTCCAGTGTAAAAGCATGTTTTCTCCATGGAGGGAAGGAAGAAAAGAAGGAAGGAAAGAAAGAAGAAAGGAAGGAAGAAAAAAAGGCAGGAGGAAAGAAGGGAGGGAGGGAGGGAGGGAGGGAGGAAGGAAGGAAGGAAGGAAGGAAGGAAGGAAGGAAGGAAGGAAGGAAGGCAGGGAAGGGAAGGAAGGGAAAGGAAGCCAGTATCTACCTTCATTTAATCTGGGCCAATCTTATCTTTGTAAAGTTAAATGAGAGTAACTTCTTCCAACCAGCTTAATTTTTCTTTTAGACTGTGATGATGTCCTTCAAACACATCCTTCAGGTGCCCAAAGTGGCCTTTTCAATATCAAGCTACCGGGATCCAGTAAGATTTTTTCAGTTTATTGCGATCAAGAGACCAGTTTGGGAGGATGGCTTTTGATCCAGCAAAGAATGGATGGATCACTGAATTTTAACCGGACGTGGCAAGACTACAAGAGAGGTTTCGGCAGCGTGAATGACAAGGGGGAAGGAGAATTCTGGCTAGGCAATGAATACCTCCACTTGCTAACCCTGAGGGGCTCTGTGCTTCGGGTTGAATTAGAGGACTGGGCCGGGAACCTGGCTTATGCAGAATATCACTTGAGGGTAGGCTCCGAGGCAGAAGGCTATGCCCTGCACGTCTCCTCCTACAAGGGCACGGCGGGCAATGCTCTGATTGAGGGTTCCGTGGAGGAAGGCACAGAGTACACTTCTCACAATGGCATGCAGTTCAGCACCTTTGACAGGGATGCAGACCAGTGGGAAGAGAACTGTGCAGAAGTCTATGGAGGAGGCTGGTGGTACAACAACTGCCAGGCAGCCAATCTCAATGGCATCTATTACCCTGGGGGCTTCTATGACCCCAGGAACAACAGTCCTTATGAGATTGAGAATGGAGTGGTCTGGGTCCCCTTCAGAGGAGCAGATTATTCCCTCCGGGCTGTCCGCATGAAAATCAGGCCCCTGGTGACCCAATAAGCAGAAAGAGTGGAAGTGAGAGCACTCCGTTTTGTTTAGCAAAGTGGAAGAAAAATAAGGAAGATGAAGGCGTCAAGATTCCTTACAACCTAAAAAATTCCCCGGTGCTATTTTATTATTCTTTGTACTGTAGCTAAATGTAACTGAGTCATATTAGTGCTTCAAAAAATAAAGTTACGTGATTTTTGTAAATCTTTCAACTAGCTCTGTGAGTTTTAAAATTTCTGTAAGGCTACACAAACAAGGGACATTCAGTACATCAGAAAGAGGGACTCGGATAAAAGCTCCTGTCCGCAACGGTGTTGTTTGGAGAGCTTCTCTTCCCACACCAAAGTCATAGGGCTATTGCAAAGTAAAGAAGTTATTTCATCCAAGCCATTTGAATGACTTTAAACTAATATTTTTAACTTGCAAAGCACTCAATTTAACAATGGTTGGCTTTTGTAGAGGAATTGACTAAGTTCTTTTATCTTTTCTGTTAGTAAGCAAATCCATGCAGGCAGGAGAGCCATTCTTCCCTAATAGAAATAGAAATCTCTTCATTAAGGTTTCAATGAAGACCACAATACACACTTACTTTTTCCCCCCAATAGTCTAATCAATTTCTTTCAAAAAATACCTGGAAAAATTCATTTAAATTTTTAAAAAATATTTACAAGTCTTCCAAAATCAGATGGTATTTACAATTGACAATTTCCACAGCATTCATCTCACTTTATTTTTCTACCGATTATAAAGTGTAGTCTGTGATACATTAATTGTTATTAAAGTACAACAATTTGTTTGAAAGCATCTCACTAAACATGATTTATACTCTTTATAAGTTCAACATATTTACATTAATCGATATTTTATTTTGATCTAAGTTGCTTCTTTGACCTTGGTGGCTTGGGTTCCTGCTCCAAATTTTTAACTCATATTTTCTTTTAGTGAGAACTACTTGCCATTTATTCTTGAAAATATATTAAAATATCCCAAACGCTTTGGGATCCCAGTACATTGTCCTCAATTGCATAGTTTCTATCACAATGTAACTGCATCCTTTCTCCTTGTAAGGAAAGGAGGGAGGAAAGAGAGAGGGGGAGGGAGGGAGAGAGGGAGGGAGAGAGGGAGATAAGAAGGGAGGGAGGGAGGGAGGGAGTGGAGAAAACTAAGAAGGAAGGAAGGTGGCTAGGGCTAGGGACCAGAGCATGGGGAGAAGAGGAAATGTGAGCATAAGAACTTGTGAGTTACATATGAAGCCCCAGTATTCTTGCATTTCCTATGTAAAATTAAAAATTCTTGCTACAAATAAGTGATACACCTCCAAATCTTTGCATACTTGGATAAGAACTTCTTCAGAATGAAAAGAAGCTTCATTTATTTTAGACAATGAAGTTGCCTGTTATCCCTATGCCCACATGTTGACACTCACACATATGGAGCAGGAAGAATTTTATTTTCCAGAATATCACAATATTAGGGACAGAATCATTTCCTAAAATGAAAGTGACTCTGAATTGGAAGGACTATGCATTTCTCATTTATTTTGAAGGCTTTGTGTTTATTAGCAAAGAATAGGGAACTTCTTTTAATTTAATAAACAATAGCCAATATTAGCACAATCATGAAATTAGAGATACAATTTGGTTGTGAGAAGACACCGAATATCTCTTTTCCATTTTACCTTATCTTTAACCTATTGCCCTATTACCTTTGTTCCTGAAGTTAAATATCAATTCAACTTCTCTGATTCACATTCACACGGAAGCCCACTATAACTTGATTTTCACTTGGTTACCATTCTCTTGAAATTCTTCTCCTTAAAGTCAACAATAATGTTGTAGTACTAAATTTAAAATCCTACATTCAATCCTCTTCCTGCCCGACCTCCTTGAAACATCTGCTACTATGGTCCCCATCCTTCTCTTCAACCTGTAATTTCTCTTGTTTATGGTATACTACTCCCACCGGAGTCCTTCCTTAGTCTTTTTAACTGGCCAATTCTTTCTTAGACGACTCCTTAGGCCCTCATAGTTCTTGTTCATATCTCAAAATTAACAGTCAATCCCAAACTCTAATGTGTTTGTTATTATGGCACTAGATTGTGAATTCATTTAGGCATTTATGTAATGTTTCCTGCCCTACATGAGAATGTCTCACATATTTCAAGGTTGTACAGGTATGTTTTAAAAGTTTCTTTAAATATTTTTTTTATTTTACATTTAAAGATTAACCTAGAATTTATTTTCATATGTAAGGAAAGTCTACTTTTGTGTTGTTGGGGATAGATAGCCAGTGATGCTAGGGTCATTTATTAAAGGGTTCTTTGCCAGTGGAATTGAAATTCAATTTTGTTGAATAAAACTTTCCTTGGATCCATCTGTAGACTCTCTCATGTGCTTATATCACCTTGCTCATCTTTAAAGTATAGCTTTTGGATGAAATGCTCTCCCTCTTACTCTCCACTTTTTCTCTCTCTCTTTTTTCAGTCTTAGAACAGTTTGACTTTCATTTTCTACTTTTTTTTTGTTTGTTCTATGGGCTACTTAAAGCAGCCTTTAATTTCCAATTAATTATTTTCTTAGGGGGTTAGGGTGAGTCATCTTTTTTTCTGTTTTCTTTTTAGTAATCCTGAACTCATTTGAAATTGGTGAGTCATCTTTTAATTATTAATTTCCAAGTATTTCATAAACTATTTAGTTTAACCGATTATTTAATTCTAATTGTTTTAGAATTTTAAGGTAGTCTATGTGACATAAACATGATTAATTTTTGTAAATGTTCCATAGGCAAAAAAGAATGCATATTTTTTACATTTATAGGTTACAAGATGTTATATTACCAAGCTTATTGATGGTATTATTTAAATATCCTCTCTATTTATTTATTTTATGTAATTGATCTATCATATTTTGAAATATGTGCATGTATCAATGAGAGAGAATCATTGATTGGCTTTCTCCTGCACACCCCCTGCTGGGGATGGAGCCAATAACCCAAGTATATGCCCTGACTGGAAATAGAACAGTGACCTTCTGGTTCGTAGTTTCACACTCAACCACTGAGCCACACCAGCCAGGCAATAATAGATTAATTTTTAAACACGATTTTATCTTAAATTTACTTTTACTTTTATTTTTATTTTTCCTTTTCTTAACTCTTACATATTGTTTCTTCATTTCCAAACTTTTTTTCTCACTTCATATTTCTTATAAATGATTGATAAAAATTTTAAAACTCACTTATATTTTACATTTACTCAAACATGAAAATATTCTATATAGCATTTAATGTTAATTATTTTTCCCAGTGGTATTTCTGATAGAATTATACTCTGTATGGGTTTCTTTTATAATCAACAACAAACATTTTCAATTTAGTAAGCCGACACGAGGGGTGCAGTTAGTGAATCAGAACAAGACCCATCCAGCCAAGTTCACTAGTCTCCAGTCATGTCTAGAAAAGCCTGAAGGAAAATGGTGTCATACTAATGTAAGTACATGCAGGTTACAAAACCATAAAATAAATATTAGTTATATTTGAATGAAGTAATACAACATTTACAATTTGCTGAAACAACTTGAGAAGAAGGAACATTTAGATTTTGGTAACCATGAATATTATGCAAGCTGCTTGCAGGTAATGAAATTTACACAGAAACAATTTTGGCAAATCATATTTTATTTATTTATGCATTTCAACCTACATTCTATTTTCAATTGAATCCCAAGTACTTTATAAAGCTCTTTATGGATAAAAATCTTTAATTATAGGGGGAGGGTATCCAAGGGCCTTAAACCTGGGAGTAGTATGATAAGAGATTTGCACCTAGGGAAGAGATTCAAATTAATTCTTATACAAGAGCTAGACATTATGCTTCCATTTCCAGTTGTAAAAGCAATACTTTGAAACCACAGAGGCAAGAAAATGTAAGGTTTGAGCTGATTAAACAGTAGTGAGCTATTCAATAGTGCTCTTCCTGTTCATTAGCTCATGGGGGAAGGTGGCTACCTGTTGATTGCAACAGAGCACTCTACAAAATATTTGCTAGAAAATATTTGCTTTGACTCTATCTACAATAGGTCAGGGACCTCAAGGTTGCACGCCTACATAAACTGTTGCAAAACTGCATTGAAAGTCTATCCTTTTGAGAGATAAAGCAAATGTAGCAAACAATTGGTAAAGCTAGGTGAAGGACATCAAGGTATTCATTAACCCACTCCTGTTATTTCTCTGTAAGACCGAAACTTCTTAAAATAAAGTTATTGGAGAACTATAATTCAGTCGGTATACAAAATGAAAAACATACTGCTTACTGGTCACATATTGGTTGGCAAAAGAAGAGAAAGGGCACAGTGGTTAATATTGGTGCCAGTTAACACTTGTTGCATAAGTATATGACTATCCCAGTCTAATCACTTAGTAAATAAAATACTTAATAAACAGAGGGTAATATCATGTTACTGATTGCTATCTTACATACAAAAAAGAATGGTTAAGAATTCATATAAAAGATGATTATGCCAATATAAAGTTGAGGAAAGGATGTAAAAGATAATTCTCAAAAGAAGATAGATAAATGATCATTAAATATATTGAAATCTCTTACTTGCACTAGTAATTAAAATATGAAAATTAAAGCAATTGTCAATATTTTAATCATAACATTTAGCATTAGTGAGGAACAAAAAAATAAAAAAACAAATTCTGAGTGCCAAAGATAAATTGATACTATTTTTCTGGAGAGTTATTTGAATGCCAAAACCCATTATTTCCTTCAGGAATTCTGCTTCCAGAAGGAAATAGACAATAATATTTATTATATATTATACGTGTGTGTGTGTGTATGTATAAAGGTCAAAGTAGAAAGATGCTAACTTCAGTATTATCTTTATTAGAAAAGGTTCAAAAAAATCTCAATGTCAAATGATAAAGATTTTTTTGAAAAATTAGAGTGCATTCACATGATGGAATATTATATGGTCATTAAAAGTATATTATAGAAAATAATAGTATAGGAAATATGAAATAACATGGAAAATTTTCCATGACACAATGTGATAAATTCAGGTACTAAAATACTAGTATGTACAGGAAAACAAGAAAAACATAAACCAAAATATTAGCTGCTTCTCTATTAGTGTTGAAATTATAAGCATATGTCTCTCTCAGTCTAATCACTTAGGAAATAAAATACTTGAATAAACAGAGGGTTACTGATTGTTCTATTTTTTTCTATATTTCCCAAATTTTTGCAAATAATATGTACTGCTTTCATTATCTAGAATGATATTTATGTTGTTAAAATAAACATAAATAATTACATTTGATAGGGTTAGCCATAATTATGCACCAACACACTGCGACTTGGTGCGAGTTGAGCTCCAGGAATCTCAAGAGGGACCATCAAATCACTTGCCTCAGTGGGCAGAGGGCTGGAATTCAGACATTAATTTCAGCTCTGTGTAAAAATGGTAGGTGTCATCTATGCCTTAAAAAATCTAATAGTCCAACCTAGAGAATCATCTGAGGCTGAGGGGCACCAGAGTAGAAATAGTGGTTTCCAGCATTTGGAGACCCTGTGGTTAAACGCCAGTCAAATCTTCAACATAGGCAGTGGTCACCGTGAAGTCACAGTAATTTCAAAGATGATCGCTTGCTCTAAATGCCTTGTGGCCACCATTTGAGTGAAGAAAAAAAAAGTGCTAGATAAGAAAAACGGGAGTCTCAGGTACTAGTAAATGCAAATGTAGCCTGGATCAGTTGTTCCAAAATTCAGCCAGTGATCAGATCTCTTGGGGACATTAATTAAAAAAATATAGACTCTTGGGTTCTTCCCATGTAAAGACTGATGTAATAAACCTGGTCGACACAAGGAAAGTTGTACTTTACATAAGCTCTGCAGGTTTTGACCATCAGCGTACATAGTACTTGGTATTAATGCTTAAACAGAAATGCCAATTGACTGGGGTCACATCGCGTCATCCACACTTCTGCCCCACGTGGGACAATTCCTTTGTTACATTGGTGAGCTGTTTGCCTTGATTCCTGAATGCAGAGGAACTGGAAGTCTACATCCCAAGCGCAGATATCCTTTATAGTTTGTGACATACTTTCAGTCTTAATGATGTAATAAAATATATTACACTTCTCATACCATAGTGTGGGATTAGTCATTTTCAATTCATCTTTTTTCATTAAGGAAATAACACTAAGCAGGAAAGTAACTTGGTCAGAATTTTTTATTATTAAGACAATATATGTGGTAGCAGAGTAATAGACAATTATAGCTAGGGGTAGAACAGAACTATGGCAGGGAAGCCAGGTAAAGTTGAAGTTGGATTTGGTGAGGAATTAAGAGAGTGACCGAATTTCCATGATTTAACAACCTTTGCTGAGATGTAAAGGTCAAGAGGATGAACTTCAGGACCATAAGTTTCCATGAAAATCAGGGGCAGTTATGGTAAGCTAAGGAAAGGAGAACCCACGGTCGTAGGGTTGCCAAGGACAGTTGGAGTGAAGTGATGGGAGAATTCAAGAAAAAAAAAAAAAGTTGAGTTGATACATTCATTTCTTGGGGAGACATAGAAAAACCAAAAATCCACTTCTACTTTAGTTCTGGTGTAGCTATGTAAAAAACAAAAACCAAATTGAGGCCAGTAAGCCTAATTTTCCCTAATTAGGGACAATAATCGACTACTGTTTCCTACCTTGCTATTTCCCTCTCCCCCCCCCCCCCCCCCGCCCCAAAAAGCCAAATGGTGAAGGCTTGATCCTAATTGTCCTCTTGGGGACTCTGATCCAAAAGTCCAGTTAGCTAACAGAGTAGTGGTTTTCCATGGGGCAGAGTAAGATTTTGAATCTTCATATGTTCAGTGCCAGTTTATGAGCTATCTGAGGTTGTGAATGCTTCTCTTCTCCTAAAAGTTCAAAGCCTAAATCATTGGCTATGTGGATTACAAAATAAGAAAACAGTACTTTATTGCAACAGGGACTAGTTTAATTGATAATTTTTTGAAAGTTTTCTGTGGCAGACCTTACATAAATAGTGTTTACCAAATGGACTTTTAAACATAAGCTTTTAGGTTGCCTCATAGTTTTTCTACAACAAGGATAGAAAATTCCTCTTCCTGACTTGAAACTTTCATGATCAACTGGAATTGAAATTCTTAACACTCACTACCCACAATTATCCTTTTATTTGCCTCTTGGTGAGCAATATAAATGAAGAGTACAAAAGAAAATGGTGTCCTAATTTTAATTTCACGTATCCCAAATACTTTTTTCCCAAAAAGTCACACTCACAGCTTTTCGACAGTTTTAAAGGGATATAATGTATGAAATAACATTTCAATGACATAATATACAAAAATGTTGTTACACACGGAAGAATAAAAATTTATGTTTTGGGGACTATTGCTGTGGGAAAAAGGGCCTGATCTTCATAGACATCTTCTTCATTGAATACCAGGATCCCTTCCAGTTCATCCAGACTACTCCATCGTCTGTGCCATGTTTTGCCATGTCCCAGCTGTAATGTCCACCCCAGTAGTATCTGCCATTTGGATTGGCTGCATGACATCTATTATACCACCATCCACCACCGTCCTCTTTAGAGCACTGTTTTGTGGGGTCTGCATTTACCCTGGAAAAAAAATGTGTTTGGGGTTATTACAACTACAGAGTCATCCAGTTTATTCCATCCAAATTACCCACAAAGAATGCTGTGTGCTGTGCCCCTTTCCTTTAGTTCTATAAATAAAGTCACACTAATACACCAAAGACCTTCTCTGCCCTGTAGCAAAAAAAAAAAAAAAAAAAAAAAAAAAAAAAGAGAGAGAGAGAACTGGGTCTCTGTGATGTTGGAAGCCGCCCATTGTCCTCACTAGCAGAGAGGTGTGGACAAGAAACCCGGAAGGCTGGTCAACCTTGAAGCTCTGAAAGGTCAGAGCCAACCACCCACTGTTTAGTTGAGACAATGGTAGCTAAAACAACTTCCACCTTTTAGTTTTATGTAAATTCTTGATGTTTGGCTATTATTGGAATTGCCTGCCCAAAGGCTATGGGTGTATCCCATAGTCTTAATAAAAGGGATAGCAAGGCCAGAGCAGGGTAAAGTCCTTCCCCTTGAGTTGGGCTCCCGCCTGGCCCCCATTATTTCCAAATTAATACTTTCTTGTCTAGTCTCTTTGATTTGCGTGCGGCCTCCTCCAGAGCCCGAACCCTGAACCTGAACCCTGAACCACGCGGGTCATGAAAGGGGTTCACTACAAACTGGCGCCCGAACAGGGACGTGGGGGGGACACTCGCACTGTGACCAATTCATCTGTATTTGTTACTTTATACTGAAATGAGAGATTTCAGGTCCCTTAATATTAGAGAACTCTGAAGAACAAAATGGGAGTTTCAATATACACATTCAAATATAGAGATAATAGAGGCCCAATGCACGAAGATTCGTGCAAGAATGGGCCTTCCTTCCCCTGGCTGCTGGCATTGCCTTCGCTCTGGCCTGGAGCTGCCTTTCTGCCTTCCCATGCTGCCCAGAGACCTGGAGTGGCTGGGGCAATTCGGAATGCCTGTGTCATCACCATGGCAACCATGCAAGCATCCTGCCCCGCCCCCAGCCGCTTGGTGCCTTCATATGCAAACTAACCCGCCATCTTTGTTGGGTTAATTTGCATACTCACTCCTGATTGGCTGGTGGGCGTCATGAAGGTATGGTCAATTTGCCTCTTTCTCTCTTATTAGTGTAGATAGAAATATATTTAAACACTCACTACTCAGAAGGCACATGTGTTCTAATTCCAGTTCTATCTTTCATAGTTGTGTGACTTGGGATAAATTACTTAATCTCTCTAAACTTCATTTGTCAAATGAGAATCATACTGGTAACTGTATCAGGACGATACATAAAGAGTTTACTTCAGCCCTGACAGGTTTGGCTCAGTAGATAGAGCACTGGCCTAAGGACTGAAGGGTCCCAGGTTCGATTCCAGTCAAGGGCATATACCTTGGTTGCGGGCACATCCCTAGTAGGGGGTGTGCAGGAGGCAGCTGATCAATGTTTCTCTCTCATTGATGTTTCCAACTCTCTGTCCCTCCCCCTTCCTCTCTGTAAAAAATCAATAAAATATATTTTTAAAAAAAGAGCTTACTTCAGTGGCTGATACATGTGGTAACCACCCAAGCAATGAGAGTTATTAACATTAGTTATCATTAATGATGCCAAGTAAAAATATCAGTGGTGGCTTTTACAGCAGGAGGGAAGAACACATACCAGCCATCATTGTCTCTGTCGTACGTGCTGAAGAACATGCTGTTGTGAATGGTCATGGTTTTGTTTTCTCCTACCAGTTGAGAAGCTCCTTCCATGAGGGCATTGCCAGCTGTTCCCTTATATTTGTCCACTGAGATTTGGTACTTTCCGGCTTCGTTCTGTATAGTGAATCCTCCATAGCGTGCCTTTACCTTATCTCCTTTCCAGTCCTCCATTTCAATCAGAAGTTCTGTGGGTCCCATGTTGGTAAGCTGGCTAATTTTATCATTGCCAAGCCAATACTCACCTAAAGGAAAAGTAAAATAAAATCTCACCAAAAATACAACCTTTAGAAACTAAAAACTGCCTTTCTTCCCTTATCTTTCACATTCTTTTCATAAATTCTTCTTAACCTCCTAAAATGCCTAAACACAGATTCCCAACACTGTGTTTTTATAAATGGAAGAAAAACATTGTAAGTAGAATGATATTATTTTGTACTCTCAGTTTTTTACCTGGTAGGCCACAATATTTTTTCCCTTCGTCATTGGTTGCAATATTACCAAATCCTTGTTTATATGGATTCCATTTCCTGCCAAAGTCAACACTACCATCTTGACGATTCTGAATTACTGTCCACCCTTTGGGGCAAAGAAAGAAAGGAAAAACAACACATATTAAACAGTAATAAATAATGCCACTTTGAGGGAAATGTCTGAATTCTTTGTCTATTTAATTTATTTTATCCCCACTTATATTAGTGCTCATATATATATATATATATATATATATATATATATAAAATGAGGAAATAAATATAAGAAAATTCTTAAAATCTTTAAAAACTACAAGTGCTTTATATTACTCCAAATTGTGAATCATAGATATTTTATAACTTTTAAAATATGAGATTGAATTCCAAATCTAATGGCCTAGTGTTGGTTATGTTAAAGCTAGGTTTTATTTGCTAGCATTTTGTCATATCAAAATAATTACAGAATAATAGATCAACAACTATCCAATATTTACCTCCACCTTCAGTGTTCATGTCACAGTATACTCGATATGGTTTGATAGAAGTGTGAGGCTGAATGAGATACAGCTCAGATGTTTCACCTCCATTCCTGACAATTTCCTCACATTCTGCAACCATAAAGAAACATTATGTTCAGGGAACTACAACATATTTACTTGGTCTTTAGTCACTAACTTTATAATTACAGAGGTTCCTGAGAAATGTTTTAATTTAGACTTCTGAGAATATATTATGGAAATTGAATCTCCCTTTTACTGAAAATCAAACTCAGTTTTGAGTTGTATCTTCTAAGGAGATGAAAAAGCCCTTCTCTACCTTTTGTATCCAGGGATATCTGCCAGAGATAAACTGCCAGAACACATGGGAGGAAGAAACTCCTGCATCTATTCACTGTTCTGCCATCTCTTCAAGCAAGGGTGCATATACATGTAGAGCTAGTACCATCATACACTACATCCAGCTCATCAAGAGCTTGCAAATATGTTAGGCTACATCAGACCACAGCATACTAGGGATGTGCTGAATTGTCATCAGGATCTGTGGGGCAAATACAGTGGGCTCTTATCCGTTCCCTTATTTTTAGAGAGTGTGAGTTCTTCTGGAATGCTCCAGAAATAAGTTTATTAACCAGTTACCTTTGCCAGAGACCACAGGAATATTGCAACTGACAGTGCAGGGGACGCGGCAGTATTCCATCTGAGCTGACACATCAGATTCTAATTTTTGTATTTTGGTTCTCAAGTTTTCCAGGATGGAACGGAGCACACGAAGGTTAGTCGGGATATTACTATTCAAGGACTCATCTATAAATAATCGGCGTGTTTCCAGCTCTGAGGTGTACTCATGTATTACATTTTCATTTTCTGGAAAAATGAAATTATGTAGGAATGATTCACATTTTCTCCTGAGAAACGAAAAGTATTCAGGCATACAATTGTGAGTTGGGTTTTCTGAGAATAAATGAATGGACACCGAGTTACCATCAGGCAATCATGATGTGCAGTTGTACTTAGGGAAAATTATTTGGCCCATGGCATATACAAATTAACAAATATTCTAGCTACTATCCTAGTAACTTAGCTCAGCTATAAGCTAAAAATATGCTTAAAAATAAATACAATAGGTGGTTTATTCCTTTGGTGAGGAAAAAAAGGAGAAAGTAGCATTTAGACCTTCAGACAGCAAATGTTAAATAAATAAATGCTAAATTATTACTCTGTGAATATTGTATTCTGAGTCACAAGTTTCCTATGGCTAAAAATGAGGACTCACAGAAAAATTTTTCATAGAAAGTCATCCTTGCTGATACCACATTGTGAATGTAAATAGTGCTTGTCTGACAAGCTGCATATGAAGGTGACTATGTGAGAACCTCAGGGTAATCAGACCCATACTGAAAGATGGTGTATGCTGTTTAGGCTAATCCAGAAATGTTAATCTTCTCACATTCTTGCATTCCCATGGCAATCTAACAGTCCCAAATGTTTAACAGAATCGAACAGAAAACACAAGTATATCTACCTTTTAATTGCTTCTGCCTCTTTTCCCACACGTCTTTGAGCAAAGTCACATAGTGAAAGGTGGTTGAAGAGGTCTGGGATACAGACTCCACATTATTATTTAACTCATTTACTTGGTCTCTCACTGTTCTTTCTTGTCTTACCAAAGTGTCTTGCAACTGACATCCTGTAGGACACAACACTCCCTGCAAACAGTGAAATTATCAGGCATTATATGAAGCATTTGAGTTACAGATATTGGGGAGAATAGCATATAGTAAAAATTCAATGATATCATTAGCCAATATAAAAACTTGTCATTTGATTTTCTTAACATAAGGCCAGAAATTCAAGAGTCATCATCATATTCTGATGAAGATTAAAACTAGTCCTTACCACAAAATAAATGTAAATATAAATGTAATAAATAACTGAAAATTTTCTCACCCAAACAAATGAAATGGGCAAAATTCAAAGTTAAAGGCAACACCCATGTGTCCTCATTTGTAATCTTGGGCCCAGATCCCCCCAAAAAAACAAACCAAACCAAAACAAAAAACTAGAAAGAAATCCTCAACCAAGGCTCAATTTGTTTATGTTTTATATTTATCTCCAAAATAAACAAAATAACTACAGTGGCGACATGGATCAATAAAACATTAGCAAGCTATGATGAAAATGGAGGCTGTCTCTGCTAGAAAGCTCAGGGCACTCACCAGGTCTGGGTCAGCATGAACACAGCCCCCAGCATCAGGGGCTTTTCTTTCCACTTGCTTTTGGCGGGCATCCACTTTGGCTGGGCGAGCACGATACCCACCTCTACTGATGGGAGGTTGGACAGGTCTCAGGCTGGGAGCCTCTTCTCTCTTCTTGTCACGGGGTCGGTGACCACGGGCGCCCAGATCACTCTTCAGAGAAACAGGCCGAAATAAAATGTAGAGTGTTGAATAAGAGAAACCAAGATGGCGGCATAGGTAAACACCTAAACTGCTGCCTCGCACAACAATAGCAAAACTACAACTAAAAGACAAAACAGACACTATCCAGAACCACAGGAAAGCTGGCTGAGTGGAAATTCTACAACTAGAAGAAAAGAGGAAAGCATATTGAGACTCAGAGGAGCTGCAAAAGGCTGAGGTATGGAGACTCGCACACGGAGAGGATGGGCAGCTATGTGCACAGGCGGCTGAGTGCGCGGCTGGCTTTCTAAAGCAGGAGGGAGACAGAAGCTCCAGACTGCGCTGAACTCCAGTTCCGGGCAAGTTTCTGGGAACCCCGACTCATTCAGGGAGAAACTGGACTGTCTGGCAGTGGGCGAAACTTGAGGGCAGCTTTGTCTTAGAGGTGCTTACAGCGATTACCTAGGGACACTGAGACCCAAAGGCCTCATAGGGCAGGGCTGATGGGAAACCAAGGCTGTCTGCTCCGCCCTGAGACTCCGCCCCATCCAAGCTGAGCACCGAGGCTTTTGAAATTTTGCAAGTCTTGTCTCATAAGAGTGTCTCCAGCACAGAAGTTCTCACAGCGTAGACACAGCTGATCCTCACAGCCAATTGGCCTGGAGGTCAATTCCTCCCAGTGATACCAACAACAATCAAGACTTAACTACAACAAGACTGAGCACACAGTCCACAAAGGGGTGCACCAAGAGTGTCCACCTCAGGTAACTGGGGAGGCTGACCCACTGGGCCATATAGGAAACCTAGCACACAAAGCTACTCTACCAACTCAGGGAAGCAGTGAAAATGCAGAGACAAAGAAACAGATCACAAATGAAAGAAATGGAGGAAAACAAATGACTGGATATAGAGTTCAAAACCACGTTTATAAGGTTTTTCAAGAATTTTCTAGAAAAGGCCGATAAATTTAGCGAGACCCTCGAGGATATGAAAAAGGACCAACTAGAAATTAAACATACACTGACTGAAATAAAAAATATTATACAGAGACCTAACAGCAGACTAGAGGACCGCAAGAATCAAGTCAAAGAGTTGAAATACAAAGAAGCAAAAAACACTCAGCCAGAAAAGAAAAAAGAATCCAAAAATTTGAAGATAGTGTAAGGAACCTCTGGGACAACCTCAAGTGTACCAACATCTGAATTATGGGGGTGCCAGAAGAAGAGAGAGAGCAAGATACTGAAAACCTATTTGAAGAAATAATGACAGAAAACTTCCCCCACCTGGTGAAAGAAATAGACTTACAAGTCCAGGAAGCACACAGAACCCCAAACAAAAGGAATCCAAAGAGGACCACACCAAGACACATCATAATTAAAATGCCAAGAGCAAAAGACAAAGAGAGACTATTAAAAGCAGCAAGAGAAAAACAGTTAGTTACCTACAAGGGAGCATCCATACGATTGTCAGCTGATTTCTCAACAGAAACTATGCAGGCCAGACGGGAGTGGCAAGAAATATTCAAAGTGATGAATAGCAAGAACCTACAACCAAGATTACTCTACCCAGCAAAGCTATCATTCAGAATTGAAGGGCAGATAAAGAGCTTCACAGATAAGAAAACGCTAAAGGAGTTCATCACCACCAAACCAGTATTATATGAAATGCTGAAAGGTATTCTTTAAGAAGAGGAAGAAGAAGAAAAAGGTAAAGATAAAAATTATGAACAACAAATACATATCTATCAACAAGTGAATCTGAAAATCAAGTGAATAAAAAATCTGATGAACAGAATAAACTGGTGAATATAATAGAACCAGGGGCATAGAAAGGGAGTGGACTGACAATTCTCGGGGGAAGGGGTGTGGGAGGTGGGGGAAGAGACTGGACAAAAATCACACACCTATGGATGAGGACAGTGTGGGGGGTAAGGGCAGAGGGTGGGGTGGGAACCGGGTGGAGGGGAGCTATTGGGGGAAAAAAAGAAACAATTGTAATAATCTGAACAATAAAGATTTATTAAATTAAAAGAAAATTGTAAATAAGAAAAAAATAAAATAAAATGTAGAGTGTTATAGAAGATTTGAGATGTAACTATTCCAACATCCTCATGTTATAATTTAGGACCTAAATTTTAGGTTATCACACACTGATGACTTGCTTAAGGTCCATCAGCTGCATTAGTTGGTAAATCAATAGGTTGTTTAGGTCTCTTCAGTAACAGCAGAAAGAAAAACTGTGCAAAAAGCTGTTGTATCTCAGGTAGTTTTTAAAAAGAGGCTCTAAAATAAAGCTGCATCATATTATGAATAGTAATTATCTTAGATCCATGATATCTATACATGGGAAGACACAACATATTGAGAAATCTATATTTTCAGGAAGAATAAATATTCTCAAGCTACTTGAATTACTAAATTCCTATTATTATCGTTAATCATTTCCCCATGTTTAGTTTTTATGAATTGATGATTAATTTGGATAAGCCCTATATAAAAATATCTTAAAGCAATATGGATTTATTACTTATCAGACAACCCTTGACTCCAATATGTTTGAAGAGGAAAAAGGCACTCTGAAGCCAGGCTGCTTGGCTTGACCCTACGACCTCCTATCTATAAGATCTTGGGCAAGTTACTTTATCGGTGCCCATTTTCTTATCTGTGAAATAAGGATAATAATAGTTAGATCTGTAAGATTTAAATGATTCATTGCATAGGATACCCTCAGAAGAATACCTGGCATAAAGTAAGTATTCATTATTATTTTTATTGCAATCACACATAATAGGTACTATAGTTTAAGTGGCTTGTCCACTACTAATCCCAATCTTCTTCCTATCTTCTACCAACAAAAGTATTTGATAAGCCATTCTAATGAAATTTCTTACATGATTTCTTTATCAAACAACATGACTTTTTTCATATTTAAAATAATTCTCAAGGTATGTGCATTGTGATTAAAATTGTTTGTTAACTTAAAAAATTACATTAAAAGATAATGAAGTGGAAAATATGCATTGCAATATAAAAAGGGTTGACTTGAATTAACTATATTATCATACGCTCTTTGTCAGTTATTATACCCTTTCAGGTTTAATTACAAATTAGCAAAAGATTTGAAACAGAGACTAAGCTTTTATTTTGTGAGCCTGGAAGTCATTCACTGACTCTATTTGGAATTTTACTGTCATTTACTCATTAAGTTATAATATTTAACATTTAGTTGGAGAGTGCTAGGCTTTCAATCCAGACAGGTTGGTTCCTGACTCCCCTGCTTAATTGTTGGACTTACACTATAATAACTGTTATGTGTGATGGCAATAAAAATAATAATGTGTGAAGGTATGGGGAAATATACATATTGCATTTTGAAGATGTGGTCTCTCTGTCAGAGCTGGTCTGTTCTAACAGGAATTTTATAAAATGTAATTCATTTATATATTACAAATCAATTTATAACAGAAGAAAAAATATTTTCTTTTTATTTCAGAGTGCTATTAGAGAAGTAGCATTGATGATCTAGCGTTATAGAGAAAAAGAAATAAAAATATTTTTAAAATTTATATGGGTATTTAGGTTTATGAAGACCACTTATTGAAATAACTAACAGTAGAAAATCTATTTTGAAAACCTAAACTAGTAAACTGTCTCTGTAGGGATCAGTTTGTGAGCAAGAATGTGAAAATGCTTAGCCAAGTACTTTACAAATTCTTGACATTTTTCTTACATAATGCAATTAACCAGACAAGAATATTTTTGTATGTATAGTTTGATAATTAGATCACTTAGATGCCCTTCCAATTCAACAAATGATTCAAAATTAATCATGTCATTTAAACATTATTGTGTACTTTTCTTTCTAGTGTGAGGATGCTGTTATAGATGATAAATTTGATCCATTTTGATAATAATAAAATTCTTTAAGTATTCATTTGCCTAAATGCATTTCTGTATTTTTGATATCTTCAAACCCACAGGAATAAATCAGCAAAGATAGTACTTGAGGAAAAACTGTTCTACCAATGAATAAATCAAACTGGGAAACTGATATACAAATGAATATGTTAATCTGGGCTATATGTTTCATAATCATTAATAATAGCAATAAATGCTACCTATTATTTAAATTTTTAATTTAAAAAAACAATATTTCATTTTCTATCACTGCACTTGATGTATTATTCCACTTTTAGATTTGGTTTGTAGTTTTCATTCATAAATAGCCAGCAATTTCAGGAGTTATGTATGACCCTTCTTCCCTAAATAGAACCTATCTACTACAGCTTTCTACTTTGAAAATACTGCTCTTTTGTTATTTTATAGTATGCAAAATTTTCAGATTTTTGTTCTCATAATTTAGTAATGTGCTGCTAGAACTAAACAAAATTCATAGTACTTGGGATAACAACAAGTGAGAAAAACACATCTTACCTTAGGTGTGTCATCTTCATCCTGGGAAAATGAAAGTGATAAACCAGAAAACAAGAAATTATTATTTCTTTTTTATATAAGAAATACTATGTAACATTCTTTAAATAAAATGGGTCCCTGAGATTGATAGTTCCATTTCATAATTAAAATAGAGGTTAATTTCATTCAAATAAATATTCCATATGATTATGATTGGTATTTTATATTAATAATATTAGTAATAATATAATAATAAAATTTAAAAAGTCACCCCATTGTCATAGTCACTGGAACCTTGGGACTGAACTACAAGAGCACATAATAGTAGCAGTAATAGAGGTTTCATGATTTAAAATTTTTGGAAGTTCCAAGAAACCGTCCTTTGCTTGTGAACTTAACTTAGAGCTCTTCAATCCTATATATACCTGAATCCTCTGTTGGGTATGACTTTAGAAATGGTTACCTTCCTTAGTTAATATTTAATTTTTTTGCACACTTGTTGGCTGAACCATTTTACTACTTAAGCAACATCTTCCCAGCAAGACTTATTTACTCATCATTCAACTATTCTCTGTTGACCAAATTTAGAAATACCAAAGTTCCTCAATTCATTTAATTGGACAATATGATGGGAAATTAGGACATTCCTAAAAGAGATGTGTATCACATTTCCTGTAAATTAATGTGTGAGGAAAAAATATTTTTAATCCAAGCACAAACAACTAGACCTACTCACAAGGCACCCACTACCATTGTGAGCTCACTAAAGGTTTATGTTTTGAAGAAAACATGTAACTCAGTTTTAAAAGAAGCCACTAAAATCAAGAATAATATTATATCACCATGTGTTTATTAATAGACATTATCAGAACAAAAAAAATACAATTCATACATTATGCTTAGAAAGACAAACATCAAAAAGAAATGTCTTGCCTGATTAGCATGGCTCAGTAATTGAACATCGATTTATGAACCAGGAGGTCATGGTTCAATTCCAGTAAGGGCACATACCAGGATTTCAGCCTGGGTTGGGATGCAAAAGTGAAGTAACTGATCAATGTTCCTCTCTCTCACTCCTTTCCTCTCTCTCTAAAAATCAATAAAAACATGTCCTTAGGTGAGGATTAAAAATAAAAAGTCTTGTCTTTTTTTTTTGCTCTGGCCACATTTCATATTTTGTCCTTCCTTAATATAAGTTAAAATATTCAACAAATTCTAAACATTATTAAAATAATTAGTAGAGTACAGATATCCAGATCAAAATCATTATTACAGTGACTAGATAAATATTTGACATTTTAGTTATATAATATTATATATATTTTTAAATTTTATATTATATTGTATTTACAAAAACATTATTTTAACACTAGTGAAGCCTTCATGCATCTATTTGAAATAGATGCAGAAACACTAACTGTGGCCCATTTCTTTTCATTATTTCCTACTAGTGGCCTGGTGCACAAAATTCGTGCACATTAAAAGGGGATTAATTAGGGGACCCTTTCCCCCTCCCCACATGGGAGTCCATTCTGTGGGACTCTTTCCCTCTCCCCATGTGGGAGTTTGCACTTGTTCTTCAATAAATCTCTACCTTTGCTATACCAAAAAAATGGGGGAATTAATTAGAGGAAATAATTTAATATTGCTATATGCCCTTTCTCTATAATAGAAGTGTCAGAGATGAAAGGAAATTAGTAAAATGTATATGAAAACCTTCCTCCTGTCAGAGTCTGGGGCACACCACGGGACCCAAGTCAAGTCCCCACACACCCACATGCACCTCAAAATCATGTGAGACCCAGACCCGGCTGGCCACCCACCCCCCACCCCCATTGGGCTAGATCCAGACCCGGCCCGTCCCACCCTTGTCAAGCCCCGCTGGGCAGGGGACATAGTCTCAGGTCCCCTGGCCCGGCACCAGGATGGGGGCGTGGCCTGAGGTCCCCCAGCCCAGACCAGGGCAGGGGTCATGCCTTAAGGTCCCCCGTCAAGCCCTGCCAGGTGGGGGGGCACAGCCTCAGGTCCTCTGTCAAGCCCCTCCAGCAGGGGGGTGTAGCCTCAGGTCCCCTGTCAAGCCCCACAGGGCAGGAGATGAGGCCTGAGGTCCCCTGTCAAGCCCCGCCAGGCAGGGGGGGGGGGCGCAGCCTCAGGTCCCCTGGCCCGGTGCTGGGGTGGGGGGTGTGGCCTGAGGTCCCCGGCCTGGCACTGAGGCGGGGGAAGCAGCCTGAGGTCCCCTAGCCCAGCACCAGGACGGGAAGTGCACCTTGAGGTCCCCTGTCAAGCCCTGCTGGGTGGGGGACATGGCCTGAGGTCCCCTGTCAAACCCCAGGGGGGTGGGGGAGGGCATAGCCTCAGGTCCCTGCTGATTTCTCGTTAAGGCTCCTTATGGGAACTTGGCCTCAGCTGTGGGTGCAGCCATCTTTGTGATGGAGTGATGGTTAATTAGCATATTCCCTCTTTATTAGATAGGATAAGCCACCAAATCCATCTCTCTCATCTTATTTGTTTGTTGCAATTAGGATTAACAACTTCTACAAGAAAAAATAGGGAAACCAAAATTAACAACACATATCCCAGCAAGTACACTGCCTTGTAGCATTTTCTGGATGTTTTTGTACAGAATGTGAAACAGTCTTACTAAAATTTTTTTTAATATATTTTATTGATTTCTTACAGAGAGGAAGGGAGAGGTATAGAAACATCGATGAGAGAGAAACATCAATCAGCTGCCTCCTGCACACCCCCTACTGGGGATGTGCACGCAACCAAGGTACATGCCCTTGACCGGAATCGAACCTGGGAACCTTCAGTCTGCAGGCCGACGCTCTATCCACTGAGCCAACCCAGTTAGGGCAAAATTTTAAGTGATTTTATTAAAAAGACTAGAGGCCCGTTGCACGAATATTCATGCAATAGGCCTACCTTCCCCTGGCTGCTGGCACCAGTTTTCCTCCGGCACCCAGGACCAGGGCCACAGCGGAACCAAGCCTTCAGCCTTCAGGCTTGGCTCCGGCCACACTGGAGCCTTCAGTCTTCAGTCTTCAGTCTTCAATCTTCACTTGGGTGGAGCCTTCAGTCTTCGCTCTGTGCCTGTGTATGCAAATTAACCTGCCATTTTGTTGGGTTAATTTGCATACTCACTCCTGATTGGCTGGTGGGTGTCACAGAGGTACAGTCAATTTGTATCTTTCTCTTTTATTAGTGTAGATAGCAGGTTTGGACCAGGAGAGTATGTTTTAAACAATGCTTTGAAGTGGACTCTTGATAATGGTATGAGACCCACTAAATTTCTTTCTCCTCTTGGTAGCATAGGTTGCTTTCCCAAATTCCTTTGACTCAGATTTTTAGAAACAAAGTATTATGTTTAAATTGAGTAAAATAATTTATTGGATTTTTATATTTGTGTCCCATTTGTTATCTGTACTTTAACACTAGTTTAGTTTAACTTTTTTAGAAGAATATACAATCTGACTGAAAAAGCAAATGTGGGTATGTGTGTATTAATTAAAATAAGATGCAAGAATATTTTCTTTCAAAATGTAACTGAGGAAAAGTTTATGTTAATAATCTAGGCAGGGTTTTATTTTAATGATAACAGAGTCTTGCTGATTTAAAAAAGACTGACTATTATATATCAATTGTACCTCAATAAAAATAAATAAAAGAAAAAGACTGTAAAGAAGACTAAAACATATTTTTTCTTTTGAGGTGACATTATCCTATTATTACTTTATTTTCACATATTTACATTTCATCAACTAGCAATGAAACCATTATTTAATTTCCAGAAGTTTAAGTTTCTTCTAGCATCTTACAAAATCTTGTACAACGTTAAAATGAAAACTCCTTTGCATTCCCACTTTTTTCTACTCTGACTGGCCTTCTTGCCATTACCAGTAGGAAGGTGGGAAGGAAGGGGATACATTGGTGAGCCAAACAGACATTCAATAAAAAATTGCAGAATGGATGAGTGCACTAGGCTTCATTGAAACATGCCTCAGGGACCAAGTGCTGATCATCACTTACCTGATTTAATTCTTGGAACCACTAAGGTTCATACCGATGATGAAATTGAGGCTAGGAGAAGTGAAGTAAACTACCCAAGGCAAACAAATAGTAAGTACTAGAACCAGGACTTGACCCAGGTCTGTCTGTCCCTCCAGTCCATGCTCTGTGCCCATTACACCATATTGCCCAACAAATACAAAAATTATAAAGAATTTACTGGTATCTTTTTGCTTTGGTTGTTGTTGTTGCTTTGGCTAGCTCATTGTGTTGGGACTACAGTGTCTCATACTGGCACACACATTCTTAGCCTTTATTTCCACTTACATTTTCACTTTTTCTATAAGGGTGTGGGTGTGGATATTCCTGTCTGTATGAGAGGCATGCCTGATGCAGTGATAATAACTATGAGTTTCTTTCATTCTAGTCCTTGTTAGATATTGTTTTCCTGGAGAGTTATAGACAGCTACACTAACACACTAAACTGCCTAACATTATAAAGTACATTACCATGTTTTCAAAGATAAGAAATATATTTGCAGAGATTTTGCTTAACTAAAATACTTAATTTCTTTCAAATGTTGATGCCATTGGTGGAGGAGCAAGGGAGTACTATTTGTTCAGTTATGATTTCAGGTCAAGAGTGCAGTGTTCTTCATATTCGTTGATACTATTACGTAAGTCAAGGGCAGTAAATCAGTGACAGAAAACATCATTTGTCCTGCCCAGCAGCTCTCTGGCACGAAGGGCAGATTTGTGAGCACTGATTGTCAAAGCACTTGCTCTTGACAGTTTTACAATTCATGCCAGGCCCAGTTTACGGAGCACAAGGCAATTTGTGTTCATCATGAACAGCGCCAACTTTGTGGCCAGGTAGTGTGCTAGAGGCCAAGGATACTTTGGTGACCAGGAGAGACTTGCACCCTATTCTCATGAAGTTTTATGTCTACATGGAGAAGGGCACCAAAGTTTTGGCACCCTAAATCTGCATTTTTGGATAGTGATTTTAAGCTGGTTATTAAAGAAAAAGAGACTCATAAAACAAAACAAAACAAAAAAAACCTTTAACCCTCCCCTTTTTCTTCCCAACAGATTCAGATGGAAAGGCCTGCTCCATGAAGGAAATCTTAGCTTTTTCACCTTCGCCTAAGTTGAATTAAGTATGATAGATAGGAAGGCACCAAGCAAGGACTGGTAGCTAGATCACCCTTGTCCCACTGAAGCAAAAACCTGCTTGACACGTGTACATTGTCCATCTTCATTATTGAAACCTAAAATCCCATTTCCCTTTTTTTCTCCTTTGTCCAAAAGGACATATACACCCAATTTTGATTCACTGTCTTTAGGAATTTTCATGGTTATGTATTAAAATTTATTTCTCCCTGGTAATCTGTCTCTGTTAACTTATTAGCCCAGCTAAAAGCATTTAGAAGGTGGGCGATAAAAGTATTATTTTTTAGCCCCCCACAAGGGGAAGACCAAATGAAAACTACTTATAAGATGCACAGTGCCTCAGACAGGGACAGATGATGCTTTGAGAACAGTAACTTAGGGATATAACCTCCTTCAGAGGGAAAAGAGATATAAATGGAAAAGGCTTTTGGACTTGAAACATGTGGTTTGAATGACTGTATGGTTTATATCATACACCTGACACATGGAATATATTTGATAAATATCTGTTGAAGAAGATCTGAGTGTATGAATAAGTGAATAATTGAGTGAATAAAATAAAATGCCGTTTCTTTCTAAATAGGCATAGCTTTTGAGGAATTGTACTAAACCATTGTTAGACGCTGTGTGTACTTTTCTTGTTGTATCCTGAGCTACAGTTTGAAAACCACTATCCAAGGGGAAAATAATACTAAAGAGTTGGAGGCCTGTTTGGACCAGAGCTTTGATGGGCAAGCCTGAGAGGCCAGTGTGGTGGTGACTATTGTAATTGGTTAGCCATCCACAATGGGAAAGCAGGGAAGGTGAGATGGGGTTAGCTAGTTCTGTCTCTTGTGGAGAGTCTCCCTCTATTGACTTGGAAGATGCCACTTTGTTTTTCTTAAGGGAACCGATTGCTACAGAGCATGGCAATATGGGAAAAATAGGATATTTTCTTCTTCAACCCCATGCCAATCACAAGAACTAGAGAACATGCAGAGATGCTCTCCTGCTTCTGTCACATTGGGACTCTAATGAGACCATAAAGGTGTAATGAGCACCTGTTGGAGTTCTGCCCCCTTATGTGGGAATGACCCCTAAAATGCAGGCGTGGGGCTCCAGTGGTCCTGTTAATATTGTGATACGCTGACCTCTTACCCAATCATATTCATGGCAGCATTCTAGAGAGAAAGTCTACCAACCCCAGCAGCAGAAATAACCCAAACTTCTAAACTTGATCATTTCATTCTTCTGTGAGACACCTGATGTCCTTCTAATAGTACCCATGCCCTGTTAGTTAGGCTGGGATGGCTTCTAAGGTTTGTTAAACTAATCCAAAGGGAAAATTAAGATCAAATTTTTAGGAATCAGATTGATTATTTTTTATAGTATAAATTGCACATTAGGAAAATAAGCTGTATTTTCAAACAATAAATCATTAAAAGTTTTTACACTTAAGTATACAGTACCAGCAGTGAAACTGTAGAAAATAAAAATGTTTATTTTATTTTGGAGTGTCTTATTGATATTAGTTAAAATTTTTTCACTAATAATTATTTCTTGAATTAAATTAACAGTATTTTCTGCCCTGACCTGTTTGGCTTAGTGGATGGAGCATCGGCCTGTGGACTGAAGGGTCCTGGGTTTGATTCTGGTCAGGGGCATGTACCTTGGCTGCGGGCACATCCCCAGTGGGAGGTGTGCAGGAGGCAGCTGATCAACGTTTCTCTCTCATTGATGTTTCTAACACTCTATCCCTCTCTCTTCCTCTCTAAAAAATCAATAAAATATATATATTTTTAAAAAATTAACAATATTTTCTGTAAAATGCTCTCAGGATTAGATTAATGGCATAATAGACATATTTATTATTTTGAAACTTCCTATCCAATAATAAAGTATGCATTTTCATTCATTCAAATGTTTTTTAATGTCCCTTAAGTTCTTAAAATCTATCTTGCACATTTTTCATTTAATGCTATTATAAGATGGTTTTCCCCTTTATATTTTTAACTACATATATGAAAGCTTGTGATTTCTGAATATTATTTTTGTACTCAGATACCTTAGTGAATTTTCTTATTGTTTCCAAGAGTTTCTCCAGTTGATTCCTTTTTTTTTTCAGGAATAAAATTATACCATTTGCAAAGACAAATAGCTTTGCTTCATTATTTCCTGTTTTATACCACTTATTTCATCTTTCATCCAATTGCATGATTAGTACTTTCAGAAAAAAAGTAAGTGTGGATAATAATGGTGATAGTGGAAATTCTAGTTTTGTGGCTGGCTAATGAGAATGTTTTTAATATTCATCTATAACTGAAAAAATTTCTTAAAATTTACTATGATTAGAAAGACAGACTGTCCAAGTATTCTTTTTTTGTTGTTTGTTTCTGACATCAGGAATTCCAAAAGAAATGAAAACTTTCACCATTCCTTTCTTTTGAATTAGTGAGGAATTATAAATCTAAGAAAATGTGAAAAGGACATTGAACCAAACAACTCTAAGAATATTGTGCATAATTAGAGTAGTGTTTGATAAATATTTTTAAATTGATTTTTAGAGCGAGAGGGAGAGAGAGAGACATCAATGTGAGAGCAAAACATAGATTGGCTGCCTCTGGCATGCCCCCTACCTCAGAATCCAGCCCACAGTAGATGCCAGGGCAGAACCAACTTTTTGACGCCCGACCAAGTGAGCCACACCAACAAGGGTGGTTAAGATTTCTAGTTAAGGAAGAAGAAATAATATTTATCATTTTTATGAGCATAAAAATGAGAAAAAGCTTCCTATAAAAAACCAATAAAATGCGTATAAAAATTGATAATGAAATCTACTCGTGATTTCCTGTCATTATTCAAAGGCAAAGGACACACATATTTGAAAGAGAATAAAGAGATCTCAATATTGGTGAGTTTTTTAAAAAGTAGTTTAACCAAAGAAGGGAGGCCTTCCTTTAAATTTGTATTATTGGTTTCACAGGAACAGACTTAATGTTTACATTTAAGTTATTCCCATCAATTTTAGGGAAAAATCCTCCTCCCCTTATGAAGAGCAGCAGCGACCCCTACTGCTCAAATAAGACACCCTGGTGTCGGCTGGGACAGGGATTCTCAATCTGGTCACCTAGATCCTTTTAAGAATCCATAGAAATCTATAGATCCCCTCCCTCACCAGAACAAAATTTAGGTTCTTATTAACACAAAATTTGCATACAATATAGGTAATTTATGGATCCCTGAGCTAGATAACAGGGTCACTGAGCTCTAAAACTTTCAAGTGTATAATTCTGTGAATTCAAGAGCTTTTTAAAATTTGGAGCACAATCTAGTCCAAATTACCAAAATCATTACAATGTTTTCATGCGTCTGGATTTACACATTTTTTTTGAGGGGGGGGGGAGGAAGGTTAACAAGCTAATAGCCCTAATAGACTATTATATTTCCAGATATATTAGAATCTTGCTTACATTTCTATAACTTTATTGCCATTTAAAATCATGTTCTATTGTATAGTTATTACTGTCTTTATAATTATATGAAATCTAGCACAGCATGTATTTTAGAATTATGGCATTTTCCTTGCAAGCCCTACCATCAGTGACCATCGTCAGAGAAAATTAGTTCTCGGCAAAACTCACACTCAAATTCAGAATGATTGCATTTGCAAGTATGACCTTAATGGGTTTAATTAATTAAAAATTAATGAATTTCTAAATGAGATAATCAGTTCACATTGCTATACTTTTGATAGATTTTTCCTCCCTCTCAAAGTATACTCAGTATGCCCTGGGGACAAGTTCAGTGGAACTGATTAGGTTAAGAAAAAGGCAAGGCCAGTGAAATGTTCGTCTATTCAAGTTTGCAAACGCGCTATTCCACCCCATTTTTCTTTATTTCTAGAAACGCACGCTTCCAGGAGCCTGGGCTCCTCAAGACGCGGGACTCCGCCCCAGAGGAGGCCGGGAGGAGGAAGGCCCGCCCCCGAGCCCAGGCCGCCTGCGGCGGACCAGCGCGGGCTGTGTGGATCTACGTCACATCCGGCGTCAGGGCCCCAGGTTCCGGAAGAGGCTGCACAGTGGTGGCGGCTGTTTCTGCCTTGATGTTTAGTGTCTTTGCTGCCGGAGCCAGGGAATACACGGCAGCATCATGGTCGAGGTAGAATGACGCTTGGGTGCTGGAGTATTTGCTCTGGGGCTGTTTTTCGTTGGCGGCGGGCGTGGGGGGTCGAGTGTGTTGCGACTCTAGGCAGAGTGGAGGCTGCGAGGGAGGCTTGTTTGGCCGAGGCCGGGTGTCTCAGGGTTTTCTGGAGGGAGAGAGGCTGGATGAGAGCACGGGTCGGAGGTTGCGGCCAAGCGGGAAGCCTGAGATCATGCCTGCAGCTCTTAGTTGACCCTGGGGCACTGGTGGTGGGCATTGTGTTTGGGGGCGGGCCTTCTGTCCACGTCCGACCGCTGGTATTCAGCGCCCGCGGGGTCGTGTCAGTGATTCTGTGTCCGATGAGACTCGTGGTCTTCTCTGGTGTTGTTCACCGTGTCTCTTACTCCAGCTGTTCCCCAGGAAAAATTGTGCCTCTTTCCCTAGCTGGAACAATCATTCTGTGAGCAAGCCTTGCCTCTGTTTTCTCAGAACTATTTCTTGACTTTTGTCTATAGACTCTATACCCACTGCCATCACCTTAATTCACACCAACATCATCTTTCTCCTGGACAGGTGAATTAGCTCTCAGCTGGTCTCCTTGTTTCCATTTTTGTTACAGCTCCCCTTCTCCCCAACCAATATGTTTTAAAATGTAAGTTGGTCCTGCTTTTCTTGCTTAAAACCCTTTACTAGCCCTTTGTTATTAGAGCGAAAATACAGACAGTTGCAATGGTCTTAAAAAAAATCACCTGACCTGCACCTGGTCTGTCCACCGTTGCAACCTTATCTTGCATCCCAACTCATCCTCTCATTGAATATATGTAACTATTGTGCAGCTCCTGGCATTATTTGCGTTACTGAACATCTTTGTTCATGGCATTTTTCTCTCTGCCTGGATTGTTTTTACCTTTCTTTCTGTGCAAGGCTAACTTCCTTTCTGCTTAAATACCACTTCAGAGAGATCTCTTATATCCTAGGTTCTTGCTCCATTTTCTGGTCCCTTGCTTATTTCCTTCATAGTACTTATTAAAATGTTGGGTTATTTTGCTTATTTTTATTTGTCTTGAGCACAGGGGCCAGACTGTCTTTTCATCATGCTATTGTTAGCTCCTGCCATAGTACCTACCAGACATATAGTAGTAGCTCAGTACATTTTTATTGAATAAACTAGAGACTCGGTGCACAACATTTGTGACTGGGGGTGGGGGGTGAGGGTCCCTCAGCCCGGCCTGTGCCCTTTTGTAGTCTGGGAGCCCTTGGGGGATGTCCGACTGCCGGCTTAGGCCCACAGCGGGCCTAAGCCTGCAGTCGGACATCCTTAGCGCTGCCACTGCCACGGAGGCAGGAGAGGCTCCCGCCACTGCTGCTGCGCTTGCCAGCAGTGACCCGGCTTCTGGCTGAGCGGCAATCCGCCTGTGGAAGTGTACTGACAACCAGGGGGCAACTCCTGTGTTGAGCGTCTGCCCCCTGGTGGTCAGTGCGCATCATAGTGACCATTGGTCTGTGTTCGGTTGATTTGCATATTACCCTTTTATTATTTAGGAGGATAGGATGACTAATTTTAAGCATCGCTCACTTGGTCAACTTGGGGCTCTAGCCAAAAAGGAGCTTCATCTTTTTATCTGAACTTGACTGCCATAGCTTGCTATAAATAGCTGTGGTGAGTGGTGCAAAGTTTTTTACATTTTTAAATATGTTATAACTAATTTGATTTTAATTTAGGTTTGATATGTATAATTTGTAGCTAGACATGTAATTACACTTTTTATTTCTAGGAGGTACAGAAACATTCTGTGCATACACTGGTGTTCAGGTCATTGAAGAGGACCCATGACATGTTTGTAGCCGACAATGGAAAACCTGTGCCTTTGGATGAAGAGAGGTAGGTATAGTTTCCTTTTTAATTGCTAGACTAGTTAAATTTCTAATATTGGGGGAAGAGAGCAGGAAGAGGGGAACCTTTAAAGTTTAGTGAGTGATACTACAGACATAAGTGATCTATTCAATAATGAGTAGTGTTAGGGCATAATTTAAGCTGAGCTGACTTTTTTTTTTGCCTTATCTTGTACATTAATTAATTAATTGCATTTTATAAATACTCAGTAATTAGGAGAGTCCCTTTTATGTGTTATCCTATCTAATAAAGAGGGAATATGCTAATTAACCATCACTCCGTCACAAAGATGGCTGCACCCACAGCTGAGGCCAAGTTCCCATAAGGAGTCTTAACAAGCAATCAGCAGGGACCTGAGGCTATGCCCTCCCCTGCCCCCATGGGGCTTGACAGGGGACCTCAAGGTGCACTTCCCATCCTGGTGCTGGGCTAGGGGACCTCAGGCTGCTCCCCCCGCCCCAGCGCCAGGCCGGGGGACCTCAGGCCACACACCCCACCCCAGCACCGAGCCAGGGGACCTGAGGCTGCGTCCCCCTGCCTGGCAGGGCTTGACAGGGGACCTCAAGGTGCACCCCGAGTGCTGGGTCGGGGGAACTCAGGCTGCACCCCCCGCCCAGGGGGGACCTGAGGCTGCACCCCCCTGCCGATGGGGCTTGACAGGGGACCTGAGGCTGTTCCTCTCTCCCGGTGCCTGGCCGGGGGACCTGAGGCTGCGCCCCCCCCACCCCCCTCCTGGCGAGGCTTGACGGGGGACCTAAGGCCATGCCCCCCACCCAGCAGGGCTTGACAGGGGATCTCAGGCCATGTCCCACACCTGGTGGGGATTGACGGGGACCTCAAGGCATGCCCCCTCACCCCAGTCTGGGCTGGGGGACCTCAGGCACCGGGCCAGGGGACCTGAGGCTACGTTCCCTGGCCGGAGGGGCGTGACAAGGGTGGGACTAGCCAGGTCTGGATCTATCCCAATGAGGCGGGGGCGGGGGGGGGGGCGGCCGGGTCTGGGTCTCAGGCAATTTTGAGGCACATGTGGGTGAGTGGGTTCTTGACTCTGGGTCCCATTGTGTGCCCCAGACTCTGACAGGAGGAAGGTTTTCATATACATTTTACTAATTTTCTTTCATCTCTGACACTTCTATTATAGAGAAAGGGCAAATAGCAATATTAAATTATTTCCTCTAATTAATCCCCTTTTAATGTGCACAAATTTCATGCACCGGGCCACTAGTATTTTATAATCAGTCATTTTGAATGTGCTTTCAGCTTCTCTCCCGCTGCTCTCAGAGCCTTGCTGAGTTGAACTGTACCTGGCCAGTACTTCTACTCCCATCTTTTCTTATTAGTATGTTGAAGATTTTTGGTAGCATATTTTTGGTTCTACATGTCCAGCTCCAGTCTGGGATTTACATTATGTGCAGCATTCCTCTTTTGCCATTTACCCTTCTTTTAAAATCTGCTTAATTACTCAAACAAGCATTTATATTTAATTTGTAAAGTGTACTATTTTTTTTTTTTAAAGAATAGTTTATTGATTTTTTTTTTCTAGAAAGAGAGGAAGGGAAAGGGGGGAGAGAGAGAAACATCGATATGCAAGCACCCATAACCTGGGCATGTGCCCTTGACTGGGAATTAAACCGGCAACCTCCTCATGCATTGAACGATGCCAGGGCTAACATGGACTATTTTTAAAAGTAATATAGGTACAATTTAAAAATAATGATTGAACTAACTAAGTACTTTGATTAGTTCTAACTTTTTAAAAAAATATATTTTATTGATTTTTTACAGAGAGGAAGGGAGAGGGATAGAGAGTTAGAAACATCGATGAGAGAGAAACATCTATCAGCTGCCTCCTGTATACCCCCTACTGGGGATGTGCCCACAACCAAGGTACATGTCCTTGACTGGAATCGAACCCGGGACCCTTCAGTCCACAGGCCAACGCTCTATCCACTGAGCCAAACCAGTTAGGGCGATTAGTTCTAACTTTTTTCGATATATCCAATAAAGGTTACTAGAAAACTTTTACTATATTTTTTAATTTAGACAGTTGAAGGAAAATATTTCGACTTCCAGGTTTGTTTGTTTTTTTAAAGATGTTTTAGTTTATATTTTAAAATCAGATCCTTTATACCTCATGAATCATTGATTTACAAACTATAACAATATTTAGATGGATTCTATGTGGTGGATTGTGAATTAAAGTGTGGAAATGAGCCCTGACAGGTGTGCCTCAGTTGGTTGAAGATCGTCCCATACACCAAAAGATTGCTGGTTCGATTCCTGCTCAGGGTACATGTCCAAGTTTTGGGTTCCGTCCCAGGTCGGGCTGCATACAGAAGACAACTAATCGATGTTTTTCTCTGGCATCAGTGTTTCTCTCTCTCTCCCTTCATCTCTCTAAAAATTAATAAAAACGTTTTTTAGAAAGGGGGAAATGAACTTGGAAATTATGAACTTTTTAAAGTGCAGTTTTACTTTAAAATTTTTATAGAAACTTTTTCTACATGATTAGGCAAACCTAATAAGCTATTTAAGTACTTGTTTCCTGGCTATCTGTGAATGTGTTTATATTGGGGGATATATTTAAAGTACTTAAAGATACATTCTTATAACTTTTTAAAATAGTCACAAACGAAAAATGGCAGTAAAGCTACGGAATGAGTATGGTCCTGTGTTGCACATGCCTACTTCGAAAGAAAATTTTAAAGAGAAGGGTCCTCAGAATGCATCAGATTCATATGGTCATAAACAATATCCTGCAAATCAAGGTGAGTATGGCATTGTCAGAAATGTAAGGACTTATATATGAATTTTAAAAATAGATACATGAAATCTGTTATTAGTACCCCTCCTGGGAGGACCAATTAGAGCCAAACCCTCTTTAACACCTATATCTGTATTGATTTCCCCATTGGAGTAGTAAGTGAGATTATTGGTTGGTAGATTTTTTCTGTAGGAAATGGGAAAGAGGTAGTATAATGATGGCAGAAATTCTTAGGATATGGAGAAGGTCATGATGGAGATTAAAGGAAAAATTCTTTATATGTGGGGAGACTGTCTGTCTCTTTTTCAGAAAGATGACATTAAGTACTGCAATTGTAGTGAATAAAGACAATCCAAGATCCCCCAGGGAAACCATTTGCTTAGAAGAAAAACCAGAGTGGACTATTACTTTATAGGATGATCGCTACACAGCATTGCTTTAAATGCACAACTTTCTTGACATGTTAGCAAATGGTCAAGGAAATCACTATATACGTGATCTTTAGAAGTCAAAACAAAAATGATCAACTTACCTTATTCTGAGGCTTGTGTTTAGTTGTGACATATTTAGAAATCTGGTTGATAATTTAATATTTAATTCATTAAAAGAGGTGATACTAGTACATAAGATAAATTTTGCCATTGATAAATCTCTCTACCCATCTGTCTCTCTCTCTCTCTCTCTCTCTCTCTCTCTCTCTCTCTCTCTCTCTCTCTCTCTTTCTCTCTCTCAGGACAAGAAGTTGAATATTTGGTGACAGGTACACATCCCTATCCACCAGGACCTGGTAAGTGAGCTACATATTGAAAGAGTTGTACTGTCACATATATTTCTGTGAATGAGTTAATAATATGACTCCTGTAGCCTATAAAATAAGCTCAATAGCCAGGCATAACTTTTTAGATGATAATGAACTAATACTTAGTATCACAAGCATTTATTCGGCAAACATACTTAGCCAGTTAACTGCCACAATATTTTGAATTTAATTTAAAAAGGTCCGCCACTTACGTCTATAGACGCTTATGGCGTGCAAATGGTTAAGCATCTATATTTTCTTATGCACTATGCTAGGAATTCAAAGACAATAAGACTGCTCCAGACTAAGACAAGCTTATTTGGAGGTTTAGGCAGACAAAAATATCACTAAGCTTATAAAAATGATATTAGAAGCGTTAGTATAGAAGCAGCTATGATAGAAATGTTTCCTGGTGTGTATGTATGGAGGAATTGGCACACAAATGGAGTGGCCAGTATAACAGGGTAGAAGATAAAAATCTTAGTATATCTAGGTTCTAGTAATTTTAGAGTACAGAATTCACTATATTGAAAGGATAGGAGAATTTCTGCTGCTTGTTGTATGTTATACATTTACTCTTCAAAACGTTCTGTTAATATTTAGGTAACTGCTTAGTTTTTATATCTGATGGTAATATCCCAAGATTATAGAAATTTAACTTTACTGTCTTGGACTTTGCTAATACCAAGCTGCTTGAGATTAAATTAAATTTAAGTTATATATTGTTAGGCAATATTTGTGGTAAAAAGTTAGTGACAAAAGACATACAAAACGTAATCAGTTTTTGAAATATCATCACATGGAGATATTCACCGTTACCTTTTTGGTATGGTTTCCTCCAGTGTTTTATTTTAAATGCATGTGAATAAAAACAAAGATAGCTACTAACAGGGTTTTGTGTGTGTTTTTTAAATTTTAACAGGGGTTGCTTTAACAGCAGATACTAAGATCCAAAGAATGCCAAGTGAATCAGCTGCACAGTCCTTAGCTGTAGCATTACCTTCTTCTCAGGCCAGGTATGAAATATGCTTCTCATTATAAGGATTTTGCAAGCATAGTTCGCTGTTCACATTTTTTCCCTCATTTTAAAAATTGTTTGTTTATAAGTGTATTACAGGTCATTTTTCTTTATCAGTGCTTACAAAAATTTAACATAATAAAATTCATCCCACAGAACATGTGATCAGAGGGATTAAGTTCTTAGAATCTGATATTTTTTGCCTCAGGGTTGATGCCAATCGTGCTGCACCTGCTGTAGGCTCTGACCGTTCGCAGCCTGCAGGGATGACTTTGGTAAGTTTCTCTGTGTCAGATCACACTGCAGGTGTCTACCTTTTGGGACATGTTGCCTAATTTTCCTTTATTCTATTTAAGTTTCCCCAAAATTTAAGTTGCTAGTGAATTGACATATATTTTAGAATTTAAAATTGTGTTAACTCTGTGTCTGCTTACACATTGTTATTTATATTTATTTTGGTGAAGATAATGTGACATTGCTCTTTATTATCCACTATTTAAAATACAAGATTTTATTCTGAGACTTGTATTAGTATGTTTTAGATATGAAAGCCTTTTTAAAATTAAACTCTCAGTTGATTTATACAGTTAAGTTGAGTACTAAAAGTTTATCTACAAGTAAATGGCAACTACTGTTACTGGTAGAAGTGGTTAGAGAAAGAATACCTGGAAATAAGTGTCAGCTTTACTTCTTCACATATTATGCACTTGGTTTGACTTTATGAAGTGAATGGGTGTGTAGTCCTTCCACCACATCCTGTTTTTAGTCTCCATTCGCAGGTCTCTGCTCAGGCTTTCTGCCTCCTTTGGAGGAAATAATGTTAGCTTCTTGACGGTTGGAACTTTATGGGCTTAAGTATTTTTCGATAAATGGATACTGTAACAGTAGATTGCATATTAGCTAGAATGCCTTTTAAAAAGAGTATTGAAATTTTTGGGGGGAAGATAGAAGGACCTGTCAGTGTCTCCACTGCAATATTAAATCAATGATGTTAAAATATGACAAGGGCAATGGCATTAATCCATTATAGTCACGTTAAAAATGAGGCACATAGGTTACATAATTTTTACCCAAGGTCAATCAACTATTAATTGGTAGAGCTGGGTTTTGAACTTATGCACAGTGATATATGCTCTTAACTTCAATGTTCTGCCTCTACGATTTTTAAATTGCTTTTTTAAATTAACATATATAAAATACAGTTTTTATTAGAAATCTTAGACTCATTTTCTAGCTATGCAAACATTTTTAGCTGCCCTTTCTCTTCGTGGGGTGGAGGGAGCTGCTTTCAAAAATTCCCTCTTTGAATTTCCATTTCTGAGAAAACTTTCATAAATCCCCTCTTCACATTTCCATTTTTGATAACATGAAAACTTAAGTGTGATATCTTTAATAATAATGTAATCTGTTCCACACCTAGGCTGTTATGGAGGGTGGCAATGCCAAGAACTCTACACTCATGGCAAAGAAGGCCCCGACAATGCCAAAACCCCAGTGGCACCCACCATGGAAACTCTACAGGGTGAGTGAATCTGTATATTATTCCACTACATGAAACGTGGTCACTACTTTCCACTTGACAAGAGCTACGAATAGATTAAGGAGAAAAAAGAATGAAAATGGGAACTGGTAAAGTGGTCTGAGGTTGGGTGGGGGAAGGGGCTTAGGCACTATCTTAAAAAATATCTTGGAAAGCAGACTTGTATTTTGTATAAAATATTGATAGAAAACTACTTAATGTGGAGAGCAGGTGAAATAAATTTCGCAATGTGCTTGAGGTATTTAATATGGAGCTCAAGGGGAAAAACTGTATTTTAGTACATTTCTTTCGCTCTACTGATTATCTTTTAAATTATAGTAAATTAAAATGATTTAATATGTACCAGATCTAAAGTAAAATGTATATAGTAGGGAAATTGCACAGCTACTTATAATTTAAGTATGTTATACTTTACTTTTCAGTACCGTACAGTAAAATAGATTTTCTTTGGGTATACAGAGCTAATAAATTTAATAGCTATACTAGATTTGGGTAGCCATTACCATAATCAGGATATAGAAGTTCCATTTTTTATATCCACACCCTTCCCCAACCCTGGCGACCATTTGTTTTCCATCACTGTGTCTTTTAAACTGCGTCACATAAATGGAATCATTCAGTGTGTTCCCTTTGGGGCTTTCTTCACTCAGCTTAATGCCTTTGAGATTCATCCAAGTTGTTACAAGTAGTAATACATTCCTTTCTATTGCTGAGTAGTAGTCCATTGTATAGCTATACCACAGTTTGTGCATTCATTCATTGATTGAAGGTAATTTAATACTTAATATCATTCAAAACTCTATAATTGTCAAATAATCTTAAAATCTTACTAGAGACCTGGTGCAGGAAAATCGTGCACTGGAGGGGGAGTTCCCTCAGTTGACCTGCGCCCTCTCGCAGACTGGGAGCCCTTAGGGGATGTCTGACTGACGGCTTAGGCCTGTCAGTCGGACATCCTTAGCACTGCCACGGTGAGAGGCTCCCGCCATCGCTGCTACACTCACCAGCCATGAGCTCGGTTTCTGGCTGAGTGGTGCTCCCCCTGTGGGAACACACTGACCACCAGGGACAGCTCCTGCATTGAGCGTCTGTCTCTTGGTGGTCAGTGCGTGTCATAGAGACCAGTTGTTCTGCCATCAGGCCAAAACTGGCTCTAATATCCCCTGAGGGATCCCAGATTGCGAGAGGGCACAGGCCAGGCCAAGGGACCCCACTGGTGCATGATTGGGGCTGGGGAGGGAGGTGGGAGGTTGGCCAGCTGGGGAGGGACTGCGAGAGGGCTCCAGGGTGTGTCTGGCCCATCTTGCTCAGTCCCAATCAGCCGGACCCCAGCAGCAAGCTAACCTACCGGTCGTAGTGTCTGCCCCCTGCTGGTCAGTGCATGTCATGGTGACTGGTCAACCAGTCGACTGTCTGCCCCCTCAGTGCACATCATAGCAAGCAGTTGAATGGCCTTAGCATATCATTAGCATATTACGCTTTGATTGGTTGAACAGCCAACTGGACAGGCGGACACTTAGCATATTAGGCTTTTATTATATAGGATCATTTGAAGATGTTGGAGGTCAATTTAAATTTGAATGAACTTTAACTTACATGTAATGAGATGAAATTGAATAACCTTTAACTTATGTGTCTACCCATTCTACATTCTGAATACAGGTGATCAGTGGGCATCTTGGCTGGGTTCGATGTATTGCTGTGGAACCTGGAAATCAGTGGTTTGTTACTGGATCTGCTGACAGAACTATAAAGGTAATAAGGATAGAACTGCTTTGTATTTTCCATGTACATTTAATCTGTTTTAAATTATTTCCTGAGTTGGGAATTGCTCTTGTAGTTCCTCTGACTTCTTAGACCTGAGTATGAAGTAAAACTTACACAAGTTCCATGTGTTTGGAAAGTGGTATTTAAACAACAGTTTTTTCCAAATGGAATATGCTGACTACCTACCATAAATTCCTTGATATTTAAGTTTTTTCTTCTCTGGTTATAAAATTAAAGCATGATCATCTATAAAAAATGTGGAAAGTACAGAGAAGTATAAAAGAACATAGACCCATATATAATCCTACCACTGTCAAGTATTTGAATGAATTTCTCTTTAGTTTTTATTTCTGTGCATATGTATCAGTGCATTTTTTTCTGAGTTTTTTCCTTTGTGTATATATGTGTATCTTCTAAAAATCATGCTTGGTAATGTAATTTTCAACCTTGCTTTTTGCATTTAACATTATATCAGAGGCATATTTCTGTGAAAAAGCTAACATCTTTTTAAATGGTTCCATGGAAGTATATCACTTATGTATCCTATAATCAATTTTCTTTCCATTTTTTTATATTTATTGATTTCAGGGTGAGAGAGAGAAAAACAGATTTGTTGTTCCACTTATTTATGCATTCATTGATTGATTCTTCTATGTGTCCTGACTGGGGATCAAACCCGCAACCTTAGCATATCGGGTGAGCTACCCAGCCATGGCCAGCCTTTTCTGTTTTTAAATTATTTTCAATTCTTGGAAATGGAATTAATGGGTCAAACATTTTTGAAGTTGGCACCCAAAGCACAAATTATTTTCTAAAATGGTTAATTGATGCTTACAGTGTATGAGAGGATTCTTTTCAGCCTATTGATTGTGTATGTTTAAAAATTTCTGCTCATATGATAAGCAGAAATGGTTATGTTATATTGTAAATCAGAAGATGCCTTAACCAATAAGCCAAACTTATTTGGAGTCCTGTTCGCAAGCACTAGCGGGCCCAGAGGAAAACTCACTTCTCAAATTCTGGGGCCTAGTATGGTGGAAGTCTCCCTTATTTATATGTTTTCAGCTCTTTGTTTTCCAAATTTGGAATTAGACTTCTGGACCTTCTGAGAAAAAGTCCTGTGTGCTGGGACGGGCTGTGTCCCAGCACACAGAACTTTTTCTCAGAAGGTCCACTGCCCTCCCCTTCTGGCCTGATTGCCCCTAACCACCTCATATCTCAAGGCCTGGCCTGGCACCAGCACTAACAACTCTGTCTGGGGCATAGTTTATGGCTTCTCTGGAATGGGAGTAGTCTTATTTTCCCTATTATTTAAGCAAGCAAATGTTTACAGAAGCCAGAATAGCAGGGTTAAAATTTTACACAGCAGTTTTTACCCAAGATGGAGGTTACTATGCTTCAGTTTATCTAATCTTTGAAAAATTATTCATATAGAATTTTTAGTGAGGACCAATTTTTTGATACCTTATAAAACTACTTTCAGGATTTTTTAAATATTTACTTTATTGAGTTGTAATTGACATACAATATTAGGTTAGTTTTGGGTGTACAACATATTGATTCGCTATTTATTTATATTGTGATATGATCACCAAAAAGTCTAGTTAACATCTGTTGTGGTACATAGTTACAAGTTTGTGTGTTTTTTTCTTGTGATGAGAACTTTTAAGATGTACTCTCAGCAGCTTTCAAGTATGCAGTCCAGTATTATTAACTAGTCAACATGCATACATTAATGACATCCCCATAACTTACTAAGTTGTAACTGGAACTTTGTACCCTTTGACTCCCTCCACCCATTTTATCCATCCTTCACCCTGGCTTCTGGCACCACCAATCTGTTCTCTGTATCTATGAGCTTAGTTTTTCAGGTTTTTGTTTCTGTTTTAGATTCTGCATATAAGTGAGATCATGTTCTATTTGTCTTTTCTTTGACTTATTTTGTTTAGCATAATGCCCTTAAAGACAATTCATGTTGTCACAGGTGGCAAGATAATATTCCATTGTATGTATATATGCCACATTCTCTTTATGCATGTATCAGTTAATGAACACTTAGTTTCCTTAGGGGTTGTTTTTTGTTTTATTTTTAATCCTCACCTGAGGATATGCTTAGAGGGAGAGAGAGAGATACATCAATGGCACATCAATAGGTTGCCCTTGGTGAGCCCGCCAACCAGGATCAAACCCAAAACCCAGGTCTGTGCTCTGATCAGGAATGGAACCTGGAACTATTCGGTGCACAGGACAGTCTCAACCAACTGAGCTACTGCAGCCAGACTCCATAAGTTGTTGCCATCCTTGGCTAATGTAATACCATAACATTCATACTTTTGTTAACAATGATATCCTTTCTATGTTAAGAATATTCACTTTTTGTCATCTGTTACCAGTATTTTCCCAGTTTGAGCATGCCTTTTAATTCCGATTGCCCCCCTGCTTTTATTTTTGGTGGTAGGGGAGGGAGGGGTTTTGGCAAATAAAAAAAACCATTTTTATATGTTCATATCTTTCATATTTTGAAGAATTAATTTTAATATCAGGATCTTAAAATTTTGTTTTGGGATAACCAGCAAGGAGAAAAATGAAATATTCTTTGATTGCAGATCTGGGACTTGGCTAGTGGCAAATTAAAACTGTCATTAACTGGGCACATTAGTACAGTTCGTGGTGTGATAGTAAGCGCGAGGAGCCCATACCTGTTTTCCTGTGGAGAAGACAAACAGGTCAAATGCTGGGATCTTGAATATAATAAGGTAAGCTTGGATATAAGTATTGAAAACAGTGATTCTCTGAGATCTGCTCCTACTGAAGTGGATCAATGATGAAAATAGCCAAATCTGAGCATCAGAAGACCTTCCAGTCCACCTGATGCATGATCTCTGTAGTTCTGAGAAGCAAAAGTATAAAGTAATTTAAAACAACAAGTGTGTGCGCGCGCGCCCGCGTGTGTGTGTGTGTGTGTGTGTGTGTGTGTGTGTGTGTTAAGGTGACAGTGGGTAATTGAGGACTTGCTGATGGATGAATGAGATTGGGGAGGTAGGGACATATGTGTTTGAAAGGCTGATCAGTTCTGAGCAATGATGAAAAGGTTTGACTACTGACCTTTGTAATTATGAAGGTTTCTACACTTGACCTGAGCTCAGACTTGAATTGGAAGAAACACATAAAAACTCCACATATTATGAGCCACAGGTTTTCTTTCTAATTATAGAAATTTTAACTTTCCTGCTCTATTTGTAGGTTATAAGGCACTATCATGGACATCTGAGTGCAGTGTATGGTTTGGATTTGCACCCAACAATTGATGTGCTGGTAACCTGTAGTCGTGATTCAACTGCACGGGTAAATGGAATAGAGCTTGGTGTTTATCTTTAAATACATTGCATCTTATACTATACATATTTGGTATTGGAGTCATATATTGGTTGGTAAAGAATTAAAGGTAGTTACTTTGACCCACCAATAACCTAGTCCCTCTGTTTCCTGGCTTGTTTTTATACTTTCATCTTCAGTTCTGTGGCCTCACCAAGTTTATTGGGAATGCCCTGCCTCTGAAATGTGACACTCTCACAATCCGTTCTGTCATCGCAGGTTTCATTTAGTAGTTCCATTGTACTTATTCTTAACACTTTCAGTCTCCTACACCAGTGGTCGGCAAACTGCGGTTCGCGAGCCGCCGCGGTTTGCCGCTCTGTTGACTAATGAGTTTGCCAACCACTGTCCTACGCTTTTAGCTCCCCATCCCCCACCCCCCCATCAGATGTCTCCTAACTATAGCCCCCAGCCAGCTTCGAGATTATTCTTTCTCATTTAAGGCTTTCTTTATATTCAGGCACTGTTACGTATTAAATTCCCAACCTTGAGTTCATTCAGTTACCTGCCTGAGTTATGAATACCTATTCTCTGACAGTATGTCTGTTGTGTGTGTGTTTTGTTTTTTTTCTAATAGATTTGGGATGTGAGAACTAAAGCCAGTGTACATACATTATCTGGACATACAAATGCAGTTGCTACAGTGAGGTGTCAAGCTGCAGAACCACAAATTATTACTGGTAAAATTGATACTTTCAAGTTTACCATGTATTCATATCAACACATTATTGTACATGTATTTTTCATACTTGCTGTGACTCTTGCTTTGTATTGTGTATACTGTGTTTCTGTGTGCTTTTGAAATTTATTGTAGTAATATTTTATTCTGTTGTCATGTCAGACCTTTTACATATCATAGACTATGTCTTACACAGTCTTATGTAATGTCTGACTAGCATCAGAATTACTGGTTTAGAAAATTAAAATTAGAAGATAAGATACCCTGACGTCAGTAATCTTTAGAATAGGTTTGAGGCTTGTTTTAATTAAAATAAAGTTAATAACAATGGATCTTTAAAATTAGAAATTTCTGTGATGTATTTTATTAACTAAAATACCATTTGAATTTTTTCCTCCCCCTCCACTACGGGATAACATCATGTATGTGTTTTATCTGTTATTGGCATTTGTTCAAGCTGTTCAGTTGACAGCGCATCAAGCATGTATTACATTTTTGTTGTTGTTAATCCTCACCCAAGCATAATTTTCCATTGATTTTATGAGAGTCTAAGGGAGAGAGGGAGAGAGGGAGGTAGAGAGAGAAACATTGATGTGAGAGAGACACATCATTTGGTTGACTCCCACATATGCCTAACGGGGGCTGGGGTAGAACCTGCTCTTGACTGGGAATCTAACCTGCGATCCTTCTGTGCACTGGCCAGCGCTCTATCCATTGAGTCATGTCGGCCAGGTATGCATTTTTTTAAGAATTAAATTTAAAACCAACCTAAAATTTTGGAAGTACAAAGCAACTAGCCAAGAGTTTATATGACTTTCATTTAGTATGTATGTGTCTATGAGAGAACACTTCATATTTTATTATAGTTTTGCATTCTTTTTTCTTGATCTGTGTTTTGGGGATTACGTATTTTCATTACAGGAAGCCATGACACTACAATACGATTATGGGATTTGGTGGCTGGAAAAACAAGAGTCACATTAACAAATCACAAAAAATCAGTTAGAGCTGTGGTGTTACATCCAAGACAGTAAGTGTGTTTTCCTAATGAGTTTCTCTCCTTCCTTCAGTTTTTGGTATAGTACAGGAATACCAACTTTAGTACTACTTTGTAGTCATTTAGACACTCATTTACAGGCCTTTTCCTTATGTGGTATTTTGCTTCATGCCCTATATAAAATGAGGTTTTCTACATGGTAAATAATGATAATGTCAAATGAAACTATGAATAAGTCATATTTAAAAACTGGATGTCAACATAGAAGCTAAGAGTAGCTAGATTTAATGTTTTGGACATAAGTGTTGTTTATTGTACACTGAGATATACATAGAATAGTTTAGTTCTTAAGGGGGAAGTTAATATACATAGGAAAAAAAGATAGGAACAATGAACATTATAGTCAGGGTATCCAAAGAGGTGGAGCATAATATCCCAAGCTATTATTTGTTATATCACATCACCCTGACATTTTTCTGGCCATATTCATGTGTTTTCTCTCTTTCCTCTCCCTTTTTATCCCCCCACCCCTTCTCTTCTACTTTTTTTCCTTCCCTGTCTTTTTTACTCCCTTTCTTTCTCTCTCACTCCCTTTCTCTCTCTCTTACTCTTCCCCTCTGTTTCTTTCCTTGAGTTGTCCTCTTATCCCCTTGTCCCTCCAAAATAGTTGCACAACCCCTTGCCCTTTATGTGAATTCAGGGGTTTTCACGTTTATTGCTCTAGCTCAGTACAGGTCATTGGGGAAATGAGAGGAGAATAAAACATTAATCTAGGCCTCAAAACACATTTAAAGTAATTTGAAAATCTGACTTAACTTGGAAAAATGTCTTGATATTTTTACCTCTTGGTATGACAATAATATTTGGCTAACACTACATAGATCACTGAATACACATGCTAAATACAACAACATAATAAGCATCTTGACTACCATTTTATTTTTTTACTTGTTTTATTTTGTTGCTGTTTTTAATCTTATTTCAGTTACACATTTGCATCTGGTTCTCCAGATAACATAAAACAATGGAAATTCCCTGATGGAAGTTTCATTCAAAATCTTTCTGGTCATAATGCTATTATTAACACATTGACAGTAAATTCTGATGGAGTGCTCGTATCTGGAGGTAAAACGATTTTTATGATAAATTTGTTTTAGTCTGTCATTGTTTGTTTTAGTGAATGAGGAAATAATTGTAAAATTTCTAAGCCCTCACACCTAAATATTATAGATCTTGCCTAATGTATATTTGAATGTTTATATGTATGTTCATGCATATTCATAATACATGTAGCATATTTCATAGTTCAGCCTTCTCTGATTTTCCACGTGATAAATCTAAGTTTGGGATTTATGCTGGGAATCACCTAAAGTTTGGTTTCATATTCTGGAATTGGATGTCATTTTGTGGTGCTTTTTGAGGTTTGTAATAAATTCTGAATTAAGCACAAATGAAAGTGAACAAACCAATATTAAGAGAAGCTTGAGTGCCTTTGTCGTATATATCTTTATAGTTATTGCCATTGTGCTCAGCTAATGGTTCATGCTTAATGCTTGCCAACCTGAATTGTTGAAGGGATACCCAACTTAACTAGCTATTTCCATTTAAGCTGACAATGGAACCATGCATCTTTGGGATTGGAGAACTGGCTACAATTTCCAGAGAGTTCATGCAGCTGTGCAGCCTGGGTCTTTGGACAGTGAATCAGGAATATTTGCTTGTGCTTTTGATCAGTCTGAAAGTCGGTTACTAACGGCTGAAGCTGATAAAACTATTAAAGTGTACAGAGAGGATGATACAGCGGTAAGTTCTCAGTTTCACGTACATGTTAAAGTAATTCAACTGTACCAATTTTGCAAGTATATTCTCATTTTAAAGTTAATGAAATTATCAGAAGGGAAAATAATCTTTATAACGTTAAAGTATTTATCATCTGGAGTAGTGTCAGCTCATAGCTTTCTATATTGGTCTTATTGATGCCAATGAATCCATACATTGTTTTAATTTTATTCCAACTTTTCTTATTACAGTTACTGGGCAAATGTTGCAATAAGAACAACGGCAAATAGATTGCTATGCAAATGAATTCTAGAATCATCAGCTTTGGTGTTACTAGAGGATCTACATAGCAATTTTATTTGAGATGAAAAAACAAACTGGATTTGTAGTGAATCCACTCATTCTTTATTAGATTCAGATAATCCCAAAAGTTTGTCAACTGTTCCTGAAATTGTTAAATAACTTAAATATATAATGCCAAGTAATATAATTTAGAATAGGTACCTTATTTTTGGTAGGAAGGAAGTTACTAAATATGAAGAAAACTAATACTTTATTTTCTTACTACTTTTCTATTTTTAGACAGAAGAAACTCATCCAGTCAGCTGGAAACCAGAAATTATCAAGAGAAAGAGATTTTAATGTGACCTTGTCTTCATGGCGTTTTTTGTTTGTTTGTTTTTGTTTTTTTTTAGCTTGGTGGATATCCAGTCATTTTGTGCTCTGGCTAGCAGAAACTCAAACATGTTCGAATCATTGCTGCTTCATATTTTACAATAAAATGTACTGTCTCCCCCTCGCCATGTTTTTATTTCTAAAATAAACAATTTGAGGTCCTAGGAAGATACAGATAGCAAGCATATGCTGGCTTGTTGACTACAACTATTATGTAACTACTAGAGGCCCGGTGCATGAAATTGAAACTTTGTAGCCTTAGGTAATTTGCATACTCCCTCAGCCCAGCCTGCACCCTTTCCAATCTGGGACCCTTCGAGGGATATCCGACCGCCCGTTTAGGCCCGATCCTGGTAGGTTCGGGCATAAAAGGGCAGTTGGACATCCCTCTCACAATCCAGGACTGCTGGCTCCTAACTGCTCGCCTGCCTGCCTTCCTGATTGCCCCTAACCGCTTCTGCCTGCCAGCCTGATCACCCCCTAACCACTTCCCTGCCAGCCTGATTGATGCCTAACTGCTCCCCTGCCAGCCTGTTTGCCCCCAACTGCTCTCCCCTGCAGGCCTGGTTGCCCCAAACTTTCCTCTGCTGGCCTGGTCATGCCTAACTGCCCTCGTCTGCAGGCTTGATCACCCCCAACTGCCCTCCCCTGCAGGCCTGGGTCCCCCCCAACTGCCCTTCCCTGAAGGCTTGATTGCCCCCAACTGCCCTCCCCTGCTGGCCATCTTGTGGCAGCCATCTTGTGTCCACATGGGGGCAGCCATCTTGTGTGTTGGAGTTATGGTCAATTTGCATATTACTCTTAGGATAGAGGCCTGGTGCACAGGTGGGGGCCAGCTGGTTTGCCCTGAAGGGTGTCCCGGATCAGGGTGGGGGTTCCCTTGGGGTGTGGGGCAGCCTGGGTGAGGGGCCTGTGATGGTTTGCAGGCTGGCAACGCCCCCCGGTATCTGGGATTTATTTATCTTCTATAATTGAAACTTTGTAGCCTTAAGTGGAGGCCTGGGCCGGCCAGGGTGTGCGGAAAGCTTGGCTTCCTCCATTGCCAGGGAAACCCAAGCCTCCTGCTCGCTCTGTGGCCACAGCCATCTTGGTTGGGTTAATTTGCACACTCGTTCCTGATTGGTGGGCATGGCTTGTGGGTGTAGCTGAGTAATGGTTAATTTGCATATTACTCTTTTATTAGATAGAACTAGTAGCCTGGTACATGAAATTTGTGCACAGCAGGGGCGGGTGTCCCTCAGCCCAGTCTGCACCCTGTCCAATCCGGGGCCCCTCGGGGGATGTCCAACTGCCGGTTTAAACTGACAGTTGGACATCCTTGCAATCCAGGACCGCTAACTCCTAACTGTTCACCTGCCTGCCTGCTTGATCACCCCTAAACACTCTGCCTGCTGGCCTGCTTGCCCTTAACTGCTCCCCCTCCCACCGGCCTCACCCGCAACTGCCCCCCTACCAGCCTGATAGACCCAAACTGCCCCCCCCCCCCCCCGCTGGCCTGATCACCCCCACTGCCCTCCCTTCCTAGCCTGATTGCCCCTAACCACCTCTGCCTCGGCCCTGTCACCATAGATTTGTCTGGAAGGTCTCCTGGTCTAATTAGCATATTACCCTTTTATTAGTATAGATTCTAAAGATAGAATATTTTGTCAATTTTATTAAAAGACTTTTTTTTTTAACTTACCAAATTACCTGCTGCAATAGGACTTGTTTTGAGGGAAGCAGTTGATGTTTTTTTTTGTTTTTTTTAATTCTTTAAACACTGATATTTTGGGATTAAAGAATTTGAAGTTTTAATTTAAATTAGATATGTTGGAACCAAGATGGCGGCATAGGTAAACACCTAAACTGCTGCCTCGCACAACAATTTCAAAACTACAACTAAAAGACAAAACGGACATCATCCAGAACCACAGGAAGGCTGGCTGAGTGGAAATTCTACAACTAGAAGGAAAGAGAAAAGTACACTGAAACTCAGAGGAGCTGCAGGAGGCAGAGGTACCAAGGTGCGCACGCGGCGAGGGCGTGCAACTGAGTACGCGGCTGGCTTTCTCAAGTGGGAGGGAGACAAAAGCTTCCGACTATGCTGAACTCCAGTTTCAGGCAAGACTCTGGGGACCCAGACTCATTCGGGGAGAAACTGGACTGTCTGGCAGCAGGCGGAACTCAAGGGTGGCTTTCTCTCAGAGGTGCTTGCAGCAATTACCGTGGGACACTGAGACACAGGAGCCTATTAGGGCAGGGCTGATGGGAAACCAATGCTGTCTGCTCCGTCCTGAGACTCCGCCCCATCCAAGCTGAGCACCGAGGCTTTTACAAGTCTAGTCTCATAAGGGAGTCTCCAGCACAGAAGTTCTCACAGCGTAGACACAGCTGATCCTCACAGCCAAATGGCCTGGAGGTCAATTCCTCCCAGTGATACCAACAACAATCAAGGCTTAACTACAACAAGACTGTGCACACAGCCCACAAAGGGGTGCACCAAGAGTGTCCACCTCAGGTAACTGGGGAGGTTGAGCCACTGGGCCCTACAGGACACCTAGCACACAAAGCCACTCTTATCAACTCAGGGAAGCAGCGAAAATGCGGAGACAAAGAAACAGGTCACAAATGAAAGAAATGGAGGAAAGCAAACGACTGGATATAGAGTTCAAAACCACGGTTATAAGGTTTTTCAAGAATTTCCTAGAAAAGGCCGATAAATTTAGCGAGACCCTCGAGGATATGAAAAGGACCAACTAGAAATTAAGCATACACTGACTGAAATAAAAAATATTATACAGAGATCTAACAGCAGACTAGAGGACCGCAAGAATCAAGTCAAAGAGTTGAAATACAAAGAAGCAAAAAACACTCAACCCAAAATTCAAAAAGAAAAAAGAATCCAAAAATATGAAGATAGTGTAAGGAGCCTCTGGGACAACCTCAAGCGTACCAACATCCGAATTATGGGGGTGCCAGAAGAAGAGAGAGAGCAAGATACTGAAAACTATTTGAAGAAATAATGACTGAAAACTTACCCCAGCTGGTGAAAGAAATAGACTTACAAGTCCAGGAAGCACACAGAACCCCAAACAAAAGGAATCCAAAGAGGACCACACCAAAACACATCATAATTAAAATGCCAAGAGCAAAAGACAAAGAATATTAAAAGAAGCAAGAGAAAAAGTTACCTACAAGGGAGCACCCATACGATTGTCAGCTGATTTCTCAACAGAAACTATGCAGGCCAGACGGGAGTGGCAAGAAATATTCAAAGTGATGAATAGCGAGAACCTTCAACCAAGATTACTCTACCCAGCAAAGCTATCATTCAGAATTGAAGGGCAGATAAAGAGCTTCACAGATAAGAAAAAGCTAAAGGAGTTCATCACCACCAAAGCAGTATTATATGAAATGCTGAAAGAAATTCTTTAAGAAGAGGAAGAAGAAGAAAAAGGTAAAGATAAAAATTATGAACAAATACATATCTATTAACAAGTGAATCTAAAAATCAAGTGAATAAAAAAATCTGATGAACAGAATGAACTGGTGAATATAATAGAATCAGAGGCATAGAAAGGGAGTGGACTGACAATTCTCGGGGGGAAAGGGGTGTTGGGGGTGTGGGAAGAGACTGGACAAAAATCATACACCTATGGATGAAGACAGTGTGTGGGGGGGGTAAGGGCAGAGGGTGGGGTGGGAACTGGGTAGAGGGGAGCTATGGGGAAAAAAAGAGGAACAATTGTAATAATCTGAACAATAAAGATTTATTAAATTAAAAAAATAAATAAATTAGATATGTTGATTCCACTGGCAGTTTTGTGACTCTTGGTCCTACACTGATTGACAGGTGCAATCTGGCAAGTTACTTAACTTCTGATTTGTTTCCTAACTGGTAAATGTGGGCTAATAGTACCAACCCCAGGTTATGCCTGTTAAAGAGCAAAGTGATCATAACAGAACCTGGCAAATAGTAAACACTCTATAAGTATTAACTATTATTTCCCTGGATACATTGACTTCCATCATTCTTAGTTGCTGCTGCTTGTAAGTCTTTTATAATTGCCTAAAAAATGTTACTTCACTCTCACTTCTATGTAGAGTTGGTAAATTATTTCTACACTCTAGGGCAGTGGTCGGCAAACTGTGGCTCTGTTGACTAATGAGTTTGCCGACCACTGCTTTAGGGCATTGACCTCTCCCAAAGTCATTGGAAAAGCAGTTTTGTTTTTTTTTTGTTTTCCTGCCCTTGACCTGAATCGAACCCACGACCCTTCAGTCCACAGGTCAACGCTCTAACCACTGACCAACCGGCTAGGGTGAGACTTCTTTTCTTTAAAGGTTTGCTTCTTTCCATGTACTTTGCTGCAGCATTTTCTTTACTGTGTACCCTTGAGTCCAGAAGTCATGTTCCTACTTTCCTTTCCAAAATGTTTCATCTTTTTTCCCAGCCTGCCTGCCTTCTAATGAAACTGGACATAAATATTCCTGTAGAAGAGCTTACTCTTTTTAGCATGTTTTTATTGATTTTTTTTATAGAGAGAGGAAGAGCAAGAGTGAGAGAGAGAGAAACATCATTTGGCTGCCTCCTGCACACCGCCTACTGGGGATGGAGCCCACAACCCAGGCACATGCTCTGACAGGGAACCCAGCTGGCAGCCTTTGGATGCATAAAACAACACCCAACCAACTGAGCCACACTGGCCAGAACAGTGTTGTTGTTTGTTACTAGTTAACAGAAATTCAAAAAGTGAAATGCTTAAAGCATCTGTGCTACTTTCAGAGAAAAATAAAAAGACATTTAGGGTGACACCTGGCAAATAATAGGTCCACTATAAATATGAACTCTTGCTTCCTGCAGTAACAGGCCCTTCACTACCTGGAAGGAATTCTGAATTGTCCATTTGCCTTTGAGTTTTATTTCTTCTTTTCAGATTCTGAACTTCTTTGACAAGCTTACTTTTAAAATAAGTCTTATAAGAGAGTATAATTATTTTTAGAAACCTTGATGATAATATTTTTTTCCTTACAGGTCATTCATTCACCTGTTTTGTCACTTAGATAAAACCCAAGAGAACACCCATCCTGATTTTCAAAATCATTTTGAAGTAATGGGAACCCTGCCCAACCCTTTTGAGTAAAAAGCTTACCTTGATAAATTTGAGGGGTATCCTAGCAACCACTCCATAGTGAAATTTATCAGTTTCTCTGAATTTGCACTAAATCCATGAAAGGGGCACTTCAATTTTAGCTTCTTAGAACCATTCTTTTTTCCCTACATTGTTCCAAGAATTGGATCTTCTTAGATATCTTCACTCTTGAGATTTATTTTAATGATCATTTAAACCATATTTGATGTTATCCTGCTGAGGTTTGCTTCTTTAGTGGCACTAGATTCTATCAGATGATAGATAGATACATAGATAGATAGATAGATAGATAGACGATAGATGACAGAGATAATATTTTTAAATTGTATAAGCAACCTAAAACTTAATGAAAAAGTAGAATATATGTTTGTGGGTTTTTTTTGTTTGTTTTATTTCTGTATGTGTAAAATACAAGACAAAACCTTTCTTGATCCTAAGGATATATTGACAAAAGCTGAGCCTTGGAAAGCACACTCAGACTTGATAATCTTGGTTTTTTTGGATGCTATAAATGGGAGAAGATTTATTTGGCTGTGTTTTCAGATAGCCGTTGTTTTCAAATTTATGATGTTTTTAAAAAAGGATTATGAATGCAAATTAAAATAGAAATTTCTCCCAGGTGTGTAGACAAGTCAAGCATAAAAGAGCAGGAACTGAGCACACATTCCGTAAGCAGGATTCAGAATTGAACAGGTTTATTAATATTAAAGAGCGTTAACAATGCAGCTGTGAATAGCCAGGGAATAATGCCTGCAGAGAAAGATAATATGCCTGAGCAAGACTTATCCTCATCCTTTTGCTATCTTGAAAAGCAGTATGAAATTATAATATGAATTGGTCTATGTGGATTTAGAATCCATGTATTGTTTTACATGGAAGTCATTTGGTGTTGCCTAGGTATCTATGTGGCTGTGTGTATGAGAACATAGATATATACCAGCAGAGATTTACTTTAATTAGCTTTATGATAATTTAGTTATAGGGAGAGAATTTCCATGATCTAGCAGGCTTATTAATAATACTCCCTTAATGTATTCTGGTGAATTAAGCATTTAGAAGTCAGTATATACAATGACAGGCCTGTTGCACCGGATTCATGCACTGGTGGGGAGCGTGGTCAGCTGTGGGAGCACCGCTCATCCAGGGAGCTGAGCAGCACTCCCACTGTGGGAGCACACTGACCACCAGGGGGCAACTCCTGCATTGAGCATCTGCCCCCTGGTGGTCAGTGTGCATCATAGCGACTGGTTGGTTGTTCTGGTAGTTCCATCGTTTGGTCACTGGGCTTTTCCTATCTAATAAAATAGTAATATGCAAATTGACTGTCACTCCAACACACAACATGGCTGCCCCCATGTGGTCAAAGATGGTTGCCCCCATGTGGACACAAGATGGCTGCCACAAGATGGCCAGCAGGGGAGGGTAGTTGGGGGCGATCAAGCCTTCAGGGAAGGGTACTTGGGGGGGACCTAGGCCTGCAGGGGAGAGCAGTTGGGAGAGACCAGGCCTGCAGGGAAGGGCAGTTGTGGGGGAGACCAGGCCTGCAGGGGAGGGCACTTGGGGGCAACCAGGTCAGCAGGGGAGAACAGTTAGGGGTGACCAGGCCTGCAGGGGAGGGCAGTTAGGGGCAATTGGGCTGGCAGGGGAGCAGTTAGGCATCAATCAGGCTGACAGGGAAGTGGTTAGGGGGTGATCAGGCTGGCAGGCAGGCGAGCAGTTGGGAGCCAGCAGTCCTGGATTGTGAGAGGGATGTCCGACTGCCCGTTTAGGCCCTATCCCTATAGGATTGGGCCTAAATGGGCAGTCGGACATCCCTCGAGGGGTCCCAGATTGGAAAGGGTGCAGGCTGGGCTGAGGGACAACCCCCCCCCCCCCATGCACGAGTTATATAAGATGATAGTCTTCTGGCAAAATGCCCATTAACAGAGTTAGAATTTATTGCAAATGCTTTTTAAAAATATTTCCATACTCACTAATATGGAAATATTGTTGATTTCACCATACTAAGTATTCTTTATGAAATTTATTTCTGTATAGTCTGAATTATTTAACATTTTATTGTTTGAGTTATTTTTCAGAGGTATGTTTGCATTACCATAGCTTTTTGCATCCTTTTTGCTTTTATTTTTAAATCCATTTTTAACTTGATAGGTTTAAAGATTATTATTTCCTAAACTTTTGATGTTTAGCACATTGAATCCTGCGTTATTTGTTTTCTGTTACCTTTGGTTTTCTGGAGGGAACTGAGTATATTGTTGATCATTTTATTTTTTTTTTTTTAATTTTTTTATTGATTAAGGTATTACATATGTGTCCTTATTCCCCCATTACCCCCCACCTCCCATTCATGCCCCCACCCCCCTGTTGTCTGTGTCCATTTATTAGGCTTACATGCATGCATATAAGTCCTTTGGTTGATTTCTCCCCTTTACCCCCACCCTCCCCTACCTTCCCTGAGGTTTGACATTCTGATTAATGTTTCTCTGTCTCTGGATCTATTTTTGTTCATCAGTTTATGTTGTTCATTTTATTCCACAAATGAGTGAGATCATGTGATATTTATCTTTCTCTGCCTGGCTTATTTCACTTACCATAATGCTCTCCATCTCCACCCATGTTGTTGCAAATGATAAGAACTCCTTCTTTTTTACTGCAGCGTAGTATTCCATTGTGTAGATGTACCACAGTTTTTTAATCCACTCATCTGCTGATGGGCACTTAGGATGTTTCTAAATCTTAGCTATGGTGAATTGTGTTGCTATGAACATAGGGGTGCATATATCCTTTCTGATTCGTGTTTCTAGTTTCTTGGGATATATTCCTAGAAGTGGGATCACTGGGTCAAATGGGAGTTCCATTTTTAGTTTTTTGAGGAAACTCCATACTGTTCTCCACAGTGGCTGCACCAGTCTGCATTCCCACCAGCAGTGCATGAGGGTTCCTTTTTCTCTGCATCCTCGCCAGCACTTGTCATTTGTTGATTTGTTGATGATTGCCATTCTGACAGGTGTGAGATGGTACCACATTGTTGTTTTGATTTGCATCTCTCTGATGATTAGTGACTTTGAGCAGGTTTTTATATGTCTCTTGGCCTTCCTTCTGTCTTCTTTCGAAAAGTGTCTATTTAGATCAGTTGCCCATTTTTTGATTGGGTTGTTTATCTTCTTTTTGTTAAGCTGCATGAGTTCCCTGTAAATGTTGGAGATTAAACCCTTATCATTGATATCATTGGCAAATATGTTCTCCCATGCAGTGGGCTTTCTTGTTGTTTTATTGATGGTCTCCTTTGCTGTGCAAAAGCTTTTTATTTTGATGTAGTCCCACTTGTTTAATTTCTCTTTAGTTTCCATTGCCCTAGGAGCAGTATCAGTGAAGAAATTGCTTCGGCATATGTCAGAGATTTTTCTGCCTGTGGATTCCTCTAGTATTTTTATGGTTTCTTGTCGTATGTTTAAGTCCTTGATCCATTTTGAGTTTATTTTTGTGGATGGTGTAAGTTGGTGGTCTAGTTTCATTTTTTTGCATGTATCTGTCCAATTTTCCCAACACCATTTATTGAAGAGACTGTCTTGACTCCACTGTATGTTCATGCCTCCTTTGTAAAATATTAATTGAGCATAGTGATTTGGGTAGATTTCTGGGTTCTCTATTCTATTCCATTGATCTATATGTCTGTCCTTGTGCCAGTACCAGACAGTTTTGAGAACAGTGGCTTTGTAATCCAGCTTGAAATCTGGTATTGAGATCCCACCTACTTTGTTGTTCTTTCTTAGGATTGCTGTGGCTATTTGGGGTCTCTTTTTATTCCAGATGAATTTTTGGAGAGTTCTTTTTAGGTCTGTGAAATATGCCATTGGTATTTTCATGGGGAGTGCATTGAATCTATAGATTGCTTTGGGTAGTATGGACATTTTAATGATGTTGATTCTCCCAATCCATGAATATGGTATGTTCTTCCATCTGTTTATGTCCTCCTCTATCTCTTTTTTCAGTGTCCTATAGTTTTCCGTGTATAGGTCTTTTACCTCCTTAGTTAAGTTTATTCCTAGGTATCTTAATTTTTCTGGTGCGATGGTAAATGGGATTGCTTTTTTAGTCTCTCTTTCTATAAGTTCACTATTGGTGTATAGAAATGCCATAGATTTCTTGGAGTTAATTTTGTATCCTGCTACATTGCCAAATTCATTTATTAAGTCTATTAGTTTTCTGATGGAGTCTTTCAGGTTTTTTATGTACAATATCATGTCATCTGCAAATAAGCTTTACTTCTTCTTTTCCAATTTGGATGCCTTTTATTTCTTCTTCTTGTCTAATTGCAATGGCTAATACTTCCAGTACTATGTTGAACAGGAGTGGTGAGAGTGGGCATCCCTGTCTTGTTCCTGTTCTGAGGGGAAATGGTTTTAGTTTTTGCCCATTGAGTATGATGTTAGCTGTGGGTTTATCATATATAGCTTTTATTATGTTGAAGTATGATCCTTCTATTCCCACCTTATTGAGAGTTTTTATCAAGAAAGGGTATTGGATTTTGTCAAATGCTTTTTCTGCATCAATTGATATGACTATGTGATTTTTATCTCTCAGTTTGTTTATGTGATGTATCACGTTTATTGATTTGCGGATATTGTATCATCCTTGCTTTCCTGGGATAAATCCTACTTGGTCATGGTGTATGATCTTTCTGATGTAGTGCTAGATCCAATTTGCTAGAATTTTGTTGAGGATTTTGGCATCTATGTTCATGAGGGATATTGGCCTGTAATTCTCTTTCATTGTGTTGTTTTATCTGGTTTTGGTATTAGGGTGATGCTGGATTCATAGAAGGAGCTTGGAAGTGTTCCTTCCTCTTGAATTTTTTGGAATAGTCTGAGGAGGATAGGTTTTAGTTCTTCCTTGAATGTTTGGTAAAACTGCCCTGTGAAGCCATCTGGCCCCGGGCTTTTGTTTGCTGGAAGCTTTTTGATGACTGCTTCAATTTCTTCCATAGTTATTGGCCTACTGAGATTCTTCCTGATTGAGTTTTGGAAGGTTATATTTTTCTAGGAATATGTCTATTTCCTCCAGGTTGTCCAGTTTGTTGGAATAGAGTTGTTCGTAGTATTTTTTAACAATCCTTTGTATTTCTGCGGGATCTGTTGTTATTTCACCTCTTTCATTTCTGATTTTGTTTATTTGGGTCCTCTCTCTTTGCTTCTTGGTGAGCCTGGCTAGAGGTTCATCAATCTTGTTTATCCTTTCAAAGAACCAGCTCTTGGTTTTGTTGATCTTTTGTATTGTTTCTTTGGTCTCTATGTCATTTATCTCTGCTCTGATCTTTATTATTTCCTTCCTTCTGCTTACACTGGGCTTTTCTTGTTGCTCTTTTTCTAACTCTTTGAGTTGTTGGGTTAGGTAATTTATTACCATTGTTTCTTGTTTTTTGCAGTAGGCTTGTAGAGCAATGAACTTCCCTCTCAAGACTGCTTTCACTGTGTCCCATAGATTTTGGATTGTAGTGTTTTCATTGTCATTTGTTGCCATGATGTTTTTTATTCTTTGATCTCTCTGGTAACCCAGTCATGGTTTAATAGCATGCTGTTTATCCTCCATGTGTTTGATTTCTTTGGGTTATTTTTATTGTAGTTGATTTCCAGTTTTATGCCACTGTGGTCTGAGAAGATGCTTGATATGATTTCTATCTTCTTGAATTTGAAGAGACTTTGCCTATGTCCCAACATATGGTCTATCTTTGAAAATGACCCATGTGCACTTGAGAAGAATGTATATTCTGTGGCTTTGGGGTAAAATGTTCTGAAGATGTCAATTAATTCCATCTCGTCTAATGAGTCATTTAGGATTGATGTTTCTTTGCTGATTTTTTGTTTAGAGGATTTGTCCAATGGTGATAGTGGTGTATTAAAGTCTCCTACTATTATTGTATTGCTGTCAATCTCTCATTTGATAGCCTCCAGGAGTTTTTTTATGTATTTGGGTGCTCCTGTATTGGGTGCATATATGTTTACCAGAGTTATTTCTTCTTGTTGGATTGCTCCCTTTAGTATTATGAAGTGGCCTTCCTTATCTCTTATTATGTCCTTCACTTTGAGATCTAATTTGTCAGATATAAGTATTGCTACCCCAGCTTTTTTTTCATTTCCATTTGCCTGAAAAACCTTTTTCCATCCCTTCACCCTCAGTCTGTGTGTGTCTTTTTTTTTTCTGAGGTGGGTTTCTTGTAGACAGCAGATATATGGGTCGTGTTTTCTTATCCAATCCGTTACCCTATGTCTTTTGATTGGGGCATTTAATGCATTTACATTTAAAGTTATTATTGATAGGTACTTATTTGTCGCCATTTTTATTCTTTACCCCTGTGTTCCTTCTTCGCTTCCTATTTCTTTGTTTTATAGCAGACCCTTTAGCATTTCTTGCATTGCTGGTTTGGTGGTAATCAATTCCCTTAGTTCTTTTTTGTCTGTGAAGCTCCTTATTTCACCTTCAATTTTGATTGATAGCCTTGCTGGGTACAGTATTCTTGGATTCAGACCCTTCTTTTGCATGACTTTGTATATTTTATTCCATTCCCTTCTGGCCTGATGAGTGTCTGCTGAGAAATCAGTTGCTAGTCTGATGGGGGTTCCTTTGTAGGTAACTTTCTGTCTATCTCTGGCCGCTTTTAAGATTCTTACTTTGTTGTTGGTGTTTGCCAGTTTAATTATAATGTGCTTTGGCGTCAGTCTTTTGGGGTTCATTTTGCTTGGGACTCTGTGAGCTTCTTGGATTTGTGTGGGTTTTTTCTTCCCTATATCAGGGAAGTTTTCTGTCATTATTTCTTCAAACAGGTTTTCTATTCCTTGCTCAGTTTCCTCTCCTTCTGGAACCCCTATTATGGGGATGTTGTTCTGTTTCGTGTTGTCCCAAAGTTCCCTTAGGCTCTCCTCCTGCTTTTTAATTTTTTTTTCTAGAAGCTGCTCTACTTGGGTATTTTTTCCTACCTTGTCTTCTAGCTCACTAATGCAGTCCTCTGCTTCTTCTAGTCTACTCTTGATGCTTTCTATTGAGTTCTTTACAGCAGCGATGTCATTTTTCATTTCTTCTTGGTTCTTCTTCATTTCCTCTTGGTTCTTACTCATATTGTCAAATTTGTCTTCCATTCTTTTCAGCCACCTTATGACGATTTCTCTGAATTCTTTCTCTGGCAGGTTGCTTGCCTCCATTTCGTTTACTTCCTTTTCTGGTGATGCCTGCTTTTCTTTCATATGCGGGCCATTTCTTTGTCTCCCCATGGTCTCTCTTCTCCGGGTGTCTGGTTATGTAGTTCTCTCTCTCCTTATTCCAGGCGAAATCTGACCTTTCTGTGGTGGAGTGTAGAGCTCCTCTGAATCCGCGTGTTTGTACCAATTGGGGACCAGTGCTCTGGGGTTCGCAGATGTTCCATGGGTGCCGCAGTTGTCTATTGTTGATCATTTTAAAATGGAAGCCTGGTATATACCTTAATCAATAATAATTATAATAATAAAAGAATGAAAAAAAAATAAAATGGAAGCCTGGGTACATTGTGGCAGGAAATGCCCACACTTGGAGGTAGAAAATGTGGTAACCTGTCCACTTCCCCATATGGCCTTCTTCTTTGTTCTCTTTCATCCACAACTCCCTCAGTGTCCATTCTCCAAATACTCTTAGCCAGGGTGATTTAAGAATCCGTAGACTAAGAGGCTTTTCAAGGCAAAACTATCTTATTGTTCAAAAAGCACATTCAAATTCCTATCGCCTTAGGCCACCTCCAGTTTACAACTCATAGAACTGCAACTATTTACTGAATAGCTAGGGTATGCTGAGTTTGTGCCATATATTTCCTGTAAAATGGCTATTTGGAACTCAGGAACACTTTCCCCTAAACATAGCCATCTTTGTATCTGGTATCCTAGGTCAGTCAGTAAAAGCCCAAGGGAACCTGGACCAGCTTAACCACTCTTTAACCCTTCTACTCTCTTCTTTTATTTAAAACAAACCAACTAAGTCCTGGCTCCTGGCACTCTGAATTTTTGTATATATCACAACACTCTCAAGAAATCAAATTCTTATACAGGTTAGTTTTAAGCCACTCTTTGCAGATTTAATTGAGATAACTACAGGGAGACATAGAGGTGGCAAAATCTGCCTCAGAAGCCTATAGGGGCAGACAGGTGAAAGACGGGGCAGAATTCCAGCATGAGGGACTGAGGCAAAGATGGGCACAAGCACTTGCTGAGGGAAAATTTCAGAAATCTGTTGGTCACTTTGATAGGAGAACAGATGTAGAGACTAATGCTTTTAGTACGCATTTTATTTTTAAATTTATGAGCATCTTCCTAAAATGGCCTATGTGGGAGGTCACCAAAAGATTCCAGAGAACACAGGATGATGAATAGAATTAATTAGTAATTAATATTATTAATGGGTTTTACTCTGAGTCTTGATGACCTCAACCAGTTTTTCCTTCACGTCTTAAATTTCGCCAACTCCACTGCCAAGGGGATGGTAGATTGAGTACAGAGAGCCATGAATAATAGCCTAGTGATGTTGCAAAGCCCTGAATTCAAGGACAAGAACACTAAACTACATTAAAAATAAGTCTGTGTTGTTTTGAATGCTGGTGCTTAAGGGAGGGCAAGTCTAATTAGAGGAGGATGAAGAGATTCCAAATGGGACTTGTGGCTAAAAAGAGAGCTTAAAAGCCTGGTGGCAAAGATTCCTTTTGAACCCTTTTCTTTTCAGTGCTTCTATGAGTCTGGACCCTTGCCCCTTTCCCCTGCCCAAGCCTTTGAGTTTGGCTCATAAATATAACAAAAGAAAGATTCCCAAAACAAACAGGCAGAAAGTGGAAAGAGGAAGAAAAAGAAAGGGATCAAAAGATATTGAGGGGGATGCCTGACTGGTGTGCTCAGTGGTTGAGCGTTGACCTATGAACCAGGAGGTCACCATTGGATTCTTGGTCCCCAGTGTGGGGCGTGTAAGAGGCAGCCAATCAGTGATTCTCATCATTGATGTTTCCATCTCTCTCTCCCTCTTCCTTCCTCTCTGAAATCAATAAAAATATATTTTAAAAAAATATTGAGGGGGGAAATCTCTCAGAGCAGAACTGAGAGTTAGGGAGAGACAGAGGGAGAGTAGACATGTGAGTAAGGGTTTTAAGAGAGTAAGGAGGAAAGAGAAAGAGCAAAATGGGGAGGCTGGGGTGGGGGGAGAGAGAGAGACATGAGCTGGGGCCACAGTGGCGCTGTGAACCTGGACGTGCTTTAGTGCTGGCTGCACGTTACATTCACCCAGGCCTACGTGCTTTTTTTTTGGTATGGCAATTTATGAGAATGCATTTTATTGTATTTTTAAATTTTTTAAATTCATTTTTCTCTTTTTAATTGAATTTATTGGGAAGACATTGATTCACAAACCATACAGGTTTCAAGTGTACAACTTAACAAAACACTATCTTCACACTGTATCATGTACTCCTTGCCCCAATCAAAGTCTCTTTTTCCTTTCTGTCCCCATCCCTCTCACCCCGCCCCCACCCCTCTTTCACCTACTTCCATCTACCTCCCACTCCCCTTTTTCCTTTGGCAACCACACTGTTAAGGTGAAGGGGTCAGGCCTGGGGGGTTCAAAAGCTCACTTGGTAGTTCCAATGCATAGCCAGGGTTGAGAACCTCCTGATAGGTCTGAAGACATAGGGGCAACATGCAAGGGACTACTTGTGTTTGCAGAATGCTGTTTGTAACCTAGGTGTCACCCTTAGGAACACTTCCGCATCTAAATACTTGATTTGTACTAGTTCCCTTGAGGAAGAGAATCTGAGGGTGGTCTCGAGTGCTATCACCTTCTAAGGAGTTGGACTCTTCAGAAGCCATAGAAAAATATGGCATTAAATATAATGATCAAATAGCTTCTTTCAACCACATCACATTTCATTATAAATGTTCTTATTCCCTACTTTTAAATCCAGGGCTTTTATCATTAGAACTCTTCTTCTCAGAGATACAAAAAGGGAAGGAAGCCCTTAGCTTTTGACTGTCAATTAACATTGTCAAAGTTCTGAAACAATATAGAATTCTGTATTGGTCAATATAAAAAAAATTACAGAAACTGGATTTTTAAAGCAGGAGTGGGGGAGACGAAATTTGAGGGAAATTTGACTCTTACTAAGTTACCATCAGTAGTACTTAACTAGAGGCCCGGTACATGAAATTCATGCACTCGGGGGTCCCTCAGCCTGGCCTGTGCACTCTCGCAGTCCGGGAGCCCTCGGGGGATGTCCCCGCAGGGAGCGGGCCTAAGCCGGCAGTCAGACATCCTTAGCGCTGCAGCAGAGGTGGGAGAGGCTCCTGCCACCACCACTGCTCTTGCCAGCGTGAGCCTGGCTTTTGGCTGAGCAGGGCTCCCCCTGTGGGAGTGCACTGACCACCAGGGGACAGCTACTGTGTTGAGCGTCTGCTCCCTGGTGGTCAGTGTGCATCATAGTGACCAGTCATTCTGCTGTTCAGTCGATTTGCATATTAGCCTTTTATTATATAGGATAGCTATTAAGTGTCAGACCTGGGATTAGGTGAATTATATAGGGAATCTCATGTCATTCACAGAACTCCCTTTTCAAGGTTCAAATATTGTCTTCAGTGATTACAAAAGTCAACCTGAACATTTAAGAGTTTTGTGCACATTTCCTGAGAAATCACTAGTGCAACAGAATCCTTGTCTGAAAGTTAAAAACTTGTGAGAACTTATTCACTTCTCCAAGGTATCGTTTCTTCCTTTCTTATATCTTCAGACTGCTTGATTTCTATAAATTTATGAAAATCATGGTAAGAAGACATAGTGGATATAACTGAACTGTTGAGTGCATTACAAATGTTTTTGATGGATGATGCCTTATACTTTCCACTATCAATGTTGTTATTTTTTATTCCCACTCACAGCTCCCCTGTGAGGTAAGAAGGATAAATATCCCCTCAGCATCCTGAGAACAAGGCTGGGAATGTTATTCTTCCTTAAGAAATACCACAGAAGGAGCAGTCAGGTTTTTTTGTGTGTGTGTTTTTCCCTTGCAGTGCAAGACTGTGGGAAAAGTAAATGAAAGGTTCTATGATTGCTAAAACAAATACACAAAGAAATGTAAAAGCGTGACTTTTTCACTGTGCATTGCAAACATTTTACAAATTGTCATTTTACTAAAGAAGAAAATCATTTGAATTGTTTCCCTCTAAAATACTCTACTTGAAAAGGCAATTCAGTCTCCTAGCAACCAACACTTCTCCAAATGAGAAAAATGTCTGGAGGAAGGGAGAAACTACAATTACACATAATGAATAGAGCAGAATTCTCATGGGCCTGGAAGAGAATCAGAAAGGGCATCTGAGCCCATTTCCATTCTCCCAGAGTGTCAGTTTCTGGGATCCTCAGAGGCTCTCAATAGGGTCACCAGCAAGGTCAAATGTAGTGGCCTACCTTCCACCTGTGCCTGGTACCAGGGCCTCTTCCTTTCCTACCCTCTTTCTGAAGGAGCAGCATTTTTATAAGCAAGGTCTGGAAATCCTCATGGATTACATTAACATTTAATTTTAAATTTGAATGAATTTACATGAAATGAAGTTAAAAGTCAGTTCCTCATTCACACAAGTCCCATTTCAAGTACTCACCAGCCTTGTGTGGTGATGGCTACCATATTGCCCAGCGCAGACTTGGACCACTGCCACCATCACAGGAGTTGTGTGCTGCTGCATTGCGCCACTGTGAGTGTCTGCAGAGCGGATTCAGATGGAGACACTTCAGTTAGAAAGGGGCTGGCTGGATGAGGAACCTTGCTATTGCCTCCCTGGGTTTTACCTCCAACTTTTGATTTTTCTCACTGTATTTCCATATTAGATACGCATTCTTCCTATCATCCTCTTCAATGGGAAAAGTAATTTTCATAACTGGTGCATTATGTTATGAATGTGACTGAGGGTCACAGAGGGGAAATCCATGACAGGACAAGCACCTCTTTGCAATCAAGCAGTTGATGTTTTCTACAGGTTTAAAAGTTTATAGCAGCAAAAGGAAACGCAGGCCACAAATCACAAAATTCTCCATCAAGATAACTTAGCAGGGGTGGGGTGGGGGTAGTCTGAGAGCCTCAAAAGTGGTTCTTTTTGGTTCCTATTTTTGGATCCTGCTATTGGCTAGCCTGTGAGATGGTGCTGACTTGTACTTGGGAATGAACATGGATTTCCAGACAGATCAGGATTTTCTCCTGGATTTCTTCATCTGTTCTTCTTCTCTTTCTTTCTCCTACACTGACTTGATCAGCTCCTTCAGTGCCGCATCTAATAAAACAACTTAGAGTCTTGTAGGAGAAGATGAAGCAGAAAAAGAGTGCAGTGACCTTGTACTTTGAATCCATCTGCCCCAACACCCCAGAGCCCTGGAGCTCAGCACTGAGTGCAGTGACTGGCATAGACCACGGCCAGCACAGATTCCCCGGCTGGAGCCTCCACTCCTACGAGGCTGTCAGGGCCCAGAAGATCCAGTACATGCCTGCCCAAAATGGACGCTCTCCTTCTTAACCAACTCTTCATTTTCGGAAGGAGGGGCTTCCCTGAATGCTGTGATGGATAACTCCACTGAATCCACAAGTCACATGTTAAAGAAAGTTCTCACAATAAAGTTTTTCATTTTAATTTCAGAGTTTTCATCATTAAGATCACATTTGTGAAAATGTGTCCTATGTCACCAAAACACAGTTCTAGGCTGATATTTTCTTTTCTACAGGATTGCAAATTCTTCCTTCAAAAAATCTTTTCACTCCCATACAGTTCTCTGGATGACTTTCAATTTGAGAAAGTCTACGTCAGCCTGAGAGGTGGAGTAGTAGAAGCAAAAGTAAGAATTCTTGGAAACTGAATTAGTTTATAAAGTGTGGGGTATTGAGGAATGGACAGATGCAAGGGCTTTGTGAGTTGATGTACCCAAGAGATGTTGGGCATCAGTGATTGGACAGCAATGCCAGCAGGAGGGAGTTTCCTGACATGCTCAGCAAATAATACAGCACCCATATTTCTGCCCACAGGGAATCAATTTTAAATTAGAATCTAAGCAAGAATTGATCCATACACTAGGGGAGGCTTAAGACACTCTTCTTTCTACATGGCTGCAACATGCAGAGGGGAGACCATGCAGAGAAAAACCAGATGCCTAGACTTGATTGAGAGACTAAAAGCTGTAGGTTCCTGATCCTGTTTCCATAATAACAAGCGCTGGCAGGCAGTAATGCAGAGCAAAGGAAAGGAGCACAAACCACTTCCTGGAAATCAATTACTAAACAGTAACAAAAGGAGAGGAATTGTAGATAGTCTTAAGACTCAGTTTGGTTAACATTTTACACAAGTCAACTTCGCCTCAAGCCCCTATTTCTGTCTACTCCGGAAAAAAAAATAATCTTGCAATTTAGCACAATTCAATCACTTCTGATATAAAATATAGTCAGGTCAGGATTTAAACAGATTCAAGTAGAATTTTTCTGCCCGCCCCCCCTTTATACACACACAGCTAGACATGCACACACTTCCTTCCCATGTTGGAGCTCTGGGACACAACTATTTTTGTCTCCTATAGCTCATGTTATCACAGGGTCCTCCGTGAAGCTGTCTTCTAGAGCCACAGACAGGAATTGGAGCAGGGTCCTGCTGTGCTTTTGGGCCTAAATGGTTGGGGTTTCAATACTGCCTCTTTCTGGTAATAAGATGATGACGACAAGGAATGTGGTGGGCTGGGGCACCAACTGGCCATTGTAATGGTGTCTAAACAGCTTTGTTCTCTCTCATCTTCTCCATCCTTCTCCCTCCAGTCCCAGAGGGTTGCCCTCTCTTCTCTGTGCAGAAGAAAACTCTGTGCACCATGGTGTGTTCTTCCTCCGAATGTCATTTACAGCATGAACCCAGTACCTAAGTCCTCCACTCTCTGGGTTTTTGGAGATACAGATCCTTGTGTCTCTTAACAAAGCCAGACTCTGGTAAACAACTGCTTTGCTTTCCAGTTCGTTATTTCTGTAATAGGTTTACAAAAATTAATTTAGCACTTTAATTAATGTTGAATGATTAATTGTTCTTACCTGCTCTCCTCTTGGAAACAATGAATGGCATTGATTCATTGGGTAAAAAGCCCTGGGCAGCTAGAAGCTATGAGGAATCACTGGGAATGAAGAAAACACTTCGATTGTTAGGTGCCTCACTGACCTCCCAGACCCAGGCCGCCTTCACCTCTGGCTTTATAGTGCGCTACTTGTTTATTTCCTCTGATCGTTTATTTTGGCTTTCAACTCTACCAGGAACAAAATACTTGTTTTTGGCCAGGGCTCAGCAGTCATAAAAATCTCAATTTCATAGAACCAAAATTGGGGGTGTTTTATTAATAAAGGAACTTCCCAGAATTCCTGGGCCAGCCAGCATTGCATTGTATGTACAAGCAAGTCAAACTCAGCTAAATGGAACTGATGTGAGAGGGGCAGGGCGGGGCGAGCAGGAAAGAAGGACCTGGACTCTTTCTGGCGTCTGCCACTAGCCTGGGCACAGTCCTCACTGTGGCTGGAGTTGGCCCCTTTGCCTTCAAAACTTTTTTTTTTGAGAGAAACATTTTGGTTGCTTCCCACAATCACCCTGACTGGGGATTGAATCCACAACCAGGGTATATGCCCTGACTGGGAATTGAACTTTTGGTGTATGTAACAACACTCCAACCAACTGAGCCACACCAGCTAGGGCAAATTTTTATTATTTTTAATGGGAGAGTATTATGCTAAGTGAAATAAGCCAGTCAGAGAAAGATAAGTATCACATGATCTCACTCATATGTGGAATCTAATGAACAAAATAAACTGATGAACAAAATAGATCCAGAGACGTAGAAGCATCATTGAACAGACTGTGGAATCTCAGAGGAAGGGTGGGGGAAGGAGAGGGGAGGGGAGGGCAGAGATTAACTGGGGAACTTAAATGTGTATATGCATAGCCCATGGACACAGACAATAGTGTGGTGAAGGCTTGGGAGAAGGAGGTCAATGGGAAAATAAAAACAACAACAACAAACCCCAAGGGGACATCTGTAATACAATAAAGGTAAATTTAAAAAATAAAAAATAAATAAAAGAATGGTAAAGATCCTTGAAGGAGAGAGTAAGGAGAATTGAGTTTCAGAGATAATGTTAAATTGTTTCAAGCACTTACATTAATGGAGTTACTGACAGGATTAGTGCCATGATTTCATTTTACAAATCCTTCTCTTTTCTGGCTTATTGCTGAGTGTGAATTCTGTTCATGGAACCTGCTTCATCTCTCAACAACTCAAAAGCCAGAACACATCTCAGATCAATAATTTTTAAATTCACATCTTTGGCTAATCTTGCCTACCTGTTCCATTTTCATCCTTTATCATAATCACGGTGGACAGAGAGGGAGGCAGCTTAAAAAAGAAATGGAAAGAGAGCAACTAAGCCAAGTGGTCATGCTGGGCTTTGCTGTCTGCTTGGTCAGCAGATCTTTCCGTGACGAGTTCACTTAGACTTACTTTTCAATATTGATTTATTTATGGGGCGTGAACTGGTAATTAGTTATTGACTCTGTGAAAAACAAATTATTTGTGAAGCGTTTATTCTATAATGGCCCATAATACAAATGAAGCTGCAGAATGACCAATGACTTTTCAAAACAGTTTAGTTTATTTCTAGGTACCAAAAATCCCCCAGTGGCTACCACACTGCTTATGAGAAATCCAGTTCTAAGTCATTTGAAGGCAATCTTTGGGAGAACAGACTTAAGAAAGAAGTTAGTATAAGGGATGGAATATTAACTGAGATGTAGTCAAAGAAAGGAAAAAGAAGAGTTTGACAAAGGTGGGGTTTTGTGTTTGTTTCAAAGCAGCTCCAAAAAGAATTAGAGAATGTCTGTGTTTTCATTCTGCTCTATGCCCACTTATGTCTACGTAGTCTTTGAACAGTTTCTCTGAACCTGTTTGTGGTGTGTCACTGGGCAGGTCATGTCCCCTCTCTGCCCCTCCATCGTTGGCTCATTTATTTCCAATGATAGTTGGATCTAGGTCAGGTATTTTCATATATTATTCTTTCTACTTTTGTATAGGTTTAAAATGTTCCATAATAACAAGTAAAGAAAAGAAATAAATGGATTGGAACCAGATCACAGAAGTTTTTCTAGCTCTAACTTTTTTTTTTTTTCTATTTGGAGTGATAGAAGTCTCAGCCAGTGTTTACTCTGAACATTAGCTTATATAACTGGTTTTTGAGTTTATAACATCGATATTTTTTTAATTACAAAAGTAATGTGAGATAATTAGAGTAATATGGTTAATTATGGGCATTCACTTTCCCCTTCCCCAAATTCCCACTGTCCCTACAGTAATAACAGTATCTCTCCATCTTTTTTTTCTGTGGTCATATGAACACTTATAGACATATATAAACTTTGTTTTTTTTAATTTTTATTTTTTTTACAAAATTTCAGCTACTCATCACTTAATTAAGGTAGAGTTGAAAAAAATAATAAAATTAGTTAAATCTATGCTTATTTACTAGGGCATGTCCTTGATATATTAGGTAATTAAGTGAGAAATATGTAGCCCAAATTTTGTAAAGAAAATAAAACAAAAACACCAAAGTTTATATATGTCTATAAATGTTTGTATGACTACAGAAAAAGGGGTGGAGTGATACTGTTATTACGGGTTCTGAGGTAATTAAGATTAAATGGTATGCCAATATTTCAGGATGGACTTGAAATTTCGAAACACAGTGACTGTTATAAAAAATATTAGAACACATTTGCCACTACTTTTGAGGTTGTCACCATATTTGTTGTCCAGTTATTCATTTGTTCTTCCAATAAGTAGTTCTTTAGGACTTTTCACCTTTGTATTGCAGACAAAGTCAATACATTGCTGCCCTTTCAGAGCTGACAGCTGTGGTCTGAAATTCAGGTTAGATTCTTAAAATAAAAGACTTTAAAAAGTTTTCCAAACCAGTAAATTAATCTGCAAATGGCTCTTATATAAATGTGTCCTTCAATCTCCTTAAGCGAGCCACATGCGGCTCTTTGGCCCCTTGAGTGTGGCTCTTCCACAAAATACCACGGCCTGGGCGAGTCTATTTTGAAGAAGTGGCGTTAGAAGAAGTTTAAGTTTAAAAAATTTGGCTCTCAAAAGAAATTTCAATTGTTGTACTGTTGATATTTGGCTCTGTTGACTAATGAGTTTGCCGACCACTGCCTTAAGCTATCTGGTTTAGGGAAATCAATAGAACTCTACAAAAGAGAGTCACTAAAGTAGAGACATAATTTACCATTTCTGGTGGTGATCAAATGCTGTTCATTTTAAGGCCTGGGAAAGGGAAATGGTGAAAGAATCTTCCTTAGCTCTTCTTGTTTATAAAAATTTTATAAAAGAAGGATCAGTTTGCTTTCCACCTTCTTCTGTGATCACCAGATGGCAGTGTTTCTGAGCTTTGCTGATACAGCAGTTTGACTTAAAATGGCACTGGGCAGAATTGCTGTAGGGAAGTCAGAATAAATGACGTGGAAGAACTTTAGCGTGTGAAATAAAACTCACCAGCAAAGGAAAACCAACTGCTTGTTCAGCAGTTTGCACTTCTGAAGTAGTGAGTGCATGCCCTAGGTCCTGGAAGATAACGATGGCAATCTTTTGTAGGTTGACAGTGGAAATGAGGGAGCATGTTTAGATTCTTAAGGCAGGCTACGTAGTCAAGAAGCCATTCCAAAGGTTTAAACAAGACCTAATGGTCTAGATTAAAGCAATGTCAGAGATACAGAAGAGATTTGAACTGTAATTAAAAGTATAGTCAGTAGGACTCAGTGATTGTTTTGAAGTCCTAAGTTAGGTGACTGGGTAAATAATCACATTATTATAACTGAATGGATTCTGTCAGAGAGATAGAAAATAAGTTTAGGGGAGAAAATGGTTTATTGGAGTTGAGAGGCCTATAAAATATCATTTGGAGAAGATTAGGCATCAGCTGAGAATTAGAAATTAGCATTTGAGGGGGAAAGAGTATGTAATCTTGAAAGTCACAGGTTGGGGTAACTTAGGGTCTAGAAAGCCAAAGATATGGGCATGGCATGTGCTATGAGTAGTGGGAGACAGTTTAGCCCCCTAATAATAATCTCCTTGGTCATAAAAATATCCTCTTTATGGCAACGAATATATTTTCTGGATCTCATGTAAGCCATGAATATATGCATTTTACAGTTGCTTTCATATAAACTGTGTATAAGAGAATCTTGAAATTTCTTATTGTAGCAATTTGGAAACATGTAATCCAAGCAAAAGAGAAGTGTTCGCCATAAAGAGACAGTTATAAGGCAAGTTGTTTAGTCCCACCCCACCTTTATGTACTCCCCCTCCCCCCGAAAAAAAAAATTAAAAACCATTCCTGGACAAGAAAATGAGAAGAACGCCAGGGGAAGTGGTTGTTAACCTTGCCTGTGCACCACCATTACCTATGGCTCTTAGACAAAAAAAGTACACATGCTTGGGTCCTGTCCAAGGCAATTTCCATGCAGCAGATCTGGGAAAAGAAAACCAGGAAAGAAAAGTTTTGTGTAAGCCACAGGAGACACATTTAAAGGAGGGAGTGGTGAGCCTTGTCTAAGGCAGCAGAGGTCAAATAAGATCCATACTAGACAGTGCCTTCAATGTGGCTGCTGGAAACACATTGGAGCCCTTGGAGGAGCATTGCCATGGGGGAGGGTCATTAACAGAGGGAAATGGGGAGGCATTCTTATGACTTAAGGAATAAGGAATAAGATTGGTTGATTTAAAGTTTTGTTGGACACCTGTGAGGACCCAACTGAGGTCGAAATTTACAGATTTGAAATGGTGTCAACCTGCATTAATTCATAAGTCCATTCTCTACTGTTGTGGAGCAAACGCGAGTGAACGACCACTGGAGTCCAGACCAAATTAAAATTTAGGGAGCCTTTATTAGCCGGCCGGCGACTGCTCTGCCTTTCTCCACGCAGGGACTCCAGAGAGCAGCCCCGACCCTTTGTGCAGGACCACTTTTAAGCACATTTACCACATCCTGTTTTTGCAGAGCAGGCAATTTAAGACAAAAACAGTTTTTAATGTCAGGGTCATGTTATTGATGACTATGTTATTTACAGGGTCATCCTGTTTTTCAGAAAGCTGACAGTGTTCTATCTTGCAAGGCTATTTTGTGAAGTGCAGCTACTCTCTAACAGGCACTGATGATAGAGAAGTAAATAAAATACACAAGGATCTTGCATTTCAGAGGAAAGGCAGACAATAAACATAATTAGATAAAGGTGTTCATTTCAGAAAGGGTTAAGTGTTACAAAAAGAAAAAAGCAGCAGTGATGTGATACAGAGTGAGAAGAAGGTTACCTATGACGCCAGGCAGATAGCATCTCAAAGAAGACCAAATAAAAGGAAAAAGGCGTTAGGGTTAATCCAGAAAGATATGAGGAATGAGGAGGCCATGGAGGGGGTTGGGGACTCAGAAGGATCAAGGGCCAAGGATGTTCAGGTTGTTGCTGAGAGATGGTTGAAGCAACGAACTGCCTTAGCTAGATTGGATCTGAGTGACAGCGAAGCTGTCCCAAGTTTCACAGGCTTTTTGGCATACTTTATTTATCTTGAAATGTAATTCATTTTTCAGTTATCTGCTTTCCCTAGATTGTGAGTTCTTCTGTGGAAGGGATTTTATCTTACAAGTTTATTCCTTGAATTCCTAATGCATAATGTACTTAATAGGTCTGGAATGCCAGCAGGAAGAATTTGGCTCTCACGCCCCCTCATGGTAGTTCAATATAGCCCTATAATCTGCTTATGTGGGGATCCCCAAAAGACCAGGCAACTGGTAGATAATTCCTCAAAAATAACAAAGCAGAAGTCAGTGACTTAGACTGCTCTCTGTTATGTTGGTAAGATTGCTGGAAGAAACCAAAAGGCAATAGGGAATGGATTTAGTATTTTTAGAAGTCTTTGGCAAGAAGTGAGGAAAAACAAGTTTTCTGCACATTTGAAGAAAAAGAGGTTTAGATCATTTATTCATACAATAACATAGAAGACAATTATGTATTTTTCCACCCTGAGGCATTATTGTTACTGTTTTATTCCTCTGTCTACAAGCTCAGCCCACCATAGGAAGCTCATTGAGATGCTACATCTTGGGAGCAGCTTTGTAGTTTGATAGCTGAGCTTTCTGGAATTAATACAGATTTCAGACTTTTAAAAAACTCTATTATTTATTTTAAGTCTCTTTGGATATCAAAAATTATTCATCATAAATTATAAAAAAATAGCTGTCTCTAAAGAAAAAAAATAACATTTAGCTACTTTTTGTATTTGTCTTTAACTGAGATGTCTTTCACTTCTATCAATTAAGCAGTCCAAGGGTTTCTAGATCTTATGAGTCCAAATCATGGCTCTGGAAGATTCTAGAACCTTTCAGTCTGAATTGGAGATGGAAGCTTCCCTCTGACAACGTGTCCAGCTGCTCAGAATTTCTCTCAGCTTCATAAATCGGTAACACCCTCTTTCCCTTCAGGGCTGCTCAATCCAAATGTAGATATTAGAATTTCCCTTCAAAATCCTTATTTGAAATTCTGAATGCACTTCTCATAATAAGCCACATATTAAACGGAGTAGTATTTGGTTGAACCAGACTAAGTTCTGGTCCTGGACAGATCGGACAGGTCCAATCTGGGTCCAAGACTGACATTTTCCTGTTGTATTGCTCCCTTCCATTATCTATTTGCAAAGGCAAAGCTTTCTTGGTATCTTCTCAGCTGCTTTCTTATACTCAACATATACTTTCCAGCATCCTTCTTTTTATTTTCCTATCACTTTTTATAAAAGAGACCATGTCCTTTCAGTCCAAACAAACAAACAAAAAACCCCACAACTTTTCAGCAGAATTTGATGGGACTTAAAAACAGTCACAAAGCATTTTTGCTCTATAGTCAAAAGGCTTCCAAAATAGTATGTTTCATATTGTGAAGCCTGGAACTGTGATCTGCCTCAGTTCCAAGGGAAGCTTCTCCTTTTCTGACGTCTTTAATGTTTTACAATCAAAGTACTGGAGACACTTATTTACATTATCATTTATTGACTTGCTGTATTGGGGGGCAAGACCAAAGTCATCTTGATATACAGCAATTTAAACTAATTGCTCTTCTTAACATGGAAGGGAAATTAGCTGGCCTGGTGAATCAGCCTATTGAGGCAATATGTCTCCATATGTCAGCTTGCTGCTCTCCGCACCACCTGCCTGAGTCCCCTTCAGGGACACAAACTGATGAGATCACCGCAGCAAGCTATAGATCTTGGGCAAGTTAAGGGGTTGGTTTTGCTTGGTAATGAGGAGAGCGTCTTTGGAAAAGGGGAAATTGGAATCTGTCGCCGCTCTGCAAACTGATGAGTGATTGCTATTGTTTTGCATCTCGGTAGGGAATTAACTATTCCTCAGCCCTGAGAGTTTAGTGTCATTTTTATTTTATAGGCAAGAATCAGAGAAGTGTGTTGTGAAGCATAATCCTTGAAGTCAAAGTGAAGGCGAGCAGATTTCTCTGAGTTTAGGATGCTAATATCACCTATCTGAAGCCAGTGTAGTGATGAGGAGGGAAGGTGGTTTTCAAAGTGATATGGGCTAAGATCATAAATCAAAATGCTCTCAGGGAGTGACTCACAAAGCGTTGTCCCCACAGAGTGACTCTGGTTCCCCAAATTCCTGAACTCAAAATTCACAAATACTGTACCAATGTGTCCCGTTCCCCCCACCTGCTTGCAAATGTGACAATACTTTCAATAATTCCTGATTTTGGTTAGGAATGAATCATTAACAAGAAATGTCAAAATTATCTTAAAAATATTTATTTATTATTTAAACAAATTTACTGGAGGGAAGTTTCCAAGTTGTTCATCCTTGCTTACTCTATTGAAAAAGGAACTTTGGATAAAATAATGTTTCTCTTGAGAAAAAAAACACACAAAACTACAAAATGATAAACTTGGGAAAGACCTTAAAGGTAACCAATTCCAAACTATTACTTCATTTGAAATTACTAGGTGATAATGAAAAAACTCCTTATCGTCATTTGGAAGAAAATTCTGTAGTGATAAAGAGTACCACTAAAATCTGTGCTTTTAAGCTGCAGGTCATGACCACTTAGTGAAAAATAATAATAAAATGAAATAATAAAATTAGGAAATATTTAAGTGCATTTCACATTGTAAGGATAAGTAGGGTATCATAAAACTATTGTTCCAGTTACATTGTGTGTGTGTGTGTGTATGTGTGTGTGTAGTGACTTATGATATAAAATGTATTTCTTAGAGTGGGTCAGAAAAGTTTGAAAACCACTGCATTTAGAATGAATATGAGGAGGTGAAAAGAAACAGATTCTCTCTGTGTGCATTAGCAGGTTTCCTATCTCTTGGGCCAGTGACCCCACCATTGAGTTGATTTCATGGCCCATTATATAACACTTAGACTGTTTGCACAGTCAGGATTTATTTCTCTCCACAATATAACCAGAACCCTATTTTCTGGCTGTTGGGCCAAGCGCTTTGCTTTAAAAGTAAACATCGTGTTCTTAACCCCTTTCTCAAAGACTCCGTTGTCGTCCTTAGATAAACTGTGGCTACCTCTCAGTTGTACCCCAAATGCACGCCTACTTAAGATTTTAACACTTGTGATTGTGTTTTCTGTGCACAGTATTTTTTTATCTTTTAAATGGGTTTTCTTTGCAGATATTTTTCTAAAACATTTTATAAAAAGATAAAACTTATGGAGAATGTTTAAATCAAAGGAAAAAAAACAACACCCAATTTGACATTGTAAGAAACAAATTTCCTGCAATGAATATGCTCAAATTGCCTGTTGGAACTAATCCCTTGAGATACTGTTGGCTGGAAGCAAGACCAATGCCATGATAACTTCCACCTTCTTTGTAATGAGCATTTAAATGTTTGAGAGATAACAGGCACTGGAAACATTGCTATTTATCATGGAGGAGGCAGGAAAGAGGGCAAACTGTCCTGGACACTGTGGAGGGATGTATTAGTTTCTTATTGCTGCTGTAACAAATTCACAAAAATCAAGGTGCTATCAGGGCTCTGTTCCTTCTGGGTGCCGAGGAGAATCCACTTCCTCGTCAATTCCAGCTTCTAAAGGTTGCCTGAATTCTTTCTCTCATGGTTCCTTCACACTGACCTCAGCTTCCATCTCCTGCTCTGACTCTGCCCCTTCTTTTATTTACAAAGACTTTTGTGATGACACTGCACCCACCTGGACAGTTTCCCTGTCTCAAGATCCTTAACCAGATCGGACAAGTTCTTTTTGTCATGTATGGTGACGCACTCAAGGGTTTGGGGGCTTAGGATGTGGACATCTTTGGAGGAGCATCATTTTATCTGCCACAGGGGACTAGGGGATGCATGTCTAGGAGCAAGGGAAAAATGAGGTCCCAGATAATTCACAAATCCATTGTTTTGCTGCTGATGACATGCTTACAGAGGAGGGACGGGAATCATATCCTGTGGGCCTCTACAAAGTTCAAGGATTGGCAGCTGTGTGCCTCTCTGTGGCCTTGTATGGCTCTGCAGTTTTCCTCTTGGGCCACGCTGCACACTTGCTCAAAAATGAACAATTGCCTCTCTGATTGATGGTGGTTGCTTCCCAACATTTAACATTCCCCTGTGCCTTTGGGTCTTTAAAGCATCTCCTCTATAGTGCATTTTTCTATGGCTGTCATTTTTGAGCTTGCCTGTTTGCCTGGATTGGAGACCAAGGCTTAAAAGAAGAAAAGAACAGTGAACAAAGCCCACTGGTGAAGCAGGTGGGCCGGGGGTTAAAACACATCCCCTTGAAGGCCTTCCAAGGGGATATTGAAGATAAAGCAAAAACTCAGAAGCTGGATCTATAAATAAAGTGTCAGAAATAAAAGCCCATGAAAGCAGAGGAAAGAAACAACAATGACAACAAAAAAGCCCATATTTAGAGACACAGGAAGTAGTAAATACTCTGGGATTCAGTGTAATAGTGAAAACACTGTGTACAGTGATCAGAACGGATATTATTGACCATGGGACCTAGGCTTGCTTTCCAGAAAGACTATGGTTTATTCATTCAATGCTTCTTGCCAGGCCAAGAGCTTCTGGAATTTCATCATCTGTTTTTCTCTCTCTGTTCACACTATACAAATAGTTATGGGAAATAAGGAATTGGCAATCAACAGAGGAAAGTTGAGGAGCACCTGAGTTCAGGAAGCAGTTTCTACCATGGCCTCTCCAGGGATGGCAATCTCGTTTTCTGGGGCAGTCACTGGGTAGAAGAGACTTTCCTAAGACCTTAATATTCCAGAGCCCTCCAACTCCGATCCGTGATATCTCAAAGCACAGGCTCTCTCCTCAGGACTAGCTCAGACGGCTATCACAAAACATCTTTTAAAATATTAAGCACTGATTCACTCCTTATAAATGATAGTAGCTGTAAGAAGCCTCTGCTTGCCTTCAAGTGGGTAAAGTCACTCACTATTTAATTTGTGCAAATATCTGCCTGATTTTCAGATTAGTCTCAGGGCCAATCGTGGTATTTGAATTACAACTTGCTGAAAAAATATTTGGAAAATATATTAGATGCAAAAGAAGTTTAAGTAAAAAAAAAAATAGAAATATGTGGAAAATATGAATTGTAAGATAGAAATAATGTTTTTTTCCCTCTCAATTCACGTGTGTTCAGAAAGGCCTGGAACATTCCTACTGTGATTATGCTACTGTGTTGTTGATCATACTAAAGAAAAACAAGGTTGACATTTAATCTTGCATTTCTCTTTACATGTACACACTGCTAACTCTGAAGAAGCAGGGCAAAACATTCAGATCCTATGTGATCCAGGAATCTTAATCAAGGAGCAGTCCTGCCATGTCCATATGTGTTCCATGAGAAAAACAACTGTGATATTGACACGGCCAAGAATCTGTGGCAGAAGTTTTCTTCCCAAATGTCTATGTATTAAAGGAGTTTCTCACAGATCATATTTGTACCCAGTACATCCCCATCTGTGTGTGCAAATCATGAACTGTGCTCGAATCCAGCAGGATCCATTTATTTCCAAAAGAGCTGCGTCTTGATCAAATAGGATTCATGTGTGCCTGTCGTGGTGCGGAGACACTCCTGGCCGGATGTGGTTCTTTTCCCCGACTGCCTTGATTCAATGGGATCCAGGCATTTTCCAACTGAACAGCTGTGGCTTGGGGAGAATCCAGGTGTTTTTCTCACTGAATATTTGTGGGATTGGCAGGGTCTTGGGCATTTCCTTTGCTTTCTCTTGCCTGGAATTATTATAACATATATTATCTGTATGTATTTCAGTGAACTTTGCTTTGTCCCAAGGAAACAGATCAGCTTCCTTTACTTCACACAAAGAGCAATTACACCTAGAAAAATATGGGCAGGATTAAATGCTACTTATCTTTTTCTTCACTAGCTATATCCTTCACGCTGGCTTATACAAATATGGGAATATTCTAAAAAGCCCTCTGAGTGAAAGCAAGTAATTTATCTTTGCACACTGAATTAATTATCCACTCCGAAGGCATTTCTTTACTGGAATTGGGGGTGTCACACCTGTTCTGACATCCACTTGTTAGGAACCTGTTGGATTTGGCTTTGGTTTCTATTGAAGAAGTAAGCTTCCCTGGGTTTGGCAGTGTATAGACTCTGCTAGAAAATGGTGTGTGGTTTTGGTTTCCACATCTTAAACAATCAATAGGGAAATTGGAAAGAGTTCAGAGAAGAGACACAAAATGATTAAAGGGTTGGGGAAATAAGGAACTGGGATTATTTCATCTAAAGAAAGGCTTTTGGGAAAAACAAGATGGTGTGCCTGCACAAAAGAAAGCCAAGCCAGATCTTAAAGGTTATGTATTTGAGCAGGTTTGATTGGCCTTTGTAGACCATCTGGAGTTGTGGAGGGAGTTGGGAGAAGTTAGTCTGCTTTACCACTTATTGGTAAGGAGAATAAGCAATTTAGGAGAGAGAAGGGGATTTTGGGGAAAATTAGGCAGAAATTACTTTAACTAGAGCTTCTGTCTCAGACCTATTTATAGGATCATCTTCAAATGTGGGGAAACTTTAGCATACGTACCTCTTACATTCCAGCTTTTACAGGATTTGAAAAAATATGGTTCGATACAGCATATCTAACTTTACTTAATGATAAGTTATTATACTTGTCTCCTACCATATGATGAAATGTCAGCATAAAGTTTTTCCCCATCTTCCCAAAGAATCAGAGAAAATAATTACACAGTTGATCCTTGAACACATGGGAGTTAGGGGGTCCAACTCCCACACAGTTGAAAATCCTCATATAACTTTTGATTCCCCCAAAACTTAGCTACAGTGGTCCCTTGGTATCTGTGGGGAATTATTTCCTGTGGCTATTTTCCTGAGCCATCCACCATTCACACAAAGATGCTGTCCAAATTTCTTTTTTTTGTTGTTGTTCTCCCGTGTCTTTCCAAAACTGTTACTATTTCACTGTTTGATTTCAGTGAGAATTCAGAAGCCAAACAATCTGCTTTAAGCAGAAAATCACAGAGACGATAAATGACCAATGAAGAGCTCAAAAGGCCACAGACACTGGAGCAGTGCCATCTGGGCTTAGATTCTAATACTTACACCTGTGTTGTGACTTTGGTCAAGTTACTTGCAATGTTCTTGAACCTCAGTTTCAACTGTAAGATGGAGATAATAATTATAGTTATTTTCCTAAAAGGTTGATTCGAGATGCTTTGAACACTGCTTTGAGCACTTAGTAACTTTTTAGACTATTTAAGTTAATTATTACAAAGCTAAGAACTGTCTACCATCTGGGAGAAAATGTTTTGACAATGGACTTCCTGTTCTACTTCAACTGTGTCATGCTGGGTGAAGATCTGCTCTGGGCCTTTTTGCCCATGATAGGGTCTGTTCATGACACTGGGAATTATACATTTTCCCTCTCCACACCTTAATAGGGGGGCTAAAAAGTCAGAGTTTGATATTACTGAGAATCCCAAAACACTTCACCCCCAAATATTTCATCACACAGAGAGCAAAAGAAATAACATTGAGTTCTATGTGCTAGTTCACACACACTGTCTCATTTAAGGCTCATAACATTCTTGTAGATTAGATATTTTAACCCCCATTTTACAGAAGAGGAAACTGAGGCTTAGCAAGGTTGAAATAACCTGCCCAAAATTATAGGACAGAACCAGAATTGCTCACTTCAAAGCCCCAATTCTTGCCAGTTTCTCTCTGACATTTCTCTCAAGGGTCAGACCTTCACCTATTTCTTGCAGGCTGTCGGCTCCTGTGCTATCTAAAATTACTTCCTTTTTGCATAATTGAGAATGCTGTTATTTCTTTTACTCAACTAAATCGAATTCTCTATGCTAGAATGCTGCTCAGGACACTCAGTGAGGGGTATAGTATTGAAAAATGGGCAGCAGAGCTTAGAAACCAATGGAAAAATCGATGCTTGAAGTTCCTGATTTTTCTTTTGTTTCTCAACTAAACCACTGTTTACAAAGAATGTGTCATTGAAAGATGCAGAAACAATTAGCCACTTTTTCTTTATTTTTAGACTCAAGTAAATATTCAATAATAGTACAGTTTGCAAAATACGGTACACTGAAGAAGTTCAAAAATAAGTCCATGAAGCCCCTAGAGAATGGTTAAAATGAGTAAATTGTGAAGATACAACTCATCACAGTAAAGAATCTCACGGTGAATTAATTCTGAGTTATGGCTTCAAACTCCTTCTTTAGCAGACTTATCCTTCATCTACCCGTCAGTTCACTCAACCATTCATCCAGTCACCCAACACATATTCAGTGAATAGAAACCCATTTGTATTACATGCTGTTGTAGGTGCTAGGATAAAATAGTGCTTAGAGTGTGTAAAGAAGGTTAAGGTCACAATAATCAAATAAAGAAATGAATAAAATAAGCTAATTTAAGGTACTGATAGGTGCTGAGAATGAAATGTATATAAAGATACAGGGTTTAAGGTGCAGAAGCTACTTGAGCTAAGGTGGTCGAGGAAGGTCTCTAAGCATATGAGTTGAGACCTAAAAGAGAAAGAGCCAAATATTCACAAAACAGAAGAAATAACTCCCAGGCACAGAAAGGTTCGAACAGTTCAAACTTAGGCTGTCTTAGTCCATTCAAACTGCTGTAACAAAGTACCACAGAATGGGTGGCTTATAAACAGCAAACATTTATTTTTCATGGCTCTGGAGGTTGGAAACCAGAGAACAGGGTGCCAGCAAGGTCAAGTTCTGGTGAGGGCTTCTTCCTAGTTGCCACTGCCTGCAACTTTTGCATCTCACAGGGTGGAGAGCAGGGAGCAGCAAGCTCTCTCATAGCTTTTATAAAGGCACTAATCCTAGGACCTTATCTGATCCTAATCACCTCCCAAAGGCCCCATCTCATCATACCATCACATTAGAGGGTAAATTTCAACATATGAATTCTTGGGAGACACAAACATTCAATCCATAACAGGTACCAAGATCAGATAGAAGGCAGTGCAGCTGGGTCCTGAGTGGATGAAGTCAGAAAGGTGGGTAGGGCCAAGTTAGCTTGAGTCTTGTACTATTAAAAGGAGCCTGAATTATAATCCAAGTATAATGGAAATATATTGGCAAGTTCATATTTATTTATTTATTTTTTAAAATATATTTTTATTGACTTCAGTGAGGAAGGGAGAGGGAGAGAGAGATAGAAACATCAATGGTGAGAGAGAATCATTGATTGGCTGCCCCCTGCATGCCTCCTGCATGCCCCCTACTGGGGATCCAGCCAGAAACCTGGACATGTGCCCAGATTGGGAATTCAACCATGACCTCCTGGATCATAGGTCTAAGCTCAACTACTGAACCACACCAGGCTGGCAATATAGTGCCAAGTTTAAACACATCAATCCAAATGTTTGGCTGAGAATTACTTACAAAGGGGCAAGAATAGAGGCAGTGGGACTAGTTAGGGTGAGCCTGAAGAGGTTAAGGCGAAAGAAGACTAAAGATTCTTAACAAATCTCCTTCATGGTAAGGAGACTTTACTGGTGAAAGGAAGCTGAATTTATTTTAATAATGCCTCCATTTACATGTAACATTATCTGCTATAAAATTGTTTTATTATTATTATGTGAGGGATGGAGATGAATGATGTGGGTGTAGATTAGCAATTATATATAACGCCATTATGTATTAAAGAGGCATCTTACTGTTGCTTCAAGGAACCACTATACAGGGCTTTTGGTTCTCCCTAAAGGAGAGCTACAGTATCGAGAAAATTAATTCTTCCCTCCAGTCTAAATGCAAAACTGCAGAAGCCATTTGCTGAAATATGGCCAGCAATTCTTCAGAGGGCACAGAGTCCTTCTTCCGGCATTCTTTATTAGAGGCCATTTATCAATTTCTACCAATTGTTATGGACAATTTACGGGAAACTTGCGACTATGGCCATTTATTGGCATTTTTCTGGGGCTCAGCCATAAACTACTTTGAAACTGGTATGGACAGTGGCTCTGCTTCCCAACTTCTTTGCTCAGAGGAGACAGTGGAGCGCTGGGAGGTGGTGGGGCCTCAGCCATCCTGTCTTTCAGCCCATAAATCAGCATCTGAAAACACCCTGGAAGTGTCATGATGGCGCTGCATATACAAAAAGTGTTCGCAAGCCAAATCCATTGTCGTCATTCCTGGGGGCAGAGGGGAGTGACAAGACACTCCGGTGTCCCCGAGCAGTAACGCGGCATAGTAAAGCGTGGTTTACACCATGTGTGTCACACATTTCTCAGGGTTTCGCGAAGGTTTTTTCAAGTTCCACCTTCCCTGCTGTACAGTTATCCTGGCCCCAGCTGTGCATCCGCTTTTGACTCCATCTGTCCTTCCGCTGGGGACGAGTCTGTCTCCCTTGCCAAATGGAGAACACAAGTTTGGCTCCCCAGAGTGATTGTAACCCCCGCCCTCTCTGCTCAGTCTGAGCCAAGCGTCTGGCCTGCGGAAGGGACGGACAGTCCAGGCGATGGAGAGGGAGGGCACGGAGAGGCTGTCCCCCACGCCTCCGCCACCATCGGCACTTTGCACGCAAAGCCAGGGCAGATGCCCGCCTGCGCAGCCCCCACCCGTCTGGCGCCCCAAATCTCCGGGTCCTTCCTCCTTTGCTCCCTTCTCCTCAGTCCCTGGCCCAGCTGCTAACGCGCCCAGCAGCGGAGCGGGGACTAGCAGGTTGGAATTTGCCCTCGCGGGTGCTGCGTCACACGCCGGGGAGGAGACCTGAGGGGAGGTGCCGGAGGCTGAATCGCAGAGGGCGCCCAGCGGTCCTCCGCGCCCCGAGACGCGGTGCGGAGCAGCCGCTGCCCTGCAGCCCAAGGCGCTGCTGCCCGAGCCGCCGCTCCCTCATTTCCTCCCTTCCTCGCTCTGGCTTGGCGCCCCCACTCTCGGCCTCCCTGCCCTTACTCCACCCCCTTCTCTTCCCCGACCCCTCCTCTCTGTGTGTGCGCGCATTAGATAATTTCATCCTTTTTGGCAAAAGAAACATGCACCTGACTTTACCAGGGGGAAACGATCGGCCAAGCAGAAGGAACAGGAGAGGGGGGGAAAAAGGTGAGATTCCTTTAAGGAAATCCCGGGGCTGAAGAGGTGGCCGCCAGTGGCATCTAGCGCGCCCCCTCTGCGTGAGCTGGGAGCAGAGGACCTTCTCACCAGTTGCAGATGTAATCTCGGGAACTCCTGGGTCTGTCGGTTTGTTTGACAAACGAGGTCTTTTCTTCTTTGGCTCAGACCCTGAAGAGGCTCGTGGATTTTTCTGTCACCCCACCACAAGCTGGCTGTTGTTACTCGGGAGCCTTCCCAAGGAGCTGGCGGAGCAATGAACCCTTCTGCGCGGAGGATGGGCGAAGGGCGTCAGCAGCGCGGGGCTCCTGCCGAGAGGAGAGGGTCGCCCGGCAGGCGGCCAGGAGGCGGTGGTGGCGCCGGGGCGCAGCGCTTCCTGCTCGGGCTCTTCATGCACGCGTGGATGTGGGCAGCCTCGGGTTCATCTGCCCAGGTGTTCAACCTCAGCCTTTCCGTGGACGAGGGACTTCCTCCGGACACTCTAGTCGGCGACATTCGCGCCGGGCTGCCGGCTGCGCAGCAACAGGAGGTGGGCGGCTTCTTTCTGTCCGAGGATTCAGATGACTCCCCGCTGCTGGACGACTTCCACGTGCATCCGGACACTGGCATCATCCGTACGGCCAGGAGTCTGGATCGCGAGCGGCAGGACCACTACAGCTTCGTGGCCGCCACCCTACTGGGCGCCGTGGTGCAGGTGGAGATCCACGTCAACGATGTCAACGACCACTCGCCCCGCTTTCCCCGAGACTCCCTGCGACTTGACGTCTCCGAGCTCAGCCCTCCGGGTACCGCTTTTCGCCTGCCAGGTGCCCACGACCCCGACGCGGGGCTGTTCAGCACACAGGGCTACACTCTGGTGCAACCGTCCGACCTCTCCGAGGACCCCGCAGGACCCTTCTTCCAGTTGCGCTATGGGACCCCCGGGTCACCACCGTCGCCGCTGTCCTCGTCGCCCCTGGAGCCCCTAGACTTGGTGCTGCTGCGGCGCTTGGACCGAGAGGCGACCGCAGCACACGAGCTGCAGATCGAGGCGTGGGATGGTGGCCGCCCTCGGCGCACAGGCCGCCTGCGTGTGGAGCTGAGCGTGCTGGATGAGAACGACAACCCCCCTGTCTTTGATCAGGACGAGTACCGCGCCGCTGTGCACGAGGATGCTCAGCCAGGCGCCGAGGTCTGTCGCGTGCGTGCCACGGACCGGGACCTGGGGCCCAATGGCCACGTGCGCTACAGCATCCGCTCCCGGCAGGCGCCCGGGGCGGGTGGTGGCGGCGGGCCACTGGGGGACACAGCCTACTTCGCGGTTGACCAGCTGAGCGGTGTGGTGCGAGTGCAAAGGCCGCTGGATCGCGAAGCTCAGGCCTGGCACCAGCTGGTAGTGGAGGCCCGCGATGGAGGTGCCGAGCCTGAGGTAGCCACTGTGCGGGTGTCCATAGCCGTGCTGGACGTGAATGACAACCGCCCCGCCATTCACCTGCTATTCCTCACCGAGGGGGGCGCAGCGCGAGTCTCTGAAGGTGCCCGGCCTGGCGACTACGTGGCTCGAGTGTCGGTTTCCGACGCGGACTGTGACCCGGAGAAGGAAGAGGAGACAGCTGGGGAACTTGATATGAGCCTTGGGGACAGGACCATCTCTCTGACCTTGGAGGGCGCAGAGGGGGCCTTCACGCTGAGGCCTGGCGGCTCCCCAGGGGTGTTTTTCCTTTGCGTCGAGGGACCCCTGGACAGGGAAAGCCGAGACCTGTATGATTTGCGACTGGTGGCCACAGATGCGGGGTCTCCGCCGCTGAGCACGGAGGAGACACTGCTGCTCCGGATCTCCGACCTCAACGACCAGCCGCCCCTCTTCAGCCAGGAGCATTACCAGGCCTCAGTATCCGAGGCCGCGGCCCCTGGCACCGCGGTCCTGTGGGTGAGCGCCTCCGACGCAGATGAGGCTGGCACCAGGCACGCCAAGCTGCGCTATGAGCTGGTCCACCTCCCTGGGCGCTGCAGCCCAGAGGCTCAGCGGCCCACGGCAGTGTGCGGACCATCCTTCACCATAGATCCCGAAACCGGCCTGATCAGCACTATCCGGAGTCTGGACCGAGAAGTTCAGGAAGCTGTAGAGCTGCGAGTGGTGGCCCGAGACCTGGGAGAGCCCCCGCTGTCTGCCACCTGCCTGGTGAGCATCACCGTGAATGATGTGAATGACAATGAGCCCATCTTCTGGAGGCAGGTGTATAACGCCACCCTTCTGGAGCACGCCCAGGTGGGACACTGCTTTCTGCAGGTGAGTGCCTCGGGCCTGTGGATCAGAGGAGAAGGGATGGAGCAGCTGTGAGTCTGTCCAGGGAAGGAGAATTGTGATGCGGTGGTCATACCCCAGCTTCATATCAGGGAACATAGGCTCTAGTTCCTCCTCTACAGTGAGGTACATGGGTGCCCTCTGGCTACCTAACCTTTCTGCCAGGGGCTTGGACTGAATGATCTCTAGCGTCCTTTCTATTTCACATGATACTTGGATCTTGCTTTTGCTTGTGGATCCTGGCTTCCTGAATGCCAGATATGTTTACCCAAATTGGTAGGAACCACCCATTCTCAAACAGTAGGTGAGTGGCAATGTCTCATAATTTTGAGCATCATTATGTGGCATCCTAGGGAAGTAAAATGGCCCTCACAAATTAGTTTTTTTTTGTTTTTGTTTTGTTGATCCTCACCCAAAGATCAATGCTAGCCAGGGCACAATTAGTTTTTAAACAAATTCATGCCTTTAAACGCTGAAACTGTTTTTGCGTAACCCTTTCCAGAGACTTCCTACACTTTGTCCTACATTCTTTAGAAGCCTGCAAAGGCTAGTTAATGACATCAAGTGTGGGGGAGCACGGGACTTGGTTGGAATGTCTGTAAGGAGGATTCTCTGAAAGGTCGGGGCTTCTGAGGGGACCTTGCCCAAGGCGGCAGCCCCTACCTTGACTTTTCCAAACAAGTCCGATCCCCTGGGGTGTTTTACTAGAGTCTCCATGTTTAGTCTTTAAAGATTCGACCTTATAGAAGCATATACTTTATTAAGGATACTTACCCTGCTAATTGTATCTAGAGCTTAATTTTAGTTCAATCTGTTATGACAATAAAAGCCAAAGGAGGCAGGCGAACAGGGCTACTTGGTTTTGATAGCCAAGTAGTGCCTTAGCCCTCTCTTTCACAGAAACGTGTGTTAGAGCAATCTGTTCATCCATCGCTCAGGGTCTGCTGGTCAGTCCTGGCAATCAGGTCATTTTTATCTGTTGTGGGCCAACTCCTCCAGTGTTGCCTTTCAGGACCATGAAGAGTAGTGAGGCTCAAATCATCCTTTATAAGACAGGGATCTTGTCCTGGCCAGGGTCGCTCAGTGGTTAGAGTGTCAGCCCAGGCCCCAGAGGGTCCTGGGTTCGATTCCTGGTCAAGGACACTTATCTGGGTTGCAGGTTTGATCCCAGCCCTCTCATCGGAGCAAGTGCAGGAGGCAACCAATTGATGTCTCTCTCCTTCTAGTCTCTCTAAAAAGTCAATGGAAAAAATATTTTAGGGTGAGGATTAACAACAAAAAGGAGGGGCCCTCTAACCTTCTTTTTGGGGGTGTTGCCTTTTAGAGTTCTAATCCCTCTTTCACTCTTAGGATGTTGTGATATGTTCCCTTCTAGAACCATACTGCTTATTGATTCAAATGTCCTACTTCTTGTCTGATGTGAAATAACAAGCCAGATTGCCAAGACTGGTTTATTTACTCCAAGAAAACTTGAGAGTAAATAAATAGAGCCGGAGAGGCTAGTTAGTGAGCGAAGCTCTGAAGCTGTAGTTCACTCTCAGGTTGGGTTGTTTTAAGACAGCCGTGGGCAAACTACGGCCCGTGGGCCGGATCCGGCCCGTTTGGCTGTTCTCTCCGGCCCGCGGAGCTGAAAGAGTGGAGGGTTCTCTTGCTCTCCCCTCCGCTCCTTTACTTTGAATTTATATTAGTTCACACAAACACTCCATTCATGCTTTTGTTCCGGCCCTCCAGTCCAGTTTAAGAACCCATTGTGGCCCTCGAGTCAAAAAGTTTGCCCACCCCTGTTTTAAGACCTCAAAGGCATATTTCCTGGGTGGGGGGGTGGGCAGGAGAGGGGGGCACCCTTTGGCTTTTATAAGTTACTAGAGGCCCAGTGCATGAAATTTGTGCATGGAGGATGGGGGGGTCCCTCAGCTTGGCCTGCACTCTCTTGCAATCCGGGACCTTTCGGGGGATGTCCGACTTTTGGTTTAGTCCCGCGGACATTCCTCTCACAATCTGGGACTGCTAGCTCCTAACTGCTTGCCTGCCTGCCTGATCGCCTCTAACCGCTCGCCTGCCTGCCTGATTTTGCCCCTAAAACTCAAGCTTCTTCTTTTTTTATTTTTAATATTTATATTTCTTCTTTATTTTTTATTTTAAAATTCAAGTTTCTTGAGAACATGAGGCATTTAACATTGTTCCATATTCCTTACAGAGAGCTAAACATGGTAAACACAGCTAATACTTAATACTTATGGGCTTCTATACAAACACTTTCCAACCAGGAATGTTTTAATAGGCAGTCTCCAAAAACTTGAACTGGAAAACCTATAAGTAGAGTGCTCAGATTTCAGGCATCAGGTGCTATTACCAGAATTTCTATCCCAATTAAACTCTAATTCTGAGCTCTCAACAGTTTGGACAAATTGCCCTTCACTATCTCCAAAGTTTCTTATTCCTCACTGTCCCATTTTCCTCCACTTCAAACCAAGGTAACAAACAAAACCTTTAATTCTGATCTTCCTTGCTGCAAGGGAACAGCAAACCTCAATAGAAATAATTTCCCACCAGAAGTCACGTCCAAATACTGCCATACTGAGGACTATAGGGCTGACTATGTACATGTGCAATAACGGCTCACGGTCTAGCAGTAGGCGCCCAGGCGGCCTCCACAATCCCACAATCCTCTGGTCACATACTTCCGGTTTTGCTCCTCCTTAAGTGGTGTTTTCTTCAGTCCAGTAGCAACGTCCAGGGCAGGCGTCCTCAAACTATGGCCCTCGGGCCACATGCGGCCCGCCGAGGACATTTATCCGGCCCGCCGGGTGCCGCTGCCTGTCCTGCTTAGCAGCCGACTCGTCCCGGGCCCGCAGTGCGCATAGGAATTTGTTCATAGTTTTTTTTTTTTAAACTATAGTCCGGCCCTCCAACGGTCTGAGGGACAGTGAACTGGGCCCCTGTTTAAAAAGTTTGAGGACCCCTGGTCCAGGGCCTGGCGAGGATTTTTCTGTTTTGGCGTTGATAGCTGTTTACTATTGGAATCCGTGAAGTTTCGCGAATACTGCCACTGCCATGAACATGTGGGTCCCAAGCGCACACATGAAACAACCGCCCATTCAGTCCACTGATGGCGCCATCCTGGTTGGTAATGAGAAAGGTACTGTGCTGAGCCGTTTTCCAATCAGATCTTCCTCTTTCTTCCCCAGCACACTCCAAACCTACTCTGGGCCGATCACCCCAACCCCGCAGACCCTTAAGACCTTCCTATTTCTTTGACTTTCCACCCATCAAACTCGCACCCATTGCCTAGGGACGCCCTTAACCCCTCCCTGGGGGGCGGGGCCTGCCTGGGCGAGGGGCCTGGTGTTCTGGTCTCTGGTCATTCTGGTCCTTTCAGCATTCAGGTAGCTGGCTTTTTATATGTATAGATGTCTTCAGTCACTTTTAGATAAGCGAGATGCTACTATATTGTAAATATGAGCTTCATGACTGCTTCTATTTTTTTTTAAATCCTTTGGATGATAATAACCTCCATCCTTTGCTCTGGCACAATTGGCAACTCTTTGAAAAGCAATGATGCTTGCTGCTGTTGAAATGGACAAATCCACAAATGTCAGTGAGTGACATAATGGGACATTATTCATCACTCAAACAGGGTCTAATATGGTGCAGGTTGGCTGGTCCTCCTCCATCCAAGATAGGGCCAGGCCTGGGAGTGACTTAAATCAGGTTCACCAACGTCCCATTGTTCAGAGTTTAGCCACGTGGCCTCAGGTGTACTGCAGAGGAAGCTGAGAAATGGAGAGGAGCACATGGATGCCAGGGTATGCTGATAGTTTCTGCCACGGATTTCTAAAACTAAAGTCATAATAGGTGAGAGGTTGGACTAGAGTTCTTCCATCTGGAAGACCTTAAGGATCTTGATCTAAAACAGTACGACTTGGCTCCATTTGAAGGAAAATAAGCAGGGTGGGTTAATTGTGATTCCTTTGACTAGAACTTGTCTTTAGAGCTATTTCTAAAGCTGTGAGGTGATTCTGCCATGAGGTGTGAGTTTATCCCATTGTTACAACTCAGTTCGTGGCAGATCCATTATGGTGAGCTGAACTTGGCTCAAGTGTAGGACTGCATCTCTAACTGCAAAAAAACTTTTCAAGTTGCCAGGTATTGCTGTAGATACTATTAAATTGTGCTGATTAGAATTTCTGGACATTCCAGTGATCCAGCCCCACCAGATTGCAGAAACCCTCTTGTTTATGAGGCTCTCAGGTGGCCCCTCCACAGCAGCGATATGAACTTTCTGTGTTCCATAAGCCCTCTCGCTGACTCTGTCCCCTAACTTCTGGGTAAGCCTCAATGGAGTGTCTTCCACATACTTTTTTTTCTTAAACAAAAGTTTATATTAATTATATTAGTTTGAGGTGTACAATATAGTGTCAACATTTATATTTAGTAATCATCTGTCACCATGCAAACTTAACTCAGTTTTATTGACTATATCTCCCTTTACCTTTTTCACCCATCCCCTGTTTCTCTAGCAGCCCATCCCCCTCCCTCTGGCAACCATCCCTTTGGTGTCTCTTTCTGTAAGTCTGTTTTTTTTTTGTTCTGTTCATTTATTTTGTTATTTTGTTTAGATTCCACATATAAGTGGAACCAGGTGGCATTTATCTTTCTCTGTCTGACTTATTTCACTTATCATAATAACCTCCAGGTCTATCCATGTCTTCAAGAATGGCAAGATTTCATTCCTTTTTATTGCTGCATGACACTCCTTTATTTACATATACCCACATCTTCTCTATCCGTTCATCTATTCAAAGACACTTAGGTCGCTTCCATATCTTGGCTATTGTAAATAAGGCTGCAATGAACATAGGCTTTCTTTTTTACTTTCAAAAATTTTTATATCACTTTGTAAAAATGAACTCTTTGGATCTCATAGCCTCGCCTTTCTTCCAGGGCTTTGTATAATTACATTATATCAATTCTTTAATTATACCTTCTTTCTGTTGTGCTCTGCCAGTTTTCTCCTATAGACCTTATATAAGCTAGATTGTCCTTTGTCAGAATAAAAACAAAATGAGAAACAACAGGGAAAGAAATTTGTTTTCTAGATTCCCTGTAAGTGAATACTATGTCATCTAATAAAACACACCCTTGAACCTTCTTGGTGTTTTGGTAGTTTATCCACATCACTTACCTGCTCTCAGTGCTCCCCATCCTCCTGAACCCTGGGGCTGGCTGAACCTTTTTATATTGTCACACCCAGATAGGAACTTTTCAAACACTTTGAATGTGGGGCATACATTCGGTGTGCCTCTCCCAACCTAGTGTCTGGCTTGATAGATTCTCTTTCTCCTCAGATTACTATAAAAAAGACTACCTTCATTCTTCACCCACACTAAATCCAATGGTTTGAACTGCACTTACAGACTTTATCTTGTAGTCAGGTCTTAAAACAATATAAATCCAGTGTTGGTACCTGAATCACCCACCTGCCAGAGCAAGATTATTCTCTCATGTCCCTCACATATCAGCACTGTATTCATGCACTAATTCATTTATTTAATCAAACAACAGCATGTATTGAATAAACAGCATCCAATGGACAAATATTTATTGAGTACCTATTACATGCCAGAAATTGGTCTTGGTGCTGGAGACGCAGCAGTGAGCACAGTGGGCAAGGTCTCTGTGCTAACAGTCTTGGTTCTTTCTCTCCTTCCTGCACTGTCAGTCCTTGTGGATGAATGGATGTGCCCTGCCTCCACCTGCCTATCACTTCTCACCCCCTCTTCTGACCTTCCCCCGTTACTATACTAAATTCTGCCTCTCAAAAGGCACCTATGTTCTTTTATTTCAAACCCAATGAACTTTTATTACTCACTAGGAGCCCAGTGCACAATTCGAAATAGCACGGTGCTGCCCACCCTCGAGTTGCTGGTCTGGGCCTGCCTCGCTCTCCGGCCCTTGAAGCAGCCTCGGCCGCTGCTGATCAGGCCCTCTCTCAGCGCAGGCACGTGGAGGCCCGTGCTGCCCCGCCCCCGATGCTGTGCACGTAACCTCCTCCTGTCTGGTCGACCTGTTATGGCGTCCCGGTTAATTAGCATATTTCTCTATTATTTATATACTAGAGGCCCGGTGCACAAAATTTGTGCATGGGTAGGGTCCCTAGGTCTGGCCGGCAATCAGGGCTGATCTGTGAGGCGACCACTGGGGTGATCTGGGAGCCCCCACTGGCATACACCTTGACCAGCCTGTCGCTGCCTGCTCGATCGTCCTGACCCCTGCCACTGCCACTGCCACTGCCACTGGTCACCTCCCTCTGCAGGGCTACTGGTGAGGCAATTGGGGAGGCAGGTTCCCTCTGGCACCCACATTGGCTGGCCTGGGGCCTGTGGGCTGGGGGTAGCTCCTGCATTGAGCATCTACCCCCTGGTGGTCGGTGTGCATCACAGCGACCAGTTGTTCCACTGATCATTCTGCCATTTGGTTGATTTGCATATTAGTCTTTTATTATATAGGAGATATATATATATATATATATATATATATATATATACACACACACACACACACATATATATATATATATATACACACACACACACATATATATATATAGATAGATAGATAGATAGATAGATAACCTCCTCCATTCTCTCTAAGGTATGCTGGACTGTGGCCCACTTCCTCTCTCTTAAGTGTATCTTCTTCACTACCCTTATCACACTGCACTCTTTCTGGCTCTGTCTTGCCAATTCCCTCTTTTCCTCTTGTTCTGCCCCACTCTGTGTGATAGGGGTATCGCCAAGGGGTCTGTCTTCTTCTCACTTCTTTCTGTACTTTCTTCTTATATATTTCCACAACTTCAACTTTTTTATTTTTTACATCTCCAGGGTCAACCTCCCTTATAAACTCCAGATGAAACATTTCTCTACTTGGTATGTATCTCTACTTGGATGCTTTTTTGGCATCTTAAATCTAACATTTCCCCAGTGGAACAAACCCATTTCCCTTCTAGTATTTTTTCTTTCTTTTATTTTCAACCTTCATTAATCAGCTCCTTTTGGAACTTTTCCTATCTTTGTGAATGTGACCTTCCTATAGATGTGTTTATGCACTCGGTGGGTTCTGTGTGATGTATTTGCTGTTTGTTGGCGTGGCTGTGTTTGCATTGTTGAGAATTACAAGGGTAAAGAGCGAGGTCATGTCTCATGTCAATCAGTTGGATGAAAAGCAGGTCTTGAGATTCCAAACCATGGCTGTGGGAGAGATCACTTGGCTATGCTTGTTCCCTCTCACGGTCTGACTTTGAGGAGAGGTGTCTGGGCAGTGGACCTTAAAAATAGAATGTACCATCTGGAAAGACAGGAGAAATTGGAAGGCTTGATTCCCACTGTGCTTTATAGGCTGAAAAGGACTAAATTACAACTTTTTTTTCTGATTCATTATATCTTTGGGGGTTATTTCCTTTTTATTGATTCCCAAGCCTTAGTAAAGTCTTTCTAAGTGTGTTCGCTTTGTCTCAGTTGTGCTGTGGAGGTAAAAATGGAGAACCATGGTATGATTTAAGGGAAGAGTTATTAACTAGCTTTAGCCAAAGTGTCCAGGGCCAGCAGCTGCTCTCCTAAAGCCTGAGTGGTGATGATAGCAAAGGATGCTGAGGTTAGGTAGTTCTTAGGAGCGGAGGTGCTCCTAGTGCCAACTTCAGAAGTTAGAGACTTTATTAAGGAAGATGTTCCTAAAATCTTAGTGTCATCTTTGATTCCCCCTCAAATTTGACTACAGTAGAGTCCAAGTCCTACGGTATTTCTGACATCCGTCACTTCATTTATACCCATGGTGATCACCCTAGCTTTGTCCACTATCACTGTTGCATGTTGTTCCAACTGGAGGGATTGTAGGCTAATCTCAGTCTCCTTCCACTAAATGTTTTATTGGTCAGTCTGGCTCCTTTCTTAATGGTTCTTTATGGTGCTATAGTTACTTACTTGTTTTAGTAAAACAGGTTTTTTTAGTGCCTTGTGGGATTGCAATTTAATGACATTTGAGTCCCTTGTAATTTCTAGTCTCATGTACTAGAAGATCAATTACTTTGTTGAATTATATTGAAGAGCTACAGAGCAAAAACAAATATCTTCTGGAAAGAGTTACAACTAGTCAAGATATTTACTGTTTCAGTTAACACATGATATATAATATATTAATTTTATTATAAATTACTCAATATATTTTATCATTGGCCTTTTGGAAATTTATGGCCTGAATTGCATTGCTTTTCCCATATTTTTTGTCTCTATTAACTTACTACCAATATACTCTTACTAGAGGCCTGTTGCAGGAAGATTCCTGTAAGAACAGGGCTTCCTGTGGCCTGAGCGAAGCCCGCCCAGGCGGGCTTCCCTCCCGCCGCCACTGCCGCCATCACCGTCCCCGCTCCGATCCTCCCGCCCCTGCCGCCCTGTCTTTCCCGTCCCTCCTGCCGGCTGCTGCCCCCCACCCCACGCTTTCCCTCCCACTGCCACCACCGCCCAGCGCTTTTCCTCCCCCTGCTGCTGCCCCTCCCCCTGCACTTTCCCTCCCGCAGCCACTGCCGCCACTGCTGCTGCCCCGTGCTTTCCCTCCCGCTGCCACCACTGCCCTGCTTTCTGCTTTCCCTCCTTCTTCCTTCTATGCTGTCTTCAGTCTTCACTCCGCATCTGCTTATGCAAATTAACCTCCATCTTTGTTGGGTTAATTTGCATACTCGCTCTGATTGGCTGGTGAGCATAGCGGAGTGATGGTCAATTTGCATGTTTCTCTTTTATTAGTGTAGATTGTTTAACTTACATACATACTAACAGACTTCCATAGTGTGCACCAGCTTTGACAGTCACATCATCATATTTTCTGTGTATGATTGTCTTCTTCTGACTGCTTTAAATGGACTGGACCCATCTGTACACATGCACTGAAAGCAAGTCAGGTTTCCACAGTAGTCATTTGTGCCTGTCTCCAGGATGTGTCTAGACCAGTGGTCGGCTAACTCATTAGTCAACAGAGCCAAATATCAACAGTACAACGATTGAAATTTCTTTTGAGAGCCAAATTTTTTAAACTTAAACTTCTTCTAACGCCACTTCTTCAAAATAGACTCGCCCAGGCCATGGTATTTTGTGGAAGAGCCACACTCAAGGGGCCAAAGAGCCGCATGTGGCTCGCGAGCCACAGTTTGCTGACCACTGGTCTAGACCAACTGACAACTGTTGTCTTCCCTGAATATCTGACTCTTCCTGGCTTTATACCTTAGTCACAGCATGTGCTGTATATGCCTGTGGTTTTGCATTTGATAAGCTAGGCACTCAGGGTTCACTGTAGATTTATCTCTCAGACTTCATTTTGACATCCCACCTCTCCCTTCCCCCCACAACCGCTACCCAAGACCCATCAGCTGGATTTACTTCCATTCCTCTTTTCTCACTTGGGCAAGGTGATCAGATAATATATTTGGATGTGTAATAGGGAGGATATAACCTAGAATCTGTAAGATGTATCTCTAGTTACAGACAATATATAACTTACCAGTAATTTGTCTAGTTCTTGGTTCTATAACTAAAGATGCCTCATATTGCATGGTAGGGTGTTCATAGCTTTAAAGATTAAAACCAGGCTGTATGCAGTGGTGAAAAATATAGACAGACTACAGGGCTAGAGTGCCTGGATTTGAATCTCAGCTCCACTGCTTCCTAGCTGTGTGATTTTGGGCACTGTGCCTCACTTTTCTCACATGGAAAATATGGATAACAGTGTCAGCTTGATAAAATTTTTGTGTGGATAGTGAATTAATATATGTATGTTTATAATAATTCATGTTATATGGACTTCTAGAAATGAGGAGGAAAACTATTTTGCCTGATATAGCAAAGACTGAGACCTAATTGAAAATGACATTTTGAATAAAGATTGTCTTAGACTCAAAGATGGAAAAAGGAGCAGAAAATATTAAATTGCAGATGCATATGTTTATAACAATGAAAGCAGAAATCTGTTTTACTTACTTTGGATGTTTATAACATCTCCTTTGGGCTTACAGAATCCCAGCTGTCTTAAGGACAGTTCAGATGACTTCTCTATAGTTATCCTCTCCCCGCTACCCCAACCCCACAAAAAAAGTACTGTGAAGGCCTTTGAGAGCCTGGGCAATGTAATACAAGTTGTGGTGAAGGCATGGCGGTCATCAGTCCTCTGGGGTGCACTTTAGGGCGCTAACCACCATATTTAGACTTGGCACCTGACCCCTCTCAGGTCCTATAGAGTGTCTTTTATTGTTTGCCAGTTCTTGCTCTTTAGAATCTTTAATTGAGACAATGTGGAAAAAGACAGCACTCGAGTCAGAAAACCTTAGTTCCAATTCTGACTCCACCATTTATTGTCTCTATTAACTTTTCTGGCCACAGTTCCTCATCCATGGAATGTGTGTTAGTAAGGGCTCACCAGAGAAATAAAACCAATAAAATATCTGTTTATATATGTGTGTATCTACACATATATATTATGGTGAGGAATTGACTAGAGTGATTTGATATATATATATATGAAATTTATGTTTATAACATATAAATTATTAAAATAAAATATATATTATATTAATTTATTATAGTATAATATATAATATATTACATAAATTTATTATATATTATAAGTTTAGAATAAAATATACTATAATAAATATAATACATCTTAATAAATATAATGTATAATGTGCTATTATTTTATTTACTACATATGTATTATATTACATATTAAATATATATAATCTATTAAGAGGAATTGATTCATGTAATTATGGAGACTTAGAAATTTCAGGGATCTGCTCTATGCAAGCTGGAGACCCAAGAAAGTCGATGGCATAATTTAGTCCAAGTCTAAAGGCCTGAGAACAGTAGTCAGAGGGCAAGAGAAGACTGATGTCCCAGCTCATGCCAGTGAATTCATCCTTCCTCCTCCTTTTTGTTTTCTTCAGGTCTTCAATGGATTGGATAAGGCCCACACACATTGGTGACCAAAAACACCTCACAGATGTACTAATGTTTAGCCAGCTACCTGGCATCCCATGGCCCAGTGACATTGACACATAAAATTAACAACACATGATTGTAAGGATTTGAGGTAGCCTGTACTATGTAGTGGAAAGTAGCTGGTGTAGTAAGAGGTAAGGGACCCCAAAGATGGGAAAGATTCCTTTTGCAGTGGATCAGGATGGAGGTTTCCCTAGATATGAACTTTCTAGGGATGTATATGTTTACATCTTGTCATGGATACCTTCCACTGCACATCTTTTTTCCCCATAAAAATGTGTAAATTTTTAGGCATAGTCACCTTTAAAAAAGAAGCACTCAGATGGAGTTCTGAAAGTTATGATCAGTAACATTTCCTTTCTCTGAGGACTGCAATCTGACAATAAATTAATTTTATTAACACCTACACAACAGACTTCTACTAATGAGCCCCTCACTTTCTAAATTATAAATTAAAAGTGAGCAACTGTAGAAGTAATTTATACTTTCATGGCCCATTAGGGAAATTACGCTAGATCATTTTTACAAATACCAGGTTAATTGCTTAAAATCTAATTAACATCTTCATTTAAAAGGAATAGCTTTGTGGTGCAGGTAGATCAAGTGAACATCTTAACAAATCCAAATTTTAATTAAAAATCTGTTTAGGATTACATAGTCCAAGTGGGGATAGGATGAATTGAAATAATCATGGCATTTCTGGTTCCTGTTCTGAAATAATGGGAGGAGACAGCCTTGATGGACTTGCAATGTTTGACTAAAGAGTTTGACCTTAATATACAGATGATGCATTACAGAACTGTTCACTTGAAACGTATAGAATCTTATTAACCAGTATCACCCAATAAATTTAATAAAAACAAACAAACAGGAGTTTGGCTTTTGAGAGATATGGGAGGTTTTTGAGTAAAGGTTGACCTGTGTAAAGTAAGGTTTTAGGAGGATTTGTCTTGAATTAATAGAAAGAAGTAAGTAGGGAAACCCTGTAGGAGAGTTATAATAATACTGTTGTAATAATCTATATTTGGTGATGAGAGCCTGAACTAGGGGAATGGAAGTGAAGTGTAATAAAAAGGATGGCCTCGCTCTAGTTCTTTCTCTGTCCAGCTAGGACTCCGGGATGCTACAAATTGACCCTTGCTCTTCCATACCTATACACATATTACTGAAAGTGGATTAATCTAACTATGTGTGTCTTCCCCAACACTTGGACTGTGGAACACTGCTGAAGTAATTCCAAGTGACAATAGGTTCTATTTTAAGTCTCGTGTCAGCTAGGCCCGCAATCCTGCTGGGTGATTTTCACCTTAGCATCTCTCTGGTAACTTCACTCTCCTTAAGCATCATGTCTTGGTCCCTTTACTTTTTATGGGCCTCCCTCTCAGTAGAGATTAGGTGAGACCTTGCTTGTGTTTTGCCTCTAATCATCAGACTTTTCTGTGCCATCCAATCTCTGAGGACTAGGTGATTCTCCTCTTACCAAATCAGTCATCCATTCATACTCTACATTATACCTCTACCATCTCCTCTGACAGTGCTTCTCAATGATCCCCTTTCTCCTCTATCTTTTACCCCTACCTCTATACTGGCTCTCCTATTGTTGACAGTTGTTACAAGTCAAGTTTGTGGGCATCTCATCCGTTTGCTCCATTTCCTTCCTCAATGCCCTGTAATGATCGACTTTGCTACCTGTTGGCCCATCTCTACCCAGACCTGGTCATATATTAAGAGCCCATTCCCACTTAAAGAAGGATCTGAAAATCTGCTGTTGTCCTGTTCAGTGTCTGGTTTCTCTTGCTGATGGATTCAGGACCTCTTGAGCTAATGCGGTCTTCTACAGCATCTATTAGTGTCAGGAAGTTGTGAAGAAAATGTAGCTGCTAAAATATAAAAATTGACATGTGAGATGTATTATTATCCATTTCTTAATATTATATCCTATATTTTATGGAAGCCATTGACTAATGTCTTTCATATGAAAAGAAAGGGTTGAATTGGGTAATATAGGATATTCTTTTGAACAGACAAAAATACCTTAGTCTTGATTATTGTTTTAATAATCTTGCTTGCTTTTAGCTTTTTACTCTATGGCTTTTGGGCATACTAACCCTGCCCTATGTATGCAACAGGACACTGTGTCTTTCTTTCCTAGCAATTCTGCTTTGAATTTTCTTTTATAAAACCCATGCTGTTCACTTCATTTTAGGCTTTACCATTTTCCCATAAAAATGCAGATCTCAGATTGCCCACTGATGAAGTGTGTGGAAGCTCTTTAGTGGAGAGGATGGAAGAGGTTTACTGGTTCTCATTATTTCCAGCTGTCCTTGTTTTGGACAGAGGAAGTGTGATCTACTGGTTCAAAGCTTGTACTATGGAGCCAGACATAACTGGGTTTAAATTTTAGCTCTGTCACTTAGTAACTTGACCTTGAACAAGCTCCCAAATCTTCGTAAGCCTCAATTTTCTCATCTGCAAAATAAGGATGATGATAATAGAGTCTACCTTATAGGATTATTGTGATATAAATGGGGTGATGCATGTCCAGTGCCTAGAGCAGTGCCTGACACAGGTAAATGCCCAGGTAAGTTTATTATTATGTATAGCTTCAACTGAATTTAATTTAACTGAGCGAGAATGAAACCAAGTGAGAATGAAAAAAGAAATATCAGTCTATTGTTTTAAAAATCCCCATGACTAGTCATTTTAAATGGGTAGAAAAATGATCCAGAACCTCAAATGACACTCTAGGAAAGCACACTGTCCTCATTATGATGTGGAACTTCATCCTAAATTTAGTTTGCTCCTTATCACAGGCTCCATATTGACCCTCTTGATTTAAAGTAAAGATTAGAGTAGTCTGTGCTCTGATATTTCTCGAAGGTTTTTCTGGGCCATACTTGCCAGTTCCAGAGTTTCCATTACCCTGGATGCTTCTCTGGCCTCCCAAGGTCAAGGGTACCACCCGCATTTGTCTTACTGTCCTTGATTCCTAACATGTAAGATATCCCAAGAGAAGGAGAAAAGCATTGACTTCGTAAGATATTACTGACTTGTACCTTCTTTTTTAAAAAATATATGTTATTAATATTTTATAAAGAGAAAGAGAGAGGGATAGAGAGTTAGAAACCTAGGTGAGAGAGAAACATCGATCTGCTGCCTCCTGCACACCCCCTACTGGGGATGTGCCCAAAACCAAGGTACATGCCCTTGACTGGAATCAAACCTGGGACCCTTCATTCTGCAGGCCAACACTCTATCCACTGAGCCAAACCTGTCAGGGCAGTACCTTCTTTTTTTTTTATTGATTATCCTGAGACTTTATTCTCATTCAATAGTAGAAGTGAAGCAAAGAGAAGAAAGAGATGCTTTGAATTTTCCTTTAATTAAAGAGGAGCATTATCATTCATGGCATTCTTTAACATATGTTTATTGATACACACCACTTGGAACATGGACTTATTATAAAATAAAGTCATTGAGTCATTTTGAATAATTTAATTTATTGCAGGAAGCTTACAGAAAAAAGGACATCAATTACAATTTATTTAGATACCCCCTTTAACAAAACAAATCATTACTGGAAAGTTCTTTGCATATGAAAAAAAGGAACCATATAGTTGACATATTATTTTAATATTAATTTTTTCAGTTGTATTTTTGTATGTTGTGTGGGCACTTGATACATTGAGATCCCTCAGGTAATCAAGTAAATTATTCATTTATGTTCACTTTGTAGAAATTAGAACCAGTGTTTTCTATTCCAAATTATGGTAGTGATATTTAATTGCTGAATTGTTTTTGATGATATTGTTGGTTTAGTTTATACTAAATCCTCAGACAAGAAAATAGCATCGACTTGATGCTTTGGTGGGAATGTAATGTGGCAAAAATCAAGGAAGACTTGAGTATACCTGTGTTCAAAGGATAGCAAAGAGAAAAGAACAACAACAACAAAAAAACCCACCTCAAAACAATTTCTCATCAGTTTGATAACAGACTGTTAATCAAAAATTTTTTCAATACAGGAGATGATCCTTTACCTTTTAAACCTCTTCTGTTAGATTATTTAGAAAGTTCTTTTGTTCTTCCTTGTGTAGAAATAGCCATTGTTATGGATATGGTTTCAGGAGATTAAATCTTATTTCTAGCCCTACCATAAATAGACTTAAATACTATTTGATTTTTAACAGTTGTCTAATCAGAAGCTTCTCCTGTTGTATACTCCTCTCGATTCCTACATTGGGAAACACAGAGGAAGTTATTGTTTACATAGACATTGACTTGTCTAGTTCTTAAAAATGCCTACTATAAAAGGACCAAGTCGTGAGGTAAAAAGCAATCTAAGCTTATGCACTGTTTACTTTCCTTTGAAGTACAGATTATTTAAAGTACCAAACTGTTAAAAATAATACAAAGGCTGTTCTGTTACATTATGCATAAACAAGAACATAATAGTTCAGTGTTGGCAGATGCTTTAGCCTGGACTCATCTTACAAGAATTTTTATGTGTTTTTTTCCTTGTGTAGAATCCAATTGTCATGCTTATGTCTATTCCACTTCCACTGCCTCTGTCAACATCCAGCATAAAGAAGAGAGATGAGCCTGGCCAGCATGGCTCAGGGGTTGAGCATCAACCTATGAACCAGGAGGTCACAGTTTGACTCCCAATCAGGGCACATGCCCAGGTTGCAGGCTCGATTCCCAGTAGGAGGCATGCAGAAGCAGCCAATCAATGATTCTCTCTCATCATTGATGTTTCTCTCCCTCTCTCTCTCTCTCTCTCTCTTCCTCTCTGAAATCAATAATATGTGTATACATATCTATCTATCTATCTATCTATCTATCTATCTATCTATCTATCTATCATCTATCGAGAGAGATGATAGGAAGGGCAACTTACAGATGAATGTTTGACGTTTATAAATTAATGAATGTATTCTAGGTAATTTTCTTACTTGAATTAAAAATATAGATTCTTATATATTGCAGCGTACTTCTAATACCACAAAATGAATTTAATAAGTTCATCTTGAGTTTTGTATCTTAGTGTATTTTAAAAGAAAGATAATTTTTTTCTGGAATATGGTAAGTCTTGCCATATACCTAGCATGCTCTTATCTAAATTTGTAATATCTTAAAGCCACTTTATTTCTCCAAATGTATTTTTAAAAATATATTTTTATTGATTTCAGAGAGGAAGGGAGAGGAAGAGAGAGATAGAAACATCAATGATGAGAGAGAATCATTGATCTGTTGCCTCCTGCAGGCCCCCCACTGGGGATCGAGCCCACAACCCCAGCATATGCCCTTGACTGGAATCAAACCCGGGACCCTTCAGTCCACAGGCCAACACTCTATCCACTGAGCCAAACCAGCTAGGGCTTCAAATGTATTTTGACATATAAAGTATAGTTTTCACTTTTATCTATAATATGAAGATAACTTTTTAATGAGAAAGTTAAACTTATTCCATGTATTAAGAGGGATCTCTCTGAGGCTGCTTTTTCTTTACTTTCAGATACTTTTTTGCCTGTTTTTTTCTTTTCTCTGTTCTGGAGATTACAGATATACACATGTTAGACCTTTGATCGGATGTCTTGAGGCTCTGTGCCTAGTCCACTCTGCCCTGCCTTTCTATTCTTGTTCCAAGGAACTCTCCCAAACCACTTCACACTGCATGAAGGCACCATGCTCTTTCTTACTTCAGCCCTTTGCTCTGTGTTATGGACCAAAAGTTGGTATTCCCCCGCCCCCCCACCTAAATTCTTATGTTAAAGCTCTACCCCACTTGGTGATAGTACATGGAGGTGGACCCTTTGGGAGGGGTAAGGAGGGTGGGGCCCCTATGATAGGATTAGTGTCCTTGTAAGAAGAAGAGGTCAAAAGTTGCACTCTCTCTACTTCGTGAGGAAACAGTGAAAAATCAGCTGTCTGCAAGCCAGGAAGAGGGCTCTCAGTAGAGGCCATTTTCTCTTACTTTGAAAATATCATGTCTTTAGGAAGCTTTCTTTGACCAGCTAATCTCCACACTTCACCACTTTTACCTAAGTCCTGTCTTATAAACACCCATAGGTTGTACCCATTATGCAGTGAACCTCTTTTGTAGCACACCTCACACAGGTAACCTTTGTAGTATCTTTCCCTGCCCATTGTAAGCTTCACAAGATGATGGCAGACACCTTATCGATATTGTTTATCGCTAAGTGCTTACTAAAATACCCACTACATAGTGAGATTTATTCAATGATAAAACGGAATGGACTACATGGGACCCATAGAAATGAGCGTTGTCTGCTTCAGGAATTGGGCATCACCCACAGTGTTCTTCCGGCTTTCTGAAAAGCAGTATTGTCACCAAAACATCTGCCATAAACATTATAATATAGTCAGGCAGTTAATATCCTTTTAATGTTGTAATTTAGCACCAGGCAATTCTCATTTCATGTAAAAAACATGATTTTTATTAGTCCCGCTTTTTGCTGTCAGAATATGACATTATGAATTTTGCACAAAATATTACTAGTCTTTTTGCTTCTTAAATGTCTCAGGTTAACAATCTGCTGTTTCGTCCTTTAACCTGCCTTTAAAAGGCATATCTCTCATTGTTATCCAGGAAAGTCAGGTAGATGATTTGAGAATATAGCAATATTTAAACTTTTTAATTTATTCTGTCTGTTCTCTAACTTGAAAAATAAACAAACCAGTTCTCAAAACTTAAAAAACAAAAGAACAATTATAGTAGATATATTTTCCCTTTTGTTTTTGGAGAAATGCCAATATTATAAAGCACTTTCCAATCCTTTTAAGCAGAATGTGAGCTGGCTTATTAATAGTTATGTGCTCAGTGGGAGACATGAGTGGAGAGAGCACAGAGAGAGCAGTCTGGCTCTGCCTGGTATAAGCTGTGTTCTTTGAACCTCATTTCATTCATTTAGAAAATGGGATGATAATATGTACTTTGAAGGGTTATTTTGAGAATCAAAGATAATGTATTTCAAACACTAGCACATAATAAGCACTTAAAAGTTCATAACTATTGCCCTAGCTGGTGTGGCTCCATGGATAGAGCGTCGGCCTGCGGAATGAAGGGTCCAGGGTTCGATTCTGGTTAAGGGCACATGCCTGGGTTTTGGGCTTGATCCCCAGTGTGGGGCATACAGGAGGCAGCCAATCAATTATTCTCTCTCATTATTGATGTTTCTATCTCTCTATCCCTCTCCCTTCCACTCTGATGTCAATAAAAATATTTTTAAAAAGTTCATAACTATTTCTTACAAGTGGAGAAATGGAAACTCAACTAGACATTATTCTTAGGACTGGACCTCACTAGACTGGGTGAGATTTCGGCACAAAGCAGTGCAGGATATACGGGGTGCCTCCACAAATGTGTACATATTTTAACAGCTGATAGCTCAATTGATGCTGCTTTCTTTTCAGATTCAACCCATTGGAATGAATAATTATTCAAAGTGTGCATACATTTTTTTGGGGGGCCACCCCGTATTTACTATAAGGTGAGTCTTCTGTCTGCAGGATTATTTTTCTTTATTTCATTTACTTGCTATGATTTACTCATCTTGTCTTAATAAATGAAGTAGGGCAGGCCATAAACGATACATTGTAATTCTAGAAAAACTAATTTAAGCTATGGCTGGTTAAATGCAAAAAGTGTTGCTAATCTAGTCCTTCAAGATCTCAGCTTATCAATTATATGAATCTACTCTTAACTTTATATTGCTCTTTAAGGATTAATTTATAGCATTGATGGGCAGAACGCCAAATAACATCAGGCATCTATATCTATAATAATAAAAGTGTAATATGCTAATTAGATTGGACTGCTGGACGACCTTCCAGACGAAGCTGCTGGGCTGAGGCAGAGGTGGTTAGGGGTGATCAGGCAGGCAGGCAGGCAGAGTGGTAAAGGACAATCAGGCAGGCAGGCAGAGTGGTTAGGGGCTATCAGGCAGGTGAGTGGTCAGGGGAGATCAGGCAGGCAGGCAGAGTGGTGAGGGGTGATCAGGCAGGCAGGCGAGCAGTTAGGGGTGATCAAGCAGGCAGGCAGAGTGGTGAGGGGCAATCAGGCAGGCAGGCGAATGGTTAGGGGAGATCAGGCAGGCAGGCAGAGTGGTTAGGGGTGATCAGGCAGGCAGGTGAGCAGTTAGGGGCGATCAGGCAGGCAGGCAAAGGTGGTTAGGGGCGATTAGGCAGGCATGCAGGGTGGTGAGGGGTGATCAGGTAGGTGAGCGGTTAGGGGTGATCAGGCAGGCAGGCGAGTGGTTAGGGGCAATCAGGCAGGCAGGCGAGTGGTTAGGGGTGATCAGGCAGGCAGGCAGGTGAGTGCTTAGGAGCCAGCAGTCCAGGATTACGAGAAGGATGTCTGACGGCTGGTTTAGACCCGATTCCAGATCCTTGAGGGATCGGGCCTAAACTGGCCGTCGGACATCCCCCAAGGGGTCCTGGATTGCCAGAGGGTGCAGGCCTGGCTGAGGGACCCCACTGGTGCACGAATCCGTGCACCGGGCCTTTAGTTGATATATAACAGTGATTGTCAACCTTTTTCATCTAATTGCACATATAAACTAATTACTACAATTCTGTGGCACACCCAAAAACATGTTTTTTGCCAATTGACAAAAAAATAGGTATAATTTTGATTTATTCACACTGGATGGCTATCGTTGTGTTGGCTGTTGTCACTTTTTTATTTGACAATCTAAGGTAAAAGAGGTCAGTGCTCCTGACTAAATAGTCAGGTATTACATGTTTTAAAAATCCTTGTGGCACATCAGTTGAAAAATCACTAATATATAAGATCCAGAAATACTATGAAATATCAAGGCATCTGTTTCAATATCAGTTTTTCTCCTTTTGATTTTTGTAGGTTACATTTAGAATCCTATCTAATAAAAAAGTAATATGCAAATTAATCATCATCACTCCACTACACCCACACACCACGCCCACAAGCCATGCCCACCAGCCAATAAGGAGCAAATATGCAAATAAACCCAACCAAGATGGCTACAGCCACAGAAAGCAGGAGGGAGGCTTGGGTTTCCCCGGCAACAGAGGAAGCCAAGCTTCCGCACACCCTGGCCAGCCCAGGCCTCCACTTAAGGCTACAAAGTTTCAATGATAGAAGATACATAAATCCAAACAGAAATGGCGGCAGCCACAGAGCTGGAGAGAGCAGGAGGCTAGGGTTGCCCACGGCGATGGAGGAAGCGAAGCTTCTGCAGCCCTGGCTGGCCCAGGTCTCTGCTTAAGGCTACAAAGTTTCAATTATAGAAGATACATAAATCCCAACAGAAATGGCTGCTGCCTCGGAGCAAGCAGAAGGCTTGGCTCCGCTCCAGGCTACAAAGTTTCAATTGTAGAAGATAAATAAACCCCATATATCAGGGCCTCCACTTGGGTCGCCAGGAGCTGTGGCCAGCCTGCAAACCACCACAGGCCCCTCACCCAGGCTGCCCCACGCCCCAAGGGAACCCCCACCCTGATCTGGGACCCCCTTCAGGCAAGCCAGCTGGCCCCCACCCGTGCACCAGGCATCTATCCTATCTAATAAAAGAGTAATATGCAGTTTGACCATCACTCCAACACACAAGATGGCTGCCCCCATGTGGTCAAAGATCCTGCCGCCATGTGGACACAAGATGGCTGCCGCAAGATGGCCAGCAGGGGAGGGCAGTTGGGAGGGACCAGGCCTGCAAGGGAGGGCAGTTGGGGGCGATCAAGCCTGCAGGGGAGGGAAGTTAGGGGTGACCAGGCCGGCAGAGGAGGGAAGTTGGGGGCAACCGGGCCTGCAGGGAAAGGCAGTTGGGGGGGACCCAGGCCTGCAGGGGAGAGCAATTGGGGGGGACCAGGCCTGCAGGGGAGGGCAGTTAGGGGTGACCAGGCCTGCAGGGGAGGGCAGTTGGGGGGGGGGACCCAGGCCTGCAGGGGAGAGCAGTTGGGGGGGACCAGGCCTGCAGGGGTGGGCAGTTAGGGGCAAACAGGCTGTCAGGGGAGCAGTTAGGCATCAATCAGGCTGGCAGGGGAGTGGTTAGGGGGTGATCAGGCTGGCAGGCAGAAGCGGTTAGGGGCAATCAGGAAGGCAGGCAGGCGAGCAGTTGGGAGCCAGCAGTCCCAGATTGTGAGAGGGATGTCCGACTGCCCTCGAGGGGTCCCAGATTGGAGAGGGTGCAGGCTGGGCTGAGGGACACCCCCCCGCCCCGTGCACAAATTTCATGCACCAGGCCTCTAGTAAATATATAAGTTTACAGAAGGAGTTAGATACATTCATTCCTTTGGTACTTACAAGAGATACAAAATGATTTTATTCCCTTGCTGAGAAATAATTAACCTTGAAATTATGATAATGTAATAGTGATCCTCAAAAGTATTAACATATTAACTTTATTTCAATGGGAATATCAGAAATAATCTATGCTATAACTTATTACCTTTAGCTTCATTCTGATTTATAACTTAGGGAAAGCTGAAAATATGATATTAATATAAAAATGAATTTATTCCTTTATGAATGTTTTTTTTCTGCAGAAGAAAACATTCTTATAGTAACAGCTTGTAATAAACATTTACTGAATACTTACTATGACCCAGGCACTGTTCTAAGACGTTTGGATGAATGAACTTGTTTTATTCTCACAACGCTGCATGGAAGTCACAACTCTTATTTCTATTTTGTGGGTGAGAAAACTTAGGAGCAGAGAGGTTAAGTATCTTGTGCAAAGTTCCCCAGTTCGTAAGTTTCCTAGGTCAGGTTCCCTGAAAATAGATGCTGAGGTGGAGACTTGCATGGAGGGGCTTCCTGGGAATACTTGGGAATAATACTGGGAGTGAGGGCAGTGGAATTGAGCTGAAGGAGGCAGTGACTCACACAGATGCAGCACTGACCTCAGCCTGTCCTTTAGAAGCTCTGGGCTAGGGGGGCCCATCAGGTCCATCTTGAGCTGAGACTTAGGGCTCCTTTGAGAAAGGGGCAGACACTTTGGTGATGGCACTTCCTGGGAGAGACACCAGCATCTGGAGACAAGGGTGCCTGGGACCGACGGGGACTCTGGGTGTGCAGCATCCACACAGCCCACCTGTGACTGACCTTACATGGAAAGAGGGGCTTTGCAGATGTAATTAAATTAAAGCTCTCAAGATGAGTTCATCCTAGGTGGGAGGACCCTTAATGCAATAATTAGTATAAGAGAGAAGAAAGGGAGGTTTGAGACACAGAGGGGAAGGCCATGAGAAGATGGAGGCAAAGACCCGAGTTATGCTGCCACCAAACAAGAAATACCAGGAGCCATCAGGAGGCCTTGGCAAGGAAGGATGGCTCCTTAGAGCCTCCAGAGGGGGCATGGCCCTGCTGATGCCTTGGTTTTGATTCTGGCACAGTTCCAGAAGCCCCCAGTTGGAGATACTTTATTATGGCATTCAGAGGAAATGAATACAAGCCCCTTGTGCTTCTCCAGACCACTTACTTCCTTAATGAGTTTATCCCACCTGGAGGATTCTTTCCCTGGGGGAACTTAAAAAGGGAAGGTCAGTAGGAAGAGCCATAGCCCTGCCCCTGAGGCTGGTTTGGAGAGTGCAGCTGACACCCTCATCTTCCTCTGCTCCTGCCCATTCTAGGATCCCCTCACGCCCAGCTAGCACCTCTTCTGATCAAGTGGTGTGACTTAGACCTCATTCCTGAGGAATCTTGAGCCTCTGATGACCACTACCCTTCTCAGCCTACATCTGCTACATTTGTCCATTTTTCTGTCAAAATTGGGCAAGACAGCACCAAAAACTGTTTCAGTGTATAGCCTGGGTGACAAGTGCATCCCCCCCTGACCTCATTGTGTAACATCGGCTCTGCCTCCTCTTTGTGGTCAGGGTCAACTGCTCCTGTTGGGATGTTAACTTCTTCCCGTGCTCCTGGCCACTTGACACAAGGAGACTGAAGTGATAGGACATCAGCCTAAGCTTAGATTAGTGGGATTCTTGCTGTGTCCCATGGGGAAGTACGGCCACCCTGGGAACTAGGATCTCTAGACACACAGAGTCCAGAGTTATGGTGTTGGTGGTCAGTTTTGTTTTTTTTTAACTTGGAGGTTGACTGCTCAGTAGGACCAGCTGCACTAACGGATTGCTGTGAAGTCACTATATACTTATAATTTCTGGAGCAGTTACTGAAGCATCGACAGACTCCAACTGGTCTGCTTCCCTCGTTTTGGAGGCTCGGGAGGTGCCAGAGCTCCTCCAGGCTGGCACAACAACGTAGCAGGTGAGCTGGGACTGGAGCACACCTTTTCTCGCCAGGTGTCATGCTGCTTCCCATTACTTCCCACGGATTCGTTTGGCCTGCTTGTTAAAGTACGTGAGCTGATATTTACATATACATTCTGCTGAAAAATTTTCCAGTTTGGTTTCTAAAGTTATTATATTAATATCTTTTCAGTTAATTTAATTCCGTGGGGGGTGTGTGTGTGCTTTGAGCAGGATTGGATCATCTCTGAAACATATGTATTTAATACCAATGCTGAGATCCAAGGCAGTTGTGCAATGCCTTCGTTTCCATCAGTATTAGCTGCTCATTAAAAAGCAAACATTATAAACCGCATTAAATTTTGGACATTTCAGTGAGAATAAAAATCTTTCTCTTGCAGTAAGTCTTAATAAAATATTTCTTCTAAGTGCTATGTATGCCAAAACTTTAGGGGGAAAATGGGGACTTCCTAATATGTTGATAAAAAGGGTAGTGTTGCTTGAAAACATAAACATACCTACGACATTAGAATACATGTGTATGCTCACCAGTGATTCTAGTGTAAGTTGCATGTCGTTAAACTGGCTAAGTCTGTGGTGGGTTGACATGCTGACAATATTCTCATTTGTCTTTAAGCACATGACAGAGCTTATTTCTTGGAAGCTTTCATTATTGTAAGATTTAGAAAAAGTAATTGGAACCAAGATTACTTTCATACTGTCCTGTAATCACAAATGTTAGACTTGGAAGAGACCTCAGTACAGAGAGTTACAATCATTGTCAAGGGGATAAAACATCGAAGAGAAAGGGCCTTTTAAAACTGTGGATTATTTACACATGTGTGACACTGCTGACTAGCGGCCAGAGAGCTGCTTTGTGGTTTCACATCTCAGAGCTTTGCTGTCACATTAATTAATAACTCTGTGCAATCCAAATCACCTTCTGTGCCCAAAGCTGTACTTTAAATAGCAAGTCATCTTTGCTGGAGACTCCCAGGACATAAGACACACAAGAGCTGCAGTGGAATCCTTCATGGCATCCCTGTTAAAATAAGAACATGATTCTATTGTTCAGTCTGAATGCTCCAGCAGTGTTCAAAGCACCCACCGAAATGTGCATCGCCTTTGAAATTTGGACTGGGAGCGTTTCTGTTCTCTGCTTCTGCCTATATTTTTTAGCTATATCTTTTTTTTTTTGGAAGCTTTGGCATAGATTTGCATTAAGAAGAACTCTTCTTCCAGGAAAAGTCCAATCTCAGCATCTAAAGCATTCTCTCAAGTTTAGAGAATGGAAAAGACAGACAAACGCAAGGCACGTGACTGCACTGAGGCTTCAGTGCCCACGCGGAGATGTGTGCTCCCTGAGACAGTCGCCCTGCTAGGATTGTGCAGCTGGGTCTCAGGAGGGTCAGGGACCTTCAGTTTGACCCAGGATTTATTAACTGAAAAGTAAAAATCATCTGTGATTGAGGACAGCCACAAGGTCCTGAGATAAATCATTTCAAACTCAATTAGAAACATACCTCTTTGTACAACCAACCTTGAAAATCAAGGAAAGCATAGCTTGATCAAAAGTGGGGAGGCTTTCACCCAGTCACCCTCATGCTGCCATATGAAAGGAGCATGATCAGGAACACATTTAAAAAAAAAACCCACATAATTTATTTCAGACGTATGCTGGAATAAATAAAACTCATGAGCTTTAACAGATGCAAATAATAGGGAGTAATCTTTGTATGAGTAATTTAACAGATTGTGTAGATCGTGGAACCATTCTGATACAAAACTGGGCTGTCAGGGACAGTGTGGAGCTGAGAGGTTTTGAATGCGAAACTGTAAGCGAGTCCATGTGCCCTGCAGCCCGCGGCAATGGTTATAACATCCAGCCAGCAAATAAATAAATAAATGCCATTAAATTTGGGGCCAATAAATAGAAACCATTTGTAAGTTTCTTCTCTTCAGCCACTGTGAAGTGGCTGAAAGAAAGTTTTGATGTTGGATTTCTTCTAGAACATAGGTACAAAGACCCACCAGTCCAGTGTAACCTTTTCCAGGTTACTTCTCTTGATTCTGAGGTGTGCTTGTCCAAATCCAAAGTCTATACGTCACTCCATCTCTGTTGGAAAGACCAGTCGTTAACTGTGTCCAAGTCTTACAATAGCAAAGTGTGGTGATAAAAATCCCCTGTTGGAATCCTTAGCCCTGCTGTATTAATTTTTTTTTGGAGGGGGTGGTGGTTGAGGGTGGATGCTTTGAAAACATAAATTCCTTTAAATCTAACCTACATCCAGGTTTTAGTGAAACTTCTAGGACTTCTCCAATATGAGTTTTCTTGTGACATATAGCTTATGAAATTGTGACTATGTATATATACTAGTATACAATGGCATCAAAACTCTGAGCCCTAGATAGCATCTTTTGAAAATTGTGTATAAGCCGTTGGTGTCTAAAAATCTTATGTGAGGTGATATCAGTTAGCTGACAGATCTTAATATTAGCCACAGCAATTTGGTTCTTGTTGAATATTTAAAAATTCCTTTTTTTTTCTCTCTTTTTTCATCCTTTGGTTCCTTCTTCCTTCTTTCATTCTCTTTGTCAATTGCCCATTCATTGTCATTCACTCATTCATCAGCTAATATTTATTGGCTACCCACTATGTTCCAAGTCCTGTTTTAGGCACTAGAGATACAATATAGAGTAGGGAACAAGTTTTAGGGGTCGTTTTCTTGTGGGAGAAGACAGACAGAAAATAAAAATGACAAAAAAACAAAGTAGCAGACTGTAGAAAGTGCTATAAAGAATGTAATATGAGCCCTTACTGGTTTGGCTCAGTGGCTAGAGTGTTGGCCTGCGGACTGAAAGGTTCTGGGTTTGATTCCTGTCAGGGGCACATGCCTGGGTTGTGGGCTCGATCCCCAGTGGGGGGCGTGCAGGAGGCAGACGATCAATGATTCTCTCTTATCATTGATATTTCTATCTCTCCCTCTCCCTTCCTCTCTGAAATCAATAAAAATATTAAAAGAATATAATATGAAACAGTGATGGGTTAAAGAGCGGGTGGGGTGCAGTGGGGTTGCTTTAGTGAGAATAGAGAGAGAAGGCTTCTGAGGAGGGTGAGAGTCTAGCTGAGACCTGAACGATGAGAAGGAGGCATCCACTTTGATACTACCTGGGCAACGGCATTGAAGGCAGAAAGGAGCGGTACGTGCAAAGGCACCGGGACGGGTAGGAACTTGTTACGCTCAAAGGACAGAAGAAAGACCAATGTGGCTAGAGCTTCATGATCAAGGGGATGAGTGGGAGGAAGGATAGGTAGGGGCCAGGTCTGGTAGGGTGTCACAGACCGTGGTGAACAGTTTGGATATATTGTTTTTTTAAAAAATATATTTTTATTGATTTCAGAAAGGAAGGGAGAGAGTTAGAAACATCAATGATGAGAGAAAATCATTGATTGGCTGCCTCCTGGGCATTGAGCCTGCAACCCAGGCATGTGCCCTTGACTGGAATTAAACCCAGGACCCTTCAGTCCGCAGGCCGACACTCTATCCGCTGAGCCAAACCATTTAGGGCAGTATTGGAGAGTTTTAAGCCAAGGCATATTTGAAACCCCATGAGTATGTATTTAAAAGATGTTGCTGAGATTGCGTTCACTGGATCACAGAATGTCCAATTAAGGAGTACATAGTAGAGAAGCTTCTTTCAGGTCTCAGTATTCAAGCAACAGTTAAAAAATTTAAACTTATCCCTGATTCTTGTAACAATACAATCAGCCTATTTGATTAGACTTGTGGGAAGTTCAAAGCTAATTTCCAGTTTTTCTCTAGCAATTCCACATTATTGTATAGTATAAGCTTTTCTTTTTTTAAATTATGTATTTATTTATTTTTTAAATACATTTTTTATTGATTTAAGAGAGGAAGGGAGAGGGAGATAGAAACCTCAATGATGAGAATCATTGATAGGCTGCCTCCCGTACATCCCCTATTGGGGATCAAGCCCACAACTTGGGCATGTGCCCTTGACTGGAATCAAACCCAGGACCCTGCTGGCTGATGCTCTAGCCACTCAGCCAAACCAACTAGGGCTAAGCTTTTCTTTTTTAAATTTTATTTAAATAGGTAATAGATGTATGATGTACAAAAGTTAAAAAAAAAGAAACATATATTGAGAAGGTTTACTTCCATTCCTGTCTGCCCAACTCTCCGTTCACCCCTGCCCCCTACACACAGCCTCTTACATTAGTTTCTTAAGAGTCTTTCTAGTGTTTATTTATCTAAAATAAAAAATATTCCTATTTCTCTTCCACTTCTCCTTCACCAAAAGGTGTGTGTGTGTATGTGTGTGTGTGTGTGTGTGTGTGTGTGTGTGTGTGTGTATGTATTTTCCAACCTCTTGCTTTCTTGACCTAATTGAATTGAGAGATTTTTCTACTTCAGCCCACAGAGAGCTTTCTCACTCTCTTTTAGAGTAGGAAGGTTTTTTTCACTGAGTAAAAGAGTAGAAATACTACATGCTACTTCATTGATGACTTCATTCATTGATGGACTCGAGTTATTTCTTATTTTTTTGGTATTATAAACAGTGCTGTAGTGAATAACCTTTTTCAAATATCACTCTATATTCTGAGATATAACTGTATAAGATAAATTCCCAGAGGTGGAACTGCTAGATCAAAGTGCACTTTTCATGATATATTATTTTGGTTAGATGTTTGTATTGGCCAAGTTGTGCCTTTGCGAACCTCCATTAGCAGTATATGGGAAGTTCCAGTACTCTTATGCTTGGCTTTGCTGCTTCCTTATCATTAACCCATACTTTTTCTTAGTCCTAATTTATTTATTTCTATCCTTCTATGTTGTATATATTTCTGGACAATCATGTGTCGGCCACTTTCAGTTATTAGTTGAAGGAGGCACTGAACAAGTAGATAAATTTTTTATGCTTTCATTATTGCATTTAACACTGTGTTATGGATATTCTTTCACATTTCTACTCCTTCACCCTCTGAACTCTGAGTGGTTCACAAATCACAGTCCATGTTTTATTGCTCTTAGAACATCAATATCTGGCAGAAAGTAGGCATGAATATTTGGTATACTAATGAATAGTTTAAAGTAGTAATATTACTACCAAGCCAAGTAGAGCTAAGTAGTACTTGATATGCAGAGAAAGAGTCAGTCAATAATTTAATGAATGATTGAATAAATATATGATTTTTCTTTTAAGAGAACCCATTATATCAATAACAATTAAAAATATTATTATGAAATGGGTTAATCTTGCTTTATTCAACTGTATGCTATTATAAATATAAATGAAAATGATAAACTATCAGTACATGACTTTAGAGCAAATGAAATTTTATACTATATGGCAGATGAGAATTTTAATGAAAACATTCATAAGGAATATTGTCCAGCGGATAAATTGGAAATGTAACAGAGAGAGTTGGCTAGGCAAAAGCATGATTCTGAGGGAGATTGGTCTGCATTAGGGAGCTTTCGATGACAGAAATGCTCTAAAATGTCCTGGAAAACTTCTAAAGTAAAATGCTTACAATTTTCTATGTGTAATAAGATATGATTCTACCTTATGCATTCAATAATCTTGTGACACATTCTGGTCTTGATTGCTTTATGATTTGTATCTAGATGAGCTGAAGAAACATTCTAAAACATTTAAAATGTAATATTACTGCTCATGAAACATGTATGTGCAATAAAAATCTGTCATTGGGTAAGAATGTCCAGCTGGAGTGCTGCTCACATTTAATAATTCTTTGTATATGAAATAACTAATGAGACACCAAACAGGATAGCAGGGGGATGAGGTCTTGCCTTTAGGGTAATGATGACCAGGCACTAAAACGAATTCTATGTAATCAGACTAATTGAAATGTGTACCTGCCAGATATTACACATCACAATGACCAACTGAGCATGTATCTTCAGATTTTTTCATGTTCATTCAATAATCTTGGCATGAACATATGACAACAATTTCATCACACTTTGGGAAACTATGGTATTGAATATCACTCTGTAAACATTCAGAAAGCATGGAAAGATATAACCTGGCATTAAACAAGTCTGATTTAGAAAAATTCACTTATTTTTATAAAAAGAGGATTTGCTTTATAAATATTTCTTTAAAAAATATCTTTAAGTATCATGTTCATCATGCACTTGAATTATAATTCAACCTGTAAATATTTTCATTCATTTTTTCTAGAATCATGTACATATTTTAAGTATTATTCTTGAAAATAATTATACCTCTTTGCTTCTGATAAATTACAAATATTTTTAAAACTTTTGACAATTCTGCAAACTCCCTACAAGTGTTTGGAAAGTTGGCTAATGCTTCTCTTGAATATTATAATTATTTTAGCAATTTAAAAGATTAGCTTCCCTGTTCAAATAACTACAATGGATACAGAGTATATATATTTAGAATTAAAACCATTTAAAATATAGTCTTAATAAAAGTAAAATATTGAGATATGCTTTATTTTGTTAATAAGTACAATTACATAGTGTCATTTCATGCCTTGAAATACTCCGTTACTTGTTTGTACAAAACTCAAATTAAATATATAACATAACACTGTGAACTCTATCTAGAGTATCAGACAGACAACCAAGACATATATAGTATATCAAATTTCAGTTACTTTTCATTCTGTATTAATATACTGCATAAAAATATGATTGGTTGCCTCCTGCACGTGCCCCGACCAGGGCCCTGGCTGATGAGGATCCTGCAATTGAGATACGTGCTCTTGACCTGAATCGAACCTGGAATCCTTCGGTCCACAGGCTGGCACTCTATCCACTGAACCAAACCAGAAAGGGCATCCTCAAAACTTCTTAAACCAGCAATCTTGTGTAACCTTTATAGATGTTACATAAATACTTAGAAATAGATGTTTTTGTGTCAGGCACTGACATCATTTTTGTGTACAACATTTAATGCCTGTGAATATAGGAAAGGGAGGTAGTTAAGTTTACAACAAAGTCAAGAACTTTGTTAACTAAGTATTACTTATTTACTAGTAAAGGAAGTTGTAATAAAAAGTCATTATAATAAAATCTAATTAAATCGGAAATCCTCTTTATATAAAAAGTATAACATGCACTACCTATATTTCTTGAGCTAAAAATATAAAGTCTTGGATTAATTGCTTAAACTATAGCTCTAGTTTAATTATCTTATTTGGTTAGTAACTCTTTTGTAGATTGTTTGGTTTCTTCAATTTCTTCATGTCCATGGGGCATGTATATGTGGTCTTTAGCTATTTCACCTTCTTTATCCAGTAACCCCACCATCTCCCCTTGGGCACCATATTTTTCACTTTGATGAAACACACTTAGCTTCAGACTAGGTCATTTTTCCCACAGGTCTTACCTGTCTTTCTGGGTATACCAAGAGTGCAAGGTCCTCACTGCTCTTTCTTGGATTATTTAACAGGCTTGTGCTTGCCCTAAGCAACCTTGAGGGATAAGATAATGTCTCCACACAGGCTAAGATCAGCTTACTGCTTGCTAAAAAATAATGGGTTCTTTAAGGTCAGGGTTCCTCTCTTGTAAAGCAACCTACTGTGTGTGCAGGCATCATCTGGCCCTCTACCTCACTCTTACTAATTAGGCTTGAGGAACTGACATGAGTATGCTGTCATTAGGATTACTGCTTTTGCTATGAGTAATGGACTTTTATCTCTGGTCCAGGAGTCTTGTGTCTGATGTCTTTTCTTAGCTTCTAGGCAGGGTGATCATAACAATCACCTTGTGGTTTCTCTCAAATTAGGGATCATAGTTTTACATTGTCTGTTGTTGGATGTCTGAGAAGAGTTGTTTCCTAAATTTTGTCCAGTTTTCTAGTTGTTTATGACAAAATGGGGAGTCCCATCCTGATTATACTATAGCTAGAGGCCCAGTGCACGAAATTTGTGAACGGGGGTTGGGGGTGTCCCTCAGCCCAGCCTGCACCCTCTCCAATCTGGGACATCCCTCTCACAATTCGGGACTGCTGGCTCCCAACCGCTTGCCTGCCTGCCAGCCTGATCACCCCCTCACCACTCCCCTGCCAGCCTGATCGACACCTAACTGCTCCCCTGCCGACCTGATTGCCCCCAACTGCCCTCCCCTGCAGGCCTGGTCGCCCCCAACTGCCTTCCCCTGCCAACCTGGTTGCCCCCAACTGCCCTCCCCTGCAGGCCCGGTCCCTCCCCAACTTCCCTCCCCTGCTGCCTGGTCCCCCCAGCTGCCCTCCCCTGCTGGCCTGGTCGCCCACAACTGCCCTCCCCTGCTGGCCATCTTGTGGTGGCCATCTTGTGTGAGGGTGTGAGGGTCAATTTGCATATTATCTCTTTATTATATAGGATGGATACAGACACTTAGTTTTCTGTCTGAGAACATGAATAATGATAACATCTTTCTCACCTACCTCACAGGTTTGTGATGAAGAACAAAAAGTAAAATGCATGAAAGCTTTTGTAAGCTGCATAAGAATATGCAAACATAAGGTGTGATTATTTGAAGTCCTTGGAGTAGACATCTAGGGCTTTATTGAACTAAATTTTAAAAAATTTTTGTTTTAGAGTTATCTGTTAAAAGTTGTCATTTTTTTTCTTTTTGTCCTCCCTAAGCAAAATTAGTATACAGCTTTTAAATCCTTTGTCTGACAACTCAACTTCAATATCTGGAGCTTTGTGAATCTGTTGTTGTCCATTGTTTCCACTGCATTTTTCTTTTTGTCTCTTACCTTTGTATTTCTGGTTATCTTTGATTATAGATGGATATTGTATTTGCAGAACCATTTGTAAAAATAATTTGAGGCCTGGGGCAATGAGGCAGCCAAGCTCTAAGGTGGTCTCCAATGACCCCATCCTTGCATGGTGTCCTTGGTTGAGTTTGGCTTGGACTTAGCAAGTTGATTCTGACTAATAGAAAATGGCAGAAGTAATGGTATGTTACTCTCAAGATTAGATTATAAAAGGCTATGGCTCCCATATACATCTCCTTCTCTTGCTCCTGGATCCTCTGCTCTGGGAGAAGCCACACTGTGAGCAGCCCTATGGTGGGAGAGGCCCACATGGTGAGGAACTGGGACTTCCTGCCAACAGCCACATAAGTGACCTTGAAAGTGGCTTCTCTCATCCAGACCCAGTCTAAGCTCAGATGACTATAGCACCATCTGGCCCCTTGAATGAAGCCTGTTGGAAATCCTGAGCTAGAACCACTAAGCTGCTCCTAGCTCCTTGACCCACAGAAACTGTGAGATGAAAAATAGTTATTTATAGCCACTAAGTTTGGAGTAATTTTTTATGCAGCATTTGATAACCAAATTCAGATCATGATCTCTTTTAACAATTAGGATTTCTATTTGCTTCTTCCAGTTGGCTGGGGTGCTAGCACTCTAGAATACCTGGGGAGACTTATAGCCCAGGATTTTAGCTGTTTTCAGTCTCAGGAATTGAGCTGATTCAAAACTGAGCTGCAGCTCCTTTGAGGGCCTACCTGTGGTTCACCCTGACTCCTAAGGGACAGCCCTTAGCAATGCCAGCCCAAAGTGAGGGAGTTCAGGGGGCTCTCCCCATCCTGTTTTAGGCCCTGGAGACCAATCTCTGTGACCTTAGCAGTGGGAAGCTGTTACAAATTCCGCTCAGCCTCCCAGGCTCTCTCTTTCCCCTTTAGAATTGGAGTAGTTCCAAACTTGGGATGTTTTAACCTGCACTCCTTTCCCTACCACTCGCCCCATAAATCTTTACTCTATCATGAGCTCATTGATGTCTTCAATTGGTTATTTTAAAAAATATTTTAATTAAGTTTTTAGTTGTCCAAAGAGGACTCAGTCTGTCATTATTGGAAGTAGAAGTCAAACTTCACCTTCGTTTTTCTATCAGAGAAGTTATATACTTCTTAAGTCACAAAGCATATTCAGTGGTAGGTTTCAGTATGGTAGTCGACTGAATTCTATAGGAATTCTCTGTGTGCCTTCCTTCCATCTAACACTCCCAGGGGGTACTTTTCTGACGACTAATCTAGTGACCTGCTTGCGAAGTTTACATGGTGACACTGCTGGTTTTCCAGTCTATGAGGATGGCATGGGTGTTGACTCTGATGTTCACTCATTTTCTGAATTTTACTCTGGCAGACCAGAGTTGTATTTTGATGTCACTTGGTTAATGAATGGTGGTAGGGATCATATAGCATATTTTCTAATATATTCTATCTCTGAGTTATTATCTGCAAAGTTAATTTATGGTTTATGGTTTTTATTTTTATATATGATTTTTAGTAAAGAAGTAAATAAGCTTGTGTGGGTTAAAAACCAACTCCAAATCACAGGGAATACATATGTCTTTAGAAAATGCTATGAGAAGAGAATTAATAGTTGGGAATCTTGAGACATTACGTTGTGGGGAAAGCCTTTGTAATTTTAAAGGGTAGCTATGTATATATTGACTTAGAAAAATATGCCAAGATATATTTTATTGAAAAAAAAAGCTGTATGCCCAAAGCTCCTCCGTGTGTGTGTGTGTGTGTGCGCACACACGCGTGCGTGCGCACGTGTGTGCATGCTACTTGTAAATGCATACAAAATGTTTAAAAGGATACAGAAGAAACTGAGGAAGGGGATTGAGGATTTGATAATGGATGAAATCTTATTTTTTCCTTGTACACTTCAAATTACTTGACTGTTTATTATTTCATGTGTCATTTTCCCAATTGACAAACTAGTTCATTGAACACTGGGTGGACACATATTAGTAATGTAATTTTTTCCTAGAATTAGCTGGAAAAATGATATACAATTATTTCCCGTTATCATCCTGTTTTGTTATCTCTCTTTCCCATTGTCTCTACTAGATATTATGTTTATACATTTATTTGTGTTAAGCTATGGATGGTATGCCTATTAAGTCTCTTAGACTTTTTTTTTGCTTCATCCAAATATTTAATACTTTTTGGTTATTTATATTTGAGTTGTTAAATCTCCCAAAGTCACATTTCAGACTTGAGCAGTTGTCAATTTTTATATACAAAATCCAGAGTCAGAAATGTTGGAAGGAGTTTAAATTCTATCACTTAATAGCTGTAAGACCTGGTGCAAAAAAATTTAACCAACCATTTCCCTCCATCTGTCCATGCTCACAGAATCGGTATTAACAACTATTTTCCAGACACTTAGTTTTCTGTCTGAGGACATGAATAATGATAAAACATCTTTTTCACCTACCTCACAGGTTTGTGATAAAGAACAAAAAGTAATATGCATGAAAGCTTTTGTATGCTGCATAAAGAATGTGCAAACATAAGGTGTGATTATTTGAAGTCCTTTGCTGCTGCGTTATAAAATTTGAAGAAGAGACCCCCTGAGTTAGATGTCCAATTTTCCATATAGCATCCATGAAGCCAAAAGTTTAAGGAAAAACATTGACTACATCATTTGTAATAAGAAAAAAAGAACAACAAAAGATCCTCTATGGTAAGGGGATGAAAATTGTGCATAATAAAATAGGAAAATAGGTTGGTTGTACATAAGAGAAAGGAATGGAGGCATCTCATCTTGGGGGTGGGTGGGAGAGGCGGGAGATCCTGCCAGGTGGCTCTGTCCCTTTCCTTCCTCTGAATTTCAAAAGCGTGACCTACTCTTGTGCTTGTGATTAGTTTAACATCATGCTTGGGGCATTGAATATCATCAGTTCCTGACCTCAGGGAGGGCTTTCTGGGAGGCTGTGGAAATTGAACAAGTATGGGAAAGTCTTCCTCTGGAAAACTTCTCCTCCTCACCGATCCCTTGGACAATCCATTACAAATTTCCAGGTTCTTGGTCTCCATTTCTCTAAATGATAAATACAGTTACTTAAGTTTCTATCTGATGCGACCAGATGGTAACACGCTTAAGAGCACAAGCGGGGTGGTGGGGGGGGGGGGGGGGCGGGGCGGAGAGGAAAGGCAGCATTTTAGCTCTTCTTACTATACACAGATTCAAACCAGAATATTTATAGTAGACTTCATTTATACATTTTCAAAATAAATTTCTATTTAATGACCAGTATGCTATCTATCCTGAGTTATGATATACCATTACAGTGTCACAATCTTTTCCATTTTATTTATTCTTTCTCTTTCTTTTCCTCTCTCTTTGGAAGTATACCTAGTAGGACAGAGAAATAAATATATCTTTTAAAAGGTGGATAAATCTAAATTTCCTCTTGAAATACACAAAATACTGATCTGTCCTGAGATGTTAAGTAGAATTATTTGTTTTCATCGTTCTAGAACAAATGTGTTTTCTTGAAACTATCTCCATCAACTTTTTTAACTAGGCAGCTATCGGATATATAGTATAAAAACTGATACTGAAAGAGAACAGAAAATGATATTTCATAGAAGAAAGGATAAATATGTTTTAAATAAAAAAACTCTAGATTCTTAGAAAATAGGCCTAAAATTTTAATTGAATCTTGACTTGGTCAGCTTGAGCTGCTGTAACAAGTACAATGGCTTGTTGGTGGCTTTAGCAGTAGAAATTTATTTCTCATAGATCTGGAGGTTGGAGGTGCAGCGACAGGTGCCAGCATGGTCACGGTCTGGTGAGGTCTACGGATAGCTGCCTTGCTGTGGCCTCACCTGGTGGTGAGAGGGACACTCACTTTCTCCTTCTCTTTTTATAAGGCCCTTAATCCCATAATCCCATAATAACCTAATCTAACCTACTTACCTTTCAAATGTCCCACCCCCAAATACCATCGTACTGGGCCTGAGGAATTTTGGGGGAACACAAACATTCAATCCATAGCAACTTTTAGTGAGGCTGTTCTCAGTATAGGTCTAAACCCTTTTAAACAAGGGTTTCCAGATAGACTCTACCCAAGGGGTTGGCTAGGCTCCCACTGAGCCCCTCAGGGCTTACCAGGGTTGGCAGAAATAGCCTCCTGAGGATCTGATGTTTGTCAGAGCCTTGTGCTTTATACATTATTCCTCTGCTCACTGAATTGCTATTCCTGTTTCCCTTTTAAGTAATTTTAATTTTTCTTATTCTGAAAGCTCGATTAGGTAACACTGACATACAGTAAGTCAATTATATCTTTAATGGAAGGCTGAGGCTAAAAATAGGTTTATAAGTATTTATGGACATTTTAGGTTGATAGTTTTATTATTGTTTTAATCAAATAATGTATAAGTCAGCAACTTTTTCTCATTATATTCCTTTTTTGTTACTGGCATGAAGTTGTATGCTGGCAATAAAATGATACCTTGCCGAGGTTCTTTTCCCAGCCTTACAAAGGGTTCAGCATTCTGGAGAAAGGGGCTGCAAGTAGATGATTAAAGAGTCCGGAGACGAAAGATAATTTTGAAAGGCATTGGGGGTCAGAGGATCTTCAGCTGAAGGAGCTATAGACTCCTACCTTGACCAAGGACCCGTGCTTTTATTCAACACATTTTGTCCTAAGGCAAGGTGGAGATAATACACTTCAAAGGGTGGGGTTTCAAAGGGTAGAATACAGAAGCATTATCAGTTTGGGGAATAGCCTATAGCTGTTCAGGTGTTTGGCCAACAGGAGGCAATAAAATGCCCTGAGCTGTCTGGCAGTTAACAATCCTATTCAGGTTTGGGGGAAGTGCTGTTTAGCTGTTTCCAACAGGTAAATTACATATGTGGTTCACCCTTGTTGAGCCACCCAAGCTTCACCAACCTTTTGGTGAAACTCTTGTAATTATTACATGCTGGAATTGGTTCCCGGCAATACCTAATACTTATTCTTACTCTGTGCTAGGCAATGCCAGGCACTTTATATGGAATATCTGATTTAATCTGCACTACAACTCATGAGGCAGGTCCTGTTTTTAAGCCATTTTATAGCTATGGAAACTGAGGCCTATAGCAATAGATGCATGTGCTTAGGGGCAAACACACTGTAAATGATAGAGTCAGATGCCTGTGCTGGGGACATTCCTGAAGTTGACAACTCTCTCAGGTGACAGATCTCCCTTAGGAAGGAGTTTGTGCTTTATATGCACAGAAAAATTTTATATCAACATTGAGTAAATAATTCAACAAGATGTATGTTTAAGAAGTGTGGGGGCTTTGAGATTATCAAAATAACACTAGGTGTTTACATAGCAGTACCCCCTCCCCCAAAAGCATTTCTAATTAAACCGTTGGAGACATTTGTAAATTAAATCTGTATGATTAATTTCAGGTAAGATGGGGAAACTGAAGCTGAGATTTATAGATAAGATGAATTTATTTGTGACAGCAAAAATGTACCAGGGCTCTTTGTGCAGCCTTGGTATTGCCCAGTATTCATGACAATATTGCTTTATATGCAAAGACAATCTCCAGTCAACTATGAGTTCAACAGATATAAAACTGGTAACCTGGCAGGGAAGATCCTACTAAGAGCCTACTGAGTACCAAGTTAGTATCTATTGGGTTGAAAGGGTTCATTTAGGTTCTGTAGGTTCTACTTTTACATCTTGTTTGGGTTTTGTAAGTTGGAAACAATGCGTGTGTGTGTGTGTGTGCGTGTGTGTGTGTGTGTGTATGTGTGTGTGTCCATATGACCATAGGGAAGACACAGCCATTGCTACAGACATCACTGGAGGCAGACAGAAGGGGTGGAAGACCTTGGGGTTTCCCCTTCTTTAGAAAGTCTCCTGCCATTATGCAAATCTAATGAGAGCAGCTGGCAAGGGAGCCTGTGAAGTGTGGCTTGCAGGGTCCTCCTGTGAGACATAGAGCAGAGCCAGGGAGGAGAAGTAAAGCGTGAGAGTGCCCACACGCAAATGACAGGCATAGCCTATGTAGGGACAGAGGTCTGTGTTCTCCCTCCTGTAACAAGAGAAATGAATAAACTCCTGTCCTGGCGTGGGGAATTTTTTATGGTTCTTTAGAGTTTCATTTGTTTCCTTTCTTAGGAATGGTGAAACCTTGAAAGCAGGGGTCCTATCACTTGGGTGTCTGCTTCAATTCTAACCTTCCCTTTCAGGATTTTTAAACAAGGGTTTCCAGATAGACTCTACCCTCAGGGATGTTTCGATGAGACAGTGCATTAGAGGAAGCACAATTCCCCTGACACATCCAATTGTGAAGTAGTGTATCATTGATGGGAACTATTGCTCCTGTTCCAGCTTCTGTCCACACGTGATGAATAGGAATTCTTCACAAGTCTAGCCTTCATTAGGTAACTGCAGAGATGATCTTCTCTTAGAAATCTCTCATATATTATACACATTTTGGCAATTAGGGAAGCAGTTATCACTACAGTATTTACTATTGTTGAGTATCTAGTTGACTTTTTTTGGGGGGGAGGGAGATTTTAAGAACTCAAAGTATTGTAATAATTTTTTATTTTGTAGGGATTGGATTAGCTTTGCATGCATCTGAGGAGTATGTGTGTGTGCGTGTTTGTGTGTGCATCTGAGAAACTGCAACCTTAGAGGATAGTGAGCATTGTACTTGATCAACTCTAAATCAGAGGATGAAGTTTGTTTTATCTTCTTTAGATTTTTCAGTATATACATACATATTCATACATTATAGGTAGATATTTTTTATTGTAACATGAAGGATCATTTAACAATTATCTAAATACAGATTTCTAAATTTTAATATGGTGTATGCAGGAGATGGTGTTTTATCTCCAAATTGAGCTCATCAACTTTTAGAACTTCAAGAGCCCAGACCTGAATTGCCAGTCATCACCTTTTGCACTTCACCCCCTGCTCAAAGTGAATTTCAAATTGGGAAATACTGTTAAGTGTTAAATTATAAGTAATAAAAATTAGCTCCTCTCTGTGAAATTAAGGCCTAAAGGAGAAGGACCATAACAGCTGTTTTCCAGTTCATCCTTTGGAAGCGTGAAGCTTCTACAGACTAACTTTGTGACCAAGTAACCTGATTCTATAATGAAAATTCCATTCCTTTGGAAATACAGGTCTGATTTTCTATTTAAACAGTTAGCAAATTTTCTTTAAAAATTTAGCAAATTGTTATTTCTTTTGGGGGGCAAAAGAAACTTGTTCTAAATTGGAAAAGTTAATCTTTAAATAATTAGTGTTATTCTAAATCTCTACAGTTACCCACCCTTTTTGTATTGTGTGTTTTTGTTTCTTTGACACCTTTCAATTAGCAAGAAGATGAATTAAACTGAAGTTCTTATAAAATAATTCATCTGAAGAAACATTTATTTCTATATCTGACTGAAGATTGATGGGGAGTAAAAATACCCAAAAAAGTTAAACATAAAAACACAAAGCATACCGATGTAATTGCAATAATGGAATTATACTGGTATTATTATATTTTTACATCTGGTATCAATAGTCTGATTTTCCAGATCAGTTGTTCTCAAGGTATGGTCCCTGGACTAGCATCATCCACATCATTGAACCTGTTAGAAATGTGAATTCTTGGGTCCCATCCCAGACCTACTGAAATGGAAACCTTTAGAAGGAGGTAGGAGGAGAGCAATCTGTGTTTTAACAAACGCTCTGGGTGATTCTATGGACCACAGAACAATTACCATAATTTGGTACCACTTTCCAAAAATTGAGATTACTCTATTATCTACCCACAAAGTAAGAAAATAGACGTCTGCAAACCCAAAAGAGATGTCAACAGGCCCATGTACTAAGCCAAGATTGACTTCAGTCTTCTCTGCGTTCATCTTCTCCTTCGGACTGTGGGTTCCTGGAGGACAGGGACCACACCTCATGGAACCTGTGTCACCAGAACCTACCAGGCTGTTGGTGATAAACACAAGGGGCTCCATAATTGCTTGTTTCATTAATGTATTTAATGTGATCATCTGGTTTCTAATCCCCCAGCCGCTTTGAAATAGCGAATGAAAAGGCAGTTTCCTGGTGAAGACAGGCTAGCAGGGAGGAGGGACCCTTGACAATTTTACAACAAATGACAAAACAGAAAATGTATTTTTAAAAAATAAGCATAGCAGTGTAGCAATCTGGGGAAGAAGGCTAATTACTTTATAACACAGAGAATTGATTTCCAAATGTGAAGAAAAGACTAATGTGCTTAAGCATGTAAGATTGACAGATGTGGTTGCCTGCAGATGAAAGCCATCAGCCCTCCAGGACACTCGGCTCCCAGTCTCCAGAGCACCCAAAGAACCAGAGCTTTAGCACTTTTTATTTTTCAATTAGAACATTGACTTACCATAGACTTCAAATACAACTTTAAGTAATGCTATTGCCTATATTGGTATATCTAGTATTCTAATTTTTCTTGATTTTAGTTTAATAGCATTCTCTTCCAGAAGAAAATATACCTTATAGGTCAGCTACAGAAAAAAAATGTACTCTCTTAGTTTTTAGAGAGATACATATGAATATTTTCCCCATCTGTTACTTTTAATCTTTTTAATTCTATAATGTGGTAATTTTTTGTGGCTAAGAAACACTTTCTTTAGCAGCTACTAATATCTCTCTGACATATTGCGCTGAGAGGAAGGAGAGACTGCCTGGCAGAAGACAGAGCTGTGGTAGAGTTTGGGGTCCAGTCCTGGTCTGCCACAGAGTAAATGTGGGTCTCATCTGAGTCACTAAAATTTCATCAACAGCGGTTTCCTTATCTGTAGAGTGGAGCCAATACAAACTTACAGCACAGAACTGTTTTGACAATTAAATGAAATAATGTGTGTGTTAAAATAATGTGTTAAAAAACAAGGATCACTTACAGAAATGGTGGGAACCTATATCACAAAATATATGTTAAAAGACAGGATCCAAGCAATTACCGAAAATTTAATTTTTTCCCATTCCTATCTCTTCCTTCCTATGATATTTCCCAGGATAATTATGAAGTCAGATGATTCTTTTTTTATATAAAATGGCCCAGGTCCAGTTCTCATGAGTTGGCCTGGACCTTTCTCAAGTAGGTTTGTGACTGAGCTTAATTGGTTGGTAAATTAATTATAAATTCTAGGGAGGAAATCAGATGTCATTAAATGAGCATCAGTAACAGAAAGTAGGTCTAGACCTGGTGAGTTTAACAGTGGCTGGGATTTTTAAGACCTGTGGAAGAGTATTTACTGCATTAGGCTCCTAACATAATTATAGACAGATTGAATGTTTTTCTATAGATCTCTCTCATTTGAAATTTTTGCCTTCACACAATTCTTTAGCAGCTGCCTCATATTAATGTCTGTGGAGACAAAACCTGCAGGAACTCATTTTGACAAGGAATAAAAGTGGGAGGCAGCTGCATGTCTCTTACGAAATCAATGGGGCTTTGCCTTTAATCCCTTTAGATCCAGGTCACAGGCTTAGCTTGGCAGGGCAATTTAACTATATCTCAGGTTATTTTCTTCCTGAGAAGCAACTGTACCATAAACTGCTATCACTCGTTAACACCTCAGAGGACACCAGTTGTCCTCACATTTATGAAAAAGAAAAATATTCAGAAGAGAATGGAATACCTGGATGTGGAGACTGGTCGAAGGAAAAAGCTTGAGGCCGTAAAGTGCTTTTTAAAGAGGTGTGGTCTTCTGGGAACATAGAGGTGAGTGATTGGGAGAGGGTCCGGTCACAACCCCAAAGGAGCAATGAGGTGGAGAGAGAGGTGAGGAAGAACTTGGAGACTAAAAATGAATAGAAGGGCCCTAGCCAGTTTGGCTCAGTGAATAGAGTGTCAGCCTATGGACTTAAGGGTCCCGGAGTTGATTCCAGTCAAGGGCATGTACCTCAGATGCAGGTTCCTGGCCCTGGTCAGGGTCATGCAGGAGGCAACCAGTCAATGTGTCTCTCTCACATCAGTGTTTCTCTCTGTCTCTCCCTCTCCCTTCCACTCTCTAAAAATCAACAGAAAAATATCCTCAGGTGAGGAGTAAAAAAAAAAAGAAAGAATAGGATGGTGTCATAGGCAACTCTACATGCTTTGCAGTTTGCCTGGTCATTAACGTCCAGGATGCTGTAGAAACAAAATAAATGTTTTTTGATAACACAATTCAAATTTCAAATGTAATAATTGCCCAGTTCATCCATAGAATATTATTTGTAAGCCTTGATTTGCAGTTAGTGGGTAGATTGCTGATGTATTTGCCTGACTAAAATCTTTTCCTTTGGAAGACTTGAGCGTGTGATGCTGAGTACAGCAATGGCCTGGAAAGTATCTGTGTGTATGTGTATCGGTGCTATTTGAACCAGGAGAATGTACAGAATTATTGTACTATATGAAAACAATTACAGTTTCTACTTAATATTTCATGCTTATCCTATCTAATAAAAGAGTAATATGCAAATTAACCACCACTCCACTACACCCACAAGCCACGCCCACCAGCCACGCCCACCAGCCAATCAGGAGCTAATATGCAAATAAACCCAACCAAGATGGCTACAGCCACAGAGAGCAGGAGGGAGGCTTGGGTTTCCCTGGCAATGGAGGAAGCCAAGCTTTCTGCCTGTCCTTGCCGGCCTAGGCCTCCACTCAAGGATACAAAGTTTCAATGATAGAAGATACATAAACCCAAACAGAAATGGTGGCAGCCACGGAGCTGGAAAGAGCAGGAGGCTAGGGTTGCCCGCGGCGATGGAGGAAGCCAAGCTTTCCGCATACCCTGGCGGGCCCAGGCCTCCGCTTAAGGCTACAAAGTTTCAATTATAGAAGATACATAAATCCCAATAGAAATGGCTGCTGCCAGGGAGCAAGCAGATGGCTTGGCTCCGCTCCAGGCTACAAAGTTTCAATTGTAGAAGATAAATAAACCCCAGATACCAGGGCCTCCGCTTGGGTCACGGGGGGCGTGGCCGGCCTGCAAACCACCACAGGCCCCTCACCCAGGCTGCCCCACGCCCCAAGGAAACCCCCACCCTGATCTGGGACACCCTTCAGGGCAAACCAGCTGGCCCCCACCTGTGCACCAGGCCTCTATCCCCTATCTAATAAAAGAGTAATATGCAGATTGACCATCACTCCAACACACAAGATGGCTGCCCCCATGTGATCAAAGATCCTGCCCCCATGTGGACACAAGATGGCCGCCACAAGATGGCCAGCAAGGGAGGGCAGTTGGGAGGGACCAGGCCTGCAAGGGAAGGCAGTTGGGGGTGATCAGGCCAGCAGGGGAGGGCAGTTGGGAGGGACCAGGCCTGCAAGGAAGGGCGGTTGGGGGCAATCAAGCCTGCAGGGGAGGGCAGTTAGGGGTGACCAAGCCAGCAGAGGAGGGAAGTTGGGGGCAACCAGGCCAGCAGGGGAGCAGTTAGGCATCAATCAGGCTGGCAGGGGAGTGGTTAGGGGGTGATCAGGCCTGCAGGGGAGTGCAGTTAGGGGTGACCAGGCCTGCAGAGGAGGGAAGTTGGGGGCAAACAGGCTGGCAGGGGAGCTGTTAGGCATCAATCAGGCTGGCAGGGGAGTGGTTAGGGGGTGATCAGGCTGGCAGGCAGGAGTGGTTAGGGACAGTCAGGAAGGCAGGCAGGCGAGCAGTTGGGAGCCAGCAGTCCTGGATTGTGAGAGTGATGTCCGACTGCCCGTTTAGGCCTGATCCCACCAGGATCGGGCCTAAACGGGCAGTCGGACATCCCTTGAGGGGTCCCAGATTGGAGAGGGTGCAGGCTGGGCTGAGGGACACCCCCCCGCCCCCGACCGTGCACGAATTTCGTGCACTGGGCCTCTAGTCATTTATAAGTGTCAAATAATTTAACTGGTAGTTTTAATATATGAAAGCTAAGAACTATATCAGTATTTGTCACATGAATACTTTAAAAATAAGCAGTTGCATAGCACTCATGAAATTTAATGTGTTATGTACCTACAAGAACAATATTCCCTTCTTCTAAAAGCTTATAAAAACCAATGCAAAATAGCATTGATGATTATATCAATTCAGGTGCCAGGAGAAGCAGACTCCATGGAAGAATAAGACATGCAAGAGTGTCATTGGGAGCCAAACCTGTAAAGGATACAGGGCGATGGAGTAGGAGGAGACTCCGACTGTGATGCAGGATGCCACCTATGAAAGGAAAGAACGAAGGAGGGGCATTGGGTAGAAAGAGGCTCGAACAGAATGCAGCTCTGAAAAAGGCTTGACCAGACCAATGGGGTTTCCCAGAACAAAGACCGCCCATTTGAGGAGTCCACATTGGGCAAGGAATGGCCAGCCTTAGTACCCAATCAGGCTTGGTCATTGTCTGGGAGCAGCCAGGGAGAGTATGGCCTTGGCCAGGTTGTGGCAGCTGGAGGCTGTTGGCTAACTCTACTCCTCCCATCAGGGTCTCTCTTGAAGTGAGATCTGAGCAGCCCCAGTCCCATGGCTACCATAATTATGCAGTTTATAAACTAACTTATCAAGCTTTAAAATTGACATTCTAAATATTCACTCATGTGAATATTGTTACTGGCAATTGGGGATTTTTAGAAACACATTGGAATCATGCAAAACCACATACTAACCAACATGAAATTGTATATTCTCTGTAAACCTAAGGGCTAATCTTATTTTATTTGAAGTTTTACAACCACCATTTTAGTATTTATTTTCATCTACATCTGGGATCTAGAGAGCAATTCTAGCTTTCTTTAAAAGTTGTGTTAATTGCTTTCTCTAATTCAATACAATACATGCTCATTTTAGACAAACTGGAAATATAAGAAAATTTTTATTTTATTATTATTTATTTTTTTAAATATATGTTTTATTGATTTTTAGAGAGGAATGGAGAAGGAGAGATAGACACATCGATGAGTCTTGGCTGCCTCCTGCAGGATCCCGGCCCCCACTGGGGATGGAGCCCGAAACCTGAGTATGTGCCCTGACTAGGGATCGAACCAGCCACCTCTTGGTTCTGGGTGGATGTTCAACCACTGAGCCACACCAGCGGGCAAGAAACCTTTTAAAAATGATATGAAAATCACTTTCTTTCATTTTTTTCAATTAGTTTACATTCAATATTATTTTGTATCAGTTTTAAATATATAGCATCTGGTTAGACAGTCATGTATTTAAAAATAATTGTTAATTCCAACACTGAAAATGAATATACAGTTAACTTTGGTGGTGTTTCCCCTGCGATTAAAAACAAAAAAATGTGCGCATGTAACAGGGATGTTAATAGGGTCTGCAAACAGCCACTGAATTAGAGGGATGAGTTGTTTCTATGAGAAGACTCCAGCCGCACCCAATAGTACGTGAGCTGTGAGCTGGTGGCAGTGGCCTGACAAGTCTGCTAGTGCCTGGGCTCAGGGCTGAGCTCAGGGAAGAAAGACCCAACCAAGATGAACTTGTCCCATTAAGAAAGTCCAAGTCTACCATAGAAGATTGGAACTCCCTTGGTGACTGCCATTTATATCTGTCTGACAGTCCTGGAGTCATGGAACTCGTGTCTGGAGGCCACAAAGACCTGTTTCAAAAATGTTATGGCTCAAAGAATGTAGCTTTGGGATTATACCAAGTGTGCCTAAAGGGGCAAGCTTTCTTGTGCTACCATAGATCACCTTGAAGCTGGCACTTGTGCTGGTAGTGTTAGTAGAGCAATCACAGTGCCCAGTGAGACATGATGGTACTTGGAGAAGCCCAGCAGGCTGAGGGGGTGTTCAGCAGATGCCCAGAAGATGACTGGAAGTGCTTAGATGGAGCAGGAGTGTCTGGAAACACACAGCAGCTGATGATGCTCAGAAGTAATGCAGGGGTTAGAGCTCCTGCATGAGTAGGTGGGCCACAACCAGTGAAGTTGGGCTGTGGCTATTATTAGTCTAACCCCATGTGTCCCTGAGATATGTACACCTGAAGAGATGTGTGTGTGTGTGCGTGCATATATGTGTATGTGTGTGAGAGAGAAAAGGAGAAAAGGGGAGACATTGTGTAGTTAATGGAGGTCATAAACAATTTTTAATTCTATTTTTTTCATTTAACTTTAGAGTGAATAGGTGTTTGCCCAAGTTATTACATTTTCCTTGAAAACGTGATTTTAAAATGGATGTAAGATGTTTCATGATACATGTTTGCTCTCATGTTTTTAATTTTCTTATTGATACATATTTTGATTTTTGTGTTTTTTTTAATTTCAAAGTGTGATGAACATGTTTGCACTTGTATCTTTTATCATATCTTTGATGATTTCTTTAAAATAAATCTCTACAATGAGATTGCCATATCTAAGGATAGTCTCATTTTAAGATCTTTGATACATAACATGTACTTGCTTTCAAGAAAATTTTTGAAGTTTACTCTCCCATTACCGGTGTATGAAATTGTCTACCTCATTAAATCCACTCCATCATAGCATCTATTTAAAATAATCTTTTCTAGTTTGATATATAAAAATATTAGATTGTTTAAACTTTTTACCAGTTAGGCTAAATCTTTTTTCTGGGTTTTTCTACTTAGTCTACTGTGTGCTCTACCTATTTTTCTTTTGTAGGATCTCAACATTGTTCATATTTATTGGAAAAAAAACTTTTTTTATATTATGTCTATTAACCTTTTGTATTTGTTCTTTTTTCCTTTATTGTCTTTTCATTTTAATTGCAATATTTTATTAATGCATAGAATTTTAAAGCTTTTTTTGTAGTTAGATCTTTCTTTTCCTTTGTGACTTTTGGATCTTCTATCCCTAGATTTAAAAAAAAATCAGTTAAGTGCTTGGAATAAAATCAGTTGGAGTTTCAAATTAAACCACATGCCAAAATTTATTCCAGCTGGCATAAGGAATTAAATATAAAAGGAGCCATAAAATTCTGTTTGCCAGAAACAGGGATTTGTTGGTCTCCTTCACCATCTGTGTTGTTGCTGTTAATGTAATCCTTGTAGCTCAGAGTTGGGGGACGATTGGAAGTATGCAGGTCCTTCTTTGACTAAGTTTGAATGGTTGACCCAGGGGTCTGCCAGCCAGAAGAGCATCTCAAGGCCCTATTTTGGATGAGTAATTTATGCATGTGAAATCCCGAAACTCCATCACACTGGTCACCAAGAGATAGATCTATAGCAAAAAAGTTCTAAGAAAAAGAGGTAGTATTCATGAATATAGTGGACAATGTAGTAAGGAGAGGTAGCTTGTATATCTGTTGACATGTGTGTCAAAGGGCTGTGGGGTTTAAGATAGAGGGAGGAGAAATTGCTTGGGAGCAGCAAAGAGGACACATACTTCAATCTTAGCCCGCTGGAACTAGGAGTGTGGGAAGCAAACCCCTGTCACTCCAGGGGATGTCAAGGTAACTCATGTGCTAGTGTGGGGGGCATACTGTTTTAATTACACCAAGAAGGTGAAGGGAGCATTCAGAGAAGAGGTTCAGAGCACAAGGGGACTTTGCTGATGGCAGATCTGGATTATTCAAGGTGCAGGGAAGGATTTGGGGGATCCAGGAAGGGCACGTTTGAGTCAGTTAGGGGACGTATGGAGCCATGTGGGGTAAGGGAGTGAGTGTGGTTCTACATACTTATGCAGACTGAGGTCAACAGGATGGAGGCATGATATAAGATTCATCCTGAAGGTCACTTAGGGGGGAGACTGATGCTCAAATAATTCTAGCCTCCTTCTCGGGACTTGTCATTTAGACTGTGTCACTGGGCACCATGGGGTAGGCGGGTTACATGGTGGTGTGAACTGGAAGAAGTGGAGCTCTGTGTACATGCCCCCAAATTCTGTTACAGGGGGTCACAAGGCTGAGAGGTCACCCAGATGAAGAGGCTATAAAAATCTTTGGATTAGTGAGTATGGTGTATTTGATGGGGATGTACAGACTTGACTTGTCTGATAGCAATAAATGACATTTACTCATTTATTTGCCCAGTGGTTATTGATTACCAAGGGCAGAGAATACAGTGAAAAGCAAGAATTGTTCTCTACCAATAATGTAACTCATCAGAATATCACCCTGTTGTGGTCCTTATTCATGTCCTATTTTCTTCCCAACCTTCAAAATCACAAGAGCTTATTGTCCATGCATGGGTGTTTATGCTTATTAATGAATAAAGAACTGTATTTTTAGAAACTAAAAAAAATGTTTTATAAATAATCAGACTCTCTCAAATGGGAAACAAAACACAACTGCCTAATAAAGAATGACATGATCCTTTCAATAAAATTAAAAATTTAAAACAAATAGAGGTGTGCTAACTCTGATAAGTGTTGTATTATAGTGGTTTTTTTAAATCCTTATTGTTAAGAGTATTACAGATGTCCCCTCCTTTTCTCCCTATTGCCCCCCTCTACCAGTTCCTGCCCCACCCCAAGCCTTCACCACACTATTGTCTGTGTCCGTGGACAATGCACATCTTACCTAATAATAGAGAAACATGTAAATTGACCGTACCTCCGCTATGCCCACAGCCAATCAGAGTGAGTATGCAAATTAACCCAACAAAGATGGAAGTTAATTTGCATACATACCTGGGTCCCCGGAACCTCCTTGGCACCTAGGTCACTCCCAGAAGGCCATCGGAGGGAAGGGGCCGAGCCTGCGATCAGAGGGGCAGGGTGGGGGTGGGGGGTGGGAAGCTTCCCAAGCCTAAAGCCTGGGGCGGAGGCTTTAGGCTTGGGAAGGTGCCGAGCCTGCGACCAAATGCAGACCATCCGGAAGTCAGTGCTGGGTTGCCCAGCTGCAACCTGGTGACCCAACACTGACTTCCCAGGTGGCTGAGACCCAGAAAGTGAGTCAGGGTCTGATCTGCAGCCTCAGTGGAAGCTGTTGATCAGTGTACTTACCTCTCTCTTTCTCTCCCTCTTTCTTTCTGATCTTCACCAGCAGCCAGGCTTTTCTTTCTCTCCTGGCCTCAGTGGGGGCTGCTGTTAAGCCCTGCCTCTTTGATCAGGCCCAGAGATAGGCCTGGAGATGATGACTGGCATAGGAACCAACCAATCAGAACCAAAGGTGAGTGCTGTGGGAAGCCAATGGCTGCCTAGGAGGCAGAGCTTTTGATGCTGACTGGCATAGGAACCGACCAATGAGAACCAAATCTGGGTGCTGTGGGGAGCCAATGGCTGCCTAGGAGGTGAAGTGTTTGATGCTGGCATAGGAACCGACCAATCAGAACCAAATTGGCCAGCAGAGGAGGGCAGTTGGGGGTGACATCAGGCCTGCAGGAGAGGGCAATTAGGGGTAATCAGGCTGACAGGCAGAGGCAGTTGGGGCATTCAAGTAGGCAGGCAGGTGAGCAGTTAGGAGCCAGTGGTCCCAGATTGTGAGAGGGATGTCTGCTGGTTTAGGCCCAATCCCTGGGATCAGGCCTAAAATGGCAGTTGGACATCCCGCAAGGGGTCCCAAATTGGAGAGGGTGCAGGCTGAGTTGAGGGAATCCCCCTTCCATGCACGAATTTCATGTACTGGGCCTCTTGTATGAATATAAGATCTTTGGTTAATCTCTTCCTGCCTTCCCCTCCCCCCTTTCCTCTGAAGTAAGTCTGTTAAGTGTTTCCATGCCTCTGGTTCTATTTTATTTATCAGTTTATTTTGTTCATTAGATTCCCTTTCGTTTATTTTGATTTTTAGATTAAATTGTTGATAGATATGTATTTATTGCCATTTTATTGTTCATATTTTTCCTTCTTCTTCCTAAAAAAGACCCTTCAACATTTCATGTAATACTGGTTTGGTGATGATGAACTCCTTTAGCTTTTTCTTGTCTGTGAAGCTCATTATCTGATCTTCAATTATAGGTTTTTTTGTTTTTTTGTTTTGTTTTTTTAATTTGGAGAAAGATTGTTCTGCTATAAAGGCTCTTAAAAATGAAAATAGGAAGGAACCTTTTTGAAAAACTACTCACATCAATGTGCCAATGATCGTCACAGCTGATACTGAAGGCTTGACTGTTTTTCAGTATACTTTTATTTTATGACATAGATTTGGTACTTTGTGTGGTTTTAAAAATGGACTTTACATATATTCAGTAAGCCGGGAAAAATACAATCATTCATGGTATTTAATTAATTCATGAACCATTATAATGTCTGCTTCCAAAACTGCTGACCCAGAGTCTTATTTATTTCTTTTTAGCTATCAACAAGTTGCTTCAGTTGTTGCAGAAATCTTTTGAACATATCATGTTATCATATTGAAGAAATCTTGGTGAATGTTTTAAAATATGATCAAACCAATTTCCACTTAGCTTTTAAGTCAATGAGGTTTTCCATTCTCTTTCAGTGCATGATTCCAACAAAGACTTAGCATCTTTCTTTTAAACACCCCCTAATATCAAAGGACTTCAGTGCTGCGGCGCCTCTTTATTTTTGTCTTTGCCAGCAAAAGTTTGTGTCATTTTTCTAAAATGCTGGCAAAGTTCAAAGAGACTTCATAGTAACTCTCAGCTTACTCGTGATATATATGTGTGTGCTTTTTGCACTTTATAACTCCAGGCATCCCATGCTTTTCTTCCTAATGACATATGGGGTAATAAACATGTGAAAGACATTATTTGATGAAACAGAGAAAGTCTGAATTATGTGGCAAGGATGAGGTTCAATTGTGATTTTTAAAAATGCCTCTCTTTATATCTTCTTTATACTGTGTTCTTTGGTCTTATAACTTCTTAGCCTGTAGGGATAAGGAGGGAAAAACCTAACTATTTCTGGGGAACTAATATAATGACTTTTATGTCTTATAAAAGTAGAATACAAATATGTTCAGTTATTCATAGAATTTTATCTGGTCTATGAATCTTTAATGGGGGCAGTATCACCGCCAGGGGGCAATAACTGGTTTTTGGAGGAGTAAAAAAAAAAAAAAAAAAAAAAAAAAAGATAATGGCAATGACTTGGCTTTTGAAAGCATCAGGGTACATAAATAGATATACAGTATATCTGTGATACTTAAATTTCATTAGGAGGGATGAGAAAAAAATCTCTACAAAGGCTATTAGAGGGACAATACTTTCATAAAGGTTGAGAAACACTGATCTAGTCTTTGAAGATGGAAATTCAGCATCAACCTAAAATGTATATCACCAAGGAGATATTGTAGATAAAATTTTGAAAGTAAATTTCAATTTCATCCTCTCCAAATATAATTTCATTTGTTTGTAAACCATGGATCTTTTTTTAAAAAATATATATTTTATTGATTTTTACAGAGAGGAAGGGAGAGGGATAGAGAGCTAGAAACATCGATGAGAGAGAAACATCGACCAGCTGCCTCCTGCACACCCCCTACTGGGGATGTCTGCAACCAAGGTACATGCTCTTGACCAGAATTGAACCTGGGACCCTTCAGTCCACAGGCCGATGCTCTATCCACTGAGCCAAACTGGTCAGGGCTAAACCATGGATCTTATACTTAGTTTTCAGGATGTCAACCTATTTATAACTCATGCTGGCTCTTTATACACCAAGCTTCTGAGGCAGGACATTGGCTGGCTCAGCATTGCTTCCCTGCTCCTTTCCGCCAGGAGCTGTTTTTTGGGGGAAATGAGGTAAGAAAAGTGAAGCACCTGGAAGGGAACACTCAGTAAGTGCAAGTGTAGACAGCTGTGAGATCACAAAGGAATAAATAGTTAACTTTGCTGGAAGGTGTTTAGGAAGGGATTTGACAAAGAGATGACTTTAGACCAAGGAGTTTACAAAGTTAGTGGTAAAACAATCACATCTTTATTTGCAATGAACTCCATCTGAAATGTACTATTTCCTTCAATTATGATGTGGCAAACCAAAGGAGAATTACCAATATCTGGACTTTGTCCCCAAGAGAAATCATAGATATTTCCATAGCACATGACAGTTGTTGCAACTATCTTGAAATATTGCTTTCACCACAACATTAAAAGGAAAAGGACATGCATAACTGAGAAGAGATACATATTCATGATAAAAATAGATCAGCTACAGCAGAGTCATGGGATTAAGGAGAAAATTCATGGCTTATTAAAGAGGGGCTATGACAAGACAGGCTGTAGAAGAAGATATTGACATGGCCAATGCAAATATGAAAATATATCTCAGATCCTCAAAGAAATATGAATTAAAAATAATTTAATAAAATTTGGGCAAATTGCCCAAAACTAAAGGTAAAAAAGTACATTATAAAGAGTGTGGGAAAATAGACCTTTTCATGATGTTGGTACAAAGTGGTAAATCCTTTTTTCTCCAGGGCAATATTATAATAGCTTTCAGTTTTTAAAAAAATGCTCATCATAACAGTTGACCAAGAAATTCCATCTTTAGAAATTTCTTCTATGAGAATACTGGCATGTAGGACATTGGTATATATATATATATATATATATATATATATATACACACACACACATACATATATATATATACACATATACATATGTGTATATATATATATACATACATACACATACATATATATACATATATATATACATATATACAAGAATGTTTGACAAAATAGTATCTTCCTTGTGAAAAGCAAGAAGTGACTTAAATTAGTCCATTAGTGGGAAATTTATTGAAGACATTGTCAGATTCTTATAATGGTGCCATATACAGCTATAGATGGATATAGCTATATCTACTGACAAGGAAACTCTTCTAAGATATACCGTTATATGAAAAGTCATAAGAAAAATAAGTAGTGTGATCTTATTTATGGAAAATATATCAAAGCCAAAAACTCAACAAAATCCAGAGAGCATGGAAACTTGTCTCGATGGATATGAGCCCAATTCTTAATAGGCAGACCTGCTGGTGGGAGGAGGGGGTTTGACTATTTGAATGACAGGTTTGTTTTTACTTCTCTATAATGTTTGGACTTTTTATCTATGTATTCCTGCATAATTAAGTAAAAAGGAAAAGAATTCTGGAAGATGATTGCATTTACAATGAAAGCAAAAGGATAAACGTCTTAGGAATGCGCCCATCAGGAAATGTGCAGGACTTGTGGAAAGAGAACTATTAAATTTTATTGATGTATATAAAAGAAAGCCCAAGTAAATGGAGAGACATACCATGTTCTTGAATTGGATGTTTCAGTGGAAGTTTATATATTTGAGTGCAAATCTAGTCAAAACCCATGGGAAATTAAACTTGACAAAGTGATCCTGAAGTTCTTCGGCAAGAATAAAAAACAGGCAAGAATAGTTTAAAAAAAATCTTGAAAAAGAATAATGGAGTGTGCCTGTGCAGCCAGATATTGAGGAATGTTCTAAAATTAAAATAATGGAAATAGCGAGCACTTGGCCCATGCTTCGATGAAATGATCCATTTAACAGAATGGAAAGCCAGAAATTGGTTGGCTGTCCACTCTGACCTCTAGGGCACCGATTGGCATTTGTCTACTGGAGACTCAAAGTCAGCCTTCCTACCTCTTTATTATCACTCCACAGGGGCCACAATCAATCAGCTTTGACTCCTTTACATTTTCCAGGGCACATTGTGCAATTCAGTACTTAATACTCTATTAGTTAGATACTCTATTAGTTAGGCAGAGGATGACCATTTGATGGGGTTTACCTGGCAAGGTGATTGGGCAGAGTGATGTGGGTGTGAACCTCTAAGAAAAGAGAATTTGGGGAATAGTGTGCTTCTAAGTAATTTTAAAAATATATATTTTTTTATTGATTTCAGAGTGAGTGGAAGGGAGGAGAAAGAGATAGAAACATTGATGAGAGAGAAACATCGATCGGCTGCCTCCTGCACGCCCCCACGACACTCAATCAACTGAGTCACATGGGGCAGGGCTAAAAAATGCATAGAGAAGAGTTCAGAGAGGTGCTTGCTGTAAGTCATCAAGGAAAAACAAAGTCAGGTTCAAAGAATGTGCTACTCAAAATCCAAGGTTATTCCCAGAAACAGCAATAAAGTTAGAGGCTATAGCATACATTGCTGATGTAGATTCAGAAATTTTACTCCTTTAAAGAAACCTATACATGGTATAAGAAGAGTTAATGATATTTACATTGTCTGATTACAAACAAAAGACTGTGTCTTAGTCAATTTGAGCTGCTATAACAGAATACATTAAACTGGGTGTCTTATAAGCAACAGAAATTTATTTCTCAGAGTTCTGGAGGCTGGATGCCTGAGATCAGGGTGCCAACACTGTAGAGTTCTGATGAGGGTCCTCCTTTGGGCTGGAAACTGTCAATTTTTCTTGCACCCTCCCATGGTTGAAAGAGCAGAGAGAGAGAGAGCTCTCTGGGGTCTCTTTTATGAAGACAGTAATCTCTGAGGGCCCCACCCTCATGACTATTCACCTCTCAAGTCTCACCTCCAACTACCATTACATTGGGCGTTAGGATTTCAACATGTAAATTTTGGGAGGGACACAAACATTTAGTTCCCAACTGATTAATAGGCACACGTCTTTGTGTCACTGAATTACTTGATTTTGTACCACAGCTCCGGGGAGTTTCCAAGGATCCTCTTATGTGGAAGTTTGCCTCCACCTCCACCGAAGGAAAGCCTGGCTCAGGCTTGTTTTGTTTTAAATTTTCCATAGATTGCTGTCCTCCTTTCATGTCATTGAATCTATCTTTCCTAGCGGTTTTCATCATTAGGGTGGTCAGTGGCAAGATCTAGTTGGCCAAATGTTGGATGTTTATCTAAAGCAGTGGTTCTCACTTGTTGTGCATTATAGTGTCCTAGGGGGTGTCATTCACAGATTCTGACTCAATAGTTCAGGTGCAGGGCCTGAGAGATTATGCATTTTTAATGAGCTCCTCAGTGAACACCATGAGGCTGGTCTAGGGACCACACTTTGAGTAGGGCCACACTCAAAAGGAGCCAAGGAGGCCTAATTTGACCTTAGAATCTAGTCAGCACTGTCCAATAGAAACGTACTGTGAGCCATAAATGTGAACCAAATATGTAAATCAATAATTTTCTAGTAGTCACATCAAAAGAAGGAAAAAGGACAAGAGAAATTAATTTTAATAATAAAGTTTATTTAAACCAATATATCACACGCTTAATCTTTCAACATATAATTGATGTAAAAACTATTTTACATGCTTTGGTTTGGATTGAGTTTTTGAAATAAAGGAGAAGGGAGGAAAGGAGAGAGCAAGGAAGAATATCAGTGAATCTGTAGATACCTCCCTGCAGAACCTGGTAGCCCTGGGAGGATGGAGCCAGGGAAGAGGTGCCCTAATTTCCCTCTTTTCCCTTCCTCTGATCTTCCTCTCTGCCTCCTATTGGCTGAGCTCACTGGAAGTCAGAGAGCAAGGGAGCATCAAGGTGTGATCCATTCAAGGTCAGCCCTGAAGGGCACAGAGCCTGGTGGACAAGGGTAGAGACAGGATCAGGGGCCTGTTGGGTTGACTGAGGTATTTTGCCCTCTCTCTTTCTCTTCTTTTTTAATATCATTTCCTCTGTTAATCCTGAGCACGTTATTCTCCATATCTGTTCTTTTTGTCATCAACCTGCCTATTTTAACAGAGATATTTAACTTGAAGTGTAAAGTAGACCCTTATCCTCCTACTGAACAGTATAAGAAAATTAACTCCCATCTTCTCTCCCACCTTAGATGCTGTTATGGTTTGTTTGAAATAGATATTGTAACACATTTGTCTGATGAGGAAAATGAGGCTCTGGAGGTTATGTGGCCTTCCCTAAGTCAGGCAATACTCCACTGTGCTTGACTCTGAGGATATGAAGGTAAAATATAATCCACGTTATAACATCCGGTTGAAATTGTGAAAACATTAGACTGACTAATAATGTTGCACTTTAGACAAAGTAGCTAAAAGCATATTGGTTTTTATTATAATCTGTCTTATGATCTCTTATAATTTCACACTTAAGTCATATACAGTGTGCTTTATTCAAAACATTTTCTATAGTCAAGACATTATAATGATGGTTGCAGCAACTTCTGACAAGGGGTTAGGGGTGGTTTATAGCTTAATTAATTCTCTTCCTTACAAAACAATTGATGGCAGGAGAAACATTAAAATAGGAAACCTAATATGTAGATCCAGGCTAAAAAAAGAACACCTTCCTGGAAGCAGGAAGTGTGGCTAGGAGTTCAACTTCTGCAGGCAACTTGGAAACTCAGAGCCAGTTGACAGAGCCAGGTGATCATTCTGAGCCAGACTTCAAGGCTAGGACTAGGACATCCCAGTGTCCCCATGGGACAGGAGCCTTGCAATGCCTTAACGAGTCCTAAAAGAGATTCACCCTACTAATGTTATCTGCAGAGAAAAACAAAAAAATATACACCAACTAACTATTAATGGATTTCTTTGCAGTGTACAAGATTAACATAAAAACTCAGGAGCATTCATACATACCAATAATAATAAGCAATGAGAAAATGTAAGAGAAGGCAACTAACCTTTTAACAAAATACATCTGACAAAAGATGTGCAAGACATTTTCTGAGAAAACAAGCTGGTATTGAGTGATAACATTGCACAAGCATTGCCTGTGATATAATCCAAATGCAGCTTTAGTTGTGCCTCTTATCTTCCTTTTACAATATATACAGACAAAGAGATCTTCCCAGCACTGGGATTGCAACTTGAGAAGTCCCTGTCTTTTCTGGTTCCTCTCAGATAATAAGCCCTATGTTCTCTTTAAGTGGCACAAACAGTCTTATTTCGGCAAATAGAACTCTCAGTCCCTTGTCATAGCCAAAAATCAGAATTTAATTGAGTGTTAAATCTCTTCCAGCTGAGGTTTGTTCGCTCTTTTTCTTTCTTAATATTGTAAAGATGTTAATGTTCTCCTAAATTGACCTGTAGATTCAATGCAGTTCTACTAAAAATCCCAGTGGGTTTTTTGGGTGGAATTTGATGAGCTGATTCTACAGTGTCTATAAACATGGAGGGCCAAGAATCACTGAGACACTTTTGAAGAAGGAGGTCAGGGGACTTGAGCTCCTAGGAAAGAAGACTTGTAATTAAAGCATAGTAATTAAGAGAGTGTATTGTGGGCATTGGAATGAACAAGTCAATCAATGAAAGAGAAGAGAGCCCAGGAATAGACTCGTGCATATAGACATTTGATTTATTTCAGAAAGTGGCACCACAGAGCCACAGGGCAAGATGGTCTTTTTCAATAAATGGTTCTGGGACAAGTGGAAATTTATAGAGAAAAAATGAAATTGAATCCTCCAAAAGCAGTTGTACTAGATGCTGCTGAAATTGGATCCTTAAAAAGTTGTTTTAGATGATGCAAGGATGTATGAATTTTTGTAGACTATTGATAGATGCTACATCACACAACTCAGTTTAGGTTTTAAAGGACACATAATTCAGACGTTGGCTGTAAAAATAGGTCCAAGAATTCTATAGCATCCCTTCCTCTACAGAAGAGACATTTGGGGGGCTATAGTTAACTTCTCAGCCTGAGGATTAGTTCTTACGTTTCATCAGAAAGATTCCTATGAGGTCATATCTTAATTTTATTCTGTGTGGGATTCCATGTACCTGAATGGAGCTTCTGGGGGACACTGAAACAAATTTGCTGAGAGTGCTTCTGGATTTCTGACATTGTTCAGGCTTGAAACAAATGTCCTTTGCTCATTTTCTCATTGAATCCTAACCTATTATGATTTTTTGGGTGAACCTTGAAACTTTTTCATGACCTAATATTTCTGTGGCCTAAATGTGGCTAGTTTAAGAAAGAACATTTCATAAACTGACAATGATAACAGGGTTTAGATTCACATTTGTGTCCACACATGCATTTTCTGTCATCCTTTCCTACATATGAATTACTGAGTATGTATGCCTCTTGCCTCTTCAGTTAGAGTCCAAAGTGCTAAAGATCATGGCTTATTTGAACACTGTAACTGCCATCTCATTATCATCTCATTATCATAATCACAGCTGAAAGTTAGCTTACTCTGATAGACACTTTATTGAATCCATTGACAAGACACCACCGTGAGGTTGGCTACTATTACGATCCTTATTTTGCAGATGAAGAAACTGAGGCACAAGGTGTGAAGTGATTTGCTGAAGATCACACAGCTAGTAGGAAGAAGACCTAGGAACAAAACCAGGAAAGTCCTATTCTGGAGTCTTGGCTGCTCTCTACTGTATAATACTTTTTATTATATACACAAGAAATTGATTATAGAAAAGAAGTTTTGAAGTTCTGTGGTAACAGACCCTGGCTAACTTATGTAGAAAAAAATTCTTGGGAGGATATTGGGCAGCTTTAAAAATTGAACCAATATCTAGGAAACTAGGAGTATGGGCAGAAACCCAGGGAGCTGGGTCATGTTGCAGAATTGGTCTGATAAATCTGAGGCTGCTGGGTGCCACTGCTAAGTCTGAGTACCCAACTGTCTCCTTGTCATTGCCTCCCTTGCTCACCAATTTAACTTGTCTTGTAGAAACTTCCCTTTGGCCAAGCCCCAGACACCTGTGCATGCTCCATCTGCCAAGGGTGAGGACAGGGAGTATGTGATTTTCTTTGGCTTTTGCAGTGAGAAGTAGGACTTGACTTCCCATCAAAACCCACACACTGAAGGCTTTCGCAGGGGATAAGGGGGGTTTGAGGTTGAGCAGCCAAAATATAATGAACAGTCATTACAGCTCTCTTATTTACTATCTTGTGTTCACCCCACAGCGGCAATTCTGCTCACAGAGAATGGCCCACTAGGCACTTGCATTCCATGCCCAACAACATGCTGGCAAATAGGAGAGCTATCTGCATAAGTCAGACTCAGAACATTAAACAGTAACCCTTTAGTGTCACACAGGAAAGTGTTATAGATAACACTTTGTATTATGGTTCTTCTTATATAGGTCTTATGAGAAGCCATATGTGATATTTCCTTACATTATCATGTATTAGCACTGATGAATGAAATGCTTCTTGATCTAAAAAATGAAAAAAATGTAAAAACGGTGATTTTTAAAGGATCTATGTTAGTATAATGAGATGGCAGGGCTCTTTGGAAAAGACAATAATGCTGGGAAAAATAGAAGGCAGCAAAAAAAGAAGACCAAATATGAGCTATATTGACTCCATGAAAGAAGCCATAGGCATGAGTCTGCAGGCACTGAGCAGGGCTGGTGAGGACAGGACATAAGGACATCACTCATTCACAGGGTCGCCAGGAGTCAGAGGTGACTCAACAGACATAACACATTAATATCACTGTCACTAAGGATAACTTTTCTTCGTTAGCCATTCATTACTACTTTCTATTATCTGCCACTAAGAAATAATTAACATTGCAGTGAGATATATCAGTGATTATTTAGATGAGATATGATATAATAGAACTTTCTGTCTCTCATTTGTCATATGAGAGCTTAGGTGACAACAGGAGAGCCAAGTAGGGGCTGATGTTGAGACAGGGGACAGGGCTGAGGCCCCAGGAAGGGTCTAGTATAGGGGTGGGCAAACTTTTTGACTCGAGGGCCACAATGGGTTCTTAAACTGGACCGGAGGGCCGGAACAAAAGCATGGATGGAGTGTTTGTGTGAACTAATATAAATTCAAAGTAAACATCATTACATAAAAGGGTATGGTCTTTTTTTATTTCAATAGTTTTATTCATTTCAAACATTTTAACAAGAAGAATGTAAACACTAATTATTATAATTTGAAACTTCAAAAAATGGAGGAATCATAGCACAATAACATACCTTATATTGAAGATGGCAAAGGCAAAATAAAATTGCCTAACAAAGGAAAGGTACAAAAGCCTTTCAAATTAAACTTAAATATAATAAAATAATTTAAAACTAAAACAAATAGAAAAGAACAAAATGTGTAAACAGTAAATTAAACATTTTCTTTAGTGCAACTTCCAAATTATGCCCGGGACGTAGATGTAGATGGCAATGTAGACTGGGTTGAAAGGTTTTTGGTCTTTAAAACATCAACTTCAGTGGGAACAGTGTTGTTGGTCTCCTTTTTAGCTAATGCTCTGATACTGTGCTCTCCAGGGGCGTGTCTCCCTACATCACCACGATAACGTGTCTACGCATTCCCAGGGTGATGTCGGGGGACGCGACCTCGGGTATTACAAGGAGCGTCTGGAAGATTGAGAGGATATAAATCCACCCACTCAGAAGAAGGAGCTGTGGCCATGTTTCCCAACATTGCCATGTTAACACTGCTGCTGGTGAAGGAGCGAAGGGGAGAGCAAGAGAACCCTCCGCTCTTTCGGCTCCGCGGGCCGGATAGAACAGCCGGATCCGGCCCGCGGGCCGTAGTTTGCCCACGGCTGGTCTAGTATATAATTCTGGTCTAGGCAACCTGTATATTAATCCTTAGGAAAAAGAGAGGCCAAGAGGTCAACTGAGGAAGGAAACTGGAAAACAGGGCAAGGGATCAAAGAAAGGGCCAGGGATCCCCCTGCCTGGCCCCATGGTGTCCCAACCCTAGGGAGCAGGAAGGTAACAGTTACCGAATGTTTTGGCAGTAAACGGGAGTGATACTGGAGTGTGATATTGAACTCCTCCTTGTTTTTTGCCCAGGGCCAGAATGGCTCCCAGAGTGTGGGTGGGCCCAGCAGAGAAGCAATTAGAAACACTTGGCTGGGGCGAGAGGGGCCTGTAGTGTTCGGACTGCAGAGGCTGATGACAGTATTACGTTTTTAAAAGCCCTGTTTAAAAATTGGTCATGGTTCATTTGAGCACTGTGGCTTTGGGAGTTGCCTCACAGCTATGTGTTTTGCCTTAGTGAAGTGGAGCCTGATGAACCAGAAATGCACTTTATATTATGCGATGCAGAGATCTGGTGGGATGGAAATTCAGTTCCTGCTAAGGGTTCAAATGCTAAATTATCCAAATTAACTAAATAGCATGTCAGTTCAGAGCTCCAGTTTTAATGCTTTAGGGGCCCTGCTAATTGGTATTTGGCTTCTCAGTAGTGCAGTGATTCTGTATTCCTACTATATGTTCTTCAGCAACATTTGGAAAAGCAAGCGATCCTGGCCAAATTATCCTTTCTCAAAGAAGCATGACTTTTACTTAGTTTGGGGATTTTGAACAGAGAACAATTCTCTAAAAGACGCTTAGATTGAGGGACTGGGGTTAGCCAGGCCTGCTATTTCCAAGTGTTTGTATGACTCGGATGTTGCACAGACTACTTTTCCCTCTGATTTATAAAGCAATTGCTATTTTTTAAAAAATTATTTTATATTGTTTTCAGAGAGAAAGAGAGAGGGAGAGACAGACACATCAATGATGAGAGAGAATCATTGATCTGCTGCCTCCTGCCTGCCCCACACTGGGGATCGAGTCTGCAACCCAGGCATGTGCCCTGACCGGGAATCAAACAGTGACCTCCTGGTTCATAGGTCGACGTTCAACCACTTGGCCATCCAGGCCAGGCTAATGTACGTTGCTCTTTCATTCAGTTGTGACTTTGGGATGACTTTGACAGTAAATCTCTTTACTGAAGGGATAGACCCCACAAGGCCCTGTAGCCTAGCCGGAGTGAAAAATTGCTGTCACCTGTTAGTGGTCTTGATTCCCTCAGTCTGGCCCTCCTGTGCATCTGCAGCTGTCGAGGTGTGCTTATCAAGAATCTGCTTTCTGCGGTGTGCTCTCGTCTCTCGCTTGGAAAAGATGTTAATTAAAAAAGAAATAGAACTGCCAAAAGTGAATTATTGAGTTTCATGGTTATCTCTGGATTCTGGACTTATTGTAGATGTCAGCATCATGGGGAGAGGAAGAGGTCCTCCAGCCAGAATCCTCCAGTGACCATTCATTACTCTGGAGAGGAGCGGGCGGTATTTGCAGATAACGCAGTCCTGAATCTTAACGAGGATGGGCCTTGAATGAAGATTACCTTCCCGTTTTCAGTCAGATATCTGATGCTAGGTAAAGCCTTACGTACAGAGGCCTAATGAATTGACAGCGCCGGGAAGGTTTCAGACACGTTGCAATTTTTAAAATCCTGAGTGTCACTGTTCAGATATTTCTTCACAGTGTGTATTTTTGCTGTTTATCCTGAAATCCAAAACATTCTAGTTTGATTTAGTAATTCAATTTAGTGTCTGCATGATTCATTTTCTCAAAAGAAAATTCGTTTGGGTTGTTTAGATCTACAGCTGGCTTTCATCTTCATTTTCCCGTTCTTATATGTATGTGTTTTTTTTTCTATCTGCTGTGAATTTCCATTTTTCTTCAGCCTACATTTTCTCAAGCTCCTTATAATCATTGCATAAAGTGAAGCTTTTTATTTTCTTTTTTTTTCCCCAGATACTAGATACATGTGCTTGGTATGTTAAGAAGTTCTTTTCTGGGTTCAGTTTTACTGTCGTTTACATTCAGCTCAGTGACTTCTGCCCGGAATTCTAGTTGTTTAGAATCTCATTTAATTAATTCTTTCTTCTTGAATTTGTTGCTTCTCAAAGCTTCTTGCATTTACCTGCTGTTTGTGCCACATCTGCTATTCTCTGTAAGGGACATGTTTTATACTTGGATGCCATTTACACATGTATTAAGTCATATTTCAACAAGTTTTTTTTAAGCTCCCAATCTGTGCATCTTAAGTACAATAATTCATAAAAATGAGTTGAATATGCTTTTTAAATGCCTGCAAGCTTGGGGAGGATAAGGTAGGACGCTCTAAGCCCCTGCTGCTCAAAGTGGGGACCCAGGAGCAGGGGCTGGGACTTGTTAGAAACATGCATCTCCTGGCCCACCCAGATTTCCTGAACCAGAGTCTGAATTTTATTAAGATCCCAGGTGATTTGCATGCATTTTAAGGTTTAAGAAAAATGTGCAGAGGCATATAACAACATTTATTTATGTATTTATCTATTTATTTATAGTTTGGTATACAATATTATAGTGATTTATCATTTTTTCAATTACAGTTGACATTTAATATGATTTTATATTAGTTTCAGGTGTACAGCATAGTGGTTAAACATTTATATATTTTATGAAGTGTTCCCCCTGATAATTGTAGTACCCACCTGGGACCATACATAGTTATTACAATATTACTGACTATATTCCCTATGCTGTACTTTACATCCCCATGACTACTTTGTAACTGCCAATTTGTACTTTTTAATTTCTTCACCCTTTTCATGCAGCCTCCCATCTGACAACCCTCAGTTTGTTCTCTGTATCTATGAATCTGTTTCTGTTTTGTTTGTTCATTTATTTAGTTCTTTAGATTCCCCATATAAGTAAAATCATATGATATTTATTGCTCTCTGACTTATTTCACTTAGCATAATACCCTCTAGGTCCATCCATGTTGTCACAAATGGTAAGATTTTATTTTTTATGGCCAAGTAATATTCTATTGTATATGCAGAGTGGCTTACAGTTGTTTACATGGACAATGATTAATAAATAATAATACAAAAATAAACTGTCATGCATACTCATAACTATAAACCTGCTTTTACCCCACCTGTATGTACCACTCAGTGATTTGGCATTTTTATATCTTACAATGTTGGTTACCCCACTAATTCTGGCAATCATCTGTCATTGTGCAAACTTACCACAATATTATTGACTAAATCTCCCTTCACTTTTCCACCCATCCACCTCCCCTCCTCCCCTCTGACAACCACCCCTTTGGTCTGTGTTCTATGAGTCTGTTTTTATTTATTTTTTGTACATTTGGTTTGTTTTTAATAACAAAATTTTAAGTATGCATTAGTAGATTTAATTATTTAATAACTAGAGGCCCAGTGCACAAAATTTGTGCACGGGGGTGGGGGGACTTCCTTCAGCCCAGCCTGCGCTCTCTTGCAGTCCAGGAGCCCTCAGGGGATGTCCACCTGCTGGCAGTCAGACATCCCTTTCACAGTCCAGGGCTCTCGCAGTCCGGGAGCCCTCACTTCTTACTGCCGCTACTCTTGTCAGCCATGAGCCCAGCTTCTGGCTGAGCAGTGCTCCCCTTGTGGGAGCACACTGACCACCAGGGGGCAGCTCATGCGTTGAGCATCTGCCCCCTGGTGGTCAATGCACATCATAGCGACCGGTCATTCTGGTCGTTCTGCCATAAAGTCGCTTAGGCTTTTATTATATAGATTGTGGCTAAAATGTACACATATAGATTATAGCATGCGTTTTGTTATTTTAGTGATGCAGAGAAGCTCAGTGGGATTCTAAGCCTTGGAAATTGGAGTGACATACTGCAGAAGCTTTGAGCCAAGCTCACTTTTTTTTTTTTTTTCACAATACACCTTGGAGAATGCAATGTAAATGGGAAAGAATGACTCTGAGTCTTCCAATCCCTCTGACAAGCCACACACTTGGGACTGTCCTGAGGGGTCAAAGTATAGTCTGCATATGTTTTTTAGCCTTGTGAGTCCCATTTTGTATGGCTTCTAACAGAGGCTGACCCTCCCAAGAGTGTGCTCATGTAAATAGTATAATGAAAATATTGTAATAAAATTCGCCTACATGATCCAGGCAACTGGGGGTGGCTGTGATGGGGAGGGGAGAAGTGACAGGGACAGATGGAGTCAGGGTCTGACAGGGAAGGAACGATTCATGCTTGTTTGGCCTTGGAGCATAAAAACATCTGGGAAATAAAATGAGTGAAGTTGACTGGAAATGTGAACCTTTGCCAAAATTGTGTAAGAAAGGTGCAGTGAGGAACTGGAGCAGACGCTTACTTCCCTCTTCTCCTCCTCCAGCTTGGAGATTAAAAAAAACAGCAAGAGAGAAATCATATTGTTGCACATGGGAAAATTGTCCATCCTCATAAACATGTATTAAGTTTGATTTCCCCAGTTCCCCTTCTGTGTAAGCAGTTGGTTGCCCAGGAAATGGGTGGAGCGACTGTGTGATGTAAGAGCATGTGCCCGGGCAGAGCATTAAATCGCTTCTGGAGTCTTCAGATGTCAGAGAAGTCCTTTCTAGAGACAGAGACAGGAGAACTTTTGAGGATCAGATGGAAGAAATGAAGAAACAGTAGGAAGACCCATTCCTCACTGGGTGGGGAAGAGCATCACAGGTGTTAGGACAAGAAAAGCTATTGGGCAAACACTGCCTCTCTGGCCCTGTCAGTTGCCAATGCCCAGGTGCCTGGGTGACTGTGAGCTCAGCCAGGTCCCTCTGGCTTCTTTGGGTCTCTTATCCCCAGCAGAAATAGACAACTGGTCAGTGGGCAGTGGCACTTCCTCTTCCTAGAGACACAATCCTCCTGTATTTCTGCTGTGGGCCCTCCTTCCAGGCCATTCTCTGGATTCATGCTGCTCCTTCTCTCTGCAATCTCTTCTTCTGCTATGTCCTGTGGATGCTCCCCAAACCCCACTGCGTGATCCTGATGGTTTTACTTAGCACTCTCTTCCTACTTGTTCTCTTGTGTCCATCTTATTTCTAAGCATAGCCTTCGAACATCCTTGATTGAATATATACCTATTAATAAAAATTTTTGAGGAATCATCTCCAATATGTGTTTCTAAGCCATATTCAAGAATATGTATGTACTAGAGGCCCAGTGCATGAAATTCATGCACAGGGTGGGGGGGTCCCCTCAGCTCAGCCTGGACCCTCTCCAATCCGGGACCCCCCAGGGGATGTCCGACTGCCTGTTTTGGCCCAGGTATTAGGCCGAAACAGGCAGTCGGACATCCCTCTCACAATCTGGGACTGCTGGCTCCTAACTGTTTGCCTGCCTGCCTGCCTGATCGCTCCTAACTGCCCCCCTGCCAGCCTGATCACCCCTAACCACCTCTGCCTGCCAGCCTGATAGCCCCTAACTGCCCCTCCCCCCCTGCCGGCCTGGTCAACCCATGAGCCGGCTGGTCAGTCATTTGGTCGTCCCTTGCTAACCCCCCTACCAGCCTGGTCACCCCAGGCAGCCTGCTGGTTAGTCATTTGGTCATCCCTTGCTAACCCCCTTGCCGGACTGGTCACCCCATGTAGCCTGCTGTTTGGTTGTTACTGTGAGGGCATTGTGACCAAATTGCATATTATCCTTTTATTAATATAGATGTGTATAAATGTAAATATAAAATATATGAAATATTACAAATAAACATGTAAAATATAAAATATGTAATAAAGTCTATAGATAAGATAAAATATTAAAAAATAAAAATGAAAACATCATTAAAATGAATTTGTTTTCTTCCCACAACTCTGTCTATTCCCTTTGCCAGATCTCAGAGTGCACCTATGCCTTTAGGAGAGCCCTGCTGGACAGGAACTGCACTTGGCCTGAATCCCATCTGCTAGTCATTGCCCTGACCAACTTCCCTCGCCTCCTGACTGGCTCCACCTTAATATGCAGGGCCCGGAGAGACTGATGCTCCAGTTCCCCAGTGTGCAGGGTCAAACTTAGCTCAGAATGTTTAGCTAAAAGCACTGGCTTCCTGGTTTTCCCTAAGTACCAGAAGTCAGGTATCAATACCTGAATAATCTCATAACTTCTGGTTGCTTCTATGATCAAAGAGGAATTTGGTCAAATACCAGCCCATTTAAGAGGAGCAGATCTGGGAATCGGTATGCCTCTCAGTGATAATATAGTGACACACCTAGGGGCAGAAAATCCTTGGGAACTGGTCTCTGAGATACATGAGGATATTGAAAATGAGAAGGAAGTCAGGAAGTTCTATTGCAAATGAGTCATGGGCTCCAGTCAAAGTATATGCAATTATATTCATGTATAGGTCAAAACAAATTATGAAAGGTTTCATCAGTATTTGAGAGTGAAGATTAGAAATGAATTCTAAGTGATGGGAAATACCATTCAAATTACTACCAAATTCCTGAAAATACTGTTTATCTTTATGCTTAGTTTCCTCATCTGTTGATTTGCAAATAATAGATTCATTAGGTCCCTCGTGGTTTCCCTAGATAGTTCAGTGATAATATATTTAGCCAAAGAAAATAGCCATTTGTTAAGCAGTTGAACAGCTGCTAAAGTTTGTTGGAGGACATCTTACAGGGAACAAGCCTTTTGCCACACCCATATGAGCTCATTTTGGCACTATAGACCCAACCTCACCCTGTTAGCAGCTGTCGGGATGGGAAGCACTTCCACTGTTGAGCTGCTGCATTCCCTAATGACATGACTGCCATGCACATTCTGACCTCTCTGAATGTCCCCTGTTGTCCATTTATTCTTGGTTGCCCCATAATCCACAGTATCCCATTTAGGAAAGAACTGGACAGGGTCTCCCTTCCAGTCTTCCCTTCACTTCTTTATCTTGCATACTTCATTAATTTTAGGTATTTGTGTAAGAAGAGGCTTATCCACCATTTCAGTAGGATTAATGTCTTAATACTTTAAAAGCATAACTTTAGGCAGGAAATGGGGAGGCAGTGGTGATAAATTTTTGTTTTGGATAGGGAAATACGTGTATAGTGATGATGCTTCCTGAATTATGGCCTAATTTTTCCGCAGGTATCATGTTTCCCTTAGCAAAAAAAAAAAAAAAAAAAAGTGGTTGGAGATGTTTTTTTGCCTTCATTCTATATTATATTCTCTGGGATTTTTCTGCTTTGCTTCCCTTAATGTTAGAAACTCAACTTCAGGAAAATAATGTACAGAGTTATGCATTTTTTCTTTTGATTGGGCTGAAAAAAATATTACATTTAGGCTCCGAGTTAGTACTTCATTCTAAACCTTGAAAAATGAATTAATAACCAACTTAGTATTTTGGAATCATCTTTTAAACATACAGATATGTTACTCTGATTTTGAATATATCTATATCTATATCTATATCTACATATCTATCTCTCTATATCTATATCTATATCTTTACCTATATCATCTATCTATATCTATTTGTGTTCAACAAATATTTATTGACTGCCTCCTCTCTGTCTGATACTATTCTAGAAGCTGAAGGCAATAGTGGTGAACAAGACAATATGCTTTTCATATGGAGCTTATTGTTAATTTTTGGTAGGGGAAGAATATAAAACATTAATAAATAAATAAATAATATTATTTTAAACATTAAGGCAAAGGGGAAAATAAAGTAGATGTATTCATTATGGTCCCAGCAAGAAACAGAGGGAGCACTTAAATTATGATAATTTGACAACAGTTTAATAAAAGTTCTATTTACAAAGGTATGGGCAGGGGCAGGGTAAGGAGACCTTATAAATGAATGTAGTACTGAGGTTAGTAACAGAGGCAAACCCTGAAATGGAGGAACCAGTTACTCAAAAGCCAGACGAGACCAGTGGAGAGGGCTGCTGTGCAGGAGCTCTGACCTTCAGCGAGGTCTTGGCCAGCTCTTGTCTCTGCAGGAAGGAAACTAGGGAAGTAAGTTGCCAGCCTCATGGCTCCCCATTGGCCTGACCCATTAGAAGTCACATGGTGAGCAGCTGCATGGTGTAATCCGTACATGTCAGTTTTTTAGGGCACAAAGCAGGTGGGAGAAAGGTGGGCTCTGTCAGTCTCAAGGGGCAAGGGAATATCCCGCACCAGAGAGAAATGGAACATTACATGGGGTATACAATGGGTAAGGATCTAAAATGTCATATTGTTTCTGCCATAAGTGTACTTACAGTTTATTTGCAATGATCAAAATTAAGTTTATGAAAAGATAACTAGGAAAATAAAACTGGTTATAGATGATACAAGTGTTATACACCAAAACTCTTACATTTGAGAACAGGAAGCGATTGTTTCTCCTTTGGAAGATGAGGAGACATTTCATGGAGCAAGTGTGATTGAAACTGAACTTAAGGAATGGATAGGCTGTTAGTAGTTGGGAAAGAAGGAGGAAACATTCCAGGACTGTAAAGTGTCCTGGGCCAAAGTGCACAGATGGGACACATTTAGGAACCATTTGGCTGAAGTGGTTGGATGATTCTACAATCCTTCTAGAATCATAGACTTGTACTGAAAAGAAAGCTATGCTCTTCTAAACTCTCACGCAGTGTAAAATCACATCTGTAGGCACTAGTTAGCTTCTTTTCTTCTTCCCTATTTCTCTTTCCCCTCCCTCCTTACCTCGGTGCCTTTCAACAGGCATTTATTGAGCACCCACAGTTGGCATAGTTGGAATGAGCGAACTAATGAGACACTTCACTGAACAAGACCGTGTACCCAGTTAGTCGGGGAGTTTAGTTTCAATCTCATATTCCAGAAGGTCTCTCAGTAATTTTACAAGATTGTAATACTGATAGCTAACACTTACTGAACACTTTTTATATACCCGACACTGTTCTTATTAAAGGAAACTTGGTTTGTCTTATGAAGAATGCATTCAAGACTTAGGAGAAAGGATTACTGAAATGGTCTTTCATGTTTTGGCCCTACAAAGGTATGTTTGACTGTTTAAAAGAAGCACTCATTTGTTGTAGTAGTATGTTGACTGGATAACCTACTGCATATCAAGTGTGCATGAGACTTTAACTTTGCACAAATTATGGAAGAGGAAAATTTTTTTAGTGAGAGACCCATAGAGATTGAGCCTGGGTCCAAAGTGATTTCCTTCTGCTCCACGGGAGCATCTCCTACTTTTGGGATTTCTTTCTGGGATTCCAGGCCTCAGGGCAGCAGGAGACCAGGCAGGTGAAGGTCCCAGGCAGGATGGCAGGAAACTGAGAGAAGCAGCCAGATTGAGGAGGGGCCAACTCGGAGGCTCAGCTCAGGCCGACGTGTCCGGGGGCGCAGTGCTGGCTCTGCTCCAGAGGAGGTGAGAAATCTGACTTGCACGCTGTCCTCAGATGTTTCCTTAGAGGCTTGCTGTGGTTTCTCTTCATTTCCGATGTTGATAAAACAGAATTCATTTGGAAAAAGAGAGCTTCGTGATTCACAATTAGCTCTGTGTGTGTTTAATAAGCTCTTTAGGAATTTCCCTTATAACTTTTAAGTCTTTTCTTTTTAACTTCAGACTAGTTTACAGAAATACGTTATGAGCACGCGGTGCCAGAAGGCGGCGTGGCAGGATTGTCCCTAGGCGGCTGCCGTAGAGTAGTCGGGTGCATTGCCATGGAGACGAGCGAGGCCGGTAGACCTGGCTGCGCGCTGAGCGGACCCTACTTTTCCACGAGGACTATGGCTCCTGCGTGATTGTGGGGCGGGTAACCGGTTTTCCATGGACACAGCCTAGCAGAAAGATGTGGCCTGGCCGCTGACCCACTGGCCTGATGACAGCATCTCCATGTACCTTCCCGGTTGGGTTCCAACAGCCCTCAGTCGGTGGCCTCTCGCGGATCACCGGAAGCCTGTATATCAGCAGTGGGGATGGCCGCCAACAACAAACTTATGCTCTCCAGCAACCACATCACCTAGTCGTCAATGTCCCGGGGGAGGTGGTGAATACCTTGTATGAAGACAGATAGCATGTGTAGGTGCCTGTGGCTGGCACACCCAGGCCACACCTCTGTCACTTCTTTGTCCCCATTGCTGGCCACATGGACGATGTCGGGATGAAGCAGGGCCGCACGCTGCTCCGCTGAGCGGCCAGGGTGAGGCGCTAGGCTGCCCTGTGCCTCGACTACCTCATGAAGTACCTCACCATGTCCCTGCTGGACGCTCACACGTGGACCAAGTCATGTCGGCCTGTCATCCGGCCCAACACTTTCTTTGCTGGATTTTGGGAGCAGCTCATTCACTAAGAGTTCCAGCTGTTTGGCAAGAAAACCGTGCACATGGTCAACTCCCCTGTGGGAATGATCCCAGAATCTATGAGAAGGAGGTTCATTTAGTGATTCTACTGAAAGCCATGCCACCGCCCCTGCATCGGGGTCAGAGGTGCAGATCTGCCGCTGATCCTACACTAAGATCTGGACTTAAACATTCCACTTTTGTGCTACAGAAAAAAACAGGTGATGCCTTTTATCAGAGCAATAAAAAAGGAAGAGTGCGTAGTTTTTAACTTGTAATCCTTCTCTTTAAAGATTAAACTCACTAAATGTAATATGGTAAAGATAAGTTTCCTACCCTGTGAGTGACGGGTCATGGCTACTGGCCAGAGGGGAGAGTAAGTAAGGCAGGTGGTGCCTGAGTCAGATGGACGGGCGCCCAAAGCCAGACTGGAATCCCACAGCCTTCCCCCCAAGGCATGAGTGCCGCAATTCCACCTCGTTCTTTCAAACACAAGAGCCTTAAGCATCGTGGCACCTCCTTGCTTAACAGTAAGTGCCAACCTACTGGATAAGTGACTGTCCAAGGTGCTCTGGGAACCCTAGGGGTTCTGGGCCAATGCCGCTCCCACCTTCAACGACAGGGCCCAGCTCTGGTTTTTTGGATTGGATTTATGCATAAGATAATTTTCAAAGAAAGCATTCCACCATATAACATTTTTTTTGAGTGCTGTTGTACATGATAAGGTCTGAAAGAGCCCTTGGCAACCCCTCACCAGCCTTTGCTGAAAGGTGGAATTAGTTTTCTCTGGGGCACTTGTCTGACATCAGGCCTCTGAGGTTCCTCTCACAGGCCTTGGCTCAGAAGGTTGGAGCTTCAGACCCAAACCTAGCCTTGTCACCTTCTCCCCATCTGATTTTGGACCTCTCAGAGCCTGTTTCCTCATATGTCCATGCAATGACAGCCCTTTTATCACAGGGTTGTCATGAAGATTCAATAGTTCCTTAACATGGTGCCTAGAACTGCTTCGTGTAACCTGTAGTTCTCACCATGAATGATGCTGTGGCTCTGCTGGTCCAAATCAACATGGTCATCCTCATAATGGCATTTCCACATTGTGCATTTCCTTTAATGTTTACAAAGCATACTTCCAAAAAGTCATCATGCGTGGAAAAAAAAAAAAAAAAAAAAAAAAAAAAAAAAAAAAAAAAAAAAAAAAAAGGTTTGAATCCTTTCAGACCCGACCTCAGGACACCTAGACTTCAGAACCTTTTCAGAGTCCCCCCAGTATTTAATCCATGAGTGGGCCCCACCAGTAGGCCCTGAAATCCAGGATTGCTCAAATACCCCAGGAGCCTGAGGAGCTGGCTCAACACCACCTATTCTGATCCAGAAGTTTCCAGGCAAACAATATATGAGACAGACAAAAGCACAACTGCTCTGTGGGCCAAGATCCCAGTGCCAACCAAATGCCCTTTCTCTCTAAAATACCCACCCTCGCTTCCCCAAAGGGCGTGCCCAGGGGTTCAATTTTAGGCTGGGGGGAGAAGGAAAATCACTTGTTCTAGACTGATCTCATTTTACAGTTGAATAAACAGACCCACAAACACCAGGGCTGGGGTGGAAGAGCCCTCCCAAAGCAGCCTTTCTGGAAGAAACCTCGTTGGAAAATTTCTTCTAAAGGATTTTAAAAGAGAAATTTATTTGAATTTTGTTTTCATTTTTAAAAATTTTAAAAAAGCATACCATAAAATTACCTTTTTTGTATATATAGTTCTATGTGTTTTAGCACATTTGTCTAACCACCTCCACAGTCAGGACACAGCAGTTCCATCACCCCAAAAATCTCCCTTTGCTGCCCCTTTTTAGTCAAATATTTACCTCACCCCAGCCTCTGGCAAACACTGATTTCTTCCTATAGATTTACCTTTTCCAGAATGTCACATACATAGACTCATAAAGGATATAACATCTGGAGACTGGCTTCTTCCAGTATGTTGCCTTTTGAGATTCATTCTTTTTACAGTGCTGCTTTTTATATTCATCTGTTGAAGGATATTTGGGTTTCCAGTTTAGGCAATTTTGAAAGAACTACAAACATTTATGTGTATAGGGTTTTATGTGAGCTTAGCTTGTCATTTAGGATATCTACCTAGGAGTGAGATTTTTGCTCAGTCATATGGTAAAGGTTATATTTAACTTTATAAAAAGCTACCAAACTTCCAGAGTGGCTGTATCTTCGATGTTTCACTATGAGATATTCAGTTTCTCTGTTTCCTGGCTGCTATTTGGTACTGTCGATATTTTTTATTTTAGCCATTCTGATAGGTGTGTGGTTTTAATTAGCATTTCTTTAATGGTTAATGATGTTGAGCGTATTTTTGTGTGCCCAGTTGCCGTCCACATACCCTCTGTTAAAAAATGTCTATTCAATTCTTTTGCCCATTTTTAGGTTGGGTTGTTTTCTCACTGTTGAATGTTGACAATTTGTTATATATTCTGGATGCAATGCCTTTGTCAGATATGGATTTGTAAACATTCTCCCCAATTTAGCTTTTTTTTTTCATTCTCTTAAAAGTGTCTTTTGCAGAGCCAAAGTGTTTAATTTTGATGAAGTGCTACTTACCAATTTTTTCTTTTATGGATTGTTATTTTGGTGTCAGACATGTCTAAGAACTCTGCCTACCCCCAGATCACAGGGATTTTCTTTAATGTTTTAAAGTTTGAGAGTTTAAATTTTTCACTTATTTCTGTGATTCTCTTTTATAAGGTGTGAGTTTCATATGGGTCTAATCGTTTCAGTTCCACTTGTTGAAGACTCTCCTTTCTCCACTGACCTGCCTTTGCACCTTTGTGTAGGCCTATTTGGGACTCTTTATTGTTTGACATGTGTTTTTCTCTTTACCAGTAGTACACAATCTTGATTTACTGTAACTCTATAGTAAATCTTAAAATAGGAAAAAAAGAAAGAAATATGTTCTTAGCAAAGGGCAATATATCTTATTTTCCCTGCACAATGTATATGAATTATAGATGGGTCTCCTACGAAAGTTTTTCCTCAGGAACTATTAACATTCTTAGGTAGAGTTTTAGTGCTAGTCTTAATTAAATTTGTTCATTAAATGTATCTCAGACACCATCATAATACTGAAATTGAAGTAATCAATGGGCAGAACATGAGATATTAATGTGACTTGAAAATAATCTAGCTGAATGTATTTCACACATGAAAGAACTGTTTTAAATTTGCATTTTTACCACAAATACTTGGAATACAGGTATTGGAGAAGTTCATCTTAAGGTGATACTACTTTAACTTTCTCATTTTTTAACTTGCTTTCCACGGTTAATTCCATATCAATTACATATGGAGATGAAAGATACTGTGAGCTGAATCTGAAGGGCTGTCCATGACATGGGTGGTCCGAGGGTGAGAGATGGACTGGAGTAGGTGGGAAGCACAACAGCAGGGCTCTAGCTTTTTGAAGGAGATGGGGGAGGGAAGCGGTCAGGAATGAGGAGAAAAGGCAGGATATAGTCCTGGGAATGCGTGGAGACAGGTTTTGCCCAGTCCCACCGCTGGAAAGTGATTCCCCTGTGACTGCTACTGTGGAGCTTGCAATGAAGCAGGCTTTGCAAGCACTGCTACTGCAGCCTTCTTCAGATCCTGGAGAAAGGGAGCACTTACAAAAGACCAGGGGAGAGAGACTCAAGTTTGTGTGGAGGATCTCAGTGACGTAGCCGGGGATTCTCAGAGTGTGTGTTCTTAGCCTCTGATGGCAAGCTACCAGCACTTTTTTCCTGTGGTGGATCTCATGACATGCTCTAAAGCATGTGGAAGGGCAGAACATCTCTGGGTCCTTTAAGTTCCTAACTACTTGTCAACAAGAAAGAGAGAAAGATTTCCTAAGGATATTCAGTTTAGAGTGGCTGCTTGGACGAGTCTGTGCTAGAGTCATTTGTAGTTTAGTTACCACATAACCTCTGCTCCACCACACACCTGCAAAGCCTCTGAGTGTTTGCTCTTGGTGAAATAGATTGGGGTTGACAAAAAAAAAAAAAAAAAGAAGAAGAAGAAGAAGAAGAAGAAGAAGAAGAAGAAGAAGAAGAAGAAAACATAGTAGCTTTTTTGCAGTGAACTAACAGAGATCAGATATGAACTGTTGTTGAACCAGGAATTAAGTAGATATGACTCAGCCTCTTAAAGTCAGATCTGTAATAAATGAGCAAGCTCCCCTGAGGGAAAGGGGGAAGGAGAAAAAGAGCCCTCAACTCCAAGCAAAAGACCATGCGGGCCCAGAATTTGGGCATTGGAGTGTGTATCCTGTCCTCAATCACATTGTCATAAAGGGGATTTCTGGGATTACATATTCCCTGGCTCATGGCAGTACCCAATATATGTGGGACAGTGTCAGGACTGCCAAGGACTTTGGGTGCTTGGGCACCTCCATGTTTCTGGTGTGTTTGGTATCCAGCTGCACTCATGAGGAAAAGGATTAGGGGAGCTGGCATCTTTCTTCTCTGGTGAGAGATGCAGACCCCAGAAGAGGGGAAGATTGGAACCTGATGCTGACTGCTTCCTTTCCAAGACAGACACTCAGATCCTAGTTCCAAAATTTGTCAGAAGAAACTTTGGGGTATGCAGTCATGTGCAGTCGGGAAATTGGTAATGTCACCCAACACAATAGCCAAAGAAGAAAGGAAGGTGGGATCTGTGCTGCAAGTCAGAAGAGATTCACTTGCCACAAGCAAATATAACACATGATCCCTTGGAGAGAAAGCTATGTAATAGATTTGTCAGGATTTCAGAAAGTTTTCTTGCAGTGAGATGTAATGAGATCAAGGCATTTAGTCATTAACATTCCTGTGTGGTGTTGACTCTCACAAGGAAAACATTAGGGCTATCATTTGCTCTTCTGGCCACTCAGAGTAATCCTCCCATCATAAACAACTATAAAACCAGATAGAATATACGAGACAACTGTTTTCAGGTGTTATATGATAGGCAGAGTAGGACAGATTCTTGAGCAAAGAGAAACACACGAGATGAACCCCTCGTTTGCCCTGCCCTTTGGGTTCAGGGCACTTCTCTCATTGTGGAGAACTGAGGAGGAGCCCGAGAGAAGCGGTGAAATTGCCGAACTGAGAGGCAGTGATTGGGTCTAGGGGGCTGCTAAAACTTTGTGGGCAGAGCACTAGAAGAGATGGATTTGCTCAGAGGGGACCCAAAAACCTGTGTGGATGCTTACCCTAGGTCTGTGGCCTGGGCCTGGGCTGTGCACATGCAGGCCAAGACTGTGAAGGGTAGCAGTAAGTAGTTGTTGTGAGGATGAGAGGTGACACAGAAAAACCCGAGTTTATCCAGTGCTAAGAGATACTGGAGTTGCATTGCAGATGTGGGGAGACCTCGCTGAACAACTTGGATATTCTTTTGAAATCACAGAAAGGTTGTACCCTAGGAATAAGAACCATGGGCTCAAGTAAGGGCCACACCCTAAAAACAAAAATGCCAACTCCTTAAAGGAAGACAGCAAAAATCACGGTCTTTACAGTGTGTCACACACAATACCCAGTGTACAATAAACATTTTCCAAACATGTGAAGAGGCAGGAAAATGTGACTCAGAGAAGTAGACCTCAATATGACCAGACGTTAGATTTTGTAGACAAGGATTTTAAAATAGCTATTATAAATATGTTCAAGGACTTTAAAAAAAAGGATGGTTTGAATGAAGGAACATATGGGGATGTCAGCAAAAAAAAAGTAACTATAAAAATGATCTAAATGGAAACTCTAGAAATAGAAAGGACAATATCTGAAATAAAAACTCCAATATGAAGAATGGAAAGAAAAATGATTTTTAAAAATCGGACAGAGCCTTAGTGATGTCTGGGACAATATACAGGGTAGGGCAAAAGTAGCTTTACAGTTGTTCGGTTGGAAAATAATACAATTAATAAATAATAATATAAGAATAAACTCTGTGTTTTGTGTACTCACAACTATAAACCTACTTTTGCCCCACCATGTAATTTATTATTCACATAATTGGAGTCCCTGGGGAGAAGAAAGTAAATGGGGCAATACAAAATATATATAGTTGAAGAAATAGGTCTAAAATTTTTCCAGATTCAGAGAAAAACATCAATTTACATATCTAAGAACATTAGTAAATCCCAAATAGGATAAATGAAAAATGAAATACACTTAGATATATCATAATTTAACTGCCAAAAATTAAAGATAAGGAGAATATCATGAAAGTGGCCAGAGGCAGGAGGGGAAGAAACATATATAACAAGGAACAACATTTAAAAGCTAAACTATATCGATAATAAGCATAAGAAAGTTGGTGTGGCTTTGTCTTTTCAGATGCAGACAAAAACTATTACCACAGATCAAGGAGGACATTTCATAATGACAAAAGGACAATTAACCATCTATAATAATAAAAGCATAATATAATAAAAGTGTAATATGCTAATTAGACTGGACAGCCGAACAACCTTCCGGATGTCCTTCCAGACGAAGCCAGGGCTGCGAGGGCCAAGGCAAGCTACTGCGGCTATGAGCTGTGAGGGCCGAGTCCCTTCACGAATTTCGTGCATCAGGCCTCTGGTGAAGATATAATGATCCTAAATGTGAACCCATCTAATAGAATTGCAAAATCTGACAGAACTAAAGGGAGAAATAATAAAATACACGTTGGAGATTTTAACAGCCCTTCTGAGTAATTGATAGATTAAGTAGATTTAAAGCATACAGAGTTTTAAATTTTTTAAATTTAATTTGTGCCATCACCATTTATCCCCCCCATACCCTCTTCCACCTCCACCCAACCCTTTTTCCTCACAATCACCACACTGTTGTCTGTGTCCATGAGTTCTTTCGTTCTTTTCTTTTTATTCAACCTCTCCACCCTCCACAACACCTTCTCCACCAGAGCTGTCTGCCTGCTCTCTATTAGTTTGTCTCTATTTTGCTTGTTAGTTCAGTTTGTAAAGTATATAGATTTAAACAACTCTCTTCTCCACTTGGCAGTTATAGAACCCTATTTCCAACAGTTGCAAAACACATATTGTTTTCAAGTACACATGGAATGTTCAACATCATAGATAATATGTTGGGCCATAAAAAAGCATCAATACATTTAAGAGGCTAGAGACCATGTTCTCTGATAACAGTGAAATTAAGTTAGAAATCAATAACAATAGAATTTCTAAGAAAGGAACTCAAATATTTGAACATTAAGTAATACTCTTCTAAATAATCTATAGGTCCATGAAAAAATTGAAAAGGAAATTAGAAAATATTTTTAACTAAATGATAATAAAATATAGCATTAAAATTTGTAGAGTGCAGTTAAAGCAGTTATTAGAGGAAAATTTATTGCTATCATAAAAGAAGAAAGTGCAAGATAGAGCAAAGTAGTAAATAGGAGAATTCCATAAAGTAGAACATATATATTAGAGAAAATTACCATATGAAAGTTTCTTTGAAAAAATTAATAAATTGACTAGCTCCTAACAAGAATAATCAAGAAAAAGAGAAAAAAAATGAATTATCAATAATAAGAAATCAAATGAGGATATTATGGCAAGTTCTATATATGTAAAAAGATTGTTTTGCAAAACTTCATGTCAATAAATTTCATAGCTTCTATAAAAAGGACAAATAACCAACTTCACAAAACTGACAAAGAGAAGTGAAAAATCTTAGTAGCTCTAGATCTACTCAAGAAATAGAATTTGTAATAACTACCTACTCCTGTCCCTCAAAATGAAAAAGATCCAGGCTCAGACAGTGTTATGAGTGAAGTCCATTGGACATATAAGAAATTAATGCCAATTACAAATAAACTAAAAAAATAGAGGGTGAGGGAATATTTTACAACTCATGCTATAAATCCAGGATAATCCTGACATTAAAACCTAATAAGTAAACAAAGTTATAATGAGTATATTTTATAAACATAGATTTAAAAATCTTCAACAAAACAGAAAATTAAATCTGATAATAGGTTGCTCAGCATTTGAAAATCAATGTAAATTATCCACATTAACAAAATAATTTCAATAATTACAGAAAACATGTTTGACAAATTCAAAACATATTCCAGATTAATAAAATAAGCACAACTGCTGGCAACAAAATGGAAACAGGGCTTTGTAAAAGGCATCTACAGAAAGTTATAGCTAACTTCATACCTAATGAGAGACTGGACGCTTTTCTTCTAAGATAAGGAAAAAGGCAAGAATGCTTATTTTCACCACTTCTATTGAATAGTGTACTATGAAGGTCTTTACCAGAGCAGTAAAGCAAGAAAAACACACACAAAAGATTGGGAAGAATGAAGTAAAACAGTTTTTATTCATAGGTTACATGATTGTTTGTGTAGAAAACCCTAATAAATGTATAATTATTTATTAGTATGTGAATTTATCAAGATCCCAGGACACAAAGTTTATATACAAAGAGCAATTATTTCTATATATTTGCAATAAAAATAGTAAATTCAATTTTTAAAATTCAATTTTAAAATATTATAAAAAATAATATACTTAGGAAGAACTATAATGAATGATGTGTAGGACCTTGAAAAACAAAACTTTTCAGAGAGGAAAAAAAGATCTAAATTAATAGATATGTAATGTCATAGACTAATATAGTTAACTAGAGGTCCAGTGCATGAATTCATGCATGGGTGGGGTCAGGCCGCCTGCCCCGATGAGGGCCAGTAGGAGCTGGGCTAGTGGGGGAAGGGGCCATGAGTGGTTGGCCGGCTGGCCCTGTCTCCGATCAGAATGGAGAGGGTTGATCGGGGGATGGCTCGGCTGCGGGGAGGGGCTGCGGGTGGTTGCGGGGGTCGCCGATCGGGGCCCTGATTGGGCTGGTTGGCCTCAGCAGTGCACGTCATAGCAACCGGTTGTTCCGGTTGTTCCGTCGTCCTGGTCAATTGGCTTTTATATATATAGATACTTTTATAATGTCCCTTCTTCACAAATTGATCTATAGTTTTATCAGAGTCCCAATCAAGATTCCAACAAGCTCATTTGATAAAATCTGCAACTTGATTTTGTATGGTAATATATAGGATCTGGAATAGTCAAACATCTATATATATAAATATATAAAAGCCTAAGCGACCGGCTGGCTGTCCAGTAGCTATGACACACAATGACCACTAGGGGGCAGATGCTCAATGTACAGGCATGGAAACATGGAACAGACTGATGAATCTCAGAGGGAAGGGAGGAGGAGGGAGGGCAGGAAGAGATTAACCAAAGATCTTATATGCATACTAGAGGCCCAGTGCACAGATTCGTGCACTGATCGGGTTCCTTGGCCTGGCCTGCGGGAATCAGGCCAAAACTAGCTCTCCAACATCCCCTGAGGGGTCCCGGATTGTGAGAGGGCACAGGCCAGGCCGAGGGACCCCATCAGTCCCTGTAGTTTTTAGATAAAAACAATTGAGAGACTTGTTCTAACTGATTCATGACTTTGTATAAAGCTATAGTAATCAAGAAAGTGTAGTATTGGCATAAAGACAAAGAAATAAATCAGTGGAAGAAAATTTCAGTACAGAAAGAGATCCTCATAATTGATTTTTGACAAAGGTGTCAGGGCAATTCAATGGTGAAAAGAAAGTGGTTCCAGTAAATCATTGTGGAATAATTGTATATTTGTAAGGGGAAAAACTTGACTACAATCTCACACCATACATAAATATTAATTTGAAATTACTTATAGACTGAAATGTAAAAGTGAAAATTTTCAAACTTCTAGAAGAAAACAGGAAAATATCTTTGTACACTTGAGATAGGAAAAATTTCTTAGAGGATACAAAAAAAAGCCCAAACCATAAAAGAAAAAAAAAAAAACTGGTAGAATTGAACTTCACAAAAAATTAAAAGTTTTGTTCATCAAACAACACCCTTAAGAAAATGAAAAGGTAAAATGCATATTGGGAGAGTATATTTGCTATTTGTTATCTATAATAATAAAAGCATAATATGCTAGTTAGACCGGACAGCCAAACGACCTTCCAGATGTCATTCCAGATGTACTTCCAGATGAAGCCGTGGCAGTGGGGGCTGAGGCAGAGGAGGTTAGGAGCGATCAGGCAGGCAGGTGAGTGGTTAGGGGTGATCAGGCAGGCAGGCAAGTGGTAGGGGCTAACAGGCAGTCAGGCAGAGTAGTTAGGAGCAATCGGGCAGGCAGGTGAGTGGTTAAGGGAGATCAGGCAGGCAGGCGAGCAGTTAGGGGCGAGGAGACAGACAAGCAGAGTGGTTAGGGGCGATCAGACAGGCAGGCAAGCAGTTAGGAGCTAGCAGTCCCGGATTGTGAGAGGGATGTCCAGCAGTCACCAGCAGTCAAACAGCAGTCAAACATCCCCGAGGGGTCCCGGATTTGCGAGAGGGTACAGGTTGGGCTGAGGGACCCCTCTCCCCCCATGCACAAATTTCATGCACTGGGCCTCTAGTAATCTGCCTATATAATAAAGAGGTAATTATGCAAATTGACCCTCATGCCCTTGTACAAGATGGCCACCCCCATGTGGTCAAAGATGGCCGCCACAAGATTGCTGGCAGGGGAGGGTAGTTGTGGGCAACCAGGCCAGCAGGGGAGGGCAGTTGGGGGCAACCAGGCCAGCAGAGGAGGGCAGTTAGGGGTGACCAGGCCTGAAGGGGAGGGCAGTTGGGGGCAACCAGGCTGGCAGGGGAGGGCAGTTGGGGGCGAATGGGCTGGCAGGGGAGGGCAGTTGGGGGCAATTGGGCCAGCAGGTGAGCAGTTAGGCATCAATCAGGCTGGCAGGGGAGTGGTTAGGGGGTGATCAGGCTGGCAGGAAGGTGAGTGGTTGGGAGGCAGCATTTCCGGATTGTGAAAGGGATGTCCAACTGCCAGTTTAGGCCCAGCCTAAACCGGCTGTCGGACATTTCTCAAGGAGTCCCAGATTGGAGAGGGTGCAGGCTGGGTTGAGGGACACCCCCCACCCCAGTGCACAAATTTCATGCACCGGGCCTCTAGTCCTATCTAATAAAGAGGTAATATGCTAATTGACCCTCACGCCATCACAAAGATGGTGGTGCCTACAGCCAATAAGGAGGGAATATGCTAATTGACTGCACTGCTCTCAAAGATGGTGGCACCCACAGCCAACAAGTAGGGAATATGCTAAATGACTGTCACACCCTCAAAGATGGTGGTGCCCACAGCCACAAGATGGCGGTGCCCAGTCCCCTCAGCCCTGCTGGGGTGGCCGCTCTGCGTGCCTGCCTCCAGAGTCCCCTAGTCCCCTCAGCCCCCCAGCCACCCAGGGCCAGCCTGAGGCACAGGCAAGCCTCGGATGGTGGCTGCCCAGCCGACGCCCGAGGCACAGGCAAGCCTCAGATGGCAGCTGCCCAGCTGCCCAGGGCTGGCCTGAGGCACAGGCAAGCCTTGGATGTCGGCTGCCCAGCCACTCAGGGCTGCCCTAGGCTCAGGTAACCAGGGCCGGCCAAGGCTTGTGCTGCCGGCAGTGGCAGCAACAGAGGTGTGATGAGGCTTCACCTTCCCCTGATCGTCGGGTCGCCTCACCCTGCTGAGGGCTCCCGGTCTGTGAGAGGGGGCAGGCCTGGCTGAGGGTCCTCCCCCTTCAGTGCATGAATTTTCATGCACCAGGTCTCTAGTAAATAATAAAATATCAAACAAGCCTATAAAAAATAAAATACTTGAAAAGACACTTCACAATAAAAGATATGTAGGAATGTCCAATAAATTTACAAAAAGTATTCAACATCCTTAATCATTATGGAAATGAAAATTAAAGTCATAATGTATACTACTTCACATCCATTAGAATGGATAAAATTAAAGTCTGATAATATCAATCCAAATTAGGATATGAGGTATCTGGAAGCCTCACATGTTGCTGGTAAAATACTTTGGGGGAAGTGTTTGATAGTTTCTTATGAAGTTACAAATACACTTACCCCATAACCCTGTAGTTCCATGACTACATTTTACCCAAGAAAAATGACAACATATGTTTACAAAAAAGAAAACATGTACCAAAATGTTCATAGCAGCTTCATTTATAATAGCCCCCACTGAGAACAACACAAATGCTCATGGTTAATGGAAAAAAATTGTGCCATATAGATTTAATGTAATACTACCCAGCAGTATAAATGAATGATCTGAAACATGAAATACTATGTATGGATGCATTTAAAAACCTAATGTTAAGTGAAATAAATCAGACATAAAAAAGCACATACATTATTTCATTTATGTGAAGTTAATAAACTAGCAAAATTAATCTATGGCAACAGAAATTAAAACAGTAGTTGCTTATGGGGGTAAGAGTTATTGGGTGAGGATTGGGGTGATTGAAATGCTCTATATTTTGATTTGGGGGTGTTTGAAATATGCTCTATATTTTGATTTGTACGTTGGTTACATAGTTCTATCTCTATCTCTAGCTCTAGCTCTAGCTCTAGCTCTATCATTTCTATCATCTGTCTATATCAACCTCAAAACTCATCTAACTATACCTTAAGACCATGGTAGGCAAACTGTGGCTTGCGAGCCAGATGCGGCTCTTTGGCCCCTTGAGTGTGGCTCTTCCACAATATACCATGGCCTGGGTGAGTCTATTTTAAAGAAGTGGCGTTAGAAGTTTAAGTTTAAAAAATTTGGCTCTCAAAAGAAATTTCAATCGTTGTACTGTTGATATTTGGCTCTGTTGACTAATGAGTTTGCCGACCACTGCCTTAAGATCAACGCATATCACTGAATGTAAATTTTACTCTAATAGGAAAATGAGTAAGAGAATGGACTCCTTCATTTCATTTTTTTTGGCGCTGCACACACTTGGAAGCTGGTAGGTTAGGAGCATGGAGGGTGGAAGGAGAGTGATGGTTGGGTGTAGGGTAAAGGAATAGGTAAGCATAGCAGAGCATTAGAGATGGGGGGCGGGGACAGATTTCCTAGCCAGCATGAGTATGAAACTTGGGGGAAAGGAAAGAATGTTTAAGAAGGATGTTTAGGGAAATCTGTTTGTTTTAAACAATGTGAAGGCTCATGTCTTCCCTTCAAGAAAATCTGAAGCACTCCATTTTTCTTGGCTTTCAAAGTCGAAACCTGTTGCTTTTGAAAGTGTCACCATCCTGAAGCTAGGTATAAAAGGACTCAGTTCCTAAGGATTTCAGGTAGCATGCCCAAGAGTGTTTAACTCTCAATACTCTAACAGCATGGAGGGATGGCGAGGCGGGGAGGGCGGGGGGAGAACGTACTGAGGAGTGTAGTGTAAATTTTTAAACTTCTGGTTTCCTGAGTGAGAAGGGCCTTTGAAGTAAGTTCTGCAAGGGTTCTTATATCATCAAACAATAAGGACTAGTCCTGAGATCCTAGTCGCTTTAAAGGGAAACCTTACCAGTGTTTTATAAGTGAACCCCCCCGTCCCTCCCCCCACCGCCTTGATTTCTTTACTGGCTGCTTGCACAGCATGCACCACCCTGTGGATTTATGTTCTCTTGCAACTTGTTCAAGGCAGTTTGGAATTGCCTCTCTATTTCTTTGTTCCCAAGGGGACATTTCCTTGTTGTGAAGCAGCCTAGAGCTGTGAAACCTTAGCAGAACATTCTGGGCACAGTTGGAATTGACTTTGTTTACTTCTTAGCCCCTAAAGACCCACATTAGTTAGGGATGCAGCTTTGGTGCATGAATCCCTTTGTCACCATCTCCCTCTGCTGGCCTGGAGTTTGCATCTTAGTACTCCACCCTTTCCCCCATTTGGTCTGATTTTTAAAAATCTTCTTGGAATATAAAGATAGCGGCCTCAAACAAAACAAAATGTTTACTTATGAGTAAGCTCTAGAAAATGTACTTATTATTATTCCCAGTTCTCATTATCCTGCTCACCTTCCTGTCTTTACCCATCACAACTCTAGTTCTTCTGTGGTCACACTGTGACACTCTAACCCTCAGCATCACACTCCAGTATATCACTGTACAGCAACGAGCCGCGCCTCAAATAATGCGTTTTTTTCTAAATGCAAAGTACTTGAAATATTTCCATAAAATATTTCTTACTATGAACAGATTTGTGCTTACTAGTTTTTCATTTTGGAGGGCAGATTTTAATGTTAAAATATTGCATGCCATTTGATTGGGGGGAAGGATTAAGAGCAAAGGGGGAAGGGTGGGTAGATAGAAGGTGAATTATTCTGAACAGTTCTGGGAATGATACCATATTTTAAAATCAATCCAGAATGGAAAATGGAAGTTGCTTCCAGGCATGACAGTCTAGCATTTACAGCTCAATTTCTGTTTCCAGTTCTCCCAGAAAACAGATATCATGAAATCTTTCATGAAACTCCAAATCTCCTCTTAAGATGATGTTTTTGGAGGCATGGAAAAAGCCCACAAACACCAAGGGCTGGTGGAGGGAAAGGGAAAATAAGTCTGTTTTCTATTCTCCTTGGGCTGACTGAGAAGAAGGCAGGAGTGAGGAGTGGGGTCTTGACTACAAATTTGATCATGTTTAAAGGAGAAACAGTCTTTCTAAAGGCTCTGTCAGTTTTGTGCTCCCAGACGCAGAGACCTGCAATGAATGGCTTCTTCTTTTTTTTTTTTAAATATATTTTATTGATTTTTACAGACAGGAAGGGAGAGGGATAGAAAGTTAGAAACATCGATGAGAGAGAAACATCTAACAGCTGCCTCCTGCACACCCCCTACTGGGGATGTGCCCGCAACCAAGGTACATGCCCTTGACTGGAATCGAACCTGGGACCCTTCAGTCCGCAGGCCGACGCTCTATCCACTGAGCCAAACCAGCTGGAGCAATGAATGGCTTCTATTAAATAGAATACCTTAATGAGTTTTTGAATATGCAAATCTAGACTTAGGCTTTAATTTTGAATTTTGAGTAGGAATGGAGAATTAAACTTCTTCTAGTAAATTAATATGACTTTAGTGGTTGAGGCTGGCAGTCATATGGGAGAAAGGGTCCTACTTGGGAACTTTCTAGAATGAGAAGGTCTGAGTGACACTCTCATGGGGATAGCCGTATAGGTATTGGCATCTAATAACATTTAGGTTTCAAAAAGTCATTCAAGCACTTTGGAAGTTACTCCATATCTTAAGCACATTATTTGAAACATGCTTCATTGCTGAGCCTTGAGTGATGTATGGACCTGTGTTGGTTGAGAACTCGTGGCCTCAGTGTGACAACAAGGACTGGAATTGTGATGGTAAAGACAGGAAAGTGGGCAGGAAAATGAGAACTGGGAATAATAATAACTAAGTTTTATTGAGTATTTATTACATGTCAGGCATTGGGCACTTTCTGTACATTATTTTATTGAATTTTCACCCTGGGAAGTGGCTATTATTCCCATTTGACACAATTAGTAAATGGTGCACCCAGACTTAAATTCCTATTTAGTGCCTCTATTTTTATAGAGCATAGAGAATATTTACCATATGTAATTCTTTGTTTGAATGAAATTAAAAGCAAACCAACAAATAGCCACTGGTCATAGTATCATGTCTTGTGAGGACATAGATTTTGGATTATTCAACTTTAAAACAAGGAGAATCTGCCATTTTTGATAACGTGAATGAACCTGGAGGACATTATGGTAAGTGAGATATGCCAGACACAGAAAGAAAAATATTACATAATCTCATTTATATGTGGAATTTAAAAAGTCAGACACATAGAAGCAGAGAATAGAATGGTGGTTATTAAGGACAAGGAGGTTGTGTGAGGGGTGCTGGTCAAAAGGTACAAAGTTTAATTATGTAGGATGAATACATTCTAGAAATCTAATGTACAGCATGGTGACATCCTATATAATAAAAGCCTAATATGCTAAGTGTCTGGTTGGCCGGTCGGCCGTTCAACCAATCAAAGCGTAATATGCTAATGATATGCTAAGGCCGCTGAACTGCTCACTCTGATTTTCACTGACCACCAGGGGGCAGACAGTCGACCAGTCGACCAGTCGCTATGACGTGCACTGACCACCAGGGGAGAGACGCTCTGACTGGTAGGTTAGCTTGCTGCTGGAGTCCGGCCGATTGGGACTGAGCAAGCCAGGCTGGACATGCCCTGGAGCCCTTCTGCAGTTTCTCCGGGGCTGGCCAACCTCCCGTGTCCCTCCCCAGCCCCAATCATGCACTGGTGGGGTCCCTTGGCCTGGCCTGCACTCTCTTGCACTCCGGCACCCCTTGGGGGATGTTGGAGAGCTGGTTTCAGCCCAATGGTGGAATGACTGGTCGCTATGATGCGCACTGACCACAAGGGGGCAGACGCTTAACGTAGGAGCTACCTCCTGGTGGTCAGTGCGCTCCCGGGCTCATGGCTGGTGAGTACAACAGCGGTGGCAGGAGCCTCTTTTGCCTCTGCGGCGTGGGACATCCTCTCAGGGCTCCCAGACTTCGAGAGGGCACAGGCCTGGCTGAGGGACCGTCCCCCTCTCCAGTGCACAAATTTCGTGCACTGGGCCTCTAGTTAGTTAATAATGTACTAGTATACTGGAAATTTGCTAAGAGAGTGGGTATCAGATGCTCGCTCTCTCTCTCTCTCACACACACACACATATAATGGTAACTGAGATGGGTATGTTAATTAGCTTGACTGTAGTAATCATTTCACTATGTATATATCAAAGCATGCTGCACATCTTAAATATATACATTTGTTATTTAAAAAATTAAATTAAATTTAAAAAGAAGATAGAAAAGTAAACATATCAGATGTGACTTCTCACCCTCCCCAAAGCAAAAACCAAAACCAAAGCATATCTACTTGTATACCCATTCATACCACCTTTTCCATTCTCAGTCCTTGGTCCACTCATCAACACTTTCTTCTATATCTTCACACTTTCCTCTTACTAGCTACAGCCCTTCTACATCTTTTACTCTACCCAGCCAAGAGATGAGCAGATATTCTGAGAAGATGTGCCAGGTTTTCATTACTCATTTTTTTTGAGAATGGCAGAAAAGGGAAAATTGCTTCTCAGTGCTTCCCTCACCTCATCGTGAGAGGCTCTTTGTGTAAAAGCAGTGTAAGGAATTTGTTGGCAAAGGTGAAATATGGGTCCCAGGAGATGCTGTTTTTAAAAGAAAAGCTCTTATAAAAATTAAATGTTTTGTCTGTCCTTGAGTTAACTTTGGAATGAGTAAAACTTGGACTCTTGGGCTCAAAGAGTAAGAGAAAGAGTACCCATTAATGAGAAGCAATTGTCTAGAAAAACCAGAGGCCACAGTATCATGTAGTTCAAAGTTTATGGCAGTTTTGTGAAAAAACAAGTCTTATTTTATAAGAAGCTTAAGAAGTATAAGTGAACTATTTTTATTTTATATGATGCAATATTTTATTTAAATGGAGCCCATATTTTAATTTGGGCCATTTTCAGGAATACAATGGGCTCCTTCTTGAATGTACCAGTATAATAGATTTCCTAGACTTAGACATCCCTAATTTCAAACATTTGTCTTACTTTATGAAAAAAGTTGAGGACAGAAATAGAGAAAATAACTAATCATTAAGTCCTAGCCCAAATTATGTGTGTGGTGAAATAGGATTGGACAGATATATACGATACTTTTGCCTAATTAATGTTCACCCAGATGACCATTTATGTCCCTTTGCTATTCCAACTTTTATGTAGAAGAGTACCTGGCACATAATAGGTACTCAGTAAGTATGGAAGGAAGGAAGGCAGGAAGGGAGGAAGGGAGGAATTAATTGAATAGTCCCTGCTGTCTGCTGCCTGGCAAGAGGCCTACTCCTGCAAGAGAAACCTTCCATTGCCCAGTACTTCCCATGCCTGTTTGGTTATTCTAATTAGCAAACCCACTTGGCCACCGGTATGAAAAAGCAGTCTCAAATCAGCATTAATGGTAATAATGATGGCATTATAATCCCAATTTGCTGACTCCTGAGATCTTTTATTTTTAATTTTTTTCTTTATTGATTAAGGTATTACATATGTGTCCTTATCCCCCCACCCCCCCCCCACCTCCTCACTCATGCCTCACCTCCCTGGTGTGTGTCTGTGTCCATTGGTTAGGCTTATATGTATGCATACAAGTCCTTTGGTTGATCTCTCCCCCTTACCCCTCCTCTCCCCTACCTTCCCTATGAGGTTTGACGGTCTGATTGATGCTTCTCTGTCTCTGGATATGTTTTTGTTCATCAGTTTATATTGTTCATTATATTCCACAAATGAGTGAGATCATGTGATATTTATCTTTCTCTGACTGGCTTATTTCACTTAGCATATTGCTCTCTATGTCCATTCATGCTGTTGCGAATGGTAAGAGTTCTTTCTTTTTTACAACAGTGTAGTATTCCATTGTGTAGATGTACCACAGTTTCTTAATCCACTCATCTGCTGATGGGCACTTAGGCTGTTTCCAAATCTTAGCTATGGTGAATTGTGCTGCTATGAACATAAGGGTGCATATATCCTTTCTGATTGGTGCTTAAACTTTTTTTTAAAATTAATCTTTATTGTTGACATTATTACAGATGTTTCTCTTTTTTCCTCCCTAGCTCCCCTGCACCCAGTTCCCACCCTGCCCCAGGCCCTCACCACCCTATTGTCTGTGTTCATAGGTAATGCTTACATGCATATAAGATCTTTGTCTAATCTCTTCTTGCACCCCCCGGCACCTCTTTCCCTCTGAGAATTGTCAGTCTGTCCCTTTCCCATGCTCCTGATTCTATTCCATTCACCGGTTTATTCTGTTCATCAGAATTTTTATTCATTTGATTTTTAGATCCAACTGTTGATTGATATGTATTTGTTGCCACTTTGTTGTTCATATTTTTTATCTTTACCTTTTTCTTTTTCCTTTTCTTAAAGAATACCCTTCAGCATTTCATATAATAGTGAAACTCCTTTAGCTTTTTCTTGTCTGTGAAGCTCTTTATCTGACCTTCAATTCTAAAAGATAGATTTGCTGGGTAGAGTAATCTTGGTTGTAGATTCTTGCTATTCATCACTATGAATATTTCTTGCCACTCCCTTCTGGCCTGCATAGTTTCTGTTGAGAAATTAGCTGACAGTCATATTGGCACTCCCTTGCAGGTAACTAACTGCTTTTCTCTTGCTGCTTTTATGATTCTTTCTTTGTCTTTAGCCTTTGGCATTTTAATTATGATGTGTCTTGGTATGGTTCTCTCTGGATTCCTCTTGTTTGGGGGTCTCTGTGCTTCCTGGACATGTAAGTCTATTTCTTTCATCAGGTAGGGAATATTTTCTGTCATTATTTCTTCAAATAGGTTTTCAATATCTTGCTCTCTCTCCTTCTGGGACCCCCATAATTCAGATGTTGGTATGCTTGAAGTTGTCCCAGAGGCTCCTTATACTATCTTCATATTTTTGGATTTTTTTTCTTTTTGCTCTTCTGATTGGGTGTTTTTTGCTTTCTCATATTTCAAAACATTGATTTGATTCTCAGGATCCTCTAGTCTACTGTTGAATCCCTGTATATTATTCTTTATTTCAGTCGGTGTATGCTTAATTTCTGACTGGTCCTTTTCCATTTTTTTGGCATTCTCACTAAGATCCTTGTAGGTCTCACTAAGTTCCTCTGAGGTTTCTAGAAGATTCTTAAATAACCTTATAATCGTGGTTTTGAACTCTATATCCAGTGGTTTGCTTTCATCGATTTCTTCATTTGTGACATGTTTCTTGGTCTCCACATTTGGCTGCTTCTCTGTGTTTGTTTCTATGTATTGGGTAGCTGCTAAGTCTCCTTGAGTTGATAGAGTGGCCTTGTGTAGTAGGTGTCCTATAGGGCCTCAGCCTCCCCAGTCAACCTGAGGTGGACACCCTTGGTGCACCCGTTTGTGGGCTATGTGCACAGTGTTGTTGTAGTTGAGCCTTGATTGCTGTTGATGTCACTGGGAGGAATTGACCTTCAGATCAATTGTTTTTGGGGACCAGCTGCAACTACAGTGGGAGAGCTGCTGTGCAGGAGACACCCTTATGGAGCAGGACTTGCTTCAGTGGGGCTTTGGTGCTGAGTCTGCCCCTTCAGTGTGTCGCTTATGGATGTGAAGAGGTGTAATCTGGTATGATCTCACACTAACCACTGGGTACACTGGCTCTTGGGTCTCCAGGGAGGTGCAAAGTCAGCCACTGCCTGGGGCCACCCAGCAGGAGCTACAGAGAGATCTTCCGATTCTTCCTCTTTGTATCGGGTTTGGAAATGCCCAGATGAGGCCCAGCTGTGAAGCAAGGCAGGCTGGTGCTGGTGATGGTGCCAGGTCTTGGGGCTCCCTGACGCAGCTGCAGCTTGTTTGACAGGTTTTTAGCTTGAGAAAGGAAAGGCCATTCATATGCAAAAGCCAATGCGCCCAACTTGGGTGGGGCAGGATCTCAGGGAATCACCAGGTTGGAGCAAACAGAAATGACTCCTGCCCCGATGCCAGACAGTTCAGTTTCTCCTCATATGTGTCTGGGTCCCCAGAGCCTTGCCCTGGTGCTGGAGCTCAGAGGAAGCGGGAGCTTGTATGTTCAGTTCGTGGTGCCTGCCTTTTAAGAGGAGCAGCTGGGTCTCCAGCAGCCTCTGTGTCACTGAGCCCCAATCCCCACTGGTTTTTACAGCCCGTAGTTCTTACTGCCGTAGGGACTTCTTCTTCTTCTTTTTTTAAAAATATATTTTATTGATTTTTTACAGAGAGGAAGGAAGAAGGATAGAGTTAAAAACATTGATGAGAGAGAAACATCCATCAGCTGCCTCCTGCACACCCCCTACTGGGGATGTGCCCACAACCAAGGTACATGCCCTTGACTGGAATTGAACCTGGGACCTTTCAGTCCGCAGGCTGATGCTCTATCCACTGAGCCAAACCGGTTAGGGCCTGTAGGGACTTCTTTTCCCAGCTCTGGGACCCTGGGCTAGGGTTCTGGTGTGGTGCTGGGACCCTTTGCTCCTCCAGGCAGCCTCCGCAGAGGCGATCTCCCTCCCAATTACAAAAGTGGCATATGTGGGTGCAGGACCAGCCAGTTCCTAGCCTCCTCACCTCCTACCAGTTTCAGTGTGCTTTCTTAGTCTCTAGTTGTAGGACTTCCATTCAGCCAGCTTTCTGGCGGTTCAGGATCATAGTTATTCTGTATTTTAGTTGTAATTTTGATGTGGTTGTGGGAGGCAGCGAGTACAGGCATTTGCCTATGCCACCATCTTGGTTCTCTCCTTAAATTTTTAAGTCAAATGAAAACACATTGCAAATGTTAGCATACTAGCACACATAAAGAAACGGTTAGTCAATGAGCCTTAGTGTTTTCTGCTTATGTGCGTTTTCCTCTCCTCACTTAGGAATTCATTACCTTAATTCCTCTTTGTCTTTTGATTCTTTTTTCTCCCTACTTTTCTTCTTAACTTGCCTGCTTTTCTTCACTATGAATACTTGAATACTTTCCTAGAAAATCCAACCCTGAATTGCTTTCTATAATAGTCCAGTAGCTATTCTGCATTGGAAAGAAAACGTGCTTGCATTTGGAAATGTTTTAACTCATCATTTAAATTTGATAAACTTCTGAGTTTACAAACAGAGCTTGATCAAGGAGAAGAAAATATTTCTATTAGAGCAGGGGGCTTTATCAAGTGTTCATGCCCGACTGTGCTGGACCAAATACCGTGCTGGGCAGTGGGACATAACTATGAAAAACAGAACTGGTCCCTGTGTGTGGGAGAAGACGAAAAACAATTGTACTAGGAGCTCTACACACATTATCTCATTTAAAACTCATAGTAGTCCCAAGAAGTAGCATGGAATTAAATCCTTGTCTTTTCACCAGTCTTATTACCTACTTTAACCTTGGTATAGAGCCCTGTTTTCTTCACCTTTCTCCAAACAGGCATATCCTTTTTTGGCCCTTGCCCAGTTCTCCCTCTAGGAATGAATTGTAATTGGTCTAAAGTTTAGACTCTAAACGAATAATAATGGTATAATTAGCCTTGCTGAATAATTGGTTAAGTCTGTGTGGGCCATGCAATTCTGAGACTTGAGGGAGAAACTGGTGGGAACCCCTAGCGGGGGAGGTTTCTTGCTCTAAAATATGGATGCAAGGCAAACATGTTCTCCTTTCTACCTCTAGATATTATCATTAGCAAGTGATGTATGGCGATCAACAGCAAACTTGGTCCAAAGTGAGAACCAAGCCCAAGAAAACAAGCTGATGCACCAAGCATGCGGTAGGCAGTGGATGGAATGAGGGGCAAGGACCTAAAACCTCTATGGGATTGTTGAGTTGCTGAATGAATCAGTCCTGGAATTGCTTCTCCCTCAAACTTCTTGACAAGGGTAATAATAAATGCCCTTACTGTTTAAGATGTTTCAGGTTTCAGTTATTTGCAACTGAAAGCATGTCCAGAGAGAGATTATTACCTTTCACAAAATTGAGGCACAGGGAAGGTAAGTCACAGCTCAAGCTCACTTAGGTGCAAAGGGGGAAAACCAGGTTCTAAAGCCAATCTGGCCTCTGAGAGGAGCCTTGTTCTTAGTCACAGGCTGTGGTACCGCTGCACTGACCCCAGCTTTTCACTTCTATGTAAGTGGAATAGTGCTGACTTAAGTGCATCCTGTTTCAAAAATGAAATGTGTTGCACTGTATTAGCCTGGATTGGAGGAAGATATTGGTGGTCCTAAGTTCTTTCTCGACTCCAGCCCCTTCATAAATAACCGCTATGGAGTAGCAGGAGAGAAATATGAGTGGGTCTTCTACCTTTCTGTGCCTAACAATGCTTTTACCTGTGAGTACAAAAGAAAGTTATGGATGGATATATAAGCCATGTTTTTAACTGCATGATAAATCTTACTTAGATTGATTCTTAAATTATTGGGTTTGGCTATATCTGAGATCAAGAAATTATCCCACACATGCATCATAACTAATTTTTATGCGTTTAATGAGTCCTATTATCCTGGGACTACAAACAAGGCTAGCTTAATCATCTCTACGCACCTTAATGGAGATACCACCAAACTATGGTGTATTTAAATCTGGGAGTCCCTGGACATGCTGTTGGGAGTGGTGAGGAGATGCTTTGTACACTTCAGTGTCATGGAGAAGATCATTGTTCAAGTCAGAGTTAATGGTGAAATACTGGCTTGGCAGAACATTTCTGGGAATCTGGAAAGTTTAGACTGGCACATGCCATAATGAAAAACATTGCATGCTACAAAGTTTTTTGCTTAAAAGTATCTTTTAGTCATAGCCAGCTTTTAGATGGCGTTCATGGCATTGGGATGTGGTAAACATTGTGAATATGCCCCCCATGAGATCCAACAGCTAATTAAGTGAGGAGACACTGTTTGTTTTTTAAATAATCAGTTACTATCCTCATCCTGTCTTTGTCTCACCTGTGTAAGTATTAAACTGTGAGGTCAATTTGCTTTCCCCCAAACAAAAGCTTTCAAGCCCAAATGTTGACTTGGAACATTGTGTGATGAGTTGAACACCATGTGAGTGGGACTTGAGTCAACCTGCAGAGAATCTAACTCACAAGAAGTAGGCTTTGCTTTTAATTCATTGTAGTTGTATGTTTTGAGTGATCTTTGGCCTCTCCTGGCCCAAAAATACCTCTTAAGTTTGCATTCCCTGGTCAGTTATTATTCATGCAGCTGTTATACTTTACTAGAGGCCTGGTGCATGAGATTTGTGCCAAGGTGGGGGTGGGGTGTTCCTCAGCCTGGCCTGCGCCCTCTCGCATTCCAGGAGCCCTTTAGGGATGTCCGACTGCTGTGGAGGCTGGAGAGGCTCCCGCCACTGCAACTGCGCTTGCCAGCCATGAACCTGGCTTCTGGCTGAGCGGCGCTCCCCCTGGGGGAGTGCACTGACCACCAGGGGGCAGCTCCTGCATTGAGCATCTGCCCCTGGTGGTCAGTGCGTGTCATAGTGACTGGTCGTTCAGTGGATTTGCATATTAGCCTTTTATTATATAGGATAACTCCATTTCTGTAGGATGTTATGTGTTAAGTAAATGTATTTTGTACTCTACTTAATTAAAAGACTAACAAAGCTGCTAACAAAATGACATGAAATTCAGAAAGATGAAAATAAAATTCAGGAAAATGGGGCAGATGAAAGTGACATGATAGAGTAAGAGGGAGCTGGGAAGTATTTAGTCCATGGAAGTGAAGTCTGCAAGATCACGCACATGCATTCAAGTTGGTCCAGTTCCCCAGAGGGACAAGATTCCTGTAATCTCCGCATTAAGACATTCCTGCTGCTCAAGAGAAGGTTGACTTTCCTGGAACTAAAGCCTGGGGGAATTGTTTTCCAGTAGGTCTTCCTAAAAGGGGACACTGAAATGTAACAGGATTTCCCCTAAAGAGTGTGCTCACATAAATATACAGTTCTGTAAAAGTGTTTGAACTGGGGGCAGGGAGACAAAACAGTGCAGCCCACACTTCCATTAGATCTACATGCACTGTCTTCTCTTTTCCCTCAGGAAAGAAAGCTGCTAAATGGAGTCTCAGTTTCCAAACCTTAACATTTGTCAACTATGATATGATGACTTTGCAGGTGTGAAAATAGCAGTAAACTATGTTTTTGTAAGTCAGAGTCCATATTGGAACTTACAGCCTTAAGTTATATTGTGGATGTAACCTTGGTTGGCCTACCCACTATTTGTCTTCTCGTTAGAATTTTTCAACTCCCTTTTCCCCCTTGACTTTAGAGTGCAACTGTTTGTGTTTATATCTGAGAGCACACCATTCCACTGGAAAGACCTCTGGGCATAAATTTAAGGTAGCTCTTTGTTTTACAAAACATGTACTAGAGAAGTACAACTACAAAATAAAAATCACATGGTTCTAATTTATGGTATTCATTCACAAAGTAGACTGTGACACTTCAAATGAATTCTTTAAAAAATTCAACAACCAGCTCCCATTTCTTGAATCTGTGGGCTTTCAAGGTGTTCTTTGTGGGTGGAATGGAGAGAAGGTAGCTCTTAAGATCACATAATAAAGAAGAGATAAATAGATAGATAGATAGATAGATAGATAATGAGGCTCAATAGAAAACACTATTTCCAATAACATATTTAAAAAGTAAAGTTTGCCATGAGTGCATCCCAAGAGAGAACACCTGTTAGGAGTTTGGGGTATATTCTGCAGATTTTATTTTCTCTGCAAATAATAACATTTTATGTAACTCTACACAACAGTATTCTCTCTTGAGTTAGGAAACTGGTCGAAAGGAAATAAACCTTACCTTTCAGCGGTCCCAAGGATACCATGAAGCCCATCACCTCCATCTCCTGTCTTTCATGTTGAAGGACTACAGGTGTACAGGTGCTGGCAAGAATAATTGTATCTGATTTTCTTCTGCTGTTGCATACACAGGTGGAGCCACAAAACATGTAAAGTCACCTTTTAAAAAGGTTTATTTTTTTATTTTTCAATTACAGTTTACATTCAGTATTATTCTGTATTAGTTTCAGATGTACAGCATAGTGGTTAGACAGTCATGTACTTTATAGAATGGCTCCCCTACTGCTTCAAATACCCACCTGATCCCACACATAGTTATTGCAATATTATTGACTATTTTCCTATGCTGTAATTTATATATATGTTAATGTAAATAATACTAGTAAACAATTAAAAAGAGGCCTTGAGGAGGATCCAAGATGGAGGCGTAGGTAAACACCTAAACTGCTGCCTCGCACAATTTCAAAACTACAACTAAAAGACAAAACGTCTATCACCCAGAACCATGGGAAAGCTGGCTGAGTGGAAGTTCTACAACTAGAAGGAAAGAGAAAAGAGCATTGAGACGTACACAAGTGCTGAAAAGCTGAGGTACGGAGACGCGCGATCTGGGCTGGTGGCAGGCATTGCTTTTTTCAACCCGAAGGGAGACAAGCCCCCGATTACTCTGAAATCCAGTTTCTGGGGAGACGTGGGGGACCCAAACTCCTACGGGGAGAAGCTGGACTATCTGCCATTGGGTCGGAAAGTGAGGGTGGCTTGCTTGTAGAGCTGCGCGCAGGAATAATTGTTTACTGCGCTGGGGCGCGGGACGCGGGGATGCGGTCGAAGATGCAGAGCTGGCTAACTGGCAGCCATTGCTGTTTGCCACGCCCTAGCCTAGTGACGCCCTGAGACCCTGCCCCGCACAACCTACAAACCCACCCAAGCTCCAAGCAGCGGCTTTAGCATATGAATGGCCTGCCCTATCACAGCTTAACCTAGCAGACTTGCAGCCTGGGTCAGACAGCTCCAAAACCTCCAAACCCCAAGCAAAAAGGAGAAAACTGTAGTTCTCGCTGTAGCTCCTGCTCGGTGTCCTCAGACAGTAGCTGACCTGCACCCCAATGGAGATCCAGAAGCCAGTGTACCTAGTGGTCAGTGTGAGACACCAGATTTCAACTCCTCACATCCATAAGTGACACATTCAAGAGGCAGACTCAGTGAGCACCAAAGCCCCACTGAAACAAGTCCTGCACCATAAATGTGTCTCCAGCTCAGCAGTTCTTCCATTATAGACACAGCGGGTTCTCACAGCCAATTGGCCTGGAGGTCAATTTCTCCCAGTGTACCAACAGCAATCAAGTCTTAACTACACCAAGACTTTGCACTCAGCCCACAAAGGGGTGTACCAAGAGCGTCCACCTCAGGTGATTGGGGAGGCTGAGCTACTGGCCCCTATAGGTCACCTACCACACAAAGCCACTCCATCAACACAGGGAAGCAGCCAAAATGCAGAGACAAAGAAACATGTCACGAATGAAAGAAATGGAGGAAAGCAAACTACTGGATGACGTAGAGTTCAGAACCACATTTATAAGGTTACTCAAGAATCTTCTAAAAACCTCTGAGGAACTTAGTGAGACCTTTAAGGATCTTAATGAGAATGCCAAAAAAATGGAAAAGGACCAGTCAGAAATTAAGCATACACTGTCTAAAATAAAGAATATACAGAAACTCAACTGTAGATCAACGTACCCCAAGAATCAAACCAAAGATCTGAAATATGAGGAAACAAAAAACACCCAACCAGAAAAACAAAAAGAAAAAAGAATCCAAAAATATGAAGATAGTGTAAGGAGCCTCTGGGACAACTTTAAGCGTACCAACATCTGAATTTTTGGCATGCCAGAAGAAGAGAGAGAGCAAAATATTGAAAACATATTAGAAGAAATAATGACAGAAAACTTTCCCTACCTGGTGAAAGAAATAGACTTACAAGTTCAGGAAGCACACAGAACCCCATACAAGAGGAATCCAAAGAGGACCACACCAAGACACATCATAATTAAAATGCCAAGGGCAAAAGACAAAGAGAGAATCTTGAAAGCAGCAAGAGAAAAACGGTTACCTACCTACAAGGGAGCACCCATACGACTGTCAGCTGATTTCTCGGCAGAAACTATGCAGGCCAGAAGGGAGTGGCAAGAAATATTCAAAGTGATGAACAGCAAGAACCTACAACCAAGATTACTCTACCCAGCAAAGTTATCATTCAGAGTTGAAGGTCAGATAAAGAGCTTCACAGACAAGAAAAAGCTAAAGGAGTTCATCACCACCAAACCAGGATTACATGAAATGCTGAAGGGTGTTCTTTAAGAAGAGGAAGAAGAAGAAAAAGGTAAAGATAAAAATTATGAACAACAAAATGACATCAAATACATACCTACCAACAAGTGAATCTAAAAATCAAGTGAATAAAAAATCTGAAGAACAGAATGGACTGGTGAATATAATAGAATCAGGGACATAGAAAGGGAGTGGACTGACAATTCTCAGGGGGAAGGGGGTGTGAGGGGTGAAGGAAGAGATTGGACAAAAATCTTACACCTATGGATGAAGACAGTGGCGGGGGGTAAGGGCATGGGGTGGGGTGGGGAATCAGGTGGAGGGGAGTTATGGGGGGAAAAAAAGAGGAACACCTGTAATAATCTGAACAATAAAGATTTATTAAAAATAAATAAATAAAAAGAGGCCTTGGAACTCATGCAGTTAGAATTTGTGAAACGAAGTCTTAATTGTTTTTCAGTTGTATCTGGAAATAAAAGATAATGTGGCTATATTTTAGGCTACTTTGTGTGTGTGTGTGTGTGTGTGTGTGTGTGTGTGTGTGTATACATGCGTGTGTGTGAATTATTACTTACCATATTAAGGTAGTTGATTTTTGAATGTTAGTGTTGAGTCAACTAGTTTACTTAAAATTGCTCCCAGAATTTTTGTCTATTGACATAATATTATTATGAGTATCAACAGCCTAATTCAGATAACTGAAATTAGTTAATAAGTCAGTGAAAGATGATTTTTAAGTTCCAGTCAGTGAATGAAAGACTGACAATCTAATTTATATACCATAAATATTAGTTAATTATTCTTTAAGATCAGTATCTTACCTTTGAAGGAAGATTTGACCTAACACAGCGTCATGGGTGAAAAGCTCTGGATGAACCCTTCCTGAGCTATGGGAGTGGTTGACTCTCTTACTCCAACTTTAACTTCTTTGTTAGGTACATTGGCGGTTTTTGGATTATAGTTCTGTTTGAGTGTGTGTTTGTGTGTGTTTAAATTTAAGGTAAAAGGATCTTCATAAAAGAGTTATTGCATCATGGCTACATAATTCTATCTTATGGATGAATTATAATTCATTTAACAACTTTTATTGTTGGACATTTGGGTTCTTGAATAAATAATTCTACATTATGTATATGTATTTCATACAAATACCTGTCTACAGATACTCCAAGAAATATAATAATTAGGTAAAAGAGATGGAATATTTTTAGGTTTGGGAGAATGCTTACTTTACAGATAGGCTTTTAAAAATGATATACTTATATGCATAGCCAATGGACATGAACAGTAGGGTGGTGAAGACCTGGGGGTTGGGTGGGGAGGAGAAGGACAGGGTGGATAAGGGCTGGGTGGAGAGAGGGAAAATGGGAGACATCTGTAATACTGTTAGCAATTTAAAAAAAGAAAAAATATGAGTACATATTTATTTTATCATTGCCATCACTTAAAATATTATTTTTAGGGTTTCCAATTTGCTATTACTTTAATAGTTCCCAAATCACTATTAATTTAATGGTTGCCAGTTATTTTAAGGGTTAAATATATTTATTCTTCTGTGAATTGTTTGTTCATGTCATTTGGTCATTTACCCATTTTTTTGTATTAGGACATCAATATTTTTATTTTTAAAGGACTACTTTTATATTAAGGACATTAGCTTTTTTAATATATTTGTTGCAGATAACATACCTAATTTGCAACTTTAAGTATTTTTGTGTATTTAGTTGAGTTTTACATTATGATATACTCATTGTATTGATATTTTTGTGTGATTTTTGTCAATCTGTTTTAGTTTTGTAATTCCTTTCCAATGTAAGAATCAGCCAAATATTGCTATATATATTCCTTTAGTGTTAAATGATTTCATTAGTTATATTTAACATGTCTGTGTAGATCTTATTTTGGTGTGAGGTTAATATCAAACTTGATTTTTTTCCCCATGTTCTTTGCCATCTTTCCCTAGCAACTTATGTGGATAAACCCACACTTCACAGTGGTTTATGATGTTTCCTTTGTAAATATTAAAAAAAAATTAGGTTTACCAGCATCTGTTTCAGGTCTTGTTTTCTGATCTGCCTGCCAATTCTATTTTTAGATCAGACTCTTTTAATTGTTTACTTGGTAAGACTACTCAGGACAAGGTATCCCTTATTCCCACCCATTGGTCCCCTTTCACAAAATTTCCTTTGGTTGCTTTTTTGGGGGGAGGAGGGAGCAATAAGTAGTAGGATTAGTTGTTTCTTAATCCCATTCTTTAATTAAGGCTATACAAACATGTTATCAGAACAGTAACTTTTTACTATAATTTGAGAATATATAATTAGTTTATTCATTTAACAGCTCTATCAGTTTCTCTGAAAATACATTTTTAAAGGTGAAAATGAAACACAGTTCTGTTTCCAACCACTGAATAGTTTCACATGCCTTAATATATATTTTTTTCTTTTGCTGGTTTTAGCATTTTTGTATTTTATCTTATGATAGTATAGCTTGGTTAATAGGATTATGTTTCAGGCATAAAAAGTTATTCCTCAATGAGTATTTGATGGGTATTATGAACTATATTGTTCTTTTGTTATTGTTCTTGTTTAGTTTTCACTTCTGAATCATAAACTTGACTCTACAATCCAGCAAGACTTGGAAGAGGATAAGGAAAATATGGAACCCACACAAATGCAGCAAGAGCACAAAGCTTATAGGATATTGCAAGCAGGCAAGGATGAGGGGTGCTCTCCTGAGCTACAGAAGGAATGCTCTGATGGTTAAGATAAGATGCAAGTCGATTTGATAGAGTTGTCCACAGTGGGCGATGCCCACCACAGGCCATGTGTGTGGACTGAAAAGAGAAGTGGTCCAAAGACTGAGCTCCAGGGGTCTATTGTGTTCAGAGGCCAGGAAGAGAACTCGGCCAGTAAAGGAAATTTAGGTATAGGAAAAGGAAGAGAGTTGTGTCTGATGAGTAAGTTTTTCAATAAGAAGGAGATAATTAACAGTGTGAGGAGCTGATGAATTGTATAAAAAATAAGAACTCAGCCTTGATGATTAGTCTTGGCAAGACATAGGTCGTTGGTGAAGTTGCCAAAATTGTGTTCAGAGAGTGGCATATTTGTGTATGGGGACCATTCGTTGTGGTCCCAATGCTGAATCCAACTTTTCACTGGAATATTTTAATCCTGTTTTAACTGTAAGATCAGTGCTTGGCCAAGTGTTTCAAATGTAAAAGTTATTTTGTGATTTCTTTTTCTTTTTTTCTTTCTTTTGTTTGAAGTTCTATGTGTGGGTGTGTTATGCCAATAACTGTTTCTTCAAACAAACTGTTATATGCTCATGGATATAGCATATAATTTTGGAAATTATAATAAGAAAAAAAATTAAAGTGAGTTACTTAATTTGAAATTTAATCTAAAGTGCAGCCACTTTTCTCTAGGACTTTTTTTTTTGGCAGGGGGCGGGGGAGCTCTGAGGCTTTTCTATAAACATCACTGAATTAAATGATGTGATTGATACTATATCACCCTATGACTTTGGGTTGGCTTTTGGGGTTGGGTGCTAATGTAATTGCTGGGCAAGTGACCTCCAACAGAGCTGCCCAGTTGTTGCAGAGAAGACCTTCTTAAATGGGAATAGGGGTATTCTGATGAGGGAAATGCAAATATAATTATTCCACTGGTGAAACATGCTTTCAAGAGCCAGTGTTCTCAATCTGTCTCCTGTCTCCATGACACATTCCTATGGAGGAATTCTTTCTCAGATGTAAAAAGAATATTTTATTTAACACTTAAGGAAATTATAAAGATTCTTTAAATTTAGGAAGCTAATGATGGAATTAGGGAGATATTTTGCATTTTTATAACATCTCCATTAAATTTGTTGAAGATCAGGCTAAGGGAGAACACTTCTGAGTCAGAATAATTTTAAAATTAAATCATCAAGGTAGACTGAGATTGAAATAAGGAACACGGGATGGCACTGAGAGTGCTGGAACGTGGCTCTTTGAGTAGATTCAGGGGTAAAACCTCCAGAGCTCTAGGTACCTCTTTTAGCACCATAAGATTATGATAATAGGTGCTGATCAGATGCTTCTCTGATCCTTTGATTTAAGCAACTATCTCAGAAGAAAGGACCCACTTAGCTTATCTACTAAACAAGATTTCCTCTTGAAGATTTGGCAAAGCCATTTCTATTTTACTTAAATTGCCTACATTTTATGTGTCAATCAATGGCTATTGGGAAATATAGACCTTAATGATGCCAAGTTAATTATAGGTGTTTAAGACCAAATATTAGTAGGTGGACTATGTTGTTCTGGAATATTAGGTTAGTGTTTTGGGGAAGTTGAGTAAAAACAGGGAGGAATACATTCTTATTTTATGATTCAGAAACTCAGAATCTGAATTACTAACATAAATTGACATCAGTACTCTTGTCCCACTTTTGACTCCTTATATTTTGCTTTGCCAAAAGTCCAGATGAGAAAAAAGTGGAAATAAGGAAACTTGTTTTATGTGAGCTAAATTACTTGTTAATATGTGCTATTAAAGGCTGAGAATGAGTTTTAGAATTTGAAAGTTCATTGTACTTATTATCTTACAATCAAGCCAAAGTTATTGAGAATACCATATGGTTTTAAAAGATATATTTGGTGTCTTTGGGAACTGGAGGCTACTAAATCATTAACAGCTGCCAGAATGGAACAGACCAAATGTATTTGGAATTTAGTCCTTTGTAGTGGGGAAGTTTGTGGGTTTCCTGGTTCAGCCCATCTGATGAGAAGAATAACTCACAAACATGTTAGCTAGTTGCACAGGATGAAGTTTTGCCAGAGAATATGATAGATGAGAGTGAAGATAAATTTAAAAGACTGTGTCATTAGTTGAAAAAAATTAAAGACAATTAAAGAAGAAAGTAATATTGCCAATTGTTAAGAGTTTCATCAGGTGCAGGGGTTCTCAACCTAGGAATTATTTATATTTGGGCCAGATTAATTGTTTGTTGTGGGGTCTGTCCTGTGTATTGTAAGATGTTTAGCAACATGTCTAGCTTCAACCACTGGATGCCAGCAGCATCCTCTCTCCAGATGTGACAATCAAAAATGTCTCCAGACATTGCCAAATGTCCTCAAGAGGCAAACTTGCCCCTGATTGAGAACCACTGGGCTAGACTACACAATAGCCCCAAAATCAAGTTGTTAGCATGTAGATGTTTTTAAAATCTCGAGATTGGATAAGATCAGTTAGATGTAGTGAGAGGAATAAGGAGGCAAAAAGACCAAGGACTGAGCCCCAAGGAACTCAAACTTTCAGAGATCCCATGAAAGCATAGGAAGGGGCAGAGGAGACTGAAAAGGAGCCATCACAAAGGGAGGAGGAGAGTGGGGAGAGTTGTCACAGGGGGTAAGAGGAGAGAACATAAAACTAAAGCCTACACTCGGTGAATAGCTGTGGGGGTTACTCGGTTGTGCAAATCATGGTAGTAATTCATGACCAACTGAAAAGTGATGTTCGCATTTCTATTTCCTCAACTCCTGTCTCATAGGTAAAAGCATCTGATGCGGATGCAGGACTCTATGGCTTGGTCGAATATTCTCTTTATGATGGATTCCAAAGCTACGAAGCACCTCGAGCCTTCCAGATTGACCCACATGATGGGCAGATCTGTGTTTCTCAAGATATTGACAGGGAAAGGGACCCAGCCACCTATGATCTCTTGGTGAAAGCAAGAGATGGGGTAAGTCTTTGTGTATGAAATTTTAAACAGACTCAAAAGTGAACCACTATGTATACATTACAGAGTATCAAGGATTGTCAATGGCCAATACTGTTTCATAAATCACTACTTCTTTCCCTTTGCTAGAGAATTTCAAATCAAACACCAGACATTATATTATTTCATCCATAAGTAGTTTAATAATATCTCTAACAGGTAAGGATTTAAGAAAAACACAACTATAACAAATGAACATTAATTAATTAATATCTAATATGTATTCCATTAAAATTTTTTGGAGTATTCAAAAATGTCTTTTAATAGTTTGCTTACTTGAATCAAGATTCAAATAAGTTCACAAATTAATTTCATCCCGATCTTCCTTAAGTTTCAATCTATGATAGTTATCTTCCCACCTCCTTACCTTTTCTCTTAAGATATTTATTTTTTGGAAGAAATCAGGTCATTTGCCCTTTAAATTTTCTACATTCTGAATGTGGCTGATTTCATCCCTGGGATTCATTTACAATGTTCTTTTATCATATTTCCTATAACTGTCATTTAGAGCCAGAGGTGATGCTGTGAACTTTTTATTGCATCAGCAGACACACATCATTATTTCATTACGGGTAATGACATGGTGATTTTTGAATTCTATTATTCTTTTGCATTTATTTTCTGGAATCTTCAACTAAAAATAAAGTACTCTCATTAACTAGTTGATTACCTTGCAATATAATTCATATAGTAAAGGCAAATCATACTTGATTATTTCTTTTTATTTTATCAGCTTTTAGAATATTGAGTTGGTGCATTTGCCATCTCCAAAGAATAGTAATGATGTTTTTTCTAGTTTTATTATGAAGTCTTGGATTTTAATATATTTGATCTGTTTCTTACATTGCCAACCTTATCCTTTCTGATGTACATATTGATCTATCAGTGAAGGAACATTCAAATTGGCTCATATGTCTTTTTTTTTGCAAACTTTTAAATTGACATTTTTTAAAAAATGCAGAAGAGTGTGTAAATCATAAGTACATCTTATAGGATTTTTGCAAAATGACAACATGCGTGGAAGCAGACAAAGAAACATTACCAGTTCCCTGGAAGCCCCTCTCTTGACTTCTTGCTGTAACTATCCCTTCCACCCTTGTACCCTTTAAGAATAATCATTATTGACTTCTAATACCAAACATTATTTGCCTATTTTTAAACTTTCAGTGAATGGATTCATACAGTATGTGTTTTTGTTGCTTTTGCTCAACATCATTTGTAAGAATCATTCATGCTATTGTGTGCAGCAATACTTCATTCATCCTCATTGGATTATAGTATCCTTTTCTGTGAATTTACAATAATATTTATCCTATAATTGAACATAACCATTTTTTATTACAAATAGTGCTTCATGAACTATCTCATACATGTAATTTGGTGAACAAACATAAGCATTTATACTGAGTATATATTTAGGCGTTGAATTGTTAGACCATAAGAAAGCCAAACAACTTTTCAAAATGATTGTACCATTTATACTCTAATTAGTAAAGTATGAGAATTTCATTTGCTCTACATTGTCCCAAACATTTGTTACTTTTTAAAAATGCTGTGCATTTAGATGTTATTATTATTATTTTTTTAGTATATTGTTATTGATTTCAGAGAGGAAGGGAGGGGGAAGAGAGAGAATCATTGATCAGCTGCCTCCTGCACACCCCCTACTGGGGATTAAGCCTGCAACCCGGGCATGTGCCCTTGATTGGAATTAAACCTGGGATCCTCAGTCAGCAGGCCGAGGCTCTAGCCACTGAACCAAATCAGCTAGGGCCATTTGTTATTTAATCTCTTTTTAATTATAGCAATGCAGGTACCCATGTAGTGGTATAGCACATTGGGGACTTTGCATTACCTTGAAGAATGATAAATAGAGTGCATTTTCAAATGTTACTGGCTATTTGTTTAGCTTGTTTTGTGAAGTGTCTATTCAATTATTTACCCATTTTTTATTGTACTGTTGGCTTCTTATTGTTTTTTTATTAATTCTTTATATTTTTGGCATTCAAGTTCTTTCTTGGATGTATTTGTTGCATATATCTTTTCCCATTCTGTGGCTTGCCTTTCACTCCCTTATTGGTGTCTTTTGAGGAACAGAAGCTTTTAATTCTAATAAAGCTCAGCTTATCTATATGTTTCCCTTTACAACTGTCCTTTAAAGAAATATTTGCTTATCCTAGGTACAGAAGAGTATTCTCTTATGTTTTCTTCCAGAAACTTTATTGTTTTACGTTTTACATTTATTTTTTTCAATATAGTGGGAGGGAAGTTTATTTTTTCCAGTATGGGTATTCAGTTGACCCAGCATCCTTTGCTAAAATGATCATTCTTTCCTCACTGCACTGCAGTATCACTTTTGTCATGAATCATGTGACTGTGTATGTGTGTGTCTATTTTTTACTTACTTGTCTAACTTTGTACTAGCGCCATACTCTTTTAATTTTTTTTAATCTTTATAATAGGTCATGATTCATGTATTCTTTTAGCTTTGTTCTTCATTTTCAAGATTGCCTGGGCTATTCCTGACCATTTACACTTCCACATACATTTTAGAAATAGCTTGTCTAATTTCTATTACATTGCAGCAAAGATAGCCTACTATACACACAGTTTTGTACTTTTTCTTTTCACTAAGTCTATTTTGGAGATTTTCTTTGTTACTGACTACTCCCTTATGTAGATGGGTACTGCTAACACCTTTCTGGTCTAATCCTTGTCTTTTGAAATTAATGAGAGAATCCGCCTACTTAAGATATAAGTCAATGAGGAAAAATGAGTGTGAATATATTTATTACAAGAAAACATGTATAAACATGAAAGTAATCAGTAAAATTACTGTGAGCTATTACTATATTCAGTAAAATTACTATGATCTATTTGGTTAGATTTTATCAACCCCTGACTATGTGATTGCAGGAATCCTTGAGTCTATGTAAGAAAACATGTAGTAAACAAAAATAGGAGTAAACAGAGGAGTTTAGGTTAATTCAAGTCTCTGTGATTGTTTAAAACTCAACATATGCGCACACAAATATTTACCAAAAGCTTCAGAAATATATTCTCAATAGATTTTAAGACAATTATAAAAGGCCATCCTAGGATTGAATAGCCAGTTTAATTCCAATACTATAGTAGTTGAACATCTGTTTCTAATTAGTTGGTTTCAGATGACTTTGTAAAAGTGTACATATTTATCTTAATAGAAATAAGATAATTTGATGCCAGAACATTTTTTACTGATAAAAAAAGCAGTGCACTAATTAGGATTATTGGCAGAGGAATAAAAAAAATCAACCCAGATATTTAATTTAAACCTCCTTTCTTCTTTCTGTTTTTATATTGAACCAATCTGCAGACTTACTCTATGGAAAGGCCTGCCTTTCCTCAGTTTACCAGTCTCTATGGCAACATTCAAGTACATCTTTAACCACAAAGCTTTCCCAGCTTGAACAAAGGGGTTGCATTTTCCCCCCAGCCAAAAGGTATTTTCTTTCCTAGATAACTAAGAAAGTGTTTACAGTCTGTGTAGCAGCTTCTGATAGCTTTTAGAAATCAAACAAGAAACATTCTTCAGGGTGGTGATAGCTATGGTCTGAATGTTTGTGATACTCCAAATTCATATGTTGATGTTCTTAGAAGTTGGGGCCTTTGGAAGGTCACCAGGGTGGAGCCCTCATGAATGGCATTAGTGCTCTAATAAGAGACCTCACAGAACTCTTTAGCCTCTTCCCTCATCTAAGGGCACAGCCAGAAGTTGGCAGTCTCTGGGCCTTGCTGGCACCTTGACCTTAGACTTCTGGCTTTCAGAACTGTGAAAAATAAATTTCTGTCATGTATTAATCTCCCAGTTTATGGTATTTTGTTAAAGCAGTCTGAAGGAACAATGATGTATATGAATGATAATATTCTTGTGCAAAAACTCCTTGTTTTGTAGAAAGAAAATCCTCCAACAAAGCACAACATAGTCTAGATCCGTGGTCGGCAAACTGCGGCTCGCGAGCCACATGCGGCTCTTTGGCCCCTTGAGTGTGGCTCTTCCACAAAATACCATGGCCTGGGCGAGTCTATTTTGAAGAAGTGGCATTAGAAGAAGTTTAAGTTTAAAAAATTTGGCTCTCAAAAGAAATTTCAATCATTGTACTGTTGATATTTGGCTTTGTTGACTAATGAGTTTGCCGACCACTGGTCTAGATTATTAGAACAGAGACATCCTTCCTGCAGGTACTTCATATTCAAGGTGTCATCCTCCTGCTAGGTGATTCATCATAAGCCCAGCCCTGGCACAGATGGGAACTGGTCTGTACCCTGCCAGGTTTAACATATGTTTTATTATTATTTAGGCATTAGTAAGGAGCCAATTGCTATACTTACAACAATTTTTTATATTCACAGATTCCCAGAGGAGGCACCAAGGGAGGGAGTGTGTGTACACAAGGGAAACCTGGGGTCAGGGGGCAGAGGGAGAGAGGAAACACTTCAGGCAGGGGTTTCCAAGGGAAGGAAGGGGAGAGGCAGAATAAGCAGGCTTATGATTGGCCAGTTTGAATAGGTTCAGTGGAATCTTGGGCATAGAAGCTGCCTCTAGTTACCTGGTACTTGACTGTGGAGTGATTAGGGTAGGTGCATTGTGTCCTGGAGTGTGAAATCCCCATAAAGGCTGTGGTTGAGGTGTGGGCTCTGGATTGGTTGGTCTGCATTTGAAAAACATGCTCACCTGATCCTGGTCAGTCCCTCCAGGATCAGAAGGTCCCAGATGTCAAAGTATCAAAACACAGAAAATAGAATACATAACCAATACACTGCTCTGGTGCAGAGTCCCCTTGCAGAGGAAGGCAAAGGGCTCACCAGAACTTCTGGTATAAGTAAGACTATGCAAAGGAAGCTCTTTGCAGCTGCCTTGTTTCACTCCAATTTATTGGAAATAACACCCAGTAATACTGAGGGAATTCACTACTCAATGGGTAACTGTTGGCCCAGGGTAGCATCATAAATCTTCAAAGAAAGTTTTTGGCATAACATTGGTCACTTTCAGCAACTTGTTTTTTGTGTCAAGCTTCATTCAATTCTGCTCAGTCCTGGGCAGATAGTCCTCATACTCCTTTTCAGGCGCCACCAATGTGCACTCTTCTTCTTCCCCACTTCCCTCTCTGGTGTCATCATCTTTCTCATATTCATTTCCTCATTTTGCATCTTCTGTCTCATCTCCATTCTTTTTCAAGTTTACCTCCTCCAGATGCTCTTGAGTGTTTGGATCCATCCCACCACCATCTTCCACTCTTTCATCAAGTCATCGAGGTGAACTGCTTCAATCATACTCCCACAAACATAAAGCAGCTCGTGTTTCATGGCCAGTACAGAACTGGAGTGAGAGCTAGGCTCTATTAGAGGCCCCTGGCTTGTCAGAATCACCTTCCTCTTTCCTGGTGTCTGGGGCAGAGGGTACATGTTCAACGGTGATCAGAGTTGCATCCTCTGTGACCACCACTTTGACTACCTCCAAGAGCTCTAAGGTGTCAGCTTCCCCACATTCCTGCTCATCATCACCTTCAGGCTGCACTTCGTTTGGCCTCACCTATATTTTCTCTTTTCTGACCTAGGTTCCCTTAGCTGTCCCACAAACCAGCAGTTCTTTGCGGTGTCATAGAATACAGGTCATTAAAGAAGTTGTCCTCCAGGCTTTTTTCCTCTTACTCACCATAGACACCCCTGATGGTTCCAGTCCATAGCCACTGAAATGCCAGAGGTTGAGTACACTCTATGCCCCATGATGTAATCTGAGTCCACACCCATTTGCCTTTCCTTCCTTCCTCAGTCTTGAGTCAGACATATCTGAATGCAGGGTGAGTTTGTCCACCTTAGTTGACTGCTTCCAGTAGCCTCCATAGATGATTATGCTCCCCTGGGGAGTGGTGGGCATTTGGCAGCCCAGTCTGGGTGTTGTCCCAGTCCCTCATGGGGACAGCTTGCTCCACATAATGTGTCCAGTTTAATGGCATACATGTCATTGTAGTGATGTAATCCCTTATACACTCATGGAAATACCAAAAATAATTAGCTGTGTCTTCCAGGCTACCATCCAATAACCAAAATGACCTAAAGAATCCCCTATTGATTTGACTTACTCCTAGGTTTTGGTCACCAAATGCAGGACACTTTAAAGATCCATGTAATAAAGAGGGTCAGTTCATCTGTCTCAGTCAACGTGGACGAAGAAGGGGACATGGTGTTTCTACAGTCTGTCTTGTTAGCATCTAGTGTCTGGAAATGGGCTATCAGAGCTTCAAGGCTTCCTCCTTCTGCAGTGTTTGGACACCTTCTTCTCCATTTTGGTGGCGTTCTTCTCCTTCTTGCCCATCCCGTGGGTCCAGGGAGGTGCAGGGAGGTCAAGGAGAGAGCTACACATGCAGCCCACCTGAAAACAGGTTCTCCTGAGGGCATGCCTGGCTCTGCATTTCATAAAGGAAGGGAGAGAGATAGAAACATCAATGATGAGAGAGAATGATTGATCAGCTGCCCCCTGCATACCCCTACTGGGGATCAAGTCTGCAACCCAGGCATGTGCCCTAACTGGGAATTGAACAGAGACCTCCTGGTTCATAGGTCAATGCTCAACCACTGAACCACATGGCTGGGCTGGCCATGCATTTTTAAAGACAAATTTTGGAAGAGTCATCCCTATCCCCTTGAAAAATAAAGTTTTTAACAACTTCTTAACCTTCACCTTGTTTGGACCTAAAACTGCCTTTAATGTTTGTCTTAGAATGTATGAGAGCAAGCAACATAAGACTGTGTGTGTTTGTATGTGTGTGTGTGGTCCGATGTTCAGTGTTTATTCTGTTGTCTGCATATTTATACATTTCTTCTGTGATGACCCATGTATTTCTACAAGGTGAAGTCTGCATCTGTCATGATTGTTGTGTGCAATATCTACCAGCAGCATATGTCCCTAATCAGAAAGGTTAGCAAAGATGAATATAACAATGTTGACAATGACTGGATAGGCTATCCTTTAAATACAATCTAGACTGGGTCAGAAGACTAAATTAACTCAGGCAGATATTTTAGGTTCAAGATAGTGGATTCTAGTGAATTTATTTAAAACAATGAACTATACTTTGACAAAAGACTTTTAACTTTACAGAATTGCCTTGATAGTTTGTGGTTTTTCTTCTGATCCTTTCTCTTCCTAACGCATGTCTTGAAAGCTTTTTGGAAGAAAATTGCTGAGAACCCATTTGCTGGTGGTTATTAAGATATTTATCTGTCAAAAGAAGAATTTTTTCTTATAAAATACCTACCTGTTCTGGGCTTCTTTTCTATTTATTCTTGTGATGACTGTCAATATTTTAAAAAATTCAATCACTCCTCCTATTTTACTGGTATCACTTCTGAAATAACCTATTTTTTGCTGCTACTGTTGCTGCTATTTATCTCACTTGTAGAAGCCATGAGGATGTTATAAAATCTTACAATGGAAACAAATAATTGGATTACATTGGAATCAAGAGGGTTTTCACAATAAAGCCCTATAATTTAATTATTCCATGCTTTACCTAATTCCTTTTTCCTTTTCCCATTTATTTTAATTAAGTGAATGTCTCCTTTTTGGTGCATATGTCTGTTAACATTCTATTTCTATTTTCTGTGACATCCTGAATTCTGTAGCTGAAATATGTGTCTGAGATAAAGCTATTTCGTCTCTATCTCACTATTCCAGGCGTAGAGCAGGGATGGGGCAAACTAGCAATATAGAAAGTAAATTGATTTAGCCTTTCACCATTACATGCATTCATGATAAAAGTTGGCTATTATTTGTGCTACATGGTTTGTGTGTAAAGCAGATAGATCTCTAAAATAAAAGCAAACTTGCTAAATAAGAAGGCACATTCATTTTTTTTTCTTTTTACTGCAGCTTTATTGAGATATAATCCCATATAATGAAAGGCTAATATGCAAATTTTCCCCTCAACCTGGAGTTCAACCAGAGGGCAGGGCAGGCTGGCTGACCACCCACAGCCCCTCCCCCTGGCTGGTCCAGCCTGATCGGCCCGATTGGGGCAGGCTGGCCAGACCCTACCTGTTCACGAATTCATGAACTGAGCCTCTAGTCCTATCTAATAAAAGAGTAATATGCAAATTGACCATACCTCCGCTACACCAACAAGCCATGCCCACCAGCCACACCCACCAGCCAATCAGGAGCGAGTATTCAAATTAACCCAACCAAGATGGCAGTTAATTTGCATATCCAGGAGTAGAGCGAAGACTGAAGACAGTGTAGAAGGAAGCCAAGCGTTGCAGAAGGGAGTGAAGCTGTGGAGAAACAAGCAAGTGGGGCTGTGGAGAAGGGAGGGAAGCAGGCAGGGTCGGGGAGAAGGGAGGGAAGCAGGCGGGTTGGGGGAGAAGGGAGGGAAGCAGGTGAGGTGGGGGAGAAGGGAGGGAAGCAGACCGCCGCAGGAAGCCCTATTGCAGGAATCTTCCTGAAACGGGCCTCTAGTTAATAAATAATATTGTATGTATTTAAGGTGTTCAGCTTGATGTTTTGATTATACATATGCATTGTGAAATGATTACCACAATCAAGAAATTAACATATACATCAGCTCATATACTGAGTGGTGAAATTCCTCAAGATCTTAGCAAATTTGAGTTTAGTATTATTAACTATTAGAGGCCCGGTGCATGAAAATTCATGCACTGGAGGGGGGGGGTCCCTCAGCCCAGCCTGCCCCCTGTCACAGTCCAGGAGCCCTCAGGAGCGGGAGGCAACCTGACAATCAGGGGAAGGCAACACCTACATCACACCTCTACTGCTGCCACGGCTGGCAGTGCAAGCCTCAGCCGACCCTGATTACCTGAGCCTCAGGTGTCCCTGGGCTGCTGGGCAGCCGCCATCTGAGGCTTGCCTGTGCCTCGGGCTGGCCCTGGGAAGCTGGGGGGCTGAGGAGACTGGGGGACTCTGGAGGCAGATGCACAGAGTGGCTGGACCCACCTGGGGGCGGGCCTGGCTGTGCTGCATGCCTGCTGCCAAGGCAGGGCTGAGGGGACTGGGCACTGCCATCTTGTGACTCTGGGCACCGCCATCTTTGAGGGCGTGGCAATCAATTAGCATATTCCCTCCTTATTGGCTGTGGTGCCTCCATATTTGTGAGGGTGTGATGGTCAATTTGCATATTCCTTCTTTATTAGATAGGATAATCATATGCTGTCCATCAGGCTTCCATAACTTATTCATTCTGCCTAACTGAAATTTAGGTCACAATTATTTTAATTTTAACAAATTATGTTATCTCACTTTCCAAAACATATTCAAGTGCTTATTGCTATCTTACATTTCATTGACCCCCACCCCCACCCCAGTTTAAGGAATAAGCCTTTGCCCAGTTGCTCAATTATTTTTTAGCAAAATTGTCTGAACTGTGTCTCAAATTGGTTGTTTATAATTCTCTACTATACTATCAGAACCAATCCACAGTGTCTTCAATATCACTTTACCTCATTCTTATCTCTAAAGTTTAAGCCTGCTATTCATCCATTATTCTCCATATTCTTATCCTCATCCTTCTTTTTTTCATCCTTTAAATTGAATTACTCTCCTACCTACCTTCTGTACCCTCCCAAGCTCTCCTACCATGGCCTCTGGAACTCATAGCCCATCATTTAGCCAACTCCCTATAAACTCAGCCTGGTCTATGACTACTCCTTTATTTTCTTGCCCTGATTCAAACAGTTCTTCCCTTAGGATACCAACCCCTCTCTGACTCTTTTAGAGAGAAACTGACATTCTGCTAAATCAGAAGCGGGGAGTGAGGTGTCCAGGTGGATGCACTCCCTGTTGCCCATTGCAGCATCCCAATCACTTTGACTCCTTTCTCCATCAAAAACCAATTCATGCCCGGCCAGTGTGGCTCCCTGGTTATGATTAGACTAGAGGCCTGTTGCAGGAAGATTCCTGCAAGAATAGGGCTTCCTCAGGCCTATTCCTGCAAGAATAGGGCTTCCTGATCCCAGAGCGAAGCAGAGAAGGGAGTGAAGCCCACCGAGGCAGGCTTTGCTCCCTTCTCCACTGCCTCGCTCCCTCCCTTCTCTGCCACTTCGCTCCCTTCTGCAGCGCTTGACTTCCTTCTACGCTGTCTTCAGTATTCGCTCTACGCCTGTGTATGCAAATTAACCTCCATCTTTGTTGGGTTAATTTGCATACTCACTCCTGATTGGCTGGTGGGTGTAGGGGAGGGATGGTCAATTTGCATGTTTCTCTTTTATTAGTGTAGATTCCCAGTCAGGGCACATGCCCAGGTTGAGGGCGTGATCCCCAGTAGGGGGAGTGCAGGAGGCAGCTGATCAATGATTCTCCCTCATCATTGATGTTTCTTTTTTAAAAATATATTTTATTGATTTTTTACAGAGAGCAAGGGAGAGGGATAGAGAGTTAGAAACATTGATGAGAAAGAAACATCGATCAGCTGCCTCCCACACAACCCCTACTGGGGGGTGTCCTGCAACCAAGGTACACGCCCTTGACCGGAATCAAACCTGGGACCTTTCAGTCCGCAGGCCGACACTCTGTCCTCCGAGCCCTGGTTAGGGCTCATCATTGATGTTTCTATCTCTCTCTCTCCCTCTTCCTACCTTTCTGAAATCAATAAAAATTATATTTTGTAAAAAACAATTCGCATTTGAAATTCCTATTTCAGACTGTACCATGGACACTGTTGTTGCCATCATATTCTCAACATCCTTGTCACTCTGGACCTTTACACCTTACTCATAGTCTTCCTCTCCACCATTGTTCCCTTTACACCTTACTCATAGTCTTCCTCTCCACCATTGTTCCCTCTCAGACACTTCAATGTCCACTGATTGAACAACCCCAAGCCAGTCTGCAGTGCCCTCTTATTTCACTCCACCTCGGTACCTACTGGTCATTTAGGTTTGCTGAAGATAGACAGCCAACCTGCATCTTGAGCATACAGGCTAGATAGAACTTCCATTGTTTGTATTAATTTGTTGCTGGCATGGCCCTGGCACTGTAATTCAACTTAGAACAAGGAAAATCACATTTTTTATTTATTTTATTTATTGAACTTAGAGAAGAAAGGAGGGGTTAAGAGAGAAGAGAAGAGAGGAGAGAGAGAAACATTTGTTGTTCCACTTGTTTATGCATTCACTGGTTGTATATTCCCTGACTGGGGATCGAACCCCCAACCTTAGTGTATCAAGATGATGCTCTAGCAAACTGAGCTAACTGGCTAGGGCTAAAGATGTATTTCTTAACTTAGTTTTAGTCCCCAAAGTCTGAGATATTTGGGACCTTAGAGCCTGAGAGTCACTTTCAGATCCATCCTTAATGTCACCCCAAACAATACTCTTCTGGCCCTCCTGGCCCTCACATGAGCTTCCGGCAGACCTGCACTGTAGCAGTCCTCCTTTCCTCTCCTGCCAAAACTTCTTTCTCACTGCCTTTCCTCCTCAGTGCTTCTCTGCCATAGAAAAAGAAAAAAAAATGAAGAGAAAGAGAGCAAGAGAAGGGGGAGGCTGAGTGAGTGAGAAAACCCAGGCTGTGACTTACCAAGGATTTTTGTCAAAGATGAAAGTATCAAAATGTGCCAGATACAAATGGTGCTTTAAAGTAGGAACATATGTTTCACTTTAGAAAAGTGAGAACTACAGAGGATTATTTTCTTCTATTGTAGTCTCTCCCCTTCTTTTTGTTTTGAGATGAAGGGGACACAAAATAAACAGTATCAGATCCACTTCTCACTATTTTATGTAGTATATTACTTCTCTAAAATTTGAAAAATTCAGAATTCTGAAACAGATCTGGCCCCAAATATTTAGGCTTACTACCTTCACTGCTACCATTGCCTTCAGACTTGATTCTAAATAGCCTCCCAAGTGGTTTCCCTCCTTCCTCCCTTGCTGGCCTTCAGTCTGTTCTGAATACTGCAGCCAGAGTCCCAGTGAAAATCCAAGTCAAATCAAGCAACTTCTCCGTTCAAAACCCTCCAGTGGGTCAGAGCCATGGTTCTTTCAGGGGCTCACAGAATCCTCCATGATCTGTCCTTGCCTTTCTGTTCCCTGAACAGGCCTGGGGTGAACACTGCCCTCCTGCCTCAGGGCCTGTGCACTCGCTCTTTCCTTTCTCTGTTACGCTTTTCCTCCAGATGACTGAAGTCTAGCTCCCTCATATGTCCGTCTATAATTCAAATTCTTAGTGAAGCTTTCACCAATGATTTTTTTCTAAAATTGTGCCCTCCACCAATGATCCGTTTGTAATGGCTTCTCATTCCTTAACAGGGTGGACTAAGCGCTCAAGCTTTTGTGCGTGTGGATGTGGAGGACGTGAATGATAATGAACCTGTGTTTAACCCGCCCACCTATGTGCTGAGCATTAGTGGCCAGACCCAGCCGGGAACTGAGATCATCAATGTTCTTGCCACTGACAGGGATTCTGGGATATATGGAACAGTGGCTTATGAGCTCATCCCCAGTGACCTGTCCTCCCTTTTTACCATCGACTCTACCACAGGTATGTGATCCTGGAACAGTTTGCCTCTGAAATCAACTTCTTCTGTGAAACAGCCAGAAAATGAACAAGAGTGATTTCTTTTATTAGCACGGATATTGCAAGACTCATGTCACCTGCCAAATGGCAGTGAGGTGTATTGAAAGGAGCAAGGGCTTTGTAGTTTGGTTATACTTGGATCTCAGTCCCAGTTTATGATTTTCATTGGCCCTACTCTCCTTACCTTAAAAAAAGTAGTGCTAATAATCCCTATGGTGCAAAGTCTTTGTGAGAATTAAAGGCAATAATTTAGGAGAAACAACTAGCCAGTATGTTTCTTTCTCATATGCCATTTAAGGATGACTTGCATGATTTCAGGGAGCTAATTATATTAGTGCAAAGAGCCTTATACAGATACCCTTTTCTAACACTAGGTCTCATATTCCCATAATCTCTTTGCTTAGTTTCCTTTTTTTTTTTTTTTTTTTTAGTAATACCTAAAGCTCCTTTTAGTTCTCTAATATGACAATTGTGCTTCTGCCAAAGATGTCCAATGAGCAAACTGAGTTTTTAAGAAACAGTCATTATTTAAGTTGTCACCCTTCCCTTCCTAATGGATTCTTATTAACAAAATAATGTTTGAAATAATTATTACTAGAAAACATAAAATTACAAGTCTATTACAGTATAATACTTTTGAGATATTAGAGATATTCTGTTCTAAAATGAGGCTGCAAAAAAGAAATTATTTTTTTCTTTTACCTTTTTTCTTAAAAAAATTTTAAATTGTTTTGTTTTGTAGTAAGAACACGTAACATGAGATCTGCCTGCTTAACAAATTTTTAGGTGCACAATCCTTTATTGTGGACTGTAGGTACAGTGTTGCACAGCAGATCTCTAGAACTTATTCCGAAACTTAATTGAAACTCTGTTCCCACTGTTTAGCAATTTCCTGTTTCTTCCTCCCTGTTGTCTCCTGGCAACTACCATTCTACTCTTTGATTCTAGGAGTTTGACTGTTTCAGATACCTCACATAAGTGGGATAGACATTTGTCCTTCTGTTACTAGCTTATTTCACTTCAGATAATGTCTCCAAGTTCCTCCATGATGGCACTTCCTTCTTTTTAAAAGCTAAATAATATTCCATTGTGTATACATATCATGTTTTGTTTATTCATCCACTGATAGACATTTAGGTTGTTTCCACAGCTTGACTATTGTGAACAGGCTTCAGTGAACTTGGGAGTGCAGCTAACACTTTGCGATTACGTTTATTCTTAAAGCCCCTGATCTGAGCATGGGCAGAATGAGCATCTATTGTGATGGTGATGATAATGTCAGATGCCCTGGTAGGCATGCTCTGTACATTGTCCTATTGGATCTTTACAACACTCTTTGCAACAACCATATCCATTAGCAACAAATAGCAATTTACACGGGACATCTAATCTGCCAAGTTAGTTTGCCTTCTCACCCAGCCCCAGGTAGAGAGCCACTGCTTCTTGCCAGGAAAGTGTATCTGGAGTGTGTGGCTGCTGGGGGATTTGCTGTTTACAATGACAGTCTTTATAAGGCAGAACTTTCCTTGCTCAAAATAACACACTGATGTGGCCCCTTTGACATTTAAAAGATCAGAAGAACATACTGTTTTAGGATATTGGTCTGCTTATCTTAGCTTTCTCAAAATTCCTCTAAACTGAGGACCTTACCTGCTTGTCAAAATGCCAGGCCCTCTAGGACAATAGCATTGCCAAAATTATATAGGTCAGCCAGTAATCAGGGTACAGCATCAAAAAGCACTCAACAGATTGTTTTTAGAAGACATCAACACACTCTTCACCTAGTTTCCCCTGGAAGATCTTGAAGAAGGAGCTGTACAGTATCCCATTTTTAGAAGAGATCTCTGTTGTGCTGGCTTCAGTCAGCCACAGGCTCCCACTCCTGGCACCGGGTACAAGACAAATGCCATTGTTAATCACGGAGAACACTTTATGTGAGTCATTATCTAGGGAGGTATCATGGTTTTGTTTTGTTTTTTAAAAGAAAAAACAATTTTGTAATGGAAGTGGCTTTGGGTTATTGTTGGCCAGTGCCTATATTATTTTCATGTCAGTGCATTTAAGTTGAAGACATTTCTCAGTGTAACAGTACTTAGAATTTAGTTGCCCTTAATCACAACTCATGAGAAATTCATGAAAGCTGGTAATGCTTTGCCTTAACCTTTAAAAGAGAATTGAAAAGCATCATGACTAACTATGGGGAAAAGGTTGCCCAGTGTACAGGAAGTCTTCAATTTGAACAGTTGCATTCAAGTTCATCTGTTGGTTGACTGCCACCCCACATACATTTTCTAAATTGCACATAATAGACTTCCAGGCCATGCCATTAGTCATCTAAGTATTGATGTTCTCAAAGAATTGAACAAGAAGCAGTTTGGAATATGTTTTTTTTCTTCTTGATCTGTGCTTTTGTTGTAGCCTATAGAAAGCTGCTCCTTCTTGCTTCCCCTATAAGGTCTATCTCTACAGAAGCTGCCAGTGCAAACATAGTCTCAAGGAATTGCCTTTTAACTATATATATATATATATATATATATGTATATATATATATATCCTACCTAATAAAAGAGTAATATGCAAAATGACCATCACTCCAACACACAAGATGGCTGCCCCCATGTGGTCAAAGATCCTGCCCCCATGTGGACACAAGATGGCCACCACAAGATAGCCAGCAGGGGAGGGCAGTTGGGAGGGACCAGGCCTGCAGGGGAGGGCAGTTAGGGGTGACCAGGCCAGCAGAGGAGGGAAGTTGGGGGCAACTGGGCCTGCAGGGAAGGGCAGTTGGGGGCTATCAAGCCTTCAGGGGAGGGCAGTTAGGGGTGACCAGGCCGGCAGAGGAGGGAAGTTGGGGGCGACTGGGCCTGCAGGTAAGGGCAGTTGTGGGGGACCCAGGCCTGCAGGGGAGGGCAGTTAGGGGTGACCAGGCCTGCAGGGGAGGACAGTTAGGGGTGACCAGGCCTGCAGAGGAGGGCAGTTAGGGGCAAACAGGCTGGCAGGGGAGCAGTTAGGCATCAATCAGGCTGGCAGGGGAGTGGTTAGGGGGTGATCAGGCTGGCAGGCAGAAGCGGTTAGGGGCAATCAGGAAGGCAGACAGGTGAGCAGTTGGGAGCCAGCAGTCCTGGATTGTGAGAGGGATCCCAGATTGGAGAGGGTGCAGGCTGGGCTGAGGGACCCCCTCCACCCCCCCCCCCCCCCGCCCCATGCACGAATTTCGTGCACCGGACCTCTAGTATATATATTTATTTGTGGAATAAAAAAACAAGTGACATTTAGAAATAATTGAAAATTTATTTAAATCCTTATTATATTCTCATAAGAAATTGTAAGGGAGTGTCATTGATAATACAGAGCAAAACTTCATTTAAACCCTCTTCCCCCATCACAGCTTGGTAGGTGATTTGTGGCCTACCTCACTTTTCTTCAAAACGAACCCAAACTCTCTTGTTTTCTCTCTAGCTTACCTGTGCTAGCTGGCACTTTTCCAGATTTATATACTAAATAAATATATAGATTGTATATACAGGGTATGGCAAAAGTAGGTTTACAGTTGAAGTATGTGAAACAGTTTATTCTTGCATTATTATTTATTAATTATTATATTATTTTCCATATGAACAACTATAACCAATTTTTGCCTCCACCCTGTATATATATGTAGTTTATAGATTATAGTTTTTATATAGTTGATTATATAATTGTACAGTTTTATAGTTTTATGTAGTTATGTTGCATGAGGAGAATGTTGAGAATTGATGAGTACATTTCTGCATTGTCACTTCTTCCTGAGTTACTCTAAAATTCTCTCTTTGAGACATTCATTAATTTGCTCACTGGTCCATTCGCCCTTTCATTTTAATGCTTCCTATATCAAACATGCTATTCTACAAGCTTACATAGTGTGTTATTAGGCTCGTGTTTTCCTGAAGACAAGAGATTTTTCCATTGACCTATTTGTGCCACAACCAAGACTCATGCATTAAAAATGGAGCTCTGTGATTATCGTGTTCATCTGGTAAGAGCAATGTCTTGAAGAAAACTGAAGGGGAGTGGGTGTGGCGATGTCATGGTTGTTTTCTCTTGTGGGTTTATCTTCCTGGTCTGTTTCTGATTTTCTAAGTGTGTTGTTAATTCAAAGAATATTTTTGTAAAATGTGTTTAGGCACCAGGAGAGAGAGATTGAATTGAGCCTTCATTTCTCTTATTCTCAGTTAGTTGGCCTTCTTTGATGTGGCCACGAGGTAGACCACAGTGTTTTGAGTTTTAAAGGAAGGAAATACAGAGACACATTTATTAATAGCTCTGTTTCATGTATTTTTAATCCTATTTAATGAACTATATGTAGATTTTTTCTACATTGTTTGAAGTATCCCTTTAGTAGCATGAAAAAAAAAAAACAGTTCTTTAGCCTTTCTGTTTGTGGTATTTATTTAGTCATTTTCTGCTGAAACAAATATAACTTCTAATTCAGATTATTTTAAGGTGACAGAGATTGCAAGCATTTGTGTTTGCAAAAAGTAGTTGAGCAACAATAAATTATGCTGCCTTGCCCATCATCTGATCTATGTTTAGTTATGACATATACAAAATCCAAGTTTAGTACTACAGAACAAATAATTAAAAGGGTAACTGTGTGAATTAAACTGCCAGCCAAGGGCAGCTGTACCTCCATGATTAGCTTCTGTGTTGCTCGGATGTATGGATTTTAAAACGGACTTTAAGTAATGTAGCACAGACTCTGTTTTTCTTTATTTCAAGGGCAGATTCTTTTCTAATGTTAGTTTTATGCTCAGATTTGATACCATGTAATGATTCTCATAATTCTTCATGATTGCCACTTTTCTACATATAGAACATTTTGATATGTAGTTAATAAATTAATACCACATCTCATTTCATAAGGTATGTGAGCCTGCTCACGCCAAAACATTCTTTCTTTTATTTACAAGACAGAGTCTAAAATTAATCACAGGCACCTAACCAGTGTATGTCACTTTTATAGGAAACAAAAGCATGTTGGAGAGTTTTCTCATTCATTTTTTCAATAGAAGATCACTGACTCTTGGAGATGAAAGGGACCTTAAAATTTAGTGGAGGAAGAAATTGAGGCAGAAAGGGATTCAGTGTCTTGCCTAAAGTGCCTGGTTGGTAATATGGCAGACCTGAACTTGAACCTTTTATAAGTTTGTTATAAATTTGGATAATTATTTTCTTTGTCAATATCAGATAGAAATTTGAATCCATTCTATTCCTGTCAGCTGCTACAACTTAGTTACCCTGATTCATGTGCAAAATAAATAGCATAAGATAATCTATTTGGTAAATAAGTTTTTATATTCTCACAAACTGAATATAGGAAAAATATCATAAATATCAATAACCAATAAGAAAGTAGTATTGATACCCCATCGTTTTTGTCCTATTTTTTGAGAAAACCACACTTACGGACTCCATGTTTGATGAAGGTTATGACTTTGTGCTTATTTTTGTTTTTAACTATTCCATAGCTTATAATTTTATAGTGACCTACAGATTTTTTTCTAAGTAGGAATTACCACATTGGTTAAGAATATCCCATCTTTTGCGGGAGGTTTGATTATGAAAGTAAGTATTGCTTAATTAGTAGAACATGATTTTATATATACTGTATATTAAATTTAATTAAGAGGACCTTTGTATTTAAGTACTTTTATTAGTCAATTAAAATAAATTTTATTCCAGCAGTTTCCTCCTTTAAATAAAAAAGTGACAAACTAAAGATAATAGCCAAGCATTATTGCACATTAAAATTAGTATGCATAAACCCACATACCCAGTAATTAAAACATAAAATAATTAGTGATCTGTACATGCATCTGTGTCTGTTTTAAAGTTAAAGTTGGTCCTCTGAATGCGTGAGTAATGAAAAAAATGAGAGTCAATTAATCACTGTACTTTAAAGTATTAAAATACTAGAGACCTGGTGGGGGTCCCATCAGCCCGGCCTGCACCTTCTCCAATCCGGGACCCCTTGGGGGATGTCCGACTGCCAGTATAGGCCCAATCCCTGGGATCGGGCCTAAATTGGCCATCAGACATCCCTCTCATAATCCTGGACTGCTGGCTCCTAATTGCTCACCTGCTTGCCTGCCTGGTTGCCCCTAACTGCCCCCTTAACCCCCACCACTGGCCTGATCACCCCTTACTGCCTCTGTATACTGGCCTGATCGCCCCTAACTGCCCCCCCCCCCCCCCCCCGCCACCAGCCAGGTCACCCTTAACTGCCCCCCGCTGCCAGCCAGGTCACCCCCAACTGCCCCCTCCCTGCTGGCCTGGTTGCTCCTAACTGCCCCCTCCCTGCCGGCCTGGTTGCTCCTAACTGCCCCCCCCCTCCTGCCGGCCTGGTCACCCCCAACTTCCCCCCCTGCTGGCCTGGTTGCCCCTCACGGACCCCCACCGGCCTGGTCGCCCCACGCAGCCTGCTTGTTCAGTTGTTTGGTTGTCCCTCACTAACACCCCTGCCAGCCTGGTCATAGGCAGCCATGTTGTGAGGGTGTGAGGGTTAATTTTCATATTACCTCTTTATTATATAGGATAGTGTCCTACACTTAAAGCTGACAAAATATATAGGCAGAGAACTATTTCTTTTATTTACTACTTCATTATTATATATTTTATGCATATTTATATGTAATATATAATATAGAGCTACATTTTCTAGCTCCTCAACTTTAATAGACAGCTCAGTTTATTTAAGAATGTTGGATTCAAGTAAATAAGTTTTCTAGCTACTCTTTCTATTCAAATGTAAGAAAAAGTGAATGTTTTTAAATACTCAGCATATGTAAGGACAAGCTTAATCTTAATACTTCCCTCTTCTAAGTGGTGAGTGTTCAAAGAAACTCACTATTTCCTTCCTGGTCTCTAGTAGGAATTGTTTTACTATACAACATTGACTTTAAAGGCCAACTAAAGTAACCATTGGCTTGGAAGAAGCCTAGTAAAATGTATATACATAGGCATTAAATGAACCGTGTTTAAGTATAAAAAGACAGATTTGGCCATTTCTCTCCACTGCCTAAATCTTTAATGACTTCCTATGGATCTTTGGCTGAAGACCAAATCCTTGTTATGGTAAACCAGGCCCTTCAGGATCTGCCTGCTTTCCTATGTGTCCTTATCTCCAACAACTCTTTCCTTTAATCTCTGTGCCCCTTCCTTATACCAACTTCTTCTTCTTCTCCTCCTCTTTCTCCTTCTTCCTCCTCCTGCTCCTCCTCCTTTCTTATGCCATCTTCCTTCTGCAAGTACATTACATCGTTTTTCTTCTGCTGAGATCAGTTGATTGTTCCCTCTCCTCTCCTCTTCCCATCTTCACATCTTCACCTAGTTAATGACCTAAGTCATCCTTCAGGTCTCACTTTATGAAGGATTGCCAAAGGAGGTACTAGAAAACCAGTACCTTTATATCCAAATTACTAAATTGAGACTGTTTTGTGACTTAAAGTAACAAAAAGAATTTTAATTGTTTGGTAGTGATTGTGGAAATTGTAGGAGCTTCCTGAATTTTGACTTAGGGTTAGGGGAACAACCATTTGCACAAAAATAAATTTAAATAAAAGAAAGAAAATAGTCTTTCTATGATTGCATTCCATGAGCTTTGCTTTATATCATACTTTTTACCCATATATGACAGCCAGAGATGATCATGTCTGAAGTGGAGAAATGGGCTACATAATGATGAAGCTACATTAAGTGGGGTGGCTTATGAAGGAACTTAAAAGCATGACAGAGAAGTTTAAACTTAATTATTACAGGAAATGAGGAATGACATGGGGTTTTGAGCACTAGCACATTATGGTGAACATGACATTTAAGGAAAATTACCCTGGCAGCACTGTGCTAGGTGAATTATAGGACTAGAAAAGTTGAACAGGGAATATAAATTAATTAACAGAGACTATATATTAATATATTATTATAATCTAGGGATAAAGTTATGAAGTTTGTACTAAGGAGATAATAATAAAAAGAGAGAGGAATGAACTAATTGAGAATACTTAAAGAGGAAAATAATATAAGAATGGTGACTGGTTTATAATGAAAGATGATGAGTCACACACAGTTTCTTAATTTTAACTAAGATGATTGATGGTCCAACTGATGTCAAACTGAAAAATACCCCAAAAGAATTGCCACCTAGAAAGAGGTATAGAACTATAATTCAGGTGGGAAGACATGGGAGATACTAGGATAAAGTAACTATTGAAGAACATATAAATATTTTGAAGGAGAAAGTATACAGAAGTGGTTTTTAAACTTTAAAATTGTAAAAAATGCAATTCCTGGATCCTTCCCACATCTAGAAATCAGAATATCTGCATAAGAATCTGAAAATTTTGAGTTTACAAGTATCCATGGTGATTGGATGCAGGTGGTCAGGAAACAACCTTTGAGACCCTCCAGTGAATAGAACAAAGAGAAATGCTTAGAAATAGAGAAATGCTTAGAAGTGTAAGGAGGAGGAAGTTTGAGGAGGAGATAGAAATCCCAGGAATTTTTAGGAAAGCAAAAACAAACAAACAAACAAAACACTATCATATAATCAAAGAAAAAGTCCAAAAGCAAGCGGACATCATGTGTCAGATCGATTGTAGAAGTTAAGGAGCATGAGGTTGGCGGTAACATCTAATTGCCTATCTTTCACTTGCATCTGTCTGTATCCTTTTCTTGCAGGTGTGTTTCTCATAAATATATGTTTGGATTTATCTTGAAATTCATTCCAATAAATTTTGTCTTTTAAGTAGAACATTTTGTCCATTTATGTTTTCTGAATACTTTCCCAGCCAAAGTCTGCTATTGATATTCAGTCTCATTCATGTTAACATATTTCCTCAGGTGTTCTGAGATTTTTTTTAACTGTGGGCTTGCACCATTATCTGAGAGAATTCTTTGAATCCTGGGGATGAAGGGGGGTTCCTCTGGAAAACGTTTGTGCTTCTCTTGCCCAAGTGTCTTCCCAGTTTATACCATGTTAAATTAAATTCTTGGCTTGGCAATTGAACTGGTTTCTTGTTCATACAATATTGACTATCCCATCATTACAGAAGAATTTGGGGTAGATCAGCAATTATATATATGTTTGTACATTTATATATATATACACAGCACACACATGTGTAGAGATATGTGCATGTATACATATATACAAATATATGTGTATGTGTGTTTAAAATACATTAATGCAGACACCCTAGTGTGAAGGCCTTACCTCTAAGAGTGCTATGAAATGAGACACGAAGAAATAAGATAATGAGCATTAGCTTTTCAAAACCTAGTAAAAAACTGAGATTGGAAGAATTTACCTTGCATGGTCAGGCACTGCTTCAAAAGGCTTGGAAAACGTTTTTTTAAGTTTTAAATATTATTTTATTGATCTTAGAGAGAGGAAGGGAGGGAGGGAGGGAGAGGCAGAGAGAGAGAGAGAGAGAAACATTGATTCGTTGACTACTGCATGCACCCTGACTGGGAATTGAGCCCAGCCAGATATGGGATGATACTCCAACCAATTGTGCCACTGGGGCAGGACTGGAAAACTTTTTTTTTTTCTTAACAAGGCACTTCTCTATGGGAAATGGGACTCCTGATCCTCCATCCAATAAATTCATTCTCTGAATGACTACTATATATGCAAGGTTCTAAGCTAAGCACTCTTTATAGTAGTTAACATTGGTGTAGTACTTCGACATTGACATGTAACGTTGAAGTGTGTTGTCTCAGGCTCATCTCTGTCATTTTTTACTAATCGACTTTGTTGACATTACATCTGGGCAGGTGATATGTTAGTCAGGCCTAACAAATGCAGCACCATTTATATTTTTCTGTTGAATTAATTTAGTTTCAAGATGCCCAGTGTTTAAGCTCTAGGAAAATGTTATTTACTTGTCAGATTTTGGAGCATCATTTTGCAAATATACTTAAGTCTTTGTTTGGAAAGTGGATATATTAGGGTTCTCCAGAGAAATGAAACCAATAGGAGCTCTGTATCTGTATCTATATCTACATTTATATCTATATCTACCTTGAAACACTCTTACACAGACACACAGAATAATGTTTGACCAAATAGCTGGGCACTCCATGGCCCAATCAAGTTGGTATAAAATTAACCATCACAGAAGAATCAATAGGTCAGATGTTCGATTGCTCATCAGTATTTATTGCACGTTATCTGTGTCTTAATTCTTTCTTTCCCTTCCCCAGGAATTATTTACTTAACATCAACTCTTGGTCATTTGGAATCTACTACAATTCTGTTGATGGTCTGTGCTCAAGATGGTGGCGGGCTCACATCTGTCGTTAATGCCGAAGTCACTATACACATTCTTCAGACAACTCTGGCACCTGCTGAATTTGAAAGGCCGAAGTACACTTTCTCAGTTTATGAAGATGTACCTGAAGACAGTCCTGTTGGAATAGTGAAAGCGAAAGAGTCCTTGAGTAAGTACTTCTTATCCTGCATTGAAATTGATTGTTGGAGCATTTCCTGTGTTTTCTTAGGCTGTATAGTCTTATGTTAAATCTTTTCTTCTCTCCATGCAAGAAGAGTGGAGACCACACAATCTGTGTCTTACTCATTGTTCTTCAACATTATTTCTATCTTACAATTTTTTTCTACTCAGAAAAGTAATAGGTACTTTCAAAATAAAGTTTTAAATAAAAAAACTCAATGTAAACAATATACATCTCCTATATCCCACTCCCCAACACACACACACACACACACACACACACACAATTTTTTACAAAAATGTATCCTAATATCTTTGTTGTCTTACAACTATCTTTTTTTCTACTGTATAATTTATATGGTATTTTTTCTACTGTATATTTTTTTCTGCTCTTTACTGCACAACTTTACAGGTAACTGTATATCATTTTGTCTCATGATATAAAGTTTGAATGATTTTATGAAACATTTCTCTGTTGCTATCAATTTGAATGATTTACAGTATTTTGCTAGTCTGCATAGTACTCAAGCAATGTCCTTGTGAGACTTGTAGAAGTTTCTCTGCAGGAGAAATTCCTAGAAGAGAATTATTTGTTCAAAGGCCTTGCCCTCCCCTTCTCCTAGCTCCCTCCTTTCCCTTACTCTGTCCCTTCCCTCAACTTTTGTGGAGGATATTTGCCATTCATAGGTAGATATTATAGAGAAACATCAACATAGACTTAACTTGGCTCCCTCAATTATATTTAAAAGGCATCCAAATAATTTTCTGAATGTCTTCTCCTTTTAACTAGTGCAAGAGGAATGGTGACCGATAGCGAGCCTGTGCCTTGCTTTGTGTCCATTGACACTACCGTTATCCACTAAAGCATCTTAAACCATATGTTCACTTTTTAACAGACTTTGGAGAGCTGAGGCAGACAGAAGACGTTGGATAGTATTCTCTGTAGATGCAGTATACATTAATATGTTCAGATTTCAGTGTTACCACAGGTACATTCTTTTGACATACAGAGATTGCTTTATTTTTTATTCTTTTCTTTTTTCTTTCCCTTTTTTTATTCAGATTCCTCAGAGCCAATTTTTTACAGGATCTCCTCTGGCGACCTGCATGGAACGTTCTCTATCCACCCGTGGCTGGGCACCATTCGAACCCGGAAGCCTCTGGATCACGAAACGCAGCCCACAGTGGTGCTCACGGTCCAGGCGCAGCTCGGCAGCTCCCCCACCTGCGGCAGCACGGAGGTCAACATAACTGTAATCGATGTCAACGACAACCATCCAGTGTTTCCCAAAGCCTCCGACGAGGTCAAAGTGTCGCAGATCACACTGCCCGGCACAGCCCTGTACCGCGCGCGTGCAGAAGACAAGGACAGTGGCTGGAATGGATTCGTCCGATACTCCATTGTAAGCCGGAATCCAGGCATCTTTTCCATTGACGCGGGGCTGGGCGTGGTGTACCTCAACGACAGCCTGGGAGACGCTGTGGCCCAGAAGCACACACTAACTCTCATGGCCCAGGATCTCGGCGTTCCTCCTCGAGCATCCTTGTTCCTGCTGACAATAGTTATTGAAAAACAAGAATTGAACCCATCCTTGATTTTTGGAAATTTGGTCTATCAAGTCGAAGTTAGTGAGTCTCTCTCACTGATGACCCAAATACTGCAAGTACAGGCCTACCCGCTTGGCCCACAGCACAAAACCTCCCAGCTTCTTTACTGGCTGGAACCCGGCGCAGACTTTGCTGTGTTCGCCGTTCACCCTTACACAGGTTGGATTTATTTGCGGCGACAGCTTGACTATGAATCCACCCAAACATATCATTTTAGAGTGTTTGCCCGGATTCCGGAGGACAGATGGTCACAAAATGTGAGCACTTCAGTAATTGTTCATGTCCTGGATGAGAATGACAATTCCCCTACCTTCTTGCATGATATGTTGTTTTTGAAAGTGGAGGAGAGCCCCCTGCCCCAAGGGGTAATAGGCAAAATTACAGCAATTGACAGAGACTCGGGAAAGAACGGACAGCTGTCATATTTCCTTCTGTCTGATGGAAAATTCTTCAAGATGAATCCTCATACAGGTAGCATTTTGTAGCTTCCCCTTATTCCTTTAAAATTGGAATTGACAAAACCCTAATCTTTTAGTTATCACATTAGTACAAGCATATAATTAAAATTATAGTCTTTAGTGCATACCTTATTGATTACAGTACTGTGATTTTAAAATGAAGTAAAAACGGATAAAATTTTATTTCTAATGATTCATACTTCTCTTGCCTCTCACCCACAGTATGGTTCTTATTCTAAATTAGAGATACAGTCAGAACTGGGTTGAATAAAGCCTTTAATAAAGTCCAATTTTTTCACCAACCTTCTTTTTGCATTTGTAGATTCTTAAAATGTTAAATAATATTTTATAAAATATGAATGTCATTGATGAAAACTAGAAATCAATCCAAGATTTCAATACCACTCTATTGATATATTTTCCCATTCTCATTTTGAGAAGGGAACCATAGGGAAAGAAAAATATTTACAGTGATTTTTTTCAAGTTTTAATTATGAAATTAATTAAATTTTTATAATTTATACAATTTAAAATTTTAAAGTATGAATCATTAGAAATAAAATTTATATTGTATAAATTTACAGGGACTTTATTTAATCTCTGAAACCATCTACACACGAAATATGTTTATGCTACAACTCTATAGCTGGGGGAACTGAGACTTCGGATAGCTCAAGTAACTTGCCCCAGGTCACAGAGCCAGAAGGAGATGAGAGGAGGTCACCACTTGGTACAGTTCCTGGAGGTACCACGTATAACGTAGCCCATGTAAATGAGGCCCCGTGCCCTGTAGTGGATGGAATTTGAATTCAGTTCTGATTAACTTTATTCCAAAGATTTCTGTTGTGTGAATTATGAAAAGGTTCCTTTTCCTCTAGCAAGTGGAGTGCTCACCAGGGCACAGTGCTCGTCAAGAAGCCTGCAAGCTAGGTACCAGCTCCCGTTCACTCCCAAGCTGGTTCTCCTCTGCAGGGCACATACCTAGGTTGGAGGTTCAATCCCCAGTTGGGGCACATACCAGAGGCAACCGATCTCTCTCTCTCTCTCTCTCTCTCTCTCTCTCTGTCTCTCTCTCAAAATCAATAAACAAATTCTCGGGTGAGGATTTAAAAAAAGTAGTTTTGTGTGTGTAATTTTTGTTAAAATCATACTTATTGTAAATACTGTATTAATATAGGTGTCCCCCAAAATGTATACACACACTTTGAATAATCATAAAGTCAGTGTTTATTAAAATACATTTCATTTTCAAAATTGAGCTATCAGCTGGTAAAGTGTTTATACATTTTTTGGGACACCTTATATAATTTATATAGTAAGTGCTGCAATTAAGCTCACCAATTCAGCAACATACCCAAATGTGAATTTCCTTTTTTTGTTTCTCATTTCAGCTTCTTGTTTTGTTTTACACATCATTTTATTTGGACAAAGAGGGCAAACTAAAAAATCTTAGAAATAGCAATGTGAGGTGGTAGTTGCTTTATGTTTACTTTCTCACAAATAGATATTTTCATAAATAGTGAGTTAGTCACTGCCTGGCAGAACTCTGCAGCAGAGGACAGATTACCAGAGAGAGCACTTGGCCTCCAATGGCCCTGACAAGAGGTAGAGGCAGTTTCAATTTTATGCCTGAGTCTCCAAGGCTGAAATGTGAGGGACATTGACTAGGAGTGAGTAAGTTCTAAACAAGAATATGTAAAATAAGGCTTGTAAACATTAAGTTATTGGGGAAGTCACTATCCATCGATACACATATGTTTTGTGAGATAACGATAAATAACTAACTGCATATGTAAAAGAAAAACCATAGCCTGAGGGATCTATTTGATTCTCATGGAGATATTTCCCATTATTTTAAAGTGATGATAACAACTGCCATGTGTATAATGATTTACAGCCTACAAAATAATTTTAAATTTATGATTGCATTTGTTTCTGATAGCCCTAAGGAAGTAGGTTCAGAGAGGTCCTTCCGGGTCTGAGATGGAGAAACTGAAACCCAAACTCAGAGCTCATGATGCCCAAGCTGAGCTGAAGTGTTTCTTTCCTTTTTTCTGCATAGCAAGGTGGAGAGGAACATGCTGTAGTTTAGTCTTCTGAGCTATTACTAAGGTGCCACAGACTATTTTATCATTGGTTTCTATGAATTCAATTTTTAGTTCAAATCGAATTCATAGAAACACAAACAAAATGGCAAACAAAATGGCATTTTTAGGAGAAACTTCAGAAAATTCTTTCAACAGTAGAATCAAACTACTCACACAATCTTGGAAGTTGTGCTTTTATTCAGAGCTTTATGATGTTTGCTTTTCCTTTCCTCAGATTATTTTGGAAGTGGTTCACAATGCCAGAATTCTAGTGCACAGTGTCACCCTCTTTTGTCCTCTGTGCCCCTCAGGCGAACTGATCAGTTGGGTGGCGTTGGATCATGAACATCAGGTGCACCATCAGGTGACTGTCCTAGTGACCGACCATGGCTCCCCACCGCGAAACGCCAGCATGGTGGTTTATGTTGCAGTTACTGACATCAATGATAACAGGCCATATTTCCCACAGTGTCTCCCTGGAAAGGAATTACACATCAAGGTTTGTGGGGTTGAAATAGCCTTGCAATGGACTTGTAGTATTCTTAGTTATTTGAGCACCATCTTGTGGTAAAAAGCATGAATTTATCAAATCAGTGATGGCGTGGCAATGCATTCATTTCTAGAAGACCTAGAAATTGTGTATATGTCCAAAAAAACTCATCAAAAAATAAAATGGTTATATGTGCAATTTGAGATCTCATATCCAATTGTTGTATGATTAATGAAGTTTTAAACATATTGGTTCCCCATTATCAGCAATGCTCAGACAAGGATTGTTTTTCGAGTAATTTGCATGTATCTCTGTGCAGAGCTCCTTATGAGTGACTGATACACATCTCTAAGATGGTTCATTTAGAGATAGGGGAAGAATCTGTAGCTCTAAAGTGGAGAGGCACATATCGAGAGATTATAAAAGCTGATCTATTGGGGGCACATGCAAGAACTTCTAATTATAGTTATATTATCTCATCTTTTTTTATTCCTATGTTTTTGTATGCTTTATAATGTACATAATAAATTAGCATATTAGTTCACACACACAACTAGTTAATAAATATATCTTGGAGGTACTCAGATTTTTTAAAAATAATGAATGGGTTGTATGAATAAAAAGTTTGGAAGCCGTAACTCCTAAGTAATTAAATTGAACATTCAAATTGTGCTCAGATATGCATAGGGTATTTAGGAAGCTAATGACTTTAAACTAACCTTCCAAATCCTTATTTAAAGAAAATTTTACCAAAGCTAAATGTTTTGTCATTATGATTTTAATCATGTCATTAAAATATCCTGTGGCTTACTTGCATAGTAGGACTTTTATATATGGAGTTCAACTCCACATGTTGATTTCAATATTCTAGGAAAGTTTCTGTTAATTATCTCTCCTGTATGAGGTATGTTTCCTGAAATAAAGATTTACGATTATCTTTAACATGTTTTAGACCTTAACAACAACCTTTTAAAAAAATGTCCTGAGAAGGTGATGAATGAAAAGATGCTAGAATCCTTAAAAATACACTTAAAATCCAAGATTGCTTAGTTATTTTGATTTCCTTCTCCACCCTCCTCAGAATTAGTTGAAATGCTGTAGATAATTTGTTTAAATTGAGTAAAATATTTAAATTGTAATGTGGATTCTTTTCATGGGTTTACACCCATATAATTTTTATATGGTAGACATTAGAATTATATGTGGATTTTAAAATAGTTTTTTAAATGCTTAGTAGTAGTGTGTGCTTTCATTTAAAGTTCATTGCTTTTTATTAAAAAAAATTACTAAGAAATTTGTAAGACGTCTGTTTTATTGACAGGTTTTGGAAGGTCAACCAGTAAATATGTTGGTGACAACTGTGTTTGCAAAGGATTTTGATGAAGGAAACAACGCAGAAGTTATATATTCAGTATCTTCAGGTAAATGTCACTACCCATAAAGGATTATGAGCATTTAGAATTTCCTCTTTTGTTTATCAACTATCTACCTCCTTCTGTGGACATAGTTAACATTGAAAATAACACCAAATTACAAACAAAATACATTTGTTATGGTCTAGAACAGCCGTGGGCAAACTACGGCCCGCAGGCCGGATCCGGCCCATTCGGCTGTTCTATCCGGCCCGCGGAGCCGAAAGAGCAGAGGGTTCTCTTGCTCTCCCCTCCGCTCCTTCACCAGCAACAGTGTTAACATGGCAACATAGGGAAACAGGGCCGCAGCTCCTTCTTCTGAGTGGGCGGATTTATATCCGCCCATTCAGTAGAAGGAACAACCTCTCAATCTTCCAGAGGCTCCTTGTAATGCCCGCGGACGCGTCCCCCGACATCACCCTGGGAATGCGTAGACACGTTATCGTGGTGATGTAGGGAGACACGCCCCTGGAGAGCACAGTATCAGAGCATTAGCTAAAAAGGAGACTAACAACACTGTTCCCACTGAAGTTGATGTTTTAAAGACCAAAAACCTTTCAACCCAGTCTACATTGCCATCTACATCTACGTCCGGGCATAATTTGGAAGTTGCACTAAAGAAAATGTTTAATTTACTGTTTACACATTTTGTTCTTTTCTATTTGTTTTAGTTTTAAATTATTTTATTATATTTAAGTTTAATTTGAAAGGCTTTTGTACCTTTCCTTTGTTAGGCAATTTTATTTTGCCTTTGCCATCTTCAATATAAGGTATGTTATTGTGCTATGATTCCTCCATTTTTTGAAGTTTCAAATTATAATAATTAGTGTTTACATTCTTCTTGTTAAAATGTTTGAAATGAATAAAACTATTGAAATAAAAAAAAAGACCGTACCCTTTTATGTAATGATGTTTACTTTGAATTTATATTAGTTCACACTAACACTCCATCCATGCTTTTGTTCCGGCCCTCTGGTCCAGTTTAAGAACCCATTGTGGCCCTCGAGTCAAAAAGTTTGCCCACCCCTGGTCTAGAATCACCTTTATATGTAAAAAAGAATTGAAAAGTTTAGTGAAAAGTTATAGTAGTTTTTTTGTGCCCTAAATAGAAACCAACCCACCAATCATCCACCTTACATGAATAATTTTCAATAATGTAATGTGCAAGTCAATTTTTATCAAAAGGAAAGTAGCAATTAGTGGATAACAAGTGCTATTAATATAAAGAAATATGATTAGAATAATAAGATCCATGAATCTCTATGAAGACTAAATATTCTTACGGTTAAAGTAAATCACGCTTAGAAAATGTTCTGTTTCTTGTGTATATTTTTAGTGCTATTTTTTTATGTTCATTCTCTCACAGAGCTTAAGGCAAATACATCTTCCAAATGCTCAAACACAGATGTATTTGGATTAGTTAATTCTGATTTCTGCATTGTCAGTTAACATTAATTTCTTAATTTTTGTGTATGTATAGAAAATAGATCTGATCACTTCAAGATTGATGCCAACAGTGGTGAGATAAGAACAACCACAGTGCTTGTGTATGATTATAGACCTTCCTACAGGATGACTGTAATTGCCAGTGACCAGGGAGTGCCTCCTCTTCAAGGACAGGCAGTTATTAACATTCAGGTAATGTTCTGTCATCACCATAACATGTAGAAGGGTGTTTTAAGGTTCTGTTTGATTTTTATACAACTTTATAGAGTGAAGATACATTCAATGTGTGAATACTGCTTTTAGAGAGCATTGCACATGTATGTGTGCCTTTTTATTATCATTAGAGAAATCATTAGCCTCAAATAACTTTTTATTTGAACTTTGCCCAATTCCTGACAAAATATGTATCTTCATCCTGTACAGGTATTAATGTTGCTTTATTTTAATAAACAAAAAATGTCTTTCCTTTAATTTTTTCTAATGGCAAAGACTTGGTAAATTCGCAGAAGTAACTTATATGTAAACAAATGGCCAAATAATAAATCACATTGCTTTTTGTAATTATTTTTAAATTTAGAAAAGTCACTTAGGATCCATATTCTAAGGTTTTACTTTAATCATAATGGGAAAACAAGTTGTGAAAAGTCTTCTTAGTAGGAAAAAGTTACACCAGTGAGTCAAAGATAAGATAACTGTGCATGGCCTTTTTTCTTTGCTCATGCACATGATAATCAGTAATATTGATACTGGTATGTATAAAAAATAAGAACATATACCCCAAAGAACTTTTTATTGATTGCGAATATGTATGTTAGGAGAAAATTCTGTGTTGGAATTCCTCAAGTCTTTGGTTTTAGATAAACAAAGACACATGATACATAAATATACACAGATGTTGTCATTATGGATATACTAGATGCCCAGTGCGCGAAATTCATGCATGGGGCGGGGGGGGGGTGTCCCTTAGCCCAGCCTGCATCCTCTCCAATTTGGGACTCCTCGAGGGATGTCCGACTGCCCGTTTAGGCCCGATCCCACCCCTCTCACAATCCAGGACTGCTGGCTCCCAACTGCTCGCCTGCCTGCCTTCCTGATTGCCCCTAACCGCTTCTGCCTGCCAGCCTGATCAACCCCTAACCACTCCCCTGCCAGCCTGATTGATGTCTAACTGCTCCCCTGCCAGCCTGTTTGCCCCCAACTTCCCTCCTGCTATAACTGCCCTCCCCTGCAAGCTTGATTGCCCCCAACTGCCCTCCCCTGCAAGCTTGATTGCCCCCAACTGCCCTCCCTTGCAGGCCTGGTCCCTTCCCAACTGCCCTCCCCTGCTGGCCATCTTGTGGTGGCCATCTTGTGTCCACATGGGGGCAGGATCTTTGACCACATGGGGGCAGCCATCTTGTGTGTTGGAGCGATGGTCAATCTGCATATTACTTTTATATTAGATAGGATAGAGGCCTGGTGCATGGGTGGGGGCCAGCTGGTTTGCCCTGAAGGGTGTCCTGGATCAGGGTGGGGGTTCCCTTGGGGTGTGGGGCAGCCTGGGTGAGGGGCCTGTGGTGGTTTGCAGGCCGGCCACACCCTCCAGCAACCCAAGCGGACGCCCTAGTATCTGGGATTTATTTATCTTCTACAATTGAAACTTTGTAGCCTGGAGCAGAGCCAAGCCTTCTGCTCGCTCTGTGGTGGCAGCCATTTCGGTTGGATTTATTTATCTTTTATAATTGAAACTTTGTAGCCTTAAGCAGAGGCCTGGGCCAGCCAGGGTGTGTGGAAAGCTTGGCTTCCTCCATCGCTGGGGGCAACCCTAGCCTTCTGCTCTCTCCAGCTCTGTGGCTGCCATCATTTTTGTTGGGATTTATTTATCTTCTATCATTGAAACTTTGTAGCCTTAAGCGGAGGCCTGGGCAGGCCAGGGTGTGCGGAAAACTTGGCTTCCTCCATCGCCGGGGAAACCCAAGCCTCCCTCCTCCTCTCTCCGTGGCTGCAGCCATCTTGGTTGGGGTTAATTTGCATATTCACTCATGATTGGCTAGTGGGCGTGGCGGGTGGGCGTGGCTTGTGGGTGTTGTGGAGTGATGGTTAATTTGTATATTACTCTTTTATTAGATAGGATTGGTCTCTAGGATTTAGAGTAATTTGGAGAACTACATATTCCACATTCTCATTGAAGAATCACAAGACTATAGTTCAGCTTGTCAAAATATAGCATGGCCTCACCAATATATCATTTCATACATTAGAACAAATGAGAAGTGGAAATGTACTTTCTCATCTCCTAGATATTATGAAATTTTCAATCATCAGAAGCATACTGGAATCTATAATAATTAGACCGGATGTCATTCCGGACATCCTTCTGGACGAAGCTGGGGTCAGAGGGAAGCTTGAGTCCTGGCTGCCTATTGGCTGCCCAGGTCCTGGGTGCCAGAGGAAAGCTGGTGCCTGCAACTGGGGGAAGGAAGGCCTTCTCTTGCACGAATTTCTTGCATTGGGCCTCTAGTTATGTAATAAAAAATGCTACCAATTACCATATGTATTTCACACAGATAGAAGGGATTAGTTTCCAAAGTAACATCATCACATATACTGATTCAACTGTTTAAAAAAATACTCCAAATTAATAGCTCCTTTTAATTCTTATTTCAGGTGATACCACTATCCAAAGGGAGAGCTGCCATTTCTCAGAATATTAGACATTTAGTTATACCAGAAAACTTGAAGCCTGCAAAAATAATGAGCTTGATAAAGTCACCTGATCACTTTCAACAACACCATAATGGAAAACTACATTTTAGTATCGCTGCAGATGATAAGGATGGCCCCTTTGAAATTGACAGCTCAACAGGAGACTTGTTCCTTTCTAAGGAACTTGATTATGAAATGACATCACATTATCTTTTCAGGGTGGTTACAAAAGATCACAGCAGAACTCCTCCCCTGTATAGCACAGTCTTCCTTAGCATTGATGTGGAAGATCAGAATGACCATTCCCCATCTTTCCAAGAAGAGTTCATTGTGATAAGTGTAGAAGAGAATGTCCCTATAGGAACTCTGGTACACGTCTTCAATGCCAAAGATGGAGATGGCAGTTTTTTGAACAGTAGAATACAATACTTCATTGAATCCCATCACCCTGGAATCAATCCATTTCTCATCCACCCCTCATTTGGCACATTGGTCACTGCATCCCCCCTCGACAGAGAGAGAGTTCCTACTGTTGTCCTGACAGTGACTGCATCCGATCAGGCTGTGAATGTGACAGACCGGCGACTGAGATCGCTGATGGCCAAGGTAGTGATTTTGGATGTAAATGACCACAGCCCCACTTTTATGTCTTTCCCCATCGCTCATATCAAAGAGGATGCCACAGTGGGCTCCTTGGTGCACCACGTAACTGCTCACGATCCAGATGAAGGAAGGAATGGAAGAGTAACATACAGCATTCTTTCAGGAAATGAAAACATGGCCTTTATGCTAGATGAGTCATCAGGTATTTGTCACTGTCAATTAAAGCCTCTGATCACTTGCTTACATTGATCCTTTTCAGTTTCCTCTGTTAAGATGATGGTTCCAAATGAATAGGCTTTAAAAAAATGTTAATTTTGTGTTTAACTTCTTTATGTGATAGGTACAGAGGTTGTATTCAGAGAACCAACTGTAATTGGCCAGTTCATTGATATTGACTATGATATGAAATTAGCTCACATTTCATGAGATGAATCTACAGTAACAGCAAACTTCTTTGCCCCCATTGTGGGTAGTCACAGAGGTGGAGATGGTACCAAAAGTACAAAAAGGTAGAATATGACTAGCCAACAGCATTATTCAAAGGCTTTAGTATGGAAATTTATCATGCTTTTGTAAATAGTTGGAATTTATTTATTTATTTAGTAGAGGCCTGGTGCACGAAATTTGTGCATGGGTAGGGTCCCTCGGCCTGACCAATGATCAGGGCCAATCAGGTTGCCCGCCTTCCTGCCTCCTCCTTCCCTCACTCTTTCAGTGACCCTGCTGCCGCTGGTTGCCCACCATGTTCTGCGCCGCCCCCTGGTGGTCAGCGCATGTCATAGCAAGAGATCGAACTCCCGTTCTCCCGGTCGAACTCCTGAGGGGACACTTTGCATATTAGCCTTATATATATATAGATTTAAAAGAGAGCAACGTTGATTTGTTGTTTCACTTATTTATGCATTCATTGGTTGATCTGATTTTCAGGAGATATTGAGGAGGTGGATTATCATCTCAACCTCTAAAAAATAGTCATTTCTGCATGAGCCTTAGAAAAATAAATCTCAGATGTATGCCAGTTGGCCCCACCATTAGTAAGACCATAATTTGGAATGGGACTGAATGTGTAGGATTTGGAAGTCATGATTATAGTCTGGCTATATCCTGCTGAAAAATTTTTATCAAAATATTTATTGAATACTGCACATATGGTTTCATTCTGAGGCATGCGTGAGCATCACCTAAAGGCCCAACTGACAGAGAGATAGTCCAGACCTGGTTACTGATTACTGTTAGAGTGGGGGTCTCCAAGGACCTCTTTCAGTGATGCTTAAAATGTTTTCCACAATGGCTAAGGAAGGTCTATTTCAGATTTTTAAAGAGGATGGATAAAATTAGAACTGTGTCTCATATATAGGCCTCATGAATCTTGAACAATTGCAGTGGCTGTTTCAGTTGACACATTTTTTCAATGACATAAAATGATAATTGCTGAATGCTTTCATGTGAGATGGGCTATTGTTTCTCTCACGAGGCTCATATTTCTTATAGTGATTTTTTTCAATGGCTTTTGGCTGTAAGTAATTACTGGAAAACTGTTTTATAAAATCTGAAGCAGTAAACCTCTTTAATTATTTGAAGGAAAGTTCATATAGGATGAGCATGTTTTTAGAGAAGCATACAGCAATCCTAAAAGAAAAAGTGTGATAGTTGGACTCATGGGAGCTATATGTGTGCAAGGCTTTATAACACTTTGCTTCCATGAGTTATATGCTCCAATGGCAATAGGATGGAGACATGTTTTATTCATGAAATTTGTTGTCTGAGTTATAAAGTCTGTACTATTTTTTGTTAATGAAAAAGACAGTTAACACAGCAAATATAAGGAGCTTATAAGTCTTTAATAAAACTAAATACCTTAAAGACTAAATATCTTAAGCAATGCAACTGTATTCAGTTTTTTTTTGTTACTTGGTCACTTTAAACATGAATTGTCATTTGACCTGAAGATGTATACTGTTAAAACCTAAATGTCTTAAAAAATGAAGGTCACCACTAGCTGGTTTGGCTCAGTGGGTACAGCGTCGGCCTGGGACTGAAGGGTCCTGGGTTTGATTCCCGTCAAGGGCACAAGCTCAGGTTGCAGACTCGATCCCTAGTAGGGGGTGTGCAGGAGGCAGCCAATCAATGATTCTCATTGATGTTTCTAACTCTCTCTCCCTCTCCCTTCCTCTCTGAAATCAATAAAAAATATATTTTAAAAAATGAAGGTCGATGTTGGGTAGAAAAATCATTTTGATATCATCTTCACGGGAAAGAAAGGTATATGATAGATTATTTCTGAATTTTCATTCATCCTTATAGTTTAAATTAGGGTGACTTTTCTGATGAAAAATGCTGTCATTTTATTTTAGATAATATATAAATTTAAAGTCAGTCTAATAAGATTTATTATTTAACAAAGGTTCTGAAGTTTTAGCAAGTTAGATAAGTTAGAGTGAGCTGGACTTTTCTAAATAATATTTATTACATATTATTTTTCTCCACTTTTAAAACAGGCTTACTAACTACAACGTGTTCTTTGGATTATGAAATGAAAACTCAGCATGTTCTGACCCTTCTGGCCCTGGATGATGGCGTCCCAGCACTTTCTTCATCCCAGACTTTGACAATTTCTGTTCTTGATGTAAATGATGAGGCACCAGTATTTAAGCAACACCTGTATGAAGCTTCAGTTAAAGAAAACCAAAATCCAGGGGAGTTTGTCACAAGAGTTGAAGCTATGGACAGAGATTCAGGTAATTTTAAAATATGGAAACTAAGTAATTAATGCTAAAAACACAAATAGACATCATTTCAACCAGTTGTGTCCCAGAAAAATGAGACACTTGTGAGTCATCTCAAACTTCTCATAGAAAATCCCATTCATGTGTAAAGATAATGTGTGTTTTTATATAGAATTTTCTTATATTGATCTTTATCAATTGATCTTTATAATAGAGTGATGCACACCTAATTAACATAGAAGTTATTGATTTGATCTTGATAGTAAGCAGAACTATGACTTGGTATCACCTTTTTTTCAGAGTATAATGGATACATTGAATACAGGAAGGCAGATAGTTATTTCCTCTCTATATAGCATAATGGAAGAGATAGGATGCTGTCAGACTGCCTGGGTTTGAATCCTAGAACTGCCATTTACTTAGCTGTGTAACTTTTAACAGGTCACTGATCCTCTCTATTCCTCTGTTTGCTTATCTATAAAAAGGGTATAATAATAATGCCTGATTTATAGTTCTAAGGACCAATGATTATTACATGTAAAGAACTAAGACCAGTGTCTGGCACAATAAATGGTTAAGAGATGTTAACTTCTATTATTATTATTATTATTATTATTATTACTACTACTACTACTACTACTATTATTAATGTCAACCACTATGTTGAGGAAATGATTTTTGAAGTAAACGGTTACTATGGCTAAGAATTTGTAAATTTCCTAGAATTTCTTGGAATTACTTTCCTTTTTTTGTTGTTGTGGTTAATCCTCACCTGAGGATATCTTTCCATTGATTTTTAGGGAGAGTGGAAGAGAGAGGGAAAGACAAAGAGAAACATCGATGTGAGAAAAACACATCGATTGTTTGCCTCCCTCAGGCACCCTAACCAGGGCCCTGGCCCGGGAGGAGCCTGCAACCAAGGTATGTGCCCTCGACCGGAATCGAAGCCAGGACCATTTGGTCCACAGGCCGACACTCTGTCCACTGGGCTGGAATTGCTTTTCAATATCACTGACGTTTTGGCATTTAAATTTCAGTAACTTTAATAATATCCTGTTTTTATTTTAAACAAAATAATTATAAAAATTACAGTGAAGTATTTGCCATTTAACAGCATATGCACTATTCCCCACCTGAATAAATATGAATAGTTTAATAAACCAGCCTTTCACGATTCACATTTTTATATAGCAAGTGGCATTACATAATCAGCATAATATTTTTTTCTTTTCTTATAGGACTAACAATAGATGTTTCTATGGAGAAATACTAGTAGTATTAATAATAGCTTGTTCCTCCTGTTTCAAAAGGCTAAAAGATATATTTCCTTCAGCTTTTAATCTAAATTGTATATCATTCAGATGCTTTGCTCTTTAGGAAAACATCGTCTTTTAATGAAGTGTATTTTACACAAATTTGGATGTCATGCTACAAAAATTTTCATTTTAAGGGCTACCTAATCTCTCTTTTGACCAGAGTGGGGCAGTGTTATCAAACAATTTTTCTTACTATGCTCAAAGTCGCACTAGGAGCATACTAACAATTGCTTGTTCCACCCCATGCTTAAAAAATTGATTTAGCACAGTTCCCACAGTATGACTTTTAGGGTGATAGAAACAAGAGAGAATATACATAAGTTTTGTATTTTACCATAATTCCGCTTCAGTGAAATTCTTTTAGTGTGTGCTCTGGTATAAATTGAGCAACACAGGGCGTGGGACACCATAGAAAGCACTTCTCAAAGTAGACAGACACATGCAAACCTGTCACTGATGCGCGATTGAGCCATCATTAAAGTCTGTAAAATGCTTCCTCCCCTTGACTTGACTTTAGCTTCTTAATTTTATTTGTCTGTAATGGATTCTACTGAATGGATCTCTTTTGCTTTAAATGTTTGAAGAGAGAGGAAAGAATTCCTCTCAAATTTGCATATATCAACTAAAGATGATGACCATAAATATGCTTTCCAATTTTTGTCAAGTTGCCCAGTATTTGTGTTATTTTCTTTTAGAATCAATAGTCTGCAATATGTTACTTGAACTGATTGTTCATTATTTTAGAGATTATGGTTTGCCGGATGGAGAATTCAGATATGAAATTATTGTTTTTCTGGCTCTGCATTATGGGTACTTGAAGTACACATTTAGAATCTTCATGAGTCACATATACCTTCACATGTTTTAGAGACAATTTCAGTTTATTGGAAATTTCAGTGTTTTTAATGAGGCCAGATTAAGCAAGTGGTTATGTAAATGCATGTGAATTTGTGTGTATGTTTGTGATTTTGAACATATTTTCTCTCAGTCTTTTTTTGGGCTTGTTGTGTTAAAGCAATGAAAAAGGATTATGCATGAGAATTAAATGACATAATCAAGATTTTAACATACTGGCATCATGTTGGAATTTATGAATGGTTTACTTTATAGTATGTATTTTTAAAAATACTATAGCATGACTTAATACCAGAAAGCTTAACATATGTTTTCTAGCATTCTACAGTGTAGTTTTAAAAAATGTCAGCTTAAAGTGTTGGCCTTCAAAACCCATGGGAATTCCAGCACCGAATGTTTATGATGTATGACTCACACTAGTTCTAACAGGAGTTTTTTCTTATATTAAAAGGGAAAAACAACTACCAGGTTTTAACTAAGATATTAAAACTGCTACAGTACTTGGAGCCACCAACAAAAGCTCCATTGTTAGTGAGAAAAGACCTTCCCCCCTGGGCGCCCTTCTCCACTGCTGAGAGGAAAGGGTGCCCCTCCAGGGAAGATGACTCACTCCTGGCTGATACCTTTACTTAATAGTGGCAAATATCAAACACATTGCCATACAGAAGTGTTGAATTCTACAATGAGATCTTATTCTCTATTCTATAAAAATGTATTCTCTATCCGGGTTTATCTTGAATGAACTCTACATCTGGTTTCCTGGAAAACATCACATGCTAGATGAACAACTCAGAGCAAGGGGCAACTTGGTGGTGACAGTATCTATTTCATGGAGTCTAAGGCACCCTTAATGGTAAATTGTATCTCAATTTAGAAATGCAAAAAAATGTGTCTTAGAATTAATGAAATGGTAAACAGAAGGGGAAAAGAGAGAGAGTAAGAGCACTGATAACGTCACTCACCCAGAGAGAATCACTGATGAAGTTGATATAGAGTCGTATTTCATTGACTTCATGGTATTGTAATTGTATAATTGGTTACTTGTCTGCCTGCCCATTAGGCTGTGAACTTCTCATGGATTGAGGATACAGTTTAGTCATTTTTATCCCAGGACCCTTAGTACAAGCTAAGACTTGGGAGCTCAGTAAATATGTTTGGCTATGGGATCTGAGAAACTGGAGCATTTGTGAAATAAGCTGCTTCAAGTTGCCTTCACTCTTTAGAATCTATTCATTTATTTATCCCTTCATTCAGTCAACCAGGCATGATCCTATTTTTGCTTCAGAAATGTCTGAGCTGCATGGCATTGCACAGTTGAGGGATTACATGAAAAATTATCTTCCTGAAAAAGCATTTCTGAAAAGAGCACTCCCCTGGTCAGAATTCTTTATTAATTTCCCAGTTTTGATGGTAAAATTCTATTGTTTTTTAGCTTAACAACCAGGCATTTTATGACGTGGTTCCATCTTTCCTCTGTCCTCAGCTCCTACCACACTCCCACCTTTTACTCTAGGATAGGGTTCCGCCAACTTTTTAAAAAAACAACAACTTTATTATTATTTTTATATATTTTTGTTGATTTCAGAAAGGAAGGGAGAGAGAGCTAGAAACATCAATGGTGAGAGAGAATCATTGATTGGCTGCCTCCTGCACACCCCCTACTGGGGATTGCGCCTGCAACCCGGGCATGTGCCCTTGACTGGAAAGGACTCTTCAGTCCGCAGGCTGACACTCTATCCACTGAGCCAACCAGCTAGGTTGGGTTCCGCCAACTTTTCTCTGTAAAGGGGGAGACAGTACAGGTTTTAGGCTTTGCAAGCCATGCGGTCTCTGTTACTCAATTCTGTCACTGCAGCAAGACAACAGCAATAGGTAACACATAAAGAAGTGAGTATGGCTGTGTTTCAATAAAACTTTTCAAAAGCAGGGGCAGGCTGGATTTGGTCAGTAGGTTGTAGTTTGCCAACTTCTGGTCTAATACATATATCTAGTTAACACATCTAAGTTACTTGCTACTTTTTGCTCATCAGTTCTGATTTTGATAGCATCATAGTGGTGACTCAATGTGGTATTCTACTGGATGCCAAGATGATCAATATCTTTGCTAAGTAGGTGATGGATGATAGTGGAAGAGTTTACCCTATAGATGTATTCTGCTGGCTGAAAGCAAATCACTTCTGCTAGTCCTTATAAATTAGTGTAGAGTGTTGGTTTTCTCAGGACCAGTGACACCATCATCTATATATTCTACACAGAGACAACTACCATAGGCTTTTAAAGGATGCTGGTGTCCCTTTAACCAATGCCTTTCCAAGGGTCTTTATGAAAGAAGAACCCTCTGAAGTCAGGAAATGTAGTGGGGGAGGGCATCCAGTATGGTTCCAAGCCAATCAAAGAAACTGTCAAGAGACATAGCTATATGAGCTAACTTATAAAACTCTTAATCTCTGGTAAGCACAACATATAAATAAAATCCGTCCTGAATCAAAACTACATTTTATTTTTTTGGATTTCATATCCTTGGAAATGACTTCTACACATAACCTTCAGCTTTATTCCAATATAAATGAGAAAACTTGATATTCTTTTGAAACTATAAGCTGCATGCAACTGAGTCAGATTTATACATGACTATTGAGATCTGACTGTAGCCATGGATCTTCAGGTCAATAAGCATCCCCTTGCAAGAAGTTACCTCTTGTATCTGCCACTCAACTTGGTCTGATCTTCAGGAAGATTAGCTTTAGGGCTCCCATAGAAGCTTTCTGGTGTTCAACTATGCCTGAGCTGCGTGTATAAAGCCACAGCTTGTAATTTTCTTCCTTTTTCTTTTTTTAAATTTTATTTTATTGTTTAAACTAATACAAATAGTAGTACATATGTCTCCTTTTTTTCCCCATTGACCTCCCCCACTGGCCTCCCCTACCCCCCGGCACATGTCTTCACCCCTCACCCCCAGTGTCTTGCGTCCATTGGTTATGCTTATATGCATGCATACAAGTCCTTCGGTTGATCTCTTACCCCCCACCCCCCCACCCTCCCCTGCCTTCCCACTGTAGTTTGACAGTCTGTTCAATGCTTCTTTGCCTCTGTATCTATTTTTGTTCATCTATACTAATAAAAGGGTAATATGCTAAATAGACCAGATAGACCAAATGTCTTCTGAATGTCAATCTGGACATTCTTCCTGACAAAGCTGGGGCCTGGGTGCCTGTGGCCAGCCCGGGCGAAGCTGGCCTGGGTCCCAAGTGCCTGCAGCTGGCCAAAGGGAGGGAAGCCCAGGTCCCGGTTGCCTGCAGCTGGCCAGAGGAGAGAAGCCTGGGTCCCGGGTGCAGGGGCCGAGGCAGAGGCAATTAGGCTGATCAGGCAGGCAGGCAGGCAGGCAAGCAGTTGGGAGCCAGCGGTCCCAGATTGCAAGAGGGATGTCCAACTGCCGGACATCCCCTGAGGAGCCCCAGATTGTGAGTAGGTGCAGGCTGAGGGGACCCCCCCACCCCCGCACGAATTTTGTGCACTGGGCCTCTAGTCAGTTTATAATGTTCTTTATATTCCACAAATGAGTGAGATCATGTGGTACTTATCTTTGACTGACTGGCTTATTTCACTTAGCATAATGCTCTCCAGTTCCATCCATGCTGTTGCAAGTGGTAAGAATTCCTTCTTTTTTACAGCAGCATAGTATTCCATTGTGTAGATGTACCCCACAGTTTTCTAATCCACTCATCTGCTGATGGGCATTTAGGCTGTTTCCAAATCTTAGCTATGGTGAATTGTGCTGCTATGAATATAGGGGTGCATATATCCTTTCTGATCTGTGTTTCTGTTTTCTTGGGATATCATTTCCTAGAAGTGGTATTACTGTGTCAAATGGCAGTTCCATTTTTAATTTTTTGAGGAAACGCCATACTGTTCTCCACAGTGGCTGCACCAGTCTGCATTCCCACAAGCAGTGCATGAGGGTTCCTTTTTCTCCACATCCTCTCCAGTGCTTGTTGTTTGTTGATTTGTTGATGACAACCATTCTGACAGGTGTGAGATGGTACTTCATTGTCATTTTGATTTGCATCTCTCGGATGATTAGTCACTTTGAGCATGTTTTCATATGTCTCTTGGCTTTCTGTATGTCCTCTTTTGAAAAGTGTCTATTTAGGTCCTTTGCCCATTTTTTGATTGGATTGTTTATCTTTCTTTTGTTTAGTTGTATGAGTTCCCTGTAAATGTTGGAGATTAAACCTTTATCGGTGATAACATTTTCAAATATGTTCTCCCATGCAGTGGGCTTTCTTGTTATTTTGTTGATGGTTTCTTTTGCTGTGCAGAAGCTTTTTATTTTGATGTAGTCCCATTTGTTTATTTTCTCCTTAGTTTCCATTGCCCTAGGAGTTGTATTGGTGTAATTTTCTTTCTGTAAGTTCCTAGTACACTCAGGAACAGCCATCTCACATCATAGTCCTTTTTACTATCACATGGACCAAGCCAGCACCATTTGGTCCTCTAAGAAATTTGAGTCCTTTAATAGTCACTTCATTACAGTCAGACACAGGTGGTAATTTATTTGATTTTCATATCACTGCAAGTGATTGTCCATGGGCCAGGAACTAAACAGTGCATTCAAGGCCAGAGACATAAACCAATTCGAGTTCCCGTTACCTGGGACCCACTGCTGGTGCCAAGTACTGCATTAGTCAGGTGCAGGCAGGAAAATGAGAGGTTGGAAGGCTGGATGAGCAAACAAAAGAATCTTGAAGTAACGTAGGAAAAATCCTGGAAAACAAGAAGAGGTTGAGATGATCAGAACCTAGGAAGAAATGAGAGGAGCCTTGCAGAGCCTGATCCTGGAGTACCCATGAGTCTGAAAGCTGTGGGCAGTTTTTGCAGCCAGGTGAAGCGGCATTGCTGATAGAGATAGTAAGCAAATGGGAGGAAGGAAGTCCTGTCTCTTCTCCTTCTGACTCTCAGTCTCCCTAGGATGTCCCTTTGGGGCCAACACTCTTTTTTCCCTCTTACCAACTAAATGCTATTCATCTTCAGGGTCTTGGCTTATACAAAAGGCAACGTATACTTACTCAGTCATATCTTATCATGTGCAATCATAATTGCTTGCTAACTTATCTGCATCTAGTACTATACCGTAAACACTTTGAGGGCAGAGAATTTGTCTTCTTACTATCAGTTATTTCTTAGCACCTATCACTCTCTCTACAAGTTTATTGAATGATATCATTAATGAACTATCTACCCGTGGTAAGTGTTCCCTGATCCACTTCCTCAGTAATTTAATATATTTTACCGCGTTGTCTATAACATTGATTGCATTGTCTTCCCCACCAGAGGGTAACTCTGAGGGTCAGGATAATTACTTACTATTCAGCAGTACCTTTCCAGTGCCTGGCACTCAGTAGATGAGCATTGCATAAAGGAACACATGAATGAATGTATCCATGCATGCATGAATGAATGAAACAACCAAATAACTGAACCCCAGTGCAAACACATGGTGTCATCTGTTTATGAGTGTAAACTAAATTCCTTTTTCCTCCTTCCCTGTCTCCCTTTCTACCTCTCTCCCTTTGTTCCTTTCTGTCTTTTTTTAAAAGATCAATCAGCAATATCTGGAGATAAGAACTAAAAATGACCAGTAGAGTTTAAAATCAGACAGTCATTGGTGACTGTAGAAAGAGTAGCTTGGTATGGCAGTAGTCTCAAGCTAGCTGCAGAGAATGGATAGTATTTTTTAGAGACACTTGGCTATGAAGAAAAGGAAAAAAATTTTTTTCTTATAGCTAGAGAAGAATATAATTTGGTGGTGGGGGAGGGGAATAAATGAGAAAGTAGAACCAACAGGAAAATTCCAGGAAGGGCATTTGAAGAATTCTTTTGCCATGGAGACAGAAAGCAGGAGGTGGAGTGGAGTACAGATGCAGAAAGTTGAGAAAGTTTTTTTCCTAATGTCCGCATTTATCCGGGAGTAGGAAGGGGAGAATCGGTGAGAGTGAGCCAGGAGGTGTTTGGGTGGCAGACAGGAATGGGAGAGAGGTGATCAAGGAGATTTGGAAAGATCACTGGATAACAAGGACATTTCTGTGCCCTCAATCTATGCTGTTGTGAAGTTTTCGCCAGCTCCAGGTATCTGCTGGATACTCAAGGAGGGCAGAAAGATGATGGTTGATATGATCCTGGGTTGGAGTTTTGCTGCTCATCTTTGGCAAAAAGCCAAGGACCTGAGGAAATGTGTGAGATTGCTAAAGTGAAAATTCGTGGGGCTGGCCTGGATAGGAAAATAAATGAATTGAGGAGGAAAGTTATCCTAGAGTGGGAGAAATTAAGAGCTCATAAGGCTGTAGGTCTTGAAGTCTAAGAGCAGATGTGTTTATGTGTGCACAGACATGGGTGGCACACACACATCCTTTACTCAGCATGTGCCATGTATTTATATCACAGAATAGGTTCAGATCCAGATTTCCAGATTGCTTAGTAAGGTAATAGTTTTGACTAAATAATCTGTTTTCTTTTCTTTTCTTTTCTTTTCTTTTCTTAATTTTAAGTTTGGTGATGGTCTTTGTTCTGGTGGGTTATAAGGGTGTGTGGAGGAAGAACCAAGGGACTGAGCTCTAAAAGAGCCAAAGTAGAATACTTTAAATTTATCTCACACTATTCAAGTTGTGAGTGTGTGAAGTTTGGAGTGAAAATGTATGTATGCAAACTACCTACACTAATAAAAGCCTAGGTGGCCATCACGCCATCACGCTGTCACAATCCAGCACCAGGGTGGGTGGGGCTTGATGCTGAGTGTGTGGTGCAGGGGCGGGTCCTGGCGGCTGCTCCACACAGCTTTCGCTGGGGGTCCCACGGTCCCACGAGCGCCAAGGAGGCGGGACCCCCCAGCTCTGGCCTACCACTTTGGGGCAATCCATCAAGGAGCCCCGGATGGATGGGTGGGGCCTACCTCTTTGTGGGGATCAATCACAGGGCTCCTGCACTGTGTGAGGGCACAGGCCAGGCTGGGGGACTCCCTCCCCACCGAGTGCACTAATTTCATGCACTGGGCCACTAGTAGTTATAAAGAAAGATCTTACTTACTTTAGTAATGCACTAGGTCAGTGGTTGGCAAACTGAGGCTTGCGAGCCACATGCGGCTCGCGAGCTGCAGTTTGCTGCTCTGTTGACAAATGAGTTTGCCGACCACTGCACTAGGTGGATTTCAGGTGAATGGTTTAAAGCTATATCAAATAATAAAAATAATAAAATCAGAAAGTTTCTGAAAAGTCAGGGAAATATTGGTTATAGTGGCAAAGCACATTAAAGAACAATGGGAACAATGGAAGAAAGTGAAAATATAAAGATTTGAGTTTATGTTTAAAACTTTAAAGATATTTATAGGTTTGACAAGTGTTGGGAATTTAAATTCTATAATATGTAATACATAATATTATGTGTAATGTATAGTAAATCATATAGTGAGTAAATTTATTTCAAAAATAAAATGTCCAAAAATAAAAAGGTGCCTTTCTCCATGTCAGCTCCATGCAGGCAGAGGCCATACCTGTTTGACTTACCACTGTCTCCTTGGCCAGTTAGCACCATGCTTGTCACCTAATTTTGCTCACTACATTTTTGAGGAGCAAGCAAAATAAATGTAAGATGGTATTGTTCCCATTTTCGTGTCAGAAGAGATAAACAGGAATAACAAACTTTTAACAACCTGGGATTTTTAGAAATTCTTTCTTGGCTAGAGGGGAGATTATGCGATCATTATGAGGTCAAAGTAATCACTATGATATTACATAATTGTTAATATAATGTTATGCCTAATGCTTAGTGCCTAATGATAGAGTGAAATATTTTGGTGACTTCAGGCTATAGCATATCAAATATATTGAGCCTATTTTATTAAACTTTTAAAAAGTCTTTTAAATGCCTGTAGATTATCTCAAATATCTTTCCTCTTTAAGGGACATGGTAAGAAGATATATATATATATATACTTTTATAAAACTAGCATTCTATTCCATTCCTTGCAGCACTCAGTCTTATATCACAGTCACTAGGTCAGAGTGAAACTTACATTTTAAGACTGGCAAGATGGAAATTTGTAATTGAAGTTTTTTTTTATTAAGGTCAAAGAACAATATTTCATCTTTTATTAAAGTATATATCAGATATTGTAAGTACTATATCTATGCATAGATTCTTATCAGTTAAGAAAAGAAAATAGAAAAATGATTGAAAGGAACTTGTGTAAACTGCAACTAAGCTACAATGGCACAGGATTAACTCGTTCACGTTAATAGTATGAATGCTCTTCACAACCAGTGATGGAAATGGCTTGATGCTTTTCTCAGGGGAGAAATGCAACCACAAAAATATGGGAAGAATTCTTTTCATAATATGGAATAATGCAGCACTGCATTTCTCACTCCAGAGAGGAGATTGAATACTAACTAGAAAACAAAACAAAATATATGCAGAGAAGCAACTCTATGAGCTTGCCTTCTATGCTGGAGAATGAAGGGTGGCATAACTGAGTGCAAACTTTGAAACAGGGGTCAACCTGCCAGGGCTGACCAGCAGACCCTGAGCGATGGATGAATAGATTACTCTGACACATGTTTCCGTGAGAGAGAGGTTAAGGGGCTGTTTTGCTTTAGGAGCAAAGAGCCCTGTTCACCTGCCTCCTTAGGCTTTTATTGTCACAACAGCTTGAACTAAAATTAACCTCTAGATACAATCAGCAAGGTAAGCATCTTTGAGAAAATACATGCTGCTCCAAGGTCGAGTCTTAAAGACTAAACATAGAGATTCTAGTATAACACCCGGGGGGATCGGACTTATTTGGAAAAGTCAAGGTAGGGGCTGCCCTGATCTTTTGGAGAATCCTCCTTACAGACATTCCAACCAAATCCCATGCTTCCCTACATCAATCTACAGAAACTGCCCCTTGCCCTGCAAGCCTACAATTATGTCATTAACTCACAAGTGGTATTAGAAGGAATAATGAGAACTATGTTGTAGAGTTGTATATTCACAAGAAATTTTTATGGGAGGGAAAGGATAGTAAGCATTCACTCTGGGGAAGTCTCATGACTTGAAAATCAAGCATTTCAGCTCACTAGACTTTTATTTAGCAAGGATAGGCAAAAGAGTTGTTTTGGTGTGGTGTTTTGTTTTAACCTTAATTTGAAGGTTGTTTTGTCCTTTTCTCTTTTTTTTAAATATATTTTATTGATTTTTTACAGAGAGGAAGGGAGAGGGATAGAGAGTTAGAAACATTGATGAGAGAAAAACATCGATCAGCTGCCTCCTGCACACCCTCCACTGGGGACGTGCCCGCAACCAAGGTACATGCCCTTGACCGGAATCGAACCTGGGACCCTTCAGTCCGCAGGCTGACACTCTATCCACTGAGCCAAACCGGTTTTGGCGTGTTTTGCCCTTTTCATCCATCAACTAACATGTTCATAGGAAAAAGAATGGGAAAACAGAAGAATGGATTCCAAAGGGATAATTGCTAATTTTTTTTATTTTATATTTTCCTTAAGGAATCAATTCCAAACTTCATTTTGAAATCATACCAGGTGCTTCGTCTGGGCTGTTCGAGATAAATGCTGACACTGGAGAGGTGGTGACAACCACTACACTTGATAGAGAAGTTCAGGAAGTCCTCATCCTCCGAGGTAAGGGATCCCTTGACTCTGCTAAGCAAACAAACAAAAATGGGCAGGAGAAAGTTCAGTGCTTAAATTTTACATTTCAGTAGAGTGTCTTTAAATAAAACGTAATTGAGCCAGGGCTACCTGTCAGTTTGGTCTGATGCTGTCTAGTTAGGGCAGTGCATTTTAGGTATGAATTCGTGGCCACACTCTGTGCCATTTTTTATTCCTTGTCAGTCCTTGTTCGAGACGGAGGAGTCCCTTCATTGTCCGGCACCACCACCATTCTCTGTACTGTGGAAGATGAAAATGACCATGCTCCGAAGATCATTGTCCCCGCTCATGACATTGAGGTTCTGGAAAACCAAGAGCCAGGGGTTGTCTACACTGTTTTGGCCTTTGATATGGATACTGGCAATAATGGAGCTGTCAAGTATTATATAATTGGTAAGTGTTTTCATTATTAAAATCCGCCCCGCCCCCCCACAGGGTACTGACCCAGTTGACACACACCGCATGGTGATTATTTTGTATTTGGTATCTATTGGAATGCCTACACACCCAGTAAGAACTGATTGGTGCCCTGGGCTTCCTCCCCACTCCTTTCTACAGCCATCTGGAACCACTACCCTCCAAATTCTTTAAAAATCTACTGCCAAGTACTCATAAATTTTTCTATAGGGCAATGCATTTTAGTGCCCTAAATTATTTAACATTAGTGATGTACAGATGGACAGATAGCTTTTCCCTCCCTACTTTTGTTTCTCCCTTATAATCACTTATTTTTAATATTTTGAGCAATTCAGACTTTTTTTTAGGTCTTTCTAGAAGGACCTAGAGCACATGAGTGGACAAACAATTCCAAGTTTTGAATACCAATGTAACACCTCAGATCTACAACATACCCTGCAGATCGCAGTCTTTAGGAACTTCTTCTCTAGAAGATAATTTTGTGATATGGCCCCTTTGGTTTGGAGGCATAAGGATTTCTGACAGAATAACTTCCGCATCAGCACAGTCAGCTTGAGAGAACCATATCTTAATCACCCAAAAAAAAGAGTGATTGAAGAGTCAGCTTTTTAGCAGTTGTCAGAGAGGACGTGGGATTGTAGGAGTTGAGGAGAGAATAATGCTTCTGATGCAGAGAAGCTGTGTTAAGGTCTTGTGAACATAGTTTTAAGACTGGCTTCTGGAAGCGATTACTCTCTCTGTGGTAAAAATTCTACATTTTCTTTGTACCACCCATTGTACTCCAAAATGAAAACAGTTTTATTGTCTTTACCCCTGATTATAAAATGATATGTAATTGTTGTAGAATATATATACAATTTATTTTAAAAAAACACCACAAAACAAAAGTAATAGCACAAAACGTCTTATGTCAAGCAGAGATAACTCATTTGGTATTGTGGCAAACACTTTTTCATCTAGGCAGTGGTCGGTAAACTCATTAGTCAACAGAGCCAAATATCAACAGTACGACGATCGAAATTTCTTTTGAGAGCCAAATTTTTTAAACTTAAACTTCTTCTAACGCCACTTCTTCAAAATAGACTCGCCCAGGCCATGGTATTTTGTGGAAGAGCCACACTCAAGGGGCCAAAGAACCGCATGTGGCTTGCGAGCTGCGGTTTGTCGACCACTGGTCTAGGGAATACATACACCAATTTTAAATGTACTGAATAATTTATATGTGCTAATTTGTTTCTTCATTTTTTAAGCTAACATACTCTGTAAATCTTTCACGTCAATGAATACAAATTTCTAATGATGTTTCTTATACATGTGCATAACATTTATTTAATTCTTTCCTTTTCATGGTCATTTAGATATTGAAAAGTCCAACTATTATAAAAGTGCTGTGCTGAACAATATTTATATTATTTCCTCAGGATAAGGAAATAATATCATACTGCCATCCCACAGAATAATACTCCCTGCAAGTTTCTTGTATCAGCAAGTCCAATTCTTTCCTCTTCCCCTCCTGTTGCAGTGGAACAGATATTTTCCACCTCTGTAAACTTCACCTTTCTAAAACTTCTCAAACTATCTGTGGTTAAAGGGCCAAGGTTTATATTTTTTTAATTTCAATCTTTTGTGACTGATACTTTTATAAAATACAATAAGAATAAGTTACTGGGGAAAAGAATCAGAGACATGCAAAATGCAAACCCCAATTTTTAAGAACTATTGTAATCTGCAGACATAAAATTATTCTCTTGAGCTGCTATAAAATTTTCTAAATGCTTACTCTCAATTTCTGTATTTATCTTGGTGAGGACCAATTACAGACACTTTCCAGACTGCCACCTGTCCCCATCTATGGCATCAGAGACGTTCCTTATGTCCATTCACTTCTTTTTCCTGAATTGCCATCTTTTCTCCTTCTATTGGCTTTCCCCATCACTTTTTACCAGTCTTTCCCATCTTGAAAAACATCCCCCCTCAGTTGTATCCTTTACTCACAATCTATTTGTCTTAACAATTAAGCTTCTTAAAATCACCTGCACTCTGGTTTCTGTGTCTTTACTTCATTTTCATTCCTTCGTTCATTGCAACATGTTGCATGGAAGTCACTCCGCTGAAACTGTCTTTGTAAAAGACACTAAAGATCTTGTTGCTAAACCCAGTGGATCGTTTTCAGTTCTTAATTTCATTGTACTGCTTTATGCCTTCATGCATCAGGTCCTGGACACTTGGTCTGACCTTGACTTCAGAAAGCCACTTTCTCCCTATCCTTCTAGACAAGCCTTCCCAAAGTCTCTGTTCTCCTGGTGGTCCTCTGACTTGTTTCAGTTCCCAGGGTCTTTTGTGCTTATCCTTTTTCTTGTCTCATAGATGCACTCTTATTGTATCATTTCATCCAGTCCCTGTCTTCAGCTACCACTAGTACCCCAATATCTCCCAATCTTTATCTGCACCCTAGATGTCAGGCACTGATGGACTTTAAAAAAAAAAAAACTCAAGTAATGACTGTCATACAAATATAAAATTAATGACTGCCAAAGATGTGTATTTAACTCATTGATTAATGAACAAACCAAAAAGATGTTAAATTAGTTCAAAGAAAATTCTAAGAAACAAACACACACGCACACACACACACATACACCAAGAACCACATAAAAAATTTAGAGTGGTAAAGTAGCTGAAAAATGGTGAAGGTGGAAGGTAACTCTTGATGTCAAAGCCACATTGGACACCCAGTAATCTTTTTTTTAACCCAGGATATCCACTTACCCTTCTTCCTCCCATTTCAAATTGTTTCAGTTTTTCCTGGCAGCCTCAAGGACCCAAATCATATACAACAGCATCACATTATCAAAGTGTCCAAAAACAAACTTAGCAGCACCTCCTTCTTATCCCCCCATTATGGTCTGGCTTCTCCTACAGTCTCTGCTGGTGGTCATCAGCTGTTTTTGCTCAACTTGCCCTTAAAAGAATCTTGTTACACATGTAAGCACTGAAAATGCTTGTTCACATTTTTCACATGGGAGAAGGATTATTGGTAGAACAGTAATGTTTCTGAAATATAACCCTATATCAATGATTAATCTTTATTTTTATTTTATGACTTAGAAACTTGAATAGGTCCTATAATTTAGTTCATCGCAAAGATCCCGCCCAACTATGAAAGGATGCATTCCCCAGGCATGAAAGTCAGTCACTGTTTCAACACTGGACACCAATATTGGGAATGCCCCTTTGCTGGGCAGGAAGTTTTACATTCTGAGGTGGTACATCTTGGTCAGGTTAGGATGGGTGAGAAGTGAGCCTTTCTCTTATAATCCGAACGAAGGGAGATTGCAAGAATAAATGTGGGAAAGGCAAACCCACGTGACCCTAGGTGATTTCTTAGGCAGAACAATTTTAGGAATGGGAACATGTAAACTGAGCTTCTGGAAATCACCTTAAAACTACCTGTTCCTAGGTACTCCTTGGAAAGCTTCATATAAGCCTGGGAGCACTCAGACCTCACTTTAAAGAGAACTGGTCTAAACACTTGTCTTTCACCTAAGCCCATCATGAATTCTTCCTTACTCCGTATTTTTTCCTCAATATTTTGGGAATATGTTTACTTCCTCTATACACATATGATTTCAGAACCTCCTCATTGCTCAAGTAGATTACCATAGTAAATGCCAAACCTCCTGTATTCTATTCAAGCTTTGACACTGATGCCTAGTACTCTTTTCTAAAACAGAAATGTGATTCCTAACACTTTCCTGCTGCAATCCTTCAAGGACTCCCCATGGACTTTAAGATAAAGTATAGACCCTTCATCAGTGTACACAGAGCACTTCATGATTAGACCCCCTGCTTACCTCTGAAATCCACTTCCCACCCTCTCCATACCACTGATATTTAAATACCCAGGGGACCACGTGTTCACTAAAACATTTGCAACCATTAATTTCTCCTACTCCTGGGACTTCCCAGACACTCTTCCCTCTTCCTCCCTATCTTTGAAATTTGCAGCCTATCTTCCTCCACTTTAGGAGTTAGTTTTAATGTCACTCTTTCTAATAAGCATATTCTGAACATCCTAACGCAGGATTGTGTACCCTTCCTCTGTGCTTCCTAGTGTCCTGTGTGTATGATTTTCACACCACACTTTAATGTCCAAGTCCTGACCCACCTTTCCTCCTGAGCTATAAACTCTTAGAGGCTGGGATCATGTCCTAATCTCCTGCTATTACAGCATCCAGCACATACTTGGTACATGATAGGTGTTCCTTAAATGTTTGCTGAGTGAATGAATTGCTTTATTAACCACAAATCCCACAGAAATGTAGTTTGTCTGGTCAGCCCTATATTTGGTACAAATGAACCATGTCTTGTGAATAAATACAAATGCAGGTCCCTTCTCCTCAGCCTCCAGCACTACCTCTGGCTCTTGTGTTCTCTGAATGCCCATCCACTTTTTCCCCATATGCCTCTGGTGGACTCCAATAACTTCCCACACTATTGGGAATAGTGTGTCTCATCCAAGAATATGCCCCTCAACCAAAACTTGGCCCACCATTCAAGAACATGGCCAGCAAGTCATTGAACCACATTTTTCCTGACTAATGCTCAGGGTAACTTTCAAATATCTTTGAAAGCTTTTTGTCCTGTGTTCAGCTTTAACTTACATTCCACTTAGTACCAGTAGTAAAGGAAATATTTTTTTAAGGATGCAGAGATGAATAAAACATTCCCCTTGCTTATGTTATGGAAGAAATAGACAAGTATTCCACTAACAGAAGTGTTATGATTCATGCACAAGATGCCATGGAAAAGTAGAACTATTGCTGTTGTATAAATGGCATATAATCTGTAGTGAGTAATGTTTGGGAAAATTACTGTTATCAATGTGTAAAATTTTTTGCATTTCTTTTTTTTACATTTATCAAAGAGAGAGAGAAAGAGAGAGAGAGAGAGAGAGAGAGAGAGAGAGAGAGAGATTTGTTCCACTTATTTATACATTATTTGGTTAATTGTTGTGTATGTCCTGACAGGGGTTCAAACCCACAACCTCTTAGCATATCGGGACAATGCTCTAACCAACAGAGCTACCTGGCCAGGGCTTGTCAATCTGTTAATCTTTGATTGGTATATAAAAATGGACATTATATCCTGTTTCTTATCCCTGCCAACTGTTGTTTTATTTCAAATAAAATATACATTTTAATCCTCTCAAAAGGAAAAATATATGAATATAAAAGTTGTACATGCACATATACAAAAATCATATAAATCAGTTAAAGCAAGTGTTCTAATTATTTATTGAATTAAGATACATATTGAATTATATAATTTGTTTATATCCAATAATAGAAGCTTCATGAGGGCAGGGACTTTATTATTCATGTTCACTGTTATAGTCTCAGTACTTACAAAAGCACTACAATGTAGTAATCAGGAAATAAATATTTATTGTGTGAACAAATCAGTGAATATACTGTATATATGTGTATATTGCTAGCCAAGGGCTGCTACTTTTTTTTTTTTTAACTCAAGTGAACTTTGAATTTGTTTTCTTTAATAGATGGAAATACTGATGAGTACTTTTCTATTAATGAAACGTCAGGAGAACTCTCAACCACTCGTGCTTTGGACCGAGAGCAAGTCAACAATTTTGCCCTTGTCATCCTGTGCTCTGATCTGGGGGACCCCCCGAGGAGCTCTCTGGTGCAGTTGCAAGTTAGAGTCTTGGATGACAATGACCACTGCCCTTCCTTTCCCATGCTTCAGTACCAGTCCTTCGTGAGAGAAGATGCTGACGTGGGAACAGTGGTTCTTGTGCTGTCCGCTGTGGACAAGGATGAAGGCCTGAATGGGCAAACTGAGTATTTCCTGACAGATGAGGCTGCTGGTGCCTTCACCATCGATCCTGTGACAGGCACTTTGAGAACTTGCCACGCCCTCGACCGAGAAGCCAGATCTCAACATACATTTTGGGCTGTGGCCAGAGACTGTAGCATCCAGGACTCAAGAAGCACCACAGTAATGATAAAAGTGCATGTCACTGATGTTAATGACAATGATCCAGTTTGGGAACAGAACCCCTTAGATATTTTTCTTTCCCTTCAGTCACCTGTAAACCAGACGACTGCCATTCTGAAAGCCAATGATCCAGACTTGGGGCCCAATGGAACTGTCATTTTTAGTTTTGCAGAGACCCAGTCAATGTTTTCTATTAATAAATATACAGGAGAGATTCAACTTCAGCAAAATCCATCTTCAGAATATTTTCCGATCTGGCTGCAGCTTAAAGTTATGGACCAAGGGGTCCCAGCTAGAACAACCAGTGGTCTCTTGATTGTTCACATGGAAGGAGAGGATGTAAAGATGTCCTTCAGCCACCGTCTGTATAAAGGGATTGTGGCTGAAAATTGTGAGGCAGGTAAGTGTCCTTTGAGGTTTTTTTGTTTGTTTGTTTGTTGTATTTTGTACTTATTTTGGCAAAATGCTTAAAACTAAGGATCAGACAATAAGAGTGCTATTGTAGATTTATAAATTTTTTAATCTAACCAATTCTTTTTAAAAAATATTTTTATTGACTTCAGAGAGAGGAAGGGAGAGGGAGAGAGAAATAGAAATATCAATAATGAAAGAGAATCACTGATCGGCTGCCTCCTGCATGCCCCACACTGGAGATCAAGCCTGCAGCCTGGCCATGTGTCCTGACCAGGAATCGAACTATGACCTCAGAGTTCATGGGCCGATGCTCAACCACTGAGCAACACCAGCTGGGCAAGCAAATACTTGGTATGCTCATTTTCATCCAAAGTATATCAGAAAAATATACTCAAATACAGTAAGACACACATGTGACTATTTTCCTCATAAAGCTAATTGTTTTACAATAATTTCCACACACAATTATGCCATTATGGAAAATATAAAAAAAACCTACCAAACAGATTAATTTAAAATAGCTTTCTAAACAAAAGAAAAAATTAAACTTCTTTGTAGAGAGTTGTGAATTAAAAGAAATTCAATCTAGGAAATCATATCCAACTAGAGAAGAGAGTAATGAATTTTCTGATCCTTTTATCCACCAGAGGGCAAAGCTAAGGGCCTCCCGGGTTTGGGAGAGGAGTGTGGTTGCTAAAGGTCTGATGCATGTTGTGTGCTTGCTAATGTCATGTTTTTGTTTGTCATTTTATTATGATTTAATTTCACTTTACAGCTGCTAAATCACTATTTAAAAGGCAACCTGCCATTTTTCTGAAATTTATTTATTCATTTCATAGTGAAAATATATTTTACACATTATATACTGCTTCATGTATGAAAAGAGAATATTCAGTTTAATATTGAATATCAAATTAGGGTTGTTCTCAGTTGCAGATTATTAACCTGACTTCCAACCTCTTTTGAATTATGGGTTGCTTACTCAGAAGTCCTGTTATTGATTCTTAACACAATTAAGAGTAAATTGCCAATTATCTTCATTAAATGAAATAATAATGGCTTCCTTCCAAAGTAAGTCAGAAATTTCCAACCTATATATGTATAATGAGACTTCCACAAAGGTGTTAAGTGTTAATTCTTCTTAGAATGCATAAATACCAACCTCATAGCAGAGTCTAATGGAAAGTAAATTAACATGTTCTAAATAATATAGCACAAAATACAATATCTTAATCAATCTTGAAACTAATCTGATAAAATTGCACAATCAAGCCCAGCCTTTGTCTGGAGCGCAGATATAAACATTTCTCCCTAAACATCTCTGGTACGTGGTGGTCTTTGTCTTTACTTGAATATTTCAGTGATTGAGAGTTTAGGACAGTGGTTCTTAAACTTGCATATAAAACCAGTGAGCTATGAAATTCCCTCTGCTGCAGGTTCTGCTTCCCAGCTCTTCCAGGTTCTGCTTAAGTCTGGGGTCCAGACCCTGTTGTTATATATATATATTGATTTCAGAGAGGAAGGGAGAGGGGGAGAGAGATAGAAACATCAATAATGAGAGAAAATCATTGGTCAGCTGCCTCCTGCACGTCCCCCACTGGGCATCGAGCCCACAACTCGGGCATGTGCCCTGACCAGGAATTGAACGGTGACCTCCAGTTCACTTATACCTTGTTGTTTTTAACAAGCTCTGCAGGTGATTTGTTGCATGACAAAGTTGGAAAACCCCTTCATTTGGAAAGTCCTTCATATATTGAACCCAGATCTGCCTCCTTTGTGTCTATCCATAAATCCCATTTCTGCCCTCTGGAGCACTCCACTGCTGTACACATCACTCTTCCGATATTTTATTTGCTCCTTCAACACATTTTTTGGGGAATACTATGTGCCAGGTTCTTTTCCATTGGGATATGTTAGTGAACTGAAAGACAAAGCTGCTTGTCCTTATGAAGCTTACATTCTAGCAGAGATAGAGAGACAGTATCAATCAACATAATAAATATCTAAAGTATAGTATATGTTAGGTGGTGGTAAGAGCTATTGGATGAAGAAAGAGCAGGGTTGGAGGAAGTAGGGAGTGCTGGAGGAGAGAGACAAATTGTGATTTTAAATAGCAGGTAAGATCAGGCATCATTGAGCAAGTGACATTTGGGCAAAGACTTAAAGAAAGGAGGTAGGCATTCCTATATTTGGGGACAAAGTGTTTCAGAAAAAAGGAAAAGCTTTGTTTGTTCAAAGAACAGCAAAGAGGACTGCGTGATTGCAGCAATAAGCAAGGGGGAGAATCATAGGAGATGAGGTCACAGGACTAGGCAGTGGGAGGACTTTGGGTTTTACTTGCTATAATTTTCCCTTTTCTAGTTTGTTCATTTACCCTTCACATATGAGGGTCTCCAACCACTGCTACAGAACATTCACACCCAGTATAAATTTGGCAGAGCAATAGGCATTAAGTATGTTATTCCTCAAAAGAATTGTCATGGAAGCCATCATTACAACTTTTTACATTAGTGAATGAAATTTCTACATATACCTAAGGCCCAAAATTGAAATTTTTACGATAATGAAAAAAGGAAAAAAAACACACCACATTATTTGTCATTCCTACTTCATTATTTAAGGCCAGTCTCGTATTTGGAATGGAATTCAATAGAATGAGTAGCATCTAACTGACTTAGCCATTTACAATGATATTGGATTTCATTACCTTACCTCTGACTCTAAGATAGCTCTGGAGGAGACAGAAGGAGTAAGGCCTTAGGCAAGGTCACGTTTTCTCAGAAGACAAGCACTCACAAGACAGTTTTCATCTTTATGAATTAACCCCAGTACCACCTCTGGGCCTCAGCTGTATAGGCTCAATACCTCATTTTATTAAATCAGGGAGTTCTTTCCCCAGGCTGAGACTTATATATGAAAGAGACATATATAAATCAGAGCTCACATTCTTTTATTCATATTAAGAACCATGTGAATTACAGTGGTCATATCAGGATGACCAGCTCTCTCCAAGAAAAAAGAAGCCAAATTGTAATCCGAGAGTTGCTCACTAATCCTAACAGTTTGAGCAGGATGTGATTCACATATTGAATGACATCAGCTGATGTTACTCTTTCCTCATGAAGAATGCACACAGCAATACCTAGTGGGATTTTGTGATGTTGTCATGACCATCTGGACTTTCATAGCTCATCAACTTCCTTTGGATTTACACATTTTTCCCTTTAAGTCTCTTAACACTTAGTCAAGGCTTCTGCCCTGGGAGTGATTCTGTTTCTTTATGTTTTCTTTATATGTAACAGGGTTAATATATTTTTGAAGACTATTTTTCCAGAGAAATTTAGGTTCACAGCAAAATTGAGAGAAAGCTGCAGAGATTTCCCATACATCCTCTGCCACTACACACGCATAGCCTCCGCCGTTACCAACATCCTGTACCTGAGGGGCACATTTGCTACTGCCGATGAACCTACATGGACACATCATAATCATCAGAGCTCCATAGTTTACATTAGGGTTCACCATTTGTGTTGTGCATTCTGTGGTTTGGACAAATGTATCATGACATGGATCCATCATTATGGCATCATAGAGTACTTTCACTGCCCTAAAAAACCTCCATGCTCTGCCTATTCATCCCTCCCCCACTTCTGCCCCTAACCATGGCAACCACTGATCTCTTTATTCTGTCTCCATGGTTTTGCCTTTTTCGGCATGTCATATAGTTGAATTCATCCAGTATGTAGTCTTTTCAGATTTTCCTTCACTTAGTAATATGCATTCAAGGTTCCTCTATGTCTTTTCATGGCTTGATAGCACTGAATAATATATCATTGTCTGGGTGTAGTAAGTTTATTTATCCATCCATCTACTGGAGGACAGCTTGGCTACTTCTAAGTTTGGGCAATTATGAATAAAGCTATTATGAAAACAGCAACTATAAAAATATCCACGTACAGGTTTTTGTATAGACATAAGTTTTCAACTCCTTTGGGTAAATTCCAAAGAGTGTGATTGCTGGCTTTTACGGTTAAGAGTATGTTTACTATTTTAAAGAAACTGCCAAACTGTCTCCCAAAGTGGCTGTACCATTATGCATTCCTACCACAGTGAAGGACAATTCTTCTTGTTCCACATCCTTGTCAGAGTTTGATGTTGGCAGCATTCTGGATATTGCCATTTCCAATAAGCGTGTAGTAATATCTCATTGTTGTTTTAATTTGCATGTCCCTGATGACATATTGATGTGGGGGTATCTATTCATGTTCTTATTTTCCTCTGTATATCTTCTTTGATGAGGTGTCTTTTTAGGCCTTTGCCCGTTTTTTTAGTTTGTTTTCACATTGAATTCAAAGAGTTCTTTGTATATTTTAGATACCAGTCCTTTATTTTTTGTAAATGTTTTCTCCCAATCTGTGGCTTGACTTCTCAATCTCTTGACAGTGTCTTTCTCAAAGCAGAAGTTTTAAATTTTAATGAAATCCAGCTTATCAATTATTTCTTTAATGGATTGTGCCTTTAGTATTTATCTAAAAAAAGGGTCACTGAACCCAAGGTTATCTAGGTTTTCTCCTATGTTATCTTGTAGGAGTTTTATAGTTTTACATTTAGACTTATGATACATTTTGAGTTAATTTTTGTGAAGGGTATAAAGTTGGTGTTTAGATTTATTTTACTTTATATTTGCATGTAAATGCTCAGTTGTTCCAGCACCATTTGTTGAAAGGACTACCTTTGCCTCATTGTACTGCCTTTGCTCCTTTGTCAAAGATCAGCTGACTATTTATATGGGTCTGTTTCTGGGCTCTCTGTCTGCTCCATTGATCTATTTGTCTGTTCTTTTCCCAATACCACACTGTCTTGATTAACATAGCTTTATAGTAAGTCTTAAAGTTGTGTTATCTGTGGGTTAATATTTTTGTCCTTTATTTTTCTCCAACTTTGTTCTTTTATGGTTAGTATTTTTGAACTATATTTCCACCCTTTCTCTATTGTTGTCTGTGCATAAGACCTTCCACCTACTCTGCAAAGGTGTCCACTTGTTTTGTATAGCTTTAGGATAAGTACATCAAAAATGCAAAGAAAAAATATTCTGCCTTTGACAAACAAAGATAGTTCATAAGGAAGTCTGCCACAGGGAAAGAAAGGAAAGCCCATCTCTTCTAGTTGCTGGGGAGTGTGGGTAGGGCAAGGGCAAAAAGATATAGGAAATGAGTAGCAGGAGCATCCTGGCCCTCACTTTCCTGAAGCTAGAATCCTGAAGGTGGCCATTGAGATAGACAACGAAAAGCGAAAGCAGAAGATACTGTGCGACTCTGGGAGGACACTGCTTCTTATGCTAACATAGGACAAGTGGCAGCAGAGTAAAATGGGCAACATATTTAGGGAAAGAGAAGGTACAAGTGAGTGCCCCATCCCTGTTTGGCTCTGGCAAGGCCTAGAAGACATCTGTCTCGTGGTTCCAGCATTTCTACTTGTGAACACAGATTAACACAGAGTATAGGCCAGCATACCTGCCATGGGGCCACTGTTGCAAAGGATGAAATGAGCCTATACTCAGGTCTGTAGGGTTGGATGACCCTCCAGAGGGTCTGCAGTATCAAAACCAGCTGTGGTAGGGCCAGGTCAGCAGCGTGGAGTGCTGAGCCTGAACATTTGACAAGAGGGAGGGAATCTCAAAGATGAACATATTCTCACAATACATTGTTACTCAAAAGTGCTGCTTAAGGGAAAGAGATCAAGATGACCCTAAATAGGGCATGTAAGATGATCAGGTTTTTTACTCTTGTCCGTCAGGGTGGGGTTGATAAGGAATATTAGATCAATCATAAACATTTTAAAAACAAATTTTTCTTTGCATATCTTAAATTGTTGTGTGCAAAGCTGTAACTCTGCTTCATTCATTTTTAACTCTTAAAGGATTCTCTGACCTCTGTTCTTGAGATGCCCCTCATTTTTATATCATTTTCCATCATACTTCCTGTTAATGTTGACTGTATACTCAATATTCACTTTTTTAACAATATAGGAAACAAAGGGTCTGTCCTGTAAAGGGCCTTGGACATCTCTTCAACTATTCTATAACAAGACAGTTTTGATGATTAAATGAGTGCTTAAGGCACTTTGCCATCATGATTACCAACAGTTGTAAGTGGAAGACATGGAGATGAATGTGCAGCCAGAAGGAGCTGGGAGAGGTTCCCCTCTGTGGATGTCAGAGCCAAAAAAATCTTGCTACGATGAGGTGTTCACCAAATATTTGTTGAAATAATTTCACCATTTAATCATTATACTTTGAAGTAGCAAAAGCCATATGCCCAAATGAGAATAAAACCAGGCACAGAGAAGGTGAGGCAGATACTTAGTTCCAGGCAGGGGAAATGGCTCACACAGAGTTGTGGAGACTCAAGAGTGAGGTGGGTTTACCATTAGGAGCAGCAAACCATCTGGACAGAGGCTCTCATGAGCTTTTCAGTAACGAGCTGGAATGGAGAGACATTCATGGCCTTTACATAGCAAAAAAGTGACAAAACAAATTTTATATTGTAGAAGATGACTTTGAAGTCCTTGTGAAGGATGGTGGAAGGGGAGAGAGATAAGTTAGGAAGGGACTGCGGCAATGCACATGACCAGGGCCCGAATAAAGCCATGGCGCTGGGCAAAGACAAATGGGATCATATATTATTGTTGTTAAGTCAGAGTCTCTATGGGGGATGAGTTCTAGGTCTTTCTATTCAAGCATCTTGCTAAATGTCACTCCCAACTTTCCTTCTAAAGTGATAGAAATATGTTTAACATTTCTGTGGCTGGACATTTAAAAGATAATAGATAATTCAAAATCATCCAAATGTTTGAAAACTCTGTTTCTCTCAAGTTAACCATCAATTTAAAAATATGCTTGCATTGCTTAGAAATACCAAAAATAAAACTCTGGAATTATTTACTCATGGACAATTCATAATAAAATGTTTTCATAATTATTTTACCTAAGTGTTTCTATGATTATGATTTTTATAGTCATCTAGCATTAATAGAAGAAAAAAGCCAAGAACATTAAATGTATCATACTTTTCGATGCAATGTTAGACATGAAGTGAAATTCATAAAAGCCTGAAAATATAAAAAAATAAATTATTCTATGTTTTACTTACCTCATAGAAACTGAAGATACCATGTTGGTTTTTATATTCTACAATTTCTATCTTGATGTGAAATGAGAACTAGTTGTAAGTTTCCTCTTGGTGCCTGAGACAGACAGACTTTTATTTAAAACTAGAGGCCCGTTGCACGATATTTGTGCAAGAATAGGCCTTCTTTCCCCTGGCTTCACTCCCAGCCGTCCAGGAGCCAGCAAGTCCCCGCTCCCAGCCCACCCGGGAGCCGGCATGTCCCCGCTCCTGGCCCTCCCGGGAGCTGGCAAGTCCCCGCTCCCTGGTCGCCAGCAAGCCAGCATGTTCCCACTCCCGGTCTGCCTGGGAGCCGACAAGTCCCTGCTCCCTGGACGCCAGGGAGCCGGCATGTCTCCGCTCCCGGCCCGCCCGGAGCCAGCAAGTCCGGGGAAGCCAGCAAGTCCTCGCTTCTGTCCAGAGCACAGCTCCAGTAGTTCCCTCTGCCGCCCCCCTTCCCCTCATGGCAGGCATCATGCCCCTCCCGGCTGCTCCATGACTGCATATGCAAATTAACCTCCATCTTTGTTGGGTTAATTTGCATACTCACTCTGATTGGCTGTGGGCGTAGCGGAGTGATGGTTAATTTACATGTTTCTCTTTTATTAGGTAGGATGTGCATAGTGCCCAGCCGGTGTGGCTCAATGATTGAGTGTTGACTCACAAACCAGGAGGTCACGGTTCCATTCCCTGTCAGGACACATGCCAGGTTGCAGGCTTGATCCCCAGTGGGGGACATAGTGGAGCCAGCTGATCAGTGATTCTCTCTCATCACTGATATTTCCATCTCTCTCTCCCTCTCCTTTTCTCTAACTAAAATCAATAAAAACATTTTAAAAATTTAACAATAAAATGTGCATAATTGGTGGCAGGCTAAGGGGGTGGGAATGAGGGCATCTGTAATAGTGTCAACAATAAAAATAAAGTTTAGCCCTAGCTGGTTTGGCTCAGTGGATAGAGTGTCAGCCTGCATACTGAAGGGTCTCAGGTTCGATTCCATTCAAGGGCATATGCCTGGGTTGTGGGCTCGATCCCTGGTAGGGGGCGTGCAGGAGGCAGCTGATCAATGATTCTCTCTCATCATTGATGTTTCTATCTCTCCCTCTCCCTTCCTCTCTGAAATCAATAAAAATATTTTTTAAAAGTTTAAAAAAAGAATTTAAAAAATATGCCTAGTAAGCCAAGACCAAGAAGGACGCATGGCTCTTTAGTTATTTCCTTTTTTTTTTTTTTTTTTTTTTTCAGGCTCTCTCAGATGTAAATTTTGTCAGAGGGAGAAAGTATATAAATATTTGCAGCTCTTTGCTGACTTAACATCTAGTTTGAGGTATTTTGTTGAAAGAAATACCATTTCATTGATATTATAAGCATTTTATTTGCAATAATACCAGGATCAGTTCCCTTTATGGGAGAGGCCATGTGTGATTCTTATTTGCAATTCTGTACTCATCTTTGCCCTTTTACATGTAAGTGATCTCTGTTTTCTTTTGTAATTGGGCATATAATAAGCATCCTAGCCTGTGAAGAAAAGGCCGTCAGCAAGATTTTACATCTTGCCTGTTTTTCTTCTGACTGCCATTCTTAAGAACAGATGACAAGCCACTTGAAATAAAATTTCCTGTGTTTAAAAACAAATTGTATCAGGAAGCACAGAACTGTGAGTGAGCACTGAAGATAAAACATACTGCCCTACTGTGAAGGCATATTCCTACCAAACTGTAAGACATTTTTATATTTATAATACAGTCCCCTGAAATATATCAAAATAAGCATCAGATTATAATGAAATTTGAAAGAGTTCTCAACATGTGTGGTAACTTGATTCCACCATGATTGATTAAAATCCTTTACTTTGTCACTAAATGATTTCATAACTGCCTTGAAAAGACCAATGATTTGGAAATCAGATACATGATTTTTAAACTTAGTCACAGTTTATGTTAAGTGTAATGTTTTTAAAGAGAATAATGGATCTAGTTTTGGTGTTGCTATGCTTTCTCCATTACAAATTCTATTTATATCTTTTTCACTGAATTTTCAGTTTTGCAGACAATATCACATACTGTTTCTTTTAATATTTATAGCACTTGTTGCATTTTTTTTTATATTAAGTGTTGAAAAGGCTCCTGGGGAAAATATTGTCCATTCCAGCTTTTCTTCCTCCTTTTCTTTTTAATGAAACACTTTAAATATCTAGAATATACCCATTTGGCTTAGTTTAGGGTTCATTTTTACCATGACCTCCAGCATGAGGGGTTTCAAGCCTGCTCCCTGGGCCTGCAGAGTAAGATTGAATGAAGATGCCCAGCAAAGATCTTGAATAGGTGTTTTTTTTTGTGTGTGTGTGTGTGTTTTTAACTACTGCATTTCCCATTATCAGATGTGGTATTACAGCATTGAGTGATTTAAAAATAATAATTGCTGTTGTTTAGAAGGGTCCCATAGACAGAGAAGCATTTTTCTAACCTCTCAGGCTAGGACACTTTAATGACCACCTCCCTTCCTTAGTTCCTCTCTCTTTCTTCTCTAATAACTCCATTTCCCCCATACTTACTAAGCATTTACTGTGTACAAAGACATGAACTTTTAAAATATATCTTTGTGTGTTTTAATTCTTTATTGTTTAAAGTATTACATATAGCATTACATATGTCTCCTTTTTCCCCCATTGACCTCTCCCCGGCCATCACCATGCCCCAGCACATGCCCTCACCCCCCTAGTGTCTGTGCCCATTGGTTATGCTTATATGCATGCATACAAATCCTTTGGTTGATCTCTTACCTCTCCCCTACCTTCCCTCTGAGGTTTGACGGTCTGATCGATGCTTCTCTGTCTCTGGATCTATTTTTGTTCATCAGTTTATGTTGTTCATCATATTCCACAAATGAGTGAGATCGTGTGATATTTATCTTTCTCTGACTGGCTTATTTCACTTAGCATAATGTCCATCCATGCTGTTGTGAATGGTAAGAGTTCTTTCTTTTTTACAACAGTGTAGTATTCCATTGTATAGATGTACCACAGTTTTTTAATCCACTCATCTGCTGATGGGCACTTAGGCTGTTTCTAAATCTTAGCTATTGTAAATTGTGCTGCTATGAACATAGGGGTGCATATGTCCTTTCTGATTGGTGTTTTTGATTTCTTGGGATGTATTCCTAGAAGTGGGATTCCTGGGTCAAATGGGAGTTTCATTTTTAATATTTTGAGGAAACTCCATACTGTTTTCCACAGTGGCTGCACCAGTCTGCATTCCCACCAGCAGTGTATGAGGGTTCCTTTTTCTCCACAACCTCGCCAGCACTTGTTTGTTGATTTGTTGATGATAGCCATATGACAGGTGGGAGATGGTACCTCATTGTCATTTTGACTTGCATCTCTCAGATGCTTAGTGACTTTGAGCATGTTTTCATATGTCTCTTGGCCTTCTGTATGTCCACTTTCAAAAAGTGTCTGTTTAAGTCCTTCGCCCATTTTTTTTTATTGGATTGCTTATCTTCCTTTTGTTAAGATATATGTGTTCCCTATAAATTTTGGAGATTAGGCCCTTATCGGATATAATATTGGCAAATATGTTCTCCCATGCAGTGGTCTTTCATGTTGTTTTGTTGATCATTTCTTTTGCTGTGAAGAAGCTTTTTATTTTTATGTAGTCCCATTTATTTATTTTCTCCTTAGTTTCCATTGCCCTAGGAGCTGTATCAGAAAAGATATGACACATGTCTGATATTTTGCTACCTATGAATTCTTCTAAGATTTTTTATGGTTTCCCGTCTTGCGTTTAAGTCCTTTATCCATTTTGAGTTTATTTTTGTGTATGGTATAAGTTGGTAGTCTAGTTTCATTTTTTTTGCATGTACCTGTCCAATTTTTTCAACACCATTTATTGAAGAGACTGTTTCGACTCTATTGTATGCTCTTGCCTCCTTTGTCAAATATTAATTAAGCATAATGACTTGGGTCGATATCTGGGTTCTCTGTTCCGTTCCATTGGTCTATATGTCTGTTCTTGTGCCAGTACCAGGCACTTTTGAGAACAGTGGCTTTGTAATACAGCTTGATATCTGGTATTGTGATCCCTCCAACTTTGTTCTTCTTTCTCAGGATTGCTGTGGCTATTTGTGGCTATTTTTGTTTGTTTGTTTGTTCCATATAAATTTTTGGAGAGTTTGTTCTAGGTCTGTGAAATATGCCGTTGGTATTTTAAAGGGGATTGCATTGAATTTATTGATTGCTTTGGGTAGTATGGACATTTTAATGATGTTGATTCTACCAATCCATGAACACAATATATTCTTCCGTTTGTTTATGTCTTCCTCTATCTCTTTTTTCAATGAAAGACACAAAATTTTGATACACAGAACAGCATGCTTGATTCTCAATTATGCTAAACAAAAGTAGATAAACACTTTTTATTTGCAGGTACTATTATATGAAATTTTAAAGGCAACACTAATCTAGAGTTATAGAATGCAAATCAGTAATTACCTGGGGCCAGAAGTGAGAGAAACTGACTGCAAAAGAGCACGAGGGAACTTTTTGGAGGGATAGACTATCCTATATCTTGTACATGATGGTAGTTATACAGGTGTATATAGTTATCAAATCTCTTAGAACTGTATACTTAAAATATGTGTATGTTATATGTAAATTTTAACTTAATAAAGTTTATTAAATAAAAAATATTTTTGGTCCTGGCCGTTGTGGCTCAGTTTGTTGGAGCATTGTCCCATACACCAAAGGTCATGGTTTTAAGTTACAGTCATGGCAAATACCTGGGTTGCGAGTTCAGTTCCCAGTTGGGGCAGGTACAAGAGGCAACCAATTGATGTTTCTCTCTCACATACACCTCTCTCTCTCTTTCTCCTTCCCTCAGTCTCTCAAAAAGGAACAACAAACAATCAAGCATATCCTCCGGTGAGGATTAAATATATATATTAGTTATATAGATAGTCATATGAGGGAGACAAATGGACAAGTAAGACAGGAAGCAAACAGGTGAGCTGCAACAAAGCTAACTTGGGGCCCAAATGGATTCTTGGGAACCCTTCCAGTGAAGTCCCAGTTCTAATCACACCAATTATCATATTGCCATTATCAGTCCTTGCTATTTCTTCTTCCATGCTGGTAGTCAGTCTGTTTCCTATAACCCAAATGGCTTCCTTCTTTCCTCTCTAATTCCTACACCTAACTCCATTTCTGTGGGGTTTTTCCCCCCTCTAAGTTCTCTCCTAACTACTCCTGCAGTACTTTAGCAATTCCCCAATGAATTGATATTATGCAGTTAAGAACTCGGTTATCCTCTAATTGGGTTGCTTTTACCTAAAACTGTAGTGGAAACTGGTTGAGGGAAGATTTCTAATATTTATACTCCTGTTACCTCCTTACCCACATTCCACTTAATGTTCAATGAAGTGCATCAAAATATGTCTTTAATCTCTCTCATTCTTTCCATCTCCTCTCCCACAATCCTAGGTTATTGTTTCTTGCTTGGACTATTGCAATATTACCTTAATTGGTCTCTCTGCTCTATTCTTACCCCTCTTTGTTCTCCACACAGCATTCAGAATGATATATTTTAAAAGTAAATCAGATTATTTTACTTCATTCCTTACAATGCTTCCATGATTTCCCACTGTACTTAGATTAAAATATGATCCCTGCCTATCTAGATGCTATCTTTACCTTCTACCTCTTCCCCTACTCACTGTGCTTCATCAAACTGAGCCCTTTCCCAGCCCAGGGTTTTTGTAATTGCTGTTCTTCTCCTGGAATCCTTTTCTTCCAGCTCTTTCTATGGCTTCTCATGCTTCAAGGGTCAACTACAAGGTCACACCTCTGAGGCCTCTCCAAAAGAGTATCTGCCTCCCCCTCAACAGAAGTGTTTTGTATCATATAATCTTGTTTATTTCTTTCCAAGGAACTTAGCACATATGAAATATACCTTGATTATATATTTGTTTTCTGGCTTGTTGTCTGTTTCCTCATCAGTTAATAACCACCATAAGGATGGAGATCTTTTCTATTTTGCTTGTCAGTAGCTCCCCAGCAACTAGCATCGGATTGGCTTATTGAAGACACTCAATAAGTAATCATTGAATGAATGAACACATGAAAATGTAGGAGGCAAATAATAAGTACCCAGTGTTCTGGTTTTCCCTGAAATTTTCTTTTCCTAAAATTCTTTTTTTTTTTAACCTCAATTTTATAGGTACTTCTATCGTGACTGTAAAAGCTTTTGCTTCTGAGTCAATTCAAGATAGCATTAAATATTCAATTTTTAGTGGAAATGAAGATGGAATTTTTTCCCTGTGCTCCAACTCAGGTAGGTCTTCTCTCCCCAATAACAACTTTATTTCCTGCATCATGTAATGTTACTAGTAATAAATACTTCTCCAAAGGAAACAAAATTGGAAAGGTAGAAATTGTTATAGGTAAATAATTTAAAAGGTAAATAAGAAAGTTTTTTATGGTAGCAGATCAGAAATTGTGGGAAATCAAGAACTATTTACTTGTTCACATGTTCTTGCTAAGAATTCTATTCTTTACATTTCCAAATTAGATGGCTCCTATCCTATTCTTTCAATTTTTTAGATAAATTGGTTTCTATTCATAATTAACTCATTTATGTGGGAGAATTGGAGATACAGTAGAAAGGTCATTGATATTTACATTGAATTGAAAATAAGCACACATGTCTAGCCTTAGGGAATTATCATCAGATTCTTCCAATTTGCCACTGAATGTCAATGATGCAACAAGAGGACAGCTGGAAAGGTTTCTATATCGTGGTAAAGAAATTACTTCCAAATACAGCATGTATTAAATTTAGCTTTAACAAGACCATTATTGTGTTTTAAACGAATACCAATTGATTATTTAAAACATACTTTTTTGACTAACAACTATGTTGTAGATATGTATCTACAACTTGGTTGTCAACCCTCAAGAAGTATGTTTTAAATAATTTCTATATTACCATACAACTGCCTTATTTAATCTGTAATACATGTACATGGGAAGAATTGAGAGAGGGTAATTTCTTAAGTAAATGCTTTCTTGTCCAGGGTAGTGGTATGACTTTTTGATCCACACAGCCTTTAGTCAGGAGCTTTCTGTGGTAGTCTGCTAAGAATCTTCATCCCTTCACCCCATCATTTGGTTAAAGGGTAGTATGGGCAAAGAGCCATTGAAAGCATTATCAATGAAGTATTGGCAGACACTTTTCCCCCCTTTCTTCCAGTGAACACAAAGTCAAGAAAAGCAAGTTTCTGTGCATCCACTTTTGATATATATATAACATTGATAACATTGATCACTCATTTGGAGCCTTTGGGTTTATATTTATTCTGATTTTTCTATTAGACTTTTCACCTTTTTTGAGTTCAGGCTTCTTTCCTTGTTTTTCTACAGTCTGTGCAGCTATCAGAGATTAATCTCAAAGAAGGAAGTTGTGTTAGAAATCCTTTTAACATAAATGGGATTTTAGTGCTTGCTTATCTTCCTGGGTTAATGTTTTCACTTTATTTACTTATGGTTAGTTTTTTATTTTTTTATTGAATTTATTGGGGTGACATTGGTTAATAAAATTATATAGGTTTCAGGTATACAATTCTATAAATACATCATCTGTATATTGTATTGAATGTTCACCACCCCAAGTCAAGTCTCCTTCTATCACCTCCCTCCCCTCTGTCCACCACCAGATTGTTGTCTGTGTCTATGAGTTTGTGGGTTGTTTTGTGCTCTGAGGATTCCCTACTACTGTATCAACTCAGTAATGCATTTCAATGCACACACACAAAATTTATCAAGCATTTAGTTTTTTTTTTATCATGAAGATCATTTCAATATATATTTTATCATATTGCTGCCAGGAAACATTTTTTAAAATAATTAAGTGTGATATTAAATTTATCTTTTATGCTACTTTGTCACATAATCATTAAACTTTGTGGTCACTTTTCTTAATGGTAAAAATGAGAGAAACCATTTTATTAGTTATTGTCTAAATAAGTTATGATTAGATGGATCTCTGGTGGGCACTGCATTTTCTGTCCATCCTTGCCAGAGTTTGCCGTGTCCATAGTCACAAACCAGAGGTTTACTTTTATATCCAAACTTCTTGTCATTTCAGCTTAAAAACATCTACTACTCACTGTCCAAACCATCAGGAATTTGGGAGTTTGACTAACATAGTATATGTCAATAACAGATGGTAGTATTCATTTCATTACTTGGTAGATTGACATAAAACAAAAATGATCAAACTTTCAATGTTTCAAGGGTATAGCTTTAATGGGAGAGAGTTTAAAAGCTTGGGGATAACATAAATATTTATCACACTCTGGTTGTGTATACGATATGCATGTGCACCATTTATAATTGACTGAAGTAACCTGAATGTGCTATCAAAGACTTAGCATTTGAAGACTCATAATCTCATTTTTATGTGTATTTTATAACTTGGACCAAAGCTATATATGCACATATATCAGAAGGAAAATATTCCTGCAGTTTCATTCTCAAGTTATTGTGTAACTGGCACTCTAACATATGAGAATGAACATGAAGTTGGTGTTGTGAGGCCCTTCCTCTAAGGAAAACATGGACTCCTGCCCATCCTATTACTAGTAGACAGAACCCAGGAGTACTTTCATCTCACCAGTGACAGAAAACCCTTGCTGTCTCTGAGAAAAATATGCATATATCATCCAAGGCAAAATGTGGATCTGGTAGGTGCGCCAGCCGTGAATTATCTCACAGACTGGTTATTGTCTTTTCCACTTGCATAACTTTCACAGCATATGCCAATTATTATGCCAAAAATAAAAATCAAGCAAGGAAAGCATTAGAGCTGCAGAACCATTCCAAGTTCAAAATTCCAATTATCAAAGCCCAAACACAAGCCTTTTATTAAAAACCCCACTTTGATCTGCACTATAATTGGCACACTTTCTACCCAGTGATACTGGCAATTTAGTGTTGCATTTCCGTTGTGTTTCTCCTTTACTAGTGGTAACAGCACATGATAGCAAGCTGGGTGCCCTGCTCGGTGGAGACAGAGCTCCAGATGAGACCTTTGCACCCACCTCAGACTGGGGCTCCTCTGCCATTTGGGGGTGGGGACTCCTCCCTTGTTTCATGAAGTTTTCTAAAGACCAGCTTCCTTCATTCCCTGCTCATCAAAATGTACCTTAATGATTTTCCAGCTGCCATAGTTAAAGCTCTTCTAAATTTTGTCAGGGGTGTTGGTAACATCAGACTGTGGTTTATAAAAGTAATTTGCCTTTCGATCTGAATTGGTAACTAAATCTGATGATAAAAAATGAAAGTGATTTTATGAAATTTTAAATTTGGTAATATAGTGAGTTCTTCCTATCGAATATAAATATTTAATTTCTCTTAATAACAGAATAGAAGCTATAAAATCCCCTCCAAAATACTCAATATCAAAGTTACCATATTTCTTGGGTTAGGATGGTTACCTAGGAAATGGGTTTAGATAGAGCACTAAGAACTGTGGCTTCCAGAAGCAGGCTGTTTCACCAGAGATAGAATTTTTCTAACAGTCTGAGGCTAATTTTCTCTTTCTAAATTCAGACCTTGTAAAGATATTAAATCTATATCTAGTGATGAAGGGGAAGAGAGATGTGGGTACAACACTGGGATCTACACCATCTGACTACACAGAAACATTCTAAGTATGCACTGTGTGACTTCTCACAGCTACCCTGTGAAGTCATTGCTCGTATCCCCATTTTACAGAAGGGGAGACTCGGCTCTGGAGAACCTCAGTAACTGACTCCAGGCCACAGAGTTAGTGGTGGTGGAACCAGGTAACTTGCCTAAATTAAGCATCCAGGTCTAGGATCTACGCTTGGTTTCAGGTTCCTCGAACTCCAAATCAATGCTTATTCAGCAAATCCCCATTCGATGGAATTTCTGACAGTGAGAATCAAGTAAATCATCATAATAAAAATAATAATAACATTAAATTCAGTAAGCAATTTAGTTGAAGGGGGGAGGAAAAGATAGAGTAGAAACCAAAGAAAGAAATTATATCAGGGGAGGAATTTTCCTAATTTGAGGGAGGAACTTGAACATGGCATAATCCCCCAGAGCTACTTTCCCTAGCCTGGTTATACTTTTCATACAAGGGTGTGACAAATGTTACTGGTGCTTTCCATAACCCAGACTTCAAGTTGGGTATTGGGGATATGATGGTGTAAGAGGCAGGTAGCCTTCCTCACCTTGCAGAGCCCTAAATCCTGAGGAGTAAGTAGACTGAAGCAGGTGAACAAAGTACAGCACATGTTTGTGAGAGTTTGTTGGGGGCTGACAGTGATGGTACAGGGATGGGTGATCTGGAAAAATCTCTGAGGAAGCACAGGACTGGGGACCGTTTGAGGCAGATGGAAAAGCATACATGGCAACTCTGAAATGAGCATTTGAGGAACAGAATACTTATGAGTGTTATGACCAGAGCAGAGACATGTGGAGAAGGACATGATGAGATTTCTGAGGTGGGAGAGGTCTTTTGGAGGTTAAAAATGCTGAAATTGATCATAATCACCATGGACAGCCATTGCAGGGTTTTACACAGGACAATGACAATGTCTTTTTTTATTATTCAACTAGAGGCCCGGTGCACGAAGATTCGTGCAAGAATAGGCCTTCCTTCCCCTGGCTGCCGGCACTGGCTTCCCTCTGGCACTTGGGACCCGAGCCTTTGCTCTGGCTGCCGCCTTCTGCCTTCACTCTGGCCCTGCTACCCTCCTGTAGCTCCCTCCACCCTCCTGCCCCTCATAGCAGGCGTCCTGCCCCGCCCCGGCCGCTCCGTGCATGCTGCCCAGAGGCCCAGAGTGGCTGGGGTGGGGCAGAATGCCTGCATCCTGGCCCAGCTGCCACCATCTTTGTTGCGTCAGTTCTCTTTTTATTGGCTGTGGGCGCCACCATCTTTGTTGCAGAGTGATGGACAGTTTACATATTCTGTCTTTATTAGATAGGACAAAAATTGTGCACTGGGGGTGGTGTCCCTCAGCCCAGCCTGCACCCTCTCGCAGTCTGGGACTCCTTGGGGGATGTCTGCCTGGGGGATCAGGCCTAAGCCTGCAGGCAGACATCCCTCTTCCAGTCTGGGACCCCTTGCTCCTTACTGCCCGCCTGCAGTGGAGGCGGGAGAGGCTTCCGCCACCACAGCTGCACTCGCCAGCCATGAGCCCGGCTTCTGGCTGAGCGGCACTCCCCCTGTGGTAGTGCACTGACCACCAGGGGGAAGCTCCTGCATTGAGCATCTGCCCCTGGTGGTCAGTGCGCATCATAGCGACTGGTTGTTCTGCCATTTGGTTGATTTGCATAGTAGGGTTTTATTATATAGGATTCAGTTAAGTGATTAATTCAGGGGACAAGATGGGAAATGCCAGTGGATGGAGGAGGGCAGCAGCAGTGAAGATGGAGAGAGGTAGATTCAAGAAATATCTGGAAGGTAGATTTTCCAGGCATGGTGATGGACCAATTATAGAGAGAGAAAGAGAATTTAAGAGATAGTTTCAAGAGTTCAGATATTTTACAGTTTCTTTCCCTCCTACATGTTTGAACCTTGCAAACATCTGCATGCTCTCCACCTTTTTCACAATGACCCCAGTCAATAGAGGAGGGAGGCCAGCCAACATGAGGCTTTGAAAAGGGCCAGGTGAGCATATGAGCACATAAGGCAAAGATGATTTAGAACTTTTTAAATAATAACTACAACATCAACTTCTTTTATTTTGTTTTCTCCCTGGGAATAAAAATAGGAGACCTCACTGTGAAAGAACCCAGGTTTCTTGATTTTGAAGTCAGAAGTGAAGTACAACTCATCGTTTTAGCTGAAAGCAGTGGGCATAGAGCCTACAGCAAAGTAGTCGTCTTGATACAAGATGTGAATGATAATTTCCCACGCTTTGGGCAAAGCATTTACCAAGTATCAGTGCCTGAAGGCCAGTTTCACAATGCTCCTATCATACAGGTAACAGAAAGATGTTTGTGCATGTGTGTGTGGATTATCATAAATCAATGTACATCAAAATAGGCCTTTTTCCAGCACATAAGTTAAAATTTAAATGTTTTCAAGGCACATCCAATGTTTGGTGGATGAATTTGGAGTTTCTGAGTTTACTCTTCTTCCTCTGTTTATTTAGTGTTCAATTTGTGCCCATCTGCGTACTCTGCTGAACACTAGCAGGGACTCTATAGGGGCACAGAAATTAAACTCATAAATGCATACAATTTAGTGGGGAAATCAGAACTGTAAGTATATAATTTAAATGCATATAATTAATGTTATAATGAAGTGTGCATTTAATGTCATGAGAGAAAAGAGAAGCCACAGCCTGGTCGGCATGGCTCAGTGGTTGAGTATTGATCTATGAACCATGAGGTCACTCTTCGATTCCCGATCAGGGCACATGCCTGAGTTGCAGGCTCAATCCCCAGTGTAGGGCATGCAGGAGACAGCTGATCAATGATTCTCTCTCATCATTGACATTTCTATCTCTCTCTCCCTTTTCTCTGAAATCAATTATATATATATAAATCAATTATATATATACAAACTCCTCCTGGTGAAAAGCACAGGGTTTTGAAGAAGAATTATATTTGTACCAGGTCTAAAAGGCATTTAGGCATTTGCTGAAGCCAGAGAAGCATGAATTGAAGCACAGACACATGGACAAGCTGCCCATGTTTGAGCGTTGCAGATGTTTCATGCATGAAAGGAACAGACCCGCTGTTTTCAGGCCTACCCCCATGCTCCCAGCCCTGAGAAAGAATCTGTCCATTAGGCAGTGTGGTTCAGGCTCTAAATCCCACTATCCTTAGTAGTCTCTCTACCTGTTCAGGAGTAGTATCCACTTTTACCTTTCCCCTCACCGTTGAATTGATGCTTGGTCTTTAAGAACCTGGACAAACCCAGCCAGTGTCGCTCAGTGGTTGAGTGTTGACCCATGAATTAAGAGGTCACTGGTTTGATTCCCAGGCAGGACACATGTCTGGATTGCAGCCTTGATCCCTAGAAGGGGGCATGTAGGGGACAGCTGATCAATGTTTCTCTCTCATCGATGTTTCTATCTCTATTTATCTCCCTTCCTCTCTCTAAAATCAATAAAGACATATTGATAAATAAATAAATAAATAAATAAATAAATAAAACTGGACTTGTCTCAACAGACTTTAAAAAAAAAGGAAGACGAGGGCATTAGCTTTTGCAATCTTTTTTTAAAAAAAAGTATTTTAGAAAGAGAAAGGGAGAGAGAGAAACATCAATGTGAGAAACATAGATCTTCTGCCTCCTGCACTCCCACCCCCCAACTCTTGTCAGCAACCTGGGCATGTGCCCTAACTAGGAATCAAACTGTCAAACTTTTTGGTGCACAGAATGATACCTAACCATCTGAGCCACACTGGCCAGGGTAGTTTTTCCATTCTTTATCACCCCTGCCCAGTGATGTCTGTATGGGAGGGTTGACAGGTGCCACTGCATTGTACTGCTTTGTCTCACATGCCAGGCTGCTCAGGGTGGAATACATGAAGGCGGAGACCCCTTTACAGCCCAGGTATGCCAAATGGGACAGCCAAACCTATCAATGCTTTATGTTATGTGGAAGTTCCAGAAGATGGAATCAGGGACGGATTCGGGGAACTTTATTATTTAAATTTTTAGATCACTTGTCTCCAGGAAGCTAGAGCTGCCATTTTCCTATGTCCTGTTGAGATAAACAGAAATGTCAAAGTCTCTGGGGTTCATACTACTCGTGGTAGTTACTTCCTGCTTTTCACCACCACCCTGTCCACATGCCCTCCTTTTGGTTACAAACCTGCAGACTTCCTTTAGGAGCTGACCCTGCTCTGTGCAATGCAGTGTAGGTGGGACTGTCAACCAAGGTAGTGATGTGCCCCCGCCCCACCTTGCCTCAGTCTTAGAGAGACTTTCTCTTCCTGGAAATTGAATCTTGAGTGGCAGGACACCAGGACGGAGATAAATTAGAGCTGATTTAGCTGGATGGTAACAACTCAAAGAAGCTAAGCCCCACAGTTGTCCTGGTTCTTATACTTCACCTGGGCTCTATCTTTCTGATGCATTTTCCCCCCAGGGAAGTTAGACATATGCATATGTATTGCTGGCATCCTAAAACCCTAACAGATGTACCTCCTGGGTACAGTGGTCGGCAAACTCATTAGTCAACAGAGTGGCAAACTGCGACTCGCGAGCCGCATGTGGCTCGCGGGCCGCAGTTTGCCGACCACTGTCCTGGGAGACCTACTCTGGAACACTTTTCATTGTATGGCCTTGGAGACATGATAGACTTTCTTCTGCCCAAATACAGACGAGTTTCTCTTCCTGGTGATTCTGAATGGAAGTGTGTATTGCTGTCTTGCTGTACCAAATAGCTGGCTGTGTGCCTTTCTGATCATGTCCTGGGCACCCAAATTTGGGCCACTCGGTCCCCTGAGAACTCTGGCAGCAGTGTGTGAAGGCTTATAAGTTTGAGAAATAGAAGCAAAAACCCACCAGGACATCAGTGCAATCACCCAAGAGTGAGAAGACAGGGACTAACGCTTATGGGCATAGAGAGTAAAAATAAGTTTAAACATTTTTAAATTCATCTGCCAACTTGTTCATAAACAAGACTTTGAATTCACTAATGGTTTTGGGGTCAAAATGTAATGCAGACTAAACAATATCTCTCCATGGAGGCCGATGCAAAACTTTCATCCTCAGCACTACTTTGATAATTTATCACCTAAATGATCAGGGGGGATTTTGTTAGCACTAAATCTAGACTTTGTTTCATCTATTTAAAGATCCTTTAAAATGGAGATTCTCAATGTAATATAAAAAATCCACATATGGATTCCTTTTCAGGCAACACTTAAGCAAGAAATAAAAAAGCAAATGACAGATTACCACTCACTGTGTATAGGTTTCCTCTATCATTCCCTTCCTTTTCTGGGGCCAGCCTAAATCCACACACAGTGCTAGAAGCTTTCTATTCAAGCAAATTAGATATTTTTTTCAACTATATTTTCCTAAAATTGTAGCTTTAAACATATGAGACTCTACCTGAAAGTTACCTGGAAATCCTTTGAATGAGAACACGGACTTGCTTCCTAACCCATTATTCACTTTATTGTAAAGTGAAATGTAGCTTCAGCAGTTAGTTAGTGTTGCTTTGGTGGTTGTTTTTTAAATGTATTTGACAGTCTATAATCCTGTCATAATGCATTTCTCTGAAAAACGGACTTAACCCCTGTTGCAGAAGAAATCCTTATCTAATGCAAGAGTTGCTTCCTCACAGGTTTTTGCTGCTGACCTGGACAGTGGGTTGCATGGCCTCATTGAGTATTCCCTTCTTGCTGGCAAGCAAGCACAGTTGTTCCAGATTGATGCACAGAGTGGCGTGATAACAGCAAATGGGATTCTGGATTATGAGTTCACCAGCGCCTATAGGTTTGTCCCAGATTCCTGTCCATTTGATCAGCTATCTGCTTCCTTTCTGACAACACTGTTGTTGCTTTGAGCTTGACTGTCTATTTATTGTACAAGCTTAGTTATAAAATGGGTTTTCCCTTTGATCCAACTTATGATCACGAGGAGAGTCTTAGAAAGTATTTACAGCTTTAGAAAGGTGATTCGATTAGAATTTTAAGGTTCCTTTTCTTTTTAAGATTTCATGAGTTTATGATGCTGCTAAGTACTAAATCAGAGACTTTAAAAAAATCAATATTTGTCAAAAGTCTAATGAGCCATTGAGCACTCTGCTAATGTTTGTTCTTACTATTTTTTAGGACAGTGAAGACTGAATGACATTGCTCTCTTTAATTCTTTATTCTTTTTATGTATGAAATTATAATCCTGTCATCAGGACCCTTAAACTGTGTTTTAATAGACATGATCTTATTGAAAGCACCCATGGAAGATTAAGTATTTTTTTTGCCTAGAGTCCAAAATATGCCAGACTTATACAGAATTCTACGAAAGAGGATCATAGTGTTATAAGTCTCCTAGGTATTTAAAATGTCAGTGCTATGATAGTCTACTCTAGCCAAACATACAGGGATATTTATGGCACCTCAGTCTGGAAAAGAAAAAGACTAGGGAACCTAAAATGGCTGTGAATGGGGACTGCTTTAAGAATGACAGCCATGTCATTCAAACACAATGAAACTAATTTTAATAGAGAAAGTGGTAGCCCTGACCTGTGGGGCTTAGTTGTTTGGATGTCACCCTGGGCATGGAAAAGTTGCTGGTTCCATTCCTGTCAGGGCACATGCCTGGGTTTCAGGCTCAATCCCCAGTAAGGGGTGTGCAGGAGGTAGCTGATAGATGTCACGCTCTCATCTCTCTCTCTCTCTCTCTCTCTCTCTCCCTCTCTCTCCCTCTCCCTCTCCCTCCCTCCTTCTTTGCTCTCTCTAAAAGTCAATAAACTGTTCTTTAGAGAAAGAGAGAGAGAGAGAGAGAGAGAGAGAGAGAGAGAGAGAGAGAGAGAGAGAGAGAGGTACATTTCTACTGCTAATGAGGATAGAACTCTAAGACATGTGTCTATGTGAATGAAATAACAAGGTGCACTATAGCGCTCAAACTGCAGGGCTATTTGAGCAGAACCACACACACATGACTGGACCATGTCAGGAAGAAAATATAAGAAACTGTTAACCTTGTTTGTCTCTGGAGAAGTGCTCATGTGGGAAGTCTGTGGGTCAAAGAGATGCTTGACTTTCTTATTATTTATTTTAATATGCTTCATATTTTTGTCATATTTCCTGTTCTTCCAAAAGGCCTTGCACATATAGTGCTTCTGTTAATCATCCCAATTATCTCCCATGAGGTTAAGTTGAGTGTTTTCTTATTCACTGAAAAGTCAACAGACATAGAGTGGATTGCTTAGGGTCACAGAACCATTTAAGGTTCCAACATGGACTTGCAGCCAGGGATTCTGATTCTGAGTCAGTTTCCACTGTTCAAGCTGACCTTCTGTTGGGGGCTGGGGAGTGCAGGTTTACAAAAGACCTAAGTGTCAATGTTCTCCTAGGCTTGGCTACATTCATGCTTTACGAGGAGCATGCAGGATATTCCTGTGGTTGAGCAGTGAGAGCTGATTACTGAGATCTGTTACTGGGAGGGTTGCATTAATTAACCTCTGAAAAACTTCCAAACTTTAAAAGTTCATGTTCAGTTCTTTTTGTTTAATTCAAAACATTACTTCAAAAGTATTTTAAAAGTTTAAGGCTTTACCCTGTATTAACTAGCCAGATTTTTGGTAGTATCTTACTGTCATCAATTGTTATGATACTTACCACATAAATATATTAAAACTGATTGTATATCTGTGTTAAACCTATCCCTGCCATGATTGTTGCTATAGTAATTTTAAGCATTAAGCCTTTTCTTTCCATAGATGACGGCAGCTAAATCTCAGCCTAGTTGCTACCTGAGCGATTACAAATTCAGAGACTATCGAAGGGCAGCTGAGTGCCAGGAACTAAGCATTTCCTGGTTGTAGACTTTCTGTTACTTAGTGGAGCCTAATTAGCCTCTAAATCTAACTCCTTCCAGTTTTTCCCATGTATGTCATAGTTTTAGTGTCCCCAATATTTACATTGGTCCCAATATTTAAAAGTGCCCCTCCCCAGTTCTCCATAAAGTATTTACTCAAGGCTGGAAGAACTGAGAGAAGTTGAATTCTACACATACAGCCACAGATACACACACACACACACACACACACACACACACACGCACACACACACATGCATACACACAGTCTCCAGTAGCACCAAGGCAAGGAAATAGTTTACAGCTTCTGCCTATCTAGGTTCAGGGCCTCCCCTTCTCCCTTGTAGCTTTTTATTTCTCTTTAGTGCTCTTTCTGACATTTAAGGCAGTAGGAAATATAGGTTGATTTCCCCCTAGCCTACATATATATCCAGTGAATGCCTTGGGAAAAGTGTCATTTAGCTTTTAACTTTACTTTTGAAATATTGTTATTTTGTCTGATGAGGAAAATATTCTCAATTCCAGTCCTCTGTTTTACAATATAAAACAAGGGGTAAAGGATATTGTCAGTTATGCTTCTATTCAATATAAATGCATTAAATAAAAATTAAATATTTTTTGCCCTCATATTAAGCCTCATATAAGAAAACTCAGTAGAAAAATGCCAAATTGCAAAACAGACCATAAGTTCTGTCTGATCGATATTTCCTTATTTTAAAAACTGCTTACTGAGCTTGAGATATAAAACCATATGAAACAGTTCTTGTTTCCAAGGAGCTCAAAAAAATTGAGTGCCCTTATAATCCATGGCAGGAAGCATAGTAACAATCACAGTAATTTATGGTGCACCTGCATTACATGTTGAATTCTCATAATAAACTCTAGATTTACAGAATAAGGAAACTGAAGTTCACAGAGGTAAGGTTTGCCAAGACTGTGTAGCCAGTAAATGATAGAATGAGATTCTTATCCACTCAAATGGTCGTAGTAGGGTTTCCTATTGTATTATGTGAATAAATCTTAAATGTACACACCTGCCCCAGCCACTGTGGCTCAGTTGAATGAGCCTTGTCCCATGTACCAAAAGGTTGCCAGTGGATTCCTGGTCAGGGCAAATGCCCAGATTGCGGGTTCCATCCCCAGCAGGAGGCAAATGATTCATTGTTTCTCTCTCACATCCATGTTTCTCTCTCTCTCTCTCTCTCCCTCTCCCTTCCTTTCTCTCTTTCTAAAAAAATTAAAAGTCCTTTTTAAAAGTACATACCTGTATATTTATAAAACACAAAACAGAAAAAACTATTTTAGAAACATAAAATGATAAAATAAGTTCCAGCTTACAGTTGTGAAATAACACATGTCTAGGAATGAGCATGCAAAAATGCGCTTTGAATCATTTGAAAGCATTTCCATTGCTTGACTTATAACTGATGAGGAGAGACTTATCCCTTTTTAAGTTGATAATTGGATATTCCTGGGAGCCTTGTAATGCTTTAGGGCCAAGGTTTTTATTATCAAAGCAATACACTTTTTAAAAATCCAGTAGTAGCATGGAGTATATCAACAGACTAAGAAGAAAGTCAGCCACCATTGCCTCACCCATCCCAGCACTAAAGCCTCCCCAGAGACTGACATTTTAAACTGGTTTTCTCCATTATTATAAACACCGATATGTCTTAACTTATCATTTTAAACATTATCTATCAACTTCCTGTCACAACAGATGTGTATTTAATATTTTTACTTTCTTTTATCCATTCACTGGTTTTCATTTACTTAGTAATCAGTGTTTACATTATATGATTCTATAAATGTTCATTTCAGAGCCATGTCATACTTACGTTTCCTTTCTTATGTTTCCCCTCCCCCTGCTCCAAAGTTAATGGATTATCTTTCTTGTTTTGCTCACTCAATTCCCTACATCTTTGTATTCCTTGTTTCTGCTCCAACAGCTCTGTCATGCCCACCCATCTCTCCCCCTCAAATGCCTCCCATATCGAATATTCTATCAAGTCCTCTTTGTTGCTTCCAGATCTGTTCCTGTTGCTTTCTGCCCTCCTGGTCTAGCATTAACAATCTGCAGTAGCTTTCTAAGTCTTCAGCAAAGCTGGGTATTTCATGGCTTTGCTTTATTGCTCTCTTAAATTAAGCTCATGTTCCAGACCCCATGCCTTTCTCTTTTTTAGTTTTTTTTCTTCCAGTAGCTTTGGCCAGGGAAGTAAATTCTGTGAGTTCTTGAGTATCTAAAAGTGCCTGTATTCTACTCTCACACATAATTTATACAATGGATAGTATAGAAGTTGATTTTTATTTTATATTTTTTTAGAATTTTGAAGGTATTCTCTTATCTTTTAAAACCCAGTGTTGCTGTTGAGAAGTCTGGTGCCATCCCAGTGATGTGTTTTGTACCTGATTTGTTTTTCCTTTTCTGTGGGAGTTCTCAGGTTATTTTCTTTATCTCTAATGTTTAGAAATTTTGTGATTATGTACTGTAATGTGGGTCTTTCCTTGTGCTGAGTACTTGGTCTGCTCTTTGAATAAGGAGAAATCTTTCTATTTTTCTACCTTATTTCATTAATAATTACCTCTTCTTTTTTTCTCTGTTTTGTTTTGTGTGCTTACTTTGCCCTGTTCCTTTGTCCTAGACCTTATTCAATCAATAGTTGGACTGCTGGCTCGATCCTTTGTCAATACTATTTTATTTCCTACTTTCTATTTTTTGTTTTGTATGTTGGTTTATTTTTTTTTTCAGGGAGAATACCTTAATTTTAACCTTCTAAACTTGCTTTTTGCTCTAGTTAGAAAACATTTTTTGACATTGTTTATATTTTTATTTCCAAGAGTTCTTTCTTGACTTTGAACTTTCTGTAGCATCTCATTCTTAATGTATGCATGCATTATCTTCCCATGTCTCTCAGAGGACATTAATTAGAATTGTTTTTACATTTTCTTTTGTTCTTTCTGGATCTCTGTTTCCGTTGGGTTCATTTCTTCTCTGTCTATTTCACACTTGCGTTTTCATGTTGGAGACTTTCTGTAAGTAACTGATGATCCTTGTTCTGAGTGAGGCAATAGCAAAGTCACTGGAACCTCTGAGTGGGCTGGAGGGGCTTACTGAACAACACACTTTACTTTCAGATGAAGCAGAGAGGAAGTAGACTACTTTGCAGGATGACATACGAATGACAATACACGTAGAGAGTTCTTTTTTCTTTGGGAGGGACCAATCTCATTGATAGTCTCTTGGTAATACTCATTAGGGGAGCAGCCCTAAAACATGGAGCCAATTGGACTGGCTACAACCAGTATTCCACAAAGACTGCCAAGGAGCTATCAGAAGAAACTTGAGGTCTCTCACAGGTTGTGTGTAGAATCTCAGTGGATCTGACTTTATAATTTTTCATTTTTTTAAGCCACTGAGAAACCTTTTAGTTGTCCTCTTATTTTGAAACCAAATCATATATTTTTCTCTATATCAAAGAATCCCAGGTGTTTTTTTTTTTAACCTGCATCAGAATTACATAGAACCCCTGAAATTGTAATGTTGTGAAGGATGGTTATGGCTTTGGTAGAAGAAGGAGACATAACTTTGATGTCTTGGCCGAGATTTTAGTATGACATTGGGGAAGGGCAGGTAGCAGGGCCAGAGAACATTATGAGTTGATTATTTTTAGTAAAACATTTCCATATGTATCTGACTTATGTTCATACTAACAAAACAAACTTTCCACATGGAATTATTCCTAGGCTCAAGAAGTGTGAAACTCAAGTCATTATATACTGACTAGAGGCCCAGTGCATGGATTCCTGAACATTGAAAAGAAATTAATTAGATGGTGGCTGGCGGGGCAGGACTGGGTGAGATGGGCAACATGCCCTGGAGCCAACCTCCCTGGTCCCTTCCTGGCCAGCTGCACCTGGGGCGACACCTGGGCTTAAAGGGTGTCTGGAGTGAGCAAGGTCCCTCTGGCAGGTGGGGTCCCTCCAGCAGGTGGGGTCCCTCTGCCTGGCCTGTGGAGATCAGCCGAAACTCGCAGCCCAACATCCCCTGAGGGGTCCTGGAGTCTGAGAGGGCACTCTGCAAAGTTGCTGTCGCTCAGCACGGCTCCTGTGTTGAGTGTCTGCCCCCTGCTGGTCATTGTGCATCATAGCTACTGACTGGTTGGCTGGTCAGCAGGTTGCTTAGGCTTTTATATATAGAGATGTTCACACTTTGATAGTGTTAAAGGCAGCCTGTGTGCTTCATGAATGGTAGATAAACACTAATCATTTGCCATTAAGTGGAATTTAAACCAAGAAAGAGTTGATGCTTATCTTACATTATTTTTAAATTTAAGGTTAAAAAGAAAGAATACTTATTAGGTAAGCTAACAATGGAAAAGAAAGTAGAAGTGTGTCAACTTCCAAGATTCAGTTTCTCAAAAGGTAGCATCAACAGCTGGCTAAGACTAACATCGCCTCTGAAATAAAGATCATCTTCTGATTGACAACTCACTTTATTACTCAGCTACCCCCATGGAACTCCCAGTGTTTAGAGGAGAGTGAAAAATGAGCTAATGATTACACATTAAGGAGTTATATATACACAGTAAGAGAGAGAAGTTGAAGGAGGATCATATATATAGTGGAACACAAGCTGTCCAGTCAAGCAAGACCTGGGCTTGAATCCTGGCCCTGTGATATAGTACACTTATGATCTTGAAAAAAATCTTGAGAAATCTGTACTCAACATATATTAAAGACAGTCAGAGAAGGTAGCCAACTGGCCCTTTAAGCAGTTATGGGAGAGCCTGACAAATAAATCATTAAGAACAAAGGCTAATAATTGTATGGCAGAAGAATGTACAGGGTGCTATGGGACAGAGAGGGACATCCAAATCAAATGAGAGGTCAGTGAAAACTACAGACCAAAGGGTGTAGGGACAGGATTTCAGGCAGAAGACAGATCATAGAAGGGCATTGTATACATGCTCAAGGATTGGACTTCCTCTTGTAGACATGGAGAGACAAGGAAAGGTTTTAAATAGGGAGTTAGGTTTTTAGATCAGGAGTTTAGATAGAACAATTGAGTTGCAATGTGGGGGTTAGATAGGAGCAGATGAGACTTGCAGCAGGGAGACTGGTGAGTGAATTAAGTACTCCAGATGAGAAAGGATATAATGAATACACACCATTCCAGGTAAAGATGATGAGGCTACAGAACCAACTTATCCTGGTTTTCCCAGATCTGTATGGTTTTAAAAAAATCTGAAAGTCTCATGGCCTGGGAAACCCTTTGGTCCTTGGCAAAGCAGGATGGTTGATCAGCCTTTCTGAGACTCTGAAGGAAGAGGTGAAATGGATGAGATCACTAATTCAAGTGACACTTAAGAGGTAAAATCTGTAAGACTCATCATTAGTTGGGTGTTGGAAGGGTGGTGACAGAAAGGGAGAAGTTGAAGACACTAATAAATTTTCTAACTTGGTTGCTGGATAAGCTAGTTGTATCATCATCCAAGAGAGGTTGAATCACGGCATGTGAATTCTTTCAGATCATGTACTTTCACATCTACTTTATAGTCCTATCCAATCATGCATTTTTTTGGATATGTATTAATCACAGCGATTTCCTCTTTCAATTCTACAATTTTGATTGTTTTTGCAATTTGGGTCTGAAAAAAAATCAATATAAAACAACTGTTTGGTGGCTATATCTTTTGTTGATACAGTAAAATGAAAATATGTAGCAGGTACTGTTTTTTTGTATGTTTTAGGTTGTTCTAAGTAAGAAGGGACTGAATTTGACCGTCTATTTCCCAGAAATGGTGCATTGTTTTGATCCAGATGCCTCAAGAGCCCTGGTGGTTTGTTGGATTTGCTTCTCTAAACATGTCAAAAATAAAGAAATAAATTTCAGGCTACTATTCTTATGAAATAAATTTGAAATGGTATCATTTAGAAAAAGCCAGTAGGAGAAAGAAATGTAGCTAGTCAGCTCATTTTTAAATTTTCAACTGGAAATTTGATATTTATGTTGTTTTTCTTGATTCTTTTCCAAACCAGCTTGATTGTACAAGCCACAGATAAAGGGATGCCCAGGCTTTCGGGTACAAGTATGGTCAAGATACAGGTGACTGATGTAAATGACAATGCCCCGGCTTTTCTCCCCCTTGAAGCAGTGGAAATTGCAGAAAGTGAGTGTGGCAATTTGGAATAGTGGTTTTGATTAACTTGTGTAATATCATCTACCATATTTTCAGCCAGGTGCTGTGTTAAGTATGAATACTAATTCTAAACAACTATGCAACATAGTTTTCATCTTTATTTTAAAGAATAGAATACGGATGGTCAAAAGTTTATCAAATGTCAAAGAAGTTAAATGATGAAGCTGGGATTTGCATTCAGATAAACAGAAGGCCAGTTCCCCATGCTCAGACCGCCATTGCAAATGGGTTCTTTTTGTGTTCAGATATTTCTTAAGAATGAAATTTGCTCTGTGAAGAAGCACATTTTGTTGACTAATAATCATTCTAAAACTCCTCTGAGAAGAAGCAATCTCAGACTGATAACTTTGTCAGTCTTTGCAGTACATTAATAAGTAATAAGTGAAGGGGATTGCTGTTCATCATACAAAGTCATCATTTTCCTCTCGTGTAAACTAAACATCTGCAGAAAAATTTTATGCCATTAGTGGTACAGGCTGCAAATACAAAATTTTATGTGATATGCTGATTAATCTTAATTGTTTGGGCCTCTGGGATATATGATGACTCAATAGATTATGATCCCAAAGTTGCCTGTGGTCAATGGCTCTAGTGATAAAATGCAACCCAACTCTTTATAATTGGAGTCTCAAATAATGTGGCCCCTCATCACCGCTCACAGACAGCAATGTTGCAGAAATTTCTATATATAGGGACATCTCCAGATATTTTAAATATCCTAAAATATCTATCAATAAAAAAATTCTTCAGTTTTGTTTCCTACCTATTTGATAGATTTTCATGTGCTTTTACTGAAGGTACTATTCTAAAGTATACACTTGGCATAAAAATGCAGCAGGGTGCCCGATATAAACACAGGGTGTCCCAAAAAATGTATACATACTCTTAACAGCTGATAGCTCAATTTTGAAAATGGAATATATTTTAATAAGCACTGCCTTTGTAATTATTCAAAGTGTATGTATATATTTTGGGAGGACACCCTGGGTATTACAAGAACAAACAACATAAACCAAAACATACTGAGTGTGTTAAGATATGGTTGGTGAACATCAAGAATGTTCAAGCTTGAATATGAAAACTAGGAGTCTAATATGCAGTGGAACTATTCTGAATACTTTGGCATCTTCTTTCTACCTGTACCATACATATAATCTAAAAAACAAAATCCCTTTCACAGCAGTTTAGGCTAGAGGATACATAGAGTGTGAGGCATTTAGCATGTCATCTCTTTTGTGATTATTATTATTATTTTAAATATATTTTATTGATATTTTACAGAGAGGAAGGGAGAGGGATAGAGAGCTAGAAACATCGATGAGAGAGAAACATTGATCAGCTGCCTCCTGCACACCTCCCACTGGGGATGTGCCCGCAACCAAGGTACATGCCCTTGACCGGAATCGAACCCGGGACCCTTCAGTCCACAGGCCGACGCTCTATCCACTGAGCCAAACCCGTTTCGGCTTTGAGATTATTTTTATGTGTAAATAATACTAAAGATTTGTTTTCATAACTAGTGCTAGGTATACTTTGGCTTTCTATAGTATTGATCATTTTGAGAGTCATATTTTAAGGGAAGGAAGCAATGTATATGTCACTCCAAAAGAAATAAGTTTGCAAGACAAGTGCCAAAGAACTAAGTATCTATTCCTAACTTTGGTATCCAAACATTTTTATTTCAATCTTGCCTACTTTTTCAAATGTTGTTTTTTATTAGTGTTTTGAGTAATAATCTTCTTCCCACCCATAACCCCATGAATATATGATTTTGATACAGAATCAATATAGTACAAATAAGTGGCTTAGAATGTTTCTTGGTCCTGGGAGTATGTTGTAAGCATACAATGAAAAATGTAATATAAAAATTGACTCTACCCTATCTCCTCAATTCTCAATTCAGTGGTAAAATTTCACTTTTATTGGGCTTATAAATTCTTCAAAGTTTTTGTTTAGTTTATAATGAGCTTTGTATGAGAAATCATGCCAAGAAAAAGCAAGTCATATTGGACTTAAAATAAATATAAAAAAGCTTGGATTGAACTATCAAGAGATATTTCAAAGGATGAATTTTAATAGAGACTGACATTGGTCATGACTATTTCAGATTCTTTGCCTGGTGTAATTGTGACTCGAATATCAGTTCATGATGTGGATTTGAATCCAGCTTTCATCTTCAGTTTCACCAAACAGAGTAATCCTGGAACAAAGTTTGCTATTGATCAGCACACTGGGGAGGTGGTGCTAGTGAAAACATTGAATTTTGAAGAAGCTACTGAATATGAGCTGCTTATCCAAATTTCTGATTTGGTGCACCACACAGAGGGAGCACTCATTGTCCATGTGTTGGACATCAATGATAACCCACCAGTGTTTTCTCAAGATTCTTACCAGGTAAATAGCTTGCAGAGATGCTGAAACACAGCCCAAGCTGGAAAGAATAGGAAATAATTGGAAAGAATAGGAAACAATGTAAGCCTACCATTGTGGACAGACTAATTTAGACAGACAGCAGTCCCTGTTTTTAGTGCCTAAGTTGATGCCGAGGGTTTTTTATTTAATATCATGGAGGATAGAAGTATATATGAAATTGAATATATCATTCTATTCAGTTTCTTAAGTATGTATAATATGTCATCATATGAAACTATGTTATCATTTTTCTAGTTTTTAGGGATCGTGGTCCTGTTCTTCATAACAGTTGGAACTTGCCTAATGTTTTCAAGGCCACAAATAAGAAAATGAAGTGACCTATTGTAGCCTAAGGTAGATTATCTGCAGTTAATTTGGAAAACCGTTTTCTTTCCTAAGCATAGTTTTAGAATATTTAGGGGTGTTAACATTTTGCAAAAAAAATTATGAACAAAACTGTGAAGTGGAAATTTTAGTTTTAGGGCATAGTATATGTTTATAGAAATAAGAACAATAATAGCATTCAACTAAGTACTTGGACATGGGCTTTAGAACTCTTGAATATAACACATGCTAGATTTCTGTGTAAACCCAGGAGAGAAACTAACCTAAGCAGTGATCTCCTGTAAAGGCTAAATCAGATAATGTATGCAAGTAATAACATATCACTGAATGTATTAGCTATCCTCTACCACACAGAAATAATTTAGAAGGAAATTTTTTCATAATAAAAATAGAAATTGAATTAATCTTTTAAAAATATTTTTTCTGAATTCTGGGACCACAATATAATCATCTTAATATGTCAGCTCTGTAAACATAGCTAATAAAGTCAGATTCTCTGTGAATTTTCCATAAGCAAAATAAATAAAATGATCTCATGTTTTGGCCCTGTGCTTGAGAATATCTGTAGTCTTGTAGCACAGCATCCACTTCTCTGTCTTTGTTCCTCAGATCACCATTCCAGAATCGGTGCCTGTGGGGTACTCTGTGCTGACTGTGACAGCCACAGACTCAGAGAGCAATGAGTACATTTCTTACAGAATTATTTCCTCTTCCACGGAATTCTCCATTGATCCTAGGAATGGTGAGTTATTTATAGTGGCTTTAGTGTTCAGAGTCTGAGTTACAGGCTGGAAACCTGAAATAATCCTTTCCAAATGCTCCTAAAATAGCTCCTGATCCCCACCCCCTAGTATTATAAATACCACCATCTTATTTCTCTTCATGTCAAACCCTGTGATAGCAAACCCCAGTGTTATTTCTCTTCCCCAGCACCTCAGTGGCTGGAAAGCAAAAGGAATTGATTAAATGCTGGTGATGGCTCAGAGGTTCAGAGACACCCATATAGTAAACACCCAGTCCATCAGTCCAACCAAGCACAGTTCAGGTAGTTATCCCAGGCTTCGAAAGAGTACTGAAGACTTTGTGTTACTAGAGTTTGAAAGCTTTCATCGAAGCTCAGGTACAGAAAGTTCAGTAATAACACTCAATAAGGACCAAAGAAAATGGGAAAAAATTATTTGAGCATCTCTACTGAGTAAAAACATTGTGGAGTTCTGGTTTATTTGATGCCTTCCAAGGCTGTTTGTATTTTTATCAGAGCAAGACATTTGTGGCTGTGAAATGCATTTAAGCAAGTGATTTCAGATTAGAGCAGTTAAGCATTGTACAGAGAAAGTTTAACAGTGAGTAGACATTATAGCTAAACTTGATAAAGATGAATAAATAGCAATGGAACAACTTACTATACAAAAAGAAAACTAGGACAAATTTATGGCAAAGTTATCTGCAAGCAGCACACATATTAAATAGTGAATGTCACGAATATTATTTCTGACTCTTAAGTGTTACAAAAGTATAAATATAATAATTTTAATTTTCTATTTGGAGTTACTCTTGGTTGTAAATTAAGTAACAAATAAGCAAACACATTAGTAAATATTTGATACACATTTGCTAACTAAATGGATCATGAAAATTTAATTTCACAGCATTGAAATGCTACGTCTTATTTTTCAGGCACGATATTTACAACCAACCCCATAGTACTTCTGGATAAAAAATCAACAGTTCAATTTCTTGTTGAAGCCAGTGATGGTGGAATTCCTGACCTGAGGGCTCTTACCTTAGTGGAGATAGAAATACAAGATATGAACAATCATCCCCCTGTGTTTGCAATAGAATATTACAATCTTAGCTTGACTGAAGATGCTCAAATTGGAGGCACGCTTGTCACCTTCTCAACCACTGACGATGACTGGGCCCCTGAAAACACACATGTTGAATATTCCATCATCAGTGGTAATTCACAGAACAATTTCGACGTGGAAACTGGTTTCCTTCATTCAGAATATTCTTTTAAGCAGGTTGGTTATTTGGTGTTGCTTCATAATCTGGACAGAGAAGCATCTGCCAGTCACAAGCTTGTCATTCTGGCATCTGACCACGGCTGCCCTCCACTGACTTCCACTGCCATGGTGTCCATAGAAGTACTTGATGTCAATGATAATCCACCTACATTCCACAGTCTGACATATCACACACATGTCAAGGAAAGTACCCCTCTGGGGAGTCACATCACCGTGGTGTCAGCCAGTGACCGCGATGTGGGTTTACATGCAGAAATCATCTACCACATAATCTCTGGGAATGAGAAGGGGCATTTTTACTTAGAAGAGAGAACTGGAGTTCTTTATTTGACTAAGCCTTTGGATTATGAAGAAACGATAAAATTCACTTTAACCATCCAAGCTTCAGATGAAGAAAAGAAACATTTTTCTTTTGCAGTTGTGTTTGTCAGTATCCTAGACGATAATGATCATGAACCTCTGTTTCTGTTCCCAAAGTTGAACTGTGTTGTTCCTGAAAATCTGCCTGTGTTCTCCACCATATGTTCTGTAAATGCTTTGGATTTTGACGCAGGTCCTTATGGAGAATTGACCTATTCTATTTTATCCCCCTGTCCTGCCATTCATGGAGCACCTCCTGACCATGATCCCTTCCTCATTGACCCTCTGACAGGGGATATTCATGCTAAGCAAGTCCTTGACTATGAAAATGACAATAAGTACTGCCTCATGGTTGAGGCAAAAGACAAAGGTGACTCCACAGCCTCCTTAATGGTTTGGGTTGAGATTGAGGGGATAGATGAGTTTGAACCCATTTTCACTCAAGATCAATATTTTTTCAACCTCCCAGAAAACTATAACATAAGACAATTGATTGGCAGAGTGGAAGCATCAGATGCAGACGCTGGTACTGATGGGGTTATTCTTTACTCCCTTGAAACTCCATCTCCTTTCTTTTCAGTAAATAAAACAAATGGAAATATTTATTTGACTAGAGCCCTTCCCCTCATAAGAAGTCAAGTCAGCAAAGAAGACACCATTGAAATGAAAATAATCGCTCATAGCCCTAAACAGGACTCCAAGTTTGCATCTTGTGCTGTTTTTGTGAATGTGTCTTTTTCCTCGGAAGGAAAACGCTCAGCAGTGTCAGATAGCTACTTCTCAATCAGCCTCGCCATCTCCTTTTTAGTGTTTCTATTACTCATCATCCTTCTGACTATCCTGATTTTAAGACATAAACAAAAAGATGCAGGCAACAGTTATGAAGACAAGAAAACGTCATCATCCTTAGATATCAGTTTGAGACTGACCAGGGATGCCAGTATGCTCAAACCCTTCCAGACAGCAGATGACTGCAATGATGCGGCAGTGCCTGCGGACTCCACACCGGAATGGTTGAGTTTAATAAGTATCATGGAAAAGGACGTTGGGCAACTGTACAGGCACTCAAATTCCAGTGACCACTGTTCTGTGGAAGGAGAAACTGCAGAAGATAAGGAGATCCAGAGGATAAATGAGCACCCTTACAGAAAGGACTCTGGCTCAGCTCTGAGTGACCGGGAGTCCAGGGTGCCAGACTCTGGAATCCCAAGGGACTCAGACCAGCTCTCCTGCTTGTCTGGGGAAACTGACGTGGTGGTCACTGTTGTAACAGCAGAAACCAGCCATGCACTGGAGGAAGGAGATGGAAGAGAAGGCTGTTGCACAGCCTACATTCAAAATGATATGCTGCCCCAGACACTAAGGAAGAGAGAGGTCAAAGTGGACATCCCGGCTGAGGTCAGGAAAGAGCCTGTCTTTGTTTCAGGTGATCTGGAAGCAAGATGCGCTACACAGAGAACCTCTGATCATGATGGGAGAGGCAGCTATCACTGGAATCATCTCCTCAGTTGGGAACCCAAGTTCCAACCTCTTGCCTCAGTATTTAATGATATTGCAAAACTAAAGGACGAACATTTACATGAACCTGGAACTCCCAAAGAGAAGAAATCTTTTGTTTTTCCACCCCCTTTGATCACAGCAGTAGCCCAACCTGGGATTAAAGCAGTTCCACCGAGAATGCCAGCCATGACCCCAGGGCAGGTTTTTCACAAATACCCACACTCCCCCCTTCTCTACCGTCTCAATTCCCTGCCTGAAGCCATGACTCCCAGTTTTACTCCATCTCTTTCCCTATTGACAACACAGACCCCTGCCATGACTCCACTGTTGTTGCATGGAGATTTCTTAGGAGCACATCTAAGTGATACGTGCCATGAACTTAAAGCAGAAGATGAAGTTCAGATATAAACCAGTTGTGATGTCAATTGCACTGCTCACCATTGGTCAAGAATGGTTGAATAGAACATTCTTAAGCAAGCTTCTCAAGACCAGGTTCATTTTATCCACACGGGAGTGATACCATTTTGTCAGGGTTTTTAGAACCTCCTCATTTAAGTTTCTCAAATTTCTTCTTCCAGCCTTAAAGAGAAGTTACCTCCTTTAACCTTTATGTTTTGCTCTCAGGATTCCTTTGTTTATATTAAATAGTATATATTCTGTCATACCTGGTTTTCTGTATGTTTAGATTTCCAAAGGACACAGTGAACTTGACTGACTAGCAACATGTTTATATAAAAACAAATGGAAATAAAGTACAGGTAGAGTCGTCACTCAGTCACATTACTGCTGATTACCTAGTAATTTGGAAGGATGAACTTAAGTTTTAAAGTGAAACTATTTTCCATGTACCTGACACGTTTAGAGATGCATTTCTCCCCTTTCAGCATCAGCCACACTGGTGGAGTTAGCCATAATTTGAATTTTACTAGTAATGTGGTATCTTTTGGAAATTTAATTAAGAATGAAATTTGTCATAACTCTGTGCCAAATAAGAAATTATTCTTTTTTAAATGAACCAGGAATGTTTGTTGTTGACAGAGGGCCAGGGTTGATAAAAGCAGTAAGTGTGTGTTTAGCTGTCACCTGAGACACATTTCCTTGACCTTTACAAATAGAATGATGATTTTTTTTTCTCAGCGTCTGTCTTATAACATTGTAGGGGTACAGACATTAACATTTGAAGATTAATTCATAGATATTTTTAAATTTTATTTTCTTCTAGATATAGTAACTTTTGGTAAGAAGTAATTTATCCACTCAATGTCAGTTTTAAAAGTTTGTGTAGATAAAATTATGTTATTAGCAAATAATAATTTTATAGAGTAATTTAGCAATATATTTTTCAATGAAGTATTTTACATAAATATTTCTATTATAAAAGTTAAGAATGGATATCAGAAGTCTTTCTTCCATTAGTTCATGTTTAGCTTTAACTGACATTAGATGGAGCAGTTGGACAACACAGTTAAAATAATTCTGGTTTGTACGGCTGTTTAAGAAATATAGTCGTGTGTGGGGGGGCTCACATATAATGCTATACCTCCTCTCTGGTGAGCCTGAGGATCCATCCAAAGTTCTCCTCTGTTCCAGGAAAGCAGAGCACTTCCTGATGATGTGGGTCCTGAAGTCATCCATGGTAGGTGACCTGGGCAATCTTTGGAATGAGTTTAGGATTCTCATGAGCATCTAATATGGTTTTCTTGGTGGTTAGTGTGAATGTCTGCTATAGAAATATTTCCTCTTTTATTTTTCAATAGACCTCATCTGTAAATGTGAGATAATGCATTTCTCTTTACTGGAAAACAGTGCAGAATGCTGTGTTTGATATCCAGTTTTGTAGGTAAATAATTCTAAGGCTTTCTATGCTGATTCAATCAATCATATATCACTGCTGACTCTTATATTGAGAACAAGTATGTAAAACCACATTAGAAATTGTATGAAACATGAAGGTTTTTGGTCAAGCCTAGAATCCTAGAGAATGTCATTTAGGCATGAGATACTTAAATATTAAAGGACAATGCATGTCCGTCTCCCTCCCTCCCTCCCTCCCTCCCTCCCTCCCTCCCTCCCTCCCTTTCTCCCTCCCCCCTCCCTCCCTCCCTCCCTTCTTTCCTTCCCAGGAAAGAAGTCTTCATGATTTTTCTAAAAAAAAAAAATTTTATTCTTCCAGTGTTCCAACATTTATTCTCTCTTTGACCTCCTTCAAAAGATCACTTTGAGCCTACAAAGAAATTTATACTGACTTTTAAAAATATATATATGGAAGTTGTATTTTTCAACAGAATTATTTCTAGGAACGAAGAACATTTTGTTGTTTTTAATTAAACAGGTTCTTTCTTTACTTAATACTTAAAAAGGGATATTCATCTAACTCTTCCTTAAGTTATTTGCCTGTGACTTATTACTCCTTCTGGACAAGATTCTGCATTTTTTAGACATTTAATAAAAACAGAAGACAAAAAGTATTTAGAGCCATTCCTTACCAATATCCAGTGGATTTTTAATTCATGACTTTATTAATACTGTATCCAATGCCACACCACCACCAAACAAATGATGCAAGTGGGGTTAAGAGTAAAAATGTAAACATGCTGGTTAAGTGTTTGCAATAAATCATATGTCAGCCCTTTTCAACTAGAGTGCTTTTTTCCCTAAATAAACAATATAATTTGTATAGTTTTCCTTCAAGTTTAATATTAACTTGCTTCATATGTTCTGTGTTACTTTGCTGATCTACACACTGGCTTTAGCACTCTGGAGGGTGTACAGAACTTGTTAGTGGAAAATCATATTAAGCCCCAAATTCATAAGCTATAAAATAAAAGACAGTTGTCTCTTGTGGAATTTTGGCTGCCTGATATTCTGGACTTTCTTGTTGGCAACCTTAAAAATACTGGTGTAAATCAGTACCAAATGGGTATCAAAATTCCATGTCCCAGTAGTAATCATTGAATTGGCTTCTAAAACGGATTTCTGGGCACACACAAAAAAAGGGGGTGCGAGGAATGCTGTATCTTTAAGGATTGGATCACTTAACTGTTCTCTGAAAATATTAAAATGTGCTATAAACTACTGGCTGCCTATATGTATACATACTTAGCCTAGAATAAGGGTCCAGTTGAGGCAGGAGTTGAATTTCTCAGCATGTTTCCCAGCAGTTTCAGTGACCTCTTTGCTGTCTTTTCTAGAATTTATCATGATGAAAGTTAATTACTAATTTTAAATTTATTTACACCCAAACATATCCTTTGTTACATTTGTTTTGTTTTGCCACTTTACACATTTTAAAACTTTAACTAAAAAAAAAAAAGCAAGACATAACTAAAAGGATCTAAACAGTATATGGAGTGAATATGGTGAGTAGATTTGCACAGGATTATTACGGATAAGCTCCTTGGGTTTACACTCACAGCATGCTTTAGTTGGGCTTAAAAGTATAGAGCCATCTGTTTGGCTGTAGCTGAGGAGAGGTGATATGGAAAATCATTCTGTTCAAGGGGAACACCTCCATCAATGAAGTTGCAGAAACCTTGCTTATGACCAAAACCAGCATTCCCGTGTGAGTCACTGAATGCAGGTAGCTTTTCCCCATTATAGAGATGGAGGGAGAGAAGCAGGGAAGAGAAAATAGAGGAGTTAAATCTGAAAAGGAATAGTTTAGGGCACTGGTAGAGGGCAAGAAGAGAAAAATAATTTTTTAAGTATAAAGATTTTGCTGAGTCATTTCCCTATTACAGGTCCATCCTGTCCAGGAATCTTTTTCTTTCTTTCTTTCTTTCTTTCTTTCTTTCTTTCTTTCTTTCTTTCTTTCTTTCTTTCTTTCTTTCTCTCTCTCTCTCTCTCTCTCTCTCTCTCTCTCTCTCTCTCTCTCTCTCTCTTTCTTTCTTTCTTTCTTTCTTTTGGAATATTTTCCCTCCTCCTTCCTTCCTGTTTCTTTCAAGTCTCTATCTCCATTGCCCCATTGCCTGAAAATTTAGGTTTATCAAATTGTGGGCCTAAAGCTAGGCAGCATGCACTAAAGTAAACTTGTCTGTGAAACTTGAATTTCTTTTTGGCGAATTATAAGATAAAAAATTTGCAATGATTACCCTGCCTTACTTCCCACTCTGCATAACTTTGGCATTGAGAGTGCCACAATATTAAGTAGGTGAATTTACACAGATACCAAGAAATGAAAGTTCAGAAGGTAGTTGGAACAGAATATGGAATTTTAGTACCTGGTCCTTTTTTCTGGTAGCTCATCTTTTTTCTTTTCTTTTTTAAATATGTTTTTTAAAATTAATTTTAGAGAGAGAGGATGGGAGAGGCAGAGAGAAAGAGAAAAACACCAATGTGATAGCATACATCAATCTTGGCTGCCTCCTCCACAACCCCTACCTGGGATCGAGCCTGCAACTTGGGCATATATCCTGACCAGGAATCCAACTGGTGACCTTTCTGGTCATGGGAAGACTCTCAACCACTGAGCCACTCGGACAGGCTGGTGGCTCCTTTTTAAAAATGAGTGCTTGCTTGATAGTCATGATTTTATATTAAAATATTACATTTTATATAACCTTTAAACCACAGTATTTAACACACAGACATAGTTGATAGTTTGTTCTCAAATATTGTCAATTTTATTTGAATTCTGGTGTCATAAATTATTTTGATTCCATATAGTACAAAGAAATTCATTGGAAACAAAACTGCCCAGCCAGTATAGCTCAGTAGTTGGGCATCAACCCATGAACCAAGAGATCACGGTTCAATTCCCATCGGGGCACATGCCTGGATTGCAGGCTCAATCCCAAGGAGGGAGCAAGCAGGAGACAGTCAATCAATGATTATCTTTCATTTACTGATGTTTCTCTTCCTCTCTTCTCTCTTCCTCTCTCTCAAATCAATAAAAACATTTTTTAAAAATTATGGCAATCTTACAAAGATCCAGCAAAAAGTGGCTGGAGTATCAAATTATACCTTTCTCTTATAAACTCAGCACTTGGTTATTTGATGACAATCTAGCACTTCCTACTGTTTGGGTCTACATAATTTTCCTCATTTCAATATATTTGCTAAACCAGAACTGTGAAGTGAGTAACAGAGAGCCAGAAAGCATGCCAAATAAATAGCAGATGCACAAGTGCATCTTTTGAATGAGAAAGCATCATTTTGGTTACAAAACTAAATACATGGAGTTCGTTGTTAGATAGTAAACCCTCAGGGCAAAATCCTGGTCTTGACTTGCTTTATGAAATACAGATGTTTCTTAGAATGAATGAGCACATATGTGAATGGGCACAGAGGGTGCTATAAAGTGAGAGTGTGATACACAGGCCTTGAACCCATTAAGTGTGAATTTTAACTTAGTTCTGTGATTTTAGCCAATCACAGGGCAGTGGGAAAGTACAAAGATCCTATCAAAATACTATAGAATATCTTAGACAAAATCAAATGACTAGAAATTCTTTCTGTAATCTGGTTTGTCTTCTCTTTCTCTATCCTTTCCTTACAATATACATACATTCCTCGTGAGTATTAGACACAATAGAAACAAGTTATGGGTGACATTCAAAAGCACATTGTTTGAGAAAGCCACACTCTATGACCAAGCACACTGGTTTAATTTAATTTCAGATTCTGTAATAAATGTTGACTGCCCCATGGCAGAATGAACTTCTCTCAATAAAAGAAGAGCATGTAGTTTAGCAGATATGTCTAGAATATTTACATCAAAATGTATTAAAATTAAAAAATATGAGGAATTTACAAAGGATATTCTGTATGTGCATATACTTAGTATGTGTTAAAATGATATTCTAAGCAAGTTCAGACTATTTAATAAATGCATACTGGGAAATTGAGGAAGGAGGTAAATATGAAGTTATTTCTCCTCATATTACAAACAAAAATGTATTCTACTTGGATTAATGAGTAAAAGTTAAAGCAAAACCATAAGAACTGGAAGCATAGAATAAAGATATAAAACACCTTTTTAAAATATAAAAGCAAAGGTAGAGGGATAAAGTTGAACTTGTGACAACAATAAGTACTGTAACAAGTTATAAGAAATGATAATTAGGAAATGCTTCATACAGCTAATCAACAAATATTTACTTAGTACCTATTGAGGACAAGGCATGGATCTGGCTCTGGAAATATAAGTGAATAGAGTAGATAAGTCCAGTGTATTTACAGTGCTTACATTTTATTGTGGGAGATAACAATAAAAATATGCTCTCAAATAATGGTAAGTGTTGTGATTGGAAGAAAACTAAAGAGAATGAAAATGAATCACAACTGGCTAGGCAGATGAAAACTAAAGTATATAAAGAAAAACAAAAAAGAGATTGATTGATAAGGGGTGGGGCAATATAGCAGTCCTATTTTGATGGAATGTTTAGGGGGTGTCTCTGATAGGATGCTCTTTGAACTGAAAAAAGGGAGTGAGCTGTGCAAAGATTTGAGGGGGAAGCGTTTAAGGTATGTGAGTGAGCATGTACAGGAGCTACATGGAGTGTTTGGGAAACTATAAAGCCAATGTGGCCTAGAACTAGTATGAGAAGAATAGTAGAAAATAAGATCATCGAGGAAACTAGGGTTCAGATTATGTAGAGCCATGTAGGCTATGGTGAAACACTCAGCTCTTGTTCCAAGTGTTATGTGATGTCACTGGTAGTTTTTTTCCAGGAGATATGGTATTATCTGATTTATATTCTTAAAGAGTAACTGGGTACTTTGAAGAAAACAGACGAAGGGGAGAAGGTTAGGGTAGTAATAGTAGCCCAGTTAATTGGCTATTGCAGTAATTTCTGATGGTGATGATTGTAGCTCAACTGGAGTGTTACAGGTGGAGGTGAACAGTCAAGATATATACCGGAGGTAGTGTTGCTTGTTCTTGATAATGAGCTAGATGTGAGGTATGGAGAAAGTTATACATAAGTCTAAAAGAATTTGGGGGTTTGAGAGAAATTTTAGTGTTATGAAATTACAAAAAGTATCTGTATTTCTGGAAGCTCTTTGAACTTGACCATTCCAGCATAATCTAATTTTATTTTAATCTTTCTACACTCATCTCAAAACTGCATGCTCTATCACCTCCCCCAGTTTTCACAGTTATTTTCAGGCCTGCCTGCTAGGTTTCCTCTCCAAGGATAGACTTTTCCTTGAGTAGGTGAGTACTTGTTAGTCATTCCTTATTCTCTGGCTGAAAGAAAATTGGAAATTCCTTTTTTTTCTTCCCTGTGTTACTGCCAATAGTTGGAGCTTTTGTTTGCCTGCTCATATTCTAGAATGTGTAGGAATAACGTTTTGTTAAAGATGTTATCCATGAGATTTTCCTTTCACTGTTGTAGATGCTCAGAATGTTTTGTAAGGTGACTTGGGAATATTCAATAATTCACTGATGTTGCCCACTTTCCCCAACTAGAACCTAAACCACTTTCTCTATTTGGCTTTTGGGACACCACACTACTCTGTTTTTCTATCCTCTCTGAAGAGTTGTTTTCCTGAGAATTATTTGCTGGATATTTTCTCTTTTTGACCTCTTGGTCAGTTTTCCAGGGGTCAGACCTGGGATCTTTTCTCTATTTACACTTGCTCCTCAATGATCTCCTCCAACCCATAGATAGTTATTACAATATATTTTTATGCTGTACTTTACATCGACATAACTATTTTTATAACTGGCAATTTATACTTAATTACTTTCACCTTTTTCACTAATTCCTGCACTCCCCCTACTATGTAGCTACTATAGATTTGTTCTCTGTATTGCTTCTGCTTTGTTTGTTCATATGTGTGGGGTTTTTTTTTTAGTAAAATCATATAAATAGCAAGATATATTTTAAAAATCTATTGAGGTAAAGAAAAAATATATCCTTTGTGCTTCCTGATTTAAAGAAAAAGCCATACTTTTCAACAACGGTATTTTAAACCAGAAGACTATAGAGTAGTATATTTAAGATACTCAAAGATAATGTAAGCCAAATTTTAAATCTGTCTAAGCTTACCTTTTAGTATATATATTATATAAGTGAAGCTACAAACATGCATGACCTCAAGGAATATTCTTAAAGAATCACTAGGGAATGAATTCAGACAACTGAGAAATACTGGGGAAGGTTCACCATAAGGACAGTGAATATACTTAACTGTAGAGCTGATGGTAAATGTTAAGGTGATAGAATAGTATATACTTAATATATGCCCTAACAATGTCAATAAATTTCAACTACAAAAGTGGGTGAATAAAAGAAGTATATGTGGAAATAAAATGTTTGCTGCTTGCCTTATAGATACTAACTGGGAGTGGAAAAGTATTAAAATTAGAAAGAAAATTAGAAAGAAAAGAAATAAAAATAAAACAAAAATTAACTATTTAGAAAATAAAACAAGAAATAATCCACAGAGTTTATGAATAAATAAATCTGGTCCTTTAAAAATCAATTAAATTAAATCAGTTAAATGTAAGAAAATGCAAAATAAGAAAATAGCAAAGAGGGAACAATGACAGCTGTCAAAAGAAAGGAAGTTTAATCAAGAAACTTTCTATACAACTCTATGCAAATTCATTTGAAACTCTAAAAAAATACTAGATAACTTTCTAGGAAAATATAATATACTAAAACTGATCTCAGTAAACATATAGAATCTAAGTAAAATGAATTATAAAAATGTAAAAACTCTCCCACAGACAGTTCTATAGTGAAATTTTACAAAACTTTTGAAGATTACATTATCCAAATACTAATTGAACTACTTCAAAGCATGAAAAAGTAAGAAAAATAATGAATTAAATATCAAATTAATATCAAAACCTGAAAAATATTGTATAAAACAAAAACTACAGCTTATTTTTACTTATAAATAGGTATAAAAAACTCTTAAATAAAATATTAGCAAAAATAGTTAATAGTGCATGAAAGAATAATACATCATAACATGAGAAATTTATTTCAGAAATACAAAGATAATTAAATATTAAGGGATACATCAATATAATTCATCATATTAATAGAGCTATGGAAAACAAATATGAACATTTTCTTGAATGGGAAAAGGTCACTGAACAACATAAATCATCCATTTATGTAAAAAAACTCTCAGTTTTCATTAGTGTATACATCCTTAAAATAATAAAATGACTGACAGCTCACTGAAAAGCCAGTATCCTCATCAATGAGGATATTCTAGATCCTTTGGTATAAGAACCAGGAATAAGAAAATGTCTGATATCCTCATCAAAATCTAATACAATTAAATGAGATAAAAAATATATCCTTTGGGCTTCAATTAGAAACATAAGAATTTGAAAATACAAGGTAAAACTACTTGTATGTGTAGACTATATTAACATATTCCTGGAAAACCCAAAATAATTAATGAAAAAATAATATAAACAATTAAAGAATTCAGTAAGGTTGCAAGATATAACATAAACATCAAATCATTGCCCTTCACATATGTGAACAATAACCAGTTAGAGGATGAATGGAAGAGAAGACTCTATTATATGTAATAGAAATAAAACAAAGTAAAATTCTGAAAAAAAAGTCTAACATCCATATGAAGAAAATTATAAAATTTTCTGAAGGCACAGAGGAAACTGAAATAGATTTTTTAAATAGACAATACTACACTCAATGCTAGAATGATGTACATTGTTCCTAAGTAAATTTACAAATTTAACCTGATCCAAATGCAAATATCGCATTTGTTTTCTGGAGTTAAATAACTATTATACAGTTTATTTAGAAGAATAAACAAGAAAGAATAGCTAGAAGACACTGAAACATATGAGCTCTGTGTGTGTGTGTGTGTGTTGGTGTGTGTTCAAGTATGCACATGTTCATTAATCCTACCAGATATAAAAATATATCATGAAGTTCTGTATAATTAGAATAAGGTGGTTTTGGCACATGACAAGAGACTAATGGAATTGAATAGAAAATCCAGAACTGAGTCCAAGTGTTTACAAAGGCATCTTGTAATGATAGATCAGCTTGTCGTATACCAACTCTCTAGCTGAGAATAAGTAAAAACCTGATTAAGAATAAGGACAGAAAGAAACAGTTTTGTGTATGTATGTGTGAGAGACATCAGAGGACTACCAAGACCTGAGAAACCATGACCCTTGAGAGAACAGAGAAGTACTAGTATACCTGGTACACTGAGCCTGAACCCCCTGAGGCTGTGCAGAAAATGGCCACTGCAAGGCTGAGAGCTAAAAAGAGATACTAGAAATGGTATGCACATTATATCTCACTAATTGTTAAAATACAATAATTGAAATAAAGAACTCAACAAATATGTTTAACATCAGATTAGACAGATGAAGAGACAATCAGTAATTAGAAGGTAAATTTAAAAAAATATAAGAACTATAACAGAGAGATGTTTGGAAAATACTGAGAAGAGACTAAGAGATGTGTGGAACTTGATTTAAAAGATCCAATATGTGTAATGAATCCCAAAAAGGAGAATGGAGAGAATAGATCAGAGGAATATTTTAAAAGATGGTGGCTGAGAATCTTACAAAACTGACATTAAATCACAATTCAAAATGTGCTACAAACCCCAAACATAATTTTAAAAACACACACAATTAAACACATCACAATAAAGCTGCTATAAAACAAAAGGAAAATATTTAAGATATACAAAGAGAAATGACACATTACCTTCAAACTGATGCACATGAAAATACAATAAAGGCAGCACATCAAATTAGTGAAGAAAGAATTTTTAATAAGTGGAGCTAGGATAAGTGGACAGCCATATGGGAAAAAGATTATATTGAAAATATTAGACACCAGGATAAGCCATACAAATAAATATAATTAAATACTATAAGAAAATCTGAATATATACTTTTATAAACTAGAAATGGAAAATTTTTCTACAAGAGTCAAAATCCAGAAGCAATAAGGGAAATGAAAAGCTTGACTAAAAAACATTTTGCATAGCAAAACGTCTCTAAGCCAGTCACAGTGTTCAGGAAGATGGTTCTCTGGCTCCATGTTCAACTTTGTGTATGAGAAGTAGACCTTGTGATTGGTAAGCACCTGAGAGTAAGGCCAGTTCCTGGAATGAACAGATGTCTATCACCATAACAACATGAATCAAGTGCTGTTGTTCACATTGCATGTTTACTTATAAAATCAATTTGTAAATATACCATATTGGCTAAACCATGAGTTTACCAGTTTAAGTGCTATTTCACAGTTTAGAGTGTACTTGTATGCTAAGGAGAAGGTTAAAATCTTTTAACCTTAGTAAGTGAATCTTTATTTGGTCTTTAAACTTGAATTTTTATATTTCAGTTTTATGTACCTTATTTTCTTTCCTGTCATTTTTAATCTATCGTTCATTGTTCTCTTCTGCTAATGTAAAGAAAATAATTTGCTGAATGTTTAAAGTAGTTTTCAACAATAAAACCAAACTGAATGGACTTTAATTATTTTATAAAGTTTTATTTTAACTATTTTAATTTATTTAAAAGTATAATTTCTATTATCTAAAAACTTTGGGAAATCCTATACAACATACTAATTACTGAAAGCATATATGCTTAAGTGTGTGATATGGACAAATTGAAACTAATGAAAATAAAAGACTTCAGATTATTGTCAAATTATGTCATATAAAAGGGAAATATATTAACCTTTGTGAACTAAAATAAATAACAGCTAAATTTTATTGAGTGTTTATTATGTGCCAAATATTATGCTAAATGTTTTATGTGTACTTTATTTTATTTAATCTTCAAAATTACCCTTTAGAGTAGATATGGTCCCTTTTTACCAATAAGGAAACCATGGCTTAAAGAACTAATAATTGGTGAACCCTAGAATCCAACTCAGTGGTATTAAGCTCTTCTCTTAACCCCTTCCTTATATTTGCCTCACACTTGAAAGTTCCTTAAGAATATCTGTTGTTTTTTATCATAAACTTCTATTGGCTCCATTTAAAAAATCCTTTAATATGTGCAGATCATGTTCAACAAATGGCAAATAAGCCATGTGGCAAATGGATGAATAGTTTCCTTGTGTAGAGATCTGTAATCACAGGCAATTCATATTTTAGAAATTATTCTACAGACATATAGCAAGTATATTTTTTCTGATTCTCACCTTTTGTTCGTAATATTTTGTTCCTTTTAAAACTGAGACAAACCAGGCAAAACATTAAACTTTCATTGAACTGCGTTGCTGGAAATACTTTTAAATTAAAAATATGTAGTACTGAGGACAAATATCAGTATTGCATAAGAAGACTTTACTTTAAAAACCTGGCTTCCTCTAAGTTCCCATTGCTACTTCTCACTTAGCTGATTTGTCTTCTGAAGGAAGAGTGCTCTCCCCATGCAAACTGTTCAAGTGCCGTGGAAAGTGTTTTAGGCAGTATGCTTTCATCAGCATCTTCTGCCAATGAATTTTCTCTGCTTTCGCATTACAAGGAATGCCAGTAGGGTGAGTGCAATCATGTCACTGCACAACATTACTGGGGGGAACCACAGAACCTGAGAACTGCCAAGGTTTTTGAAATACACATTTTAATTTGGAGCAAAAGAACCCCTTGTTTCTGTGATGAATGTGATGTGGCATTTTCTGATTGGCAGGTGACCCGCAAAGCACCCCGGGAATGATCGTGTCACAGTCCCACTTCATCATTAAGTGTAGTTTTGTTTGTGACCTTAGTTGCATTTGTTGGAAGCTGAGTACTTGATTTCTCAATCATGTCTGCATTTTTACTTGCCCAATGTAAAAATTAATAAGAGGAGGTATGTCTCCAAAGCAATAAAAATTTGGGAGATTTGTTTGGTAAGGATAGCAGTAGAATGTTTATTCCATTATGTAGCTGCCATAGTCTTCCCAAGGAAAAACCCGAGTCTTTGTATCGTCTGGGGATTTTAGCTATAACCAGGAATTTGTCCTTTCAGCTAAATGCTGCTCATCTGATACTACTTCCCAAACTGAATTGCTTCAATTAATAAATGGGCTGGATTAAATGTCTACCTCCTTGACCTAGCTTTCTATATACACAGATGTTTTATCCTAGCACAATCTCACATCTTCCCTCCAGAATAATATATGAAAGTTGAAAAATATGAAAATGTATATGGCAATGCTCTGTATGCTAAAAACTGTCTTCCGAGTGTAACAAGACAACCCTGGATGCAGGGAAGAGTCCCATTTATGTAGCTCCATGCCCCTTTCCTTTAAAGGAAAAGAGATGCTTAGTGGCCCCAATTTGCTCATGAGCCCACAGTCAGCGTCTGGCAAGCAGCAGGTTCCCAGTGTACCCATGGTGATTCCAGATGCATGACCATGCACTAAGGAGCATATTGGGATGGGCGGTTCAGCTGCCAGTCTGCGAGCAGAGAGAGCTGGGCTCCCCTTCAGACAAATGCCTGCAGCACCACTGGGCTTGCAGAGTTAATGATGATCACGTCTAATGCTGGAATGTCTCCATGGACATGTTTACCTGAAATCATATATTAACTAATCACAATAGCAGTGTTTATTGGTGAGCCCATGGGGCTGACAGGGATTCATAGTATCAGTGTGACTTTGGGAGAAGGCAGAGAACAGTCCCGGCGCGGACTGAGGTAGTGCCCTACACATGAAAATGAAAAGGTCTTCGCTCCCCTCCTCTTCCTTTTTGCTTTTCAAACTTATTTCTGTAAACCTGAAACCAAGAGTGCACCAAAGGATGTAAAGGATCTACGAAAGCTTGAGCCAAAAATCTTTATACACACTCTGTGTCCACCTTCACAAGCAGCTCTGCTGATGGATTGCTTCCCCACCCCACCTCACCACCTCCACGTCCGCTGGCCTCCTTAGACCTCTTTCCTAAGAATTAGTAGATTGTTTTGAACTGAAAGAAAGGAACACAAATGATAAACAGCAGAACATTCTGCACCCTAGAACACTAGTGCGCCTGGAGGAAAGTTGGTGATACCTGGTTAAGCTTTAAGTTGCCTGGGGTGGAGGAAGAAAGGAGCCCAAGAGAAAACCGTGTCCACCTCTAAACCCTGGAAAGTGTCCTGTTATCCATTTGACAGCCAATATAATCATGTAAGTTCATTTCTCTCACTAACTCCTTGAGAGTACCGCTTCTCTAAAATGATGTCATTTTTCTTAATTGAGACAGAAATAAATGCATCAGGACTCAGAAGGTTGGTCCTCCTGGTGTGCTAGTACCTAACAGAACACAGGAAAGGTTCCCTCTGAGTCAATTTAAAATTTTTAAATGATTTTGTTCACATTTTTCTTTGTTTCTGATCTCCCAGCTTTTTCCATCTCAAAAACAGACATACCTCATTGCGGGGTATAGGGGGATGAGACGAGATAAACCAAAGGACTTATATACTTACTAGAGGTCCGGTGCACGAAATTTGTGCACGGGGTGGCGGGGGGGGGGGTCCCTCAGCCCGGCCTGCATCCTCTCGCAATCTGGGACTGCTGGCTCCCCTGCCTGTCTGCTTGATCGCCCCTAACCACTCTGCTTGCCTGCCTGATCACCCCTAACCACTCTGCATACCTGCCTGATCACCCCTAACTGCTTGCCTGCCTGCCTGATAGCCCCTAACCGCCTCTGCCTTAGCCCCTACCACCATGGCTTTGTCCAGAAGGACATCCGGAAGGTCGTTCGGCTGTCTGGTCTAATTAGCATATTATGCTTTTATTATTATAGATAGGTGTAGCCCATGGACATGGGCAGTAGGGTAAAGGGGGAGAAATGGGAGATACCTGTAATACTACCACCAATAAAAAGTATATTTAAAAAACCAAAACCTTCCTTTTTCTGGGGCGGGGGGTCGGGGGGAGAGCAAAAAATGCTATGGGAGTAAATAAATAAAGTTGTCATAGAAACAACTAGAAATTCTAGGGAAGGAACCTGATTTGTGATGCCATTTTTTGTTAGGGAATTTCAAAATATATGTTTTCCTACAGTTTCCCTATTTTATAAAATTACTTCTTCTATTTGGTGGACCTTCAAAAGAAGGAGTCTACACATCTCCCCACCACCCAGTCCCTTCATTCCAGCCAGGGAGATCCAGATGGGGTTGAGATTTAGGAGTTGACTGTCCTTATCTCTTCCTCTAACCTTGTGGCCTTAGGCAAGTCACTCAACTTCTAAACCTGGTTCCTCAACTTACAATTAGGGGTTGGAAAGTGGTTATCTCCAAGGTATCTTCCAATGCTAGCATTCTATAAACTTACTATTTTTAGATATCTTAATTAGCTGCTCCAAATCAGCTAATACAGGAATCATATTTGCCTTTGAAATGTGTTTTTGTTCTTGTAATGGAATCTGTTTGAAATATTGCCCAGCCTATCTAATTACAAGGCCACTCTTCTGGCTCTTTCTCTCTAAATACTCCCTAGCCTCAAAAAAAAAAAAAAAAAAAAAAAAAAGCGCATAATACCCAGGAGAGCAGCAGAGTTTGAGGAGGAGATAATTAACTGTTAGGGTTCGATGACTTTTGTTAGACTTTATCACATGGGAAAGATATATAAGACTAAGCAACATTTTAATATCAACAATTCATTTTTTATAATTGACTAGAGGCCTGGTGCACGAAATTCGTGCATGGGGGGGGGGGTGTTCCTAAGCCCAGCTTGCACCCTCTCCAACCTGGGACCCCTTGAGAAATGTCCGACTGCCCGTTTAGGCCCAATCCCAATGGGCAGTCAGACATCCCTCTCACAGTCCAGGATTGCTGGCTCCCAACTGCTTCCCTGCCTGCCTGCCTGATTGCCCCTAACTGCTTCTGCCTGCCAGCCTGATCACCCTAATCACTCCCCTGCCAGCCTGATCAATGCCTAACTGCTCCCCTGCTGGCCTGATTGCCCCTAACTGTCCTCCCCTGCAGGCCCGGTCACCCCTAACTTCCCTCCCTTGACAGCCTGGTCACCCCTAACTGCCCTCCCCTGCTGGCCTGGTCGTCCCCAACTGCCCTTCTCTGCAGGCCTGGTCTGCCCCAACTGCCCTCCCCTCCAGGCCTGGTCCCCCTAACTGCCCTCCCCTGCTGGCTTGGTTGCCCCCAACTGCCCTCCTCTACTGGCCTGGCCACCCCCAACTGCCCTCCCCAGCCAGCCTGGTCCCCCCAACTGCCCTCCCCTGCAGTCCTAGGTCCCCCCCCAACTGTCCTCTTCTGCAGGCCTGATTGCCCACAACTGCCCTCCCCTGCCGGCCATCTTGTGGCAGCCATCTTGTGTCCACATGGGGGTGGCCATCTTTGACCACATGGGGGCGACCATCTTGTGTGTTGGAGTGATGGTCAATTTGCATATTACTCTTTTATTAGATAGGATTACTTTTATCTACTCTGTTTAAATTTTTCAGTACAATATGCTTAGTATAAGTAGACACAATTGAAATGAAAAAGTTGTCTTATATTTATGAACCCCTAAAATGGGCTTAAGGATGCTTTGGAAACTCTCACACTCCCTGAGACAACATCAGAGAAGTTGACTGACCTGCTTAAGTTCCAGGCACATTAAGTGGAGAGCCTACAGCAGTGATTTCCTTGTTCTCAGCCTTGGGGCCAGGGATACTGATGCTCTATGGTTTGTACCCATTTTCGTAATTGGCCTCTTGTCTGGCTTCCCCGGGGTCATATCTCATCTTGTACCTGGCTCCAATGACAATATCAAGGTCTGTTCCTTGGGTGCTCTCCTGGATTCTAGCTGGCTGTTGAGTCTATCCCTGTCCACCACACTTTTCTAACTTCCTGGAAAATGATGTCATTGCCTGGCAGTTTGGGTAACTAACTGCCTTGGCCCTGCCTCTCAAACTCTTCAGCTACTGTAATCCTCCCTCTGAGGCCCTCGTCCACATCTGTCTGGCCCTTGAGATCTATACTTCACTGTTAAAAGAGCAAAACTAACAAACCATCTCACCCTGCAATCCTGCGGATGTCTGGCACTGCTCTGGGAGTACAATAACAAATAAGGGATTGGTCCTGTCTGGAATTGATAACAAGTCCAGGGCCAGGATTCCTGGTAGTGGCCTCAGGTCATCAGAGGCTCCTGAACCGCCACAGATACTCTGGGCATTTACAACTGTGGGGTCAGTTCTGGGGCTTGAAGGGTTTTATTTGCTTGCTTGTTTTTTGCCTGTCTAGCATCTTTCTTGAAAACATAGCACACACACTGACCTAACATGGTTCCGTGATCATAATTGAGATTGGAGCTTTTTCTGACTTCTTTGGAGAAGATGTAACTGGTAAATGAGAGCATTGTCATTTTCATTTCTTTTTCATCTGTCACCATTTAAAGAGAGTACTTATAACAGTAGACTCGTGTTACACAATTAACATGTTGTAAGTCATTTAATATGCTGTCCCCAGATGGGACATGCAAAATAGGATGTTTGCCCACAAGTTCTCTGCCAAAGCTTAGCAAACAAGTGGGTAGGAGGGAGAGGCAGAGTTTGCCAATTCTCTGGATATATTTTAGTTCATCTGCTTGCAAAGTATTTCTGTATCTCATTTTTTAAAATTATCCCAGGAAGAGATTGAGAAATAAGTTATTAAATTACCACTTTACAAAGAAGGTGGGGATAGTTGAGTCAGAGTGGCTCCCAGAAAGGCCACTGTGATGCTGACCCCAGGGACTGGAACTCTGGCGTGGGTGGGAGAAGTGCCTATGGGTGTGTGATATTGTGATATATAATATATAATAAGAATTATACATTTGGTTTTTGTCCAAGTTCCTGGCACAGAGCTCTGAAAATTCTTGTAATGTCCTATGTGATGAGAGCACTAGAGATGTCTTTTGTTTTGTTAACGAGGGGACTTTTGGACCACACCTAAGGATGGGAGCCAACCGTGTGATTAGAGGTTGGAACTTTCAGTCTCAACGCTGATTTCTGGGGAGGAAAACAAGGCTGGAGGTCAAATAAGTTGTCTATTGACCCATGCTTTAATCAATCATGCCTATTAATGAGGCCTCCATAAAGCCCCCAAAGGACAGGGTTTGTAGAGCTTCTGGGGTGGTGAATGCGCGGAGGTGCTAAGAAAGTGGCCACCTGGCAAGGGCATGGAAGCCCTGCGGCCCTGCCCACATACCCTGCCCCACGCATGTCTTCCGTCAAGCTGTTCCTGGGATTATTCTTCTATATTACCAGTAATATAGTAAGTAAAATATTTCTCTGAGCTGCTCAAATTCACTGAACCCAAGGAGGGGTTCATGGAACCTCCAATCTATAGCCTGTCAGTCAGGGGTCCTGGTGACCACCTGGACTTGGGATTGGCATTGGAAGTCGGGGCAGGGTGGGGCAGAGTGTTGCAGACTGAACCCATAACCTGTGGGACCTAATGCTATCTCTGGGTAGATAGTGTCAGAATTTGGTTAAATTGTAAGATACCCACCTGATGTCCAGAGCATTGCTTAGTGATGTAAAAAAACCCCACCCATAGTAGAATTGGGTGTCAGAATCTCAGGGTGTTTTCCAGTTCCTCTTTCCATCCCATGGGCTTGGTGGTCTGGGTGATCCTTTGTTGTCTGGTCCAATAAGGCTCTCATTCATTTTTATTTATTTTTTTGTTACATTCTGTCCACTTCTGTGTACAGCTCCTAGGGCACCTGGATTGTTAGGCCTTCCCCATTCAGTGAGAAAATGGTCAGACTACAAGGAGAGCTCCCCGAGAATCTCTGAACCCTGTCCCTAACAGTATTTTCAGGGACCAGAGATGAGGGAGAGTCCATGGAACTGGGAGCTCTGTGAGCAGATCTCCATCAAGGCCAGACAGAATTCTCACCTTCAGGGCGCGGACCCCACAATGCCCTGGGGCCTGCCGTTGACACCACCCTTTGAGCTTACTGGGCACTCCCCTTTTGAACACTGGCAGCTATTGCCCCCCTGTCCCTGGTGGTGACAGGGGTGGTGTAAGTGTAGAGAATAAGCATAAAACCCAGTCTGATCCTGACCACAGGGCACAGCTTCCAGAAAGGAAAATAACTTGGACTGTTGTGAAAAGTAACAAAGCAAAAGGATTAATTGACCTAATTATGGTCCAAAAAAAGATCAGAGAAACTCAAAGTGGTTTCTTTGCTTATTGCTCACTTGGTTCAAGGACCCAGGAATAAATGATAAGTATGTCACAATCTGACAGGGTCCCACCCACCATCTGAACAAGGTGGGTGTCCTTGCTAACAATGCTTGTGTTTTTAAATTGGAGATGCATACATTTTTCTGGTAACATAAATCATTTTCTTCTGGTATTTTGCCTTTTGTTATTGTAGGGGTAGAGGTAGGACATAGGATTCGGGACAATTAAAAGGAATGGGAGAGCAGGAAGGCCATCCATAGTCTATACTGGCATCCTTGAGCTCCTAGCCCCATTGCTAATATAGGTCGCCCTATATTTCCTTTGCCTGCCCCCTCCTCCCCCTAGGGCTGGGACAGGGACAGATCCCATGTGGAAGCCAGCTGGAAGGGTCCCTGCCACTCTGTGTAGGAAAATAAACCACAAATCAACAGCAGGAGATTTGCACTCAACGAAAGAGATTCTTAGAATAGTTCCCAGTTCCATTAGGGAACCAATTGCGTCAAAACCCAATGATTTCATTTTGGCTGATCTCTAAAATGGGGGTGGGGGGGGGAAGAGAGGGGACATATGATTTGCCACATTCTGGGGGACTGGCCAAAGCATTGTTATCAACCATGCACACGTCCACAACTCTTTTAAAAAAGAATATAAACTTGCCCAGCTGGTGTTGTTCAGTGGTTGAGCATAGACCTGTGAACCAGAAGGTCACAGTTCAATTCCTGATCAGGGCACAGGCCTGGGTTGCAGGCTTGGTCCCCAGGGGGAGGCATACAGGAGGCAGCTGATCAATGATTCTCTCTCATCATTGATGTTTCTATCTCTCTCCCTCTCCCTTCCTCTCTGAAATCAATAAAAATATTTAAAAATAAAATAAAAACAGTATAAATTTTTTAAACAATATAACAAGGACAACATCAAAGCTGACTAGCAACTTCATCCTTTCAACCCCGTGGGCACTTTAGGATGCAACTTCCAAACATTACGAACTAAGGAGTTGCTCTAACAACAGGCAGGTCTCCCGAGGAGACAGTGTTGGATGTTTCAGTGAGGCGCAGGTGCTCGGGATCTGGCTGGCTGTGTGTGAGCCTGGGTCTGTTGTTTTCTTACCTCCCTTCTAAGTATCTATCACTGCTGGGTGCACAGCCCACCGTGTCCGGGAAGTACTTTAAGGGATCATATATTATGAGCATCTTCACGCTCACACCAACCTTTCCAAGTAATGGTAGCCAAGGAGATTGTAAAGGCACCTCAGAGGAGAGGCCACATAAACTCAACTTTCAAGGCAGATGGCCACAGAGAGAATTAGCTTTGCAAAGACAGAAGGTGCGAGACAGTCACGGCACTGCCACACTGTGGAGACCGGTTCCTGCAAAGCCTTCAGGCCAGGTCAGCATCACAGAGAAGAAGGGCTGAGATTCTCTGCAGCTCTTCCTAGGAGTGGAGACTAACCGAAAGGCCAAGGCTCTGCTGGGGTTGAAATGGGTACTTAATGGAAAGACTGCATGGTAGGAAAGCCTAAAGGAACTGGAAAGAAACCTGCCACTGAGTGAAAGTATTGCTAAGAACAATGTTTCTTAGCTAATTGCTGCCTGGTGAGTTGTATGGGCCTTGCATTTATTTCCTTAGAACAGTAGCTTAGTAAGAGTGGAGAAGAAGCCCTGGCCAGTTTGGCTCAGTGGATAGAGCATCAGCCTGCGGACTGAAGGGTCCCAGGTTTGATTCCTGTCAAGGGCGTGTACCTTTGTTGCAGGCTCCTCCCTGGCCTGGGCCCTGGTTGGGGCACGTGCAGGAGGCAATCAATGAATGTGTTTCTCTCACATCCATGTTTCTCTCTGTCTTTCCCTCTCTCCTCCACTCTCTCTGAAAATCAATGGAAAAATATCCTCAGGTGAAGATTTAAAAAAAAAAAAGAAAAGAAAAAAGAAAAGAGTGAAGAACTAAATGGCAAAGGATCCTACAACAGTAGTGGATCTTAAAGGGCTCGCTCTCTCGTCTCTAAGCCATTCTTTGAAAAAGCAAAACAAACAAACATAGTGGTGATGGTTGGACAACAATGTGAATGTATTGAATGTCACTGAATTGAATTGTACTCTTAAAAATGGTTAAAGTGGTAAATGTTATGTTATGGATATTGTCCCACAATAAAAAATTTCAAAAACATGCAAGTATATAAAAATGAGACCATCTCGGGCAAAGCATAAATTGTTTAAGACCAAAGTGGGAGAATCAGAGGGCTCTGTCCAGTTAGACTTTGGAAGCTGGACAGGAAGCAAGAAGAGCTCATCATCCTGGAGCCACAGTGATTGTACTTTACAGTGGAGATGGATACACATTTATATTAATACTAGAGGCCTGGTGCATTATTTGTGCACAGGTGGGGTCCCTCAGGCTGGCCTGCTGGGATCAGGCCGAAACCCAGCCGTCTAACTCTGCCTGCCACTCCTGCCTGCCGCTCCCGCTCATCCCCGCCCCTCTGCACCTGCCGCGGGCTCCCACCAGTCAATCCCAATTAGGAGAGACTCGAGCTGCTGCAGCAGTGCTCCCCAGCTGTGAGCCCTGTGTCTGGTGCCTGTCCGGAGTGGGGGAGGGGGGGGGCCAGGATGTGATTGGCCCTCCGGGCAGGCGGTGGGACACCCTTGCCAGCCTAGGATCCGGATCTGTCCTGCTGACATTTGCGTGGGTTGTCAGAAGCTACCTGGCAGCCGCTTTTATATTTTTCTTCCTTGTGGAGCATCTAGGGAGGGGAAGTGGCCGTGGTGCCCGAGGCCGACTTTCAGGAGGCTGGCGGCACTGTCGGGATTGTGCCGGTGCTGCCAGTCCATCAGTGCCTGGCCCATTCTCTGGAGATTGGACCTGCAGGACTACTGAGGGTGTGGCTGCCACTGGGCTGGTGGGCTGCCAGGATGGGTCAGTCAGCTGAGAGGCACTCCTGCTGTGGGAGCACACTGACCACCAGGGGGCAGCTCCTATGTTGAGCGTCTGCCCCCTGGTGGTCAGTGCATGTCATAGTGACTGGTCGACCAATCGACTGATGGACCCGCCGTTTGGTCATTTAGTCGCTTAGGCTTTTATAGATATAGGTAAGTCACTTTCCTCTTCTTTCTTTGGCTTTAGTTCTGTGGAGATGAAAGGTAGAAATAGGGCCTAGGTCTCAGGGCCATCACTGGGGAAGACAGAGGTGTCCAAAATAATGTTTTGAAAAGAGCTCATCAGCTCTTCACTAAATTTTAATTACAAGTAGATCTGAAGCTATTTTCCCTATATAGCAGAAGTCACTTGAGTAACCTTTATACTTGATTTTCTATTACTTTGTTCTGTGTAAAGGTGCTTGCTGTCTAGGAGACTGGGCTGGGTGAGGACCCAGGAAGCTTGATTCTGGCAGCAGGAGTACCAGGAGACTTGGACCCAGAAACAGCAAGTGAGCCCAGGCAGACACATAAGACGAGAGAAATGGGTCCAGAAAGTAGGTCATGCACATCAGGAAGTGGAACACAGCTGGAGCAGAAAATTCAAAATGGAATGGGACTCCACAACCAAGGCCTGTTGCCCAGGAAAGGGTTAAGGCCATCAATCTTACTTACTGAGAAGGCAGTTCTCAAGGCCTGGAAAAACTGTGAAGGAGCCTGAGAGTTAAGAGAGATTTAAACAAAGGAAATATATGTACCAGTTAAGGGTAACAAGGACTACCTCCATATATGGAGCAACAACTGTGTGCCAGGCAGAGTACTGAGCAAGATGCATAGATTATACGTAATCCACAAAGCACTTCTGAGAAGGTATCATTGCTCAAGCCCAGATTATGGGCAGATACAATTTGAGTGGTAAGACCTCTCATAGTTTTATTTGAAGGAGAAACAACCTTATCCTCTCTTTCTCAGTGATTTCCATTGATGGCAGGGGCCAGCCCACTTGAGCATGACTTTTGACTCAGACAATCCTTTGTTGTACTGGATAGTTTCATAATTGCAGGGTATTTGGCATCTTTGGTCTCAATATATTACATGCCCATCTCTATGACAAAAAATAACCTCACTCATATCCAGTTTACCCCACCCCATCAGAGGAGCACGGTACCCTCTCCCTCACATATTCAAATGAAAGCTCAGCTAATTCTAATCTGCCCACTTATTTCAGAAAAAAAAAAAATAGAAACATGAAAGCAGCCACATTTATAGAGGAAAATAAATAGGTAATATTTATTGTGTGTGTGTTCTGTTTCATTCTAAATGCATCACACATGTTGAATATTTTACTTCTTTTAACCCTATGGAGTAGAAACTATAACTTTTCCTTTTACAGATGATGAAACTGAGGCAGAGTGGTTAAGTGACATTACCCAAGGTCATACTGCTAGTAAGTAGCTAAGTCGAGAATGAACCCATGCAAGTTCAATTCTAGAGCCCAAATATCCCCTTGATCACTTCACTACACTTCCTTTTCTGATTCTGGATCACACCAGGGGCCCCTCCAACTCACAGTGTTATTTTTATTATTTGTGATAGAGGTGGTTTGTTCATTGTGTTGTTTTCTTTAACTAACACCACCCCAAAAGTAAAAGTTGATATCCTCTCTGAAATCAACCTTCATGGTATATCCCAGGTTCCCTTAATAGCTATTTTTCCCTCTCTTAAAAAATAACTACCAAATTATATTAATAATGTAATCTGTTCACTTAAGAACAGTCATAGGACTCACCTGACCGTGTCATCCCTTTCTCAGACGTCACAGTTTTTCTCTGCTTGTTCTCCTCAATCCAGTAGGACTATGAACTTTCTGGCCAAGTTTCAGACACCCCATCTGGCACGGAGTGGGGTCTGCTTTCAGGTAAAACTTTGAGAAAAAATTAGAAACTTGTCTGTTAGCATTTCTTCCTCCCAAGTATAAACTGCTATCGAGGTTCTGCCTGTTTTTGTTTGCTCTCCAGTGTCTTCAGGTAGTTGTTATATTTTCTCCTGAATTCATGGTTGCTATTTGAAGGATACTTGGTCCAATAGAGCTATTTATCCATGACCAGAAATTAGAATCCCATTGCTCTGGCGTGGATTCTTTTAATATACAAATGCAATGCCTCGTATTTATCCAATATCAACAATTTTTCTGTTCATGTTCACAGAGAAATCAGATCTTTCAGGAGTCTATTTCATCTCAACTACACAAAATGACAGTATCATCTCCAAATATGAATATTGTGCTGTGTAGCTTCTCCTCCAAATCATTTATCAATTCCCGATGTCCGTACAGAACTGTCTTAGGACCATTTCTATTCTGAGTTCATTTACCTACACTCTTTGTTTCCTATCTCTAAACTCTTTCCAAGATAAAATAGCCTCTTCACTACACCATGGCCAGATTTTTTAAATAACTTATGTGGAACTTTGTCAAAGGCCTTTTAAAATTCACCATAGACTATAGCAACTAATTGTTTATACTCATGCCTTTTTAGCTCTTTAAGGAAATCAGTAATTTATTAATAGCATATTTTAAAATGTTCCTTTGGAGAACCCACATTGTCCCAAGGGTTACTTAAAGGATTGCTAGATCTATCCTTTATTAATTATAACCTCATATCAGCTTGTCTGGAATAGAACTGTAGTGTAATGATGTAAGGTCCTTGGATTCTCCCTGGATTTCTTCTTCTCCTTCCCTTTTTTTTTTTTTAATTGAAATTACATTTGCAATCTTCTAGTCTTCTGGCATGAGAGTCATAACAAGTCAAACTTTACATTTTGGCCACACATCCCTGGTTTCATACCTCAGTTGCTTCAAGAGTACCATCTGATTTTGGTGATGTAAACGAAATTTATTTTGCTAATAATAACAACTATTTATTGTGCATGTCTTAGGTGCCAGACAATGTTCTAAGTGTATGATCTCATTTTGTCCTCTAATAACCCTATAAATTGCCTTTATTCCCATTTACAGATATAAATCTGTTGGAGCACATTCTAGGTATTGACCATCAGTTGATCTATTGCTTCTAATTTTTTTTCTACTTGGAAGAAATTTTAGAACTATATATCTTCTTTCTCAGTAAATCCTCAAAACACAAGGTTGCTTGGCCTGTTGTTTAAACTGGTTCTACAAGCATAATGTCAGTTTTCTCTGGGGAGGAGGGATTTTGAGAAGTAGGAGAAATGGCAATGATAGGAGGTTGTCACTCAAAAAACGTTTCTATGCTGAAGTTGCCAGCAGGGACAGACAGCATGTTGTGGATAATAAATCACATGTTATTACTCTCAGAGCCTCATTCTTTTATTAATGTTTGAACAAAACAGGCATGTTTTATGCCTTTTTCATGTGTTTCTGGCTCCATTTAGCTGCCCCATATGTTTTGTCTCTTCCCTAGCTTGGGTTATAGGTTTTCTTATCTGTCATTCAGCTCGAGGCATCCCCTTGGGCCTCATTTGCCCTTGGATAGCTTTTCATTATTGTAAACTTTGCTTTTTGTTGGAAGAGTCTTTTCCTCTCTCATTGTCTTTTTTAAAAAACTCTTTTATTTTTTCATTTTTCTCTTTTCATCTGCCTAGCCAGTTGTGATTCATTTTCATTCTCTGTGTTTTCAATTACAAGCTTCCTCCCATGGTGCTTTTCCTCTGGTCCCTTTAGCATTTTCCTTTATCTCTTCACAACTTATTTTTTATTTCTACATTGAACTGGCTTATTGAATTGGCCAAGTATTTATGATATCTCCTGGGGTCCTTTTCCTTTTTTCTTCCTGAAACTCCCCTTCAGCACTCCATTTGGTAATGTACCGCATCGAAACAGAAGAATCGCATGACCTTTCCCCTGCTTCCATTCCCCGCTTTTCAAAACACCTTGGCATGGCCCACTCTGTTTGTAGACTGCACTCCTGCTTTCAGTGTGGAGAGAAATGTGACAGGTGTAGTTAGAAGTTCTAGTCCAAAGTTGCCTGCATTAGCCCCATATAGAGTACCTGGAATAAAAGCCTGTCTGAATGGAAGGATGGGAGTACCAGCTGATGAAAGCACAGCATCTATGTATTGAGAGGGGGCAGAAGGTAGTTCTCTCAATCAATGACATGAGAGATGAGCTGGAGTTGTTTTGTTTGGGGTTTCCTGGAGTTGTAAATCATTGAAAACAAAAGCCATACTGAAAAATAAGGTTTAAAAATGTTTTTTTGGAGTCTTGGAAACTTCCTTTGGAGATAGTGTTGTGTGCTGTTCCACATTTGTTTGGTTCTTATTTCCAAGGTGTTTTCATATCATCTCAGTTAATTCTGTTACTATGCTGAGGGGAAAGGACTGCAGGGAAATGATGCCCACTTTACAGGTGAGCTCACTGAGATGTGCAATTTCACTTCTCTGACATAATAGAACTAATAACAAATGGGGATTTAATCTATGTCTGTTGAGCTATGTGCTTTCTCAACTTTTATTTCCCTGCCACCCTCCCCACCCTACCTAACATGTCCCCCAAGGATGATTTGAACTAACTGAGGAAGAAGAAAGTAGTCATCATTTTCATGTGCTCAAGAAGATGACCATATATACTCTGTATAGCTCAGCCTCATCTAATAATTACCCTAGTCCAAAGTTAGTTACTATTCCTAAGGTGTTCATTAAAAATTTGGGGGTGGGGGGTGTAAGACACATGACTTAAGGGAGGAAATGACAGCAGAGGTTTGCCCGGGTTCAGTGGAAAGGAAGTCACACAGATCGGAGGCTAAGGAACAGAAGGCAGATATTTGTTTTATTTTGCCGCCTTTATCGTTTTTACCTCAGTGGCCTTCTTGCAGGCCCATGGCAGCTGTGACCCTCCTCAACCTCTAGAATACCCAAGAGTCCAAACTGGCTCTTCCATTGCTTCCATGTTGAGCAAACAACAACTGGATACTCCCAGTGGGGTTTTTTTCCCCCCTTATCTCAGGCATCCAATCATTCTTTCAACGTGCACTCCAAGATATCCTGTCTTTTGTCAGCTCCCTGTTGACTTTCTACCAAGCCTCGGAGGACTCAAACCCTGGGTTTTCATGAAAATAGTTCCAGCCCATTTTTTTCCCTACAATGATCAAGCTTGTGCTCAATATCACCAATTTCACTGCCCACCTTTAGCTTCCTGCACTCCCTTGGGCTAGGAATCCTGCTGAGGAGGTATAAGGCAGCTCCTGGCTTGCCCCAGGCGAAGCAGGCGCAGCCCTATCACAAAGCATGCCTTTGCTTAGCTTGCCATAGGTCTATTTTCTTGTGTTGGGCTTCCTCACTAATAACGCTATGTGTATGCATCTGCTTTATCAGCTTTGGGTGGGGGTGAGGGGAGGCCATGAGGAGAGAGGGTAGGCATAGAGGCACAACTGAGCAGAAGACACTCTCTGGCCACCTAATTGTGCTACAATTTCATAACCCCATTGCACTGATTGATAGGAAAAGCCAGCTGGATGGCACTGACTATGGTCTGTGCTCACAGTCCTTGGTCCAATCTAAGTTGATGAAAACTTCTCTTGGAAGTATTCTGTTTTAAAGCTAACCCAAATCACAAATCTTGTGTGAAATAGGTCTTATCCTATTTCCCTGCCATCAGTGACTTTTCAGAATTTATCCTGGAATGCAAACATGCCAGATACATTTAGTCTATCTAAGGAGAAGCACTATATATTGGTAATGGCCAATAGAAATTTATCTGAAGAAATCTGTTTCCACCACTCTCTGTAGCCCAGTAAGTGGTAAGTGAATTGATTTTTCCATAGCCAATGACTCTTGCCGATACTTTTCCAAAGAGCCGCAGGAACCAAGAAAAATATATCGTAAATGCTATTAAAAGTAAACTGGTTTTTGAGACAACATTTTAGTCCTTTAAATTAAAGCAGAATGGCAATGGTCTGCTTTTAATTCACGTTGTCCATGAAATTGAAGCAATGCATTCATCTTGATTTTTCATGCTCATTTTCCCTATTTTAAAATGGTCAACTTAATTGCCTATTGTTTGCTCAAGTTGTTTAACTTTGAGTCTATTTTTGACCAAAAGTTAAACAAGTGCATTAAAGTGCCATCATTTAACATGTGGCCAGCGGTACCCCTTAGTGGAGCCCTTTGTCCTCACTGAGGATTCAGAGACTCCAAAGGTGGTATTCTCCTTGAGAATGAAACAGGGTTGTGCTCAGGGACTGTGTAAGGAGAAGAGAGTGTGTGTGTTTGCTAGTACCAAAACAACTCAAATAGAAAAAATCCTAACAAAACAGAAGTCAGCATATGCCGTCATTTAAAGTATGGTGTGCATACACATTCCATGATTTTCAGAATCAGCTTGACAATTAAAAAGGAAGAAGATGACTGATTAACAAAGAATCCAAGTGGTTTTGCAACCTGATACTAATCATTTCTAAAATCATTCTGAGACCTCACAAATTTGAGATGTATCAAAAGGCATATGAAAGCATCTTCATTTTGGAGATGAAACCTTAGTCATATTTGTTTACATAAAACTCTTCAAAATAAACTGATGGCTATGTGAACATGTCAGTTTTTGCAACTGGCACAAAATTAAAAATTGTTCTTGCCCTGGCCAGTGTTCTCAGTGGTTACAGCATTGGCCCACACACTGAAGGGTCGAGGGTTCAATTCCCAGTTAAGGGATGCACTTGGGTTGCAGGTTCGATTCCCAGCCCCAGTTGGGGTGAGTGTGGGAAGCAACCAATTGATATGTCTCTCTCACTTTAAATTTAAATCCCCCCTCACTCTCTCCTCCCTCCCTCCCTTCCACTCTTTCTAAAAATCAATGGAAAAGATATCCTCAGGTGAGGATTAACAAAACAAAAAAAGTGTTCAAACTACCTCAAAATGGGTGACTATATAAGAAACCCTGTACCCCAGGGATATACAGATATGTTGTATGTAAGTGCTCTTTGCATTGTACGCATCAGTACTATTATTCATTTCTAATTACTTATAAATAAGTACAGGATACCTCAGAGATATGGCTGGGTTGGTTTTAGACTACCATAATAAAGTGAATATCCCAATAAAGTGAATCACACAAAATTTGGCGTTTCCTAGTGAATGTAAAATTATGTTTATTTAAACAAGGCATGCAGCCCGCCAGCTGCGAGTTTGACATGCCTATTAAGTGTACAATAGCATTATGTTTTAGAAATGTACATACCTTAATTAAAAAATACTTATGGCTAAAGATGCTAACCTTAATCTGACCCTGTTGGAAAGATGGCACCAACAGACTTGCTCAACACAGGGTTGCTCAATTTGCAAAAAACACAATATGTTCAAAACACAATATAGTGAAGCACAATAAAACAAAGTATGCCTGTAATTATGAACAGCATTTACATGTATTTTTCTTTTGTAGGAAAAGATCATCAAACCACAAGGCTAGATTATAAAGAATTTGATTTATAGGATATTTGTTAAAGACACCAACATTTTTTTTTACAAGATACATAGAGAGTAGTATTGAATCTTTACAAATGGACTGAAGTGGAGAAATTATGGCTTTCAAGATGCTTACATGGAAAATCCCAAGGACCTTTATAGGAAAGGGAATTTGCTAGACCTGGAAGTGGAAGAAAAACTAAATGAAGCTTTCATCTCTCAGCTCTTATTTTGAAGAATAAAAAACTGCTTTGAAAATCAAATATTTTCTTAAGAGCCCAAAACATTTTCAATAAGGAAATAATTTGCAATTTTCTATTAAGTAGGAATCATAGGAGTGGTGCTTAAATTATGTAAAATTCTGGATTAGTGGAGTACCAATTAAAGAGGAATTATAGTAAAACAGAAACAGATTGTGCAAGCTTAGTTCTAAAGGTGCTTGGAAAATTCAGTCACAACGCAGGATTTTGGAATCGGCTGTGATTACTATGTGGGTAGTGGCTGTCTCCTGAGTTTGGAAGGGGCCAAATGGCTGAGTTGCCATATTGAAATGGCTTAGCAATCTTACCCCAGAATTTAGTTTGAGAGGAAGATGAATTGGAACTTCAGTGTAAAAATGAGCAGCTGAGCTTTGGTCATGGGAGAAAGAGATTTATAACTGGACACATATGATAGTCATTTACTTCGTTATTAATGCTGTTGAACCTAAGAGCATCTAACATTGTAGATATCACACAGAGAAAGAAGAGGCCATTCTTTGGTCTAGAATGAGCTCAGAGAAAGAATCCAAGGATTTCTCTGGATTCATTGGACCTGAATATTTTGGGCCATTTTTTCCACGCTCCGTAGTTACTGCCACTTTGGTCTTCTTTATCCTTCTGTTAAGGGCTACATATGTTCACTCAGTTACACAAGCTCTTAGTGTGGATTTAGGAGGAAAATAACACATTTGATTCCAATTGGAGTTCTGAACTAGCTGAAAATTAGAATAGGACTCCTGTAGGTATAGATAAAAAGGTCTGGGGTAATAATGTTAAAGCTATCTATTTGTTCAATATAGTTTAGGTGAAGCCAAAAATGGGCTTGATAACATTCTTCCAAATTAAGCATTTACCCCCAGATCATAAGCTTTCTGTAAGCAACCATCTCCCCCAAAAGAAAACACAAGACCAATTATGTCCCCCAAACTATCTAATGATTATAAATGCTAAAGAGAATTCAGGTGTGTTACTCCAATGCTGTTCAAGTGTGTTCCAGGACCGGAGGGGGTGGGGAAGCGCTGCCCTCATTCCATCCACATTTTTAATTTAAATAATTCTGTTTTCCTTTATCCTTCACTTCTTTATTACTCAATTATGTACTTACTAGAGGCCCAGTGCATGGATTCATGCACCAGTAGGGTCTCTCAGCATGACCTTCAGGGATCAGACAGAAACTGGCAGTCCAATGCCTCCTGCTGTGCCTGCCTGCTGCTCCTGCTCATCTCAGACCCACTGCGCCTGCTGCTACCACTGCTCAGTAGGCTCACTACCACCCCTCTGGGGTCTCCAGGCTGCAGCAGCCAGCCGTGAGCCCTGTGTCTGGTGCCTATAGGTCAGCTGAGCAGCGCTCCCACTGTGGGAGCACACTGACCACCAGGGGCAGCTCCTGTGTTGAGCATCTGCCCCCTGGTAGTCAATGCGCATCATAGCGACCAGTCAAAGAGTCGCTTAGGCTTTTATATATATCAACTAGAGGCCTGGTGCATGAAAATTCATGCACTGGAGGGGGAGGTCTCTCAGCCCAGCTTGCCCCCTCTCATAGTCTGGGAGCCTTCAGGGGCAGGAGGCGACCCGGCAATCAGGGGAAGGTGATGCCCTCATCACACCTTTGCTGCTGCCACTGCCGGCAGTGCAAGCCTTGGCTGGCCCTGGTTACCTGAGCCTTGGGCAGCCCTGGGCAGCTGGGCAGCCGACATCCGAGGCTTGCCTGTGCCTCAGGCCCACCCTGGGTGGCTGGGCAGCTGACATCTGAGGCTTGCCTGCACCTTGGGCTGGCCTTGGGTGGCTGGGGGGCTGAGGGCGAGTCCGGCCGCACAGTGTGCCTGCTGTCCCCCTGGCTGAGCTGAAAGGACTGGGGGACTCTGGCAAGGCTGAGGGGATTGGGTGCTGCCATCTTGTGGCTATGGGCACCGCCATCTTTGTGATGGCAATGATGGTCAATTTGCATATTTCCTCTTTACTAAATAGGGTATTGGTACAGGCTCTTGGACATTCATTTTGTTCTTTGGATTGTATACAATATTATCATGAATTATTTTATTGCTCAAATTGTTCCATCTTTGGCTTTTGGAAGTTCTTTTATATTGGCTCATGCATCCTTATGAGACTTCCTTAGTTTCTCTTTTTAAAATATATTTTTATTGATTTCAAAGAGGAAGGGAGAGGGAGACAGAAACATCAATGATGAGAGTCAATCATTGATTGGCTGCCTCCTGCACGCCCCTTACTGGTGATCCAGCCTGCATCTGGGGCACGTGCCCTGATCAGGAATCAAACCATGACCTCCTGGTTCATACGTCAACACTCATCCACTGAGTCACACCAACCAGGCAAGACTTCCTTACTTTCTAACACCACAAAATGTTTCAGCTTCACTTTGTAGTTTTTCTGCTTCAGCCCTGAAATCAACCAGTTCTCCAAGGAACCCTAGCTCCTATTATTGGAGAAGGTATTTAGAAACCAAGATCTCTGAGTGTTGAGTGTACTCATTGCTGCAAAGTTGCCACTGTTTCTAGACCGTAGACTAGACCATAGATATAGTATATATATATATATATATATATATATATATATATATATATCAACTCATGTCTGTCTGTCATCTCTTTTGAAACACATGAGTTTATAGGAATACCTAATCCAATCCAGTACACCACACAGTTCATTCTATAATCTCCTTTTTACCTATTTGGAATTTCTTTCTTTGACAGTGGAGAAACCTGACTCTCATTATCATAATGCATTTACTTATTTGTTCAACTTTAATATGCATGTAAAGAAAATTCAGAATTGTTAACCCAGACTCTTGTGAGAAACAAATTTACTGATAAAAGCAGTGTTTGCATGAAATTATTTCTTTCTTTAGACTCATAGTATCCATTAAACACAGTTTCCACCAAAGTTACTTAGGTCAGCAACTTTGTTCCTTACCTTCTTCATTGTCATTATGACAATGAAGTATATATTTGTAATATATAATAGGATATAACTATCACAGTGTATATTCCATTTAAGTTGCCTACTTTGAATCCAATATTTTTAATCTAACATATTTAAAAACATGGATGAACCCTTGCTGGTTTGGCTCAGTGGATAGAGAATCAGCCTGCAGACCGAAGGATTCAGGGTTCAATTCCAGTCAAGGACACATGCCTGGGTTGCAGTCTCAATCCCCAATAGGGGGTATGCAGGAGGCAGCCAATCAATGATTCTCTCTCATCATTGATGTTTCTATCTCTCTCTCCCTCTCCCTTCCTCTTTGAAAAAAATCTATACTAATAAAAGGGTAATATGCTAATTAGACCAGGTCTACCAGACATCTCCCAGATGTCCGACTTTCTTCCAGACAGTTAGGGGATGACCAGGCTGGCAGGGGGGCAGTTAGGGGGCAACCAGGCCAGCAGGGGGCAGTTAGGGGGCATCCAGACCAGCAGGGGGCCAGTTAGGGGGCAACCAGGCCAGCAGAGGGGCAGTTAGGGAATGACCAGGCCAGCAGGGGACCAGTTAGGGGGCAACCAGGCTGGCAGGGGACCAGTTAAGAAGTGATCAGGCCGGCATGGGAGCAGTTAGGGGGTGACAAGCTGGCAGAGGGGCAGTTAGGGGGTGTCCAGGCCAATAAGGGGGCAGTTAGGGGGCAACCAGGCTGGCAAGGGATCAGTTAGGGGGCGATCAGGCCGGCAAGCAGAGGCAGTTAGGGGTGATCAGGCAGGCCAGCAGGGGAGCAGTTAGGGGATGACCAAGCTGGCAGGGGGGCAGTTAGGGGGCAGCCAGGCCAGCAGGGGGGCAGTTAGGGGGTGACCAGGCAAGCAGGGGACAGTTAGGGGGTGACAAGGCTGGCAAGCAGGGGCAGTTAGGGGCGATCAGGCAGGCAGGAAGGCGAGCGGTTAGGAGCCAGCAGTCCTGGATTGCAAGAGAGATGTCTGACTACCAGCAGTCGGACATCCCCCGAGGGGTCCCAGATTGGAGAGGGTGCAGGCTGGACTGAGGACCTCACCCAACACTGCCCACCTGTGCATGAATTTCATGCACCGGGCCTCTACTAAGAAACAAAAAAAGAACATGGATGAAATGGACACACTCGTTGAAAGAGATTATATTAGTTTAGAAAACTACCATAACAAATAACAAAATACCATGAAGTGGGTGGCTAAAACAACAGAAGATTATTGTCTCATAGTTCTGGAGCCTACATGTCCACAGTAAAGATACTGGACCATTGGTTCCTTCTGAGGGCCCTGAGAAATCATCTGTTCCATACCTTGCACCTACCTTTTGGTAATTTCCTGGCAATCTTGCAGTCCTTGGCATATAGAAGCATCCCCCTGAGCTCTGCCTTTATCTTCACTTGGTGCTCTCTCTATCATCACAGTCTCCCCTCTCTTCTCACAGGCATTCTTATATGTAAACTAGAGGTTTGGTGCATGAGATTCGTGCACTCAGGGTGGGTCCCTCAGCCAGGCCTGCATCCTCTCTCAATCCGGGAGCCCTCGGGGGATGTCAGTAGGACATCCTTAGTGCTACCACGGAGGCGGAGGCTGGAGAGGCGCTCACCACGGCAGCTGTGCTCACCAGCCGTAAGCCCGGCTTCTCTGACCACCAGGGGGCAGCTTCTGTGTTGAGCATCGGCCTCTGGTGGTCAGTGTGCATCCTAGCAACCAGTCGTTCCACCGTTCAGTTGATTTGCATATTAGCTTTTTATTATACAGGATTACATGATATGTGAAATTGCAACAGATTCAATCTGCAACAGCAAATATGAGCATCTAGCTGTCTTCTATTAAGTCGAACACTGAAGAGATTTACAAAAAGGTAAAACAATGTTACTCTTCTCACTAAATTTATTTTTGTTTTGGAAAATATAGTTAACTTTCATAAACATATAGTATGTTACCATGAAGTGGGCTTGTTACCGTTATTTTTAAATGAATTAATACATATTTAAAAGATTTGCTCATTTAATTTCTAATATGGTTATTACTGATATAACTTATGTAAACAAAAGCCCTTTGAGGGTCTTCAATTTCTAAGAGGGTGGCAGGATCCTTAGATCAAAAAGTTGGAGACTCACTAGGCTAATAGTAGCATTTTATAGATGACTAAGTCAAGACCCACACACTGGAAGCAAATTTCCCAAAGTCACGATCAGGTAGAGCTTAGACTTAAAGGATTCCCCACTCCAGCTGTTTTCATCACACCATTCTGACCCTTTGCCCTGAGTCTAAATGAAGCCTTTCTCCATTTCTCCATTCTGTCTGCCCATCTGCTGCCATTGTACCCAAAGGCACATCATTTTTAAAAACACAAGCATATTAGACTTCTGTTACAAGCAGAGGTAACACCCTGTCAGAAGACACATCGACCTGCCCCTTCCTCAACACGGATGACCCCTCCACCTGGTTTGGAACCACTATGAACATAACTCATTCCCCTCGCAGAAGCCAATTTTTGCAAGGACAATTCTAATCTCTATAAGGATCCAGCGTGGTCCTCATGGAGTTTGTCCTCTGCAACTCTGTTTCTAAATTGTTTCTCTTCTTTCATCCATTGGCTGGTGATCATTAGTTTGCATTTATTTATAATTTCTATAAATGAACTCAAGAAAGCTTAGCCTGTGTCAAGGTTGTTTAGAGAACAGAATGAATGTGTTTTCATGTGACAGGTGGCAGCCCTGCCTCGCCACAGTCTGCTGGGGTTAATGATGGGAAACCCCAAAATGAAATTCTAACAACACCCCCCCCCAAAAAAAAACCAAAAAAAAAACCTCACGTAAGTTAAATTCACTTCAAATTCTCTTTATTTCATACTGGGGGTAACAAATGGTGAAAAACAAAAAAGGGTTGATAATAATTCTGACAAGAGAGGAAAAGTAGCTTTCCCCCCCTTCAAACAAATGGTTTTTTTCTCTGTGCATTTTCCTCCAAAATAAGTCTATGCTTTATTCACAAAGCATTATACGTAACTTGAGATTCCAGTGTATTATTTGGAGTGGGAAAGCTGGCAGCTGATAAAGCCCCACGTTTTTGCAATTATCTTCCTTTCACATCCCTCCCTCTTGTGTTCCCAGCGCAGGAGCAGAGCTGAAAGGTGGGGCAGGGTGTCCGGGGAAAGAACGTAGTAACTCGCAGGGTGAAAATGTGCTGGCTTTAAAAGGTAGTAAAGAGCATCAGTGATAGAGTTTTGTGGACTCACTTCTTACTTCTCACAAAAATACAGCTGTTTACTGCTGATTTTTATGCTACTTAAGCCTATAAAAATATTTTATTCAGACCATAAATAGTTTTGCTCCAATTAGCTTTGGGGCTAATTCATGTGATGTCTGCGCCCTCAGAAGGCAATTTGTAAATAAAGGTGAAATGATATAACCTCCTGGGCAAAACAGTATAGCATAGTACAAATGGGTTTTCTTCTCTCTCTCTCTCTCAGCATTTAAATTGACGAGAAAACAGATGGGGTTTAAAAATAGGAAATGCATCCCCGGTTTTCTTTGCTAAACTTGAATAGAATTGATTAAGAAAAGAATTTATTAACAAATGGAAAGAACATAGAACATGTGTTGTTTCCTAATTAAAGACTCTAAAAAATTAATAAACACCAAATGTAGAGGTCTAGATACATTCATGCACCGGCGGGAGCATGCACACAGGCATTCTGGTGTGTGGAGGCACAGGAGAGGGTCCCTGTGTTAATGGACTCGTTTACAGCAGATAATGACATGGCCATCCTGTGTGTAGATGCCTACGTTCAAAATCCAAGCCAGGTCCTCGGGCTCTTAAAGCATTGTTTTCAAAGGGACTTTCACTTTCTCTGGGGTGCTTTCAGGGATGAGCTTAACAGAGCCTGTTACCTAGTCCCTGGGTCTTGGTCTTATGGGAGAGGCTGAATGGAGAGAGTTATTTCCTGAAATGGCTGAGAGCAAGGGAGTCCACAGGACAGAGGGGAGTCATAGACAAGGAGGAGAGCCAGTCGCCACTCCTTGGGATGAGAGTTAAGAATTATGTAGAGCAAGACCAGAGCAGAGTTTCTGGACACCTTTGACAATCCAATATGGAGTCACTGTCGGGCCATAAGAGTTACGCCAAGTGCTACATCAAGACTGGAAATGCCTCGGGAGGGGTCTGAACGCCCAGAACCAGAAGTCTGGACACTTGGATAAGGACTCCATCTGGACACTGGCATGCGTGGGACTGCCGTCCACTGCGGACTATAAGAACTCAGATCTCCAGCCACCCAATGGTGGCTATACTGCGGGTCAGGCTCTGAGCCCAACAGGACTTCCACTCCATCAGATGCGCGCCCGCCACTGCAGCCACCTGGTTGAGACCCACGCCTGCCTCTGCAGATGCTGCCAGTGACCCGGACCTCAGGGCAGATGCTTGCTCTGCTCCATTTTATCAAATAAGCTCCCCTCCCTGTGTGTAATCTGCATGTGGCTCTATTGGCTCACGGGGGAGGTCTCCCCCGATAAACCTGGCATTGTGGAAAGATACAAACCTGTGTGAATGACTCCTTTCAGGCACGCTCCCTTGCTCTTGACAGGAATCAAGTTTGAGAAATTGGTAATGTTGCCCGTGGAAATCGGGCTCTTCCAGGGGATTGCAAAAAAAGCATTCTAAGGACCCACACACAAGAGATTGTGGGGTGGTAAGATTTATTAGGGAGGGCTGCCCCTGAATTTCCAGCGTCCCATCTCCCTCTAACCCGCCAAGGAAGAAGTCCAAATGTGTCTTCGTCAAGGCCAAAACAAAGGCCAGCGTCCAGAGTTTCTGTTTCGTATAAAAACTTAGTTCTTTGGAACCATTGGGGTCTGCTGCAGGCCCCAGGGGGCCTAGACTCGATCGACCCACCTATTCTTGGGAAGGAGGGAGGGAGGGAAGGAAGGAGGACGGGAGGGGGCGGAGAGACCACACAAAGGAAAGGATGAGGGCATTACTGGGTGGGTGGGAGAGAGCTTCTTTGTTAAACTGGGTTATGTTGGGCTTGGGAAGAACCAGAAGCTTTTCAAAATAACCAATCCACTTTCCAAGCTTTTGGGGGCTTTTGATGGGTTCACCCGCTGAGCAGGCCTCTGTGGTCAAGCACTGCCCCCTGCATCATTTTGACTTGTACATACTGAGCATGTGCTTTCTTCCCCCTTTCCCCAGTAATCTGCAGGGAGGAGACTAAGTGGTTCCCTGGGAGGAGTGTGTGTGCGAAACTGTAGCTTCCTGGTGAAGCAAACAGGCTCAGTGTCCCATTCCCTTTGCTCTCTTTCCTTTATCAATATCTAGCTAACTACCAGAACAGTACAGATTATAAATCAGAGGCTAGATGAAGAAGATTAGGGGCCAGGGAGATTAGGTAAATGGTAATATTGTTAGGGACAGCAAGAACAGCACCAGGTGTTAGACCAATGGGGTCAGACCAAACCTGTGTTCAGCAACCTCAGTATTGGAGTTCTGGCTAGGGAAGAGTTCAGAGTCAAGACTCAAACTATAAGAAAACATTTATTTAGAAAATCACACTTGTTATTACCTGACTTTCTGATAATAGCCACTATAGTAGGTGGTTTTGATTGGAAGATTCTGTTGTAGGCAGTGGGAATGGCACCAGGTGTTAAATCAGTGGGGTCAGATCCAACTTGGGTTCAGCAACCTCAGTACTTGAGTTTTGGCTAGGAAAGAAGTAAGAGCCAAGACTCAGACTATAAGAGAACATTTATTAGGTAAATTACAGAGGCAGAAGAGGTAATCCCTAGAAGAAATGGGCTTAGGAAACAAGTTATAGAGGCAAAGAAGGGCCCTTGGATCTTAGAAGTGAGGAAGGTAAAGGTGACAAGGCGGGGAGGGAGGGCGGGCAGAGTGAGAGGAGGAGGAGGGGAAGGTGGGGACGGGCTGCTGGGCTCTGGGTCCTCTGTCCTAAGGGTTTTAAGGGTGGAGATTTTAGGGGAGGTCGGACCTAGGGGAAGATCTCAATAGACTATTCAGCAGCTTTCCAGGTGTGTCCTTTCAGGGTTGGTGTCTCCAGTGATTAATTGGTCGGCGCCAGGGCAGGGCTTGGTTATTCAATGCAGCTGGTCCTGACATCAGCCTTGGGATCACTTGTTTGGTTTTGCTGCTTCCCTGGGCCTGGCGCTGAAATACAACTGAGGCCTAGATGTTATCTCTAGGGAGGAAAGGTCAGGGGGTCCAAACCTGCAATATGACCAGAGTGATATGCTAGGAAAGATCACCGGGTTGGGGAGTGGGGGGTGGGGGTAGGTTCCACCCGACATTTGTCCTTTGCTAGGCACCCAGGGCTTTTCACCTTGGGGATGTTCTGTACCTGGCACATCGTCCTTGCTGTGCTCACATCTGTTTCATTGTCTACCACAGTATGACGTAGATTTTAAAAACAGAGTAGAGTCCGGGAGAGCTGGGGATATAGACTGTAAATGAGGCAGGAAGGCAGGGGAAGGAACCAGCAGTGGAAAAGCTGGGTCTCTGAATGAGCAGTGAAGGGCTCAGAACACCTCTGTCCTGCTGGAAGTACAGGTTTAACTGGCCAAGGAGTTGAAAGATGCTGTTTGCTCTGGGGGTCCAGCCTGGGAATGGCCCCTGTGTTGCAGATACAAGGTTCGTGTACTCAATACTTCAAAAGCAAGACTAACGTTCAATCGATTTAAGTTCAAAGCAAGGAAAGATTTACTGATTGAGAAGGCCAAGCTCCAGAAGATGGAAGAACTAATTCTCAAATCTATTTTTAGAGATCAAAATTCAGACCTCTTACATATCAAGGGGAGGAAGGCTGGATGAGGTGAAGCTGTGGGCAGGGAGTGTAGACAGCTAAGCACCCAAAGGGTCCCAGAAAATCTGGAAGCTTCTAAATCCCTTTGTTCCCTGTGGACCCCCAATGATCTAAGTCTGTTTGGCATTGTGTAAAGACACAAATGTGTGAGTGACTCCTTTTGGGGATGCTCCCTTGCTCATGACAGCCCAAGAGTCCCAACTGGCCCCAGTCCTCTTTCCACTGCACCCCAAATGCATTGAATAATGACCCTCTGCCCTGGCGCCGACCAATTAATCACTGGAGACACCGACCCTGAAAGGACACACCTGGAAAGCTGCTGAATATTCTATTGAGATCTTCCCCTAGGACCTCTCCTAAAATCTCCACCCTTAAAACCCTTAGGACAGAAGACCTAGCACCCAACAGCACGCCCCACCTTCCCCTCCTCCTTCTCTTACTCTACCCCCTAGCCCCCGTATTACCTTTACCTTCCTTTCTTCTAAGCTCCAAGGGCCTTTTCTTTGCCTCTATAACTTGTTTCCTAAGCCCATTTCTTCTAGGAATTACTTCTTCTTCCTCTGTGATTTACCAAATAAATGTTCTCTTAGAGTTTGAGTCTTGGCTCTTACTTCTTTCCTAGCCAGAACTCCAGTACCAAGGTTGCTGAACCCAGGTCTTGTCTGACCCCACCAGTCTAACTCCTGGTGCAGTTCTTGCTGCTGCCAACATCTAAAACCATTTAAAAGCAATGTAGATGTTCCCTGAAAAGAGAAGAAACATAACATGGCACAAATTTAGAAACCAAAATTACTGAATTATCCTCTTGGAGCATCGCTTTTCTTCCATAAATTCCACTCCTTGAAGCAATTCCTGCCTCGTTATCTCCCTCTTCATGCCTTACTCCTCCCTTTCCACCATCCTTGCCCACTCCATCTTTACTCCTCAGGTCTTGGCCTCATCTTCTCTCCCATAGCACAAGTTGGCCTTCTCAGCTTTTCCAGTTCTTTCCACAGATCACCTCTCTCTTTAGGATAACAACCTTCAGGTACCTAACCTGACAGTGTGTCCTTTCTCTTTAGAAGGCAGTAGAAAGGAAGGATCTTAAATTATTAAAATTTACTTTTTCCTTTCACATAAGGAAGTCCAATCACTGCCTTGACTAATTTGCTTAGCATGATACAAATTTGCTTGGAGAATCTCAGTTTAGATGCCGGGATGGAGTGGAGAGAGGACTGGGCCCAATTGGGACTCTGGGGCTGGAGTCTCCGCTGTCAAGAGCAATGGAGCATCCTCAAAAGGAGTTATTCACACAGGTTTGTACCTTTCCACAATGCCAGGTTTATTAGGGGAGACCTCCCCAATAGGCCAATAGAGTCACAGACACTCAAAAAGGGGGAACTTACACGATAGAGGCAGCAGAGTGATCATCTGGCAGGCAGTCCCGGTCACTGGAGGCATACTTGCCTGAGATGCAGGGTCCCAAGCCAGGCGGGTTCAGTGGCAGCACGCTTCTGGTGGAGTGGAAGTCAGGCAGGACTCTTGGGTGACCTGTGGTACAGGCAAGCTCAAGTGTCAAATGGTCCAAGTTCTGAGTTCTTAGAGTCTTCAATGGATGGTAGTCCCACTCATATGGGTGTCCAGATGGAATCCTTATCCAAGTGCCCAGACTTGGGGTTTTAGGCCTTCCGGACCCATCCCAAGGGCGTTCCCATTACACCTCATTACCTCAGTTCTGGGCATCATGCCACTTGACATAACTGTCATGATTGACGTCAACTCCATATGGATTGTCCAAAAGTGTCCAAGAAGTCTGCTCTATACACCAGCCCAGCCAGGAAACTGATTGATGTGTTCCTGGCAAACCTAGAGCTTTTGTGATCTTTGAGCAGCATGAAGATGTTGGCCTGACAGGAACTCTAATGGTAGCCAGCACTTGTGTAGCACATCACAGATTATAAAGCGCTTTTCACAGTTACCATGTCATTCAATTTTCACTTAGTTTCTGAGGGCTCCAGGTCCACACCTGATAGATGATAATCAGAGGAATCAAATAATTGGTCCAAGGTCACACAGTTGGAAAGTGTCCAAGGCTGTATCAGAAACAGAATGTGTGATACACAAGCATGAAATTTTAGGGCTTGGAACTTGATAAAGCAAATTGCCTCTGAGAGCCCTTTGTTTATCCATTGAAAAAGACACAGTCAAAGACATTTAAAGTCAATGAGACCCAAGAGCTTCAGGGACAACTTGGTATTTCTATTGCATTTTAACTCTTTATAGAAACTCATTCCTATCTATTCATTTTATTGGCAAAGGACTTGACATTTCTTCAAATTCAATGTTCTAATCTTTTAAATAAGCTGAGAAAGGCACTACCATCACCGCATCAACATGTTACTTCAGTGTTTTCCAAAATGCAGATCATTGTGGAGTTTGAGAGAAGGCAGATTACCAGGCCCTGTTGTAGCCATTCAGGTGGTCTGGACAGGGGTCCGGGTGACTTGGACTAATAGCCCAATACCCTCATGTAAACAGATGCTGTCCTTGTCCACAGCTCCTGGATATCCAGAACAAATTAGTTTTCTTGACATAGTTAGGCTATTTCTTTCATGAAGTGGAAAGTAGAAATATAAAATTCATCCCACGACCTCTCTGATAGGAGACTGCCATGGTGCTGGATATCAGATATACCATTTGTAACGTTTTTCGGAGGCCATTTTCCTTTAGGGAAAACATTAGGCTTTCATGTTATCTTGAAATAGTTTATGCGTAGGAAAAAACATCATTTTGGAGTTTAGGGAATTTAGGAAGGTGGTGGTGGGTGGGGGGAGGTTGATGAAAAGCAAAGAGGGGAGGCACAGAAAGGAGGGAGAGAAAGACCAAGGGCAGACATGACAGCAGGGTCCACAACCTGGCTGAACAGCCACCTGGGAAGACCTAAAAAATATGAATGCTTGTGTCTCACCTCCAGAGATTCTGATGTAATCAGTTTTTAAGCATCAGGATTCTTAAAAACTTTCCAGATGATTCTAACGTGCAGCCAAAGTTGAAAACCACTGTTTTACAGTTTCGCTCCTGCTGGCTGTATTTAGCAAAAAAGAGGCGAGGATTGTATGCAAGTGAAAAGTGTAGCTGTAAAAGAGAATATGCAGTGAGCCCAAATGGGACTAGAAAACTTTATTTTCCATGTTGCCGCACTCCTGGGGGACATAGGGGCCTTGATTGGATCAAAATGTAAGGCTATTAAAGGAGCAGCATTTTGTCTTGCACTTTGGTCTCCGATGGCATGAATGCATAGTCAATGGATTTAGATAATAGTGAAATGATTGCAAGCCCTCTGGTGTTTAGTGTGCATGTAAAAGTTTATGGTTTATTGAAATGGGAACTAGCAGGGGTCTCCCACCCCACAAATGGAGTCGTTAACAGTGTGTGGGCCGTTCGCTTAGAGCATAGAGGGCAGTTGTCTTTTCTCTGTGGGTTGTGGGAGGGATTTGAGGTTGTGAGTTTTCATAATTGCCACATACGTAAAATCCCAGCCATAATGTTGCATTTCCATGAACTTAGTGGATTCCAGTTGTGCGTTCTGGCATGACTTCCAACAAAGTCCCCACACTGGTCAAGTCTTTCTGTTTGACACTCACCTATAAAATGTGTTGTAATGACCTAAAATAATGGAAAGAAATGAAAAATGAAGGTAGCCACAAAGGCATGTTGCAATGAGGTAAGACTTGGAATGGCTTTGGCATGTGCAATGTTCTATAAAGTCAAGTTCAAGACTCGGCCTTTCTTTCATTTTTAGAAGATGTGTGCACATAAAACAGTACTATTTCTATGACAAAAGCCTGGAACTTGTGAGTCTATAGCAAAAGCAGTCTTAAAAGAAAGATTCAGGGGCCTGCTTGCATACAGTTTCTCTTGTTCATTCTGTAGCCAGCAGCAGGCAGTCACCAAAATCTCCAGACTGTGTCTTCATAAGCTCAGGGAGTTGCATAAGGATGTCTAAGAGAGCTGTCAGGGCTTAACACGTAAAACACTTAATTTTCGCCTGCTTAACCATGAAATGCCCAGCCACCACCCCCTACCACACCAGAATCGAGGGCCACTTGAAGGGATGTCTTTTTCAAGTCCAAGAAAGATCTCCCAGGCTAGTATGTAGGTCCATTAAACATTCCTTTTCACTTCCTAAGTGAACACTGTGTAGAGCAGTGGTTGAGAGCTCAGCTGAGTCCAATGAAGCTGGGCTTGCCTCCTAGCTCTGTTACTTACTGGCTGTGTGACTACATGAGCAACTTATCCTCTCGGGGAGTCAGTGTGCTAATTTACAAAGTGGGATAATGATACCTAGCTACTTCCTGGGATTGTTGTAAAGACCAAGGGAAGTAATGAATATGAAGTGCCGAGTACAGAGTAGCTTCTCCATGATTGTTCATATTCCTATAGAATCACCTTGGATTTGGATTGATGTAGGGGATAAGGAAAATTAAAGACTACTTTCAAATGTTTTGCTTAGTAGCTGTATCTCCTTTGCCTTTATATCATTGTCTTTCATTGTCAGGATACTCTTTTGGGTTTATTTATTGCTTTTTACCTAAAATTTTTATCATAAATTTTCTGACGCTGAGTCACTTTCTGCATTTTACCATTCACCTAACCTTCATTTCTTAGTTTATCTTCACCAAGAGAAGCACTAAGGAGAGAGGAAGGGAGAGAGAGAGAGGGAGAGAGAAAGAGAGATTTTGCTAAAGTGAGAACCTTGTAACTTCAAGGTCCCAAGACTGGGCTAGAATGAAGCTGAGAAGCTGATGCAGGAATGGTGGGAGGCAGGGCAGCTGCCTCCTACCACCTTTCACTTAACATGTGGCCCATAAATATTTATGGAAATGAATGAATGAATTAGCTCTGATCTGTTTTCTTCTTACAAACATTTCAGTGAATTAACAATGACAAATTCCACCCTGAATAGCTGAATTCCTGGGGAAGTCATTAGGATTTATCCTGGAAACATTGGCTTCATGAGTATCTGAAATATGTGGTTTACCCATGCATAATACCATCATCAGTGTGTTGGCTGCAAACTTCATTATGAATAGAGTGGACAGTTATGAGTATTTTTTGGCCTCCCAGCATGTGGGCCTCTTTCCTGTGTTTGGGAAATCTTCCACTGTATTGGTCTCAATTGGAAGTGGAGTGCATCTCTCAGACGCCCTGAATACCCATATTCTTCCAGACCCTTAGCAATTGGCAGAGACCTAAGCTCATCTCCACAGATGGTCACCATGGGCCCCAGTGTCTTGAGTGTTACACAAAGGGCAGAGACAGAGGACAACACCTGCCAGAGGCAGAGGAAGTGTTAGCCTTTGATTTCCGGTCTCCAGAGGGATGCATATCAGGGTCAAGAGTCTAGTGATGAAGCCAGGCATCCATCACCAGTTGCTGTGACAACACCATGTTACCCACCTGTGTTCTGCCTAAATTCTCACCTGCTCCTATTAGCCTCCTTAGAAATGGTCTCTGCCCATTTTCTAAACCTGCTTTTACAGACCTTTGGTTGAATTGGCAATTTAAAATGTATTGTCCCAATAAACTCCTTTGCTACTTAAGTTACCTAGTCAGTCTGTGCTGTTTTCAACCAAGAACTCTGACAGTCACAGTGAGGGTAGATGGAGTTTTGTGAAAGATGAATAAGGACATTGATTGCATTTTTTAAAGCAATCAGTCTCCTAATTTTTATTTTTTAAATATATTTTTATTGATTTCAGAGATAAAGGGAGAGGGAGAGAGAGAGATAGAAACATCAATGATGAGAGAGACACATCGATTGGTTGCCTCCTACGCTGTGCCCTGACCAGGGCCAGGGATAGAACCTGCAACCAAGGTATGTGCCCTTGACTAGAATCGAACTCAGAACCCTTCAGTCTGCAGGCTAACACTCTATCCACTGAGCAAAACAGGCCAGGGCAGCAATCATTCTTTTTAAATCAATTATTATTACACTCTTGTTTAATTAAAATTAGTCAGGTTCCTCTCCTACCATGGAGTCTCAGTAAATATTATCTTATCCTATATAATAAAGACCATCACTCCAACACACAAGATGGCTGCCCCCATGTGGTCAAAGATGGCTGCCCCCATATGGACACAAGATGGCTGGCAGGGGAGGGCAGTTGGGTGGACCAGGCCTGCAGGGGAGGGCAGTTGGGGGGAACCAGGCTGGCAGAGGAGGGAAGTTGGGGGGGAACAAGGCCAGCAGGGGAGGGCAGCTGGGGGGACCAGGCCTGCAGGGGAGGGCAGTTAGGGGTGACTGGGCCAGCAGGGGAGGGCAGTTAGGAGTGACCAGGCCTGCAGGGGAGGGCAATTAGGGGTGACCAGGCAGCAGGCGAGGGCAGTTAGGGGCAATCAGGCTGGCAGGCAAGGGCAGTTAGGGGCAACCAGGCTGGCAAGGGAGGGAAGTTAGGGGTGACAGGGCCAGCAAGGGAGGGCAGTTGGGTGAGACCAGGCCTGCAGGAGAGGGAAGTTAGGGGTAACCAGGCCTGGAGGGGAGCGAAGTTGGGGGTGACCAGGCCAGCAGGGGAGGGCAGTTAGGGGCAACTAAGCCTACAGGGGAGGACAGTTAGGGGTGACCAGGCCAGCAGGGGAGGGCAGTTAGGGGCAATCGGGCCAGCAGGGGAGCAGTTAGGTGTCGATCCAGCTGGCAGGGGAGTGGTTAGGAGGTGATCAGGCTGGAAGGCAGCCGAGCAGTTGGGAGCCAGCAGTCCTGGATTGTGAGAGGGCAGTTGGACATCCCTCAAAGGGTCCCAGATTGGAGAGGGTGCAGGCTGGGCTGAGGGACACCACCCCCCCCCGTGTACAAATTTTGTGCACCGGGCCTCTAGTTGTTGAATAAATGAATGAAAAAAATGCAATAATTAAAATTAAAAATTTAATAGATGAGTTGACATCAGATTGAAAATACAAAATATGGGTGAACTGGAAGAGAGCTGAGTAGAAAATGTTCAGGATACAGCAGCTGGAAAGAAATATAAGTGTGTGGTTTATGTCCCCATGAAACTTACAATCTAGCTAAGAAGAGGAGACTGACATCCAAGAAACAATTTGCAAACAACAAATGATATAATTGTATATAACTAAGGGGTAAATGGAGGAAAGTGAATGGAAGAATATACGCATTGTATATACTTGACATTCCTCCTTTGGCACTTGTCTATCAGATTACCCCTCACCCCTGCTGCCCAACTTTGCCAAGCATGAAGATGTGTGAGGAAGTGATCCAGAACAGAACATGCATGTTCTCATTGTCTTAGTTTCAATGATGTCAGCTGAAGCATTCATTCTCTGGATCTGTATATTGACAGAGCCATAGTACCAGGCTTTTCTGTTAGGTTGGGTTCAGAAATCGCTATTGTGCTCTCTAATTAGAGAAGACAAGAAACTTGAAGAACTGTTCGATAACATCCCTGGTCCCAGTCAACCTCTGTGGACACCACTTCCTCATACAGAGGGCTCCTCTGTTCCTATCGGTATCAACAGAGCACACTCAAGATCATTTAAGGAGGAGCTAGTAAAGGGACAATTTTCCAATGATATAAGGAAATCACAAAGAATAGAACAATACCTTGGGGCTGTTACATGTTCTAAGACCAACAAGACAAGAGGAGGGAGTAACCACTGAAAACTTGAAGGAGACACTCAGAGAGAGATGGCCACCTAAGAGGAACCGTGACTTGAATCAAGGGAGTCAGCCTTCCCTAGAAAACCCTGCTGAAAGGAAACCTGGAAAATCAACACCCCAACTTCACTATCCTCCCTAATTTCTTGAATAAATCTCATCAGAAGCCAGAGGGCAAGAAGGCTGATAGTACTAATATAGTCCATGTAGATCAGCATCCAGAGACAGAGAGCAGGGTGGGAAGTGTGGGGGATGAATCTGGAGGGGAAAAGAAACATTGTCTAGCACACTACAGAATAGTGGTTTTCAAAGTGGTACATCCTTACCTAATTTGGAGGACTCATAAAGATTTTTTAGGGTATGTGGCAAATTCTAGATCCTTAAGTTGCATTTGTATTTTTCCCTAATATTGATCTGCCTGAGAATGTGCCTTTGGTTGAGGCAGTTTCATTTCTATCTCCCCTTTATAAATGCCCTATTAACCTTTTTTGTTGTTGTTGTTGTTAAAAAAAAAGCATATCTTACCCATCTAGAAAAAAGATATACCTCTTCTCCATATTGGTGTATTATAATGAAGTCTAAAAACCTTTGAAGAGACTAACAAAGGTACAAATTTAAAACATTAATGTCTGTGAACTCTTTTTCATCAAAATTTTTAATGTATTTAATTTCTTGTGATCAATTATTAAATTTGCAACAGTTATTCAACCAGAAGCAATTTTTATTTTTTAACATTTAGAGCAGTGGTTGCCATCAGTGACTGCACATTATAATTAGTTGCAGAGATTTTAAAAAATCTTAATGCCAAAGCTCTACCCAAGACCAATTAAATAAGAATCTCTAGGGGTAGGACCTATACATGAACAATTTTTAAAGCTCCCTAGGTAACTCAAAATGCAGGCAAAAGCGAAAACCATTGAATTAGAGACTTAGAAAACTAGAAACCACTGGTCATAGAAATTTAAATTTATTTTAAAAACTACATGCCCATTTTGTTTAAGAAAAATTTTTTATGGTGATCAATAGACATTTAAGTCTAAAATTACATTAGAAAGTAGAATGAAAACATGCAAATAAACCAGCTCAAGAAACATACAAAATCCCCAACATTATACTGTAGAACTTAAAAAAAACACCCACAAAGATAATTGTATTTATCAAATTTTCATTATATTGGGCTAAGATGGAGTCACTTTTAGCAGACCATGCTTCTAATGAGGCAACTAGAAAAGCTAGAAAAAATACAAATGAAAATTCTCTCGAGGATCATCAAAAAACTACTAGGGTAACCCCTGCTTGATGGGCCAAGATCTGAGAGAAAAATAGAAAGATGAGCTGACATTTTTTTAATCAAATTTCAAATTGACACATTTGCTGATTCTAGCCTTGGACAAAAGACTGAGACTCAAGTAAAGCATCACAGTGAAGAGGCACAGAAGGCAGAAGAGCATTAGACAATTCCATGGGCTTGGAAGACAAAGATTATAGTCCCAGGGCATCTAGGACTTGAGGGGCCAAGATCTTAAACAGAGGAAATACAAAGAAATAAGCCCAATACTTAGTGTTATCCTTTCAGAGGAATTTGCCAAATATTAATCTGCCCAGGGCAAAATGCTATGTATCCAAGCAAAAAGCTTCTGAAATCCAGAGTGGTGTTTTAAGCACTCACAGAGGACTGAAGAGACAAAGAAGTTTGGACCAAATTTCCAAAGAAGGAGACCATTAATAAACATTCCAGAACTCTACACTCTAGACCAAAAGTACAAGCCAATCTCTTAACATGAATTTTTAAATCAATGAAATATTAACAAATTAAATCCAAGTACTAGTATATATGCCCCCCAACACACACATATATAATGACAATGTATTTACCTGTTAGCATAATAAGGAGGAAATTAAATAATCTCAACAAATGCAGAAAAATATTTACTATAATTTAATACTGATCCATGATTTTTAAAAACAAATCAACTTTTAGCAAGCCAGAATAGAAGGGATAATTACAATTTTTTTTTCTCTGATAAAGAGTACTTACCAAAAATCGTATTTAATTATTACATATTACCTTTTCTTTTCAACATTGCTTTTGAGGTCTTATCCATTTCAATAAGGCATGGAAAATAGTTTTAATAAATGGAAAGAAAGAACACTGCCATTAGAAGATGACAAGATTACAGGCACAGAACACCACCCCCAATTTGAAAATTAATGAAATTAATAAGTACAACATTTTACAAGGTAGCTAAATATAAGATTAGTATATAAAAATTAAATGTGCTTCTATATTTCAACAATAAAGGGAAATTAAATTTTAAAAGGATATAATTTATTAGTTACAAATGTAACCGAAAACTAAAAAACATTATTAAAAAACATTTGAACAAGATCTACATAAATTTGGTACTCCCCCTTGAATACCAAATTTTGTTGTCCATCTTTCTGAAAGAATAGTATGATCTTAGAAACATCACTTCCACGTTATTCGTTATGTAACCTCATACTATCTGGATCCTGCCCATAATTCCATAGAAACTCCATGAGAAAGTTGTGTAATGATCTCCTAATGGGCAAGTCCAATAACCTATTTCAGTCCTCATTTTATTTGACACACCTGTGCCATTTTTCTCTAGGTATTGCTACTACCAGGTTCTTCTCAAGACTATCCTTTCTTTGACACTGTGGAACTTTACTGACCTAGTTCTCTTTCTCATCAACTGTGTCCTCTTTGCTTCCTCTTGTCATCCAGTCTTCTAAAAGGTTGGGAGGGGGGCAGCCTTCAGCCCCCTTGCTGAGAATACATTTCACTGCAACCCATACTCTCTGCTTAGTATCTCATTCATTCTTATGATGCTGGTTTTACACATATAAGCTCCAAATATACAGGGTGTGGCAAACATAGGTTTACAGTCATTTGTATGGAAAACAATACAATAATGATAAATAATAATACAAGAATAAACTCTGTGTCATGTATTCACAATGTTAAATATACTTTTGCCCCATCCTGTGTATTGCTAATGGGACCTATGGTCTCAATGGGAACCCTTGGGTAATACCTGTTGCTTCCTAAATCAGTTATTTACTCATTCAGCAAGAAGGTTTTTGCATGGTGCTTTGTGTGTTTACATGTTTAGCATTAAGCTAGAATATTTTTTATTTTAACTTTCCTAAGGTCAGAGGGCATGCATATCTAAGTTTCCACTCTTTAGTCATGATGATATTGGTGATCTGAAAGTTTTATCTTTCTTACCTCTTTGAGTCACACAGTAACATCTTAAGTGGTCATTTTTCTTGATTATCTCAGCTTTTCACCAATGACTTGGTCTCGAGATATAATGCAACATATGTGAAACCAGTCAGAAACAGTGCTTCTCAAGCAGTATGTGAATCAGCAGCCACAAGTTTGCATTTTGGAAATAGTTTTGGCAGCTGGGGAAATTATCCTGAGCTAGTTGAGACTGTTATCTCTGAGTGGAAAGAAGGAGTCATATGAGGGTGAGGTGGGGCAGAATGAAATCAGTGGAGAAAAGGTAGCAATTAGGCTAACTCAACAGCAACATGGGAAAGGTTAGAAACAAATATTCAGCTGAAACTGAATGTGATTTAGAGCCAGAAAATTCCAGGGAAACCACATAAGCCAAACCTCTCATTTCACAGATAAGGGGCCTGGAGAGGTGGTTATTTAGTCAGTTACATGAGTAAGTCAAGGACAGAACCATACCAGGACTCCATAGTTCCAGTTCCAAGTTCGTGCTGTCTCAGGATGCTTTCAGAACACATTCTGATGGTATCTCTGTTGGGACTTTTTGACTCTTAGGATTCTTTAAAAGCACAATCAACCAACAATTTAGCAATACTTTCACAGAAAATCACAATGGCAATGAAGTCTCTTGCATATAAATTTTTTTCTTCAACCAGAGCCTTAACATCATCCTAGATGAGATGATACATGTGTTGACTCACCCATTTTCCCAGCCTTGTGGCTCCTTGACCTTATCTTCCATTGGTCCACTCCCAGACCCACAATCTAGATATTGCCACTACCAGGAACTGTTGTGTCAGTAAATTTTTGCTCTCTGATTTATATCTCCAACACTTCCACATCTCACACAACTTATGTCTGTCCTGCGAAATTTCCAGTCACACCATGCCTCCCTATACTCCCAAACTTGACTTGGCTTTAATTATCTCACCCGCTTTGGACACCATTGTCAGTAATGTCAATCACATTCTTGAAAGCATATTTAAGTTCTTCACCCCCATGATCTTCAGAGTATTGGGTCCAATAATTCATAACTAACCACATCACATCCATTGTCTGTTCCTGACCTGCTGAGTTCAGTTGAAGAAAATCACAAAGTTGTAACAATTAACCACTAGTGCATATTTGTCATTTCTACCTTCACTTGGGCCCTCAGTATAGCTCATCAATCTTTTTACTCTTGGCCTTTCTTATTTTCCATATATTAGTGACATTAGAATTCTCAAATTAGCTCCTTTACTCGACTTGCATGATTCTCAGAAGACCTTGTCTTCTAGTACACCAAAAAAAAGGAACCATGCACACCAACTCATTCAACTTCACATCCAAATAAATACAGTCCTTCTTTAACCTTCTCTCAAAACATACAGAGCTATCTATATACACTGAGTGGCCAGATTATTATGATCTCTGAATGCATAATAATCTGGCCACTCAGTATATATATATATATATATATATATATATATATATATATATATATATATATATATGTGTGTGTATACATATATATATTAGAGGCCCGGTGCATGAAGTCATGCTTGGGTAGGGTCCAGCCAGCCTGGCCAGGGGGAGGGGACATGGGCTGTTGGCCGGCCTGCTGGTCGAACTCCTGGTCGAGGGGACAATTTGCATATTAGCCTTTTATTATATAGGATATACACTGAGTGGTCAGATTATTATGCATTCAGAGATCATAATAATCTGGCCACTCAGTGTATATAAAAGCCTAAGTGACCATTGCAACAGAAAGAATGACGGAACAGGCCATGTGGGGCGACCAGGCCACCAGGGGGATTAGTGAGGGGCGACCAAACGACTGAGCAGCAGGCTGCGTGGGGCAACCAGGCCTGCGGGGGGGGGGGGGGGCAGCGAGGGGCAACCAGGCCTGCATATGGGGGCAGTGAGGGGTGACCAGGCCAACGGGGGGGGGGGAAGTTGGGGGCAACCAGGCTGGCAGGGGGGGGAAGTAAGGGGTGACCAGGCCAGCAGGGGGGCAGTAAGGGGTGACCAGGCTGGCAGGGGGGCACCAGTGAGGGGTGACCAGGACAGCAGAGGGGGGCAGTGAGGGGTGACCAGGCTGGCAGGGGGGACAGTTGGGGGTGACCAGGCTGGTGGGGAGGAAGTAAGGGGTGACCAGGCCAGCAGGGGGGCAGTTAGAGATGACCAAGCCAGCAGGGGGGGCAGTAAGGGGTGACCAGGCTGCTGGGGGGGGCAGTGAAGGGTGACCAGGCCAGGTGGGGGGGACAGTTGGGGGTGACTAGGCTGGCAGAGGGGACAGTTGGGGGTGACCAGACCAGCAGGGAGGACAGTTAGGGGCAATCAGGCAGGCAGGCAGGTGAGCAGTTAGGAGCCAGTGGCCCCAGATTGTGAGAGGGATGTCCAACTGCCAGTTTAGGCCCGATCCCCAGGACATCCCCTGAGGGGTCCCGGATTGGAAAGGGTGCAAGCTGGGCTGAGGGGACCCCCCCCACACACCCGTGCATGAATTTTGTGCACTGGACCTCTAGTTTAGATATAAATGCCTAGGCTTTCTCCATTCCATCCACATCTTCTTTCCCTACTTATTGCATGGAGACATAAAAAATAACTGTTTCACAGGGAGAAGCTGTTTTCCTCTTTCTTTCTTTTCACTTTCTAATTTAATATATTAGCTTAGTCTTCTCTAAGTTTTACACATACACACACACACACACACATACACACACACACACACACACACACACACGCACATGAATTTAGAAGTCTATGCAAGCCAGTAAAATTAATGTCTTTATTTGGTAGTGGATCATCATTATAGACCTCAGGGAAAAATATATGTAGTGCATTTTAGGTTTGTGCATTGTGTTCAATCTCCTAAGGCAGTGGTCGGCAAACTGTGGCTCACGAGCCACATGCGGCTCTTTGGCCCCTAGAGTGTGGCTCTTCCACAAAATACCATGGCCTGGGAGAGTCTATTTTGAAGAAGTGGCATTAGAAGTTTAAGTTTAAAAAATTTGGCTCTCAAAAGAAATTTCAATCATTGTACTGTTGATATTTGGCTCTGTTGACTAATGAGTTTGCCGACCACTGTCCTAGGGGGCAATTCAGAACATCCCACCAGTAATGAAATGCTGATCCTCAGCAGTTAACAGCATATAGTTAACCTACTGATATCATCTGAAGTGGGAGTTTTCAAAAATCCCAATCTTTTTATTTTTAAAATTTCTAAATCAACAAGTCAGCTTCTGGGTCACTCTATAAGATACTTGTGATACCTCTGAGCTCCAGGTATGTTTCCCGAATTTATTTTAAGGAAGCAGAAAGTGCACGCATGAAATTCCCCTCACAAACACCAATTCCACTGAGAGAAATCACTTAGCCATCTTGTGAAGGAAAAAAGGACAGTTTTTGATGGTCCAGGATCCTGGCAGAAAACATTCTCTATACTCCACATTGGAAGGGTTGAAATCCTCTAAATAAATCTCAGTATTTGCCCCTCCTTATCAAATAGACCTCAGTGTTCGTTTGAAAGCATTGCAACATTCTGATTTCCTAAATTTGGGGAAAACAAACACTCAGACTTTCCAAGGTTTCCCTAGGCCCGTGGTCGGCAAACTGCGGCTCTCGAGCCACATGCGGCTCTTTGGCCCATTGAGTGTGGCTCTTCCACAAAATACCACGACCTGGGTGAGTCTATTTTGAAGAAGTGGTGTTAGAAGAAGTTTAAGTTTAAAAAATTTGGCTCTCAAAAGAACTTTCAATCATTGTACTGTTGATATTTGGCTCTGTTGACTAATGAGTTTGCCAACCACTGCCCTAGGCAGTTGATCTTGAAATGGAATCAACTTAATCCAGAAATTGTATCAACTTAATCCACAAAAGAGGGGTGGAATGGAGACTAGGGCATTTGCCATTATATTTTACTAGAGGCCCAGTGCATGAGATTCGTGCACTGGTGGAGGGGGTGGTCCCTCAGCCTGGCCTGCACCCTCTACAGTCCCGGACCCCTCAGGGGATGTCCGCCTGCTGGCAGTCAGATATCCCTCTCACAGTCTGGGGCTCTGGCAGTCTGGGACCCTTCACTACTTACCGCCCGCATGCAGCGAAGGTGGGAGAGGCCCCGGCCACTCAGCAATGAGCGGCGCCCCCCCCCCACCCCCCCACCCCTGGGGGAGCACACTGACCACCAGGAGGCAGCTCCTGCATTGAGCGTCTGCCCCCTGGTGGTCAGTGCACATCATAGCGACCTTTGCGTCATAGCAATAAGTCGTTTTGCTGTTTGGTTGATTTGCATATTATGCTCTTATATAGGATTATGACTTGTTTGTGACCTACTTCTTAGACTTGTACATGACATGGTGTCCACAGATGTACTTCTTCCCTGAATTTGTTTGGAGCTAGTGGATGATGGTCCCTGAGCCAGGCTGGGCTGTACCCATGAATGGTGCCTTTTTGCAAAGCTATTTTGTCCTGTGTCAGAAATAACTTTGCATAATAACTCATTATTTTTCTTTCCTGAGTCTAAATAATGATGCATGTTACCTAATAGTTTATGAAGTAATGCACACATGCTCTTAATATGGTGAGCAATCAATGCACAGGGCTCACCTTCTCTCCTGTTCCCACACCAAAAAAAAAAAGAAAGAAAGAGGGAAAGAATAGGGAACGTTATCTCAAAGAAGAGTGAATAGGAAACTTTAACCATTTCCAGTGGAATTAAGGATTTGTGTGTGTGTGTGTGTGTGTGTGTGTGTGTGTGTGTGTTTTACCTTTTAAAACAGTTACAAGATGAAAACTTTTGGGAAAGTTTAGGAGGATTTATGGATATTTAGGGCATTTGGAAGATTCCAAGAAAGAATAGGCATCTCCTTTCGTGTGCCCTGTGGTTCCCGCTGATGCTGCTATGGCCCCGAGCACCCCTGTGGACCAGATCCCCAAACAATAAGCACAGCAAATTAAATGTGGCTCCAGTGGTTTTGGACCAGATCCAGTAAGTTATCTTTATTAATGCATCCTGGGAAAATGTTTCATTTTCATTACATTGTTTCCCTAAAGATAAAGGCAGTAAGAGCACAGAACAAAGACACACCAAAGAAATCTCCGGCTCTTGGCAGCCAGGTTAATTTCCATGTGCTTGGTACAGTGAGGACTTGGCACTGTCCAGCTCCCCCACTCAGGGTTCCAAAAGCATCACCCTCACCCTTTTCTCATGCTGCGTCTCTTTGCTTCCTCTGACATTTTCTTGGCGTTAGCTGAAATTTTGACACATAAATCCCACTTGTCAAATGATATTGTAAAACAAGCATCCAAGTGTCAGCACATGGCCCTACAGTCTGGGGACCAGAGAGGAGAATGAGGAACACCTAGATGGAGGCTTTCATCTGCCTCCAGCCATCTGCAAGTAATTTGAAACCGGTTTCCAATGCAGCTAGGTTATTTGGCCCGGCAACACACACGGCAAAGAGAAAGGGCCAGAGTCATCAGAACCTGTTAACTCTGCAATGAGTAGATAAAACTGTGTATTTTTAAAACCTGCCTCATCAATCCATTAGCATTCAGTCAGATGGTCTGCAATCTCTTTGTAGTTATAAATCCCACCAAACAGCTCTGGCCCGTTCAGACAACACATTTGCCAAACACAACCAGCCTTTTGACCTCACATCTCTGGACTTGAAAATTGCTCAGACCCTGATAAGACTGAGAACCTGAAATCTACACTTCTTATGTGATAAAGATTGATAGAGATGTTTCCAAATTTGACAAGAATCCTTAATATTTATAGTTGACTGTTGAACAACATGGGTTTGAACTGCACAGGTTCACTTAAATGCAGATTTTCTTTTTCAATAGATATCTATACTGTTTTCAACCCATACGGTTGGGAGTCCCTGGGTGCAGAGGGCTGACTGTATGCATTGATCTATGACATTTTATATAGGGGATCTGAGCATCCCTGGATTGGGTATGCACAGAGTGGGTGGGTGGGGTGTCCTGGAACCAATTCCCTGCGGGACAACTAAGTTTTGGGGGAGTCAAAACTTATATGCAGATTTTCGACTGCATTGGGGGCAACATCTTGTGTTGTTCAAGGGTCAACCATACCATTAACAAGTTGTGATGCTGAAAGGATGCTGTTACACAATAATAAAAAGCAAGTTTTGATCATTCATGCTGGAGGAAATATTGTGATCTCTTTTCTCAATAAAAACGATATTGCAAAAGCCCTGCCGTAAGCAGAGAAGACCAAAGAGTATGCAGACAAAAAATATGGGAGTGAAGTATTTCAGAGGTGTGTCATGAAGTTAATTAATTACAATATATATCATTTTGTAGTTTTAGTGTGGTAATTATTGTGTTTTCAAATTTTATAGCTTCTATATTGCCCCTCAATATAGAATAATATTCATTTCCATATCAGATATTTTCACAATTGTTATTCTTTTCCTCAAAGAGCAACCCCAAAATTATACAAGCTGTGGGCCCTGAAAACCTGAATTTGCCTGTGGAGCCAAGGAACAAACTAGACATACCTCCGATAACTGGCGAGCTGGGCAAGCCCTTGGAAAACCCTGTACTAGTTTATCTTCAAACATCCCTGTCCCTTCTGACCCTGGCCGCTAAGCCTGGTCTCCACTTCCTGCCTGCTCTCCTCCCCACAGTCACTCAGGTGAGGCCCAGGAACCAACACCGTCACCTGTACGCTGCCCCACTCCTCGCTGACTCTGCTCCCGTCAGCACTCACCTGTGTAAACTCAACCTCCAGGACCCTGCTTCAAGTCAAGACTAAAAGGCCCTTTCATAGCTTAATCTGTTATGAAAAATGACCTGACTAACCACTAGATACACAAATGACCCATACAATCTTGAGTTTCCCAAAGCTGAAGGCATATATCTAAAAGTAGGAAGGCCAGCGTTTGGAGATGCTGGGGGCAGGCCCTCTGTGCATCTCTCAGCACTGAGGATGCTTTCCCAGCTTGCTGGCGGCTGGGTGGGCCACCATCCAGGAGACCTTCACATGCTGCAGCTGGTATGGACAACTAAGGACAAACAGCTGCCTGCTTTGTTTCTATTGTTCAGACCTTTCCACAAATTCTTTGGGAGATGATTGGATTATGTAGTCATCCCAGAGGACAACCCCATGGGCTTCTGTTTACAAAATTGTGTAGACTTCCCCCTCAGCTCTGAGTGATAGAAGGAAAAGGACCTCCGCAGCCATCTCCTCCTCCCAGAACCCACCCCTTAGCAGCCCAGCCCCCAGTTTGGCAGTGTTCTCACCACTCAGCGTTAGTAATGACATGGGGCCTGCCAGTCACCTTTTAACACCATTCTCATCCACCCTGAGGTCCGTCCCCTTCAGTGGTCCCCAACCGTGGCTAATTGGCAAAGTCACATGAGAGCATGTGAACAAACAGCACAGCTCCCAGCCTCACGATGGACACACTGAGTTGGGATTTCTGGAAGGTGGGACTGGGAATATTTGGCATGTCCTCAGGGAATGTCAGTGATTTATTTATTCATCTTTCTCAGATATATTTTCTTCTCTAGTTGCTGGCTAGTTGCCCTTGTGCTATGTTGCCAGTCCACTTTCATAAAGCTTCCGTTTACCTTCGCCCTGAAAGAGAGCTGACTCCTCACCTTTTAGGACTAGAATGTTCATTCAGCAAGTCCCAACATTGTTCATCTTGACTGTAACAGCCTGGAGACTGACATCTGTTGTGGGTCCATTTAGATCATTGTCCACACAACAACCAAACTGATCATTGCAAATACAAATCTAAATATACTATTTAGAGCCAGTCCTGGGCCTTGCATGATGCAGCCTTTTCCTGGGCCTCAGTCACCTTTGTCACCAGCTTGCATTTCAGTCACACTGTGCTCCTCAGCCTGGCCTCCTGAGTTCTTTGAATGTTTCATGTTATTTCCACTGCCCCATGACCTCTGCAAATGCTGACTGCATATTGCCCAATCAGGAAACTGCGCATATTCTTAAATCCAATAAGCCTAGGCAACAAAAAATGAGCAAAAAACCTTTAGGTCATATAAATGAATCTTGACCAACAACCTCTACCATATACAAATATTAACTCAAAGTGGGTCATACACAGAGATGTAAAAACTACAAGTGTAAAATCTGTAAGTATAAAGTTTCAAGAAAATCTTTGTCACTTTAGGCTAGATAAAGACTCTTTGAAAACAAAAATCACAAATCATCAAAAATTAATGAATTGGACTTTATTAAAATGTAAAACTTTTGTTCTTTAAACACTTTGTTTAAAACATAAAGCATACACTTGGAGGAAATACTTGCAAAACACATAGGATAAGTATCCAGAATATATAAATAACTCTAAAAAATCAATAGTAAGAAAGCGAACAATCTAATTTCTAATATTGGACAAAATATTTGAACAGAATATATAAAAACATGAAAAGATGCTTTTCATTAGTCTTTAGAGAAATGGAAGTTAAAACCACAATGATATACTACTATATAATTATCATAATGGTAAAAAAAAAAAGAGAAAAGTTGGAAGGGTGGGAGGAAGGAAGGGAAAAAGGAAGGAAGGAAGGAAGGGAAAAAGGAAGGAAGGAAGGAAGGAAGGAAGGAAGGAAGAAAACTGACAATAGTAAGTGTTGATGAGGATGTGGAGCAACTAGGATGAGAACACTCATACATTGCTGGTAGGAATACAAATTGATACACTTTGGCAAAGAGTTTGGCAATCTCTTATAAAGTTAAAAATAGACTTTAAATAAAATATCCACAGTTCCACTCCTAGCTATTTATCTAAGAGAAATGAAAATTTGTGTTCCTACAAATGTTTATAATGGTTGTTTTAAAAATCATGCTAAATGTTCAGATGTTGAATACCGTTTTAAGTTTGTGATACATCAGTACAAGGGAATGCTACCCATCAATAAAAAGAAACAATCCGCTGATTTGTACAATATGAATGAAGCTGCACTATACTAACCCACTACGTGAAAGAAGCCAGACTCAGTGACTCCACAATGTATGACTCTATTTACATGATATTCTGGAAGAGGCTAAGCCTTCAAGAGGTTCTGTGCATACGAACAGAAGACAGATTAGTGGCTACCTGGAGCTGGATGTTAGGGGAGTGGATTGAATAGAAAGCAGAAGGAGGACATTTAATGGGGTGATGGGAATGTTCTATAGCGTATCTAAGTGTGGCTATGTGATTGCATATAATTGTAAAAACCACACAGAACTCCATCAGGGTGCATTTTACTGTGTGCAAAAAGTCTACTTAAAAATTGTAAACATAACCAAACAGAGAAAATAATTAATTGATTTAACTTTTGAATACAATCACTTCAATTATATATTCTCTGTGGAATATATTCTAAGGACAAAAAGAACTGAAATGAAATTTGGAACTTAGTATGTTTACTATACTATATAATAAAGAGATAATATGCAAATTGACCATCACTCCAACACACAAGATGGCTGCCCCCATGTGGACACAAGAGGGCCACCACAAGATGGCCAGCAGGGGAGGGCAGTTAGGGGTGACTGGGCAGGCAGAGGAGGGCAGTTGTGGGTGATCAGGCCTGCAGGGGAGGGCAGTTGGGGGGGACCAGGCCTGCAGGGGAGGGCAGTTTGGAGTGACCAGGCCTTCAGGGGAGAGCAGTTAGGGGGGACCAGGCCTGCAAGGGAGGGCAGTTGGGGGGAACCAAGCCTGTAGGGGATGGCAGTTAGGGGTGACTTGGGCCAGCAGGGGAGAGCAGTTGCGGGGGGACCAGGCCTGCAGGGGAGGGCAGTTAGGGGTGACCAGGCTGGCAGGGGAGGGCAGTTAGGGGTGACCAGGCTGGCAGGGGAGGGCAGTTAGGGGCAATCGGGCTGGTAGGGGAGGGTAGTTAGGGGCAATCAGGTTGGCAGGGGAGCAGTTAGGCATCGATCAGGCTGGCAGGGGAGTGGCTAGGGGGTGATCAGGCTGTCAGGCAGAAGCAGTTAGGGACAATCAGGCAGGTTGGCAGGTGAGCGGTTGGGAGCCAGCAGTCCTGGATTGTGAGAGGGATGTCCGGCTTCCCGTTTAGGCCCAATCCCTTAAGGGGTCGCAGATTGGAGAGGGTGCAGGCTGGGCTGAGGGACACACACCCCCATACGAATTTCATGCACCAGGCCTCTAGTTTGCAATAAAATTGGTGTTATACATATTAAACTATTTTATGTAAGGAATAGGATAAAGCAAATAAGTACATAGATTAATAGTATTAGAAACTAATATTTGAAGAAACTAATATTGAATAAGATAAAAGAGGTATTAATATAAAATTAAAGAAAGTCTAAATTTCTTGTACTTTTTTTTACTTAGAATTGATATGAACTCATAATTAAAAACTTTTTTGTAATATATTTTTAATGATTTCAGAGAGGAAGAGAGAGGGAGAGAGAGATAGAAACATCAATGATGAGAAACAATCATTGATCAGCTGCCTCCTGCATGCCCCCTACTGGGGATTGAGCCCACAATCTGAGCATGTGCCCTTGAGTGGAATCAAAACTGGGACCCTTCAGGCCATAGGCCAATGCTCTGTCCACTGAGTCAAACAAGCCAGGGCTGAACTCATAATTTATGTACATTCTAGCATTGTCTATCCAAATTAGCTAGAAATAATGACACTCCAAGAGGAATGAGCAGAGTTAATACTCAGCTATTGATTTCTGGACATATTCCACAAGTAAAATAGCATGATCTGTTACAGTAACAATTAATCCTGGGTCTAGGGCAAGGAAAACACAAGGGACAGTGTAGTGAAAGAAAAGAACAAATTGCTCAACTACTAACAGGACCATATCAAAGAAACATGAGAGCCTTCTTGAAGTAGCTTATACTAGCCAAATTTGGAACATTTGAGTATCCAAAAGAGCAATGATGGCAATGAATTACAATACACTGGGTTTTTATAAAGATTTCACAATGATAATGGAGAAGGAGCAAGATTGGGAAATAAGAAAATCTCTTCTTTGTAGAAGACTACCACCTCATAAATGAAGAAGGAATAATAGTATTGGAAAAATTACCAATTTGCAAGCTCTAAGTAATAATTGTAATGGGAAATCATCATTGGTGGGTCATGAAAGTCCTATCTAATAAAGAGGAAATATGCAAATTAACCGTCACTTCACAAAAAAGATGGCAGTGCCCATAGCGGAGGGGCAGGACACTGGCGTTGTCACCAGGGCAACGAGGTCAATGGTTTGCCCACTGTATCTGCCTCCCAGGAGCGCACCTGCACCAGTGGCTCCTATACGCGGTTCCAACCACTGAGGAGTGGTCAGATCCCAGGGCCACCTTCTCTGCCGAGAACCAGGAGGCCACTGCCCCAAGGCCCAGGTGAGAGCAGGCTCTGCCTGCTGCTTTTCAGACCCACCAGGACACAGGAGCAGAGCCCGGCCTTCTTGGTCTCTCTGGAAGCAGCCTCCCTGGGCAGATGAGCAGGCTGGAGGTCATGCTTCCGGCTCCGTGCCTTCTGTTGGGCAGGGAAGAGGCAGTTCAGCTCCTCCTCCTCTCCCCAGTCCCCTCCCTTTCTAACCAGGGGCCTCACTGGGAACTTAACTTTCTTTGTTAAACAAGGGAATTCTGGACAACGATTTTCCGAACTCTGAGAACACGTCCGGGGCGGGGAGCCCTCGCCGGCCCGGGACCGGGCAGTGACTGTGCACAAGCACACACCTTTCTTCCCGTGGAAGATGGATGGCTGCTCAGAGAACTCTGTGGAACAGCAGGGATCCACTGAACAGTGCCCGGGCATCTGGCGACCAGTTCGCCTGCGAAGAGGTTACAGAGAAGGGTGTCTCTCTGCTGCAGGTGCTCCCGGCCAACCCCTCTGACACCCCCAATGGCGAGGTTTCCCACGGAAACTGCAATGCAGGACCAGACCTGCATTTCCTCACCACCAAGCTCTCTGAGAAACCAAGAAAGAGGCTTCCAAAGCTGTGACTGTGAGCACTTCACGCAAACCCACATGAGCGCCTCCCCAGCCAGCACCCGGCACCTGCTATCACCCACTGGTCTTCCATGTTCCGTTCACCCAAACCTATGACAGCACACCTCCATCACTGCGATCTTAGGGGATCATGATGGAAGAAGGCACCATGACTGTTCCGGGGACACAACAGTGGGGAGACTCAGGATGCAGAGAACTGGCCGCATTCCCAACGCCCGGATCTGGTTACTGCGTGGGATCAAGGCTCCTATTCCCCAGGCAGTGCCTTCCCCATAAGCTTGACGGGCACTGCACTGCTGACAGCACGGAGCAGATGCATGAAACCCCCCAGTCCAGGAGCGAGCCAGTCTCAGGCAGCTGGTCATGAACTGGCCACTGCAGGGATGGCCCTGCTGGCCTCCCTGCACTCAATTGCCTGCTGAAGTCCTGACCCTATGGTTTGGTTCACTCCTCTTCCTCCCCAGCCCCCTCTAGAAACCTGTACTTGTATATATATAATCATCTGAAGAAAGAATGATTCAAAAATTTCCAAATTTAGCAAAATATAGTAAAAAAATATAAACCCACAGATCAAAGAAGCTCAGTGAATAGCAAGCACAGGACATAAAGAAAGCTACATCAAGACACATAAAAATCACATTGCTCAACACCAATGATGAAAAGAAAAACCTTTTAAGTAGTCAGAAGAAAAGAGATACACTATACACAGGAATAAACATAAGGATTACAAAAGATTTCTCATCAGAAACAGTGTAAGGGAGAAAGTACAGCAACATCATTAAAGTACCACATGGGAAGGGGGGGAATCCCCTCAATTTATAATTCTAGACTGAGTGAAAATATTTTAAAAAATAGTTAAAATATATTTTTCATGTATAAAAGATTGTATTTTTCTTCTCACCAGCAGATTTGCAGTGTAACAAATGTTAAAAGAAGTTCTTCAAAGCAGAAATAAAATTTTGCCAGATTCACATAACGATCTATGCCAAGAAATGGAAAACACCAAAGACAGTAAATGCATAGGAAAAAACATAATAGAAGTTTCTTATTATTTAAATATATTTAAAGATAATTAACTATTTAAACAAATAATAATGTAATGTCAGTTTTATAACATCTGTGAAAGTAAAATACATGACAACAATTGCACAAATATTGCCTGGGAAAAATGAAATTTTGTTACAGTGAAGTTTCTATACAAGATGTGAAGTGATATAATATCCACTTGAAGATAGACCATGACAAGTTAAAATCCTATATAATAAAGAGCTAATATGCAAATAGTCATCACGCCCTCATGCCATCATGCCATAACGGCTCAGACACTCAACACTGGGAAGAGAGGAATGGGGACCAGCCAGGCTGCGGCCCGAGAGAGGGACAAGCCACCCACTCTAGGGTCCCAGGTGCCAGCAGCTGCACCTGCACCTCTGGCCCAGGAGAAGGACAAGCTGCACGCCCTGTGGTCCCGGGTGCCTGTGGCTGCAGCCTGGGCTAAGCCATCCACCCATGGTCCCCTGCGGCTGCGGCCGGCCTGAGTGAAGCCGGCCCGGGTCCTGGGTGCCTGTGGCTAGCCAGAGGGAGGGAAGCCCGCGTCCTGGGTGCACGGTGAAGCAGAGGCAGTTAGGGGCAATCAGGCCAGCAGAAGAATCATTAGGGGCAATCAGGCTGGTAGGGGAGCAGTTAGGGACAATCAGGCAGGCAGGCAGAAATGGTTAGGGGCAATCATGCAGGCAGGCCAGTGAGCGATTAGGAGCCAGCAGTCCCAGATTGCAAGAGGGATGTCCGATTGGATAGGTGAAGGCTGGGCTGAGGGACCACCCCCCCCTCAGTGCACGAATTTCATGCACCAGGACATTAGTATAAGATGAGATGTTGTTAGGGAACAGATTAATCACATAGTCAAGTTACCCCCCAACCCCCTCACACAGATTATTTACTAATCCCAAAGGGGGAAATCTACCTCACTATGCACAGACCACACTGGTCACCACACCACCTTAGCCAAGTGACCAAACAGGACCACCAGTCTGACATCATGAACTTTCTGGTATGAAGCATTCAGAAATGTAAAACACCAATGCCATGTTCTTGCCAAAGAGCCTGAATCTAACAATGAATAATCAATCAGGCAAATCCATAACTAGAAGATTTAATGAGAAGACTACCCTGGATTCTTCAGAAAAGTCATTGTCATGAGAACAAAAAAAAAAAAAAAAAACAAATAGAAATACGGGAAACCTGTTCGAGATAAAAAGAGACTGAAAAGACAACCAAATGCAATGTATCAACCATGATGGACCTGCATCAATCAAAAAATAAATATAACAAAAGACATTCAGAAAACAATTGGGGAAATTTTAATATGGACTTCCTATTAAATGATATGATGGACTTATTATTAATCTGGGGGTGCATGATAATGGTACTGTGGTTATGTTCTCATGTTTAGGAGATGTACAATAAGGTCCATAGATGTGAAGTATCATAATGTTTGCAACTTACCAGGTGTACCGGTTAATAATGCGGATTTTTTTAAATAGATGGAGTTACACATATGTTGATATATATGTGATTTGATATGTATGCTATTTTGTTGTATTGACAGCAAGCTTCAAAACTTCATATGTCAAATTTTCTGAAGGTGTTAACATCATCAATATTTTTACGCTTAAAAATGTCAAATTTCATGCCAAAAAAAGAGCATTCGCAGGAAGTTTTAATTCATTACTTTATTTTGAAGAAAAGTGCTGCTGAAAGTTATCATATACTTCGGGAAGCTTATTGTGAACATGCTCCATCTCGAGATACTTGTGAATGCTGGTTTAAACACTTTAAAAGTGATGATTTCAATGTGAAAGACAAAGAATGTCCAGGTCAACCAAAAAAGTTTGAAGACTAACAATTACAAGCATTATTGGATGAAGATGCTTGTCAAACTCAAAAACAACTTGCAGAAAGATTAAACTTTGCTCAGCAAACAAATTACAATCATTTACAAGCAATAGGAAAAATTTTAAAGGAAGGAAAATGGGTGCCACATCAACTGAACGAAAGACAAATGGAAAACCGAAAAGTCATCAGTAAAATGTTGCTTCAATGGCACAAAAGAAAGTCTTTTTTGCATCGAATTGTGACTGGCGATGAAAAGTGGATTTATTTTGAGAATCACAAATGCACATAATCATGGGTTGATACAGGTCAACCATCAACATGGACTGCAAGGCCAAATTGCTTCGGAAAGAAGACAATGCTCTGTGTTTGGTGAGATCAGGATGTTGTGGTGTATTATGAGCTGCTAAAAGCTGGTGAAACTGTTAATATTGATCGCTACTGATAACAAATAGCCAATTTGAACCACACTTTGATCATGAAATGACCAGAATACATGGCAAAGTAATTTTGCTTCATGATGATGCACCATTACACACTTCAAAACCAGTTAAAGACACCTTAAAAGATCTTGCCTGGGAAGTATTAACCCACCCGCCTTATTCACCAGACCTTACTCCTTCAGGTTACCACTCATTCTGATCAATGGCACACGCACTTTCTGAGCAACACTTCAAAACATACGAAGTGAAAAATTGGGTCTCTGAATGATTTGCCTCAAAACAAGAAAAGTTTTATTGGGACGGTATCCACAAATTACCTGAAAGATTGGGAAATGTGTAGCTAGTGATGGACATTATTTTGAATAAAGCACTTTTGATGTTTCTCTTGAAATTATCCTGTTTTCTTTGATTATAAAATCTGCATTATTAACCGGTACACCTGGTACTTGCAGAATAGTTCAGTAAGAATAAATGAATGAATGAATTAATGAATAAATAAATATATAAATAAATAAATAAATAAAATAACTGATAAATATAGATGTAGACTATATGGATTTATTATACTAGTCTTTATCTTTTATGTAATTTGGAAATATTCAAAATAAAATGGTTGAAAGATAAAAAAAAAAAAACTGCCTTGATCAATGAAGCAAAAGCCCTAGAGATGTGTTTACTCACATTGGACAATGCATTCTGCATTGTGGTTGGGAGAAAGAAGTTAGTTTCAGAGGTTGCTGACCTGCAGTGGGCGTTGGTGCTGCTGGGAAAACCCGAAGCACTGCTTTCCATGCCTGGGGTTCCGTTGCCCAAGGCCAGATTGCAAACTTTGCATTTTCCCCAAATGAGTGTCTGGAAGAGGCAGGTAATACTAAACAGCAGAAGTCTGTGCTTCGCAGCAGTTTGAGCAAAGGCTTTGGACTAAAAGGTTATTAGTTTTAGTTCCAGCTAAACCACTGGCAAAATGATGGCTCCCCTCAAATTCCTTGGGATAGATGGAAAACACAGGTTTCCTCAGAAACCTGTGACAATATTTCGGCGGGATTGCTTTGGGAAGTCACTTTCCTCCATTAATTAGTTTATCACCACTCATTTTTATCTAATCATGAGCATCACATCTAATCAAATTTAGGTATAAGAGAAGACAAAGACTTGATATAAAATCGCATGGCTTTTTTTTATTTTGACAAGCTTTTGTGAAACTATGGGTTTTGTTTTTTCCCCTTTGCTAGATGTTTTACAGAACACTAGGTGTTCTCCAAAGAATATTGTGGGGAGAGAGGACCATGTCTAGACAGAGAAATGAAAACAGAAAGTTTTCCAAGGAAACAATTGAAGAAAGTTGTCCAAGGTTTGCATATACTAAGGGCCCATCCCAATCAAAGACTCAATCCACTCCACTCCAATTGTAAGAGTATGCTTTGAATATTCAATTTTAATAAAATTCAAGCCAGGCTTATGGTTGCTCAATCTTTTTTAGCAGGTGCCAAAAATCTAGCCAAATGTATGGAAGCGGATTCCTCCTCTGTGAACCGCCACAGGAACTTTGATGTTTATGCCGAGTAGAAGGAATCTAGGTTGATTGCCCTCTCTTCCAAAAGACCATCCCTTTCTTGGTAAAATGCATTCTTCCTGATTTATCCAGCTTGGAAGGACACCATGAACTTGGCGTTCCAAACCTACTTATTAAAAATCCTTGACCCTTTTATTCTTTGATCAGTCTTGAGAATCAGAAACTCTCATACAATAAAGTAATTAACTTTTGCAATTTTTTTCATTTAAAAATCTAATTTTAAGATAACCCAAATGTACTGTGTATTGGCACCTTCCATTTACTATTAATCCTTTTAAAAAATACTTTAAACAGTAAAGATAATTTTTAAAATTTTTACTATCAGTCCTTTGAAAAAGCAACACAATTAAAACTATTCCTCTGATACTAGATTTCATAAGTTGAAAAATGAGTTTGCTTTGTACTTCCCAACCCACCTGAGATTCCTCCTGAGAAACTCTCGCACAATGTGCTGCCTGTTGTTCTTAAAACTTAACGGTGCAATTTAAAAATATAACTAAGCAGATATTCCAATGAAAATTCATGTAAATACCTCAGTACACAACATTTTTTTTAACAAGTTACCACATATAGCACCTCATTCCTGGTAGCGTTCGGTGCAAACATCTTGTCTTAATCCAACCACTCACATTTTCTTCAGACCTTGAGCTGTCTTGGTTTATTTCTGAATCTCAGCCGACACGGCCCTAAAAGGGTGAAAGAATTAAGCACACTGACGTCATGTCAGATAAGGCAAGTGCAGATTTTGAAATGCTTGTTTGGCATGTGGCATTGGAATTTAAAACATCCTATATAAAAAATTCTTACATAGCAATTGGGAGGTTCGTCATGGACCCAGGCACTAGAAAGCCATGTTTGTTTTTTGTAACTCAGCAAGGTAAATTTCTTTATTCCCTCATTAAGAATTATACAGGGTAGTTACACAGCGCCCATTGCCTTCAGTTGTAAAGAAAAGGCGAGATGCGTTGTTTATTTTATGCGTAGGTACGGCCAACCAAACATGCTAAACTACTTAGAGCAGTTTATTGACACTGGCAAAGAACAGCAAGTTAGAAAAGCAAATGACGCAGATTGTATGTTGGGGAGTTTTCAAGGTTTCTTTCTCCTCGGCCCCCCTTTTCTTTAGAACAGCTTTCTACATCGAAAACATGTCGAGAATTTGGAAAGCAACAAGCAATCAGGGTGTGTTTTTTTTTTTTCCCTCCTAAAGCTAAAATTTGATAATGTGCCAATCTCATACAGTGGACTTTTCAAATTTAACCAGTTTTGCTCATTCAAAATGGGAAGGTCTGTCCAATAATAAATACCTATAGGTATTTGTTAGGTCTTCAAGCCTGAACTAGTAAGCAGAAATCAAACGAAACCTTTGCAACGAGCAACTTTTCAATGGCCAAATTTCAAGGCAAAAATATAACACTAATATCATTCACAGATATAGTTTTAGTTTTGACCAAATACGAATTAATTTTTTGTTCTACATGAAAAGTAAAATTAGTCTCAGTCTACAAGTACCCATATGAATAAATTTTTAAAGACAATATATATGCATTTGAGAATATGTATAGTAGCACAGCATAGTACTTCAGGATGTGTTTATTTCATCATTTATCATTACTGCATCCTCAGGTCTCATCAGTTAACAATTTTGTATAGAGGTGATGTGACACAATGGAGGAGAACATGACCAAACTGGATTTTGTCCTGTCATTTACTATTTCTGTGAACTTAAAGAAAATGTATTAGCCTTCCTCTGCCTTGGTATCTTCATCTGCAAAATGTGAATAATAATACCTTCTCTTAGGTAGACTATATGAGGATTTGAATGAGAAATATCTGCAAAATCATTGGAACAACTCCTAGCACATAATAAACAATTATTGACAGCTATTCCTTTTAAACTCTAGAAGCCTCCTTTTTAGAATAGTATTCAATTTAGTCCACAAATACATCATTCAAAAGGCATTTCTTTGAGAAACCTTGATATTTTCCTGACTTCATATCATGCTTGTCTAGCCTGTTAAGACTTCTGTATTCCCTTGAATAAGAAAGGTTGTATTTATTCGCACGCCAAAGTGCAGGACATTTGGTATTTCATCATTCCTCGATATAATCATAGGAGGCAGAAAGCATGGTTATTCCTGTTTCACAGATGAGAGGACTGAGGCTAAGAGCCCAAAGGCTTATAGAAGCGGTTAAGTGGTACAGGCAGCGTTCGAATGTGTGAAATCTGACCTTAGTACCTGCAATGCCCTCTACTGAGTATTTACATTACGTGGAGAAAAGGAACCATGTGTCTGGGAGTCCCATTAGGAAGAGAGAAGAAGGCGAGCTCTGCGAAGTTTGGAGTCTGCGTTTTAGCACCTGCAGGAAAGAGAAGAAGGCTGAGTCTCCTGGCTGAGAGGGGCAGCAATCACGTCTGTCCGAACCCACAGGCATTTGAATCACATTCCAAGCCTGCTGTTGATCTCGCCTTCTGATCCTAGAGTGTGAAAACAAAATCCAGACTCACGGAGCCAATATACTGCACTCTGACTTAGAGATAGATTGTAACAGGGAGAGAACAGTGGGATTAAATGTCTATTTCTACCTCAGCAAACCAAGCTGCCAGGAGATGTTAGGCCGAGTATCAGCAACAGCACTGGCTCTCATCATTGTGTGGACTTTGGACTGGATGGAGCATGAAGCAGTCCTCAGACTTGGTGTTTATTAGCTCACTTAATCCTCACAAGAATCCTGCATGATGGTAGTATGATCAACCCGCTTTGTGGAAGGAAAGCTGAGGCAGTACAGCTCTCAGTGCCTGCCTCAAGCTCCATCGGTGACAAATGGGCAGGATTAACGCCAGGCGAGGGGACAGCTGGCCTGTCCCTCAGCCCCACAGGCATGGGAAGGAAAACAGCCAGTTCTGGCCCCTTGGACTTAATGACATCATGACACAGGCTCACCCACACTCACACACATTCACACTTCACTTTCACCTCAAGGTTTGGGGTACTTTTAAAAAGGGAAAGTGACTGGTTGCTGGGGACTGTGGAGAGGGAAATAAGGGGTTTGTGTTTAATGGGAAGGGAATTTCAGTTTGAGAAGATGAAAAAAGCCTGGACGTGAATAACCATTACCCATTGGTGATGGTTGCACCACAGGTGAATGTACTTAATGTCACCGAACTGAACACTTTAACATGATTAAAATTATAAAACCGTATGTTATCCATAAATTTGACTCCTACAAACAAAAAACAAAAACAAACAAACCAAAAAGCAGGAGCCAAAGGAAAACACTTGTGTAAGGGACATTTGATCCAAAGTGTCCGCTGTGCCAAGGCTGAGAAACCTTGGGTTCCAGGAGGTGTGACAGAGAGGTGACAGTGTTCTGTAGAAAGTGTATTGATTTGACTGGTTTTATTTTTAGAATCTGAGCGAATGCTGTCTGCCTTTACCCTGGAGAGAAAACAAGACAGAGGTTTATTAAGCTCCTGGGAAACACAGCAGAGAGCTTGTTTAAGGAGCAGTCTGAATTCCTAGGCTTGGAATACAGTTTTCATTGAATAATGATGGTCATTGTTCAAAGTGGCTTCTGGGCTAAGGTGGTCTTGTCATCTCTCAGGGTTTTATTTTTGGAAGAAAAGTGATAAATTTCCAATATTATCTCTGCTAGATCATTCAAAATTACAGCACAATCTTCAAGTGAGAACAGATTTTCAGATTTAGAAAATCATTTTGCCCACTAATCAGCAAGATAGAAAAAAAAAAGAACAAAAACCTTGGAACTAGCTAAAACCCCAAATTGTGGTACCCAGGCCTTTTGTCCATTAGGACTGTATCTCTCCATCAATCAAAATCTTACCCTTGAAGGTCGAGGTTTTCATACAAACCAAGATAAATAAAACTATTACTTTTTTTTTTCAGAATGTCTGATAGAAATAATTTTGCATACCTGTTGGTTTTTTTAAAAATCTGCTCTTAAAATGGAAAATAAAATTTAATATCATGTTATTACTTACAGTTGTCATTGGCAAAGCTCCTAGCTGCCTTCTGAATTTCAGGCACTACCCAGAGTTGTTTTACTTGCAAAATATTTTTTTAATGAAGATCTCTAAGTAGAATTGCATGCAATCCTATGAAGGATACATTTTATTCATTTCACTTCTGGTTTGATTTTTTAACTGTTAATTTTGTAATTTTCCAGAAAGAAAAAGCTGTGCATTGTGTGACATGGCATTATGATACAGGATTTACACTGTATGTATTTGCATGGCTTTGTGCCTGGGACTTCTATCTAAATCCTACATCCCTACAAGCCCCATGGGACCTTATCTTTGGAACCGAAGTGCTGGAAAATCTTTTCACTTCCAGTTTGATTTTTTAACTGTTAATTTTATAATTTTCCAGAAAGAACATTATAATATTTAAACTTTTATTTTTCAGAGCTGTTGATAGAGACAATAATAGAGAGATGTGAGAAAAAGTTAAAGTTTGTGTCTTTTATTTGGAAAAGTCTAAACTCTTTTTAGAAGTCCCAAGGAGCCTTCCCTTCATTCATCCATTCAACAAATACATATTGAGCACCTTTCACGTACCAGACACTGTTGAAAAAATGGAAACACAAAGGTGAACAAAAACAGATTGTCCCACTTTTGTGAAACTGACTTTTTAGTAAGGGAATTAGACCTCATACCACTAATTAAATGATAATTCATGAAACTGTTAATTATTTCATTATCATTGCAAATGCTTCAAAGAGAGCCAGTGGGTATTATGAAAGTTTAACTGAGTAATCTGATCTTATTTGGGGATCAGGGAAGATTTCCTGGAGAAAGGGATATTTGAGCTCAGTATCACTGATAGCTCCATGCAAGTGTCCCCAGCCCTTTAAGGGAGCCCACACCTCCTGTTCTAGAACATGCTCAGGTTGCCCTGAACCTTGAGGCCGTTGTCCTAAGAACTCAAGCCTGGTTCTTAGGCTTCTGTGAGTCTCTTCCCTGGCTCTATCATCCCAAGCGGGACTACTAGACTTCAGCATGGGCAGGAGGGGCTGTTTGCAGAGGGTGAGCATGCATGGACTTTGATGTGCACACTGGATGTTCACAGGTCCTTTCATGATGTGAGAAGAGACCAAGGATGGGGAAAGAAAAGAGATGAGGCTTTAGCCACTAGCCAGGAACCAGGAATCGCTGTGTTTACACCACAACATTCCCATGTGGAACACCAAGGAGTTCAAGAAGTCTAAGTCCTGTCTATAGTATGTGAACTTCTATTTAAACTCTTGCCATAAACCCTAAAAATGTTAGGGGTGCTCCCATTTGATCTGGGCTTAGCAAGCAGAGCTGGAATTGACTGGGTAAGGTAAGGAGGAGCATTCCAGACAGAAGAACCCATTTGGGTAAAGGTTCTGAGGTGGAAAGGAAAATGATGTGTTTAAGGAACTGAGAGGAAGCCACTGCATGTGAGACACATAGTATGACTGTAGCCTGATGGAAGAGTTGTCCAGGGCAACAGAAAAGCATCCTTGGAAAAGATATTATATATTTTGTGTCCAAAAATGATATATTATACATTATGTGTCCATTGCATATTTTTGAGTAGGTATAAAAATTATGAAATGACTTATATTGCTAAACTACAATTTATATGCAATATATTAAAAAAATTGGGACATTTTAAAAAATAATTTTTTAAATACTAAATTATCAGTGTCACATTATCTTCATAATCCCATGGAATATAGAGAATTACTCCTCATATCTCTTAAGTCCCAGGCCTAGGAAACAGGATCCATTCAAGCTCAAATTTTATATTCAATAAATATTCCTAATATTCATTCATCTGTTTATTAATTTAACTCAGCTACAGTTTCCTCAACAGTAATATATGAATAATAATAGTATAATAGAGATGTTGGAAGGATTAAATAAATAAATATATATAAACATAGAGCACTAAGAAGTCACCAGGCACATAATAGGATGATGTGGCCCCTGAACCCATAAGAGATTTCAATTAGAAGAAAAACAAATGTACAAGTAATTCTGTGATAAGTAATATAAGAGCAGCAAGATTTTAAAACCACAGAGAAGGAACTAGTTTATTCTACCTGCAGAATAGCGTAAGGTTTCCCAGAAGAGGAGATATTTAATCATGAAGATTTCAATAAGCCCAGAGGAAAAAGGATAGCTACCCTGCTTGACCAAAAGGATGAAGGCATGCATAGGATGAAGGGATAGACTGGGTCATGGGTGTGGCATAGAATAGATGGGTCTAGTATGGGAAGTTGAGCTAGGTGATGAGGCAGGTTAGTAAGAAGTTAGAAAAATTTATTGGCAAGTGAAATAAGGAAACTGAGACCAATAGCTGAGCAAACTGGCTGAGCCATTTATAGCCAGAGACAGAAGGTCACCTCCCTTGACATAACATCTAGGCCTCAGTTGTATTTCAGCTCCAGGAGATGCCAGGGTGACATCGGGACCAGCTGCATTGATTAATGAATCCCAGGGCTGACCAGCAGACCCTGAGTGACAGATGAATGGATTACTCTGACACCACGTTTGCTGTAAAAAAGAGGCCTAAGGGACTGCCTGGCTAAAGGAAACGGGCAGCCTCAATTGCCTGCCTCCTTAGGCTTTTATTGTAGCAGCAGTTTGAGATAAAGTTTATCTTTTAGATACAATCAGTAGGGTAAGTAATCTTGGGGGGACACATGTGTTTGTAATGTCTTTTAAGCAAGGACACTACAAAGATTAAGCATAAGGATTCCAGTAAACACTGGGGGTCTGCTCATGCACAGATGTTTGGAAAAGTCAAGGAATAATTAGGGGCACCTCCTTTGGCACTCCCCTAAGTCGGAATTCCGATAAACAGGGCAGGCGGCCTTCGCACACTTCCCTTTACTCAGAATGTCCTCCCTACAAACTTTCCAACCAAGTCTCATGCTTCCCCACAAATGATGCCTGCCCTGGCACTGACCAATCAATGGAGACTACAACCCCAACCAGGACCCTCTTGGGAAACTGATGAATATTCTATTGAGATCTTCCCCTGAACCCTCCCCTAAAATCTCCACCCTTAACAACTTTTAGGACGTAGAACTCTGTGATCTACCCACCCTCAGGAACATACCCATGACTTCCCCTCCCTCCCTCTTTTCTTTCTCCAGAGGCATTTACCTCCTAAACTCTGGGGGATCCCACTAGGCTTGCAAACAAGACAGCAAGGAGCAGTAGTAGTTCAATCCCAGGCAAACCCCCTGAGTCTGTCCCTAAGTCCCTTTTTCTGACTTCTTGATGAACCAAAGAAGACCAGCCTGTGCTCATTTCCCCAGCCCTTCCTTGTTTCATTGTTTCCCACTTTAATAAATATCCTCTAAAATTCATCTGGACTTGTGTTATGGAATTTTTCCTGCACAAAGTCAAGAACCCCCACACTACCAGCTGGCCCTAGGCAGAGCTGTTCAGGGCCAGCTTTTCGGTAACAGCAGTACTCAGAGTTGAGCCAGATTAAGAAGGGTCTTCTATGTTATGCCAAGGAGTTGGACCTTCCTTTGGCAGAGTGGTGTTTCTCAAAGGGTGGCCCTTGGATGTTAGAATCTGTTGGGGTGCTTGTTAAAAATAAGGATCCCAAGGCTAACTCCAGAATTAATGGATTGGAATACAAAGGCCTGATGTGTTAAATAAAAGGAATAAAGAGATTTTGCTGAAACCTCCATACATTACAAAGTGATATTTTTTATTTTACATTATACTACAGAATATGTCATTTACAAAGAACATTTAACAACATAGTAAAATTCTCATAATTTGATAAATATATATATACACACACATATATACATACAGAGTGCTGCAAAAGTAGGTTTACAGTTTGTATGAAAAATAATACAATAATTAATAAATAATAATATAAGAATAAACTGGGTTTCGAGTACTCACAGCTGTAAACTTACTTCTGCCCAACCCTGTATTCATTCAGTAGCTCATTATCACTAGACCCCTAAGTAGAGATTAAAAATTAAAAGAACATAAAGAGCAATTAACTCTGAGGATCCAAGGATGGTGACATTATCATTGATTTTTGGTTCCTTCTTTGTACTTTTCTGTGATTTTGAGAACTTCGAATACAAATTCACCTCAGTTTTATAGTTTGAAAAAGCCCCCAAATATGTGCATCAGGGCATGAGGGGGTGCAAGACACAGGATGAGACAGCAGTGGATACCCCCTGATGGGAGAGGAAACCTCCCCACCCCAGCAGAACCACCACCTCCTTCTTTTGTGCTCCCCCATCTGTTGAGATGTGCTTCCTCCACTAAACTGAGTTCTTTGAGGCTGGGAATTACACATAACTCGTACCAGTAACTCATATCTTCAATCTCTCCTGACATCCTGTCAGGCCCAGCCAGGATTTCAGGGCCCTGGATTCTACTGCTGGGGAGATGCCCACTTTGCTTGGAGAGTGTTAGAGTCTCCAAAGGAGGAAAGCACGAGGCCAAAAGGGGTAAAGAATTATGAATTTATTAGGTCATCTGGAAACCAGATGGGCTGAGCCCCAAAATGGCACCATCCCCCAAAGTCAGAGGTTTTTAAAAGACTCTAGGTGAGTTTTTTCTGGACAGAGAATTCTCTGTGCAGGTCTGGATTCTGGGAAACTCTGGAGGGGAGAGATAATGGTCTTAGCAAGTGGAATGTGGTCTAAGCAAGTGGAATGTCCATTGTGAAGTAGCCTAAAGGTCAGTTCCCAGGGGAGGGAGGGGTATTAATTCAATTATTTGATCAGACCTAAGAGGGAGTTGATCCCCAGCCCAGGCAGAATGATGACTTCGTGTTCAACTTCTTCATGTTCAACTCTGGAAAGCTGTAGACTGGGCTAGCAAGAAGGTGTTAAGAGGTAAAGAGAGGGCTCCCTGCTCTAAAATACCCACACTGCCTCTGGGCAATTTACCATCATAACTTCATTCCTTGGGGGTCTGAATTCTTATAACAGTGCCTATTAAAATGCAAATGCCTCTGGGAGGTGTTAAGCCCTTGTCAGCAAACACCTTGCTTATTAGCTAACACCTGAGCTGACAGCCATCTTAAAGCAAGTGCCTGTTGGGAAATCAGTTTCCAGAGAGGTGGGGAAATACTGCCACAAAGTGGGAGGACAGCTGGGACTTTGGGTTGACTAAGTTCAGAATTGAAACCGAAGGTCCTATGACTTGGATTAAATTTAGCGTTAAATCCTAGCTCTAGAAATCCTCTCTTTCTCTCTCTCTCTCTCTCTCTCTCTCTCTCTCTCTCTCTCTCTCTCTCTCTCTCCCTCTCTCTCTCTCTCTCTCTCTCTGACTCTCTCTCTCTCTTTCCTCCCTCCCAACCCTTCAGAGACCCAACCTTTGCCCACTAATCAGTACATCTCCTTACCCCTCCCCCACCCCCACCCAGGCATCAGAAGACAGTAGCCTGAACCTAACAATGGTCACAAGATCTGGACCGGCTTTTTGTTTCAGTTCCTGAGACCTAAAATAGAAAGACCTCCTGGCTACTTTCCCATGATACCAGGCAGTGGGAAACCAGAACAGACCTAAGACCTGTCCCCCAGACCTGAAGAAATGCTGTATCACCCTTACACACCATGACCCCAAACTTCTAATCTACAGTGTCCTGTGATTTTGGTCTCATAATCTGTAATCTACACACCATCGCCATCAGGGCTTTTGAGCATTAGGTTCCTGTTTTCCCAGATGATGCCATTCATCAATAAAACAGCCAATCTTCTCCTGGGCTCTACTAGTGCTGGGTGGACAAACTCTTTCGTTCTCTAACGGAGTATCACAAGATTTCCAGGGCTGGATCTGGCTATAGCAGTGGGTTGGGACTCTATTGTATCTCTTGGGCCTGGTGGTCAAGATAAAGGTCCAAGTGGGCCACATGGCAGGTAGGAGTGTTCTTGGGCCTCAGTACTCCCACCCTTGCAGGTAGTTTCACTTTCTCACCAAGTCCCATCATAATTGCCTAGTTAATATTAAAAAGCAAAGGGAAGTCAGACATTATAAACTTCCTGGGTGTTAACATAAAAACATTCAAACTTGTAAAGAATTTTTGTGAGAATTCTTTGTAAAGAATTTGAGCCAAACTGTCAACAATTGCTGGGAAGCAGAATCTCAACTTATTGGGATAATGCTCCAGAGAATGGCAGTTCTTCACCTTGTTTTATTCATTACAATCAAAAGAAGAGACATAAATGGATTACATAAAATCCACTGATGATAGATTAGGGAGGTGGGGAAAAGCAAAGGGGTGGGAGAGGGAAACCTCTGGGATTGGATAGAAGTAAAATGATAGACACATACTTCTTTTACTTAGGGGGGTGCAGGATAGTTCACAGTCAACAATTAACATGATAACAATAGCAATGAAGGAATTTATGGTCTCCTGGCACCCAGGTGCATTTGGTTTTGCCCTGAGGGGTCCTGAAAAAGGGAAGTTACAAGTTACCCTGACATTTCACCGGCATGTTATCTTAGATGCAAAAGGACAATAGGCTCAGTTAAGAGAGATTGTCCTTGTCCTAACTGGTTTGGCTCAGTGGATAGAGCATCGGCCTACGGACTGAAGGTTCTCAGGTTCTATTCTGGTTAAGGGCATGTACCTTGGTTGCAGGCACATCTCCAGTGGGGGGTGTGCAGGAGGTGGCTGATCAATGTTTCTAACTCTCTGTCCCTCTCCTTTCCTCTCTGTAAAAAAATCAATTAGAAATATTTTAAAAAAAAGAGAGATAGAGAAAACCAAGATGGCGGCATAGGTAAGCACCTAAACTGCTGCCTCGCACAACAATTTCAAAACTACAACTAAAAGACAGAACGTCTATCACCCAGAACCACGGGAAAGCTGGCTGAGTGGAAGTTCTACAACTAGAAGAAAAGAGCAAACAGCATTGAGGGGTGCACAAGCGTTGAAAAGCTGAGGTACCTAGACGCGCGAATTGGGCTGGTGACGGGTGACTGAAAGCGCTGCTGTTTTCAACCCGAAGGGAGATAAGCTCCCGATTACTCCGAACTCGTTTCTGGGGAGACGCGGGGGACCCAAACTCCTACAGGGAGAAGCTGGACTGTCTGCCGTGGGGTCGGAAAGTGAGGGAGGCTTGCTTGCAGGGCTGCGCGCAGGAACAATTGTTTATTGTGCTGGGGCACCGGACGCGGGGACAGGGTCGGAGCTGCAGAGCCGGCTTACTGGCAGCCATCGCTGTTTGCCACACCCTAGCCTAGTCACGCCCTGAGACCCTGCCCTGCACAATCTACGAACCCACCCAAGCTCCAAGCAGCAGCTTTAGCATATGAATGGCCTGCCCTATCGCAGCTTAACCTAGCAAACTTGCAGCCCGGGTCAGACAGCTCCAAAACCTCCAAACTCCAAGCAAAGAGGAGAAAACTGTAGTTCTTGCTGTAGCTCCTGCTGGGTGGCCTCAGACAGTAGCTGACCTGCACCCCGTTGGAGATCCAGAAGCCAGTGTACCTAGTGGTCAGTGTGAGACACCAGATTTCAACTCCTCACATCCATAAGTGATACATTCAAGAGGCAGACTCAGTGAGCACCAAAGCCCCACTGAAACAAGCCCTGCACCATAAGCTTGTCTCCAGCGCAGCAGTTCTTCCATTATAGACACAGCGGGTCCTCACAGCCAATTGGCCTGAAGGTCAATTCCTCCCAGTGTACCAACAGCAATCAAGGCTTAACTACACCAAGACTTTGCACTCAGCCCATAAAGGGGTGTACCAAAGGCGTCCACCTCAGGTGATTGGGGAGGCTGTGCTACTGGCCCCTATAGGTCACCTACCACACAAAGCCACTCCATCAACATAAGGAAGCAACAAAATGCGGAGACAAAGAAACATGTCACGAAAGAGAGAAATGGAGGAAAGCAAACTAATGGACGACATAGTGTTCAGAACCACATTTATAAGGTTACTCAAGAATCTTCTAAAAACCGCCGAGAAACTTGATGAGACCTTCAAGGACCTTAATGAGAATGCCAAAAAAATGGAAAAGGACCAGTCAGAAATTAAGCATACACTGTCTGAAATAAAGAATATACCGAAACTCAACTGTAGATCAACGTACCCCAAGAATCAAACCAAAGATCTGAAATATGAGGAAAGAAAAAACACCCAACCAGAAAAACAAAAAGAAAAAATCCAAAAATATGAAGATAGTGTAAGGAGCCTCTGGGACAACTTTAAGCGTACCAACATCCGAATTTTTGGGGTGCCAGAAGAAGAGAAAGAGCAAAATACTGAAAACCTATTTGAAGAAATAATGACCGAAAACTTCCCTCACCTGGTGAAAGAAATAGACTTACAAGTTCAGGAAGCGCACAGAACCCCATACAAGAGGAATCCAAAGAGGACCACACCAAGACACATCATAATTAAAATGCCAAGAGCAAAAGACAAAGAGAGAATCTTGAAAGCAGCAAGAGAAAAACGGTTAGTTACCTACAAGGGAGCACCCATATGACTGTCAGCTGATTTCTCGGCAGAAACTATGCAGGCCAGAAGGGAGTGGCAACAAATATTCAAAGTGATGAACAGCAAGAACCTACAACCAAGATTACTCTACCCAGCAAAGCTATCATTCAGAGTTGAAGGTCAGATAAAGAGCTTCACAGACAAGAAAAAGCTAAAGGAGTTCATCACCACCAAACCAGGATTACATGAAATGCTGAAGGGTGTTCTTTAAGAAGAGGAAGAAGAAGAAAAAGGTAAAGATAAAAAATTATGAACAACAAAATGACATCAAATACATACCTACCAACAAGTGAATCTAAAAATCAAGTGAATAAAAAATCTGAAGAACAGAATGGACTGGTGAATATAATAGAATCAGGGACATAGAAAGGGAGTGGACTGACAATTCTCAGGGGGTAGGGGGTGTGAGGGGTGCGGGAAGAGACTGGACAAAAAGCTTACACCTATGGATGAAGACAGTGGCGGGGGATAAGGGCATGGGGTGGGGTGGGGAATCAGGTGGAGGGGACCTAGGGGGAAAAAAAGAGGAACACCTGTAATAATCTGAACAATAAAGATTTATTAAAAAAAATAAATAAATAAAAAAATAAAATAAAATAAAATAAAAAAAAGAGAGATAGATTGTCCTTTTTCAGGAAAGATACTGGCCTAGGACATGACAACCCACTATAAACTGCTTTTAGCTAAAGTTTTAATTTCAGACCATCCTTTGTGGTTACTCTAGGTCTTTGAGTTTGCAAAACTGCCATGCAGGCCTTCCCTAACTGTTAGCACATGGCCTTTTTTTCATCCACAGGAGGAAGCTTCACCAGGAAGCTACAGCTTCACACAGCACTATTCCTCCAAAGGGATTAGCACCGCCCTGGTAGTAGATTATTGGGGGGAAGAGGAGAGATAGGCAGTAGAAGTTGGGGTGGCCCAGGGGAAGTGCTTGCCAGTCAGTCTAGTGGGGGAACTATGGGTTGGGTAGGGGATGGACCCTATCAGGAGTGCACAAAAATCTTGGGAAGTTAATTGGTTAATTGAAGAAACTCCTGGTTAAAATCCCCAAAGAGTTCCCTTGCTCTTACTCTCTCTTGCCCATGCATTCTCAAGTTCTCTCTCCATAGCCATGTGGCCTTAGCAGCCATGTGGACTCCACATGCAGGATGTTGGACTGGACTGGGCTTTAATATGGAGCAGAAACTATAAGCAGTGGCCTTTATTCTGGCCCCGCTAAAGACCCTGTTGGACTTTTTCTGTGGCGGGATGGAGAGAAATGGGACATTGGAAACCTAGGGGTTTATTTCCACCCAAATAAATATTACTCGTCCTCCCATGCGAGTCTCAAGATATTCTTTTTCTTGAGACATCGCAAGAAATCCACTCCCACCAATAACACCATTGTGCATAGGACTAGGAATAGGAAACTTAATAATAAAGGGGTTTTGTTGTTTGGTTGGGTTTCGTTTGTATGGGTTTTGTTTTTGTTTGGTGGGTAAGATTAGCTGTGTTTTTTTTGTGTGTGTGTGTGTCATAAGCATAAATATTCACTATTTGGGACCCCAACTATGCACCTCAGCATCTCAGCATTTAAATTAACAATATAGTAGCTGTTTACTTTTTTGTCTTCCAGTGATTAATCTATGTATATTTAACTCTCCTTATTTCTCTTCAAATATGAAAAAAATAATTTCCTAAGTATTTAAAAAAGTATTCTCTGAAAGCCTTCTTGTTAATCTGTGTCTTCCTGGAAATGGCAGGACTAGAGAAATATGCTAAATTTTCCCACTTTTGTATATATTATTAGTCACCACAGGAGAGCTAAATGGCACTCTGCATTGAGTAAGAATGCCTGAACAGTTTTCAAATATTTGGGGTTCAAAAAACCCAAAATGTATTTTGCCAAAGCATTTGCTTTCCTCTTCATTTTTTAAAAACCCATGTTTATTTCAAGGAGCATTTATTCCATGTGTTTTTAATGCATCTACACTCCGTTCATTAAAGTGCTACCCTAAAACAGTTCTTTTGTGTCCAGAGGACCAGCAAGCCCTCCTGCTTTGACTGGTAGGTGTGTGGTGCTTGCCCCATCCTAAAGTCTGGGATGACCTAGCTCCTTCCTGGAGGCCCTGGAGTCCAGAAGGTGCAGGGCCTGGCACAGAGCTCCAGCACTTGAGGCCCTGGCATCATAGTGCCCTGGGATGTGCATATGGGCCAGTTAGTAGTCAGCAAGGTCCTTGACATTTTAGTGCCCTGGTCAGAATTTAAGTTTTGGAGAATTGCATCCCGCTTTTGTGAATCTTGGTAATGCTGAGAATTTAAGGGCCAGGCTGCAGCCCACATGGCCTTATTAAGTATCCACATGGAGACAGAAGAAGTGGATCAGGAGCTGAGAATGTCGCCATTTCTCCATTTCTGTAGTGCTCTAGAAAAGTTCATCCAGACCTGGTGAATTGAAATTGCTTAATGAGTAGCAAAACGGCACCATCTTTCCATTTTGTTCCGGGTGCATTGCCCCATGCTGAATGCAATTGTGCTTCTGAAAGGAGCAGAATGCCAACACAGTCTTAAGAAGGATGTGTGGTTGCCTAACTTACACACGGGTAGACTAGCTCAGGCTGGACTGTTTCAAAAATTCAATGTTTTCCATTTACACAATCTTACCACATGTCAAGCACTGGACTAACTTCTCTATGTATGTTATCCCATTTGTAAAAATAATTAATACACAGACACTTCATTTAAAGTGAAGTAAGGAGGCCCAAAGGGGGAGCTCTCACACCCTACATTGATCATGAAGCACAACAGGGGGCAGTCCTTCCCAATTTCCTCTTTGCCTCTTTAATAAAGGCTTTCTCTCCTTTGTTTCAGCGGACTTACACGTAGCCCACTGGTTGTGTGTTTTGGATTGCAATTCCTTGTTGCAAAAAAAAAAAAAAAACACACAAAAAAAACATTTTGCTGGAGAAACATCTGGCTGCCTTTTGTTTACAGTCAGCACATTTAATCCTCACCAGTCCTCACAGGAAGATATTATTAGCCCACTTTGCAGATGAGCAAAATGAGGTGTGGAAAAAAGCAACTGCCTCAGGTCATGCAGTGGAGCAGTGCCAGTGGGCAGGTGGAATTTGCTGTGACCCTCAGACCTGCCAGGTTGTTGCTTCATAGGAGAATCCAGATTGGAACCAGTCTCTCCATTATGGAGAAGACACAAGTTTTAGGGGCAGACTTTTGCTTATTTAGAGCCTTCAACATCTTCCTTTTAGACTAGCTGGCTATAGAATTATCCATACTTTTCCTGAATTTGTGAAACCTGCTCTCCTAAATCCCAGGTTATATCTGATGCCCAACAAACTCATTTTTAATAGACCTATTCAATGATAACACGATCACACTTTTCTATATTTCCTGTTATTTCCAAGCATCACCTTAATCTATGTTTAGAAAGACCAAGTAGCAATTCCTTTTATTGCTTCCTCTATGTGCTGAGGGGAAAATCAAATTAAACAAATTCTTCAAATTACTTTGAAGAAAATGAGTGATTAAGCAGATGACCAGATAGGGGAAGTCCTCTTTCTCAATCATGAGGTGCTCCACTGATGGTTTGTAATATATAGAGGGGAAGAGTGACCCCTGTCTAGAAGGTGGAGGGTTACTCGAATTTACTTTCTCAGAAACATTTCTCTAGCCACTTCCTTTTATTGCCTCCTAAGTTCTCTCTGAAATTCTTCCATGTAAAAATCTCACAAAAGCACATGTCCTTTTATTTAACAAGATCATCTCGAGATTCCCATGTACCTTAAAATCTGAGAAGAAATGCTCTAGAGCAGTGGTTTCCAAGCTTCAGCGAGCACCAGAATCCCCTCATGGGTGTATGGAAGCACAGGCTGTGAGCCCCTCCCCAGAGTTTCTCATTCAGTAGGTCTGGGGTGGTACTTGAGAATTTGCTTTAAAAAGTTCCCAGTGATGTTGATTCCGCTGATCTGGGGACTGTATTCTTAGAAACACCTCCTTAGAGGTGTCCTGTCCCACCAAAGACTAAGAATGTTAAGAAGTCTTTGGAATCAGAAATGATTTGACCTGCAACTTATTATAAACTAGAGGTCCGGTGCATGAAATTAAGGCACTGGGTGGGTCCCTCAGCCCAGCCTGTGCCCTCTTGCAATCTGGAATCCCTTGCTCCTTATTGCACGCCTGCTCACTCCTTACTGCTTGGCTCACTGCTTCTTAGTGCTGCTGTGGAGGTGGGAGAGGTTCCCGCCACAGCCACTGCGCTCACCAGCTGTGAGCCCAGCTTCTGGCTGAGCAGCACTCCCCCTGTGGGAGCACACTGACCACTAGGGGGAAGCTCCTGCATTGAATGTCTGTCCCCTGGTGGTCAGTGTGCATCATAGCGACCGGTCGTTCTGGTTGTTCCACTGTAATGGTCGCTTAGGCTTTTATTATATAGACTAGAAGCCTGTTGCATGAAATTTTTGCACGGGAGAGGGAGGTCCCTGAGCCCGGCCTGCACCCTTTTCAATCCAGGACCCCTCAGGGGATGTCCGACTGCCCTCTTGCAATCTGGGACCTCTGGGCCCTAACCGCTCGCCTGCCTGTCTGCCTGATTGCCCCTAACTGCCTCTGCCTGCTGGCCTGATCGCTCCCTAACTGCTTTCCTGCTGGCCTGATTTCCCCCTAACTGCTCTTCCCTGCCAGCCTGATCGCCCCCTAACTGATCCCCCGCTGCCAGCCTGATCGCCCGTAACCAACTCTGCCTCGGCCTCTGCCACCGTGGCTTTGTCCGGAAGGATGTCCAGTCTAATTAGCATATTACCCTTTTATTAGTATAGATAGCTCATAGTGGGATTGGAGCTGCCTTTTTTTTTTTCTTTCTGCTTTGCCACTTTCTCCTATTACCTGTTGGGATTTTGTCAGTCTGGTTTCCCTCTAACATGTCCCACCTCCCATCACCCCATCCTCCCTATCTGCCCTCCCCAACCCCCATGCGGGAACACACTTGGGTCTGCTGAGCTCTGTCTGACCTGGCATTGCTGGGAGAGACTACTCCCCAGCTCCCTTTGAGCTGCCTCCCAGGGAGCAAGCCCCAGGACTTTCCGGGGCTGCCCTTCTGTCCCCAGCTCCCCCGTTTGTTTGTCACATCCCTCCATGCATGGCCATTGCCCAGCTTTCCTAAGGAAGAGGTCAATCAGTTCAGGTTGGGCAGCTATGCACCTCTAAACTCCATGCACCTGTCTCCCCATCTTCCTCCTTAGCACAGTCAGTTGTACTGTTTCCAGGGGATTTGCATCTTGCCCATGGACAGGTTCTAACACAATCTTGGCAATTTACAGGTTTTCCAGGAAGGCCCAGAGCTAGGGCTGGACATGACTGGGAATACTGAGCGCCCTGGCTCCAGTCTCTGGGACAGAGCAGGCTGGGGCGGAGGGCTGGGGTGGGGGGGTCAGTGTGGTCTGCTCCTTCCTGGCCAGCAGTCTCAGAATGTGCTCCTGTTTCCCTGAGGAAGCATCTAACACCCTCAAGTCCTTTGGAAAAGTGGTCTTGTCATGTGTAGGTTTTCAAGCCAGTTTTTCAAGCCACAGCTTAAATCCATCAAAAATGTTTACCTAAAAGAAGTTCAAAGTGGGGTTTATTGGAGTCTGACTTGAACCTGCATCAGCGATGGACTAAGGCAGTGGTTGGCAAACCGCGGCTCGCGAGCCACATGAGGCTCTTTGGCCCCTAGAGTGTGGCTCTTCCACAAAATACCATGGCCTGGGCGAGTCTATTTTGAAGAAGTGGCATTAGAAGAAGTTTAAGTTTAAAAAATTTGGCTTTCAAAAGAAATTTCAATCATTGTACTGTTGATATTTGGCTCTGTTGACTAATGAGTTTGCCGACTACTGGCTAAGGCAAAGAGATGAGAGGGCACTTCCAAGTCTACTTTTTGAGCAATTTCTCCTTCCAAAACAAGAAAGACTGTTTTCTTTATGGGAAAGCACTAGCCCCTCGCCCTTCCTCCCAGAAGAGTTTCATGTAAAACGCTCCCATTTGCCTGGATGAGAAAAACATCTCTAATACTGTGTATAAATGTGATTTCCTCACTGGCGAATATCACATTTTTGTGGATTTGCAAAAAATAAAACTCCTTTTTCTTTTGGCTGAAAATTGCTATGAAAAGGAAAGGCGGTTTTGGGTTTTGGTGATTTCTTTCTCAAACAGGACATTTTTTTTTCCGGTGGTGAGAAACCACTTCTGTGATACACATAGTCAATTTTCACCTGCAGCTAAATCGGTTTAACACTAAATTTACCATTTGGGTGAGGAATGTCATAGTTTACCTTTTCCAGGGAAAATGTTATCCTGGACCAAACTCACCAGCGCCTATGAAACCATTGGTCACAGAGGAACTTTTGCCACAAATGAGGAGCCACCAAGGCCATTAACTGGCAGAAAGAAATGTTTCTATTCTGGCAATTTTGTCTCTATTAAGACTTTACCATGTTCATTTTTTAAGTGACATATATATATCGTCCCTTTAAACAAAACACTTTGAAGATTTTGCATCCATCAAAAGTTTGTTAGCCTCTAAGGAATAGCAATTGCATCCCAGCAGAATATTGTAAATATTTTTTCTTAAAGCTTATTGCAAATGCTTGCACCTCCTTCTGCCATTCAAAGCCCCAGAGAAGTCAAGGGCACCTACACTTGGGGAGGAGGAAATTTTCTGCCCTACTCTCATTGGTTCTTTTGGCTGGTAATAATTAAATTGACACATGACAGATTAATAGGAGGGGAGAAAAACAATTTAATTTGTATGTACGGAGGTCTCACAGTAATGGAACCTAAAGAAATGACCAAAACAGGTGGCTTTTATACTTTTTATTTCTGTTTAATTTTTATTTTTTTTATTGTTTAAAGTATTACATATATTAATACATATATCTCCATTTTTTTCCCCATTGACCTTCCCCCAGCCTTCCCTACCCCCTCTCGCATGCCCTCATCCCACCCTCACCAGTGTCTTCTGTCCATTGGTGTGCTTATATGCATGCATACAAGTCCTTTGGTTGATCTATTTCCCTCCCTCCCCAACACTCCCCAGCCTTCCCACTGTAATTTGACAGTCTGTTCGATGCTTTACTGCCTCTGTATCTATCTTTTTATTCATCAGCTTATAATGTTCTTTATTTCCCATAAATAAGTGAGATCATGTATTTTTCTTTCATTGCCTGGCTTATTTCACTTAACATAATGCTCTCCAGTTCCATCCATGCTGCTGCAAATGGTAAAAGTTCCTTCTTTTTTATAGCAGCGTAGTATTCCATTGTGTAGATGTACCATAGTTTTCTAATCCACTCATCTGCTGATGGGCATTTAGGCTGTTTTCAAATCTTAGCTATGGTGAATTGTGCTGCTGTGAACATAGGGGTGCATATATCCTTTCTGATTGGTGTTTCTAGTTTCTTGGGATATATTCCTAGAAGTGGGATTACTGGGTCAAATGGGAGCTCCATTTTTAGTTTTTTGAGGAAACTCCATACTGTTCTCCACAGTGGTTGCACCAGTCTGCATTCCCACCAGCAGTGCAAAAGAGTTCCTTTTTCTCCGCATCCTCGCCAGCACTTGTCGTTTGTTGATTTGTTGATGGTTGCCATTCTGACAGGTGTGAGATGGTACCACATTGTCGTTTTGATTTGCATCTCTCGGATAATGAGTGACTTTGAGCATGTTTTCATGTGTCTCTTGGCCTTTCTTCTGTCTTCTTTCAAAAAGATTCTATTTAGGTCCGTTGCCCATTTGTTTATTGGATCATTTACCTTCCTTTTATTAAGTTGTATTAGTTGCCTGTAGATGTTGGAGATTAAACCTTTATCAGTGATAACATTTGCAAATATGTTCTCCCATACAGTGGGCTTTCTTGTTGTTTTGTTGATGGTTTCTTTTGCTGTGCAAAAGCTTTTTATTTTGATGTAGTCCCATTTGTTTATTTTCTCTTTAGCTTCCATTGCCCTAGGAGCAGTATTGGCAAAGAAATTGCTTCGGCATATGTCTGAGATTTCTCTGCCTGTGGACTCCTCCACTATTTTTATGGTTTCCCGTCTTATGTTTAAGTCCTGTACCCATTTTGAGTTTATTTTTGTGTATTGTGTAAGTTTGTAGTCTAGTTTCATTTTTTTGCATGTATCTGTCCAATTTTCTCAACACCATTTGTTGAAGAGACTGTCTTGACTCCATTGTGTGTTCATGCCTCCTTTGTCAAATATTAATTGAGCATAGTGATTTGGGTCGAATTCTGGGTTCTCTATTCTATTCCATTGGTCTATATGTCTGTTCTTGTGCCAGTACCAGGCTGTTTTGAGAACAGTGGCTTTGTAATACAGCTTGAAATCTGGTATTGAGATCCCACCTACTTTGTTTTTCTTTCTCAGGATTGCTGTGGCTATTTGGGGTCTTTTTTTATTCCAGATGAATTTTTGGAGAGTTCTTTCTAGGTCTGTGAAATATGCTATTGGTATTGTAATGGGGAGTGCATTGAATCTGTAGATTGCTTTGGGTAGTATGGACATTTTAATGATGTTGATTCTACCTATCCATGAACATGGTATGTTCTTCCATCTGTTTTCGTCTTCCTGTATCTCTTTTTTCAGTGTCGTGTAGTTTTCCGCGTATAGATCTTTTACCTCCTTACTTAAGTTTATTCCTAGGTATCTTAATTTTTCTGGTGTGATGGTAAATGGGATTGCTTTTTTAGTCTCTCTTTCTGTAAGTTCACTATTGGTGTATAGAAATGCCATAGATTTCTTGGCATTAATTTTGAATCCTGCTACGTTGCCGAATTCATTTATTAAGTCTATTAGTTTTTTTATGGAGTGTTTTGGGTTTTTTTATGTACAATATCATGTCATCTGCAAATAATGATAGCTTTGATCCTTCTTTTCCAATTTGGATGCCTTTTATTTCTTCTTCTTGTCTAATTGCAACAGCTAATACTTCCAGTACTACGTCGAACAGGAGTGGTGAGAGTGGGCATCCCTGTCTTGTTCCTGTTCTTAGGGGAAATGGTTTTAGTTTTTGCCCATTGAGTATGCTGTTAGCTGTGGGTTTATCATATATAGCTTTTATTATGTTGAGGTATGATCCTTATATTCCCACCTTGTTGAGAGTTTTTATCAAGAAAGGGTGTTGGATTTTGTCAAATGCTTTTTCTTCATCAATTGATATGACTATGTGATTTTTATCTCTCAATTTGTTTATGTGATGTATCACGTTTATTGATTTGTGGATATTGTACCATCCTTGCATTCCTGGGATAAATCTTACTTTGTCATGGTGTATGATCATTCTGATGAACTCCTGGATCCAATTTGCTAGAATTTTGTTGAGGATTTTGGCATCTATGTTCATGAGGGATATTGGCCTGTAATTCTCTTTTGTTGTGTTGTCTTTATCTGGTTTTGGTATTAGGGTGATGCTGGCTTCATAGAAGGAGCTTGGAAGTGTTCCTTCCTCTTGGATTTTTTGGAATAGTCTGAGGAGGATACGTTTTAGTTCTTCCTTGAATGTTTGGTAAAACTCTCCTGTGAAGCCATCTAGCCCCGGGCTTTTGTTTGCTGGAAGCTTTTTGATGACTGCTTCTATTTCTTCCATAGTTATTGGCCTATTGAGATGTTTAGATTCTTCCTGATTAAGTTTTGGAAGGTTATATTTTTCTAGGAATATGTCCATTTCCTCCAGGTTGTCCAGTTCGTTGGAATAGAGTTGTTCGTAGTATTTTTTAAATATCCTTTGTATTTCCGTGGGGTCTGTTGTTATTTCACCTCTTTCATTTCTGATTTTGTTTATTTGGGTCCTCTCTCTTTGCTTCTTGGTGAGCCTGGCTAGAGGATCATCAATCTTTTTTATCCTTTTAAAGAACCAGCTCTTGGTTTTGTTGATCTTTTGTATTGTCTTTTTGGTCTCTATGTCATTTATCTCTGCTCTGATCTTTATTATTTCCTTCCTTCTGCTTACACCAGGCTTTTCTTGTTGCTCTCTTTCTAACTCTTTGAGTTGTAGGGTTAGGTAATTTATAACCATTGTTTGTTGTTTTTTTGCAGTAGGCTTGTAGAGCTATGAACTTCCCTCTCAAGACTGCTTTCGCTGTGTCCCATAGATTTTGGATTGTTGTGTTTTCATTGTCATTTGTTGCCATGATGTTTTTAATTTCTTCCTTGATCTCTCTGGTAACCCAGTCATTGTTTAATAGCATGCTGTTTAGTCTCCATGTATTTGATTTTTTTGGATTGTTTTTATTGTAGTTGATTTCCAGTTTTATGCCACTGTGATCTAAGAAGATGCTTGATATGATTTCTATCTTCTTGAATTTGAAGAGACTTTGCCTATGACCCAATATATGGCCTATCTTTGAAAATGACCCATGTGCACTTGAGAAGAATGTATATTCTGTGACTTTGGGGTGAAATGTTCTGAAGATGTCAATTAATTCCATCTGGTCTAGTGAGTCATTTAGGATTGATGTTTCTTTGCTGATTTTTTGTTTAGAGGATTTGTCCAATGGTGATAGTGGGGTATTAAAGTCTCCTACTATGATTGTATTGCTGTCAATCTCTCATTTGATATCTTCCAGGAGTTTTTTTATGTATTTGGGTGCTCCTGTATTGGGTGCGTATATGTTTACCCGAGTTATTTCTTCTTGTTGGATTGCTCCCTTTAATATTATCAAGTGGCCTTCCTTATCTCTTATTATGTCCTTCACTTTGAGATCTAATTTGTCAGATATAAGTATTGTTACCCCAGCTTTTTTTTCATTTCCATTCACCTGAAAAACCTTTTCCATCCCTTCACCCTCAGTTTGTGTGCGTCTTTTTTTCTGAGGTGGGTTTCTTGTAGACAGCAGATATATGGGTCATGTTTTCTTATCCAATCCGTTACCCTATGTCTTTTGATTGGGGCATTTAATGCATTTACATTTAAAGTTATTATTGATAGGTACTTGTTTGTCACCATTTTTATTCTTTATCCCTGTGTTCCTTCTTCGCTTCCTATTTCTTCTTTTTACAGCAGACCCTTTAGCATTTCTTGCATTGCTGGTTTGGTGGTAATAAATTCCCTTAGTCCTTTTTTGTCTGTGAAGCTCCTGATTTCACCTTCAATTTTGATTGATAGCCTTGCTGGGTACAGTATTCTTGGATTCAGACCCTTCCTTTGCATGACTTTGTATATTTCATTCCATTCTCTTCTGGCCTGATGAGTTTCTGTTGAGAAATCAGTCACTAGTCTGATGGGGGTTCCTTTGTAGGTAACTTTCTGTCTCTCTCTGGCTGCTTTTAAGATCCTTACTTTGTCGTTGGTGATTGCCAGTTTAATTGTAATGTGCCTTGTCGTCGGTCTTTTGGGGTTCATTTTGCTTGGGACTCTGTGAGCTTCTTGGATTTGTGTGGGCTTTTTCTTCCCTATCTCAGGAAAGTTTTCTGTCATTATTTCTTCAAACAGGTTTTCTATTCCTTGCTCAGTTTCCTCTCCTTCTGGAACCCCTATTATGTGGATGTTGTTTTGTTTTGTGTTGTCCCAAAGTTCCCTTAGGCTCTCCTCCTGCTTTTTAATTTTTTTTTCTAGAAGCTGCTCTACTTGTGTATTTTTTCCTTCCTTGTCTTCTAGCTCACTGATGCAGTCCTCTGCTTCTTCTAGTCTACTCTTGATGCTTTCTATTGATTCTTTACAGCAGCGATGTCATTTTTCATTTCTTCTTGGTTCTTACACATATTTTCAAATTTGTCTTCCATTCTTTTCAGCCACCATATGACCCTATCTCTGAATTCTTTCTCTGACATGTTGCTTGCCTCCATTTCATTTATTTCCTTTTCTGGTGATGCCTGCTTTTCTTTCATATGCAGGCTGTTTCTTTGTCTCCCCATGGTCTCTCTTATCCAGCTGTTTGGTTATGTAGTTCTCTCTCTCCTGCGTTGATTTAAAGGCACAAAATACAACACAACCAGGTACAACGCACAAGGCACTGAACAGAAATGTATTCATGATATTAATAACCCCAAATATAGGTGACCACCAGAGAAAGGCATATTAGAGGATAGAAGAGAAAGAAGAAGAGAAAAAAAAGAAAGGAGTGCAAAAGTGAGATTTGGAATAGTAAAAACAAAGTAAGAGAGAAAAGAAAGAGAATAAGAAAGAAAAGGAGAACAAACTATATATATGGGGAGAAAACTCCAATAGAACAGCCACTAATCCCAATAAATGCCAACAACAAGTACCTGGAGATGAATACAAACTACAAACAACAACTAATATCAAGCAAGGCGAGGGGAAACAGAAGCAAAAAACAAACAATAACAAAACAAACAAAAAAACAAAACAAAACAAAAAGAATAAGCAAAACAATCTCACAAACAAGCATAAAAAATTGATATAATCAACATTCAAGCAAACAACAACAAAAGGACAGAGAGAAAAACAATTTTTTGCATATTGAAGACAGAGAAAAGAGAGGTGTGTATGGACTTTGAGCAGGGGATTGGATATTCGATATATAAGTAGGGTGAAATTTTAACGGGGGGTAAAAAAAAGTAGGGAAAATCTAAAGTAGGAAAAGGGTAAGAGAAACAGGACAACAAAAGAGGAAAAGTTAGGAAGAGAGTGATGGCATAATGGTAGAGTTGAGATAGAGTAAAATGATGCTAAAGGAAAGATTAAAATAGAATGTAGAACACTAATCTCAAAGTAAAATAAAGAGAAAATAAAATGACACTTTTTTTAAAAAAAAGGTAAAATAGTAGTAGTAATAATACTGATTGAAAATAAAAATGTAATAATTAAGAAGGTAAAATCAAGTGAGGAAAAAAGAAGAAAAATTAGTTTTTTAAGTAAAAGATGAAAAAAAATTTAAAAAATTAAAATAATGTGCAGTAGTGAAGGTCATTCACTTCCTCTATTGTTCTGTTTGGCACACCTGTTTCCCAGTCAGGACAGTATTGCAGTTCCCTGCGTTCCACTGCTCCTCAGTGTTGTAAGCCAGGCCTGATTTTTAAGCAGGCAGTGTGTCTTATTTTCTTGTATCCCTTTATTTGTGATTACACAAGAGTCAATTTGTGATTCAACCCCTGGGTGGCAGTGTTTCTGGATTGACCTCCAGGTCTACAGGTCCTCTCTAGCCTGTGCTTAGATCCTGCTTTCCCTGTGGCACTCAATACCAGTTTGTGGGAGTGATCTGCCCCGGAGCTGGTTCTCCAACAGTCACTCCCCACTCTGATCCCCAGGTTCCAAAAAAACAACTTTCCCCTTCAGTCTCCTAGGGTGTCCTCAACTGGGTGATCCTATGTATTGGGCTTAGTAATCAGAAGCAAGGATTTAAAGAGGAAAAAGCGCAATTGTGCGAATTCCAGGGCTGCGCACAAGTCTGTGCAGTCCTTTTCCCCCCCTTGTGTCCAAGCAGCCGGCACACTTTTAAAATTTCTAGGCTGTCCTGCGCCAGATCAAAATGGGTTGCTTTTTAGAGATCCCCTCTGTTTGCAGCTCTGAGGACCCCCTTCCACATTCATGGATCACGCCATCCCCAACAGCCACAGATTCTTCTAGGTGCAGACTTCCCCCAGTCCTCCAGCTCCTGCAGTGCACACGCTTCTCTGTCCTGCCGGGACCAGAGACCTCACCTTATCCCAGGCGAAATCTGACCCCTCTGTGGTGGAGTGTATCGCTCCTCTGAATCTGCGTGTTTGCACCAATTGGGGACTGGTGTTCTGGGGTTCGCAGCTGTTTGGTGGGTGCCGTAGTTGCAGATTTTCAGGCTTCCGATAACATCCACTTTCCCCTTCAAGATGGCATGGTCTCCGCTTCCGAGCTGGTGGTTCCAGGAGGGGACCCAGCAGCAGTGGGGGCTGCCTGGTCAGGGGAGCCCCATCCAGCAATCCCCCACCTTCTCCTGGAGTATAGCTGTGCCTTAACTCACCAACAAACACTCCCCGTGCAACCCTCAGCTGTTCTTTCTATCTGCTCTGGGACAATGCTCGGGACACGTCCGTCTATTCTGCCGCCATTTTTTTTTTTTGGCTTTTATACTTTTTAGATAAAGAAATGTGGTAGGCAGTTAGACATGAGCAGAACAAGGATGCTGGGCCAGGTACAGAAGGTCACCAGGTGCCTGGCAAAGGACAGTTGTAGGGTGAAACCTCACTCCCAAGCTCATCACTGGTCATATTGCAGCTTGGACCCCCTGACCTTTCCTCTCTAGAGATAACATCTAGGCCTCTGTTGTATTTCAGCACTAGGCCCAGGACAGCAGCAAAAGCAGACCAGCAACCCCCTTGCTTGACCTCAAGACTAGCTTCATTAGATGATGAGCCCCTGCCCTGGTGCTGACCAATCAGTCAGTGGAGACCACAACCCTGAAAGGACACACCTGGGAAACTGCTGGATAGATCTTCCCCCTGGGACCGCCCCTAACATCTCCATGCTAAAACCTTTAGGACCCAGGACCCAGCTCGATCTCCTTTCTGAAGTACCCCAAGCCTTTTCCTGCCCCCACTCCTGCTTCCTAACCCCCCAGGTTATCACAGTTACGTTTACATGGTTTTATATATGTGTAGGTACTGATCAAATAAACTGATGTTATTTTAAAAAGTAATTTAATACATATTTGATTAAAGTTATGTCAAAAAAAAAGAAAAAAGAGGGAGAGAGAAACTTCCAGACAACAGTGTATAAAATGTGTCCATTTTACCCAATCTCTTATGAGTGTTTAGTGTTATAAAAAAAAAAATCTTGCTAATTGGAAATTTGAACACTGGCGTCTTATTATTTCAATTTGTATTCTTTAATTTTGAACTTACAAAGTTTACATTTGTCAGCTATAATATGTCCTTTTTTGTGCAACATCTTTGCTCCTGAGAAAATGTGGCATTGATTTGGGCCCTATATTATACGGGGTAGTCGAGTTTATTTGCACACCCCTGTCACTTCTCTGAAAAGATGGAGATACTAAATGCCTTGGTCTCCATATCCTCTGTTAGCTGACTGAGCTATTTGCTTTGGTTTGCCAAAGAATGGTCATTTTGAAATTCTTACCTGGGAATTCTGGGTTTTCTATCTCTTTTTAAACCCATATTTCATTTCCTTCTTAGTTTTGCCCTCTGATAAAAATAAATGGCTATGAGTTACTACCAGCACCAAGATAATAAAGCTATATCAATTCACACAGGGAATCAGAAAATTTAGCCTTCTAAATTAATTGCAATTTACAGTACTTCACCAAGTGCTCTGACCCAAAAACTGATACATTTTGCCTGGCACCATTCAGCTCATCACAGTCAACCTGTGACCATTTTGCTTCTGGTTTTTTTGAAATGGTCATGTAAGACTGTTCTGAATTTCAGATAATATGATCTGAAATTCAGATAATCTGAAACATGAACTCTTCTGGTGTCTTACCCCAATGTAACTCCTTAGCATTTTGTGGCATATTTTACTAGAAAAAATGACAGAGACCAGTTAAGAGGATTTTAAAAACAATTAAGGTCTTGTTTTGTAATAAAAGAATATTCTCAGACTCTATAGGCACTTTCCTACATATTTCCCAATCCAAATGAAAAGTTGATATTCTAGAAGAAAATTTGTTTTGCCTTGAGAAGAATGTTTTAAATCTTGAGCTTAAGTTTTATTTTATTGTTTTGCAAGTTTAAAATTTTCAGGTAAATAAAATGAAGTGAGAGTCTTCAGAACCATGAGAAACCCCACACACATGAAAATGGTCACTTTTTTTATTGGAAAGATTCATTACATGGATTTTCCATCTTTAGTTCGACCAGACCTTCCACTTATAAACTTCAAACTCCATTAGTTTGTTGTTGTTATTGTGTATTGGGGATGTCTTTTCTCCTCCTGCAAACATTATATGTGACCCAATTCTAAGCACCCCACTTATAAAAGGCACTTAATTAAATGAACAAACAAACTAGCAGGATACAGAATGACAGGGGACTTCTCTAAGAAGCACAGGGACCCAGTATTATAAACAACATGGAAATAGATCATAGAATCCTGTCAAGCATCCCAAATCTAATTTATGTGGTCAATAATGTAATTCTTTCCATCTCTGCAAGAAACGTATCCACCACACTCTTGTGACTATAGAGTTTGAGTACAATTTCCCCTCTAGCCACACCCCCATTAAAATATAACACATGTCTACAGCAAGCATTAAATCAAAAGACAAAGTACAGGAAATTGTTTTCATGTGTTGCCTGTACTTTAAAAAGATGGAAAAGAGGAACCTTTGCAATTAATGCGATCTTAATATTTTATGGCTCAGTATGAAAAATCGTGCCTATTCCTGACCTGCTCTCTACTCTTTTTTAAAAAACCTTTATTGTTGAAAGTATTATATATGTCCCTCTTTTCCCCCATCAACCCCCACCAGTCCCCTCCGCACTCCCGCCCCCAGACCCTCACCACCCCACTGTCTGCGTCCATGGGTTATGCATATATGCATACAAGATCTTTGGCTGATTACCTCCGCCCACCCCCCGAGATTCCGCACTCTGTTCCATGCTTCCATGTCTCTAGATCCACTCCATTCACTAGTTTATTTTGTTAAGTAGATTCTATATCTTTTTGAGATAGGAAGCAATCTCACTTTATTCCTGCTCTCGGGCCAACCATGAGGTTTGCACTGACTAGATGGTATATACATAGGCTTTCTTACATGGAAATGAAAGTGAAGAATATTTATGCCTGTATTCTTCCCATGAAGGCAATTAAAACCAGATATAAAATCTAAAGTGCTACTATAAGTTTCAGCTACCTGCACCAATTGCTCAAGAAAAGTAGGAAGCTGCTAGAAGAGGAACTCTATTCTAGAAGTGCTAAGTGTGCTCCAAGATGAAGGAAGGAAAGGAACAATTGCTTGTAAAATCATCATGATGAGTTTCCACCTCCCACGATCAATCACTGTCTATCAGATCCAGCGCAATAGAAAAGGGCTGGGTGGTTGAAAGGTGAGGGCCGCACCTCAGCATGGCCCAGCCATGAGAGACCCAGCCTGTCACTGGTCAATCAGGGTCAAGTTCATTGATCTCATGGGGTTGGGACCATCTGAGACATTTAGGGACATTTCTGTCAGGTCAGCATCCAGTTTACTTAAATGGAAGCTCAGAGGCATCAAGTCTGAACTAGCTTTTTGAAAAGAGATGTACAGGCATTGTTAGTTTGGGAGGTTTTCATGTTCATTTGTGAGAAAAGCAAAACTACTTAATGAGACAGTCTAGGAACTGAAAAGTGATTGATTTTCTGTTCCTTCCATGCACGTAATGCAATTACATACATCTCTCATGAGATAAATATATATGAATAATTTAAATGACACAGAAGCTCCTTTACTTACAAACTAGCTAGTTTCTGGAAAGTATTCTCAAATGCAGTTGTTTATAAGTCCAAAGTGATTTTAAAAAAGCAACTATTATCCCCATTTGTTGGCAGTGGGCAGAGTCATGGTTCTTAGCTCTGGCTCACACCTTTTTTTTAGGAACACAAAAATGTGTAAGTTGCAAGTTCATAAGACGTAAGCATCAATACTATAAATAAATGTATAACCCATGTGCTAGTTTCCTAGGGCTGCTGTTACAAATTACCACAAACTGGGTGGCTTAAAACAACATAAATTTATTCTCTCCCAGTCCTGGAGGCCAGAAGTCTGAAATTCAGGTGTTGGCCGGGTTGGTTCCCCCTGGAGGTTCTGAGGGGAATCTAGTCTATGCCTCTCCCCTGGCTCTGGTGGTGGCCGGCAACCCTCGGTGCTCTTTGGCTTGTAAGTCCATCATGCCCTGTGTGTCTGTGTCACTCTGTGTCCAATTATCCTTTGCCTATAAGTACATTATTTATTGGATTAGGGCCCATCCTAATCTAGTATGCTCTCATCTTCACCTGATCACATCTGCAAAGGCCCTTTTTCCAAATAACTTCACATTCCCAGATTCAAGGGGTTAGTTAGGACTTCAACCTATCTTTCTTGGGGATACAAGTCAACCCATAACACCCATTATCTGCAAAACAGAGTGTTTTCTAAATTATTAAAATTACCTTTGTGTATGTCAGGGGTGGGGAATGTCTGGCCTGTGGGCAGTATAAGGCCCAAGAAATCACTTGGTCTGGCCCTGCCAAGGCATTAGGGGTGAATGAATTAAGTGTGTGAGCAAATATAGCAGGCTAATTTTAAAGTTGATAATTTTGTATGGCCCGCAAATGATGTTATAAATATCCAAATAGCCTTTGGCAGAAAAATGTTTCCTCACCCCTAGTGTAAGTGAATGAACAAATTCTAAAAACATGATTTATATTTTCCACTCCACTGGGAACTTTAAAATACATGTCCATTTAATTTGAGAAACATGCATATTCTACTATTGATATAAAATCAAAGATTTCTATACATATACTGGTATATTATTTAAGGAGATACCTATGCATCCACATACCGTGTGTGTGTGTGCGCGCACACACACACACACACACACACACACAATCTTTTTATCCCCACACATGCTCCGGCATGAGAATGTAATGAAGCTTTACTGTGGTGTTGTCTTGCTATGCACATATACACGTGTACAAGCTAAGCATATCTAAAAATGCTCAACCATGTTTTAAGACATTCCACAAATCAATATCTGGCATTGGAGAAGGATTTTTTTTCATTAATTAGATGCACGTTTATTAAAAAGTGGAGAAGTGGGTCATCAAATGACACATTTCAACTAGTATACTCTTCCCCGTCTCCTTTCTCTTTCTTTAATGGGTGTCAGGGCCAGCTATTCACACAATGTCTTCTTCATCTTGTTCACACACCTAGGGACAGAGGTGTGACCACAGACCTGGCTTTCAGTCAATGGAATGTGCGGAAGGGATGTGCTTCATTCCAGGTTTGGCCCATGAAAACCTCCTACCTATGTCCTCTTCCACCTCTGGCTTGAGTCAGGTGAGCAAAGCATTCGTGGAAGCCCTATGTTGAAGGTGGAAAAGCCACAAGAGAAAAAAAAACCTGGGTTTCTAAATCACTGCTTGGTGATCATTGCTTAAAGTTTTGAGCTTTATCACCTTCAAGCCTTTATATATATTGGGGTTGTTTTTTTACAAGGCCTAACACTCGCTTAACTTAAATATATTTCCTACAAAGGAGGACTTGAGCTCATGTATCTCAGACTAGAGGAAGGTGAGAATGACTAAAGCAGAATGTCATTATTGCTTGATTGCAATGCTCTCCCCAGCCCAGTGGTACCACAAAGCCTGGGAAGTTGACTCTCCCTTAAATGACGTCCAATGACATGAACTGCTGGATTCTGGACCTATGATCAGGGCTGTGGGTACTTCTCTCTTATTTCAAGTCTAAGCCTAGTATCCTTAGCTAAATGGCAAGCTTGTTGAAGACTTTTGCTTTGTCTCTTACAGCTTCTAGTTCAGGGTCCAGAACTATTGAAATGCTCAATATATGTTTATTGATCTGTGGGAGAACTGATTCTTAATAAAGGCGAGGAAAAATTTTACCAGCAAAGTGAGTTTTTGAGTAGTTAATGACTATTAAAACTAGTTTCAAAGCCAATAATAAATAAAAAATGTAAGCCACATATATAAACTTTAAGAATCATAAATATTATTAAAATAAATTTAAATGAGTGTTGCTCTTTTTATTCAAAGGGATGAAAGAAGTTTTATTGGATTTTTCTCATAGCATTTTGAGAGACAAATTTATTTGTAGAAACAGGACATTTTTAGAAACAAATTTATTTTGCACTGAGACTTTGAATGTGTTTGCTGTCACACCTTTTCTAATTTATTACATCACAGTTAAAATTAAAGGAGGAAACCACACACTATTTCTCAGGTGTGATCACAGTAAATAGGCTCACAAGACTAAACTCAGGCCGTCTATAAACTACTTCCCATCCTAAATAATAAAAGCCCAGCAACCCAATGGCAGAATGACCTGTCAACCAGTAGCTATGACACACACTGACCACCAGGGGGCAGACGCTCAAATAGGAGCTGCCCCCAGGTGATCAGTGTGCTCCCACAGTGGGAGCGCCAATAGGCTGACCAGGATGAGCTGTGCTCCCACAGCGGCAGATCCCTGCAGGCCACGCCCCCCACCAGTGCATGAATCCATGCACAGGGGCTCTAATTTCTATATAAATCTTTTCACAATCAGGTATAATGCTAATGAGAATATAATTCAAGCCTGGCTCATGTGGCTCAGTGGTTGAGCATCAACCTATGAACCAAGAAGTCATGGTTTGATTCCAGGTCAGGGCTCATGCCTAGGTTGTGGGCTCAATTCCCAGTAGGGGGGCGGCATGCAGGAGCCAGCCAATAAATGATTCTCATCATTGATGTTTCTATCTCTCTCTCTATCTCCCTTCCTCTCTGAAATCAATAAAAATGTCATATATATATTAGAGGCTCGGTGCATGAAATTCATGCACAGGGGGTGGGGGTGGGGGAGGTCCCCTCAGCCCAGCCTGTACCCTCTCCAATCTGGGATCCCTCAGGGAATGTCCAACTGTCGGTTTAGGCCTGATCCTGGGGAATGGGCCTAAACCAGCAGTCAGACATCCCTCTTACAATCCAGGACCACTGGCTCCTAACTGCTCACCTGGCCTGCCTGCCTGATCATTCCTAACTGCCCCCTCTGCTGGCCTGGTCACCCCCTACAGCCCCTCCCGCCAGCCTGGTCACCACTAACTGCCCACCCCTGCCGGCCTGGTCACCCCTTACTGCCCCCCCTGCTGGCCTGGTCGCACCCAACTGCCCAAACCCACTGGCCTGGTCACCCCTAACTGCCCCCCCCACTGGCCTAATTGCCCCTTACTGCCACCTTCTGCCAGCCTGGTTGCCCCTCACTGCCCCCCCCCCCCCCACCGGCCTGGTTGCCTCCAACTGCCCCCCCTGCAGGCCTGGCCACCCCAAGCAGCCTGCTGTTCAGTCATTTGGTCATCCCTCACTAACCCCCCTGCCGGCCTGGTCGTCCCACGCAGTCTGCTGCTCAGTTGTTTGGTCACCCCTCACTGCCCCCACTGCGGTCCTGGTCACCCCCAACTGCCCCCCTGCGGGCCTGGTCACCCCACGCAGCCTGCTGTTGGGTTGTTTGGTCGCCCCTCACTAACCCCCTTGCGGGCCTGGTCACCCCACACAGCCTGCTGCTCAGTCATTTGGTCGTCCTTCACTAACGCCCCTGCCAGCCTGGTTGCCCCACGCAGCCTGTTGGGTTGTCCATTTGGTTGCGATGGTCGTTTAGGCTTTTATTATTATAGATAATTGAAATCCAAGTCAGATTAGCCTCAGTTTAAATGGCCCACCTGTAGGCCCATAAGCAGCATGTAATACTAGGAGATGAATGGAAAGACAGAAAGTAATAGAAGGTGAGAATTTGTCCCTGTAGTGGCTGCTGTCTTTTTCGCTCAGATTTTCTCCATTTTTCTGGTAACATAACCTACCCCCTTGGCCTGGGAAGAAGTCAGAAGACCTGGACTAGACCAATGACAGTATCCTTCTGTCTTTAGACATAGCAGAAGCCAGAGTGACAATGATGGTCAGGTGACCTAAACTGAGATCTCTCCTGAAATTGCTCCATCTAAGGGGGATGAGACATGACTTCTTTACCTTTCTGGTGGCAGATCTGAGTTAAGGGCTGAGTTAAGGGCTGCCTTTGCCTATCAAAGGAGAAAGGCCATCCAGAAGTAAGATAAGGTAAGGTCAGCACAAATAAAAATGAGATGCCAGCCAGAAATGGAAAGAGGCATAGTCTTGATAGCATTGATGGAGAGTCTTGATAGCATTCAGAGATGGTACTGATCTGACTATTTATTTTAATTGTTTTCAAATTGTTTTCCAACAAGATCTTTAAAGGTGTACTTTTGCACTACAGATGCATGATAGATGTTCTGGAAGATTAAGGATAATATTTATTTGTATGATGGAAATGTCATAATATCTGTGGATAATCCATGCCAAATTATGAATTTTCTACAACATGGCATCCCATTTCATAAGCCATTCCATTTAATAAGCTAGAAAATGGTTTACAAAGTAGATTCAGTGGAATTTTCCCCACTCCTGGGTACATTTTTATTGTTTCAGTAAAAGAATGTTTGGTCTTTCTTTAGTAAAAGAATTTTTAGTCTTCTTTCTAGCATCCTGTAAAGATTGGAATTCTGGGAAACAATACAATAGTAATTACAAACGGCCTGGATTCATAAAGTGGTTGGGAGCCAATAGAGAAAGGATACTCACTGAATTTAGAATTAGAAGACCTCAGGGACACATTTCGTTTTAAGTGAAAGAAACTCCAGTGATCTCAAATAAGTTTAATAACCTCCAGTTTAGTTGCAACTAATATTGATCATATCACTGGTTAAGTCATACAGAGAAATTTACTATTGAAATCAATTATGGGAATACACCACTTCTTGTCTGTTAATAAATTTAAATATTTTTTATCCCACAGTCTTTGTGTCACCTGAACACCTGATATATTGCAGGGGAGGAGAAGACTGTTATCCAAATATTTATTTTCCAAATCCCTATAACTAAGAGTTTGAGAAGAACCAATAGTCAACATAACATCATACCATCTCCACCAAAACATCCCACCCAGGTTCACACTGGTGTCTATTTTCCTTCCTCTGGTCCTAATGTCTTTTCAATTGCAACGTAAAATGGCAAAATTTGCAAATGATGTAGTATTGTACAAAGATGAGAGAAGTTCTTTTTAAAGAACTGCTGGAATTGCATGGAAAGCTATTAAAAAATGAGAATCTTACAGGATTAAATGCATTAGCAATGAAAGAAGACAATAAATATAGGAATGCAAAATAAAATGCCTTAGATATAAAAATAAAATAATATTGATCCTTGGAAAAACTAATGGAACTCTTAAATATTCTTGGAAAATAACCCTCTATATAATATCCCCTCCTGCTATAATGCCACTTGTAATTTAAAAATGTAATTTTGATCCATTCTTAGTATATCTAAGAATTGCAATGTAGATAAAATTTAATAATAATTTAAGTTTTGTTTAATAGGTAAAAATTATTTTCATATTTTTAGTTTTATTTTTTGAGACCAATTCTTAAACAAATTGTACTTCCCCAATTAACTTTGAAAAAGTGATCTCCACTTTAAGTAAATTTATTTTAAGTGGCCTTTACTTGGTTCCAGTTTTCCTTTGATAATAAGGACCCTTGTGCCTTTCTGGTAGCCCTCATCATGTTGTGGTGTTTACATGTTTCCTGTACCAAACCGTGAACTAATCTTTAAGGGTATGGTACCTTCTTTTTCCAAATTAAAAAAAAATTGTTGAATTTATTGAAGTTACATTGGTTAATAAAATTATATAGGTTTCAAATGTACAATTTTACAATCTACACATTGCATTATGTGTGCACCATCCAAAGTCTAGTCTCCTGTCACCATTTATCCCGTTTACTTTCATCCACAAGCCCCCACACTCCTCCTTCCTCTGGCAATCACCATGCTGTTGTCTGTGTCCCTGAGTTGTTGTTTTCTTTTTCTCTTTCTTTTGGTTAATCTTCACCCAAGGATATTTTCCATTGATTTCTAGAGAGCGGAAGGGAGAGGGAGAGACACAGAGAGAGAAACATTGATGTGCAAGACACATTGATTGGTCGCCTCCCACACGCACCCAGACCCAGGCCAGAGATCAAGCCTGCAACCAAGGTACGTACCCTTGACTAGAATCAAACCACGCTCTAACCACTGCACAACCCTGCTAGGGCTGGTTTTATTTTTTTCTTAACCCCTTCACCTTTTCATCCAGCCCTCCAGCCCTCCTCCCCTCTGACAACTGTCAGTCTGTTCTTTGTACCTATGAGTCTGTTTCTATTTTGTTAGTTTATTTTGTTCATTAGATTCCACATATAAGTGAAAGCATATGGTATTTGTCTTCCTCTGACTGGCTTATTTCACTTAGCATGATGCCATCCATGCTGTTGCAAAAGGTAAAATTTTTTAAAAAGCCCCGCACAGTATTCCATTGCATAAATGTACCACAGTTTTATTATCTATCACCTACTGATGGGCACTTGGGTTGCTTCCAAATCTTGGCTATTTTAAATAGCACTGCAGTGAACATAAGGGTGCATATGTTCCTTCGAATCAGTGTTTCTGGTTTCTTCAGATGTATTCCCAGAAGTGGAATTGCTGGGTCATAAGGGTAGTTCCATTTTTTATTTTTGGGGGGGAAATTCCATACTGCTTCCCACAGTGGCTGCACCAATCTGCACTCCCACCAACAGTGCACAAGGGTTCCCTTTTCTCCACACCTTCAGCAGGTACCTTCTTTATTCATGTCTGATTCCTCTAATGCCTGGCTGAGTGCCTGCTCAAAATGTTGGTGGAACAAGTGAATAGATGAGTGGATGAATCTAACAGGTATTCAGTACCTACCTTGTCAAAGGCCCTAGAATTCCACTTCAGATTGATGTCCTGCATCCTGAAGGTCTCAGTAGTCTATTTCTAGATGTGTAGACCCAAACCAGATAATTTCTTAAAACCCTTAAAATTTACCAATTCCTAAACTATTTTGTATTTGCCTTCCTTATGAAAACATAGTCATTAGATATACTTTAAATATAAATATTAATCAACTCACATAAAAAAAGTTTCCAAAAATATTCAAAGAAATTGATCACTCACAAAACTATCTCTTATCACTAACATGGGACAATGTTTAGATGGGAAATCAACAAGCACATCTTCCAAGAGTTATAGTATATGCTTGAGAATGGTATAGTATGGATTCTAAGATAACTGCTGCCAAAAAGGTCTTTGGGACAGTCCAGGAAGTGGCTCAGAAGCTGGCGGGACTTGAAATGAGGTTGGTACCAGAAGGGTTTGCATACTCAGTCCTCAGTTGCCAACATACTTCTTTGATTCACTTAATGAAATAACACTAAAAGGGCCCTCTCTGGCTGGGCTGAAACTATATGGCTCAGACTAAACATATTAAATTTGTTACAGCAAATTGGTCTTTGGCCCCTGGTGGCTGCAGGGCTACAGAGAGGACAGAAAGCCCTGCTGCTGTCAGGATGTTGGAAATCTGCCACTGGAGATACAAATGGAGGTGGGGATAGATTTTCCAGAGATTCAAAAATGGGAGTCATTATCCAATGAAAACAGATGGATTTAATGGTGTAGAGGATGATATAACAAGGCTGAGGAGACCCACAAAGGGCTTTTGTGAGCTGGAACAAGGACCCTGGCATTCCATGCAGGACCATACAGCTGTGCATTCGGAGCTCTTCATTTGGAAGACTTTGAATCCCCCCGCTGTGGGCCAGTATTAACAAGAATACTTCACATCACCTCTTTGCCCTAAAGAGTGAACAATGAAAGGTGACATGCAATTCAATTTATTGATCACCTAATATGTGTCAGGTGTCTTGCTAGGCACAGGACTAGGGACATGTCTTAAAGTGCTCCAAGACCTTGACAAGCTTCCAAAAAGAGCAAAGGGAGGAGGGCTGAAGTATTTGGATATGTCTGGTTCAGTTGACTCCTATACCAGTTGTCCGTTCAATTCAGATGTTTCTTTGGAGGAAGATGGGGGAGGCAGTGAACAGAGAAGCCAAGTCACAGGCCCAAGCACATTTGGAAAACGCAAAGTATATTCACAGAGTTATGCAACCATCACTGCAATCAATTTTAGAAGATTTTCATTGTCCCCAAAAGAAATCCCTGGTGGGGTGGTGATGTCACCAAGATGGCAACATAGATTGTTCCTGGCTGCAGTCTCCCTCACAAGAAGGCCAACTAACAATTATCCATAGACAATACACTACAGGGAAAACCCCAGAACCTGGGAATGAGGTGGAAGCACCCCCTGGACCACAGAGACCAAGAAGGACTACATTAGAAGGGTAAGGGGAGTGGTTTCACTTTTGTCCCTCTCCTGGCTGGTGCAGCACCACACCGAGAGGGCCCCTGGGAGCCTACAGTTTGTCCAGTGGGAACAAGAGAACCCAAGGTGAACATCCAGCTTCCCCAGCATTGCGCCCCCCACCCCCGCTCCCCCACCCCACACTGCCCTGCCCAGGAGGCTCAGGGTCTCACCTCTCAGGGATCACTGGGGGAATCTGCAGAGCTTGGCTGCTGGGAATCAAATAGAGATCCTTCAACCGAAAGACTTGTACACATGCATATAAGCATAACCAATGGATACAAGACACTGGGGCGGGGGGGCAGGTAAAGGCATGTACTGGGGGGAAGGGGAGGCCTGGGGGAGGTCAATGGGGGAAAAAAAGGAGACATATGTACTACTATTTGTAATACTTCAAACAATTAAAAAAATAAAAATTAAAAAAACAAACAAATAGAGATCCTTTTCCAGAGGAGAATGAGGCTTACAGCACTCAGATCTGGCAGATCATGTCACAGCTTCGAGTGGTGGTGAAACACGGATTCCAGCCTGTGACAGCTCATTTGCAGAGCCTAGTCAGTGGCCCCTTTTATCCAGAGAGTTTAGTTGGCAGTTTTGTCTGATTTGGGTCTCCAGTAAATGGATAATATTGCCCATAGAACCAAGTAGAGTTTAGTTTAAGCATATAGAATGGTTGAATATCAGAAAACCTATTAAGTTTTTATATGGTATTAACAGATTAAAGGAAAAAAGTTTGTGATGCAAAAAAAAAAAAAAACTTGATACATTTCAGCATTTACTCATTCCTGATAGAAAGTTTTAGTAAGCTGGGCATAGTTGGAAACTTCTTTAACCTGGAAAAGGATCTCTATCAAAAACTTGCATCAGACAGCGTTGTCTTTTGTAAAACTGTAGATCCAATCCCATTAAATCAGCAACAAGATGCCTTTAATCATGGTTTGATATTCAGTCCTGTGCTGAGGGTACTATCTGATACAATTAGCCAAGAAATAGAAAGAAAACCTACAGTAGGACCACTCAAAATGCAATCCTCCTATTCTAAGTTCTCCTGTCTTCATCCAATGTCATCCAACATGTACCCTTATTTCTTCTGAGAAAACAGGTCCCCATTCCACTCTGCTTTGAATCAGACACCCTCTCTTCTAATTGTCATATAGAGAAAAATGGCTAACTTGTCACTCCATGAGCAGGGAAAGAAGAGATATCAGAGGGGTTTCCATTCTGATTTGTAAGTTTGATTTTTCTATAAGAGGCAAAAAATTCCAGATAGCTGTCACATGAGAATATTTGCTTTTTCCTGAAAATCCTCATCAAGTCACAAATGAGATTTTCTCCAATTTTATAACTTTGTCTTTATTGTCATTTGTCCTTTTCTGGAGTCTGACTTATAAGAGAAACCCTTGACAAAGAAGATCTCCATGATAATCACTTTAACCCAATTCTTATAATTTTTTTCCTGACTGGTAGACAGAGGCTATCATCCTAAACCATGATTATCTCAACATATCCTTGAAAATTATAGCTGTTCTTTAAGCCAGCAATCTTTCTTTTAGGAATTTAATCCTAGTAAATTATCAGATGTTGTACAAGGATATCTACCCCAGCATAATTTATAATAGTTAAAAACTGTCAAATAATGTAAATGTTTACAATATGGAATTGATTAAGTAAATTAGAGGCCATTCATCTCATGAGCCACTTGTAGCCAATAAAAAAAAAATGATGTTGTGGAAAAATATTTGTTGACATGAGAAAAATGTACTTGATGTCTTGCTAAGTAAAAAAGCAGGCTATAAATCCTTGTTTGATAAATGTTACTTTTATTTTGAAAATAATTACATATTCCTGGGAAAAATACTGAAAGGATCTACAATATAAATCTTAATTTGCTTATCTCAGAACTGTGCAATTACAGGTACTTCTGATTTGTTTGTTGTTTTTCGATGTATTCCAAGTGAAAAAGAAAGATAGTTGCCCCTGACAGTTGTACCTGGGAGCTGGACTGGCTTTCACAGCTGGACCCTCATGTTCTCCTGAGGAACATAATTTCACATCTTCATCTGTGACTGTGATGAAGCCAGACAAACACAAGCCACTCTGCAAACATGTCTGAGCACAGACAAAAACAAAAACACCGTGTAAATCACAAACAGCCAAACATGAGTGACTGCCGAGTATTTGCCAATTAAAGCCCACTCTGTTCTACCTCTTCAATAAAAACCATTAAGATACCCAAAGAATCTCACTTCTCTCACTTCCTGACACACCCAGTCCAAAGCAAAACCACACATCCTTGAAGCCTACTCCAAATCCACCCACACCAGCTTAATTCTACTGCAAGCCCCATAGCATCCTTTTACTGCCATGGTTCCCAGTGGCCTTCCATGCTATAGTCAGATCAATAAGTCTAACTTGGATTTACTACAGGTTTGTTCTTGGCCAAAGATGCTCATTGACATTGTTGTATGCATGGAGCATATATTCTCTTGTAATTAAAAAAAAAACATTTAAAAATCAAAATCAAATTATCACAAGTGGCTTTGGACCTCCAGGAAAGGAGGTTCTTGCATTTGTAACTAGCCAGCCCTCCAGCTGACCACAGGAGCTGAGCTTCTTGGGTATCATTAACCACTGAAGGTACTCTAGGCACAGGGGAAGCAGTTTCTCGACAGCAGCACTGATGGTAATTGAGACAGATAATTCTGTATTGGAGGGGGTTATCCTGTGCCTTGCAGGGTGCTCCTCAGCATTCCTGGCCTCTACCCACAACCAAAAATGTCTCCATACAATTTCCTTTGGGAGATGGGAGGAGGAGCAAAATTGTCGGTGGTTGAGAACCACTGATATAGAGGGATGGGGATGGAAAGAGAAAAGATCCTGTGGGGATTATTAGGAGGACTGGGGTTGGTTCTCTGCATCTGTGGGCATGAATTCTTCATCCTTGGGAATGGAGAGCATCATTCTTGCCTTACCTATCTCCTGAGGGTAGTGTAAAGAAATGAGAGAAAAGATAAACAGGCTTGCAAGCAGCTCACAAGATAACTATTCAGTCAATAAGAATCTATATGGACTACCATGAGCTTCCAACTGGTGGGTCCTGAACCCTAAGTCTGAATATATGAGAAATGACAAAGTGACGTTATTATAGATCACTTAAAATAATACAACATAGCAACAACAATAATGATTCCCTCAGAAATAGTCATATAATTAAGGTAAATTTATTGAATTTCAATTTGCCTAATGCAGCTTAGTAGGGAAAATCAACTACGCTTTCCCTACATAAAATTTTTTTAAATCAAATTATTTGCCTCAAAGCAATCTTTCATGGAGTTTTCCATAATTTGGCACCAATTATAATGTAAAACTGCAGACTGCAGTGATCTAGTTTTGACTCATTCTCCACTGATTTACTGAATTAGAAGGAGGGAAGACCCCTGGCCAGGTAGCCCAGCTGGTTAGAGCATTGTCCCTGGGTTCAATCCCTGGTCAGGGCACATACAAGAATCAATCAACTAATGCATAAATAAATGGAACAAGCAATTGATCTTTCTCTCTCCCTCTCAAATTGATTAATTTTTTTTTAAATAAAAGGAGGGAAGAAAATAAGCAAAGGTAAATTTAACACAGTATGTTAATTTGTACTTACATTCTGGGAACAATCATTTCTGGAGCTTTTAAATGAATAAGGATAATAGGGCAATGGCCGAAAATGAAGAAATGTGGAATCACAAAAATAATTTAAATAGCTTTTAAGTAAGAGCAGCATAAAGCCAAAATCAATAGATGCAAAGTTGACTCAATGCTACTGACATAGTTTACTATATAAGCTCCCTGTGACATTTTTAAAAGGTATTCTAAATAATGAAGTCAGCCTTGAAGTCCTAATGAAATCGTGGATTTCTCATAATGTTTTTTTTCTAAACACGATGGTTTTTATTTTCCTTTTCTGTTTTCTGAGAAATAGAAATCAGCTGTTTTCATTTGTAAATATTTAATTGAAAAATGTGTTGTGAGCGACCTTTTACTAGTAAACCAGCTCTTAAACAACCAAACAGAATATTGTCCTTCTTCGCCAACAATCAGAGGTTTCTTATCTTACTTTTGAAAATGTAAAAAGGGAACTAGTCTGGAGTTACACTGGTAAATAAGACTTCACAAAACCCAGATGCCAAAATTAAAACATTTCTCCTACATGGTTATTTAAGGTAGTAATTACCACAGGAAAATAAGACAGTTCAAAAACAGAGTCCAAGAGCCGAAAGATGCTTTCTCTAAGCTGTATAAGGGACGCCAGCAGTCAGCTGCTCCCAACAGATCATTGTTTGTGCTTCAGTGTCCTTGTTTGCATTCTAGTTACAGAGAAAACCAAGTTTAGGTGAACAGATAGACAGCTCAGTGAACACGTGGCTCAGGGCTGAAGGCATCACAGCCCCGCCTTTCCCAGCTGGCCTCCCTCCTTGTCACCTGCTTCAGTCACCCGTGTCTCCACATCCCACAGAAACTGCTCCTCAGCACAGGAATCTGGTATCAATTTTCCTTTGTTTACATTCCCTCTGGAACTTTCACACTTTCCCATGTATCAATATATAGCAGAGATTACAAAATAAATGAAATGAAGAGAAAAGGATCTGCAATTATTTCAAGATACAGAATGGTTTGTAGAGGGAAATCTCATCATTTGATATTTGCATCTAAAACTCCACTATAATCTTCCTAGTTTGACCATCTTTCTTTAGCATTCTTTTTAAAGAAAACTCTCCTGTTTGCAAATGAGTATTTGCAGGTCCATGTTGTAGGCAATAGGTCATGCCTCTCTTCTTTTATCCAGTCGCCCATGACACATTGGACTTCAGGGTACCATAATTTGGGATTGTTTTCAGAGCCGATACACTTCCCTGCTTACTTCTATTCTGAATTAAAGATAACAAAAAGGTAAGGAAATGTATTGTTATAATTACATCCTCCTGCTGATATTTCACTTGAGTCAGTCTTTGCATTTAGACATCCCTAGCTCATGTGCATTTCCTGTTGCTCTGTGTCCATACACTGAGGGATTAGGATAAACCTAAAGGATGGATTTCTCATCATGAGGATCCTATGTAATAAAGAGGGAATATGCAAACTGACCATCATGCCATCACAAAGATGGTGGTGCCCACAGCAGAGGTGAGGTTTCCATAACACAAGATGGCTGTACCCACAGCCAAGGCCGAGTTCCCCTAACGAGCCTTAATGAGCAATCAGCAGGGACCTTCAGCTGCATGGCACTGGGCCGGGGCAGGGGACCTGAGGTTGTGCCCCCTGCCCGGCAGGGCTTGATGGGGGACCTCAAGGTGCGGCCCCCGCCCTGGTGTGCCCCAGTGCTGAGGTGGGGGAACCTCAGGCCACGCCCCCCACTCCAGCACCAGGGGACCTGAGGCTGCGCCCCCCCACCCCCACCTGGCAGGGCTTGTTGGGGGACCTGAGGCTGCACCCCCTACTCTGTAGGGCTTGACAAGGGTGGGGCTGGCTGAGTCTGGGTCTTGAGCAATTTTGAGGCACCGCAGGTGGGCAGGGACTTGACTCTGGGTCCCGCAGTGTGCCCCAGACTCTGACAGGAGCAAGATTTTCATATACATTTTACTAATTTTCTTTCATCTCTGATACTTCTTATTATAGATAAAGGGCAAATAGCAATATTAAAATATTTCCTCTAATTAATCCATTTTTAATGTGCATGAATTTCGTGCACTGGGCCACTAGTAATTAAATAATAGAGAAAGGGAAATGATGTATTCTCTTTCTCTGGAAGTTGGCAAAAATAGCAGATTCTTAGGCATCTGGAAAGGTTTACATGTGTCTGCCTGGCTACCTGGGATGCCACTTCCCACCTTGGAGGGACCTTAGCATTTACTATAGGTGAAGTAAGGGAGTACCACATTTCTGATATTTATTAGGAAGGTGGTTGAGACCTCTCATCATCTTGTAATTTTACTGATTCACAGTGGCATGGACTCACTCAACTTGATTATCAACCTATCTATATATCAGAATCCCCTGAAGAGCTCTTTAAAAAATACCCAGGCTTGCGACCCAGGTCTGATTTAATTACTCTGGAGTGAGCATCTGGTGTCTGTATTTTTTGGGAGCTTCCTGGGTGATTCTCGTGTTTATTCAAGATTGAGTACCACTGAATTAGACTCTGGCTCCATCTCTGATCCACTGAATCAGAAATTCTGGCAGTAGGGGCTGGAGGGGTCCTTGGCGATCTGTGTTTGCCAAGTAATCCCAGAGCTTGGATGTCAGCAAAGACTTTGCAGATTCAATATTTATTAGGTTCTCCCCATAACTCTGCTTCATGGCAGCAGGCCATGAAGATGCTTTGTCCTTTATACAGATGATGAATCTGTGGCTTGGGAGATGTTAAAATGATTCACCCAAGTTCATCTGGCCAGAAGTGACAGCTTGGGCCAGGACTTCTGCCTCAAAACCCTTTACCCTACTACTGCTTAATACACAGGATGTCAACCACATAGGTGTATGGTAGCTCTAGTTCTTGGCTAAGCTCTTAATAAGTACTTCACTCTTCCATTATATTTCCAACTCTTCTTTGTTGATGGATGGCAGAGATTTCCCTAAAATTGTGCTCCCCATTAACATTCTTTGTCTCCTTCCAAACTTTATTTTTATCCTTCGCACTATCTAGTACACCATGTATTTTAACCATTGTTTATTTGGCTTCTGTTTCTGGAGATGCCCTTACTATCATGGTGGCTGTCACACAAGGCTATAGCGTGGGCTGCTCCCTCTAAGATAGAGGCCTCCAGAAGCTCCACTGGGAAGAGCCCACTCAGTGCTGGGCTCTTCCCAGCCACAGGTTCTCTAACTGCACTCCAACCCCAGCCACAGGTTCTCTAACTGTACTCACTGTGCTCCTATTGGATGCACAATATGTGAGACTTAGGGTAGAAAGACAGAGAGCAGTTCCTACCTTTATCTTAATTACTGTCGGTCTCCAGCACTAGATATGTTTATGTGTTGTCCACTCCTTTATTCCCAACACCTGGAAAAGGTCCTCAGGAAATAATTTTCAAATGAATAAATAAATGCTTGAGACACTGGATACTCCTTCACCTCTAGGTAGCAGGCTATATCTAATTTTTCTAGTTCTTCAATGTGCCAGCCCACAATATTCCCTAAACTACCCAATGGCCAACTTTCTAGCCCCATATTGCCTTTATAATTATTTGTTAAGCATGTTTCTCTTCCACTGTTGAGCTACCTTTTCAGTTTTATGACCGCTATAGAAACAACGTGGAACAGTCTTTCATTGCTCCCTTCCATGAAAAAGCACCAAAGGGGGTGGGGAGGTAGGGAGAATGCAAAAATGTAAGACCTTCCTCGGTACATACTTAAGCCATCATTTATTTTTCCTATCCTTTATTGGGCTCTGGAGACCAGAAGGAGGCCCAGGACAGGAGCTTCCTACGCCACAGCTTTCAAACAGCAGGAGGAGAGTAGATGTGCCTTTGGCTTAGGAAAGATGTGAGGTTCTGTTTTATGAAAAGTCAGAGCTGATGTCAGTTAGGAAAGTGGTTTATTTTCTCTAGAGGTTATATTTAAATGTCTTCTGGCATTTCATTTAGTGATAATGGAAATGGGAAAAACAAATGTGCATTAGTCTATTTTATTTGAGATGGGATCAAAGATTGCTCCAACGTGCTGGACACACCATGGGCTTACTAGCAGACATGATGGATGGTTAAACAGGAATCTGAGCAAATACCCAATCAGTATGTATGATCTGAGTTCCAGGAAGAAAATTTCTAATCCCTTTCATTCAACTGTGTACCATTATTTGTGGAGGTTGCCAAACTAAGAAAAAATAAAATACAAAGTCTCCACACTGACCTTTGAACACATGCTTACATAATTGGTTTTCTTCCACTAGCAGTAACGCATCCTCAGAAGACCCTGAGACCCACATTCCTAAAGACAGTGCTTGACATTGATTGATTGCTTTCTAATATATTTTCCCAACTATCTGGTTGAATGTCCTTACCACTAATCTGGCTCAAAATCTAGCCGGTCCTACTGAGTCATCCCTACATGACTATTCCCATCTGTGCCCTACACTTTGCTCAGCTGATATTGTTTCAGTTAGACTTTCTAGTTCATTTTTGGGGGGTCGATGTGATACTCTGTAAATGCTCCTGCTACCTGTTCCATGAACTCTGGATAATGCCTCCACAATTTCTGAGGGTAGAAACTCTATGTCTTTCTATCCTTAAATCTCTAATGGTCTGCATACAATAGGAACACAATGAGTGCAGTGAGAGGCCCACGGCAGCCCAGCTTGATGGCATTGGGATTGTGCAACACTGAGTGGGCTTATTCCTGGAGAGGGTCCTGGGGCCTCTAACTTAAAAGGAGAAGCCAAGCTGCTTCCCCAGATTGGTGTGGTCCCCACAGGAGCCAGTGAAGGCAGTTTGCTGCAGTAAGAGGAAGCAGGAGGCACAGTAAGTGAGAAAGAGCTGTCTGTTCCAGGGCTAACAAGAAGGCAGCTCAGGCCTTTGTCCTTCCTGGCTGTTTCGCCTTTACCCTGATAGTTGGAGAGCATAATTTGGATAATTGAGTTGGGTCCTTATTGCTGTGTTATACCATCGTGCCACCTGGCTCTTCTTTCTTCACCCACACTTACCCTTCTTCCTTCCCTGCCTTCACCATTCATGGAGAGTTTTCCACAGGGCTTTGCATTCAATACTCTGCAGTTTCAAAGATGAGCAAGACTTGATCTCTGCCTTCTAGAAACTTATAACCCCTATTGGGAGATGTAGTCTGAATTCAGGCAGGAACTAGAGGACACACTCAGACAGATGGGGAGTTTGAAGAAATACTTTACAAAGATGAGGACAATGTTAGGGGAACTAGAAGGAATGGTGAGGCACAGAATTAGCAATAAAGGGAAGCCATTACCACCTCTAAGGCCAAAGGAACAGAAGGGTCTGGAACCCAGAAAAAAACTGAGTAATGGGAGAGGGGCTTCCCAGAAGGATCTGTGGCCTCATGTATTCATGAGGCTACCTGGCTCCTTACCTCTCTATCTCATGGATAATTTTCCAGAAGGTTACATAGAAAGGAAAAATTCAGACTTGAGCATCTCCTTTGTGGAAATGCTGGGGTCTGGGATGCTGAATCCTGCTTGGGTTCTTCACAATGGTGATCACTAATTACTGTTGTAATTAACCTAGTTATTAATAACAGGAAAGGAGCAATATTATAGGCATGCCACTTGTGCAGTTTTGCCAGGAAGCTACAGTTTAACACTCCCCAGGAAGCCACCAGTCCATTCCCGGCAGATCCCTAGGGGAAGGGACTAAATGGCGCGGGGATGGGGGGTGGAGGGTGGGGGGTGGGAGGGGGATAGATGCATACCCAGTACAGTCTGAGTGAAACAGGGAAGGTACTCTGTCAGTCACACCTGGGAACAGGTCATTGGCTGGAATAGGCATGGCCACTGCAAACAGGGGAAGATTTGAGATATTTAGTGCCTTAAACAAAGAAGTTTGCTCTCTTAGTTCTCTTGGGGCTCTTGTTGCAGGGGTTGCACTTTCTTGGCTCCCCTATGTTCTCCCACATGGCCCACATCCATGTGGAACCCACACAATGGACTAGTGGACTACAACTAGCTTAACGCTAAACCAGTTCTCCCACATGGCCCACAGCCATGTGAACCCCACACAATGGACTAGTGGACTACAACTAGCTTAACGCTAAACCAGTTCTCCCACATGGCCCACAGCCATGTGAACCCCACACAATGGACTAGTGGACTACAACTAGCTTAACGCTAAACCAGACCCAATTCCAACATGGAACGGCAACTCTGGACACTGGCTTTGCTTTTAGCTCTACTGAATCCCCAGCTGCACTTCTTCCAGGACTGGGTTAAGGGACATGGGACTTTGGAAACCCAGGGGAGCACATATAAGTCACTCATCCTCTTATGCGAGTCTCAGAAAATTCTTTTTCTCAAGATATCATAAGAACCCAGCACCCCGTGGGGAAAGGGAAACCCCACTTCCACCAATCACAGTCACCACCAGAATTCATTGATAAACTCTGCTACCACCTGTGGGATTCCCAGGAATATTCAGGATAGGGACTCTCTAAAATATCTCACTTGTGACAGGCCGGTAGGAGAGTTGTTATTAATATAAATGAGGCGATGCCTGTACTTATCAGATATAAAATCTGAAAAACTTGGAGAACTTAAAATTTATAATATTATTTAAAATCTCAGCTTCTGGTGTTCATTCATACAAACCTATAATGCAAATCACATCTTTAAGTCGGGCTATAAAGTAACTTGGAAACCTAAATGACTGATGTTTTCTGGTATTTTAAATAACAGGGGGAAATGACTGAGTTCCCTCTCCCAACATTATTCGGTCTTCTTGCCTGACATCTTTATTTCAAGTTGACTATCCTGGATTTCCAGATTCATAGGACCTAACTTTAATGACCCTTGTCAAATAATGTGTACAAAACAATGCATTTCTAAATATTGTTACAAGTAGATTTAAACCCATATTGTAATTTTAAATTTAAAAAGCTAGGCCCTCACATTTACCTGTATAAGTGAAGAGAGAGGAGCTGGTATATATCATGATGGGCAAGAAATGGGAGGCCATATAGAAACCAGAATATTGAAAAATCCAAAAAACAAGGGGTCAAGGAAGCCCAGAACTAAAGCAGGCAGTAACTTAAAAATGAAAGAGAAATTAATAGCAACAGATCAAAAGAGATGAGGCCTACATCAATGCTTTTTCCATTCAAGGCACACATTACTCCTATCTCCCAAGAAACTCATCTGTACAATGGTTCACGTCAATTACTTTGGACTATGACCAGCGTGGGAACAATAAAAGGCACACAAATCGAAGTTACACTTTTCTAAACATGCTCTATTGTAAATTTTATGTTTAATTATATTGCGTTTTAACAAAGGCAGAATTTCATCAAAATGTGTAATTTTGTGGTAAAGACACTGAACATAAACAATCTTTGGCTGGCCTAGAAGGAACTGTTCCCTGAGCCTGTTTGCCAAGCTCCTGCCTGGAACAGCGTGGGGCTGAGATGAAACCAGTGATGGGGCTGGGTTGGCAGGTGATCAGCCAGACATGTACAGAAGATTTCAAATAACTGCCTGTAAATTACTTTATAAGCTTCTGCCGTTTTGAGTTTCGTGGATTTTTAATATTTTAAACAAGTTTAAAGTGAGCATGCTCTTAGTTCTTACACAGAGACTCAAACTGGATCCACATTTTTTTTTTTTTTTTGTGCGCTTTTGTTGTCCTGCTATCACAATGCGAAGCTACAGGACATGTTCTCAGTTCCATTGTCACCACTGAACAGCAGTGCCTGTGACCCTTCTTCTGGGGCCAAGAAGACGGAAAAATGTCCAGAGTTTTGATCCATACCCTCTAGCTAAATGTTGATGGCAGGCATTCACCTTCTATCTTTAGTGTTTGAATTTAAAGCTTCCTGAATTTCCTGAGCATCAGCTAGGCCTACACTCAAAAACAGAAACGGATTTTTTGAACTTCTGAAATATTGCTACTAAAATATTGATTATTTTAATTCTCCCTTGGCTTTGCCTGAAATATTTGAGGTTACTGAGGAAAGCAGTCATACACTTGAAAGTGATGCTGATAAATTATAAAAAATTTTCTTAAAATATAATGAAAATTATATTTGCCCACAGCAAAGGGCAAACAAATCAATAACTGAACTAGGTAGAGTCAGGCAAGACATTTATAAATTGGAAAAAGAACTGCAGGACTGAACTGATGACAAACTAAATATGAGCAGAAATTCACCATTGCCCAAAAACAAACACAAATAAATAAAACTAAATACAAAACCAGCCAAAACAGAATTCAACATAATCTGTTTTCCCCAAATGAATGTGCCATTCAGTATAATCTCAATGTTTTAAATTGAACTGTCTGGGGTTGAAATAATTCTATGATATACTGTACCCATCAACATCGTCTTTGGTAGAACATGTTGAACAAAATGAATAAACTCAGAGCTAAAGGAAACCTTGCAGATGATCCACATCAGCAGTTTTTCCCCTTTTTTTCTGATGATATTCACAAGAGGAATGTGTGATAAACCCACATTTTCTATCAACTGTGGATTTTGCACGATTTCCAGCTAGCTATGACTCGATCGCTCCTTAGATGAGCCCACACCAGGGTGTCAAATATTTCAGCTGCAAACCAGCAATCTAAAACCATTGCCTTATTTTGCAGAGCAGGACACTGAAGCTGGAGGTTAAGGGAGCCTCCCAAGGACTCCAGGTATTTAATGGCCGTCTGTCTCCTAAGTCCCAATGCTTTGCTCATTCTATTTGTCTCTCTGAACGGTGATCTGGAATCACGATCATGATAATAATTACAGTTTATAGTTTAAAAGCATTTCTAAACACAGTATCTTCTTCAAGACCCTGTGAGGTCAGCATTGTAGGCACCCCTCGGAGATATGGTGGGCTCTGTTCCAGACCACCACAATAAAGTGGGTATCGCAATAAAGTGGGTCTTAATCTTTTTGCTGGTGGAGGGTCTTGCCTTCACTTTGTATAAAGCACCAGCACTTGTGAAGTGCAATGAAGACAAGCGCAATATAAGAAAGTATGTCTGCATTGCCATGCACATTTCAGCAGATGTCGAACAGAAGATCCGCAAGACAAACACACATGCCCAAGAGCACAGAGTTGGTATGTGGCAGCCCAGCGCCCAGGTGCAGCTGTAGCCCCAGGTGTGGAGAATTGGACCTTGGCTCATTTACTGATCTTGTCCCACACACTGGTGTATGGCAAACACCTCCCTGGAGAGCTGCCCTCTCAGTGTTTGGGGTACTTTGGGTCAGAATGCCTGTGGAATTGGTTCTTAAGACATAGGTTTCTCCCACTCCATCCCCATCCCTCCACCCCTCCCTATCTGTGAATATTTGGTTTCTTCTTCCTTCAAAGGGCTACTTGGTGGATGAGCTGCAGCCTTTTGTCACCATCACTTCCAATCCATGGCTTCAAACCTCTGGGATTCCTGCCCTTTCTCCTACTCTTCTTTCTCTTCTCTTATTTCCTCTGGCTCCTCGGAGTCCTTCTGCTTCCTGCTTATGTGATCTTGGGCAAGTGATTTCACCTTTCTGTGCTTCAGTTTTCCCGTCTGTAAAATGGGGATGATAATTACAGAATCAACTTCCTAGGATAGTTATGAGGTTTGAATGAATTAATCCCTCAAAACATGTGCTTAGTGCATATTAAACACTCAATAAATGTTAGTTGATGCTCCACTTCGCATATTAAGAATACCCATAGAGAGACAGTCCTTCTGGCCGGTTTGAGTTCACTAAAAATCACTTGTGGAGAATGATATTTTATAATGCAGGTTATGAGGCTGCTTTCTGTTTTGTTTGTTTTGTTTGTTTTCTCTGTGAAATTCCTTCCTTATTTTGTTGTTATTAACTGGGGCCTGTTTGAGTTGCCAGAAGCCAGTTCTAAATGAAATTTTCCTGAAATAATAGGAAAATAAACTTATTCCCACAATGGTGCATTAGTTGGGCCCTAATTAAAGAAGCTCACTGATTTCCTGCTGCTCTCACAATCTGGTTTAAAAGTTGCTGTTCTAAGAACCACCACCCACACATTCATCTAGCAAATCTGATAAGTTGGAAAATCCTGGCTGCACCTTCAACCCATAGCATCTATGAGACTCCGTGTGTGTGTGTGTGTGTGTGTGTGTGTGTGTGTGATTTGCTTTAAAACAAGTCTGCTTAAAAATAAATTCATTCCACCAATGAACTCGTATGCTTATACGCATAACCCAGGAACACAGATAATAGGATGGTGTATAACTCTGAGATAACAAGATATCTTGGGATGTTCCAAAACCAAGGCAGGCGATCACTGATTTATATAACCTATTGAGATAGAGAATAAATTTGTATCAAGATAAATAAGGAGTCAACAGTAGGGTTGTGGACCCGATTAATCTCCCTCACTACTGAGTTTAATCAGCTGTAGGCACGTTGGAAAAAGACAAAATATGCAGTCTTCATATTTTATCAATTTATCTTGTTAGTTATCTGTATCACAGCAAAAGAAACTCGGGGATTGTGTTCCTGCCACTCAAAGCCCTTGAAGAAAATCAAACTTTAGGGAAAGGGTCAAAGAAGATTTGAGTCTTTTGCTGGTATAATCCTATTAAAGGGTAGTCCCATGTCACACTCCAAGGGCACAGTAGAGCCAATGTTTCGGGTCATTTAAACTCTGCAGCTGAGTCACCACACCCTTAATCCTGGGGAAAGGTGAAGCAAACCCTTATTAATATAGCCCAAAATGGATGTGGCCCACAGCCAAGCTTTTGTGTCAGTAGTAGGTGGTTTTTGAGCTGGCCTCAAGTTTTACTGTTGTACATGATTCTCCCCTCACACGTTCCTCTGAGGAAACCCTGCCTCCAAGCTCTCAGATTGGGCAATTTTGCTGTGTTTTTAAATAGCCTACAAAAGAAAGTCATGCTTGTCGGTGTCTAAGCTCTTTGCCACAGGGAAAGGCTTTGTGAATTGAGGGCCTTGCCTGCAGAATTTTCAAAATGATGGCAAATTTAGCCCAATTGGGCAAAAGTGAATCAGGTTTCACAAATTTAAGAATGTTTATTTAAATCTTTAAAACATATGTTGCCACAGCTGTGTTTAGCATAAAATTATGATGAAAATAATCCTAATGAAAATGACAGCATATTTATATAATGCCTTCCATCCAACAAGCGCCAAACCCCCTACACAACTGATCTCATTAGGCCTGCCTAAACCCCTTTGAGTTACAACATAAATATTAGTTCCAATTTGCAGATGAAGAAATTGGGACCTGGGCAAGATTATTTATAGCTAAACAGATTAAGTTATAACCAGCCTGACTCTCCAGTCTGTGGAGTGATTGCTATTTAATTAGACTCTGAAAAGGGGGATAAGAGAAAGGCACCCCTTCCTCCGAGTTGCCCACATGGGTTGCCTTGTCCCAGCGATCAGGAAAGGGGGGCATGAAGAGCACAATACCAGAGGTTTTTAATGCAGTATTTTTTCTAGGAATTTACTGTGTGGATCTATGAGTAGATGTTATCTTTTCAAAACATACCAGTGAGGATGAGTGTTGAGAAGATGGAGGAAAGTTTTATATCTTGGGTTTTCTTGATGGGAAACTCAAGACATAGGAATGAAGAGGCTAATTTGGAGCCCCAAATAGGAAGGGCCAAGAGTCCGCACTGCACCCTACCCCGTGCTTCTCACTGTCACTACGTAGCCGTTTGTCTTTTTGAAAAGTTGGGGAATGTTAAGAACATCCTATGAAATGCCCATGATAGGCTCAAAGACTTAATTTCAGCCCAGGAATATTGTCCTTTCTTAAATCTAGGTTCTCTTTAAGTGATGGAGTTAACCCAAACATTTAAGTTCATTGCCAGCTACTGGCTAATTCCTGCAGGTCCCTCCTCTTCCCAATGTTAATACATTTTTAAGGCAGTGGTGAGATCATCTACCAATGTACTAATTTTAACTCTAGCTTCAGCAACGAATTTTGAATTACAGCTTTAAAGTAGAAAAGAAAGCTTTGCTTCATCTCTGCCATCAGTATTGATATTAGGCAAGGGCTTTCCAAATTCAATTTAAAAAAGCCTTCCTTCTATTTAGAAAACAATTCCATGAAGCCATTTTTTGCCAAAACCTGAATTTAAGTCTGCCCAGGAAAAGACATTCTCTAGAAATAGAAGAGATCAACAAACTTTGTTGCATGTCTTATAGACTCGATCTGAATAGGAATTCTCAGAGTAGCGCTGTATTTACTATGTTTAATTTTGGTTAAACTGCGTTTACCCATTCACAGAGTAAGGCATTTATTTCCACATTTCTTTTTGCAGTGAGAGTGATGGCAATAGGCTGGAGACCCTCTAGGACTAGGTGTTTCCTGCAAGTGAGCCCAGGCTCTTCCCCTGCCTGCGTTATTAGTTTAGGAGGTCATGGGATGAGGGGAAAGTCACTCAGCCTTTCCAAAGCCAAGTTTCCTCGTATGTAAAATGGAGGTTAAAATGCACTTTAGCCCGGCCGGCGTGGCTCAGTGATTGAGCGCCAACCTATGAACCAACAGGTCGCTCGATTCCTGGTCAGGGCACATGCCCAGGTTGCAGGCTAGTCCCCAGTTGGGGACATGTAGGAGGCAGCCGATCAATGATTCTCTCTCATCATTGATGCTTCTATCTCTCCCTCTCCCTTCCTCTCTGAAATCAATAAAAACATTTTTTTTAAAAAAGGAAAAAGCAAGAAAAATGCCCTCTTCCAAGGTCTCAGAGCAACGAGGCTTTTCTTGTTTGTGCATTGCCCCAGCCTCTCAACATCCAGGACCAAGAAAGCAGCACACTAACAACAAACAGCCTCACGGAAACGTCGAGGTCTTGAGTCCTGGCAAGACTTCCACCGGATCCGGTCAGAACCCTGCCTGGGACATGGACATGAGCAGCTGTGGGTCCTGGAACTCCGGCAGGGATGACCAGGACGCAGACACCTGTGGGCAGCAAGACTAGGGAGGGAGTGCAGAGTAGGATCCAGAGAAAAGGGATCAGGTAGTCCCAGGTCCCTGCAACACGAGGCAGACATCAGCCCGCAGTGGCTCAGGTGATGGTGGCCTTGCTTCACTCCTTGTTAGAGCTTTAGAGGATGTTTGGGAAAGAGCAGTTCAGATCCCATCACATACATGGTTTCAGCATCAACCTTTGGTGAAAGCAAATTCAAAGGCACATTTTTTCACTTTGTTTCCTATCAATCCCACACAGCTCTAGATTTCCAGAATCTTATTTCAGCCTTCAAATCTACTGGCAACAATGCTGGAACACCACAGGTTTGCTCACAGCCCCAGCACCAGGCTGCAATGGGCTGTGTGAAACCACTGTCGCCAGGCATTTTAGAGCAATGACTGACAGGTCTGACAGCGATGTAATTCTAAAAGCCAAAAGCAGAGGCTCTACAAAAAAAGATCACATTTTCCACTCAAGGCCAATTGTTTTCCAAGCTATGAAATTTGGATTTTGCCACTTGAAAGATTTTTTGCCATACCTCACTCCAGAGAGGGTCCTTTATTTTATAATCCTCACCCGAGAATATGCTTTTTGTTTCCTAAAATTGATGAGAGAGAGAGAGAGAGAGAGAGAGAGAGAGAGAGAGAGAGAGAGAGAGAGAGATTAGTTGTTTTCCACAAGCACCCAGACAGGAGATCAAACCCACAACCTAAGTATGTGCCCGGACCGATGCTCCAACCAACTGAGCCACACGGGTCCAGGGCCCTGGGAGAGTCCTTTAAAATAGCTTGCTCCATCTTCACAGCCATTTTAGATACATATGGAGCATCAAGAGTAATAAAATTCCCTGGACTTTATGAGACTTGGTGACAACTTTATTTGATAGGTCCTTATTTTTTCTAAACTACCCACATATGATTATTTTTCTCCTGTAGTTTTTTGTGGCACCTCTCAGATAATACTGCAACACCCCTTTTTAGTTTGTGGGGCTATTTCATGGTTTGACTTGGTTTCGCTTTAGGCTGGGGTTGGTTAGGAGAGATGGAATACAGCAGAAGTCTTCTACTCAGCTCAAGAATTTGCAGTTATGAAAGTTTATGTCTCAGTCTCTTTACTGTGAGGTTAAGGACCTAGCCAATGTCACCCAGCTAGTTGGTGGCCATGCCAGAGATGGGAATAAGCATCCTAGCATTGCTCTCATTAAACCACACAATGTCACAAGAGCCTGGAAGCAAAGTCAGCTCCATGTGGCATCTACCATAAGAGACAGAGTTTTAACAAGTTGCTAAAACTTCCCTCCCTAGAATGGGTACGTGATTCCCATGCGCTTATGTGGAGCCTGGAATAGAAGCAAGAAGCATGGACCTTATCCCCTTGCCATCCCTCCAGGAGGCAGCTGATGAGGCCTAGTCCTCCTCTGTCTGTCTGGCAAGCTGCTCCAGGCAACTTCTGAGATGTTCCTCCCCTAGTCTGCTCATTGATCAAGGAGGGTCCCAGACACCCTCAGCATCCTCTAAAGGCATTTTGTGTCCATCTCTACTGATATCCTATGGCTCCAAAGCACTGCCCACAGGCACTGTACCCCGTGCATCCCCTTCTCAGTCCCTAGGAGGACACTCCTCTCCCGCCTCCAGGATAGCCACTCCCTTCAGCTCAAAGCACTGGCCTTCATCTCCTATCAAGTTGGAGACAATCTCATTTCATCTCCATCAAGGGGCCAAAACACAAAAGCTGTTTGTTTGTTTCCTGTTTGTCCTATACAGCAAGGCCAGTGATGCTGGTCTGGTTGTAAAAGGAAAGACACACTGAGTTTTTATTTCTTATAAATCACTGTCCTCAAAGGTCTTGATTGCTTTGGGGGTATTTCCAAGGAGAAGACCCACAGGTCTCTCTCAACTCAGTCTGCAGAATCTCCTCTCTCTGCTGGCATCCCCAGAAGCCTTTGCAGCTTTCCCTTCCCCCAGCCACCCTTCCTCCTAACCCCAGGTATTACATCTATGGTGAGTGTCTACAGCCCTGGGCTTTAGTGAGCTCTGCTCAGTACTGTAGCGATCCCTCAGATAGAAACACACATCATCCTGGTCAGTTCCAAGAAATGGGTGCAGAAGGGAAAACATCAGGATGATAAATCCAGGTTAATATGTATTTAAATTAACCAGTCATATCTGCTAATGCTCATGGGGAGAGCAGATTCTTAGGCATTAAAGTAAAAATATGGGAAAGCATTACTTAAGAGCTTGAATGGTTTTATGGTAAATAATATTTTAAAGTTATATTCAAGGCAATAAATAACACTTCAGAAAGTGGGCATTTTTTCTACTTGCATTAAAAATTAAAGCCAACTTCTTTTGCAAAGTTGTTGCTTAATGAAATAGAAGACTATGCTGGGTCTGCTCCCTCTCCTCCTCCACCAGCTTCCTACGGCTTCTGTAACAAATTACTACAAACTTGGTGGCTTAAAACAACACACTTTTATTGTTTTATAGTTCTGGAGGCTAGAATTCATAAAATCAAGGTGTCAGCAGGGCCACATTCCTTCTGGAGGCTCCCAGGGAGAATCTGGTTCCTTGACTTTCCCAGTTTCTGGAAGCCACCTGCATTCCTTGGCGCTAGAACCCTTCCTGACATCATTCATTTTGCCATCTGGGCTTCCGTGTCCACATCTCCTTCCCTGACGCTGACTCTCCTGCCTCCTTCTGTCACTTAAGAAAACCCTTGTGGGTCCACTTGGGTAATGAAGGGTAATCTCCCCATCTCAAAGTCTTCCATTTAAAAGTCCTTTTTGCCATGTAAGGTGACATACAATTTCTGGGGATTAGTATGTGAACATCTTTGAGAGCCATTATTCAGTCTACCAAAGTCCCTTAGCCACTTTGACCTCATCTTGACCTCTTGACCTTGAACTCACTCCTCTCCTGCTACCCAGCCTCTGGCCCTTCTGGTATCATGCCAGACACCAGAGCTGTCCTTGTGGCTATTCCCTCTGCCAGGCAGCCTTTCCCCTAGTGAGTTTCCAGGCCCACTCCTTCAGCTCGTCTAGGCCTTCCCTCAAAGACCCCCTTCTCAACCAGCCCTCTTCTGACCACCTTATTTATAGGTTCAGCTTCTCTCATCTCCAGATATGTGCTGTCCCTTTCTGTAATTTATTTTTCTCCATGGTAACTATAACCATCTACCATACAATACACATTTTTCTCATTTACTTTTTTCATTGTTTCCTTCACTCCTCGCAAATGTAGGCTCAATAAGGGTAAGGTTTTTTCTTGTCTGTGGAATCTTTTGGACTTAGAAAAGTGCACATAATAGGCCTTCAATACATGTTGGTTAAATGAAACTGGCTGAGTCATTTATTATAGAACCTCCCAAGTCAGTACGTTTACGTTTTACGTCTTGGGCTGGTTAGACTCCTGCTAAAACACTTTTCCTAACACTGCAGAGTGCCCAACAGCGGCCTGCCCATGGGAGGATGAGGACTGGGTCCTCACCACCCAGAACACTTACACTCCCTTCGTCCTCCATGGTGCCAGACACCCTCCATCTTCCCTTCCCAGGGGCCTCTAGTCCTTGGTTTTGTAAGAGAAGGGAGGTCTCTGGGCTGAGTATAGTGGGAGAAGGGACTCAGGGGTCAAAAGAGCTTTAATAGACTCCCAGGGGTTCCAGTGCTGTCAATTCCTACGGCTCTGGAGGACTCTGCAGCAGAGGTTTTGTGGACTCCCAGGTAGGCCTGTTACCTATTATCACTCACTTTTCTTTAAATCTTTTTCCACTCATTCAATTGCTCTCCAGCCTCCTAAGTTTTATTGCTGTGTCTCCTCTCTGTTACTCCCTTCCTTGGGTGTTGGTGCTTTTAACAAATCTTTTTACTGTTATTTTATTGGGGTTTAGGAGAGGGTAAAAGCAGATTCATGTCCGTTCTATATTTTTACTAGAAATGGCCATATTTTCCTAGCATTTTGAGGTTTCTGGACCAACACATTGATCTATTGTGTGTGTGTGTGTGTGTGTGTGTGTTTCTTGAGTTCTTAACTTGGATTTTTGAAGAAACTGAGATCCAAATTATATCCAAGTTGGGATTGGGCACATTTCTGTTTATGACTGACACCTCCCAATTGAATACAGTAGTGTCTTTTTATCTGAGGTTTCACTTTCTGTGGTTTTAGTTAACCATGGACAAAAAGTATTAAATGGAAAATTCCAGAAATAAACAATTCATATTGCGTGCAGCTCTGATTAGTGTGATGAAATCTTTCACTGTCCCATTCCATCCTGCCCGAGATGTGAGTCATCCCTTTATCTAGTGTCTCCACGCTGCTGTGGATGCTCCTTGCCCTTAATCACTTAGTACTGTCTCGGTTATCAGATTGACCGTTGCGATATCTCTGTGCTTATGTTCAAGTAACCCTCATTTTACTGAATAATAGCCCCAAAGCACAAGAGTAGCAATGCTGGCAATTCAGATATGCCAAAGAGAAGCCGTAAAATGCTTCCTGTAAGTGAAAAGGTAAGTACATATAGGAAAAATGTAGTAAATATAGGGTTTGGTACTATCCACAGTTTCAGGCATCCGCTAGGTCAGTGGTCGGCAAACTCATTAGTCAACAGAGCGGCGAGCCGCAGTTTGCCGACCACTGGAAACTGCCGCTCTGTTGACTAGTGAGTTTGCCGACCACTGGGATAGGGGCTTAATCACAAGGAACAACAGCCTGTAGTTATTGGAATCGAGAGTCTAGGTCAGTGGTCGGCAAACTCATTAGTCAACAGAGCGGCAAACTGCGGCTCGCAAGCCGCAGTTTGCCGACCACTGGACTAGACCATGTGGTCTCTTTCTCTTTTTGCCTTTCTTTTCTCAAAACAAATGAGGAAAACGTGTTTCTTTTCACAAATGTGCCACAGTACAGAAAGCTTGCTGAAAAAATAGACACATTCCTGAAACGTGAATCCTGGAAACCTCCCCACCCTGGTCCTGCTCCAGGAAGATGTTTGCTAGCCCATCGAATGGCCACGTCTGGGGTTTTGACTGTCTAGAATTGTCGTCAGTGCCGCTTACCCCACACCGGGGCCTGGTGGTGATTGGGCTTAAGCTGAAAGTCTCCCCACTCTGCATCTGTGGTTCTTTCTCAGTCTCAGAGCCTCCTGAAATCTCATAGAAAGCATCTCCCTCTGGTCCCCAGGACGTTCTCACATCTTTGCTCCCTTAAGATCTGCACATCTGTTTCTCATTACTGTGAACTATGAGGAGTTGTCAGGGCCTTTCAATCACTCTAACGGCCTATAAAAGCTTGCTGTATTTTCAGTTTTACTAAATATTTCTATAATTCAAAAATTATGGAAACGGATAATGTTTCTGTTCTTTGGGAGTATATTTAACAGCTCCGTGCATACCAGATGCAAATGAATATATAGAAATAAATGGTGCATTTTATAGACTACACTTCATTTTAACTGTCTTCCCCTTCAGACACCTCAGGCCCCGCTCCTGCCAGAATGTCAAAGATGCTGGAACACTTTATAGAGGACAATTAGCTTCTTCATTCCACCCAGGGAAGAGGTGAGGTCGCATCCAGGCAAATTATCCATAAAAATTCCACTCCTCCTGCCTAAGCCACTGCTTCTCCAGTTGAGACTCGACTTGCTAAAGGTGATGCTGACATTAGGAATTGTGTGAAATGGGTTACATTACTGACCATCTCTAACTCCAGTGTCCACAGTTGTCACATGGAGACATTCATCCAGCAGGGCTTACTCAGGATTAAATGTGATGAATGAGGTCCCTGGTGAATAGACCAGAAGCTGTGATAGACAATTGTCACACCTTGACTGCCCAACCTCTGCATCAGTAATGGATGAGTCTGTGCTTTTCCTAACCTATGGTGACCTCCATGCCGACAGAGGGTCTCAAAACGGGCCAGTTGGGTTATTGCAGGTGCAGCAGGGTCCAGTCTGGCCACAGGGTGGTGTCCAGGGTTCACCAGCGGTGGCTCGGCACCTGACAGGCCATTTCTCTGTGCATCTCTCTTGCTTCTGCTGCTATTTCTGAGTCCTTTTCCCTGGCCTTTCTACCATGCTGTGAACTACTCAATAGCCCTCTAATAAGTTCCTTTTGGGCATAAGATAGTTTAAAATGCTCTTGTTTATAATTAAGAACACTGAGTTTTAAAATGCAATATTGTTTTCTACCCTCCTAGAGTGGAGACCTCTACCTTGTGCATCACAGGAAAATTGCAAGGACATTTTGAAAATCGTAGTAGGGATTCGCTAGAAAGCTGGTTGGTAGAAACCAACCATTGGTCACATGTGCTGGGTTTACCTCCTCACAGACTCCCTTCTGTCTTTTGCCTCATATTCCCAAGTCTCCAGCAATAAAGGCAAGAACCAACCTGGGAATAGAGTCCTGAACAGTTAGGAGGGTTAACAGTTGGGGCTGCCTGGGGCAAACAGTGACTCGGATTTTCTATAAGGACGCTTGGATTAACAAGGGTTAAGGAACACTCAGGAGACTGTTGGAGGGAAAAAGATAGTTTCTGTGGCCATATGTTCCTGACAAATCTACACAGAAGAGCTCTCACCTGACAATCCTGCAGCATCAACAATCACTCTGGCTCCCCAGACAGGTAAGGAGAACTCATTTTATGAATTCACTCGGCCAATGTTTAAACCCATGATTCACATGAGGAGATGTCATACGCTTTGGTTCAGCAAAACCAAAGTTTAATTCCAGCTCTTCCACTTATTAGCAATGGGACTTTGGGCAAGTTACTAAAGATCTCAGTATCCTAGTTTCCTCATCCGTGAAATGGGTGTAATAATAGCACCTACTTCATAAAATTGTTGTGGGAATTAAATGAGTCAAAACATCTCAAGTGCTTAGAACTGGGCCCAGCACCGCACAGGCTTCCCATATATGATAGTCATTATTATTATAGATTGCTAGCTGCCAAATACATGGTGCTTGTAGCCTGAGGACACTGAGTGACTTAGGGTTCCCTATAAGATGACTATAAACTGATTCCTTTACAAGAATCACTAACTGCTGTAAAATGGCCACCATCTTACAAATAACTTTTTTACAAAGAGAATAGTGGTAAGAGCATTAGTCATGGCATCCGACAAACTTGGGCTCAAATCCTAATCTGTCACTTCATAGCCGGGTGGCCTTGGGCAACTTCTCTCAGCCTCAGTTTACACATCTATGCTATAACGTTAATAATACATGCTTCCTGGGACTATTTTGAGCATTAAGTTGGATACTAAACTGCTTAGCTCAGTGCCTGACACCGAGCAACACTCACTAAATAATTATTACCACTTTCACAACAGCTCTATGAGGCAGTATGCTTCTGATCCTCATTTTCTAGATGAGGCACCTGAAGCTCAGAAGAGAATCTATAACTCCTCCAGGACCCCAGGATCCATAGAAGGCAGAAGAGAGACCTCAAATCCCACATTTTCCACCTAAACACATCCAGCTTACCAAAAATTCTCCCTGCTCAGCATGATATGGTGATTTCCATTTTTGGTGGGTGGACTGTCAGGGTCTGTCCAATTTTCTCAACTAGAGAAAGATGTTTCAGTGATCCTCAAAAGTATTCTAGCACTGTTTCTATTGCTCTCTGTGCCTTTTTAATACTTATAGTCAGGTGACCCCAACTCCCAGGGCAGGTTAGTTGGGGTGGGCTAATCGATGGTCAGGTCAGAGAAAGGACAGCCTTCATCCAAAATTGCATTTTGTCAAATTCAGGCGATTTTTCTCTCTTGCCTGTGAGCCCTTTGGCTTTTGATACCTCTGATTGAGTACACTCTTGTCACCTTCACCTCACACCTTTCTTTAAGGTAAACAGGATAGTTTCAGGCCTGGAAATGTGTCAGTTCTCAGACTGAAGAGCCACAGTTTCAGAGCTTTAAATTAAAAACAGGGAGAAAAATGTTCTATTCTGTGTCAGAAAGAGCTGTCTCTCTCAGACTCACTTTCCGGCACTTTGCTCCTGCTCTTTCTCTGAATAGACTTGACAGACGAATTATTTGGATGTGTCATGTGCTGTCATCTCAAGCCAACAAGCTGATGGTTTAATGCAAATGACATGGCAGTCCAGGAATTTTATACTGAAACTCACCTCACACTAAAGTTGTGGGAACAAGTCATCCCACCTGGGAATTTTAAATAAGAGTTTGGCATCACCCTCATCTCTTGGTCCTTGATTTCTTAGAAAAGGAACTAGCCCTGGAAAATAGGGGGATAGGCAGCAGGATATATTCCCATCTCCCAAAGACAGGGTTCTTTCCACCCAAAGAAGTGCAGTCTTCTCCATGGAAACAAATCTCTTTGTGTCTCTCTGTCTCCTCTCCCTTCTTGCTCCCTCTTTCAACCCACAAAAAGACTCAAAAGAGCTTGAAACATCCAACAACTCAAAAACAATGTCAGGAGTCAATTTATTATTCTGCTTTTAGGATTACTTGTTTGCCAAGTGAAAGTGTCCAATATTGAGTAATTGAGTTATTACAGCGCAGCTGGTTGGCAGAAAGCCTCTTGCCTGGGACAGACGTTCTAGTTCCTGATACGGTGAGACTTTGAGCAGGTCACTTGACTCTCCGGGCCTCAGTTTCTTCACCTGGGAGAATAGGTGGTGGGTGGTGAGGGAGGGTTGGGTAATTTAGTACTTAATGATGTGCACACTTTATGGACCTCAGATTGTGAGATTTGGGCTGTCCCTTGAGAACAAGAGCTAATAAGGAAATGTTCCAGAAGTTTTCCCTTGGAAATAGGATAATTAATAGTTAGTACAGTGTATACTGTAGAAACTATTTTAGAACTAGGGATCTGCTTACATGACAACTACAGAGGTGAGAAATAAGAATCCAAGGAAACTTAGAGCTGGAAGAACTTTGGGGGACCTTCTGTCTGTCCCCTCCTTCTACAAAGATGGAGCCAGAAGTTCGGAAGTGCCAAGAGTCAGAAACCCACAGCCCCCTGCTCACAGACCCTCTTCCCATACTCAGGAGGCCCATGGTGTCCCCTATTCACCCGGGTTGGAAATACTCAGCTTGTGAACTCTTGTTCCACTCACTTTTTGCCAAATAGTTTCTTAGGACCAGAATGATGAATGGATTCCCATCATTGCCTTTGAGATGTTAGATGGGACCTACTCTCTTATGCATTTTTGTGGGTACAGAGGGAGAAACAAAATGAGAGATCAATTGGATATTTCTTTGGGGGAAATAGGCCTGATAGTGAGTTGTCATTCTCATGGAAAAACAGGTCTAGGAAAATGTACATGCTCACTCTATGTGAAGTATCCTGTCTTTCCTTACAACCTTATCATTTATATGTGACCTTGTCACTTATATGTCACATTTTTTCCCTTGAAAGTCAGAAAAAAACACACATTTATGTCTCATGGAGCTTTATTTAATCATTATTTTTCCTATTACAAGTAAAATTAATATGCTCAGACATAAATATGCTAATCTTTCCAACTGCTGACCTAACCTGATTCTGTCTTATGTTCTGAGTGTATGGACTTCAAGTCTGGGACAGCTAGCACATGTCAACATTAACTGGCCTCAATTACATTTTTATACATGAGTAAATTGTTTAACTGGTGGCTGCATTGCTCAGTAGGAGTGCTTATATTTAAAAAGGAGTTAAGAATCAACAAATACGTGTATGAACAAACAGTAATAAAAGCATGAGTTATTGTTTGCTGAGTTTGACATATATAGCAGCCCCGACTGTTGCCTCGAGCCATCGGTTAAATACATCAACTGCTGCACATTGACAGGCAGTAAAGAAAGGAAAGTTCTATTGTATTTGACGTAAGAAGAAAACCAAATTCACAGCTGAGAATTCGAGGACGGCAGAAAAAGTCAGTGTGCAAACTCTTCCTGCAGCCAACCACTCTTGTTCTGTGGGGTTGGATGTGTGCCAAAGAATCAGCTAAACAATGGGCAACCTATTTTTAATCATTTAAACCTTTAGACAACACAACTATAAAAGAGAATATTTTGGAGGAGAAAGATTTAATTCTTTCTTCATTGTTTTAGCACGTCATTAGATAGTTTTAAACGCTACCCTTTTGGTACACTATTTTAACAGAGGACTGAATTTATCTAAGTACCTTGCTTTAAAAAATGTGGTTACATGTATTTTTGAAAACCAAGCCAAGAAATACAAGACCCATAAAATCCTGAAGCATATTAAATGACGGTTCCTTTTTCCTTAATCCACCACCACAAATATCAATTAAGTGTAATTATATTAAATAGGTTCCCTTGAGAGCAAATAAAGATTTGCCAGAACACAAATTGCTACCCAGGTGAGCATTATATAATTTTCTTGAGTACACAGACAAATACAGATGGTACACTCCAGAATGTAATGTAACAAATGGGTGTTTACCGTAACATATACACTTATTTTTTGCTTAGCTACCAAATGGCAGAGGGCCAAGAAATACAAATAAAATATAGGAGCTTTTCTTTCTCTTTTCTTGGATGAGAGGATAAATGTTGCATTTATATTAATAACTGCTAATTAAAAGGCTATTACTCTTGGACAATAATAAATAAATGGATACTACTAGAAGCAAATGCCAAATGAACTTGCAAGGTTTGGCAAAAAAAAAAAAAATCTTACTTAAACAACTATTTTTCTTATTAAAAACAAATGTTTTACTAAGCTTACTATGAGAGGAGAAATGAGTCCATAAATTGGAAAGTAAACCAGGTAGGATAAAATGTGTTTTAACTATTTTAGGAGCTAACTGTTGCCCTCGGTTGGAAGAGAAAGAACAGAAAGCTTTGTGGGACAAAGGGCAAAGGTAACAAATAACTTTCCCAATTATGAAAATGAGCTGCCCAACAGATGTTTGAATTCAAAGATCTCAAGCAATATTTCTCAAGAAAGCTTCTTTTTTTTTTTTGCTGCAGAAAAAAAAGCCATACTTGTGTTCCTTTTCATTATACAATATGTAAGGTATGAATTTCTTCTGTCATATGTTTTTAGGGATGGAAATTTAACTCATTCTTGGTGTCGTATGGAAAACTTTGAAAAATAATCAATTTAAGATTGAATGTGCTGGAATGTCAAGTATTTTTAGTCTCTGACCTTTTAAACATGATAAAAATAATTATCTCAAAACAGAACCTTGGAAGCAAAGACATTTTCCTTTTCCCATTGCTCACTCTCTTCAGATTGGCATCTCAGCTCCACCACACCCTCAATACTGACTTTCATAGTAAGAATATTCAGATTTCAGATCTAGGAAGTGCTATAGGGGCACCAGAAGTTGCAGCTTTGGGCTTTATTTGATCCTCAGCTGGAAAATATCAGAAGTCGCCACTAAGAACCCTTCTAATATCAGTGATTCTAGGATTTCCTTTAAAAATGTCAAGTAATATGACCTCAAGACAGGACTTAACCTGGTGAGATAGATGCTGCTCTGTAAGGAGTTGTCTGCTCTGTCCGTCTCCTGGCTGAGGGTAAGTTCCATGTGACACTTGACTTGAGAGACCCTCCTCCCTCACAGAGATGCCCCTCAAGCTGCTTAGAGAGACTCCTAGTGGTTGGGGTGGCTTGGCTCTGCTGAGCTAATGCTTGGAGAGTACCAGGACCCAAGACTTGTGATCAGCTACCCTGACTAATGGTCAGGTGGTTCCTAAATCCCAAGCTTCCACTCTGTCTTGTGAATCTTAGCCTCTCAGCAGTGGTTGGTGAGTATTGGCTATCCTCTCCTCCCTGCTCTGCACTTGGGTTGAAATGAGGAGGGAGCTTCCATCCTAGGACAGGAAAGGGGAAGGAGGTTATAGAGTGGTCTTGCATCCCTTTCTTCCTTCCCACTCTCCTAACCCACCCAACTCACTCTGCCTTCTTTCCTTCCTTCCTTTTCTAGAGGACCTCAGAAAGATGAGTTCATCACAATCCTTAGTTCATGGCACATTATCTTCACCTAGTCCAAGGAAGGCTGCTCTCTGGGATTGATTGGTTGGTTAGTTAGTTGTTTAGTTGGTTAGCTAGTTAGTTATCCCTTTTCTCCCATCCCTTCTCTTTTTTTCATACCCACACAAGGAAACCATTCTAATGTGTAATATAAATCGTCTTGTTTGTGCTTATAAAATTCATAAGGTAAGTCTCAATACATGCCTTTTAATTTAAGTGAGTGGTATAATGTTGTAGATCTCATAATGTTTCTTATAAATGATCACTCAGCCTTTCATGTTTAATACTTTACCTCTTGCTTCTACCAGCTGCATAACACTTCATGATGTACATCCACCATGTGTCTCCTGGTTGGTAACTGCCTCCACCTATCTCCAACCACAAATAACACTGCAATGAACATCCTTGTATGTGGACACATGAGAATTTCTTTGGGCCACATACTCAGGAGTGGAATGCCTTCCTTTGACTGAGTACTGCCAGGTTGCTCTCCAGAAGGGCTGTGCCAATCTTTACTCATACCTGTAGTGATTAATGTTCCTCTGTACCCACCTCCCAAAAACATCTGGTTCTTGGGTGCAATTTTTAAGAATAATAATTCATAAAGTGGAAGGAACCTTCTCTACATTCTCTAGTCCATTGCTTTCAAAATTCTTCCCCAATTCAAAAAAAAAAAAATGATGTCCTACATTTGAGTATACAAGGTGGGCCAAAAGTGGGTTTACAGTTGTTTATATGGAAAATAATACAATAATTAATAAATACTAATACAAGAATAAACTGTGTTTTGTGTACTCCCAACTATAAACCTACTTTTTCGCTGTCTTGTATATTAGATATTTTCTTTTTAAAAAGAATGTGACAATATTATTATCAAACTAGTGGCCTGGTGCATGAAATTTGTGCATGGGGGGCGGGGAGAGGTGTTCCTCAGCCCGGCCTGCACCCTCTCCAATCTGGGACCCTTCGAAGGATGGCCTACTGCTGGTTTACAGGGATCGGGCCTAAACCGGCAGTCAGACATCCCTCTCACAATCTGGCACTGCTGGCTCCAGCCGCTCACCTGCCTGCCTGCCTGCCTGATTGCCTCTAACCACTCTGCCTGCCGGCCTGCTCGCCCCCAACTGCCCGCCCCCTGCCAGCCTGATCACCCCAACTGCCCCCTGTGCCAGCCTACTCACTCTCTACTGCCCCCCCTGCTGGCCTGCTCACCCCCACCTTCCCTCCCCACTGGCCTGCTCTCCCCCATCTGACCCCTGCTGGCCTGCTCACTCTAAACTGCCCCCCCCCCGCTGTCCTGATCACCTCCAACTGACCCCCACTGATGGCCTGCTCACCCCCAACTGCCCCCCTGCTGGTCTGCTTACCCCCAATGACCCCTGCCATCCCATCCTGGCCTGATCACCCCCAGGCAACCCAAGGTCCCAGCCCCTCCTTTTTTTCTTTTTATTTTTTTTTTCAGCACCTCCTTGAGCGGAGGTCAGGGCTGGCTGGAAGCAAGTATCTAGGATTTATTTATCTTCTATAATTGAAACTTTGTAGTCTTGAGCAGAGACCAGGGCCGGCCAGGGCAGGCAGGAAGCTTGGCTTCCTCCATCGCCGGGGTAACCCAAGCCTCCAGCTTACTCCAGCTCCATGGCTGGCCGCCATCTTGGTTGGGTTAATTTGCATACTTGCTCCTGATTGGCTGGTGGGCGTGGCTTGTGGGCGTAGTGGAGTGATGGTTAATTTGCATGTTTCTCTTTTATTAGTGTAGATTACAAAGGAATGGAAAGAATATTGCATTATCTTGTTCTACAGAGTCCTCAAATTTTCTATACTAAGAAAAAATAAATGATATGCAAAGCCAAAAGAAATACATTAGAGTTAACTGGTCAATTTCAAAGACCTAGCTGGAAGGTGATTTCACCTAGTGACCCTCTCACCCCTTAGATCTTCCTTTAGTTACATCCTGAACGCTCTCCCTAACCCTCAAAGCTGGAGAGGTACACTTCCTGTGTATCAGAACTGCCTATTTGCTTGCCTGGCTCTCACCCTAGGTTCCATTAGGCAAGTTCCTGTCTTGTTCATGGCTGAATCCCAACTGCTAAAAGAGTTCAATGATCCATACCAGGCATTGAACAGATATGGTTTCTAATTACAATTACAATATGGATTTCTTTTTCCCCCATACCACCAAGCAATTCCTGTACACCAGCTGGGTGTCCTACAATTCAACTCAATTCTAAAACTATCTAGTCAGGTCTCACAGGTTAAGGGCTCAGTCCTACAAGACTGCCCCCCAACTTCAGATGTCAATCACAAGTCCAAGTGATTCTGATGATCCCCTCCTCCTTGGACTTGATTAATTTGCTGGAGTGGCTCACAACACTAAGAAAAACATTTACTGATTAGATTACTGACTTATATTGAATAGCTAGATGGAAGAATGTGGTACTCTCCCCACATCTACATGTGTTAACCACCCTAGAAGCTCCCAGAACCCTGTCCTTTTTTGGGTTTTTATGGAGGCTTCATTACATAGACACGAGTGATTAAATCATTGGCCTCTGGTGATTGATTCTACCTTCTGGCCCTCTCCCCTCCCAGGAGGTCAGGGTGGGACCATCCCCATCCTTAGGTTACCTAGGGGCTTTCCAAAAGTCACCTCCTTAGAATAGCAAAGAACACCCTTATGGCTCTCATCTGTTAGGAAATCCCAGTGGTTTTAGGAGTTCTGCGCCAGGAACTACTAGGCAAAGACCAAACATTCATTCTCATAAACCACAATATCATAGAAAACATTGTCAAATAAATGAATGCATAATAAGTGAATTGATTTTAGGTTGCCAAAGCCTAATGGTGCCTGACACAGACCTTGAACTAATGTGTAAATGTGTAATGGATAAATGTGTAAACAAACATCCACTGCCCCTCTTGTTCCACCTTTCCTTCTCTCCTCTGGGCTCCCCCATCAGATATTACTCCTTGAATTTTGCCAGATTCCAGATGAGAGGTCAGGGCAGCCACCAGCAAAGCTTTAATTCACTTTACTGCCAGTTGTCCCTTTTCTCACTCTGAGATAATAAGGTGTTGGGGGAACTAGAAACACCCATGTCATGAAAAAGTTGTGGGCCTCAGGGAAGGAGTGAGAAGGAATAACCAACAGGTAACATTCCAACTTGATGTTTGTGAGCACACACACAGCTTTCCTGCCCTCCCCTGCCTGATCCCCCCTACCCCTCTCCCCTTTCAGGCTTTATCCATCATGACAGTCTAATGAAGGGCTGGTTTGGGGGGTGGAGGTCCCCTGATTACACACAGATCTATACGTGCACATACCAAAGAGAAAATACATATAATTATATTAAGACCATTTGTTTTCGTATCTATACAGTTTATAGTGATCTAAAGTTGACAGTTTCTAGGCATAGCTCTCCCTAAATAAGCCCTCCATATTTTTCCTGGATGTGAAAGACTGTTTTCACAGCCAGAAAAGAGCACTTGAGAAATTCTTGGGGACTGAGTGGAGCTTTAGGCCATCTTCCTTGGTTTACAAGCAGTGAACAACTCATCTTAAATTGTGTTTCTATCTAATTGAAATCAGCAAGAGAACCTTTAGAATCAAAGCCATCCCACCCCAACTATTTGGACCAGAGAACTCAGACATTTGATAGCTCAAGCCCATGCCAGTTGCATTCCAAATATGATAAGGCATTTGCTTGTGCTATAGAGTCTGCTCAGTGTTTTGACTGAAAGTCTCTCACCTCTCTGTGTCAACCTTGGCATTCATGCAGAGATTTGCAAAGGGACATTGACAGCACAAATTACAGGGCTCTCACCGTGCACTTAGAGATTACTTTAACAGAGAGCATTTGAGCTAAATTCATGTACCTTGAGGACATAGTTAATCACTCATAGCTTTTAGCATAGGGTCTTACTTATATACTAAGGTACTGAGATCAGTTAACTTGTCCATATAAATTTAAAGATCAAATTAGTCCTATTGCTAATGGTGTTTTCCTTCTTAAGTTGAGGACAGTTGTCCAGTTGTCTTGCCCTACTGCTGACACAATCCAGGTAAGGGTCCCACCTCCCCTGACAAGGGATCATCTTCTCAAGCCCTTTGAGTTCCTTAGAAGAAAGAGGCAAGTTAGGGGGCAAAATATATAGCCTCCATCTCCAATAAAATGAGTTACCCAAACCAGCCAAAGCATTTTATTGAAAAAGAACAAAAATAGAAAAACCAAGATGGTGGCATAAGGTATACACCTGTACATGCTGCCTCTCACAACCACACCAAAAACACAACTAAAAGACAAAATGTCTATCACCCAGAACCATGGGAAAGCTGGCTGAGTAGAAGTTCTACAACTAGAAGGAAAGAGAAAAGAGCATTGAGACCGGATACAACGTGCACAGGCGCGGAAAAGGTACGGAGGCGCGTGAATCAGGCTGGCGACTGGGTGCGCTGTTTTTTTTCAATCCAATGGGAGACACAAGCTCCCAACTGCTCTGAACTCCAGTTTCCGGAGAGACTCTGGGGATCCAGACTCCTGTGGGGAGAAGCAGGACTGTCTACCATCAGGTCGGAAAGTGAGGGTGGCTCTCTTTCAGAAGTGCGCGTAGGAATCATTGTTTACTGCGCTTGGGTGCAGAGGCGCAGAGATGCAGAGACACAGAGATGGCTGACTGGCAGCCATCGCTGTTTGCCATGCCCTAGTGACTCCCTGAGACCTCGCCCTGCCCAATTTACAAACCCACCCAAAATGTGCTCAGCGGCGTTTGCATATGAATGGCCTGCCCTTTTGCAGCTTAACCTAACAAACTGCAGCTGGGTCAGCTCCAAAACTTTCAAACCCCAAGCAAAGAGAAGAAATCTGCAGATCTTGCTGTAGCTCCTGCTGGGTGGCCTCAGACAGTAGCTGAGCTGCACCTCCTTGGAGATCCAGGAGCCAGTGTACCTAGTGGTCAGTGTGAGACGACACCAGATTTCAACTCCTCACATCCATAAGTGACACACTCAAGAGGCAGACTCAGTGAGCACCAAAGCCCCACTGAAACAAGTCCTGCCCCATAAGGGTGTCTCCAGCACAGCAGTTAGTCCACTATAGACACAGTGGGTCCTCACATCCAATTGGCCTGCAGGTCAATTCCTCCCAGTGTACCAACAGCAATCAAGGCTTAACTACAACAAGACTGTATACTCAGCCCACAAAGGGGTGCACCAAGAGTGTCTACCTCAGGTGATTGGGGAGGCTGAATCACTGGGCCCTATAGGTCACCTACCATACAAAGCCACTCCATCAACACAGGGAAGCAGCCAAAATGCGGAGACAAAGAAACATGTCACGAATGAAAGAAATGGAGGAAAGCAAACTACTGGATATAGAGTTCAAAACCATAGTTATAAGGTTACTCAAGAATCTCCAAGAAACCTCCAAGGAACTTAGTGAGACCTTTAAGGATCTTAATGAGAATGCCAAAAAAAATGGAAAAGGACCAGTCAGAAATTAAACATACACTGACTGAAATAAAGAATAATATACAGAAATTCAACAGTATACCAAAGGACCCCAAGAATCAAACCAAATATTTGAAATATGAGGAAGCAAAAAACACCCAACCAGAAAAACAAAAAGAAAAAAGAATACAAAAATATGAACATAGTGTAAGGAGCCTCTGGGACAACTTCAAGCATACCAACATCCGAATTATGGGGGTGCCAGAAGAAGAGAGAGAGCAAAATATTGAAAACCTATTAGAAGAAATAATGACAGAAAACTTTCCCTACCTAGTGAAAGAAATAGACTTACAAGTCCAGGAAGTGCAGAGAACCCCAAACAAGAGGAATCCAAAGAGGACCACACCAAGACACATCATAATTAAAATGCCAAGGGTAAAAGACAAAGAGAGAATCTTGAAAGCAGCAAGAGAAAAACAGTTAGTTACCTACAAGGGAGCACCCATACGACTGTCAGCTGATTTCTCAACAGAAACTATGCAGGCCAGAAGGGAGTGGCAAGAAATATTCAAAGTGATGAATAGCAAGAACCTACAACCAAGATTACTCTACCCAGCAAAGCTATCATTCAGAATTGAAGGTCAGATAAAGAGCTTCACAGACAAGAAAAAGCTAAAGGAGTTCATCACCACCAAACCAGTATTATATGAAATGCTGAAGGGTGTTCTTTAAGAAGAGGAAGAAGAAGAAAAAGGTAAAGATAAAAATTATGAACAACAAAATGACAACAAATACATACCTACCAACAAGTGAATCTAAAAATAAAGTGAATAAAAAATCTGATGAACAGAATAAACTGGTGAATATAATAGAATCAGGGGCATAGAAAGGGAGTGGACTGACAATTCTCAGGGGGAATGGGGTGTGAGGGGTGGGGGAAGAGATTGGACAAAAATCTTTTTTTTTTAACTTAATAAATCTTTATTGTTCAGATTATTACAATTGTTCCTTTTTTCCCCCCCATAGCTCCCCTCCACCCGGTTCCCACCCCACCCTCTACTCTTACCTCCCTGCCACTGTCCTCATCCATAGGTGTACAATTTTTGTCCAGTCTCTTCCTGCACCTCCCACCCCCTTCCCCCCCCCTGCAAGAATTGTCAGTCCACTCCCTTTCTATGCCCCTGATTCTATTATATTCTCCAGTTTATTCTGTTCATCAGATTTTTTATTCACTTGATTTTTTAGATTCACTTGTTGATAGACATGTATTTGTTGTTCATAATTTTTATCTTTACCTTTTTCTTCTTCTTCCTCCTCTTAAAGAATACCTTTCAGCATTTCATATAATACTGGTTTGGTGGTGATGAACTCCTTTAGCTTTTTCTTATCTGTGAAGCTCTTTATCTGACCTTCAATTCTGAATGATAACTTTGCTGTGTAGAGTAATCTTGGTTGTAGGTTCTTGCTATTCATCACTTTGAATATTTCTTGCCACTCCCTTCTGGCCTGCATAGTTTCTGTTGAGAAATCAGCTGACAGTCGTATGGGTGCTCCCTTGTAGGTAATTAACTGTTTTTGTCTTGCTGTTTTTAATATTCTCTCTTTGTCTTTTGCTCTTGGCATTTTAATTATGATGTGTCTTGGTGTGGTCCTCTTTGGATTCCTTTTGTTTAGGGTTCTGTGCGCTTCCTGGACTTATAAGTCTATTTCTTTCACCAGGTGGGGGAAGTTTTTTGTCATTATTTCTTCAAATAGGTTTTCAGTATCTTGCTCTCTGTCTTCTTCTGGCACCCCCATAATTCTGATGTTGGTATGCTTGAGGTTGTCCCAGAGGCTCCTTACACTATCTTCAAATTTTTGGATTCTTTTTTCCTTTTGCTTTTCCAGCTGAGTGTTTTTTTGCTTCTTTGTATTTCAACTCTTTGACTTGATTCTTGTGGTTCTCTAGTCTGCTGTTAGGTCTCTGTATAATATTTTTTATTTCAGTCAGTGTATGTTTAATTTCTAGTTGGTCCTTTTTCATATCCTCAAGGGTCTCGTTAAATTTATCAGCCTTTTCTAGGAAATTCTTGAGAAACCTTATAACCATGGTTTTGAACTCTATATCCAGTCGTTTGTTTTCCTCCATTTCTTTCATTTGTGATCTGTTTCTTTGTCTCCGCATTTTCACTGCTTCCCTGAGTTGGCAGAGTAGCTTTGTGTGGTAGGTGTCCTCTAGGGCACAGTGGCTCAGCCTCCCCAGTTACCTGAGGTGGACACTCTTGGTGCACCCCTTTGTGGGCTGTGTGCTCAACCTTGTTGTAGTTAAGTCTTGATTGTTGTTGGTATCACTGGGAGGAATTGACCTCCAGGCCAACTGGCTGTGAGGATCAGCTGTGTCTATGCTGGGAACACTTCTGTGAGGGAGACAATCTTATGAGACAAGACTTGCAAAATTGCAAAAGCCTCTTTGCTCAGCTTGGATGAGGCGGAGTTTCAGGGCAGAGCAGACAGCCTTGGTTTCCCATCAGCCCTGCCCTATGAGGCCCCTGGGTCTCAGTGTCCCTCGGTAATCACTGCAAGCACCTCTGAGAGAAAGCCGCCCTCGAGTTTCGCCCACTGCCAGACAGTCCAGTTTCTCCCTGAATGAGTCGGGGTTCCCAGAAACTTGCCCAGAACTGGAGTTCAACGTGGTTGGGAGCTTCTGTCTCCCTCCTGCTTTAGAAAGCCAGCCGTGCACTCAGCCTCCCGTGCATTCAGCAGTCAGTCCTCTCTGTGCATGCCTCCAGACCTCTGCCTTCTGCAGCTCCCGAGTCTCAGTGTGCTTTCTTTTTCCTGACAGTCCAGATTCCCCCGAACGAGTCTGGTTTCCCAGCATCTCGCCCAGGACTGGAGTTCAGTGCAGTAGGGAGTTTCCTTTTCCCTCCAGCTTTAGAAAGCCAGCCGAGCACTCAGCCACCTGTGCACACAGCCGCCCGTCCTCTCTGTGTGCGAGCCTCCATACCTCAGCCTTTTGTAGCTCGTCTGAGTCTCCATGTGCTTTCCCCTTTTCTTCTAGTTGCAGAATTTCCACTCAGCCAGCTTTCTTGTGGTTCTGGATGGTGTCTGTTTTGTCTTTTAGTTTTAGTTTTGATATTGTTGTGCAAGGCAGCAGTTTAGGTGTTCACCTATGCCACCATCTTGGTTTCTCCTGGACAAAAATCTTACACCTATGGATGAGGACAGTGGCAGGGGGTAAGGACATGAGGTGGGGGCGGGGAATTGGGTGGAGGGGAGCTATGGGGGGAAAAAAGAGGAACATCTGTAATAATCTGAACAATAAAGATTTATAAAAAAAAGAAAAAGAACAAAAATAATAACAAGCAGATTTTTTTATTTTTAGAAGAGCTCTATCCTTAGAAAAGAAATAAGTTTTTTTGTTGTTGTTGTTGTTTCTGTGCTGTGGAATTTCTCTGAGTGATCTGAGGGTAATTCTACCTATAAGTGAGTAATATGAAATCCCTCAGTAACATCACTGCACAAGAGCGTTCAGCTTCCCAGGCACTGCCTTCTAGACACTTAAACTTCAGGAGAACAAAAGGATGGGTTGGTTTGGGCCAACTGACTGGGGCACATTGGGTTGATCTGTCCCTCAGCTCTAGATGACGACAGGTGCCTTATAGAAATGCATCCTTTAAGCCACAACATAAATGCCATCCTAAATTATTTCTAAAATAAAGCAGAGAACACATGCATACTACATACTAGGTGGCCATACACAGGAACAAAGGGAAGATCTAACTGTCCCAGTGTCTGACTCAAAATGATAGCTAACATTTATTCAGCAGTTATCACTGTTCTAAGCACTTTACATATATTAACCCATTTAATACTATTACTGTCCCCATTTCACTGATGAAGAAACTAAGGCACAGAGAAATTACACAGCTTATGTGAAGGTACACAGTTCAACCAAGGCAATTTGGTTCCAGAGCCTTTTTTTTACCATAGATGCTAGATTTCTTACCTAGTAGACAGCCTGGGCTCCAAGAGGGCCTACAGGAGAAGTATGAAGCACAGCCCCTCCCTACCAGGACCTCATAGTCTAGGGCAGTGGTCGGCAAACTGTGGCTCGCAAGCCGCGGTTTGCCGCTCTGTTGACTAACGAGTTTGCTGACCACTGGTCTAGGGAAGAAAGAGTTGTGATGGAGCTTCTGGCTAATAAGAGTGTTGGGTGCACATCAAGCTGGCTGGACCCCCTGCATAAAGGCAAGAGAGACTCTGGGAGGGGCCACCGCTTTCTCTCACAAGCCAACTCTGATTCAAGCTGACCACCTGCCCTTCTCTCAGCCCAGGCAGGTGGCTCTGGAGGCTGGGAGGGGCAGGCGGGTTGAGCTGCTGGAACTTACAGCAGCTGCCCAACTCTTATACTTGATACAGGTTCACAACCAAGCAAGACTGGCCCTGAGTGGCTGCTTTTCAGAATTGGATCTATTCTGGAAGTGTCCTGGAGTGTGTCAGAGAAACAATTAATTCAGGAGATATTCTGGCCTCAATAGGAATGAGCCTGCTGACAACACGTGTCTGTGGAAGCCAGCAACCAGAGCACAATCCCAGTGTGAATCCAGGATGGACTCCAGATAGGGAGAATGCCTCTGTGGTTGTTACTTCGGCATCATCCTATGATTCTAATAAGTAATTGACTGATTCAGAAGATTCACTTTACAGAGGCCACCCTGTCTGCTTTCTCGAGGTTTCTTCAAAGCACCAGCACAATCCACCGAGAGCAAGACCTACGTACCACTGCCTGCCTCCTTCGCCCTTCCAGCGTCTCTCTTAGAAGCCAATCTGAGTCTGTTTCAAGAATTTCAAAGTAAATGTTTTTAATCTACCAGAGCCCGTTTACAAATAGGAAGCTATTATATACTTTTCCCTCACTAAAAATGTGCCTGAGACAGTATGTGATAATCAGGGCTTACACAAAAGATACATTAAATGATGAACATTGGTGTATTTACTCCACAAAGATACAGTGAATTGCTCTATAGAGCAAGATTCCTTAGTGGGTTTAAAAATACAATTCAAACTCTAACCCTATCCCCAACCTCCAACATACACACTCCATCTTGTTCCACTTTAAGTGAAATTGTATGTCTCTCCCCGTTGCCCCCGCCCCCAAGCCCCAGGAACACATTTATTGTGTGTTTATGTTTATCTGGGACCTTATCAGCAGAATTCTCCCCAATGACTAAAAATACATGGGACTAACCTGAAGTTGGGTACAAGTGGTTCTATAAACATCCGTGTCCCCGTCACCCCCTTGTTCTCGGCACGCTGTGAAAAGCTGAGTCCACAGGTCCCTTGGGTTCCCAGTGAGCACATGAGCTTGCTGCTGACAAGAAGAAACTGTTGTTCAAATCACAGAGGGGAGCTGGAATGAGCATCCTGAGTCATAGCTCCAACCCACAGAGGAGCATTGGCTCCAAGATGTTGCATCAGAACTGACAGTCACCTTAAGGTAAACAGACTGTAGCATACAGTTTTATGACCCCCGTAAGTGGTTTCCCCTCTGCCTCACAGGTGTACGTCCATAATTTTTCTTTGCTGAGGAAACTGCAATTCCTACTCTTAGCACCGCAGAATCCCCGCTCCCAGAGAGCGTATTAAATGACTTCCCGGTTCCCAAGGCTTAGTTAAGAGCTCTATAAAAACGACTACATATTTTACACAAGTCCTTGCTAAGCATGTTGACTGAGTCTCTCCCTAAAGATACTTCCAGCCAGAAACCCATTCGATTTTGTCTGAAAGGGGTTAGAAAAGACTGCTTCTTTTAAATTCCTTTTTTCCCCTGCAACATTTTATCTATGCCAGTCAAATAACAGGTTACCCTTAGCCAGCTGATCTCTTCCTCTTTCTTAAGCATGCAAAGCAGGTGAGAAACTACGCCACCAAAGTTTCTCTCTGCTCGTATTGGGGGTCAAACAGTAGCATACGAACCAGTGAGAAGTGTTCGGAGGAACAGACTAAGGGTGTATTATTTTCCTCCCACCAAAGGGAGTCCCTTTCTCTCTCCTGGGCACTTCCCAATTTTAAAAGTTGCCTGAGATTTTGGAGAAACACAAAAGAAGGGGTGGTTTATTAAATCCAATCTATGAGCCTTAGAGATCTAATTTTTTCTTTTTATTTATTCACTAGAGGCCCGGTGCATGAAATTCGTGCCCAGTGGGGGAGGGGGGGTCCCTCAGCCCAACCTGAACCCTCTCCAATCTGGGACCCCTCAGAGGATGTCCGACTGCCGGTTTAGGCCTGATCCCACAAGGACTGGGCCTAAACCAGCAGTCAAACTCCCTCTCACAATCCGGGACTGCTGGCTCCCAACCGCTTGCCTGCCTGCCAGCCTGATCACCCCCTAACCACTCCCCTTCCAGCCTGATCGACACCTAACTGCTCCCCTGCCAACCTGGTTGCCCCTAAGTGCCCTCCCCTGACAGCCTGATTGCCCCTAACAGCCACTGCCTCGGCCCCCACCACCGTGGCTTTGTCTGGAAGGACGACCGGATGGATGTCTGAAAGATGTCTGGTCTAATTAGCATATTACCCTTTTATTAGTATAGATAACATATATTCTCCTAAAAAGTTATATTATGCCCTAACCAGTTTGGCTCATTGGATAGAGTGTCGGCCTGCAGACTGAAGGGTCCAAGGTTCGATTCCGGTCAAGGGCATGTACCTTGGTTATGGGCACATCCCCAGTAGGGGGTGTGCAGGAGGCAGCTGATCAATGTTTCTCTCTCATCAATGTTTCTAACTATCTCTCTCCCTTCCTCTCTGTAAAAAATCAATAATCAATAAAGTATATTTTAAAAAGTTATATTATTTTACATGTTTTAAATTATATAGTACATATTCAACCTCTTTTACCTTGGTTTTTTTTTTTCCTAAATATATCTTATTGATTTTTTTCATGGAGAGGAAGGGAGAGGAATAGAGAGTTAGAAACATCTATGAGAGAGAAACATCAATCAGCTGCCTCCTGCACACCCCCAACTGGGAATGTGCCCACAACCAAGGTACATGCACTTGATCGGAATTGAACCTAGGACCCTTCAGTCCACAGGCCAATACTCTATCCACTGAGCCAAACTGGTTAGGGCCCCCTCACTTCTTTTTTTTTTCTTTTTAGATTATCCACATTTGTAGATATGGCATTAATTCATTTTTTTCCATTGATTTTTAGAGAGAGTGGAAGGGAGAGGGATAGAGAGAGAGAAACATCAATGTAAGAAACATCCATTCAATTGCCTTCCTTAGGAGCCCTGACCAGGGATCCAACTTGAAACCCAGGTATGTGTCAGGTATGTTCCCACCTAGAATCGAACCTGCAACCTTTCTGTGCACAGGACCACACTCACACTCAACCAACCTATCCACCTCAGCCTGGCTGTTATACAATTTCTGGAATTTTATTTCAATTAATTCTCGCAAAGTCTGTAGTTTAGGCAATATTCACATTTTGCTGATGAGAAAAAAACAAAACACCAACCTCTTCATTTTGAGACATTATTCTTCCCTCATTGCTGCGTTTTCCTGCCAGCCCTAGAAAGGCTCTTGACAGCAGTTTCACTGGGTATCCAGAGTCAAAAGCATTCTCCTCACCACTACCCTCTCCAAAGCCTCCTCTGCACTGGTACTGAGGCTGTCCTGGAGGGCACAGAGGCTAGGTAACAGAGACAAAGACAGGATTTGGACCACTGGAGCCACCATATCCACCTCTCCTCTCTCAGCCTTTCTCCATCGTGCTGGAGAAGGCTGGGCCAGTGACTCCTGCAGCACCGAGCTTCTGGATAGGCCAAGGTTTGTGGTGCTAGCTCTTTGGACACTGGAAGTGCTGCAGGCAATGGAACTGCTATTTTTAGATACTTTTAAACACCCCAGCCCTGAGGTAAGACTTCGCTTCTTGATTCTGACTCTGCTTCTCGACTGTGGGACATGTACAAAAAATGTCCCACATGCTTTGACTTTCCCTCCTGCTGGTGGCCTTAAATTCCGCCCATACATACCCCCTCCCCCCAGCTGGGTGTGGGCATCACATCTGTGGGAGAGCATCAGTGGCCAAGACATTTCTTTGCATTATCTTAGGCTCCTGCGTCTTTTGTTGAGTTGGCTGTTCTGCTTGCTTTGCTCCCCTGCCCCCTTACCCCTGTCAGCTTTGGGCCTTGAAAATATCTTGGTTCTCAGGTTTAGCTCAGGTGGTGTTTGGGAGAGTCTCAGACTGCCTGTGTTTGACAGCAGTTCTGGGGACCGAGCAGGTCACGATGGCTTCGTGATTCCTAAATCCCTCCTCCCAGGTCCTCTTTCTAATGGGAGTTAGGTTGCCCAGATGTGACACTCATTCAGTTTAGGATTCACCCATAAGGACATGACATATTTGCATGGAACGGCTTTTGTGTGGAGGATACCTGTGAGGAGGGGAATCAGAGATGAAAAGAACCATTGGTGGATTTGGAACCCCCAGACAGGGAACCTCACTCACTCCCTGCATGTCTCCCCACTGCACTCCCTGCATGTCTCCCTCAGTGGTCGACCTGGGTGTCAGGAGGCTTGGCTTCCTTTGTCAGGCGACGAAGGAAGCCAAGCCTCCCGCCTGCTCCACTGGCTCCGTGGCTCCGGCCCACACTGCCATCTTTGTGGCTATGGGCACTACCATAATTGTCGTGGAGTGATGGTTAATTTGCATATTACCCCTTTCTTAGATAGGATTATGGATTTATTAAAAATATACTGTATAGTTGTTGGGGCTGGTGGTTGAATCAATCACCAGTGGCCAAATGATTTGATCAATCATGCTTATGCGATGCAACCTCCATAAACACCCGAATAGATAAGGTTCCCGGAGCTCCTTGGCTGGTGAACGCATGGAGACTGGGGTAGAGTGGTTCCTGGAGAGGAAATGGAGGCTCTGAGCCCTTTTCACATATATAGCCTTATGCATCTCTTCCATCTGGCTGTCCCTGAATATCCTATTATCATAAACCAGTAAACTAAGTATGTAAAAAATATATATGGTTGTTTAGTGGTTGGAAATAAAAGAATGGGTGGTTTATTAAAGCCAATCTATGAGTCTCAGAAATCTAATTTTTCTTATTATTCACTCTGGATCTATCAAAAACATATAACTGTTGAGGAGTTGCATTGGGCACTTGATAGCGCTGGGTGGATATTGATGAATAAACCACACATGGTTGTTACCCTCAGGGAGCCTGTTGCCTGCTAAATGAGACATATTTTAAACAAGTGAGATTTAAACAAGAGATATAAAACACAATACTCATTGGTGGGTGCATCATGTGTCAATTATACCTCAATAAGACTGTTACAAAAACATAGACACAGCACAGAGGGGTCTTTACCACCGAGTCAGGGACACTTGTTTCTACCTTGTCTTCTCACTGAGTGAGTATGCACAGTAAAAATTGCCTGCCTGTTCTCACATGATACCTGGCACACACTAGGTGCTTCTTAAAACATCTGTGACCCAGGCAGAGTATGGTGAGCCAGGATTGAAACTTGCCTTATTGAAGATTTATGGAGAACAGAAGGAAACACAAAACATTTAGCTGCCACCTCCTGCCACAGATCCTCTGGCCACATCTTAACTTGGCTGATTGGATTGGCTGTTCTTGAGGCCACTCCTCTCCCCCTCTTTTGGGGGGTAACTTTAATCTCCCCAACTGCTTCATTTTCTACTTCGGTGAGTCACCAGGCAGAGGATGGAGAATGTAAGTCATTATTTTCATCATCTTTGCAGATAATTTGATACTGTACATAGTCCTTTAGAATGTTTCTTCTGTATTTATATCTTGGCAAGGGCACACTACATTGTTTGCAATTCCTCTATTCTCATTGCCAGCTTTTTCTGGAAAAATCAAAGAAAATAAGATGCAGGATACATCAAGCCACAACCACTTGGCTCCCTGATGTTGCAAGGTTTTTCTCACTCCCCTGCCCCCCTCACTCCCTCATTGGTTTCAGTTCAGTGTTCTCTCTCTCTCTTTATCTCTCTCTCTCCTGGTGCTTTTGAGGATGCCCTCTGCAGACCTCCTGGGGCCCCCAATTGTACTCAGGGGCTACTTGAGAGCATGCTAATCCCCTTCCTCTTTCATGCCCCCAAATTCAACATTCTAAAAGACTCTTCTTCCAGGTGAGACCAACTTATTCTCTGCCAGGTTTCTACTTGCGTTGAGATGAGAGAAAAATTAGGTGTGCCCCAACAGACTCTCCACGAGTACAATGAAAGAAAGCCCCTAATCTAAACCAGCCCAGAACTTCAACGTTATGGATATGTCCTACACTCCACAAGTTGTTAGAGCTAGCTCCTCTAATAACAGCAGAGACTTGTTGGACTTTCAAAAGAGAAATTGAGTTACCATTTGCTGCCCTGTGCAGCATTTAGAAAAGTTTTTCTTGCAGGGCCAAGCCAATCCTTATAGGCATGAGAGTGTTGCTTTGGTGAACAGAGACGAAAATTGAGAGTTATTTATCAACATTCATCACTAACCACAGTAAAATGTACGCCTTGGCCCTTGAGTCAAAGTACAACTGTTTTCTTGACATTTGGGATTGAATGTTTTCAACATATTAAACAAGACTCTGCAGTAAAATATTGACACTGTACTTCTTAGCTTTGTGTCAGGCATGTGTCTGAAAGATTTCCTCTGAAGAAATAGTCTGGCCCAGATTTATTTGTGGGTTGCACTGGAAATGTATTCCCTGATGTGTCTACTACCAATAAGCTGCTGTGGGACATCCCCCAGTTATAAGAGACTAGTCTGCGTGACTAGAGACTTTGGACCCTCCCCTATGTGGAATGTCAAGCCTCACATTGAAGACCCTATTTGTTTCAATTCTTACAAAAAGGGTTGCATCAAAATTCGGAGATCCAGTCATGAGTTTGGTAATGAACTTGGAAACGTGCTACTCATACCATGTACACATGGTCAAAGGACGTATTGTTTCATTCTAGATTTAAGAGAACCCAGCATTTATAATATTAGCGTACTCCCAGTAGGGAACCCCTTCAGGGGATCGAATCGAGTACCCAAGTGGATTTTCTTTTTCCTATCGGTTTTAGAATTTGACAGAATAATCAATTAGACGATGAGATCAGTTGCATCGAGCATTTCCTTGCTCCTTTTTACAGACTGAACCCCAGAAACATGGTGCTGCTGTATGTAGTCTCTAGACTAAAGGCCACATATTTTATTGCCTAAAAGTCTGCATTATATTTCTGAAAACCAGATAAGTAACGAATGGTGATCATTGGGCCAGAGCAGGTTTGGTGGTTGTTTCCTGTCTCAGGTCAGTGAAATCTTTGCCCTCACTTCACCTGCAACTCAGAGCCAGCAAAGACAGGGCTGAACTGCGTGTGCCAAGGTTTCACTGGAGCACGCAGCAGAGACAGCCACTGCTCTCAGCGATGTGGAATCTATTTCCTCTCACTATAGCATGGGTCATATTTTTTCTTTATTAAAATATTAGGTTGTGTTGTGGGTTGAATTGTGTCCCTCAAAAAGATATGTTGAAGTCTTAACCCCTATTATCTGTGAATGTGACTTCATTAGGAAATAGGGTCTTTGTATGTGTAATTTTATTAGAATGAGGACATACCGGATTAGGGTGGGTCCTAAAAAAGGACTGGTGTTCTTTTTTTAACTTTATTTGGGTGGCATTGGTTAATAACGTTATATATGTTTCAAGTGTGCAATCCTATGCTACATCATCTGAATATTGTATTGTGTGCTCACCACCCAAGGTCTAGGGTCCCTCCAGCAGCATAAATTGAGCCCTTAAACCCTCTCCATTCTCTCCCCATCCCTCCTCTCTGGTAATCACCCTTCTGTTATGACTGATATTCTTAGATGGAGGGGGAAATTCAGACACACAGGGGACAAAGCCATGTGAAGACCAAAGCAGACATTGGAGTGAAGCATCTACAAACCAAGGAACACCAGGAATGTCAGCAACCAACAGAAGTGAGAAGAAGCAAGGAAAGCCCTAGCTGGTTTTGCTCAGTGGATAGAGCTTCGGCCTGCAGACTGAGGGTTTTTGGTTTGATTCCAGTCAAGAGCACATGCCCGAGTTGCAGGGTCAGTCCCCAGTAGTGGGTGTGCAGGAGGCAGCCAATCAATGATTCTCTCTCATCATTGACGTTTCTATCTCTCTCTCCCTCTCCCTTCTTCTCTGAAATAAATAAAAATATACTTTAAAAAATAAAATAAATAAAAAGAAGCAAGGAAGGGTCCTAGAGCCTTCAAAGAGTATGCTGACCCACGGTTTTAGACTTCTAGCCTCCAGAACTGTGAGATAATCAATTTCTGTAGTGGCAGGAAACTAATACAGGTTTATTTTAATTCTTTTACCATTTCAGTTTCCAAATCTCCAAATTTTCTATTTTTAACTTCTATAGTGTTTGTCCATCAATATTTGAACATTACATTTTTATTAAAAAATGTCTTCCTGGAAGTGGCTGGTTTCATTGATGACTTCGCAGTGGAATGTTTGCATATCAAGGGAAAAGAAAGGAAATGCTTGCTTGTGTGTTTAAATACATTGCTCTTGCCAAAATAGAATAAATGTCTACCCATAATATGACAGTTAAGTAAGGACTAATTTTGCAGCAGAAAACCTGCAGAGAATGAACTTTCAATCAGCACTGCTCCCCTGGGTAAGTGGCTACAATTCCAATATGCAGGAGAAATCTCTGGTGCCCACCAACAGGCTTCTCCATGAATAGCTTCTATTGGGGGGCCCTGCACACTGACATAGTTAAATACTTATAAACTGACAGAAAGCCCCAAATTTGAATCCTCATAAAAACAATCTCATCTCATAGGGTGGTAATGAGAATTAAACCAGATGACATAGTTCCTGTTCTGTACTGAAGGCCCAGTGAAGAGAAGCCACTGACATTATTATTAATTAAAAAGATACCTAAGTGTTTTTTTTTTAATTGGAAATCACTCTGAATCCATTATGAAAGGAAGCAAACTCTAAAAAGACATATTAAGTATATCCCGGAAGTGAAATTTACTAGCTATTATCCCAGAACACTTGAAAAACTCAAGATCCCAAATTCTCTCATTTCTGTACCCTGAATATCAATCTTCCCCCATCCACACACACCAAATGATGACAGTTGATGTTCACCCTGGCTTGCACTGATCCATCCAATGTTAGCTGACATGCTGACGATAAACTGGATGGCAAAGCTTTGTCTGATAAACAATAACCAGTAAATTGTATTGCAGGGCCTAAGACCAAGTCAATATTACATCTCAGCTATACACATTTTCTTTGATCACAAGATTAACCCCTAAATTAGTTGATACCTAAGCTAATTGATACCTATAGATAGTAAATTTCAAATAAGGTAATGTAATTTTGTGGAAAACAGTAGTTTGAATTGAGGCACAAAAGCTAGTGTGGGTATGACTGTTTTTAGAGATAACAGCTGCAAGAATTGGTGGGTCATGTGTCCACATGTGACTTTACCTGATGAATGTCTATTCATCCTTGCCAAGACAGCAACCCCTCAGGTCCTCTCTCTGCAGAGCCTGTGCAGCTGCTGTAGTTGCTGTTACACTCTCCTGTCCTGATCGCTGAGCCTCCCCTGGGTGGGCAAGTTAGACCCAGCGCTTCTCAGGGGCCCACAGACCACCAGGAGTGGGCCCATCCCACCTCTCTGCCATCAGTGGGGAACACCCTGCCTGGAGTGCTGAGAACCCTTTCCCTTCCCTGAGCTGGATCCTCCTCCTTCGTCACTGCTGGGACTGAGGTGGCAAGAGGCGCCAGGGATGCTCACTTTTGTTTTGCTTATGCAAGGTGAGGGTGTGGTCTCGGTGGAACAACCACAATTGGGAAAACACTCCCCGCCCTGGCTGTAATTGCCAAGCAGTGAGTTAAAAGAGTAGCCGGTAGGGTCAGGTAGAAAGCAAGTATGGAATAGTAGTTCCTCAAGTTGTTTGTTCAAATCAAGTTTAATCAAGTTTATTCTTATGATTATTTCTTGTAATTTTGTATTTTAAAATGACTTAAAACTTAGGTTATTAAAAGAGTACAAGGTACACTCGATATGCCTTTTACCCTAAGTCATCAATTGTTTATTTTATTTCATTTGCTTTATCATTCTCCCTCCATAGGTAGAGATATGTACGTGTACAGATATATTGGTTCATATGTATATATGTGTATATATGTGTCCATGTGCACATATGTGGATATGTATTTGTACATATAAACGCACGTTATTTTTTTAAGCCATTTGACAGTAACTGAAAGACATCATATGCCTTTACCCTTTAATGTTTAATGTGTATATCTTAGGAACATTCTCTTACAAAAACCACAGTGCTACTTTCAAAATAATAATATGTCATTTTGATGCAATTCTATAATCTAATCCACAAACAATTTTCAAAGTTTGTCAAAGTTCTCCCCAATAACCTTTACGGAATATAGAGCTGATGATTTTCCATTCTGGGGTTCACTCCAGGAGCACACCTGCATTTGGTGGTCATGTCTCCCCTCCTTAGCTGGCACATTCCCCAGTCTCTGTGTTTGTTCACCTGTTCACTTTCAAAGACCACAGGCCAGAGCATTTCTCCATTTGGCTGACTGACATTTTCTTACAATTAGATTGGATCCTGAATTTTTTATAGAAATGTCCAAGTGCTGCTGTGCCCTTTGCTGCATGCTGTTAGCTTGTCCCATTGCTGGTGACATTGACTTTGATCCCTTGGGGAAGGTGGTGTCCATGAGATTTCTCCACTGTAAAATAACTGTCTTTCCATATGTAATTAATGAATAATTTGTGTGGAGACACTTCGAGAGCATAAGAACATCCCGTTTCTCCTCCAATTTTCACTCACTGGTCTTAGCATCCAGTGTTGATTTCTAAGTCCATCATTCCTTCTGTATGTATTACTTGGCATTCTATTTTATTATTTTTGATTATGTTTTATGTAGTGATTCTTAGCATGTATTTTTCCTCATTTATTTTTTTACTTGTGCCAATATAAACTCGTAGGTTTTTATTTTATTCAATGTGTTATAATCCATGAATATCATTTATTGTTGTTCCACTTATTTCTGCATTCATTGGTTGTTCCTGTAGGTGCCCTGACCTGGGATCAAACTCGCAACCTTGGTGTATTGGGATGATGCTCTAACCAGCTGAGCTACCTGGCCAGGGCTTCATTTCTTATGCTTAAATTGACCTAGATCAACCAGTAGGAGTCCTTTTAAACTGGCTCCTCTGTCCTTTACATATGTCTCCATTCATCTTGGAGCACTTCCTTACTTTCTAGCAAACTAAGAGACTTATGAGCAGTTTTAACAAAATAATTACATGTTTGCATCAGCAATAGCCATACAAAAAATACCTCTGGTTCCGTCTCCCTTTGCAAGACCCTTGCCCTGGAAGGCTGGTGCATGGAAGGGGAGGGGTTATACCAGGCAGGGAGGCTGCCTCTGGCACCTCATGTTTAACAAGGCTATATAGATAAGCAGTTGGTGGCAGAAACCTCTGCATGGGTTTAGGAATTGGGGGCCACTGAGTAGAAGGAAAATGTACTTACTCTATTTAACATCGAGCATCTATGACATTATTTGTCATGGTCTTTCTCTGCTCTAATATGCAATATAGATGCAGCAGAGGAAAAAACAAGACTCACCAATGATCAATGATCTTAGATACACAGTGCCCATACCTCAGTCTGCACAAACTGTCCTTATATCCAGCATCTCTTCACCAGGAGATGAGACCAAATAGGCAGCAACCCAGGATGTGGGTCAGTTTCAGAGTGTTCTGCACATGTGGCCTCAGACACTTCTCAGCTGGCCCATGAGTGCAACGGGATAGAGAAGACATGAATCCTGAAGGGAACATGGAGGGAAGTTTATGTTTCACGCTTAACAACCAAAATTCCCATTCCCCTAATGCAAAGGGTTAAGGTGGTTACAATATTCTTCACTTATAAAAAAGAATGCTAAAAGATTTATTCTAAGCACTAATCTCTCCTCAGACCTTAAAAGAAGATTAATGGTGTGAGTGAGGGATCTAATTCCATTGCAAATTTTGCCTTAAGATCACCTTTTTCTAGCAGATTGCATGATTACAGAGTATTCATCATAACACAGATGAATTACACCTTCTCTTGTTTGGAGGCCACCACACAATTGGAACTTCAGCTCCAGAAAGCTGAGCCCTCCATCGTGTGTATTAAAAGGAAAAGGGAGCCGTGAGTTAGTCACAGATTTGGCTAGAAAATCAAATTCTGTGAAACTGTAAACAAATTGCCTCGGGGACTTTTCATAGATGGCCTTAAAACTATGTTTGCCAGATCCGGACCTTACCTCCTGAAAGTGGGAAAACACAATATCCCAAATCTACACACATGATGACAGACCTGAAAGAGAAATAAATTATACCCATAATAGCCTTGATTTAATCTTTGGGGCATGGTTAGACTGAGCACATGAAATAAGGCCAAAACATGTCCTCACATACCACATAACAAAGTAAGCCCTTTTATTTTTGCAATAGACATTAATTTTATGGTTTGGTTAGGCACCATCACCCTCACCTCTCCACTTAGAGAAGAATTTCCCCTCGATTCAAATCCAGAGAAGGAGGGTGGAGGGTGTGGGGAGAAGCAAGAGGCACAAGAACCAAGTGGTCCAAATGCACCACCCTTTACCTTCTGTTATTTGGAAATGTGGTGACTTTAAAAGCGATTTAGAAATAAATGTGTTAGCATGTGGAAAGTTAGCCTCCACAGAATGCATAAGGGGTCTCTTGGCACGCAAAAGGTGTCTGATAAAGTGTGTTCCAGACCAAAGCTCCAAATTAAGTATTTGAGAATGTCATCCAAAAGAAAGAGAGAAGAAAAAAACCAAATAGTTGGCAAAAACACAGCTGAATCGTGAAACTGTACACCAGGCTGCCAAGTCTCAGAGAATACTATTAGGTACAATTTACTAAACCAACTAAATAAGAAGCAGCCATAAATTACAGATGAGTGCAGATGTTGGTGGACTCAAGAGTCACCTCTAAGCCTATTAAAACTTTAAACACCCTGCTGCTTGATAGCCTGAAAGGTTGAAAATAGGGCTGAGGTAAACTGCTTAAAGAGAGACAGAGATAGATGGAGAGACAGAGACAGCTACAGAGAGAGAAACACACAGAGAGGTCTACCGCTGGGCACCCAGTCTATCTCACTGGTCCTGCCTGGTACCTCAAACATTTTTTTTTAAATCCCTTCAGAAACAATCCCACGGTGCCAATGGAAAATGAAACTGCTCCAAGAACAAGGGTGCCAACAGAGCTGTTGAAGTCCCAGAGCATTCACTGATATTTAGAAACAAATGCGTCAAGAACTTCGTGTAAACACAATTCCATTAAGACAATTCACGAGGGAAAGCGAGCGTGATGTTAGGTTAGGAAGCCGGCTCCCACACTTCCACCCCAAGGAGGTGAGTGTCCATGGCTGTGTGAGAGGAGACCTGGCTCCACAGTTTGGGTCTCCTCAGACTCAGCTCTGCTTCCTGTAGGGGTTCTACTTGCCTCAGAATAAAACAAGGATGAGGTGGCCCCTATCTGTGCTGTGCTTCACATTGCACAGAGAGCTAGCGCATACATTTAAACTTTGAAAGAGTCACCTCTTCTAAAATGTTGACCAGCTTTTATGCTGAAATAGGTGATTAGGAAACCCCAAATATAATTCCTCAATGGCTAACATTTTGTCCAGTGATGAAATTATGGGGTCTTCCCCAGTTGTCTTGTGATGATCATCAGATAGGAAGGAAGATGGTCAAGGAGCAGACCAGAACATCTGAATCATGAACTGCCTTTACAGTGAGCACCATTCATCATCAGCAGTTTTCCTAAACGCCTTCCTTTCAGAAGGCTGGGCTGGGACACCACATGGCATATTCACCAGATGGGCAGATTCTGTTTTCTCAAAACTGACAGCTGAAAGCATAAGTGCTCTGGTCAAAAAAGGTACATGAGTCCAATTGATGAACAAAAATCCTGAGCACAGCATAAGGGATATGTATTTCATTTCATAGCAAAGAGTACGGACTCAAAAGTCAAACAGAATCCCAAGTGTATCACTTACTGGTGCCAACAACCTAGGGCAAGTTACCTAACTTCTTTGTGCGCCTGGTGTCACATCTGTAAAATGTGATAATTATAAAAATACCCACCAATATTAGTCAGGGTCCCACAGAGAAATAGCACTAATAGGATGTGTATGTATGTTATTATTATTACTAGAGGCCTGGTGCATGAAATTTGTGCATGGGCCAGGGGGGGAGGGGGGTGAGTCCCTCAGCCTGACCTGCACCCTCTCCAATCCAGGAGCCCTCAGGGAATGTCCTACTGATGGCTTAGGCCCACTCCCCATGGTTCTCTGCTCTCTGCGGGGCCTGCCTGCTCCACACCATGGCAATGGGCAAGCAGGTCCTGCTGGGTGCTGCCTGTGGGCCATGCTTGCCTGCTCCTGGGTTGTCCTGGTGATGGCCAAGCAGGCCCTGCTGTCTGCTGTCAAGCTGTGCGGCCGTCCTCACCTCCCAGAGCTGGCAATGGTCCCGGGAGCCTGCAGGCATGGCTTGGCGCTGCCTCCCTCGCCTCCCGGGGCAGTGATGGTTCCGGGAGGCTGCGGGCTTGGCACCCATCCCCAGGACCCAGGCCACTTGGCACTGCCCCACCCCTGGCCACTTGGCACCTGGGTATGCAAATTAACCTCCATCTTTGTTGGGTTATTTTGCATACTCACTCCTGATTGGCTTGTGGGTGTCACGGAGGTACGGTCAATTTGCATCTTTCTCTTTTATTAGTGTAGATTATTATTATCATTATCATTATCATTATCATTATTTCTAGGTCAGGAGTAATGAGTGGCATAGGCACCATGTGGATATGTTTCCAGTAGAGACCCATTCTTTTCCTAAGCTGTTGGAAAAGGGTCTCATGAAGAAATGGGACTTTTCTTGAAAGAGTGGCTGGAACACTATGAGGCTAGGGGAAACCTGAGCAGGAGCCACGGGGATTGTACAGGAATAGAGGAAAGGGTTAGCCTCTGGAACAGAAGGTGACAGCTGCGGGCCTCCCTTGCAGAGCCTCTGGAAGCCTCTCGAAGAGCTCTGAGTGGGTTGAATGAACTGAGTGTGTGGGGTGTAAGATAACTTTGGCAGAAACATTGAAAGGAAGGGCTCAGCAGGAGGTGGGGCCTTCCAAGAAGCGATTGCAATACTCCAAGTAATAATCAAAGAATGACCATTTGGTCCACTGCCCCTAAGGACTATGGAAATGAGGAGGAAGGTGTATAAACAGAGCTGAAAATATGTTAGAGTTTCTTGCTTGGGATGTTAAAAACTGCCTGCAGGTAGATCTCTGTGAGAGGGAAGCTTGGCCCAGCAGGAGAGTAGCATAAAAAATAAGTGGCATTTTCATTCCATCTTTTTCCTTACGCTGCAGCTTATCTCTCACTTTAAATAAACCTGATCTTTTAAAGGTATGCCATTAATAAAATAAGACACTAATTTATTCAGCTCAGTCAAAAGGCTCAAACATAACACTGTATGTTAGACAGTGATAAATTGTGTTATTGCTGCCTATCTCCAGAAGACATTCATAATCCAAAAGAAAAACAGAGAAAGTTAAGTTATGGGATCAGGGTACCAGTAAGTCCTCACATGTGGGGAGTTGAGAGGGGACATTCAGACCAGGAACTAAGAATGGACTGCAAAACCACCTGTCATTCAAGGCCAAGAAGGTTTCCTCCATGGACATCACTTCAGCCCATTTCTCAGTTATTTTATTCAAATGAAGACTTTTTCCCCTCGTGAAAACCACATAGATTTTATAAGTTTTAGTGAAAAAATTCAATTCCTCTTACATAAATTAATTTTATAGTTAACTTTGTTTGAATTCATCTTTCCCACCCATCTTATTCCCTACACATCTTAACCCTGATCTCAAGCCCACCAAGATGCCTAAAGAAGAGGATGGCAAATAAAAGAACTGACAACTTGGTGTCCCAGGTGGCAGTGTTCAGACACAATAGTGGTTCGTCTCATCTGACCTGTGTTGATCTTGGGCTACAACTCCCTAAACTTCCTTGAAAATTCTCATGTGCCCAGGCTAGAAGGCTAGTTTGGACTGGTGTGGGAGATGACCAGATACCAACTGCACTCAAATTTTTGTAGTAGGTAACGATGAAAGGAGAGGGAGAGAGAGAGAGAGAAACATCAATGTGAGAGGCAAACATCCATTGGTTGCCTTCTGTATGCACCCTGACCGTGGACCAAGCCCATAACCTGGGCATATGCCCTGACCAGGAATTGAACCAGTGACCTCTCGGTTAATGAGATGATGCTCAACCACTGAGTCACACCGGTCACTTAGAGACTGAGAACACTGTTTGGGGAGAGGTGCTGATAGCACACTTCACTGACCACACAGCCACTCCCACCCCTGGCTCAGTGCACTCGAAGGGACTCCTCAAACCGAGGGCCCTGCCCTGACGATGCGCCTTGCCTGGCTCAACAAAGAAAAAACAAAATGGTCACCTTTCAGCCTCACAGGGCTGAGGGGGCACCGCAAGCTCCGTTTCTTCCTTTCAAAATCAGAACAAAATTCTGACGGTGATCTGGAAGGGTGGGTGTGGGTAAGAAAATGTGGATTAAAAAATCAACGGACCCCCAGTTCCCTTGTCTCCACATTTATAAACCAGCAGCACAGGGATTCCCGACAGACTTTCTCCCGCCATAACTCTTTTTTTAACTCCTAAAAGTTAGTAGATCTGAGCCAAGTTTTCTTTCTCCTTTCCCTGGAGAAAGCAGGAAAAAAGGCCTGTGTCCTGCATTTTAAAACATCTGGTGGGGCCATCAGGAGAAAAAAACACGAAGGCTATAATTTAACTTACCTTTTGGGATAGTTTTTATTACATTTACTTTCTTGGATACACAAAAAAGTTTGGCATTTCCCCCATTAGTTAATGGGTTTGGAATTTTATTAATCAATGTCTAAAAGTTCATAAAATAATGCCACCTTTTAAAACCAGGGGCAAGGACCATTTCCAAATGCTTCCAGTCAGAAGGAATAATATTAAAAATGCAGGTTGCAAATGTGTTAAAACCAGTCTTTGGGGAGTGGGGCATAAGCTCTCAATTATCCCAACCACCTCCAGAGCCAGAGATCAAGGCCAGAAACGCACCCTAGGCAAGAAATGCACCCGACGACGCCTGTGGGGCTCTCACGTAGCCACGCTGAACAACTCACTTCCCTCCACCCCAGCCCACACGAAACCCACCTTTAGTCCAGCCTTTACTTCTGTCCCAAGGGAGTCAGTGGTGGGGGCACTAATCACTCATCCCAAGAGTGTGTTGATGCTCAGGCCCAGCGTGCCTCTCCCTGGAGGTTACATGCTCCCCTCTGCGGGCTGGGAAAGTTGAAAGCTTACCTTACACCGCCCCCCTTTTTTCAGAGTACTTATTCCCTCTATTACTTAGTATGACTATTCGTTTATGTCGGCTTCCCCTGCCCCCCCCTCCCGCCCCCCCCCCCCCCCCCCCGTACCTTTGCTCATGGCTTTCCATCCCCTGGAAAAGCCACACCTCTTGTCTCCCCACCTTGTACCCTCTCTACCACCATAGGTTAGAACTGAAATCCTGACCATCCTTCACAAACACTCATCCCCCAGGTTGCCTCTCCAATGTGTGTTTCTAAACCCCCCAGCTGTTTGTCCTCAGTCCCTGCTCTCAATCAATATTTTAATTCTATTTGTTTTATTCTTACAGCTCTTACTATATGCTATCTTATGGTGATTTAAGTTCCCTTCTAACTTGCAAGCTCAGAGGACAGGTATCATTCCACTTTCAAACTCACAGAGTGTCTTCTCCTCAGACAAGATTACTAGTAAATGCATACTGATGGAAAGAAAAACGCATGAAGAGAATGAAAATCAATTAGTTGTTATATTGACTACGACTCAATAAATTTATTTATACATTGATATAAATGACTGCCCAAAGGATTATATACCTAAAGATATATAATGTGGATAACCCATTAAATGAAAGAATGACTGTAATGATGAAACTTCACATAAGTAGTTTCGGGGTTTCCTGGCATCACCTCACATTTTAGGAGCTCTTCTCCTTTGGATAAAATCATCCTTAAGGACAGGATGTTTCAGGATTCCCAAGAGGTATTTGTCTCCCAGGAGGCCAGGTGCAAGCTTATAATACCATTCAACTCAAAACATGCTGTCACATTCTCTCTTTTCCATCCACTAAAATGTGTGGCTGAGGGAAAGTGATAGACCTGTCCGAAGCTTGTTTTTTCTATCTGTCAGGTGGGACTGATAATCCTGCTTGGCCAGGCTCTTAGGAGAAAAAGTGGTCTCCTGCAGGCAAGTGCGAGCACCAGCAGGGCCTTTGGCATGAATGTTTCTACAGGGCCCTCCACACGGCGGGTGTGCTGTGCAGCTCTGCATGGCTTTGGCAGGAGAATGGAACCTCCTTGGATGCTGCAGGGAGATGTTCTAACCTCCTCCCTGGGCCTGTGGGGAGCTGTAATAGGAGGCAATTAGAGGCATGCTCCCTGATTCTTATGAATTCCTCCACCTGCAGGTTCATGGAGACCAAGGAGCTTTTCCCAGGGAGGAGAGAAGCACTACAGTCTGCTGACATAAAAATGCCATGGGATAGTCCAGGGAGGTCATCGTCATCATGCAGCAAGGAGACTGAAGAGACTGCGCGAGGAGGCTGCATGAGAATGCAAGGTCACAAGGTCAAGCACGCAGAGTGAGAAGAGGAGAGTGCTTCTGCCAGCTCCTTTCCATGAACAAATGCACCAAAGCACCAAGAGCGCGCGCGCGCGCGTGCACACTCACACACACACACACACACACACACACACACACACACACGTTCGAAATCCCCCAAACAAATGCTAAGGTTTCCCTTGGAAAAAAAATCATAGTTCCTGGCAGAAAACTGTGAAGTGAATTGTGAGGGGCCGGCCCGTCTGGCCCGGCTTCGCTCAGACGCCCCATACATGAAAGATACTGCTCACTCTTAAGGCCAGAGCCCCAGGCCGGCCTTCCGCTCCCTGGCTCTCCTCAGGGAGGGCTCAGTCTCACTGCCAACTGGCAGGGAATCCAAAGGAATTGGCAGGATCCCATCTTGCTGTAAGTGAATGCATGTGCACCTCTCAAACTCACAGTGGACACCCATTCGCCCTGTCCACCTCCCTTTCAGGAAGGCTGGGATGGCCGCCACCAGTTCTGGAAGGTCGCCCCCAGGGAGCAAGAAGTGGCCTGTGCTCCCGAGACCCCCGAATATATAAAGCCTTTCTGCTTAAGCAGTCAAGCACTGGCTCTTCCTCATGCATCGGACTCTCGCTACACATTTCTGTGGCATCTGCTATGTCCAAAGTTGAGAGAAATTGGTGAAGCTGAAAAATCCCCCCAAAGTTAGCCACTGAGCATGCATCTGAATGTGCCCCAGGGAACACAGCCCAGAATTAAATCTCTGTTAATTAAATTTCAGGGGAAAACCAAGTCTGACCACTGTCGTGCTGAAGCCAGAAAAGATCAGCCAAGGAATGACGGAGATAGGGAGTCTTGTAACTGCAGGGCAGTGGGGGACAGGGGCTATCTTGCACTGTTTACTTAGGAGTCCTTGGACCATCTGGACCAGGGGTCCTCAAACTTTTTAAACAGGGGGCCAGTTCACTGTCCCTCAGACCGTTGGAGGGCCAGACTATAGTTTAAAAAAAAAACTATGAACAAATTCCTATGCGCACTGCGGGCCCGGGACGAGTCGGCTGCTAAGCAGGACAGGCAGCGGCACCCGGCGGGCCGGATAAATGTCCTCGGCGGGCCACATTTGGCCTGCGGGCCGTAGTTTGAGGACCCCTGAATTCTGGACTAATGAGACCTGAAGGAAGGATGGGAGAAAGGGAGAACTGGGGCGCTGGAGAATTTACACCTGGTCTCCTTCTCCTTGGAGGGGCCCTCTCTCTGCTCTGGTCTTTGTCATTGTCACATTCTCCACTTTGTCTTTGTCACATTCTCTCCCCCACCCCATTTTAGTTCAACTTTTCAAGATAGTGAGTTTTCTATTTGATGATTAGCTCTTTGAGAAATGTTGGAGGGGGGATCAAGTGTCACTGTTGCATAAGTCCGTGTGGTTAGCCGGGTGGGGTGATGCAGTAAGTGCCAAATGTTTCAGGACAGAGGAGAAAGTTTGGAAATCCTTCTGTAGAGAGTGGAAAATAATGGCAAACAGAAGGCCACTGGGGAGGGCTAAGTGGCCAGCTGTGGTTCGGGGCCACCTGCAAGAAGTGGCGCCCATCTATCTGCAAGGCTGTGTGATTTCTCTCCAGCTGCTGTCGGCAGCTTGGGTAGAAGCATGGACGAAACAGGTGTGATGAAGGCCAGGCTGGAGTGTCTGAGGGACAGTAAGACAGAGAAGAGAGGGTTGTGGAGGAGAGGGGTTGACTTCATGGCCAACCATCAACTCTGCAGGGGAGGGAAATAAAGGCAGGAGGCCGCTGAAGGGTAGGGAGAAAATCCAGGGTGCAGGAAACTGGACATTCTGTGGTGCCCTTACAGAGGCCACTTTCTTTATGAGGCCTTCCCTGAGCAGAGCTGCTGAAGGGATCTGCTGAGCTCCTGGGACTGGGATCCGAATCTGCTCTAGTTTGGTCTTCAGCACCCTCAGGAGACCTCTGTTAATACACCTGATTCAGCTCCTTCTCCACAACCTGCACTCTCTCTGCTTCACTTGATCTCACATGGGGCTGGGGGAGAGGCAGAGAGGAGACTAAGAGAGACACCTATGGAAGGCAGGGGCAGGAAAAGATGGATTTAAAAAAATCCTTGGTGGATAGGGACATAGGAAGTCTGCCATCCTCACCTTGCTGCCCATCAGCTGTAGCTCAGACCACCAGGTAGGGACAACAGGGGGCCAGCAAGGCCACAGATGAGTCAACCTCAACTCCCCACACTTCTCAGCTCCATCCCTCCCTCTGGGACAAAAGAAAGAGGAGAAAGCTCTTTGGCTCCTCAACCCTACCTTCTGAACCTGCTGCAAGGGCGGGAAGGCTTTATTCTGAGCTTCGCAGTGACCACCTGAGACCCTGAGCATCTACAAGCCCTCCCAGCGCTAGGTCAAAGTAGGTTGTAGCCTGTTCGAGCCCTGCCCGATGTTCTTTCAGGAGATAAACAAAAATAAACAAGTGTTTTTTGTTTTATTTTTTCTGTTGTTTTTTGAAAACTGACACATAACACATCTGTAGAAATTCTCAGTAAAACTAAAATTCCATTTGCATGCAACATCCCACAGCCTGGATGTGCTGTCCTCAGCTTAGTCCTGTTGAGACTTCTGCTTGGCCAGCCCCAGTGTCCTTGGCTCTGTCTGTCTACCCTATTGTTCAGCTTACAAAGGTGTAGGCAGTCATGCATCTTTATATTTGCTTTTAGAACAAAATTGAGAAAGTGTTTTGGAAGGCAATTTGATGATACCATCCAAAGTCTCCACCCTGAATAACCATCAGTTTTATCTCTAGAAATTTATCCTAGAGAAATACTCAATGATTTATGAATAAAAATGGTGATACAAGTGTTCTTTTCAAAAGCAGAAAAATGTTAAAAAGTAAAGATTTGGTTGAATGAGTTATAGCACAAAGGAATATTTCTAAACCATTAACAATTATTTATTATTACGTATTTATTGCAAGAAGAGGCTCACAGTACAGAAGTTAGTTAAGATGATCCTGTTTTGCCGAAACCGGTTTGGCTCAGTGTATGGAGCGTCGGCCTGCAGACTGAAGGGTCCCGGGTTCGATTCCGGTCAAGGGCATGTGCCTTGGTTGCGGGCACATCCCCAGTGGGGGGTGTGCAGGAGGCAGCTGATCGATGTTTCTCTCTCATCGATGTTTCTAGCTCTCTATCCCTCTCCCTTCCTCTCTGTAAAATATCAATAAAATATATTAAAAAAAAAAAAAAAAGATGATCCTGTTTTGGTGAAATGGTATAGAAAAGAAGAGGAAAGAGGGAGAGAGGGAGGGAAGGATAAAAGGTCAGAAAAGTCTAAGGATGGCATGAACCAGCAAGATTCGGTCTTCACTCCCATCTCTGCTGATCACGCTGAAATCTCATGATTTTGATTATTCCTATCATGGGAAACTGTTACACCACAAATTAAATCCTCATTTTGAAAAAATAAAAGTCTAAGGATATGCACCTTAAAATGCTTCTCTGTGTGCTAATTTTTTTCTTCATGCTTATATTTTATAAATGTTCCTTATGCGTCATATTATTTTTTCAATTGGAGGGAAAATCATGCTACTTACACACACACACACACACACACACACACACACACACACACACACACACACACACACACTACTAGCTAAGCTGAAGCCGTCTCAGATGAGGTTCCTGTTGGCCAGCCTCCTGCCCAGGGCCCTGGGGAGCAGGCCCACCATTCCACGAGGCCAGGTGACACCCAGTGAAGGCAGGAAAAAGGCATGTGGAAGTCAGGACGGTAGGATGCCCAGCTACCCAACGTCCCCTGCTACTAGCAAAGACATGTCAACCAAACCAAATCTCCTCCGACAGAATATTTTTGTTTTCAGAGCCCAAAATACTGGATCTACAGCAAAAGTAGAAAGCCCTGAAGGGCTAGGCTGGCTCTAAGTAGGTTATTTCAATCCATGGCTTTACATTCTTAGTCAAAATAGTATAAATGTTTGCTTCCTGTTAAGGTGCAGTGAGCATGTGCCATCCACATGGTGGCTAGGTTGCTAAGTGTCATGCGCATGGAGCCAGGACAGTCAGGAGGGCTGTGGTCCCTGAAGCTGGCCCATGAAACTGGCATCTCCATTCATCCTGTAGGCCTCAGTGACCCCTTCTGTATTAATAATAATGTGTATTGAGTAATAGCCTGCATAGTGGTCAGTACTTTTCCCACCCTGTCTGTGGAACTCCATGGTTTAGTGTAGGTGCAGGGGGCAAGAGGACTGAAGGAAGAAGCCAAATGGGCAGCACCCTGGTCTCCCCGTGCCCCCATTCCCTTCCCGGAGCTGCTAGAGCACCTCCACTCAATCTCTTTTATATATTAAAGTTCAAGCTAAGATTTTATCTGGAAAAAAACTTCTATAATAACAAGTTTGAAAACCACCAGCCTAGTAAGTTCTTTGTCATAAAATATCACCCCTAAGCACAGTGGACTTAGTATTTTCCAGCGAAGGCAGGCAGTGACCACCTGGATCCTTTTTTTCAATTTTCAGTATGATTTATTTATTCACACAGAGGAAGGCTGCTGTCTGTGGGTACAGCCTCAGAAACAAGATTCAAACATGCACCAGACAAGGGTGTGTTATTAACTCGTCCTCCCACAAAGGGAGCGGGAGATCCATAAAACTGGCATCTCTACAAGGCACCTGGCTCCGATTAGTCCTGGCCCTGGGTGAGTGGCTCTATGTACTCGAAAGTGAAGTGGTGCTATTTTGGGCTCTGCTTGGGTTTTATGGGGTATTTTCTTTCCATATGAGGAAATGGTTCATTGCTCTCTTCTCCATGGTACCTGCTATTTTGCAATGGCGATGTCTATGTTTGTGCATATGTGCATACAGGCCATGCCCTTCGGTGGTGGATCTCTGCATTTTAGTACATGTACATTGAATGAAGGGGAATGTACGCCAAACATTATTTCTCAACATGAAAGCACCACAGCAGAACTTTCAAAGCATTCTTATTCTTTGATTAAGCAAGATTAAAAATCTTAAGCAAGGTTAAAATGCTCTCCTTTTCTGGACATACGGAGGAAGAGGAGAAGGGAGCAGGAAGAGAGGAGGAGGGGGGAAGAAAGAAGAGGAGAAGATAAAGAAATTAAATTTTACTTATTTCAGAGCAAACTTTTTAATCTCAGGTATACTTGATTTCGGTTCTGGAAGGGCTGGGGAATTCTCAGCTTGTTGTTTCCATCAACTTGAAAAGCAAAACCATCTATGGGAAGGGCTGCTATGGGGACCTGGGCTTGATTGCATTTTGCTGTTATATCTTTGGGCAATGTTGTGGGGACCCTGAAGAGCATGAAGTCATGGTGACAGAATCCAGGGTAACCTAACTAAAAAACAAAACCACTCACCTACCTAGTTACCACTCTCTCTCCCTCTCCCATCTCTGTCTCTCCCTCTCCCATCTCTGTCTCTCCCTCTGTGCGCTCTCTCTCTCTCTCTCTCTCTCTCTCTCTCTCTCTCTCTCTCTCTCTTCCTCTCCCCACCCCCCCCCCCCACAAACCTAGGATGAAGATTATCAGCTCATGGTTTCATTCTTGGCCCCCCTCTTCTTCCCACCCCCATGTACATCCTGCCCAGGCACTGGTGAAGGTCTGAGCAACTTCCCAACACCCACTCCTGGACAGACTGGCCTTCCCGAACATGGCACACTGCATTAGAATGTGAGGGCACCAGGGACTTTTCTATCTGACCCCTGCATTAGAAAGTGGGGCACCGGGGACTTTTCTATCTGACCCCTGCATTAGAATGTGGGGCACCGATGACTTTTCTGTCTGACTCCTGCATTAGAATGTGGGGCACCGGGGACTTTTCTATCTGACTCCTGGATTAGAAAGTGAGGGCACTGGGGACTTTTCTATCTGACCCCTGCATTAGAAAGTGAGGGCACTGGGGACTTTTCTGCAGCCTAAGGAGGATTTTCACTGGATTTAAATTAAGTTGACTCTTGCGGTATTTTGTTGTTCACAAAAGGCTGAACTTGTCTTATTGTGGGTCATCTCCATAGCTGGATGGAAGGGCTTTGAGGGTTGATAAATTTGTTCAGCCAGGGTGGGTTTTATAACACGGTGCAGAGGGAAAGGGTGACTTCAGGGAAGGTTCGGGTTTGTGTTTTAGCAGGTGCTCCAGGAAAAGAAGGTCTGAATCTCACAGCACACCTGCCCTGGTGTGTGCTGGCAGTGGTCATAAAGCTAACATCCTCGCATGACACCATTCACAGAAACATCTCGGAGCCTTTCACCCAAACTAACTCATTTAATCCTCACTACTCCCCAACCGTGGTAAGTCTTGTCTGTCATTGTCCTCATTTGACGCAGGAGGTTGGGTACCTGCCAAGGCACACAGTTAGGAAGTGGTAAGCAGGACTGAAACTGGCACTCTGGCACTAGAACCTAGGATGGAAGCCACTACACTCCACCAACTTCTTTCAAAATGAATGAAATTGGTTCTGCCTTTGAAGGAAAGTACTCTCAGGTGGAGGAAGAGGGAGCAGACATACTCTCCTATAGTATGGCAAATCAGAGTGCAATATACAGATCTTATAACATAGAAATCTACACCTGAAAACTATGTGATCCTATTAACCAATGGCACCCCAATAAATTTAATTACAAAAAAATATATAGTATGGCATGTGGGGCAATGCCCCCTGTCTCAGTGGAGAGGTACGCATTGGCACAGTTCTGAAAGGAAGCATTGCACTTTAGGGAGGTGTGAAAACACAGTGAATAGCAAAGCATCTATTTGGTTCTTGGAATTGAATAGAAAGTCAAATATTTTACCTAAGTGCCTTATTGAATTCCTGCGCCTTCATTGCAATATTCATATCTCTAGTTACAACTGCATTTAAACATGGGACAAACTTTGGCTGAGCTTTGAGTAAGCATTCCAGAATGGGAGCTGCCCATCAGAGATACAGTGAAGACCCTCCCAAGCTCTGGCTTTCCCTTAACCAAGACCACTCCTATCTGTCGGGTTTTTGAGCCATCTGTGTGTACTTGGGTGGCATGATTCTGTTGCTCCGGAAGCCAGCATATATTGTATGTGATGCATTCTGTCAAAGAAATGTATAAACAATGAGGGGACCTATTAGCCAAATGCACCATTTGCAAGGATTAATTCACTGTTGCCCATTTTCACTTTGCTAGCATGGGACACAGAAGGATGCAACAAAATACACAACCAGAGCCTTGGTCCCAAAACCTAGAGACAAAGAAAGACAGAAGCTTATCAGTGGTTAGAGCTCTCCTATGTGGGAGTAGTGAAGTCTCAGTGCAAGACATGTGGGGAGATGGTCAGAGTCTGGGTCCAGACTCACTCTAGATTCAATGGGATGTGCTCTATGCTTAGGATAGAGGTGGGAGTGAAGTCCAAGTCAAATCACACACCCATATACTCTCTCACAGATAACCAGCCAACCTGAACTTGTGCCCAAGCCCCAATCCCATCCTAGAGGAAGATATGATAGATAATTGCGGAACCTCACTTCCAACAACTTTATTCAAGTGAAAACAAGTTAAAATGAATACCAAGGGTATCTTCAAGAAAAATTAAGAGGGAGAGTTTAGAACATGGTGGAAGTACTACCTCAGTAAGAAATAGGGGAGGGAAAGTAACACCCCTTATTGCTAACTAACAAAAGCCAGGCAGATCCATGTTTAAATTCTGGCTCCACTACATTAACTGTATGATTATGGGCAAGTTTTTCAACCTCCCTGAGCCTCAGTTTCTTCATATGTAAAAATGGAAATAAATCTTAGACCCTACCTTAATGGGTTGTTGGGAGATAAGGCACAGGGTCTGAACTTATAAAGCATTTCCATAAATGCTGGCTTTTATGATGTATAAGAAGTGTGTCAGTGAACTCCAACCCTCAACAGTTTCTCTGATGGGTGACCATCCACACCCAATTTTAAGGTTTACTCTGATCATGGGTCCTGGGGCATTATTCCTAGTTGCCATAGCCTCAGGATGGCTCTTCCTTACGGTCACCTTCACCTGTGTCATTATCATGCCCCCCTCAGGCCTGTGCACAGGACTCCAAACTTACCAAGAGATTGAATAATTTCAGGAAATTATATCCTAATAACTACTAAACTAGCTTGGCTGACATGATGCTAAGAACAAAGGAAAAGTCTTTCAGGCTGGCAAGTCCATGCCATGTATTAGCAGCACACAGATTGTCTTATTGCACTGACTATAATCTCCAATACGATGTTGAATAGGAGTAATGAGAGCAGACATCTTTGCCTTGACAATCTTAGTGGAAATATTCAGTCTTTTATCGTTAAGTATGATGTTAACTATAGATTTTTCATAGGTTTCCTTTACTAGTTTGGGGAAGTTTCTTTCTAATTCCAGTTTTGCTAAGTGTTTTTATCATGAATAAATATTGAATTTTGTTAAATGTTTTTCCTGCAGTTATCAAGATAATCATATGGTTTGTCTTTTCTATGTTATTGAATTATTGATTTTCAAACATTAAACCAACCTTGCATTCTTGAGATAAACCCCATTTGGTCATCATGCATTATCATTTTTATATATTACTGCATTCAATTTACTATTTTTAGAAGGATTTTCATTTTATATTTGTGAGAGATATTGGCCTGTAGGTTTCTTTTCTTATAATGTCTTTCTCTGGTTTTTTGGTACCAGGGTAATGTTGGTTTCACATAATAAACCAGGAGATTCAGTTCCAAGTGGCTTTTCAGTATGATCAGAGATCTAAAAAGGAATTATAAGATCTGATCCTGATCTGTTTGCTTTTCTTTCAGCTCTCTCTTAAACACAGTTTAAAGTTGGAAGAATTGTCATGTCTGTTTGTTAGAATTCTGCAGAAGAGAAATGAAGGTCATTAAGAGTCAAGGAAATAAAATACCATTTCCTTCTGAGTAACAAGAAGAATATGACATTTATACAGTGGTAGTTATCATTCCTTTACTGATCAAAGTGGTTTTTTTATTAGAGTCCTTTGTTACCATAACTAAGGATCATGGGAGAAGCAATCCTTAGATTCAATGATTACCACTCTCCAAAAGAGAGCTTGAAATTCAATGCCAATATGCCCAGTAAATTTTAACTTTGTCTGGATATTTAGTGATAGCATGCTTTCCCCATGCTGAGGAAGTATATGGAAGACTCTCATTTCTATAGATCAGTTCTGTCAATTCGATAGTCTATGGTGATGGAAATGCTTTATATCTGTGATGTCCAATAAGGTCATCACTAGCTATAAGAGATTATTGAGCATTTAAAATGTGACTAGTGTGACAAGAAATTAAATTTTAATTTTATTTAATTTTTTAAAGCTTAAATTTAAATAACCACATGTGGCTAGTGACTAGCAAATTAGTGCAACTATAGAGTGCAAACTTTGCCTTTTGAAAATTTTCAGAAACTAAAGTTCTTTCTAAGAAAAGGGTGACAAAAACTTGGGAACAGGTTATAGGGCTAGAGATATAAGGCTCATTGGACAGCTGGTAGGTGAACTTTCCATCAGATTACAGACTAATGGAATCTCTTTAATGAATTCTACTGTGGTTTACTTTGGTATTATTACCATCATGCTGACAAAAGCATAAAGTTGACAATGGATGGAAACATTGTTCTTTTTATGTTGAAAATAGATATGCTTATGATGCTCTGTGTTTTTATATAAATATGATGCCTCTCTGTGGGAGGCATCAAATTGAATATTCAGCATGACTTCTCTGAGGTTTGATTCCCACACAATGAATAAATGTTTTGGCTCTGGGGGTGGTAGCATGAATGCCTAAGCCTTATATCACCAATAGAAGATTCAAAAAAGAATCAAACTTCATTTTTGCTTTTTTGTTTCTTTAATATTATTTCTTGCCTTTCCTTCTCTGTTTATTTTTTCTTTCCTTCTTTTCTATTCTTTCTTAATAACTGAGATCGATGAGGGGAATGATTAAAAATAAATGGCATGTTTTGGAGTAGCATTGAGCTTGACTCCATTTTTATGCATTTCTCTCAAAGGGCCTTTTATGTTAAATCACTTACTTGCTATCAGAGATATTCACAGTGAACACAACTTAGAGATTCATCAAAATGACAAAACTGAGAGTCTCCAGGGCAGGAAAAGGTCACCAGACTCTGTACAAGCGCTTGATCTGTTTGAGTTCTTAACAAATGCTCCCAGGATGGTGGTGCCTTTGTTCTCCTCTATTCTGGTGGAAATGATTTAGTGAATGCTCTGCACCTTTCTCTTCCTTCAAAGCCACCCTTGACCCTTCACCCCCACCCTTTCACATTAGATCTTTTTGCTTCGTTGGCCTTTCCGGATGAGGAAGAGTCTCACCAAATCAAGAATGCACCTTTTCAGAAGAGGTCAATTAGTCCTGGGAAGTAATGAGGACTAAGCTGCCCTCTCCACTTTGACCATTGATTTAAATGCTATTCACAGGCTCCAGGGTGCTAGTGAGGCAGTGCTCTGGAAACTGATGAGAGACTTCATCCTCCATTCCCATAACCCATGCCCAGTCACCCCAAAGAATCAGCCACCAGCCATAGCTCCCTCCCACCCAGCTACATGGTAACCAAAACAAGCCCCTTCTTTGTACACTTTCTGTAGCGTGTAATTGCCAACTGGTGAAAGAGAAGAATAGAAAGGAAATGTATTGAGAGAGCTTTGACAGAATTATCGTAACAAGGATTCTGATGCCCCAACTTTATATGCCAAGGGGCAAACTTTATGGCGTGGTCCATGCCTGGAGTCTGGATGCTGCCTGGGACTGCTCCATACAGAACCTGGCACCTTCAATAATGCCATATACACCACATGGGCCAGCTGTGCTCCCCAAAACCATAGACTCTCCAGAGTCCGGAGAACTTGGACATTTCTCCTTTCTCAACATGAGGATTCCCTCTTCAAATGCCTGACAAGTGGCCACCCAGGGGTAGATTCCACTAGTTCAGAATAGATCCAAATAGAACCCAATATTTCATGAGCTATTATACTTGCCTTGATTTTATTACTAGTATTTCTTCTCCAAGCTAAATATCCCTGGTTCTTTCCATTGTGCCTCATATGACATGATTTTGAGGTCCTTCTTTGTCCTGGTCAATCTTACAGTTAAGATTAGTAAAGATGGAACAGTGTTTTAAAGGCTCATTAAGATTAAGCTGACTTTCCAAACAGCTCATACTCAAATGATGTAGCTGGAGTCAATATCCAGAGACCTTTTTTTTTTTTTTTAAGCTATCCTGCTTATAATATAATTCAGTTGGTTGGGAGCTACTAGAATGTTCACATCACAAATCCACTGAGGCTGAACTTGAACATAGTATTCTTACTGAAGAGCCTGGTTCTCATGAACTGAAGAATACTTTGTACTTTCAACAACTGTTTATAAACTAGAGCCCCAGGTGGTCCAGTCTCTGCAAGGTATAGCATTCAGGTAAATACAGTCCAACAATTGTAAGTAGTTAAAAGCAATTCTAATCTTTTCTTGAGTATATTTTTTAATTTTTAAAATATTATGTTTTTATTGATTTTTTTTTTAGAGAGAGAGGAAATCAAATCCTCAGTCCGGCATGTGCCCTGACCAGAATCAAACCTGTGACCTCCTGGTGCACTGGACGACACTCAACAACTGAGCCACACTGGCTGGGCTTTTCTTGAATATCTTAAAGGAATATCTTAAAGAATGTCAAAATTAACCAACTTATAACCTATAGTGATGTTTCTTAAAAGTCCCCTTTTCAAATTATTTTCCTTCTCAGTACCAGTCATATTTCCAACTTCCCCAAAGCTTTTTTCTATATACTGCATTCTCAACCTCCAATCCCAAAATCTTCCTATAAAAACAAGTTTGCACAAAACCTGTTCCCTACCCAGAGGTTATCTGAGAACACCCAAGAACCCTTTCTGCACTCATACACATGCAGTCCCACAGTGCGAGCTAGTTAACACCCTATGGGCAAAACTTGACCGATGGAGAATAGGAGCGGCTTGACAAATGTTTCCTTGTTGCTTCCCCTGGGTATTTCAAAAACACTTCACATTGTGAGAGGTAATTTGTAAGATACTTAATACCCTTTAATAAATTCCTTTGTTTTGATGGAAATGTCAGAGTTAATTGTGTTGTTTACTACCAAGAACCATGTCCAATAAACATTCCAGTAATAGTTATTTGAGTTCCAGTTTCCCTGGGTCCTTGACAACATCGATTGTTATCAATTAAAATAAGCAAACAAAATGAAACAAAAACACTTCTTTAGGATCCAGACTTATAGGACAAGAAAAGCAAATAGATTTCCACAGAGTGTCCATAGTTGAGCTCTTGACTCTGCTACAAATTGAGTTCAAGATTTATATAATTCAGGGATCATATGAATTTAGCTGAAAGATTATTTCCATCCTTTAATTACTCTGATCACTTTGTATTGTGACCCCAGGTTTCATGTGATGCTTGGTGGAAAACATACGTTTTGCAAAGCATGACTTTCTGGTTGGTAAACTAGACTAGGGATTTTTCTGGCCTACTGGATGATATCATGGATTTCTTCTCAACTGAGGACCTGGTTCTCAAAGCATTTATCTAAATTGCCTTGCCTCATAACAACTTCTCAAACTTGTCTACTAAAGTACCCCTAATAACAGAGTGAATACTTTCCCTTCAAGATACGGTGGCAGAGAAGTGTCACAACTTGGATTTAAAATGTCCTTGAAATTTTGTTTGTATCAAAAAATGAATTCAAATTTTACATTCTGCTTTCTAAAATGTCGATGTCTACTTTGACATAAAAATAATAAATAGACTTACTTACTAAGGAGACTTCCAATTAAATAAAACAGATAGGACACTGCATTTATCTCTGCTCTATCCTAAGATGGTACTACAAATAATTGTATTTATTTATTTTAAAATATATTTTTATTGATTTCAGAGAGGAAGGACGAGGAAGAGAGAGATAGAAACATCAATGATGAGAGAGAATCATTGATCAGCTACCTCCTGCATGCCCCACACTAGGGATCAAGCCCACAACCTGGGCATGCACTCTGACCAAAATTGAACTGTGACCTCCTGGTTCATAGGTCGATGCTCAGCCACTGAGCCACACCAGCAAGGCTAAAAAAATTTTAAATTATATAAACCTACAAAGACAAAGAGATCACAACAGAGAATAATGCTGAAAGAGAGATGCAACCAAGAAAAGACGGAAAACAAATTGATTAAAACTGCTTGACTTAGCAAAGTAGAGAAAGTGAGGACCAAAAATGACTGGGGAGGGAAACACCAAGCAAACAAACAAAATCCCAGAAAATCTGGGCTGCAAAATTCCAGGGATGGCCAAGAATTGATGGACCAGTATTTCTAAAAACAGAGTTGAGGACTGGGACTGAAAACAGAGGAAATCAGCTGCAAGTCTATTTAGGAAGCACATAGATCCCCCTCTCCCTATATGACCAGATGACTATGGCCCCCAAGCCCCAGTCTAGAAGCAGACAGAAGGTTTACTTTCTGGAAAACCAAGCCAGAGAGGCTGTGTATCAGACCTGGCAGTGTAGGGGAGGGAAGCCCCTACCAAAAACAGGATTCAGTGAGTCTACCTGTAAAAACGTGACTACCAGCTCCCCGAAAGCTGGCAGCCATACATATACCCCAGAGGGACTGCCCTAAAGAAAAGGACTAAGGAAATTGACATCTGTGTTGCCAGAGGGAAGGGAATGACAGGATGGGTGAAAAAGGTAAAAGGGAATAAGAAATACAAACTTCCATCCATAAAATAAATAAGTCACAGGGCTGTAACGTATAGCACAGGAAATATAGTCAATAATCTATACATATAAAAGGCTAATATGCTAAGTGTCCCTCCAACTGTCCAACTGGTTGCTATGACATGCACTGACCACCAGGGGGCAGATGCGCAAAGCAAGAGATGCTATGATGCGCATTTACAAAGAAATGGCACCACAGACCTGGCGCTGACAAAGCAACACTAGGCTTCCCCCAAGTGGGACACAGGCCCCGCCACTACCCTGGAGTGACAGCCCACCAAATCACAGCCAATGCTGCTGAGATCCCAAGGCGCAAAATGCAGCCCACAGCCCAGCCCAGCCCAGAAATGGTGACTGTGGGCGCCAGGTAATGACATCAGGTAGCAATGCCCAGTTTCCTCTCCCTAGCGACTAGCCTCCTTGGAGTTTCTTCAGCCCAGGAACACAACTTGCTTTATAGCCAGGTGCAAACATTTTACACTTTAACCAAATGTCTGTGAAGCATTTTCCCGTGCCTCATCTCATTTGATCCTCACAGAAGTCCTGGAGTAGGTAGATAGGAGACTCGATAGAATCCTATTTTCTTTTCATTGGCCAGAAAACAGAGATTTAGAAAGTTTAGAAACTTGACCCAACTGAAAAGAAGTAAGAAATGGTGGACCTTGGAAATGACTTCAGGTTTTCTCACTGTGCAGAATATAGTCAAACACTGCTGCAGTTAAATATTTTACCCTTTGTTCTCCCTGCGTGATCTACAATAATAATCTGCTTCATGTTGATATTTACTGCTGTGTTGCTGACAATTACCTCAAAGAAAGTTGGGGTGCTTCACCGGGCTGGAAAAAGTGGGTCTAATTAAGCAAGTTTATTCTATATATATAAAAGGCTAGGTTGACTCACACATGCTTGATACATATAAAGCTTTCTCTGGTGCCAATCGCACGTGTGTGTGTGTTTCCATCTGTAATTGTTGATCATGAATTTGGTTGACACTACTATTATAGAGAAACGGCGAATAGTGATATTAAAATATTTCTTCTAATTAATTTCCTTTCAATGTGCATGAATCCATGCATCAGGCCACTAGTATCATAATAACTTTGTATGGTGACAGATAGTTACTAGACTTACCTTCGTGATCACATTGCAAGGTATATAAATGCAGAATCACTATGTTGTACACCTGAAACTAATATAATATTGTATGTCAATGATACATTATTAAAAAAAAAAGAAAGAAAGAAATTGGCATCTGTAGAACACAAGTGAAAACCCAGCCCAGGCCCCTGCAGCAGTTGGGTAGCAAGGGCAGGGCTGGGAGCTGTCAGCCTAGGGTGTGAGCAATAAGGGATCTGTTGCAGAGAATTTAAAACCAATCATTAAATCGAGGAAAAGTTTGATTGTTTGTTTAGTATTTATTTTATGCATAACTGTGCAGCAATTCTAAACAACCTCAGTGATAAAATATTCCTTCTTTCCCAAGAAGTATTTTCTACATCTAAGTTCCAAACCATTACTGTGGCGTCTGTGGAATATCAATGATGCGTGCATAAACTTTGAATTAGCACATTTTATTTTTTACCTGGAAGTTAATGCGGAAAACTCCCCATTTTCAGTTGATCCCCATTAACACAAAGTCAGCTATGAGTATTCAGTTCTAAAGTAAGCTCAAAGCTTCAAATGTGAGTTAGTTTCAGCTCAGTGTGTCTCCAGTCCCAGTGGTACTACATGTTCCTGTGCTTACACAGTAGATTCAAAGTAAAGAGTTACACCACAATAATTGCAAAGACAGAAAACTTTGAATGACTGAATTCTGTCATTCTACATAACCACTCAGAGGTTTTATTGATGCTTAGAATTTAAAGCAATGACACAGAGAACTATGAAGAATAATAGTTTGCCAATTGCAAAATTTAGTGTAGAGGTGAAAAAATTTGATTAAAATTAATATCTTTAAAATTGAAATGTATTCTCCTTTAAGATTGAAATTTATTGTTTTTGTTAGTTGTTTTTAATTAAAGAATTAATAAAAATAATTATTCTAATTGAATTTTATCTTTGCTGAAAATAATTTTTGTTATATATATGTATATATGTATATATATATATATATATATATATATATATATATATAATAAATTGATCTAATCCAGGTAATAACCTCTAGTTTGAACCCTACTTCACTCCTACTTAACAGTCAGCCAGTGATCATCAGAGACAAGAAATGCAGAGACCAAAAGGAACAAACCAAAAAGGTGAAGCAGAGACCAGGCTGGGACAGAAGGAAAGTTAAACCTCAATCTAAAATCCTTAGAGATAAAAGAAAACATGGCCTCCTGGAACCGGAATAACAAAAACAGGATGTTATTTTAAAAAGAAAAGAAAGACACGTTCAGAGAATACGAAAGAACTCTTGGAAATTAAGAAGAGGAAGGCAAAATTAAAAAGTCAATGGAAAAAGAATATAAAGTAGAGAAAATTTTAAAAGAAGTAGAATAAAAAAATATATAACAAACTGAAAAATAGGAGAGAAAAGATTTTTAGAATTAGAGGATTAATTCACACCTGACTTCTAACTAATACAGAAAGAACATCAAATAAACAGATGAAAGAAAAAAAAAGCAGATAATATAGGAAAAGTTTCCAGAACTAAAGGCCAGGAGTTTCCAAACTGAATGGCCCACCAAGTGCTCAGGACAATAAATGAAAAACAAACCACACCAAGGCAAACCACTGTGAAATTTCTAAATATTGGGAACAAAGAAAAAAAAAAAGCTAAGAAATACCAGACAGAAAGCACATGGCTTATACGAAGGGCCAGCAATCAACATGGCCTTGGACTTTCCAAAAGCACCCTGAAATCTAGAAGAGGCTGGAGCAATACTATTAATGGCCCAATTTAAAAAATACGGGGTCTCCCCCCCAAAATATACACACTTTAATAGCTGATAGTTCAATTTTGAAAATGAAATGTACCTTAATAAACACTGCCTTTATAATTATTCAAAGTGTCTGTATACATTTTTGGAACACCCTATATTTTCAATCTAGAATTTTATAAGTAGCCAACTAGAAGTCAATGTAAGTGTACAATAAAAATTTCTGACATTCAAGGTCTCAAAAATTTACACCTTATGTGAGAAAACTACAGGAGGATGTGTTCCATAAAAACAATAGCGAAACAGAGATAAAGGAATGCAAGACATCCAGAAAATGAGGAATACAGTCTCAGGAAGAGATGTGAAAAGAATTCCTCGAATGACAATAATGGGAATACCCAGGTCAGCAGCTATGTAACAGGCCTTGAGAGTCCTCAAGTTCAGATTGGAGCAGAAAGTGAAATCCACCAGAAACAATGTCTCCAAGAAAAATAATAAATAAAACCAACTTCTGAAGTCCTGTTCCCCTGGAGAATGTGGAAACTAATGAGTGTAGGATCATAACACTAAAGCCGAGTTAAAAAAAGAAAGAAAGAAAAGACAATGTCAATTCCAGGAAAAACAAAAGGCTGTACAAGAACGGAAATGTAGTCACAGTGAGCTGTGAGCAGTATTTACATTGTCCTAAAAAGACTTTAAGAAATAGTTATGATTTAACTGCACTGGGAGGACGGGGCTGGAGAAGAGTGTGTGTAAGAGAGTTCAATTTCCATCCTTCATAAGAAAAGTCAATCATTATCATGAGAATTAGCACTATTGTTATATTATTTAGAAATATGGAGCTAAATGAAAAGGAATACATTAAAAGAGATGCAAGCAGTTGCCTCTGGGGAGTATGGCTTGGGATGGGAAGGCAAGGGAAATGTTTTTTTTTTGTCTTATGCTACTATTTTGTTTTTTTAGTTATGGACACATATTACTTTTAGAAAACATTCTTAAAAGAGCAAAGCAGGAAATTAGAATTTTATTGGAAACCCCCAGGTTCAATGGCTTGGAATTTAATATAAAATTAAAATATAAAATAGAAGGGACACTTCAAATTCCAACAAAATACCTCCTTAACCTCTGCATGTCACCTCAGGTCTCCGGGTCACAGGGAAGGCTTTGAAATGAAGAAATGATCACTTATTGAGCACCTGCTGCGTGTTAGCATTCGTGTAGAAGATTTTCAGAGATCATTGCGTCTGATCTTCCCACAGTCCTGAGGAATAGAGGAAGTTATTTTCCAGGTCAGAGACTAAGCTCCTAAAGGATGAAGAACTTGGTTGCAGGTACTTGTTTGTATTTCTGAGAATGAGCCCCACGCAGACTATGGACAAATGTAATAACTGACTCTCATCACAATTCAGTGAGACATATGAAGCCATTTTACAGACAAGAAAATTGAGGCTCAGGTAGGTCATGTGGCTTAACCAAGTCATACAAATAGTTAGTGGCAGAGTTGCATATGGACCCAGCCTCCCATATAACTCCCCACTCTGAAACCTTTGGAGGACAGAGACTGTGTCTTATCCCTGTTAACACTATGCATGGCACATAGGAAATGCTCAACCCAAATCCACTGACTGAAGCAGGCAGGGCCCTGAAGAGGTCTCACCTGGTTTATCAGCCCAGGAGAATTTCCAGCAGAACCCGGCCCCCAAATGCCTTCTCCCTCTACCTGCCATGCATGTGACCGAGGCAATGATTGTCTGAACACAGACCCCTCAGGTCAGGGCCCTCCATCAGAACGAGAGGGGACCATTCAGCTTTCCCCAGGGAGTAGTTTACAGCTCGAGGACCCAGGCTTTGATACTGAAATGTCACACACTTTACATTACAGGACAATAACAACTGCGCTCTTGAAAAACAGCAAAATTAAAACTTTAATGAAAAAAAGAAGAAGAAATTGTGGAAACAATTTCGGAGCCCACAGAACTTTTGAAAATGTCGTTAACAAACTGTGAAATCGGGGAGATAAAAATCAGAGGCCCTGAGAGGGGACAGCAGTGCCCCAGTCCAGGCCCCTGGCCCTGAGTCATGGAGAGCCCAGTTTCCATCCTGCAGGCCCAGGAAGCAGGGGGGCTAATGCATGTCTCCTGCTCGGCGCTGGCTCCGAGGGCAGTGGCACTTGGAAGACACGGAAGGAGTGAGCTCTGCAGCATGTGAGGTTGGACCTGCTGGGGACTGAGAGGGTAACATGAAAGCCGGCGCCCTGGGAGAAAGCCTGGGGAGCAGACGGAGCTCCTCAAAGCATCTTGGAGAAGTGGGTTCATTTGCAGGGATTCTCTTTGCTGTTTCCACACATCCGTGCTGGAGTCGGAAACACAGAGCCTATCTTAGGGGCGTCCACGACCAGACATTTAAGTAGTGTGATCAGGGAAGAGTTCTCTGGGATGACACTGGACTGAAATCTGCAGGAAGAGAGAGAAAGCAAGGCTCTCCCCAAATGACACCAAGTTCAAATCCTGGGAGTAAAGTACATTAGGCACATTCAAGGCACAGCAGGAAGGATCCATGGCTGGGAGCTACTGGGTGCTGAGGTTGGTAGACTAACAAGGGCCAGGGGAACCCTGGCCGGTGTGATCAGTGGTTAGAGCATTGGCCTGCGCACTGAAGGGTCACGGGTTCAATTCCCAGTCAAGGGCACATACCTCGGTTGCAGGTTTACTCCCTGCCTCTGGCCCGCTGGTCAGAAGGCAACTAATCAATGTTGTCTCTCTCACATGGATGTTTCTCTCTCTCTCTTCCCCCTCTCTCCTTCATCCCTTCTACTTTCTCTGAAAAGCAATAGAAAAAAATATCCTCAGAAGAGGGTTAACTTAAAAAAAAAGAAAATACTTAGAAACCAAGATGGCGGCATAGGTAAACACCTAAACTGCTGCCTCGCACAACAATTTCAAAACTACAACTAAAAGACAGAACGGACACCATCCAGAACCACAGGAAAGCAGGCTGAGTGAAAATTCTACAACTAGAAGGAAGGAGAAAAGCTCACAGAGAATTGGAGGTACGGCAAAGGGGCTTTGTGCGCGCAGAGAGGAAGGGCGGCTGAGAGCCTGGCTGACTTCCTCTGGCGGAAGGGGGAAGGAAGCCTCCGACCGCACCGAACCCCAGTTCTGACTGCACTGAACCCCAGTTCCGGGCGAACCCCTGGGGACCCACGCTCTTGTGGGGGGAGTCTGGACTCTCGGGGGGAGTCTGGACTCTCGGGCGGAGACTCGGGAGCCGGGGAAGGCGGAGGACTGAAAGTGCGCACACGCGCGCGCGCCGGTACGCACAAAGGCTGTGGGGGTTGCCACAGGCTTTCCCTAGTGGAGGGGAGTCAGAGGATTCTGACTGCACTGAGCCCCAGTTCTGACTGCAGTGAACCCCAGTTCCAGGCGAGCCCCTGGGGACCCACGCTCTTGTGGGGGGAGTCTGGACTCTCAGGCGGAGACTCGAGCTGGGGAAGGCAGAGGACTGAAAGCGCACATGCGCGCAGGGGCGGGGCTGACAGGAAGCCAAGACTGAGACTCCACCCCATCCAAGCTGAGCACAGAGGCTGTTGCAATTTGGCAAGTCTAATCCTATAGGGCTGTCTCCAGCACCGGGCTTCTCCCAGCATAGACACAGCTGATCCTTACAGCCAACTGGCCCGGAGGTCAATTCTTCCCAGTGATACCAACAATAAAGACTTAATTACAACAAGGCTGTACACACAGTCCACAAAGGGGTGCACCAAGAGTGTCCACCTCAGGTTAACTGGGGAAGCAGACCCACTGGGCCATATTGGAAACCTAGCACAAATATCTACCTTACCAACTCAGGGAATCAATGAAAATGCGGGGTCAAAGAATCAGATCACAAACGAAAGAAATGGAGGAAAACAAACGACTGGATATAGAATTCAAAACCACGGTTATAAGACTTTTTAAGAATATCCTAGAAAAGGCCGATAAATATAACGAGACCCTCGAAGATATGAAAAAGGACCAACTAGAAATTAAACATACACTGACTGAAATAAAAAATATTATACAGAGACCCAGAAACAGAATAGAGGAACACAAGAATCAAGTCAAAGAATTGAAATACAAAGAAGCAAAAAACACTCAACCAAAAAAGCAAAAAGCAAAAAAAAAAAATCCAAAAAGTTGAAGATAATGTAAGACGACTCTGGGACAACTTCAAGCGTACCAACATCAGAATTATGGGGGTGCCAGAAGAAGAGAGAGAGCAAGATACTGAAAACCTATTTGAAGAAATAATGACCGAAAACTTCCCCCACCTGGTGAAAGAAATAGACTTACAAGTCCAGGAAGCCCACAGAACCCCAAACAAAAGGAATCCAAAGAGGACCACACCAAGACACATCATAATTAAAATGCCAAGAGCAAAAGACAAAGAGAGAATATTAAAAGCAGCAAGAGAAAAACAGTTAATTACCTACAAGGGAGCACCCATACGACTGTCAGCTGACTTCTCAACAGAAACTATGCAGGCCAGACGGGAGTGGCAAGAAATTTTCAATGTGATGAATAGCAAGAACCTACAACCAAGATTACTCTACCCAGCAAAGCTATCATTCAGAATTGAAGGGCAGATAAAGAGCTTCACAGATAAGAAAAAGCTGAAGGAGTTCATCACCACCAAACCAGTATTATATGAAATGCTGAAAGGTATTCTTAAAGAAGAGGAAGAAGAAAAAAGTAAAGAGAAAAATTATGAACAACAAATACATATCTATCAACAAGCGAACCTAAAAATCAAGTGAATTAAAAACCTGAGGAGCAGAATAATCTGGTGAATATAATAGAATCAGGGGCATAGAAAGGGAGTGGACTGATAATTCTCAGGGGGAAACGGGTATGGGGGGTTCATGAAGAGAATGGACAAAAATCATACACCTATGGATGAGGACAGTGGGGGGGAGGTAAGGGCAGAAGGTGGGGTGGGAAAGGGGTGGAGGGGAGCTATGGGGGGAAAAAGGAGAAATAATTGTAATAATCTGAATAAAGATTTACTTAAAAAAAAAAAGAAAATATTGCATGCATATAAGCTTAACCAATGGACACAGACAACAGGGGCGGGTGAGGGCATGAGTGGGGAGCTGAGAGGGGGGCTAATGGGGGAATAAGGACACATATGTAACACCTTAATCAATAAAGAAATTAAAAAATAAATAAAATTTTAAAAGGAAAGTATTTGACAATAAAAAAAAGAGAAAGTATTGGAGGGTTTTAAGTAGGAAAGGGACAGAGGACTCTGACTGCTGTGTGGGGAATTGTCTGTAGGGGGTGCAAGAGTGGAAGCAGAAAGACCAGTTCAAAGTCTATGGCAGCCATTTGGGTAGGGGATGCTTATAGCTTGAGTAAGGATGGTAGTAATCCAATTGGTAAGAAGTAGTTAAATTCTGGGTATATATTAACAGTGTCACCAGGATTGTCTACTGTACTGGATTCACAGTGTGAGATAGGGAAGTGAAGTTTTTGGCATAAATAACTTTTTAAAAGAGATAATGGTCCTTACCAAGTTAAAAAATACCAGAAGAGGAATAGGTGGGAAGGGAAATAAAAAAGATACATACCAAGGATATGATAATGGTCATAGCAAACACTCACGTAGGTGTTTGCTTGCTCTGGGCCAGGCACTGTTGTAACTGGTTTACATTTGTATTCATTCATTTATTATCACAGTAACTCTTTGAGATAAGTTACTATTATTGCATTTTGGAGTATGGTTTACTTTTAGATATATAATTTTCTCTGCAATGAACCTGTGTACCTTACATAATAAAGGAAATAGGTGTATAATAATTCCAGTGAGAAAAATGATATATTTCTAAAGTTTAGTACTTGACAAGTCCCTGGTGATTGCTCAGTCTAGGTTGGTGTGAGCTTGTTTCATAATCTTTTAGTTCAGCAGATCTTCAACTCTTTTCCTGCCAGGTCAGATAAGTTCATTCGCAAAACCCAGTCTCATGGATGCTCCCAGAATAACACACAGTTCCCTGTTCCCTAATTGGAATGCAAGCTCTTTCTCCCTTGATTTTTCAAAACACTGGAATGCTATGAGAAGAAAATAAATGTTAATGGGATAACCTTGAATCCCATTTACTTTTTTTCCATATGAAATTTTGCAAATGGATTACTTTAAACTAAGATGCTTCATACATCCTCATATATTATTTTTGACACATTCCAAATGGATGGAGACTCACCAGTGGGTCTCCACCAAAGCCGAGAGCCTCTGGTTTAGATGGTTATGTGAATCAGATTGCTGGGGTCACTGATTTTTTTTTTTTTATTTCAACATTTCATAAATGAGAGGTTTCATTTAGTTTTGACTTTTCTCTTCAATCACTTGTATTTAACCCCAAATTTGGTTGTTTTGTCCTATAATTTCTATTTATGTGAATGTACTCAACGAAGTATAGAGATTAGGGATGATTGCAGCTCCTTACAATGGATGAATAGGGATCATTTGGGGCAGGGGCCCCTGCTGGTTGCCATAGTGACACTCTCTTGACTGTGCAACTTTACCTGTCATGGGAATAACTGATTTGCATGGAATTCTGACTGCACTCTGTTGTTATCTGATACTTTCAGGGTGCATAACTAGAAGTTGAGCCATCATCTCCAATATAAAATGAGAAGTCAGATTGAGACCTCAGCTCATTCTGCTCCTCCATTAATGCTTAGTAAGCTCCCTGATGCTGGAACTATACCAAAAGCAATCACATTCAATTACTGTAACTCTAAAATAAATAACTATTTTTATTTTCTTTTGAGAATGTAAAGAGGAATCCCATCATAACATGAGTCTTATTCAATAGAATTAGATATACCTCAGATCCAATTGAGTCTCCTGAAGAATAAACATTGGAAATGCAAAGGAATTCAAGATTCCCTAGTCCAACCTTGTCACTCAATGGGTGAAGAAATGGATGCTCAGAGAAATGGAGTGATCTGCCCAGGACCACACAGAAAGGAGGGCCAGAACCCAGCTGACCTCGCCCTGAGCACAGTGTTCTTCCCAGAGTCCTTCCCACTGCTGGTGGTCTTAGTTAGCCCTAATGGTTCCAGGATAGGCTTCAGGGACTGTCGCCCACAACTGCACCATGTGCCTCAGGTCTCCTACAGCTGCCCAGCTGGGCCATCCAGGAAAGAGGAAACCACCCAGGCAGCAGAACCAATGTCACAGTGCCTCGTGGCTGGGAGCCATGGGAGCATGTGGCCCTACCCTGAATTCCAACCTAGACCTGCTGAAAGGAAATTTGCAAGGACTAAAGAAAGAAGAAAGAGGGAAAAGGATGGAGAGAAATCAAAGTATGCTCATGGATGGGTAGAAAATTAAGGACACGTGAAGAAAACAGAGGTCAGAAGCATTTAAAAATCAAGCCTTTAACTTTTAAAAACCAGTTTCAATAACAACTCACATCAGGGAAGTACTATCCTTATGAATGTTTGCTCAAATTCTGAACAAGATAAAATTCAGGTCACAGTTGTTTTCTTGACTTACACCTTCTCTGGCACCTCAGCTGTGTTTCCCTTAGCAGACCAGCCAGGAACAAGATCCCAGCCTGCACTGCAGTCAAGAGCCAAAAAGCTTATGATAGGAATAGATTGAAAAATTAAAAGTTGGCAGTCTGATCAGCTTGGTGGTAATCATGAGCAACATGTTATTAGTTTTGAGAATCCATTTAGGTGTGGAAATGCAACCTAGAGCTGCTTCCAACCGTATAAACAGGATTTCCCTGCTTATAACTATTTGACACAAGCTAGTAACCAACCACTGACTTTTATGCACACTGTAGGGTACCAGCAACAGTCTGGGTATACCTAACGAAATGCTTTACCCTCGTTCTGATGACAAGCCTGACAATTCCCAGCTGGCCACTCTGCACAGACTTCCTCATGGTGGTGACAAGTCAGACTGCCATGTCAGTTATGTGCCTGGCTTTGGAGCGTCAACCAATAGCAGCAGACCTGTCCTGGGGTTGCACTGCTGAACTGTCCCTGCTGGCTCAAATTCCATCCCTTGGATATACTGATTCCATCTACAGATAAAGCTAGTATGTCACATGCAAACCAGTTCACAGAGAAAAGCTGCCCCTCTGCTTTAGTTAATCAGGACTGGCAACATTTTGGGGCACTGAATATGGTCTGAAGCCTCATGCTGACGCTGCTGGTGGCTATGCCACCTTGGACAGGTCCTTCCCTTCTGAACCTCTGTTCCTTCATCTCTAGAATCAAGCAGGAAGTGAAGAGGATCTCCAGTCTTCTCAGGCTCTAGTGTTCTGGAATTTGGCTCTGAAAGAAAGTGCCTGTCTACACAGAGGGGTCAGAACAGGGAAGATGTTTCTTGTCATTGAAAACAACTGGCCTTGAGAATTCACAAGAGACTTTGTGGGCCAGGGCAACCCCTCATGATAAGGCAGGCACCAGCCTGGCCTAGAGGAGAGAGGGTGTTTTTCTGTCTGGATGAGGGTCTGCAATTCTTTGCAGAACTATTAACATCTAAATGTGCATTTATGTGCTATCTTTCCCTGGGCAAGTACCAACACTTTCACACATACACAACCAAGAGCTGGTGTTCCTTCCCCAAGCACACCCAGATTATTTAATTCCAGGACATATCACACAGTCAACAGCATCCTCAATGGGATTCAGAGAGTGTCAGTTGCTCACATACAGGTTGCATTAATATAACCTATTCTCAATGTTGGTTCACTAGGGTCCAGCTCTTTTACTGATTTGGAATCCTGAAACCTCATGATTTCTGAAGCTCTGCTTTCTGCAGAATCAGCTGCTTTTGTGATTCTCATGCAACAAGCCTGCTCTTGTTAATGTACCAGGTGGCCTGTAACACTTCTCAGCCCTGACTTCCTAAATATTCTCCAGAAAATGTTGCTAAGAGAAAAGGTAATTGAATGGATGGCCAAGCATAGGGATAGTCAAGAAGAATAGCAAGCTTTGCAGACAATGATCATGCTCAGAAAACAAGCAACTCTTGGTATGGGCTCGGGGTGGAAAACATCTATACACCTTAACACAGAGCTGTGAGCTCAGGTCATCTCTAATATCTGTCTGCCTTTTTCCAGAGTAACAGAAACCACAGTTGTAAGCTGGACACACCGAAACCTATCCTGCAGTTAGGAGTAGTCATGTGTTTAAGTTCTAGCCAATGAGTGTTAAGATAAAAGTATTATGTCTTGTGAAAAGACAGTAGAGGATGGCCTTGGACTATTTTTATTTATTTATTCAGCCTTCATTTCTGTTAGCTGGAATGGAGACACAATGGCTGGAGCTAGAGCAACCATATCAGATCATGAAGTAACTTGGGATAGAAAGATACATGATGGAGGAATAAAACCAAATCTGCCTGGGTCCCTGAGGATCTTCCCCATCTACTTCCAGACTTCTACTGGAGAGAAATAAATTCCCATCTTGTTTAAGCTGCTGATATTTTGGACCGCTATTTCTTATAGGCTAACCGAATTTGAACTGAGTCTAGAAATAAAGCAATATTTAAGCATGCCAGGATATAGGAACCTAGATAGACAAACTGAGCTGATAAAGGGTTAGGGGATAGTCATTGGTTAGAGTGTGGAGAAATAACATTGTTGTGTGCTTTCATGAAGAGGACATCCCTGGAGCAAGGAACCATACTGGGCTTTTTGCCTGTGTTATCTTTTTTTAAAATAAATTGATTGGGGTGACAATAGTTAATAATATCATATAGGTTTCAGCCTAGCCCTTTTGGCTCAGTGGATAGAGCATCGGCTCAGGTTCAATTCCAGTCAAGGGCATGTACCTTGGTTGCAAGCTCCTTCTTGGCCTGGACCATGGTCGGGGTGCATGCAAGAGGCAACCAATCAGTGTTTCTCCCACACTGATGTTTCTCTCTGTCTTTCCCTCTCTCTTCCACTCTCTCTCTAAAAAAAAAAAAAAAAAAAAAAAAAAAATCATATAGGTTTCAAGTGTACATTTCTATGACACATGATCTGTATATGCATTGTATGCCCACCACCCAAAGTCATATCTTCTTCCATCACCATATGTATATTTGGCCCATGTTATCTTATTTAATCTCCCAGCATCAACCCTCTGAATTTTCTAGTTATGCTCATTTTACAACAAAGGGAATAGAGAGGCAGGTAGGTAAATCTCTTTCCTGGTAAGGGATAAAGGAACACTTTGTGCCCACGTGGACCTGTCTCCAAAGCCTCTGTTGTCTCCACTACTCAAATGCCGTCTCCTACTTTGCTGGTTGGGGTTTTAACGTGTGTGAACCCAGCTCATGAAAACACAACACACAAGTTATCATCGATTTTGCCAATCCATTCTAAACCTAGTTCATTTGTACAGTGAAATATTATTCAGCCATAAAAAGGAGAAAGCCTTGCTGTTTGCAACAACATGGATGGATCTCGAGGGCATTATATGAAGTTAGATAAGTCCGACAGAGGTAGACAAAACCTGTGTGATCTCACTTACATGTGGAATCTAAAACAGCTAAACTCACAGAAACAGAGTAGAATGATGGTGTCAACGGCTGAGATGCAGGGGAAATAGGGAGATGCCGATCAAAGGGTACAAACTTCCAGTTGTAAAATGAATGAGTTACGGATATATGATGTACAGCATGGTGACTATACTTCACAGTGTTCTTACCACACACACACAAAAGGTAACCATGCGAGGTGATGGATGAGTTAACAAACCTTATTGTGATAATTATTTCATAATATACATACATCAAATCATCACATTGTATACCTTAAACTTACATGAGGTTGTATGTCAACTATATCTCAATAAAGCTGGTGGGTGGGGGGGAGCCTAGTTCAATTTTTAAAGTGAACTTACACCCACCTTTCAGGGTCATGGATGTACCATCAATCAAATTGCTACTCTACCAAGGGTTTTCTCGTTATGAGTCAGTCCCCATCTCCTCTGGCTTGGGGGAGACAGCAGTTTTGTTTTATAAAATATCCTAACTGGTAAATTAAGTTCAGAGATGAAACATTTCTTCCCCAACTACAGAACGCATTAGCAACACAGTCAGACTCAGAGTTTTTTCACTCAATGGTCTTCCCTATAAGATTCGCCTCCCCTCCGAAAGTCTCTGGCTCCGCAGAAATCCTACCAGAGTTCAACGCCAGAGCTCGGTCAACCACTATTATGGAGCTGACAGATTCTTGGCTCTTCCATATTCTCTCTCTCTCTCTCTCTCTCTCCCCCCCCCTCTCTCTCTCTCTGAGTGAATAAGTAGGTCTAGTTAAGTTTATTACAGGAACAAAAGTTCTTCTGGAAAGCTAATTCTTTTGAATGGTTGAAATGAAAAATAATACCCCCTCCCCACCCTTCCAAGTCCACTCTGATTTAAGCAGATGAAAACGCTAGCATTTCTAAACCCAGGGCTTTATTGGGGATGTAGAATATAAAGTGCCTTTTCTAGCCATTGTGACAGGAAAGGAATGCACAGGTTTCTCAAGAGAAGATTGCAGGGCCCATGCTGATCTAATTTATGTATCTTCCCGCCAGGAATAAAACCTCATGTTTGTGGCACTTATTCAATGATTATTTGATATTTTATATATTCAGTGCATATACAGAACTATTTTTAAATCAGTTTTTTAAACTACCAATACAGAGAAAAAATACTCTTTTCCTCTTTAACTTCTAGACAGCCACATGGAAGAGCACTCCTTACCTGAAGAAGATGAATGGTTATAGGGCGACATGTGAAAATGTGACAATTACTTAGGCCCATGGACAGATTAGAATGTGAGTCAGTGAGAGACTCGTGGTATTGTGTGTACCTGGCTTTGGTTTTTTGTTAGCAACTATCATGTGGAATAACTTTCTTAGCAAGGCAGTCACCGCTTATCGTTGCCCTTTTTTATCTTAAGTGGGAGAGGAACAGGGAAAGCTGGGCCCTGGGTGGAGTGTGTGCACACACAGGCCCATGTGTACTCACCGAGAGAGAGAGAAAGAGAGAGAGAGAGAGAGAGAGAGAGAGAGAGAGAGAGCGCGCGACGGGGGGAGGGGAGGGCACATACCAGCCATGGAGGTACTGGTCAAAGAAAGGATATCGTAAGTACAAGAAATCTGTCTTGTGAGCATGTAACAGTGGCTTAAAGGTCTTTCTGTTGAGCTTCCTTTTATTCTCAAATGTTAATCCATTTAGGGGACACATTGTCCATAGGACTTTAAAAAACTGCAAGGAAACAGAATATTTAAAAGATTTTTAAATGCTCCACCAGTTCTAAAGATGTGTTTCATTTCTCTTGATGTCTCATAATTGTGTTACTTTCCTGGGGCTTCTCTGACAATTATCTCAAACTCGGTGGCTTAACAGAACAGACATTATTATCTCAGAGTTCTGGAGGCCAGGATCTGAAATGAGTGTCAGCAGGGCTCGTTCCCCCTCTGGAGTCTCGGAGGGAGAATCGGTTCAATGCCTCTCTCCTGGGCTCGAATGGCTGCCTACAATTCCTGGTATTTCTTGGCTTGTAAATACCAAATCACTCCAGTCCCTGCCCCCTTCACGTGACCTTGCTCTCCGTGCATCGGTGTGTCTTCTTTCCACCTCTTTTAAGGATGCCTGTCATTGAACTTAGGTCCCACCTTAACCCTGGATGATCTCATCCGGAGACCCTTACCTTAATTACAACAGCCAAGACCCTTATTCCAAATAAGGTCACATTCACAGGTTCTGGGTGCACATGGTGTGGGTTTTTTTTTTGAGGAGGGGCGGGAACTTTTCAATTCACTTCAGGAGTAATGGTGTCCCTCTCCTGGCAATTCCTGAGGTTCCTAATCTTCGTGTCATCTCTAAACTCTCTCCTTTTTCCCTTTCTACTTCCCTTTTTCTGTAACACACACAAAACACAGAGTTTGTAACTTGATTACTCCTCCGCCTTTATAGTGTTGGACAAACCGAAGCAAAGTAGAGTCACCTACAAAAATAAGAATTTCACAAATTCTCATACTTAAATTTAACTATTTTAAGTCTTATTTAAATGTGCACAACATAGCACTAGGTGTAAAGTTCTTTACAATCATAAATCCAAAAAAAATCTATAAATTAAGTGCAACAAAAGTACACCACCAGTAAAATCCAAATGTAATCATCCCAAATGGTTTTTATTGCGTGTCTATTACATGCCGGGTATTGTCAGAGGTGCTGGAGACACACTGATAAACCAAACTGTTCAAATACCTGCCCTGGTGGATCACATGACAGTATATTAGCAACCAGGGTGGGAGGAGCCATATAATATTTCAAAACCAAATGTGACTCACAATATAACTATATGGTGCTAACTGCTACTGTCATTGGAGTCAGGCATATCTCTGTTATTGTTGACCATAGAATGACCCACGTCTGCCCCCTCTTTTACTATTTCAGCAACGGCATTGCTTCCATATGTGGAACTAGAACATCATTTGACACAACTGCATCATTTCCACATTAAACCCACCTTTGACTTTTCTCATTAGCTTTCAACAGGACACTGCCCTGCCACACCATTCCATTTCTTTCCTACCAAATCGACACGTCGATATAGTAAGCAACTAAACAAATGAAATCTTGCTCTATGAAAGTTCCTGCAGAGTGCAAATCTCACTGCAAATGGGTCGTTTTGTTTTTAAAACTGATTACAATAATTAGGCATACTCAGTCTGGACCTTTTTTTTTTTTTAATTTAATACTTTAAATTTAACACTTTGGTTTAGATGTCACCTGCCAAACCATAAAGAACCCAGAACAAACACAATTCCATCTTACTAGCAAAGCAGGGTGGGGGGCCCTAGCTGGTTTGGCTCGGTGGATAGAGAGTCGGCCTGGGGACTGAAGGGTCCTGGGTTCAATTCCGGTCAAGGGCATATGCCTTGGTTGCGGGTACATCCCCAGTGGGGGGCATGCAGGAGGCAGCTGATCAATGTTTCTCTCTCATTGATGTTTCTAGCTCTCTATCTCTCTCCCTTCCTCTCTGTAAAAGATCAATAAAATATTTTTTAAAAGGGGGGGGGTGGGGGGAGGAGCGAGAGAAACACTATGACTCCACTGCCCCACTGTGACCATTTTTGGAAATTTACACATCCTTTTTGCCCCATTTTGCTTGAACATCTGAACTCCAAGGTCATTCACTAGAGCAGCGATTTTCGACTGGTGTGCTGCAAGAATTTTTAAAACATTCAATATCTGAGTATTTAGTTAGGGGCCCTGATCTCTTTTCCCTTAGACTGTCAAATAAAAAAATGACAACAGCCAACACAATAATAGCTGTCCACTGTGAATCAATCAAAATTATACCTATTTTTTTTGTCAGATTGGCAAAAAATATGATATATTTTTTTGGTGTGCCGCAGGATTTTAGTAATTAGTTTATGTGTGCCACGAGATGAAAAAGGTTGAAAATTGCTGCATTAGAGCAAACCCACTAGAGCTAATCATTCTTTATTACCATAAAGAGATTTTTAACCATAATGTTAAAATCATTTAGGACAATTTTGCTCTGTGGGCACCCCAGTGTTTAGACTCCTGGATAAACAACCATCCACTGAGCAACAGTGGGTGGGGAATGGTTATTGTGATTTTGACGTGAGAAGTGGCCAACCTAATAGCAGCCAGGCATACTTACCAGCATATGTAAAAGTTAAATGCTATCATTTTGGTAATTACATGGTGCCAACACTCAACCGCAGATACAAAGAAAACACAGCACCTAAATCACACGGTGGGGTTGTGATAATGCGGCCATCCAAATGATCAGAAAGAACGGGCATCATTTTCAGGTTCATAGGGAGAGCTTGCTGAGCCTGGGAATGTGTCTATAGCCTGGCTGGGAAACACACATCTACAACATGTTTCAGAGTTTCTTTGTCCATACCCAGCGCCCCTGTCATGCCTGTTTTAGACCTCTTATCTCACTCATGGATACATCTTCCCTCTCTGCTGTTGTCATCCACTCTAACCCACTAAACAGTAACCTGACCAAATACCCTCATTTCAACCTACATTTGGGGGACCTACTGTGTGCCGGATGCTATGCAAAGTCCTAGGAACACCAAAGTGAATACATGATTTCTGCACACAAGGAACTCACAAATTTCTGTTCTCAATGGATTCCCCTCTTCCAATGACCATGATTTCCTTCCCAAAGCATTCTTCAAAATGTGTACCTTTCTCATTTCTTCCTAGACTCATCTCTCCAGGTTTCACTCTCAAAATTCATATTTTTATGTACACATTTGCATATGTTTTTCTCCGAGTTTGTTCTGTCTCCTTTCTTCAGACTCTTAGCTCCTTATGAGTTAAGACTTTGGGTCTGAGGCGCATCCTGTGAATGCATAGTTCCTTGCACCTATCGCTGTTTCCAAGGAGGCATACATTTTCTCTTCTGTTCTTAGAGTGACCTCTTTGATACCCAATTCATCCTGAAAATTAATTCAAGACTATTTCGAAGGGCAACGATCGTTACTCCTGGGCCTATGGCATTTGAGATAAGCCCAGGTGGGTCTGGGACCAGAGTCTGAAATTTTAGAAGCCGGCTAGTCCAGAGAGCCATGCTGGGCCATCTCTGTACCCCAAACCCCATGCTGAGTCCCCCTCCCCCCTCCCCCCTCCCCCTCTCTCTCAGAGTCTGAATCTAAGACTCTGTGCGCAGTAGTTTATACGCTCACTTTACATTTAGTCAAACTTCCTTTGGGGCTCCAACCTGAGTCACCTCTTCCATTAGCTCTGCTTGGCTCCATCTGTTCTGTTTACATTTTACCGTCTAAAAAGACAGGCCAAGTTTTACCTCATGACTTCCCAGGGCTATTCGAAGACTTTGCAACACCCATAATGTTCAGAAAACAACAAAGTCAAGACCATCTGAATTACCTAATAAAGCAACACATAAAATAACCCATGAACTTCAAGTAAGGGAATATGAAATGAGAGAGAGAGAGAGAGAGAGAGAGAGAGAGAGAGAGAGAGCAAATGAGATGTGGAGGCATTCGTTTTACTTCATTACATTCCTGAAATTATTCTAGCTGTGGAACAGAAGCATGCGCGCGCGCACACACACACACACACACACACACACACGCACAGCAGAAGCATGTACGCGCACACACACACACACACACAGTAATAGCAGCAAACACTCTAACTGCGCCCCCCCCCCCCCGCCCCATATAATAGCTCACTTAATCCCCACGCATCTCTATGATGATTGCTCGCATTTTGGAATTCTCAGAGAAATCTGACAAGTGAATTGGTGGGCTGCATTCTGACTGCAGTTTCTCAGCTTGCGCTTTCCGAATGCTTGGTTGGAGAAGAGAAATCCCCTCTAATGCCACTGTGACAAAGTTACTTTAGAGCTTCAGTAGTTTTTCTTTCTTTAAGTCATTTTTTTTAATTGTTAACCTTACACTCTATCTATTTATTTATTTTGGCCTCGGTGGACTAGACCACAGCTAAAACTTTATGGACCTAATAAAATTCCCAACATTCTCAGACACGGGTCGTGATGTTTGTGAGCTGGGCAGAAAACAAAGGTGCATTTATGAGGAGAATGGACACGCTCAGAGATAAACGAACTGAGCTCAGACATAACGGATGGGACCAGAGTCTGAAATTTTATGCAGGCAACATACAGCTTCAGTGTGCCCCCACTTTCCATACGCCTTCTCCTCTGTCTTCTGTCCCCACAAGTGACAGTGCCTAGAGCTGTTCCTCGATTGCCAGGACCTCCCACCATGACATGGCCAAGGGCTTGTCCTGCCCACAGTAAGCTGTGTCTAGAACTTTCCCTCCTATCCTCACACTCATGCCTTCAAATGTATCTGTCCCATGTTTCCTCCCCGCACAGCTCCACTGTCTTGTGGGTGAGCTGGTTAATCAAGTCACTAAACCTGTTAGCTCTGTTGTGTAGGGAAGGCCTTTCAGCAGGAGCTTTCTGGGTCCAGCGTCTCATTCTGCAGCAATGGTTCTGTTGTTGAGGAAGTGGGCAGAGCTCATGGCACTTTTGAAATTATGCCACACCAGTGGCTGCCTAATTTACCCACTGCTATGGACTGAATGCTTGTGTCCCCTAAAAATCCATGTGGAAAGCCTACCCCTCAATGGGATGGTGGTTGGAGGCGGGGCCTTTGGGAGGTAATTAGAGTTGTAATAAAATATGTGCAAATAATCAGACAATTTCACTTTGTGCTTTATGTGTGTTCTAATTTTTCAATACACTGTTATCTCAGGTACAGGTGTGTTGGTCCTCCCCACACCTCTACTTTGCTTGGTAACAGAACTCTCTATCAGTTGGTTTTCTCTTCATTATACCAAACACAAGTTCTCTTACCAAAAGGATCAGATGGTATTGGTTACTTAAGAGACTATAACATCAGCTAAAAAGCACAGGACTTCCTTTTGGTGATTTATGTGGAAAAGAAATAAAAAATGGTTCACTGTCCCTGGACTAATGATTTTTAGTTATTTAGGTAAGAATTATTGTTCTTGCCCTGGCCGGGTGGCTCAGCTGGGTTAGAACATCATCCTATACACCAAAAGGTTGTGGGTTTGATTCCGATCGGGGCACATACATAGGTTGCAGGTTTGATCCCTGGCCTGGGCATGTAAGGGGAGGCCACTGGTGGATGTTTCTCTTTCACATCAATGTTTCTCTCTCTTCCTCTCTCTCTAAAATCAATAAAAACATATCCTTTGATGAGGATTTAACAAAAAAAAATACTGTTCCTGATAGAAAGTCTAAATCCTTAAGTGTTCAGCACATATGGCCTTTCCATCTATTAGGACCTGGAAACTCAGTGGGAACATAATGCAAGATTAATTATGCCAAGAGCAAATAAACGCCGCTGTCAATCTTCAGATAAGATTAGTGTTTGGGATTTATTTTATTTCTTTGTTCCAAAAAATTTCATCAATGCACTTTCTATCATGCATAATGTTTGTAAAACTGCTTTTAGCATTAACATCTTGCCATACTTCCTGTCCCTGTATGTTCTCCCTTGCTCCTTATGTCTGCAAAAGTTTTCAATTTAGATTATCTTTCCAGCAGATGTTATATCTTTTAGAATGTTTGCTTTCTCTTCATTAAGAAGGGTGTGGAATACATTTTATTATTTTGAAAGAAAATAGTCTAAATAAAGATGTTCAGAAATACTGAATTATTGTTTCTGAATTGTGTGTGTGTGTGAGTGTGTGTGTGTGTGCACGCACACCCCCATGTGGTTTCTGGGAATAGGAGAGCTATAGAGAAGAAAGCTTGTTTCACAAGCACTAAGAAGAAGAATACTATCTTCCACTCATTCCTAAGAAAGGTAATATAGTTGAGTATTTAAAACCACAATAAAAAGTTTTGCTATAGAGCATTTTCAATCTCAAGACCACATATATGCAAAGCAGAATGTTTATATTTTCTGAGGCACTCCTTGGCTGCCAAGTATAAACATTAGCTCACATGCTAATGAACAACTCTCTGGGGATTTAAAACATGTAAAAGTCCACATTTAGCTGTATTAACACAGGCCTGGCTACAACCGGCTGGTAGCTCTGGGATAAAACTGTGGCTGCATCCAAATTTGTCTTCATCTTTCTGAGTAGAGACCTTTTACCCACATTATCAGTGCCCTCCAGCTCCCTCTCTTTTCCAAAAAAAGGAAATATTCCAGTTACTAACACCTTTTTAGATGTAAGTCTATGTAATTTGGATTTAAACATCCCTAAAATATGCAATGACCTCAGTTTCTATTAGTGAAATCCTAGATACCAGTTAGCAAGAGTGGAGCGAGTTTGAAGAGGCAGGACATGGGCACTTCCCCTCAGCTCCTGAGATCACCTGGGTTGCTTGTTCATTTCCCAGCAAGGCTGACCTTGTTAACTGTAACACAAACAGCGAAAAGCACTAAAAGACAACAGAATCTCCATGGCACTTGGAGGCTGTGAAAGCCTGAGTCTGTGAAATTGGCACATGGAGTTTTTCTTGACTTCTCACCTCTCTTGAGCAGGAAAACCATTTTTCATGCATCACGTGGTATTTTATCCTGATCGTCTTGCTTTTGACTAGATGATATAGGGTCTCCAACAATCATTAAATTCTGGAGTTATACTCATCTTAGTACCCCCCAGAGTTTAGCACAGAGACAAATGTTGACACCCAATAAATACTGTATGAATGAATGAATGAATGAATGAATGAATGTATTTGAGATTAAGCTGTGATTGCAGTTCCAGGAGACAATAGAAGCTGGATTGATGGACTACTACAAATACCTGAAAGAACATTGCCAAGACTGATATAATTTGATAGCCCATTATCAAACTGGAGCTCTGGGATGATTATCAACCTCAATCAATAAATATTCCTTGGAAATGGCTTTAAGAGATTGAATTTCCTTAGCAAATGGTCCGTGCAGCTTCAGAGCGAGGAGTGTCTAGTCCTTTGGAATAAGACAGAAACTGGTAATCAGGAGATGCTTGCTGAGAATTCTGTTCTGCACAGGAAGGCTCCAATTAATCACCCACTCAGCTCATCCAGCACTTCAGTGGGAATCCCAGCACCTCAGATCACATGTTAGGGATCCGTAAGTCATACTAAACCTTTTAGATTACAGCCTCAGCCTAATATCAGCCTCCCTGCTAAATAAGTGAGATAAACCTCCTTTTCCATCAAATACTTCTTCTTTGGTTTGGTTAGTAACTAACAAAAACTTTGATTCCACAGTGAGATTTAATCTTAAAATACACCTCCCACCTCCCACAACAATAACAATAAAATAAATGTCTGATATCAGATTCTTTCCTGAGATCCCATAGATTAAGCAAGAAGGAGAAGACCTAAAAACTGGGAGTCGAGGAGAAAAAAAGTGTTAAAAGGAGGCTAAAACAGATGAAGAGGCAAGAGATCTAATGAAATAAGGGGACCTGCTTAACCCTGAGTTAAACAGGGGAGTCACATACTTAGGACAACTCGGTGTCTGAGCATGCTTCCTTCCCTGAAGTAGCAAAGGACAGTCATAAGCCACAGCCAGGGGATTAGACAAGATCCACCCACTGGAGACTTAAAAAGTGCTTTATCCTCCGTGTCTTCATCAAGACACCAGTTCTAATGCTGCCCATGCTAACACCTCTCTCCTGTTCTCTACTTCAGCCCTACAATGAGAAACTGGAAGAGCCAAAACTGTGAGCGGCCTCAAGAAAACCAAAATACTCTCCATAAGATCCCAAGGGCCTAAATTCCTCTCTTGTTGGCTCCACTTCCGGTCAGGCTCAGCTTGAGAGGTGAACCCTCCAAGGAGTAGGAAAAAGAACCACTGCCCTGGGCTAAGCACCATCCCCAGAGACCCATGATCCCCACCTGCATGCTTCAATGTCAATGAGATGGTCATATCCCATGGGTTTCCCTGTCCCTATATGCTTTCATTTACCAGGAAGTAGAGCAATAAATAAAAGATCAATGATTATTCTCAAAGTATAGAAGAAAATACATTTTTCAAAAGAATTTGATGGTTGGCTTAATTTGAGAAAAACTGTCTCTGATTAGTTTATCTTGAAATTCATAACTTTAAATTGAGCACTAATGGATTGGGGGTAGAAGGCAGATTTATTTATTTATATGTTATTCTACTAAATTAAAAATTAAAATTTTTACCAAAAACAGGTTCAAAAACTTATGTGAGACATTTTCCCCTTGAGATACATGCCCTTGTGTAGGCGAGTGCACCTTGCTAATTCTGTGGGTGAATGTTATATGTGAGTATTATTAGAGTTATTTAAATATTGTTTTCAAATACTTTAAAGTATCATTACCCTGCCTTTAACCAAGCACACATTAACAGAGCCATAATGATGAAATATGACTTATTACATTTTAAAAGAAGAGAAAAGCTATAAGGATTAAAAACTAATAAAGTAGAGAAATAACAATTACGTATTTTCTAATTATGGAATTATATATAATAAAATCATAAGAAAACAAAATATTTGACTTCTATAGAAATATTGTTGCCCTAGCTGGTTTGGCTCAGTGGATAGAGCGTCGGCCTGCGGACTGAAGGGTCCCAGGTTCGATTCCGGTCAAGGGCATGTACCTTGGTTGCGGGCACATCCCCAGTAGGGGGCGTGCAAGAGGCAGCTAATCAATGTTTCTCTCACTGATGTTTCTAGCTCTCTATCCCTCTCCCTTGCTCTCTGTAAAAAATCAATAAAATATATTTTTTTAAAAAGAAATATTGTCACCTTTCAATATTGTTTTTACCTTTCTGTTCTAAATAATAAGACCAGAACCCCCTAGTTTATTTCCCTTTGATGTTTCTGTGAGCTCTGTGAAACAATGCATAAATTTTCCCTTTCTCTTACTCAACACTTAATATAAACACAGCACTATCTGAAATTGTTCCCATAAAAAAATATATCACAATTTAAATGATGGGGTGGGGTAGGTGGAGAGAACTCATAAATAGATGCTATATGAGTAGATGTCTCCATAAGATGAAAATCAGATTTTTGTCTATAATTTCTCTGGTGGTGAAAAAATAACTTGCACTCTCACAGAACAGACAGATCTCTGACTTACATAGCATATTTTTCAAAACTGATGCTATCAGTTGAATGATATTTCATGTTTTTGTTGATGACCATAAATATTTTCTCTGGGAAACTGGAATATTCAACAGGCACATTGGGAAGGCCCTAATATATCAACATAAAACCTTTTGCCTTGTTGCTACACTTACATATCTATTCATTCCTCTAGCATGTATTGTTTTCCATGTGAAATTAAAAGTGTACTTTCCTTAAGTATTTCTTGGATTCCTAACCCAGTCACGCACAGAGAATACAGGGAAAAATTGGGGGATGGGAAGGGGAATAGAACAGAGTCTCAAGCACATGTTAGGTAATATCAAGTAGTAGAACATGCATGTAATCAAAGTTCCACAACGAGAAGGGACAAGAAAAATTGGAGAATCCAATTTTAATATGATAAGCAAATATTTTATATATTTGATTAAAAATATAAATTTACAGCTGCTCTATGAACACCTGCAGGCTAAACACACATCAGGGTAAGACTCAGAAGTCAGAGTCAGACTCAGAAGCCAAATATAAAGGGGTGGGAAAATGTAGGTTTACAGTTGTAACACAAATAAATAATACCATAATTAATAATAATACAAAAATAAACTCTGTGTTTCACATACTTACAAGTGTAAACCTATTTTGTCCACTCCTGTAAAGAGTAAATATGGGAAGCAGCAAGAAAAAAATGACGACAAATTTTATACATAGAAACAACAATTCAGTTGGCTGAATTCTCATCAGAAACTATGGGAGATGTAATCAGAAAGGCATCTTTGAGGAGGTGACATTTAAGTTCAGATCTAAAGATAAGAATGAGTTAGTTCTACAAAGAATAAGAGAAGGAATTTCCAGGCAAAGGAGCCAGCACACACATACACAAAAAAGCCCTAAAGAAGAAAAAGCCTCGCTTATTTGAGAAGGTAATAAGAGGCCTATGGGACTGACGCATACTTGTTGGTGGAGATGTGGGATAAGTTTGGACAGGTAAGGAGACATCTGGTCATCCAGGATCTTGTAGGCCAAACAAAAGATTATGAGATGATGCTCTAAGAAAACATCTAGGCTGAACTGCATGGCAGGAGTACACAAAACACAAATGAACAAAGGAATGCTTAGAAAGTGTTTGTGTAATTTTAGATCCTCCAGGAAGCAGACACCATGATGGAATCAGAAGTGCAAGGGATTTGTTGCAAGGAAATAGCTGTGAAAATAAAGGGGAGAGGAATCAGGAATAGTCAGGGAAATCCATCAGACATGATGCAGGTCTGACACCTGTAAAGGAGAGGGAGAATGAAGAAGGATCAAAAAGGAAGAGTCTGAGATGGCCATGCATCTCTGAGAAAATCTCAGGCCAGCAGGAAACACCAGCGCCAAGGTGGCCTGCCTGGTAAAGGCGCTCCATGCGAGGCCAAGTACCTGGCTCCAGTGCACCTCCTGAGCTTGGTTATTGGCTGGGAGCAGCCTGTGGGGAGCAGGGCTTCAGCATGAACACTGGTGGGCCCTGAAGGTGCAGTAAATGGAGGCTGTCAGCTAACTACCCTCTTGCAGTAAAGGGACATCTGAGCAGGGAACCTCCATGGCTCTTACCATGGTACATTTGGTAATTCCTAATAATTTATTTTAGCGGGTTATAAAACTAGGTTTAACCAAAATATCAACTAATAATAACATGAAAGACGGGAAGAGGGAGTTGGGGTTAAAGCATTTTATGATTCTACCTACCTTCAGAAGAGGAAAGAGACATTGACTAATGTTAGATGACAGAAGTATGCATATTAAAATTTTAATGCAATTAAAGTTATTGAAAAGAAAATAAAGCTTTTCAAGTCAGTAACAGGACCTACGGCATAGAAAACCTTGATCACTCTGCTAGAAGACAGAGAAAGAGAAAAAGAATCCAAGGGAAAGCAAGGTGACTGGAAAGCAATGCGGAGCTCAGAGAAGTTAGTTGGAGGGAACAGAGTGAACACAGGAATGGCCACTTCCTGCCTGTCATAGTAAAAAGGCAAGGTTATCATCTAACGTTGGTGACAAACCTATGGGGGTTTAAGAATTCTGTAAAGGTAATCAATAGAACAACTACCAATAATATAACAACAAAAAATTTGGAGGGAAGTATAAGTAAGTAAAGTCCTTTTCTTTCATCATGAAGAATTAAGAGATGTTATCTAAAGTTTAAAAAATCAATTAATAGAAGTATAAGTTTACCACTTAGAGTATTGGAGGATGAAGCAAAAGAGTTAAAAAATACAAATGGTTAAAAGTAATTGAGTCTAAGGCAGTACTGATGATGTAGGAGTGAAGGCACACTTTCACATGTATTTTTTGTACATCTATGTTTTAAAATTTTCAGCCAAGTAAATATATTAATTAAAACAAATACTAGTAAGTACCTGAGAATGGATAAGATCACCTAGGAACTGTGGATTAGGGGGCTGAATTTTGCCCTTTTGAGTCTGAGCAGAAGCAAAAGCATCGGCAATGGATGCCAAGAAACATGACCAGAGGGGACAAAAAGAAGCAGGAGAGGGTGACATCATAGTGGCTGAGGGTCAAGGATGTTTCAAAGGAAGAGAGCACCTTCAACAGCAGTGCTGAATCATGCTGAGGGGGGCTAATGCTGAAACCTAACAGTGACTTTAGGTTTTAGTAGCATTGGGGTTAATAGTCACCTTGACAGAAGCAATTTCAGTAGAGTGAAGTACTAGAAGAGTGATTGGGACATTAGGAAGAAGAAATAAAGTGTGTAAATAGAGCAGGAAAACAGATATCTTGGCAACAGAATAAAAAAAAATTGAAAACCAGAGGTTATTAGGGGCAGAGAAAGAAGAGAATTCATAGTGTGCCCCATGCCAAGTGATCAAAGAATGAGAAATACCTTTAGCACAGACAGAAAAGCCAGGAGGGTGGGTGTGGAGTGCAGAAGGAAATACACTTAGGTCCTACCTTGTTCAACCACTTTGTCTAGTGTCTGTTCACAAATCCATTTGGTGAAGAGTTCTTAAACTCATAGAATGCATAGGCACAAGTTCACAGGCAGGCTAAGAGAGATGGAAGCTACAGAAAGTTGGCTTGATTTCTATTGTATTTGCCTTGACAAATATTTGTTAAAAGGTGCTGGGTTCCCAGCCTTCTTGCTGGGAGGAACATCCACATTCACAGCTTGTGGTTCCTTTAGCTAAGAGACCCAAGAATTTTCAGAAGGAAGATTTAGAAACCTGCTTTGAATTACAGCATGGCTAAGCAATATTTTTCTTAGCCAGTGGGTTTTTTTTCCTCTTCATTGTGCTTCGGAACACATTGGAAGAGAAGGACATTGGAATATTGGAAGAGTATGTGGTCTCTCAAGTTCCCAACTCCAAGTTGAATAACTTGAATATATTTTGGTTAAGTCATCTTCAATAATTTGTATCCATTTTGATTGTGATTTTTATTTTCTTTAAAGTCATTTCCCAAATTTTAAACTCCTCATAATAGCAAGATCCGCAGAACAACAAATTTTAAGTTTGTTATTGTCAGTGAGCCTTCATCATCTCCATGTTCCAACATCCCAAATTGGAACCACAGATTGAAAAGTGTATGCCATGGAACACAGAAACCTTGGGAAGGTTACCATGACCTCTCTCTTCTATTAGTGTGGAAAATATTTACTCAGAAGCCCTAGGTGAGTTCTAAGCCCTCTTTAAATGAATAAATGGATGGAAAAATGAATGAACATAGAAAACCATCAATCAGATAGAAGTAACCAATGAGGCCAGTGACCCAATTAAAAATGTATGTGACCAAGATCCCACACAGTCTGTTTAGACTGTGTGCTAGAATGGGCTCCATGAGAGCAGAGACCTCTTCTGTCTATGTATCTCTGTGTCTCCAAAATCTAAAACACTGACTAGAAATAGTTGGGGCTCAATAAACTAAAAGGTAAAACGAAAATGTGACTGTCACTTGATACTTTAGGAGGGAAATGTTATGGAATAAACAAATAAAAAATTATCCCTAACTCACAAAATCCTATTTTCCCATTTATCCAGAAGGCTCAGGATAGGTTTTAATAAAAATCAGAACATTTTATACTTGTTTTTAAAAGTTGTGAGAGGAAGTTCTACGAATAGAAATCAAGAATTTACCTCTCTAGCACTTTGCAGTCACTAGTTATTATACCCAGTCCACACCACACTTCACGGAGGAAGCCCCCTTTCCTATCGCATCCAAGACTCTGCCAATCAGAAGGCTTATTAGAACCTGGAACAAATAACCCAGGGCATCTGAGATCCGCTTTGGGCAATTTCTATGAAGAGTCATTCTGGGCAAGGATGAACTCCAAGTTCTTTGTAGTTCTCACCATTCTGTTTTCAATGTTCACTTTATAACAAACACACCAAGGTGACCACACTCCTCAGAAGAGGAAGCATAAAATTAAAACCATTTTGCAACAGGGATTTGCATTAACCTTAAGGCTTGGACTTGAAAATGATAGAATCAAGGAAATAAGAAAGTACATGTATCTGTTGGATTCCACATGTGAACACATGCCTTTGCCATACAGCTATGAAGATGTGCTGCCACCGTATGCTTAAAATTGGGCACTGTTGTCATTGCCCAAAGACATTTCTTCTCATATGATAATGACTTGGGGGTATGTGAGGAACTGCGTATGACCTGCAAGTCAAACACACAAAATGTCCATTGCCCCTCAACCCCATCCCAGCTATGACATTTCCCAGGAAGTTCTCTGGTTACTCCATCAGACAATAGCTTCAGATTTTCGTATGGAAATTCATCACTGTTCCAATTAAATTTTATCATCCCATTGTTTCTTCTTGTGTAATATAGATAATGAACATAAAATCATGGGACATAAAGACAAGTAGGGCCAGATGGGCCATCAAAACCTGTCCTTACTAACTTCAAGAAATACAAATCAGCTCACATTTCATTAATCTAACCTCACAAATTCAGCCAGTGGCTATATCTCTGGATTTCTTCACATTGTTTTTTAGTGCTGACTTGGGCAGTTTTTTCCATTGTATAAGCATTTGCAATTATATTTTTTAAAGATTTGATTAAATTTATTTATCATTGAACTGATTTGTATTTTATCCTCTAAATATAAGATATCTTGCTTCATGAACTTGAACTTACTATGGTACTTTTTAAGGGATACAAAAAGGAAAATCACTTTTATTGAGTATCTACTATTTTCAGGCACTTTATAAATATTATATTTATACATTTAAGAAGCTTACCTGGTAGATATTATTATTACTATGGATGAAGGATATGAAAGTAGTAGATGCTAAGTAACTTGCTCAAAAGTGATGATACAAAAATATGAATAGAGATCTACATTATACCAAAACCAATGGTATTTCATCACACTGCCTCATCACAGATCTGGCTACATGGGGATTAATGGAAACACAACAAGCCTGCAAAGTGATCATCATTAAATATCATGATTAAAGCAGGATTCCACATAATATTCAAAACAGGAATGATCAGGGTCTTTCCTTATATCTTCCTCCAAATGTGCACAAATACAACTGCCTCACTGCCTTCAGGATAAAATGAGAGTGTGAATTAGAAAACCATATACATATAGAGAGATGCCATTGTGTAATTTCACTGGAATTGGCGTCAAAAGAGCTGAGTAAAACCCAGCGTCTCTATTTTATATATGTGTGAATTTGCACAAGTTACTTATTATTAAGAGTTTTCTTATTTGTGAACAGGTGTTTGGCAGGGAAAGGTCCACTCTCTAGATACACTTCTGAGCCTCCCTGCAGTTAGGTCGAGATCATGTGACTAATTTGAGCCAATAAAATGTGAGAGCACATGACTTGGGGCACTCTAGGCTAGGGCAAGGCAGGTAGAAGCCAGCATACCTCCTCCAACTCTTTCTCAGCTGAAGCAACCTTAGAGGCCACGTGATCCTGCCATTTGCCACAACATGGGTAGACCTTCAGGGTATTACACTAAGTAAAATAAGTCCGACAGGGAAGACATATACCTCACTTACATGAGAATCTAAAGAAAAGAAAATACAAAACAAACAAAAAACTCAACTCATAGAGAACAGAGAAGTAGTTGTCAAAAATGGGGAGAAGGGTGCGTTGGGTGAAGGGGCTCAAAGGTACAACTTCCAGTTATAAAGTAAATAAATCCTGGGGATAAAACATTAAAAGAAGTGTATCAAATACCCCCCTTGAAACTTCTGTTAAAGGCTGCTTTGTTTCATTTGGAAGAGGTGAGGGGATTCCAGGCTTAGGCAATGGGCCCATCAATCAGAAATGAAATTCGCTTCTTTCCCACATTTCAGGTATCAATTTATATAAATGGGCAAGTGAAGGGGGAAACACACTTATGAAGCTATGATCTTAATACACACAAACACCAGAATACAAACTACATGGTTGATTTCAGTAACTAAGCTTTGATATTACCAAGAGCTATACTAGGCTACCACGGAAACCAGCAGAACCTGCGAAAACCATAAAGGAAGCCGTGGCTAGGCCTAGGGGCAGAGAGGGATGGGAGGAAGAGCAGGGAAAAGAAGAGAAAGGGATGGGAGGGGGATCACATTGAGCACAGCTGGGCTTCTGCCAGTCCCCGTGTCTTCTTCGGACCTCATGCAATCAGACCACAGCCTCGCTGAGTAACCAGAGAGTTAATAGGAAGGTAAGAGAAAGGTTATCTGAGAAACCATGTTTTCTTTTAAGAAGAATATTTGATTTATGAATAAAAACATTCTCCACTTCCCGCATATTTCACAATTAAAAAAGGCTTTTATAAGTCTGCCAGCAATCTAACTGAAGAAGTTCCAAAGCATCGAGGGTTGTTGTTTTTTTCTGAATTATTGTGTATAATTTTTTTTTAAGAAAATTAAGGCAAATCATTAAAATTGAAAGGATTTTTTAAATGTTGGCAGAAGAAAGATTTCATTGTCACAACAAAGAAAACTGTTGAGAAATGCTGGACAACGTGCGAGCTACGGCAGTTAAAAATGGATTTTCAGACTGGTTTGGTTTTGTTCTAAATCGCAAGCCAGCGCGCACGGCCCCTTCCCTTCCTGCTGTCAGATGTGCGGGGCTGGTCAGAGATGCTGTCCCGAGGGGTCACGCTCTGCACAGAGAGAGCGCTGCAGAGGTTAAAGGTCTGGTTCTCCAGGCGATGGGAGCTGTAATGGGAGAAGAAAGGCCAGGAAATACTCATTCAGGCAGCGCCAAAAAAGGGCTTAGGTCTGAATCCATAACCTCTGCCGTTAGCCCAGTGCTAATCACTCTTATTCACAAGCAGCTAGTTCCTCCAGCAGCTCCAATAATACCTCCAGACAAGTTGGAACAGAAAATTCAGAGACAGGAACAGATAGTGGCTTAACCTGGATTTTAAAAATCACAGCCCTCTTTGAACTGGGTAAGTGTCCTATTAGCTGCGTGGAGACCTTCCCTGATGGGTTCCTCTTGAGCGGCCTGAGTCTTAAGGAATTCATCTTGTGTTTTCTCTAACTCCCACAGATCCCTGTGCTGTAGCCAAACCTTGAATCTGAAAGGAGCATCAAAGCAGCACTCTGAGACCTTGTCCTTATTAGTAGGCCTGATTTCTGAGTATGCTCGAAACCACCAATGCTGGCCTCCAGCTCCAGTGCTGTCCTGCCCTTTGTACCACCAAGTCTAGATTGTACCACCAAGTGCAGGGTGACATGTGATACGGTGGGTCCACTGGTCTCTAACCGTCTGCTACCTTATTTCAGCCACAAAGCAGGTATGGCAAATAGGTTTCCTCTTGTGAGACAATTCTAATCAGTTTTTTAAGCCTAAAATTCTGTGTTGAGGAGGATTCTGAGGATCTATCTGCATTCAGGAAAAATAATTAAAAGTAGGAAAACATCTATCATTTGAAAACATGGGCTTGCAATTTTGTGAAGAGGCATCATGTCAAAAAGGAGAAGCAGTAAACCCGTTGGAGGTAAAGGGAAGGCCAGGAGGATGTGGCTGGTGGACCTATAACTCGGTAGTTTTTTCTGGAAGGCAATTGGATAATACACAGGGAAAGCCTTAACAATGTTCCTAATCTCTGGATCACTATTTTTACTTCTAGGAACTTATTCTAAAGAAATCAGTTTGAATGCACTCAAAGATTGGTCTGCAAATATGTACATAGGTTATAATAGCTGAAAATTAAAATCTCTACCAATGTCCAAAAAGTGAGTATTGTCTAAATTATGGAACTTACATTAAAAAGATACTATGCAGTCTTTAAAAATTACATTGTAGAGAACTATTTAAAGCTATGAAAATATGTTCACAATATATTGTCATATGAAAAAAATCCAAAAAAGTATACATAGTATGATCCGAATTTATTTTTAAAAATAGAATATAATGATATATATATATATATACATATATATATATATATATATATATATATATATATATATTCTAAAATGCTAACTCTGAATATCCTAAATGCTCCACATGGTTAGGTGTTACTTTTGTAATAATAATTTTTAAAATCATATTTTTTTTGTTTTTAAAGATAATAATAATGGACAACCTAAAGAAACCCTGCAGTGACCATCCACTTCAATTGCCTCCAAAATGTACCTTAGGTGAAAATGTAAATTAGGCCAGGAAGGGAAACATAAATGGGAAAAGGGGGAATTTATTTAGCATATGAGGGAGAAAAATATTAAAGTCTCCCAGATGCATAGCCAGCGTCCCACCGGCTGTCTCAGCTCATGTGAGCAGTTAAATGGACCAAGACCAGCTTCATCCCACAGCAGCAGCAGTAGCCTTTTTTCCCCTGGTGCTTAACCGTCTGAAATAACCACCAGAACACACTTAGAATTATGGCTTTATCAAGACCACCACTAAGTGACTTAATAAAAAATAAATTGGCCATAACGTCAAGGGATGCTGAGCACATATTGCTCAGACGTAGTCAAGCAACCACCCAAATGTGAACTGCAATGTCTTCTTTGAGAAGAACGTGTCCTGCCTTTTTTAAGCAAGCACAAGGACAACTTACCAATTTAGCAGACGTGTGGTGTGGCTCACGCCACAAGCCCAGGATGGGGAATTCATGTCTGTTTTGAGCACCACTGAGCCCCCCACTGCTTGGTTGCATGCCTGTCTCTACCTCAGCCCCAGTTTTTCTACCCTGAAAGCAGAGTGAATTATCTTCAGCTTCTTTGGCCCCCAAAGAATGAATATTGTTGAGATCATGTCTGGAAAGATGCTATTTGGAAGTCTAGAAATGTTTTGTGAATCAGAAAGTTCTCATTTCCTCCTGCTGTAGTTTGTACAATAAGTCCAATAAAGGAAACTCTGGATCTAGTTTACAATTATCTTACTTTCCAGTACAATCTAACACTTAAATAATCTAAGTAAGCTTTTTTGTCCACACTGATTAAAAGTTGTATTGAGTCTATTGATAAAGAAGGTACAAGCTAGCTCAATCTTCACTTTGCCATAGGGAGAGAAAAGCAGCCACCTTGATTTGGGATTGGATTCCCACTAGACTGTTTCCAAATAAATGACTAGTACAAGCATTTGACGCTGTGGTTAAAGAAAACAATCATGAAAAAAAAATTAAAATAAAATACCCAGATATCCAAAATGAAGATAGGTAAATTTTAAAAAGAAGGAGGCTTCTGTTTCCCACAATCCAAATTAGCAGGAGAAAAATAGAATTTCCAGACTTAAAGAAATACCAGGACCATAACCTTTGGAATGGAAAACTTGAAGATCACAAGAATGGGGTTAGTTTCGCTGGCTACTAACTTATTCTCCACAAAATAAAATGTCTTGAGTGACCCATCCATAACAGACTTTTTAAAGCTGACATTTTATGTGAAAAGAATTTTCTAGAGAAGAAGAAAGAATTGTAGTCCCAAACCCTGAGACTTGATATCACACGTTCTGAGAAGCAAGAACCTTCAAGTACCAACAAGTGCTTATCTCTCCTCACAGTGACCTTGAACACAATGCTAAGCAACTCCACATAGAGGCTCCCACAGCCCTGCCCATATATTTATTTCCAAGGTCTTTACTATGTGGAGGTGCTTCTGGTCACAAGTTTGTTGGATACACTGAATGATATAGTTTAAGTTTGATACCAGACTGCTTGGGATAAATAACTTAAATGCTGCAGTAGGGAACCGTCCTTAAAATTCAGGATCAGAGGTGCTACCTAGAATCTAAGCTAAACATATGACCTTTACTTTACCTCTGATGGGACCCTTAGACTCATCAGATATCTAAGCTTCTTTTCCCTAATAACAACTATGGCATTTTTATGCTTGAGCCCACATGCACACTTATTCTCATTTTATGCTTCAGCTGCCTTGGTTACCTTGTAATCATTCTTTTGTTTTAAAACAGAATCAATCATTTAAAAATACTTGACATTTGCTTTTCCCAAAAATATTTCCCCTAACCTTCCCTTAAAAATATGAAATTCAAGTGTAATCGAATAATAGGATAAAAATAATAGAATGCATGTACATCAGACCAAAAAACACAACCCATGTGTGTATAAGCAGGTGGGTGGGTGGATGTGAAAGGGAAAGAGACCTACAATACAGGGGAATACGCTTCACTGAGATCCAAGCAGAGGGCTGGCTCTGAGGAACTTAACGGCAAGCTTAGACAACAGTTTGTTGTACATTTCTACATGTTCACAGTGGAATTCTATTGTTGTTGTGGAAAAATAGCTGAGTCCATGTTGTTTGGTCTGCATGCAAAATAATAAGCAGGGCCGCTACTCAGAGGAACTTCAAAAAGACATTCAGTTCTCTTTTGGAGAGATCGGTCTCATAAAAACAATATTCCAGCTTGCTGATGCTGCCCTTGCTCTGATGAAGGAACTGCCATGCCCTCAGAAGAAACCCAGCCCGCCCTAAAAGTGAATAAATTGGAAGGCATGGGCTTTTGCTTTTTTGGTAGCCTGACCTTTGACCCCCTTTTCCTTCTCCCAGGCAGGGGTCTTTTAAAATTTCTCTTCGGTTTTGTTCTGGATCACTGCTTCCATTTCTCCCGACTCCAGAGTGGCTGAGCCTGTCGCCAAATCCAACAGCTCCAGGAAAAAGCCCGAAGCTTCTCTGGACTCACGGTTTCACCACAGTTCTCTCTTTGTGAAGCAATGCCATCTCCCCAAACCTTCTCTCCTAGCGTTATTTTATAACCTATTGTTTTATTTGGAAACAGTAAAAATTCTTCCAAGAAACCCCAAGAAACAGCTCATAGGAGACGGCAAGTAAATAGTCCAACCATAGAAGAAAACACAAAATTTTCTAAATTGGAACAAATCCCCTCTACCCACCCCCTTCATCCCCCCCCCGCCCCCCGCCACACACACACACACACACATGCACGAATCATTGTAGATTTATCTGTTTTTATCTGGTCTATGAATTTGATCTTTATTTTCACTAATTTATAACTGAAATTAGTATTTTCTTTCAATATTAGAGCTCCTTTCAAATTCAGTGTTTCCTTTCAATATTAGAGTATTTTTGGTCACCCCCAAAAATGCACAGCTATTTTCATATTTCTCAAAATTTACCATTTTTCTCATCGCTACTTTAAAATCATGGTAATCATTAGGCCCATTGCTAAATATTGTCTTCTGATGCAAAGAAGCAAAAATGTTAACGTAGCCCGTGTTTGTTTTTCTTAGTACTTTGATAATTCTGTCAATACAATCCGTTTCTTTTTAAATGTGTACATTTTACACTATTCATTTTAAAATGTCCTTCTGGGAAAGGGTGCAGAGGCTTTATCAGACTGCCCAACGGGTCCATGGTCCTTTTAAAAAAACCTGGCACCCTAGCAGTCAAGGTTTTTGACCAGAGTTTGTTGGTGGTTTAAATGGATGCTTCTCTGGTTAACAGTGCCCATTATTTTTACTTAATCTTTTTATTTAAGTGGTCATCAGTATTGTCCAACGAATGTTGCATTTTCTATTCAAACCTACAACTCCACCTTTTTCAGTGAACTACATACAGAAACAAAACTAGAATTGTGTTTCCTGAGTTTGGTGTGAGAAATAGTTTTCTTAAAGCAAATGCGTCAATATTCACCTGAGGAGCATTGCCCCAACCCTGGCTGTCCCCTTAAACAATTCATTCTTTCCAATGGCCTCTCGTTTAGAAGGTAAACTCAGTGTCCTCGTGGTTGATATGAACTCTCCTGGTTCAGAATCCTTTAAGAGGCTTCCAGCCATATAGCATCACACAGAGAAGGCCGGCTCCGCCCTCTAACATCAAGCAGACCATGTCTTTACGTACTGGGACAGGCTTCGCAATGAGCGCCTCACCTGCTCCGGGCTACTCTACTTCCTGGCACCTTCTGGGTTGTATTCACGGTCACCACCTTCCTTTCACAGGCCTCTAAATGTGGTAGGCATGGATTTCCTTTCACAATACTTAGATTCAGAATTTCTCCAAATCAAATTAAATCTGCTCTGCCCTCTCACCCAAGGAAGCCAGTGGCAAACTCTAGTGGGTACTGAGAATTCCTCCCCACCCCCAAGGAATCTGACTCAAAGTGGGGGCTCTTCCTCATCCTTTCTCCTAGCGGAAGCCGCTTGGCTCCAGGAAACACAGAGATGCCCTCTCAGAGGAGCTGATCCTCTGAGAGCCTCAGCATGCTCTCAAAGCCGGAGAGCACACAGTCCACCTGTTATACCCACCCAGTCCCCACAGGGGGCCCCTGCACCACACAGAGACTCCCTCCAGCCCAACCCTATCCTTCCTCACCTCAGGGAGTCTGACCTCCATCGGGTTTGCCTGCGATAGCTTCCACCTCTCCAAATGCTCTCCTCCATCCTCTCTCACTGAGGATCCATCAGTCCTGTCAATGAACCCAGGCTTTCAGAAGCCAACAACAGGACAGGAAGTCCTTGTGGACACCTGGCAATTTCTCCTTTGACCTATAACCCCAAAGGCCCTAAGCTAATGGAACATGAATGGCTGACTACATTATGGAGAATAAAAGTGAAACCCTACAGCAATAGAAATAAAACACAAATTAATATTCTTAGAATGAGCCGATTCATCATCAGTTAAGCATCACACACACACACACACACACACACACACACACAAACCATATATTTAGCTTTTACCACTCTCTGAGTAGAGACCAAATGCGAGCCAGTTAGCAGGCAAAAGTCATCATCATTTTCAGTGATGCATCCTGGAGATTCTATATAACCAACGACACGTCAGGATATCACATCAAGTAACTACATCTGCTTTAATGATAACAGCAACAACACCCCTCAGCTTGCTTGCCTCATGAGCCATTCTGGGCGGGCCATGTTGGATTTCTAAACTGTATCCCTACTCAGAGAGGAAAACTGTTCCAACTCTTATGGTCATTACTCACTCTTAAAAGATTAATTTAGCAAAAATGAATACCCACCACAGTAATGAATGTAATTCACTGGGAGAGTGGTTTGAGAAAGCTAGCCACACTGGAAACATTACTTCTTAAATTAATGACAGAACTGAAGATTATTTTCAGATTTGGTCAGCATTTTTGAGAAGTAATGATTAGCCAGGGTGGGAAAAATCCAGATTAGTATTAAGTGTTTGCATGTTATGAGGCAGAATAAGCGAAACCCAAGGCTGGGACTTATTATTCAGCCTCTCACCACCCGCTTTACTAGCCAAAAGGGACACATGGGGTCAGACTGTGCTGTAAAACTTGGAGAATTAATAGAGCTGGTACATTAAGTCCCTAGTTACATGGATTCATCACAAATAAGAGCTAATAATAATAGCTAACATTCATTAAGTGCTTACTCCTCCAAGCTGCTGGGAAAAGCACTTTACATGCATTATTCGTTTTACTCCACAAAACTACAGAAGAAGGGAGGTATTATTATTCTCACTTTTAAAATGAGGGAGGGTATTGAGGAACAGGGAAGATGAATAATTTGCCAATGGTCACACAGCTGATTCAATCAATCAGTCAGTCAGTCAACAAGCAATGAACAGATAAAGTTCCTGGCTTCTTAAAATGTATAATAATTCCAGTGAAGGAAAATGTATAATAAGAAAACAAGTAAACATATCTCATTACTGATAATCATTAGAGCTAAGGGCAGAAACATAGTAAAAACAATAGGGTGATGTGGGAGACAGATTAAGAGGGGGTTGCTTCTTTGCATAAATAATCAGAGAAGACTTTTCTGGAAAGGAGAAGATTGAGCAGAGATCTGAAGGAAGGACATGTAGATGAAACGCATCCATATCTGCAAAGCACTTAGAATAGAGCTGACCATTCTGAATGCAATGTCTCCTCATGGGAAAGCATTCCAGAGATAGATTATCAGGTGCAAAGACCCCAAGATAGGAGAGTGCTCAGCACCTCTATAAGAAAATCAGCATGGCTGGAGCTGAATGCATGAGAATCAGGTAAGGGAAGTGATGTGCTTGGAGAAATAATGAATTCAGGGAGTGGGAGAGCCTCAAATGCCACAGTTAGGACTCCAGCTTTTATTCTGAGTGAGATAAGGAGCCATTGGAGAGATCTAAGGCAAGCAGTTATATGATTTGACTTACATTTTTAAAGGACCACTCTATTTGCTCTATTGAGGTTAAAATGAAGGAAATGGGGAGTGACTAAGACAAGGACAGAAGCAGGAAAATTAGGCGGCATTGCAATAATCCTGGTGAGAGAAGATGAAAGATTGGACCAGAGTGGTGGTGGGGGAGGTGGTGAGATGTGGTCAGATTCTGGATATAATTGAAAGGTAAATTCAACAGGATTTCCTGATAGATTAGATGAGCAGCATGAGAGAATGGGAGAATTCAAGGATGTCTTTTACATGGGCAACTGAAAAGAAGGAGTAGCTATGTATGAGATGCAGAAGACAATGGGAGAGTGGGATTTGGGTTTTAGGGGTTGGAGGATGGAAATCAGGAGTTCAGACTGGGTCTTACTAAGTTCAAGGTGGTTATTAAGACTTCCAAGTAGAGGTATTAAGTGGCCAGTTGGCTACACCATTGAAAGGGAAAGGCGGTTTCTCCCTTTTTATATTGTCCCTGATGTACAAGGGAGAGGTCCAGGCTGGAGAGATGAATTGAGCTGTTGCTACCTTATGGGTGGTGTTTAAGAACCATGAGACTAAACTAATTTACATAGAGAGTAAATATGGAGAGAAGGGCAGAGAGTTTGAAGGATTAAGCCTTGGGACACTCCAGTGTTTAGAGATCAGAAAATGAGGTGGAAGAGAAACTGAGAGGAGAGGAAGTGCAGAGCCAATACAGAACGATCAAGTTTTTTTGTAAAGAAACAGAGGAATGAGGAAGCAGCTGAAGGGAGATGAGGAATCAAGAAAGGGTGGAGTTGTCCAAGGTGATAGAAATTATAGCATGTTTGTAGGCATGCATTAGTCTGCTAGGGCCGCCATAACAAAGTACCACAGACTGGGAGGCTTCAACAACAATAAATTATTGTCTCACAGTTCTGGAGGCCAGAAGTCTGAAATCAAAGTGGCAGGGTTGCTTCTTTCTCAGGGATGTCAGGAAAGGATCTGTTCTAGGATTATTTCCTTACCTGGTACATGGTCATCTTCATATTCACATGGCATTCTCCCTATAGGTATCTGTCTCCAATTTCCCCTTGTTATAAAGACACCTGTCATATTGGGTTAGGGCCCATATGAGTGACCTTATTTTAACTTGATTAGATCTTTAATGGTCCAATTAAGGTCACATTCTGAGGTACTGAAGTGAGGACTTCAACATATTTCATTTAATGTGTGTGGTATCCTCTCCTCCCTCTATATGCTTTCATTCCCAAACCACGGATATTTTTAAAAAGTAGAACATTCTAATCACTGAAAAAATAAATAAATTACCTTTTAAAAAGTTATAGGGCAGCCTGATTACTATGGAAACAAGAACAGTGAAGACCTGTGAAGATGCTACTAACATGAACATTTTGGAATACGACAAGAAGGCAAATACATCTTTTCCTTTTCTATTCAAATATGTGGGAAAGGGCAAATATACTCCAATCATTAGCCAAACCTGGACAATGTACAGCTTAATAAATTAGATAAAGATGTTTGATGTTTCTCTTCCATAGAAAACTAAAGTGGTCATAAAATGTAAAATACTTTAATCTGAATGCACTACAGTTTTACAGGCTAAAGACAAGGAGGAGAATGGAATCTGTTTCCTTCTTGTTGCTGTTTGTTTTGACTGACTAAAAGGCTAATGATAGTGCATGCAGACTCTAATATTTTTATGGGGGGTGAGGGAAGGGATAAGGGTTCAGCCATTTTATTTTGCTTTTTTAGGTAATTCTTACATCATTTTTTTTTGCAGTTGCATAGTATGCATAATTTCAGTGTTTGTAAAAAGGGATTCTGATCTTACAGGAAGATATTTTGAATTCAGGGGAAGGCAGAGGGCTTACCTAGCACTTACCCTTTCTGATTTGAAAAATTGTACTTTGGAAAGATTGGCTTAGCATATGCTGGCCTTTAGTCTCAGGCCATCACAAATCACACAAACTGTTAAAACACATTATAACAAGTTTCTCAACCTCAGAAACATAGGAACTTAGAACAGAAAAATTTTATTATGTGGAAAAGGGAGAAGGGTTGCCCTGTGCATATTAAGATTAGTGGCATCAGTGGCTTCTATCCATTAGATGTGAGTAGCCCCCGCCCCCCCCCACCACCACCACCACATCACAACAACCAAAAATGTCTACAGATATTGTCAAGTGTCCCCTGGAGGGAAAACTTGCTCCTGGTGGACAACCACTAAAATATAGAAATAAACTCACAATCACTTGAAATTTTCCTCTTTTTACAAAAAAAAAAAAATTACTTTTTTCCCCCAAAGAGATTTTATAAACTGTGAAAATCCAAATTTCTCAATATTTGCTATATTGAAGAAAGGCTTTCAATGTTTAGTCACCACGTAGAAGCAACAGTCCTGGCAGATGTCCCACTCTTGAGATCATCAGGAGATTCACACAGATCAGTCCATAGCAAAACCCAGACATTGCATTAAGGTTTGAAACATCCTCCCTTAACATCAAATGATTATGATGAACTTAAACTCTACACACTTAAGACTTGAACTGTGGGACAAGAATTTGGGGGCAAGAGTTATAAAGATGAACCTTAAATTTCCTTAAGTCTATAGAATAATTGCTGAGTAAATAACCTTGCACATTTCTTTCTAAAGGACAGCACAGGTAATCATTCCGCATTATTAACTCTTGAGATGATGCCCTACAATGTCTGGGGACATTGGGATTTGCAGAGATTATGTATAACGGACACTTGTTTCTACAATATCACTTTGGCCATAAATTTGTCCCAAATCATCAGCGGTTGCCTTTCTTTACAATGAAGTGACTTGATGATATTTTAAATGTTTATTACTTAGATTTCTTCTCTTTGGAAACAAGCCAGCCAAGTGGAGAAAAGTTTGTACCAATAAGAATGAAAATGTATCCCAAGCTAAGAAAGCTTACTGTGCCTTTCAACATGGCATTGTCCAAACTTGTTTTCATTTCCCTGTATAAGGATTTCATATGCTTTAAAATAGGGTCTTAGTCTGAAGGGGACTTATTGGTGAGCCCTGAAGGTAAAGAAGCCAGAATCAGCAAAGATGCTTTACTAAGTGGGATGGATGCAGAGACTCTTCCCTGAAGATTTTTCCAGAGTTTAGGGAAATTCCCTATGGTTACAACAAGACCTTACTCTTTCTACCATTTTATACTTTTTTCCCCACCTGGATTTCAAAACATCCTGATAATTTTTAAAAACATAGTACTACATATTTTTATTGGGATCTTTCGGTGTACATGGTTTTGTTTAGAGCACTTGGGTTTTCATTGTTTTGGTTGGGATTTTCTTTTTATGAGGTGTTAGGGCAGAAAAGAGGGTGTGTTCTGTTTTTATTTTGGTTGCCACACACTCTTCTAACCCTTCCCCTGGTGTTGACTCCTCTGAAAAGATGATAATCTTGTTTCCTGCATCTGAAGAGAAATTCTTAACAGGCCAAGAATCTTAATCAGAGTTAGATGATTATTTAAGCCTTCCTTCTTCTTCCCACTGACAATAAACCCAAATGAGTCAAAATGCAATGTGTTCCATGGGTTCTTTTCAAATACCCTTGAAATAGGCACACGGTTTTAGCTCTGTCTGAAATCGTCTGTTTCTGATCTACCTTATTTGTCAGCATTGCATTTCTAGAAAGCATACCAAAGAAAGCTTTTCACTGGGCACAACCGTAAAAAAAATAAAATTAACCTGAATCATATCTAAGAAACATGAAAATCTTCCTCTCAAGATCTATGGGTTAAAGAAATGAACAAGGACAAAATACATTAAAAAGTATGTTTCAAGGCCATTTGTTTCCAGATCTAAAATAGGTATTTACTATTTTTTTCTGACTCTGAAGCTGAAGAAAAAGACCAATTTCATTGTATAATTCCCAACTCTACCCTTGTAGTTGGATCTGAACCAGTGTGACAAGTAAGAAGTCTCAAAGGAGAGCAGAACAGTAGTTTTCTTTATTCTTGGAACACCTGTTAAGAGGTTATAGGGGGTTTTATATACAGCAAGTACAACTCCAGTCTTCTCTCTCTCAGAGAAGAAAAAAAAAAGGCCTCATTAAAACATATCCTTTGCCAAAGTTTCATTGCTCAAGAGAGTCAATGTAACTTTCAACCCTTAGGCACTCTGCAAATTGTGCTTTCAACCTTTCCAAGAGCTTTCTTATAAATTCTGAGCTTAAATATATTTCCCATCATTTTCTAGGCTAAAGTGGTTTCTGAATTAATAGGTATTTAACTACAATAGTGGTTAAATGAGTTCTTTCTTAATGAGCCAGCATATTATATGCATAGTTTGCTATCATAGTGTGTATATATATATATATATATATATATATATATATATATAGTCATCTTATAAGTGTAACTGAGAGGTTAGCATAACAAAATGTTCAGGAGATTCAACAGGTAACTAAAACATTTAAAACAGAATAAAGATGTTGTATATTCATAATGGGAAACTTCCAATCAATATGGTAGACTGAATTGGCACAGAGGAACCTCCATTCCATTAACACATAAAAGAATAATAATAATAACAAACGAACGTTAAGCTGAAAGTGAAAACAAGAAGAAGAAAGGCCCATAGATCAGGAAAAAAAAAGGAGAACTTAAAACCAGAGTGATGAGCTGAAGGCAAATGACCCACACCATGTCAATCTCAGAGATAAGCCCAAGAGGCTGAGGTCTTGGTTTAACATACTCAGGGAGGAAAAAGATAAGAACTCAGGCCTGAGAAACTGAGGGGATTGAACTGTGCTTTCTGAATAAAGCTGCCCATATGGGAGATAGGGAATAAAATATCTCTTCCTACTAGCCTGGGCTAGCTTCAAGAACCATACCTTCTTCCTTTGACAGTGAAAGAAGCATTATTTGTAAGTTAACAAAGTCTTAATCCCAGCCCATGATCAGGTGTGTGTTCTATATTCTTCTCTCAAGTGACACAAAAATGCAAGAGTGGCCCATGACATAGAGGGTAGTCTGAACCACTGGAATCTGTAGGTCCTGACTGATAACCCATTCAAACCACTCTACAGGGATACAATGACCCAGGGTGCATAGGGCTCCCAAAGGGACCTTGGCTGCAGAGGACTAATTAACTAATGGACTAACAAAACATGACAAATCATGAGAGGAACAAACCACCAACAATAGAGAGTTGGCACCTCAAGAATTAGAGATAGAGAAACCAAGATGGCGGCATAAGGTATACACCTGTACGTGCTGCCTCTCACAACCACACCAAAACTACAACTAAAAGACAAAACGTCTATCACCCAGAACCACGGGAAGGCTGGCTGAGTAGAAGTTCTACAACTAGAAGGAAAGAGAAAAGAGCATTGAGATGTGCACAAGCGCAGAAAAGCTGAGGTACGCAGGCGTGCGATCAGGCTGGCGGTTGGCGACTGGGTGCGCTGTTTCTTTCAACCCGAAGGGAGACACAGCTCCCCATTACTCTGAACTCCAGTTTCTGGTGAGACTCTGGTGACCCAGACCCCTACGGGGAGAAGCTGGACTGTCTGCCATCGGGTCGGAAAGTGAGGGTGGCTTTCTTGCAGAGCTGTGTGCAGGAATCATTGTTTACTGTGCTGGGGCACGGGACATGGGGACTTGGAAACGCGGAGATGCAGAGACGGCTGACTGGCAGCCATCGCTGTTTGCCAAGCCCTAGTGACTCCCTGAGACCCCGCCCCGCCCAATTTACAAACCCACCCAAACTGTACGCAGCAGCTTTTGCATATAAATGGCCTGCCCTATCACAGCTTACCCTAACAAACTGTAGCTCTGGTCAGACCAGGAGAAATCTGCAGACCTCGCTGTAGCTCCTGCTGGGTGGCCTCAGACAGTAGCTGACCTGCACGCCATTGGAGATCCAGAAGCCAGTGTACCTAGTGGTCAGTGTGAGACAACACCAGATTTCAACTTCTCACATCCATAAATGATACATTCAAGAGGAAGACTCAGTGAGCACCAAAGCCCCACAGAAACAAGTCTGCCTCATAAGGGTGTCTCCAGCACAGCAGTTCTTCCATTATAGGCACACTGGGTCCTCACAGCCAATTGGCCTGGGGGTAAATTCCTCCCAGTGTACCAACAGCAATCAAGGCTGAACTACAACAAGACTGTGCACTCAGCCTACAAAGGAGTGCACCAAGAATATCTACCTCAGGTGATTGGGGAGGCTGAACCACTGGGCCCTATAGGTCACCTACCACACAAAGCCACTCCATCAACACAGGGAAGGAGCCAAAATGCGGAGACAAAGAAACATGTCACAAATGAAAGAAATGGAGGAAAGCAAACTACTGGACATAGAGTTCAAAACCACATTTATAAGGTTACTCAAGAATCTGCTAAAAACCTCCGAGGAACTTAGTGAGACCTTTAAAGATCTTAATGAGAATGCAAAAAAAAAAAAAATGGAAAAGGACCAGTCAGAAATTAAGCATACACTGTCTGAAATAAAGAATATACAGAAATTCAACTGTAGATCAAAGGACCCCAAGAATCAAACCAAAGATTTGAAACATGAGGAAACAAAAAACACCCAACCAGAAAAACAAAAAGAAAAAAGAATACAAAAATATGAACATAGTGTAAGGAGCCTCTGGGACAACTTTAAGCGTAGCAACATCCGAATTTTTGGGGTGCCAGAAGAAGACAGAGAGCAAAATATTGAAAACCTATTAGAATAAATAATGACAGAAAACTTTCCCTACCTGGTGAAAGAAATAGACTTACAAGTCCAGGAAGCGCAGAGAACCCCAAACAAGAGGAATCCAAAGAGGACCACACCAAGACACATCATAATTAAATGCCAAGGGCAAAAGACAAAGAGAGAATCTTGAAAGCAGCAAGAGAAAAACAGTTAGTTACCTACAAGGGAGTACCCATACGATTGTCAGCTGATTTCTCAACAGAAACTATGCAGGCCAGAAGGGAGTGGCAAGAAATATTCAAAGTGATAAACAGCAAGAACCTACAACCAAGATTACCCAGCAAAGCTATCATTCAGAATTGAAGGTCAGATAAAGAGCTTCACAGATAAGAAAAAGCTAAAGGAGTTCATTAACACCAAACCAGGATTATATGAAATGCTGAAAGGTATTCTTTAAGAAGAGGAAGAAGAAGAAAAAGGTAAAGATAAAAATTATGAACAACAAAATGACAACAAATACATACCTATCAACAAGTGAATCTAAAAATCAAGTGAATAAAAAATCTGATGAACAGAATGGACTAATGAATATAATAGAATCAGGGACATAGAAAGGGAGTGGACTGACAATTCTCGGGGAAAGGGGGTGTGAGGGGTGCGGGAAGAGACTGGACAAAAATCTTACACCTATGGATGAAGACAGTGGTAGGGGGTAAAGGCATGGGGTGGGGTGGGGTGGGGAATCAGGTGGAGGGGAGCTATGGGGGGGAAAAAGAGGAACATATGTAATAATCTGAACAATAAAGATTTATAAAAAAAAGAATTAGAGATAATAGATCCATTTAAAATAAATAATTACCATGTTCAAAAAGACAAAGAAAAGAAAAGAAAGCACAGCCTGTACCACTGTTTTCAGATTTCAGCATCATTTTAGCGATCAAAGGACAGAGAGGAGGGCAGAGTCCAGCTTTGAGGAGAGTGTATGAAATGCTACTTGAGAACAGCTCATTTGTCTGGTCTGAATAAGCTGTCTGTTTTCAAAGAGCGAGATACCCACTTCAGGAAATGCTGTTAGTTCATACAAATGACATCAGGAATTACGTAGTTCTACAGTCTTTTTCCTTGAGAGGTTGCACTGACAAGAGTAAAAAGACAATGCAATCTTTTTTGACTTTTTGGCAAACTTTAGTCTGGAAGTTTTATTTGCCATGTACCTGCTTTAATCCTCTTCCAAAGGTGAGATGAGAAGCCCGGGGGAGAGTTTTGATTCTCTACTCTTCCTTTCTAGTAAAATTACTCATTTGTTGTAATTTTTTCCAGTACTGATAACTCTATAAAAATGTTTTCAAATCATGATGACCAAGTAGTTTTCTCTTTCCCTTGTTTCTGGTAATCTTCAAAATAGAAGGAAATTCCCTAAGTAGAACCATGATTGCTCTTCTTAAACAAGCCAGCCCATAAACCTGAGTTATAATCTTAGTCTTATCCCTAACTAGATGCCTGCTCTTGGGCAAGTTACCATAGTTTATTCATCTGTGACACAGGAGAAAACAGCATTTTCCCTAAAGAAAATTCTTGGAAAGTTAAATGATGCAATAATTTCAGCAAATGCTGGTTTCCCCCCTGCCTGCCAGCTTTCAATCAATAATCTTGAATTACATTGGCTTGGTTCATCTATGAATCATAAACTACCTCTCATCTAAAGAACAGTAAAAAATATATGATAAAGCAGTTGAGTTTGCACAATCTCTTTGGACTACCTCAATTCTCAGTTATTTTATTATCCTGCCTATTATTAAAATATGTATAATTTGTAGTTTGGCCATTGTTTAACCAGATATGCAGGAGAAAGTGGATCTGCAGAAAAATCCTTAGGGACCTCTACATTAACTACTTCTGGAATAAAAATTGAATATTTTTACAGGGTGGTTGAGCTTCATGTCGTATGCATAAAATATAAATATAACTGAGGATTGAATTGTACTGACTACCTAAGCAAGTATCCACCCAACAAATGGGTCTGTCCCTATCATTATGAATCTAATCATTTTCTTAAATATAGAGGAGAACCTAACTCAGAATACAGAACCAAATATGGAACCTAGGTGGGAGTGATTAATATTCAGTATAATAAGCAATGTTAATTGAGAATAATATGTTAAATAACTATTATGGTTTTATGTTTAAAGACAAATTTTCACTTAGGAAAAAAACCTTGAGAGAAGTAGAAGTTTAATAATCATTATGAACCTGCATTTAGGAATAATTAGGTGTCAAGAACCATGCGTATTCAATTGAATCTCGAAAAACTTTATAAATAACAATGCTTCAGATTTTAACCTAAAAGCTTCAGAAAATCACTGAGGAATTAACAACCAAATCAGAACAAAAGAAAACAATGGCATTATCATTATAAGAAATTATCTTATAAACATTTCCATATTATTCCCATGGGAGATACATTGTAACAGATCATATATCTACCATGTCATATATCACATCACACCCAAGGTCCAAAATAATAAATAACACATCTTCAGAAGTTACTCAAGATATCAGCTTAATTTCTGTTACTATTCTTGCTTAAATAGTCATGCTAACGTGATAGACTCTCAAATCTTTCTTTGAAACATTACTGAGAAAATAACCAAGAAATTTCAAGTTGTTATCTGACACTAAAAAATGATCAAAAGACTTATTGAATATGGAAAGGTCCCAGAAAAACTAGGCCTAAAAGTTCTGGTCAAAACTCTGAGGAGGCAGTGGGAAACCAAAAAAAAAAGAAGAAGAAGCCCATTGAAACTATTCACAAAACGTCTCCATCAATAGTTCTGAAATGATCAGGCTTTATCATCTGGAATCAATTGCCCTGTGGTGGAGAAACAGATGTTCTATCAAGGTTGCTTTGTGATCAAGTGGGCCAAGAAGAAGGGTAGGGCCAACTCCTGAAACACGCAGAGCTCTGTACGCAGAGATGAGAAAAGGGAAGGGAAGATAAAGAGAGCAAATTGTCCTTGGCCAAAATGAAATTAAATGAACAAGGCTAGAAGTTATATCCTGGCCCACTTATAAACCATCAATCCTGGGGCAGACCAAGAATCACCACCACACTTAGTCCTTAGGTTTCTGATACATAAGAGAAAGATAAGCATAGTATTACTCTGTGTAATCCTACTCTAATATATGTCCCATGAGGGCAGTGGCTTTCATCTCTGTTGTCCTTGCATGAAGTAGGTCCTCAGCTATTTATTGCATGGATGGGTGGGTGGGTGAATGGGTTGGATAGATGGATGGTGGACGATGTTGCTTCCCACTGAATTGCACTCCTGTTTTGGCTCACCCTTCCCTTTAGTTGACACCAGCCACATCCAAAGCCCCTCACATTCCAGAATCTTGATTTGCACAGAGGATGTGCGACATGGAAAACACAACTTTAGGAGCATGTAAAATATGGATATGGAATTTATTCCTGATCCAAGCTGAGGTCCAATTTACCCTAAAATTTGGGTGATTAGGATTTTTATCAAGTTTACTCTGCCTGCTTAAAAAAAAATTTGAGTCTAATCTTTACAGGCAAATAATATTAAACAGTTTTAAACTAAACTATGGAGCTTGTCTTTATTTCCTGTCCTATCCTGTTTTTCTTTTTTTAAATAAAGAAACCAATTCCAATGTTTATAAAGAAAAGCAAAAGACCAATTCTGTATCTATTAAAATAATCATTTGCTTTTTCTTTAGTAATGTGATGAAATGCCATTCATTGGTTTTCAAGAATTAAAGCAACCTTTCATTTTTGGCATAACTCCTACTTTGTTATTGCATAATATCTTTTTCCATGTTATTGGACTTAAATGCTGATGTTTTATGAAGGATTCGTGAGAGATACCAATCTGCAATTTTCTTTGCTTTTTAAAATATTTTGACAGGTTTTAGTAGCTGGATTCTGTTGGCCTCCTAAAGCTGGTAGGGAAGTATTCTCATCCCCTCTATTTTCTTAAAAAGTTTGTGTAAGATACTTGCTAAAATTCACTACTTAAATCATCTGGACCTGGAGTTTTCTTGGAGGCAAAGACCAGTTTTGATAACACGTTTTACTCTGTTCCAATTCACCTGAGAGAAGGTACAATAAAACTGTTTCTTGCTATCTCATTTAAAACTTAAGCTACTGTTGAATAATTGATGAATTACCAAGATCAAAAAGTAATATGATGTTCAGAGAAAAAATGTTCAGTTTCTTATTTTGGATGAAAGATGATCTGATTATGCAAGAGAATTAAAAGCTCAGTAAGGTAATCCATATCCAAATCCAGCAAGACGAGGTTGGGGACCAGCACTTCCAATGCTTTCCAGCACGCACTCAGTGTAATTTGTCTTCTCTGTCCCTGTCAATCATGTTTCCTGCCCATGTCCCCAATTTCTAACAAAAATAAAATGTCGTTAAACCTACCAAGGCATTGAAATTGGTTTAATGAAGTAAAAACTGCCAAGATCGGGCAGATTTGGATTATTAAAGATATCTGTAAATTTTGTTTTTAATCCAACCAAACCCAAGTGATATTTTCAGGACGCTATTTCACTCATGTACATAGCCAATGTACACAGATGATTCTCAACAAAGAATACATTCATACATTTTTTATACCGAAAGAAGTATGAAAATGTCTTAGATTGACTATAACAAAAAACATTCAAATGTGTTCCTGTCAAAAACTTTAAAAAAAAAAAAAAGACATGACCACAAAGGAATTATAATGAATGAACTAAACCATGTTCATTTCCTCTATTGGCTGCATATTTATTCCAGTGAATTTACATTATCAGTTTATGTAAGGGATCCTTCTCTTAGAATTACCTTCAGAAGCTGCACCCCATCCCCCTGATTTGGATTAATGTTAAAGGTGAAAGTCATTATGGGCTGTGCTGGATATTCTCCATCTGCCCCTTCAGGGCCACTCTCTGTGCCTCTCCACTCGGCTCTGTCCTGGGAGACTGATCTGTATGGGCTGTGCTAAGGCTCTCCAGCTCTCGGGCTTTCTCTCAAGTTTGTCCAAAGGGAAGCACTATCAGAAAGTTGAAGGCAAAGAGGAAAATGAGCTTAAAGATGTGGCTCCTTTCTTATGTTTCTTGTTCAAACCCTGTCTGATAAAAGATTCAACTCTCCTGGATGATCAAGCTGGGTAGCATCTTTTAGTACAAAAGATAGACTATATAATCGTAAGAGTAATTTTTTGGCATTGCCCATTGATTGGCTCTGAATCATGTTCCAAAATAAAAATTCCAAAATTGTTTATATCAGAGACAGAATATTTCAAACATCTAGTCTGCAAAGGTAACTACTTTGATGGAAACACTATTCAGTTAGCTGTTGGAGGCGTATTGTTTTTAACCATTTCATGTCATCATCACATCTTATGGTATCTGTTCATCACTTCCCATAAAAAATAGGTACCTTGAAATTTCTGAATGATAATCAAATTTTGGGGCTATCCAGATCCAGACAGTATAAACAGGAAATAGTTTATTACAAAAAAGAGAGAGGAAGAGAGGGAGAGAGGAAAAAAATATTGAAAAAGAGATATTTAAGGATAGATTGGGAATTGTGAGGTACTGAGAAGGAAATAAGATTGTTTCCAAAAAACATATTTTATTAAGTAGACATATGTAAGATTATTTTCATGTTGTGAGGGGTAAGTTGTTCTATGTTAAATATGCATATGCTTGAAGAATCATTTATTTTCTTAGACTCTTCAAGAATGTTTTCTTTTTCAGATTATTAATATTTGAGACAAAAACTTGAAACCTGACCTGGTGGCTAGTTCTCTACTTAGAGCCAGTTAATTTCATAAAGCTGGGGTTAAGCTATTCTCTTTCTTTTCTTTGTTCATAATGTACTATATTGAGCTGTACTGTGGCTTAAAAATACATGACAAACATTTTGAATATTCCCAGTGTTTCTAATTTAGATTTGCACAATCATAGAAATGAGAGATGGAAAAACTAGGATTCTTCTTCTTTGGTCCAAGCTTGGTTCTCTTTTTCTGGTTAATGAAGCTAAGGGAAGGGGAGGTGTAAAAAAAAAGCCCTCTGTGCAATTGCTTCCACTATTTCAGGATTTCTGGACTAGGATTATCTTTTTAATGGTGCACATTACCCTAGTGATTTTTCCTGGAGTCCTAATAAATAATGTCTCTTTCTCTTGGCATTACATACATTTTAAATGTACTGGTTGACAGAGACTGTGCCTCTATCAACTGCAGTATATTTGAACACAAGATGTTGTCATTGCAGTTAACTATAATATCAAGATTGGCGTATAAAAGGCAGCAATGTGGAACTCTCCAGTCCCCTGTGTTTGGGGCCATAGAGACAGACAAATTCCTCCTATCTTTTAGTCATATTTAATTCACATGATGCAATATTGGCACACATAGAACCCTATGGAGGTTATTTTGTTAACAATGATCTATATGTTTAACTTCTTTAATCTACCCAATAGTGTAATGTTTCCAATTCTTTTATTTCTTTTCACCCAAGAGGCAAAATGGTCTTTTACATCCTATATTATTTTGGATATTATTTTGGAGATACTCCTAGTTTTTGTTTTCCTCTCTCAAGAAGAGTGAAAATATTAGACTCATGTAGCTGAGAGGAACTTTCTAAATCATCTAGTTGCTAGCTTCATGTCACATAGGAAGAAACAAAACCCAAAAAGTGATTCATTGTCATACTGCTCAAGTTTTCTCCTGATATTCACTAACAAGATATAATATACTGTACTTTTAAGAATAGCATTTAAAAAAAAATATGATCTGCTTTCCATGAATTCAAGTAAAATATATATATTTAATTTGAAGTTCTTCTAAAAATGTCCTATTTATTTCAAATCAGTTATTTCAAAACCATACTCACTGATGAGGTCCATTCCAATGTAAATAAACTGAGAGCAGATCAAGACTAATGTGGCCTTTATCACATGCCATGTTAGCTAGCTATATTTTCATACATTTTCTTATCCTTGCAACCAGTTTTCAAGCTATTTGTTCTTTCCTTCTCCCCATATGCCTAGTCCCATGATTTCCATGACTGATGGAAGATATTGGCAACCCAGAATACACAGCTCTTTATTCCAATTCACATGAAAATAATGACAACATTGCTTTGGGGGGAAAATAGTATTTATTTTGCTTTAAAAATACACAGAGAAATTAGTTTATTGTTCTTAGCAGAAAGAACCCAACACATATCTGAGGCAAACATATGATTTGAACATTGGCGAGGGAAGAGCAGTAGTGACTCCCAGCCACCCTATTTGATTGGTCAGAATTGTCTGGAGTATTTAGCCTAAGACTATCACTTACTCTCAATCAATACAATAAAGCAGGTGAAATGCTTTCACTTCAGTGTAAATTGTAAACTCAAAGAGTTTACTCTCTTTGACTAGAAAAGCTACAAAAGGTTGATTCTGATGGAATAGACTTATTGTTAATTATAAATGGCTCCTATATTTTATATTATTCATTTGATGCTTATTTTTCTGCTTCTCTGTTTAAACAAACAATGCTCTCCAGCATAACAACCTAGATTTCTCTAAAATATTAATTAGTTAAACCTAAAAATGTTTCCCTCCCTATTATTTGTCTGACATTCCTTGGAAAGAATTTTTAACCAATAGGAAAAAATTGAAGTGTATGCTGCAAAACATTTTCCTAAGTCCATTTGGCCAGGTCAGTGGGTTTGGAATTTGGCAGTGCCTCTAAATTTTATTTAATTTCACTTCACTTTGAAGTTTTGCTAAGTGAATAGAACTAAGGAAATTAGAGAATGATTGACTCTAGGGCATTTTAAAAATTGCCTAAAATATGGAGGAAAAGACATCAGAGAGTAAGAGTGAGTTGAAGACAAGGGAACCATTCAATGAATTAAATGAAATTTTACTGATAAAATTCTAGAATAAAAAGAGAGAATTGAAAATAATTATTTTATTATTCATGAATATAACTAATTCTTATTTCCTATAGAACATAGTCAATATTTAGATACACTCTATTAAGGAGATAACTTAGTAATGAAAATATAAATTGGAATTAACAGAGTGACATGAGACATTTGAAGGATTTTAGATATTATTCAATGCTCTGACCACAAAGGGGTACCGCTTTTTGGTTATCTGACGAATGATGCCATTTCCTCTCTCAATGGACATCTTCACTTTCCAAGATTGGTTTTTCAAGGGAGTCATGAACCCCATAATTTTTCATTAACGGAAAATGTGTAATACCAATGTGGCACATTGGAGAAAGGAGATCAAGGGTCACACAAACATGGATTAATCATGCTCCAACATATAGAATATGTTGGCTAGAAAAGACTGACTTCAGGAGACTGGTCAATTTTAATCTGAAGTTCCATTTAGACATCTTTGAAACAAGTACCCGCTACAAATCAAGGCTGGTCCGAAGATTGAGCCTGTTTCCTCCAAATAAGCGTAGGAGACCTACTATGTCAGACCTCACAGCAGTGGGAGACAAACTTGCAGGTTCTCTGCATTTCTCCTCATCTCAAGCAAAGGGAGTATGAGTCAGACAGAAAAGTGAAGTATAAAGACCCTTTTCAAGGAAAAATCTCCACATGCATATTTACACGAGATGAGAGTCCAGTTGGGTGGCATGTGCAAAGTAAGAGCTTGCCATTGTGAGAAAACAAGCGTTAGCATAATTTAAAAATTCATCCCAATTTAGCTCAATTGACTCTTTTTTTAAGTCCCTACTATGTAGCAAGCTTTGTAACACAATTCAAGCCTCAGCAGGGGAGCAAAATAAAAAAACAAAACAGCAATAGGAAAGGTAGTTTGCTTCTAGAAATAAAGATGTAATCAGACTAATAACCTGGACTGTTTTGTCTTCCTAGGAAACAGCATTGCTAAGAGTACAACCCTTTTGGCTTGAATAATAAGCTCAGAAATGCTTATTCTGCCTTTAGGCAAGACAGTTGGGCTCATACTCCAGCAAGCGTCCCCTGGTGCTAGCAAAACATGGTAGTCCTTTCAATGTGGTTAATGATATCAAGAACAGCTTGTGCCTGGAAACTTCATGAAGAAAAAAAAACACACAGTATAATTTAAATTTGTAATCAGCAGAAGGAGGCAAAAAATTAGCAATACTCTCTCTGAAGTTATTGTAACTCTAGACTTGGGAAAGAGTATTTGGCCATTTCACTCAAGAGGTTTGTCAAGTTTATTCAGTGTGGCTTGGATCTGAGTGTAGACAAATGAATGAAAAATAACCAATAAGCAGAAAGGGCAAGGTGATATCTCCTGCAAAGATGAAATAATCTTAGAATGCCATAATATTCTAGATTTGTTCGATTCGGTTTATGTAATGGGAGTTAGGTGTTCTGAGTTTGTGTAATTACCTACTGCATCTCACCATAACATGTCCAAAACTAGATCCATTATTCTAAAACTAGAGGCCCAGTGCATGAAATTCTCCAATCCGGGACCCCTCAGGAGATGTCCAACTGCTGGTTTAGGCCCCATCTTGGGGACTGGGCCTAAACCAGCAGTCAGACATTCTTCTCACAATCCGGGACCACTGGCTCCTAACTGCTCACCTGCCTGCCTGCCTGATCACCCCTAACTGCCACTCCTGCTGGCCTGGTCACCCCCAACTGCCCCCCTGCCGGCCTGGTCACCCCTTACTGCCCCCCTGCCGAACTGGTCACCCGCAACTGCCCCCCCCACTGGCCTGATCGCCCCTTACTGCCCCCCCCCCTGCTGGCCTGGTTGCCCCCAACTGCCCCCCTGCCAACCTGGTCAGCCCCAACTGCCCCCCTGCCAACCTGGTCAGCCCTCACTGCCCGCCCTGCCAGCCTGGTCACCCCCAACTGCCTCCCCTGCGGGCCTGGTCGCCCCACACAGCCTGCTGCTCAGTAATTTGGTCGCTCCTCACTGCCCCCCCTGCCAACCTGGTAGCCCCCAATTGCCCCCCCTGTGGCCTGGTCACCCCACATAGCCTGCTCTTAGGTTGTTTGGTCACCCCTCACTAACCCCCCTGCCGGGCTAGTCACCCCACGCAGCCTGTTTGGTCCATTTGGTTGCGATGGTCGCTGAGGCTTTTATTATTATTATAGACTAGAGGCCCAGTGCACAAAATTTGGGGGTGTGTGTGTCCCTCAGCAAAGCCTGCACCCTCTCCAATCTGGGACCCCTCGAGGGATGTCCGACTGCCCATTTAGGCCCGATCCCAGTGGGATCAGCCTAAACGGGCAGTCAGACATCCCTCTCACAATCAAGGACTGCTGGCTCCCAACTGCTCACCTGCATACCTTCCTGATTGCTCCTAACTGCTTCTACCTGCCAGCCTGATCACCCCCTAAACACTCCCTGCCAGCCTGATTGATGCCTAACTGCTCCCCTGCCAGCCTGGTCACCCCTAACTGCCCTCCCCTGCAGGCCTGGGTCCCTCCTAACTGCCTTTCCCTGCAGGCCTGGTCACCCCTAACTGCTCTCCCCTGCAGGCTTGATCGCCCCCAACTGCCCTCCCTTTAAGGCCTGGTCCCTCCCAACTGCCCTCCCTTGCTGGCCATCTTGTGGCGGCCATCTTGTGTCCACATGGGGGCAGGATCTTTGATCACATGGGGGCAGCCATCTTGTGTGTTGGAGTGATGGTCAATCTGCATATTACTCTTTTATTAGATAGGATAGAGGCCTGGTGCACGGGTGGGGGCCAGCTGGTTTGCCCTGAAGGGTATCCCGGATCAGGGTGGGGGTTCCCTTGGGGTGTGGGGTGGCCTGGGCGAAGGGCCTGTGGTGGTTTGCAGGCTGACCACGCCCCCTGGCGACCCAAGCGGAGGCCCTGGTATCTGGAGTTTATTTATCTTCTACAATTGAAACTTTGTAGCCTTAAGCGGAGGCCTGGGCCCACCAGGGTGTGCGGAAAGCTTGGCTTCCTCCATTGCCCAGGGCAACCCTAGCCTCCTGCTCTTTCCAGCTCCGTGGCTGCCGCCATTTCTGTTTGGGTTTATGTATCTTCTATCATTGAAACTTTGTAGCCTTGAGTGGAGCCTAGGCCGGCAAGGGCAGGCGGAAAGCTTGGCTTCCTCCATTGCCGGGGAAACCCAAGACTCCCTCCTGCTCTCTGTGGCCGTAGCCATCTTGGTTGGGTTTATTTGCATATTCGCTCTGATTGGCTGGTGGGCGTGGCTGGTGGGCATGGCTTGTGGGTGTAGCGGAGTGAGGGTTAATTTGCATATTACTCTTTTATTAGATAGGATTCCAATACATAGTGATAGAATCAAGGGCCTCTAGGAGCTCAGATGTAGAACTGACTACATTGTGGATGCCAGGGAAAGCTTCACAGGAAAATTGAAAAGTTGGAGTCCCCTTCCTTCTTGTTGCAGCTCTCATATTATACACAAATGTCCTTTTCACAGTCTGTGCAGTGTCATGTTTTTTGCATTTGTGTGCCTTTTGTTGGTGAGTCAACTGTTTAAAATGGCCCCCATGCATGGCGCTGCAGTGCTGCCCAGGCTTCCCAAGCACGAGAAAGTTGTGATGTAATCTATGAAGAAGGTAAGCTTCGTTCAGGCATGAGTTACAGTGCTATTGGCTAGGAATTCAATGGGATCAGATCAATAATACACAGGGGTGAGCAAAGTAAACTTATAGCCGTGAGTATGTGAAACAGGCTTTATTCTAATTTATTAATTACTGTCTTATTTTCCATACAAACAACTGTAAACCTACATTTGCCCACCCTGTATAGTAAATGAGGTGTCTTCAAACAGAGAAACCATTAAAACAAAGTTATGTATAGCTTGGTGGATACAAATGTGACCAGCGGCTTGCAGGAACCCAACCCAGCATTTCCCTAGGAGCAGTGGTTCAGTATTCATGAATTCTGTGTCCACAGTGACTTTATAGGACATAATCACTGCAAATAACAATGATGATGCAGAAGGCTAGAATGAGCCAACAGCCACATCAGTCCTAAACAAAAACAAAACTCCTGATTTACTCAAAATGGTTTATACCATTTTGTACATAAAGTTTAGGGTGGGGTATTACTTTTTGAGTTTTTATTTAGGTTTCTGAGGCCAGAAAAAAAAAAAAAGATTTTCTCTTTGAACCATCTGATCATTGATTGCAGTCACTTGAAATGAAGATGGAAAGTATATCGTGGGGTCTAGGCCTCCAATGTTCTGTGACCTTGAATAAGCATTTGCCCTCTCTGAATTCTTGTGCCTCACCTATGAAAAGAGGCAATGACACCATGTGCCCTGTCAGATCCCTGTCAGCTCTGACAGTCCCTGATTCTACAGTGAGTCCCAAAGCAAAAGACAGTGTGTGATCAGTTGTGACTTTAGAACTACAGAGGCTTATAAAGAAGGGTTTATTGCATTTTCTTTATTTCCCAGAGCAACATGAGGACAGATTCATTAGATTTTTGATTTAAGGACTCTGCAACTCTTGCCTACTTTCAACTTCAATGGTGGAAAGAAACCCAAAGGGAAACTATAAAACTGACAGAATAAAATACCCTCAGTCATTTTGAACTTAATGGCATTAAAAATAGAAAGAAATAGCACAAAGAGTGTCTAATTGTAATTTTTAAAGCAAATAGCTTGACCCATCTAGGCTGTACCCAGACAATGAGCATGCCAGGCTATCTCAAGGACCCTACTCTGTCTTTCAGGCCTCTCTGTAGGAGCCGGCATATCTTACCAACAATTGCATGCTCCATTAAGCACTTGGCAAGGGCTGGATGGACATGTGTGACCCAGACGTTTGCAGGGAAGGTTAGGCCTCCCAGATGGAGTCCTCATCTTCAGAATGTGTGCAGGATTAAGATGTAATTCATTGTTTCAAAGAATACAGTGGTACACAAAATAAATGTTCAAGTTTATTTTTCTGTAAAAAATTCTTTAATGTAAAGGGTGCATTAATAAACAGAAACTTTTAATTACATAAAGTATCTCTCTTCAGTCTAAATTTTCAGAGGGTAACCTTAGGTAGCAATGGAAAAAAATTGAAAAGATTAAACACACACACACACAAAAATCAACTTGCCTTATCTTTTCCCTTAGCCAATGAGAAAATTGCCATAGCTATATGCAGACCCATTCCTAATATCTGTGGGGGTTCAGCCACTTTCTCTCCCTCCATCTCCATCCTACATTAGGAGGGGGTCATGTATGCATGTGTACACACACCAGCACACAGTGACAACAGAATCAACACTCCAAAAAAACAACAATAAAGCCCTTCCAGGCTCTGTAGTGGGCTCAGGGCCCCTGGGGTAGGAAGTTCTGAGATTCTGGGTACTTGGCATGTGATCTGGAAGAATAGCATGGGATCCGGTTGAACATCAATGGGGCTCTACCCCATGGAGGTGGGACATGGCTGGACTGGCATACGTGCACTTCTCCCAAGATGCAATTTTATTCTTTCTCCACATATGATAATACATATGTCTTTTTGTGGTTTTCCAAAAGACCCTTTCAACTCTAAATGTCTCAGCACATTAAAAGTTGTCCCTCTTAGAGAATTTAAAGCATAATAGTATATTACGGTGTATGCAACACACCTGTAAATGTATGAGAGCACCCTGGACTGGGCTTATGGGTGTGAGAGTAGAGTCTCTTCTATACAAAAGCAGCTCAAGGTCTAAAGTAAATAAAATTAATATCTTACTGAGAAAGAACTGCACATTCCTATTCACATTTATGAAATACAGAAATGCATAGTCGCCATTCTATCACCATTTAATAAAGCCCCCCTAAAAGTAGCATGAAAGCTCTATGACTATTGGAACCGTGTCTGTCTCTGGTACCTGGCCTAGTGTCTGCCATTCAGTGAATAATCAATAAATGTTTGTTGAATAAATTAATTAGTTCACTCCTTTAATCTGCAGAATTTCAGCACTTCTGCTCTAAATAATTGTTTGCATTTCAAAACCCACATAATAAAGTAGACCTGTATTCCCCATCCTATGTCTCTATGGCTGGAGTAGTTTTTAATCATAGAAAATGCATGTCACCACATGGTATGTTATTGTTTTCTCAGCCTATCTTCATGACAGGGACCCAGTTTACTTACAAAGTGTTCTTCGAAAGGTTGTGTGAGCTTTAGGCAACAGGCTGGGCCTGGCAGCAGCTGCTGCAAGGAGACAATCTTTAGGCAAAATGACAACTGAGGGTGAGGAGACCCAGTCGTCACCACCCCTTCAGAGCATCTTCATGACACATCAAAGTGTCCCACACTTTGGTTGGCAAGCAACCGAGATATCCAGTCTTTCAAGTTAGTTTACTTTGCTCTTGTCATCTTCTCTTCCTTAAACGTTATGATGTTCAGAAGTCTACAATCAAACCAAGCAACTGCTGAGACAGCGGCAACACCACCATCGAAACTGTCAGGAGCTGAGGGACAGAGGGAAGGGAGGATCATTTTGGTTGCTTTTTCCCAAGATAAGGGGTATTTAAAGCATTTAGATATTTTTTAATTGATGCTTGTCATCCCATAACTAAAGAAATAAAAAATACTTTTGAAATTACAATCATAGTTAAAAGACTTGCAATCGTGTCCATGTTGTGTTCTGTTGGATTTAAAGAAATCAGGTACACATCGCACCAAAAAAATTAAGATACCTAGGAATAAACTTAACTAAGGAGGTAAAAGACCTATACGCAGAAAACTACAGGACACTGAAAAAAGAGATAGAGGAAGACGTAAACAGATGGAAGAACATACCATGTTCATGGATTGGGAGAATCAACATCATTAAAATGTCCATACTACCCAAAGCAATCTACAGATTCAATGCACTCCCCATGAAAATACTAATGGCATATTTCACAGACCTAGAAAGAACTCTCCAAAAATTCATCTGGGATTAAAAAAAAAGACCCCAAATAGCCACAGCAATCCTGAGAAAGAAGAACAAAGTAGGTGGGATCTCAATACCAGATTTCAAGCTGTATTACAAAGCCACTGTTCTCAAAACAGCCTGGTACTGGCACAAGAACAGACATATAGATCAATGGAACAGAATAGAGAACCCAGAAATTGACCCAAATCACTATGCTCAATTAATATTTGACAAAGGAGGCATGAACATACAATGGAGTCAAAACAGTCTCTTTAATAAATGGTGTTGGGAAAATTGGACAGATACATGCAAAAAAATGAAACTAGACCATCAACTTACACCATACACAAAAATAAACTCAAAATGGATCAAGGACTTAAACATACAACGAGAAACCATAAAAATACTAGAGGAATCCACAGCCAGAAAAATCTCTGACATATGCCGAAGCAATTTCTTCACTGATACTGCTCCTAGGGCAATGGAAGCTAAAGAGAAAATAAACAAATGGGACTACATCAAAATAAAAAGCTTTTGCACAGCAAAGGATACCATCAATAAAACAACAAGAAAGCCCACTGCATGGGAGAACATATTTGCCAATGATATCAACAATAAGGGTTTAATCCAACATTTACAGGGAACTCATGCAGCTTAACAAAAAGAAGATAAACAACCCAATCAAAAAATGGGCAACTGATCTAAATAGACACTTTTCAAAAGAAGACAGAAGGAAAGCCAAGAGACATATAAAAACCTGCTCAAAGTCACTAATCATCAGAAAGATGCAAATCAAAACAACAATGCGCTACCATCTCACACCTGTCAGAATGGCTATTATCAACAAATCAACAAATGACAAGTGCTGGCGAGAATGCGGAGAAAAAGGAACCCTGTGCACTGCTGGTGGGAATGCAGACTGGTGCAGCCACTGTGGAGAACAGTATGGAGTTTCCTCAAAAAACTAAAAATGGAACACCCATTTGACCCAGTGATTCCACTTCTAGGAATATATCCCAAGACTCACTTTCTTCTGGTCAAGGAATATTTGACTTTTACTTCTCTAATAATTTCATAGCAGCACAATTCACCATAGCTAAGATTTAGAAACAGCCTAAGTGCCCATCAGCAGATGAGTGGATTAAAAAACTGTGGTACATCTACACAATGGAATACTACACTGTGGTAAAAAAGAAGGAGATCTTACCATTTGCAACAACATGGATGGAGATGGAGAGCATTATGCTAAGTGAAATAAGCCAGGCAGAGAAAGATAAATATCACATGATCTCACTCATTTGTGGAATATAATGAACAACATAAACTGATGAACAAAAATAGATCCAGAGACAGAGAAACATCAATCAGAATGTCAAACCTCAGGGAAGGTAGGAGAGGGTGGGGGTAAGGGGGAGAGATCAACCAAAGGACTTATATGCATGCATATAAGCCTAATCAATGGACACAGACAACAGGGGGGTGAGGGCATGAATGGGAGGTGGGGGGTAATGGGGGAATAAGGACACATATGTAATACCTTAATCAATAAAGAATTTTTTTTAAGAAAAGAAGTCAGGGCAGGAAAAATGGCGGCGGAATAGACAGACGTGTTCCGAGCCTTCTCCTGGAGCAGAAAGAAAGAACAGCTGAGGGTCGCACTAGGAGTGTTTGTTGACAAGTTGGGGGACAGCTGAACTCCAGAAGAAGGTGGGAGACTGCTAGACTGGGTTCCCCTGACCTGGCAGCTCCCACTGCGGCTGGGTCCCCTCCCGGAGCTGCAGGCTTGGATGCGGAGTCTGCGCCATCTGGAACCGAAAGTGGAGCTTATCGGAAGCCTGAGAATCCACAACTGCGGCACCCACGGAACAGCTGCGAGCCCCAGAACAACGCTCCCCAATTGGCGCAAACACACAGGTTCAGAGGAGCTCTACACTCCACCACGGAAAGGTCAGATTTCGCCTGGGATAAGGTGAGGTCTCTGGTCCCAGCGGGAGAGAGGAACGCGCGTTTTGCGGGAGCTGGAGGACCAGGGAAGTCTGTGCCTAAAAAATCCGTGGCTGTTGGGGCTGGCGTGATCTGTGAATGTGGAAGGGGGTCCTCAGAGCTGCTAACAGAAGGGCTCTCTAAAAAGCAACCCATTTTGATCTGACGTGCAGGGACACCCTAAGAATTTCAGGGGTGTGCTAGACTTACGTGCAGCCACGGAGTGCGCACACTTGGGCTTTTTCCTCTTGAAATTCTTGCTTCTGATTACTAAGCCCAATACATAGGATCACCCAGTTGGGGACACCCTGGGAGACTGCAGGGGAAAGTTGTTTTTCTGGAACCTGGGGATTGGAACGGGGAGTGACCATCAGAGAGCCAGCTCTGAGGCAGCCCACTCCCACAAACCGGTAGTGAGTGCCACAGGGAAAGAAGGCTCTGACACTGCCTAGAGAGGCCATAGATAGACCCGGAAGTCAATCCAGAAACACTGCCACCCAGGGGCTGAATCACAAATTGACTCTTGTGTAATCAAAAATAAAGGAATACGAGAAATTAAGACACACCGCCTGCTTAAAATCAGGACTTGCTTACAACACTGAAGAGCAGTGGAACGCAGGGAACTGCAATACTGTCCGGACTGAGAAACAAGCGTGCCAAACAGAACAACAGAGGAAGTGAATGACCTTCACTACTCCACATTTTATTTTTATTTTTTATTTTTTTATTTTCATTTTTTGCATCTTTTACTCAAGAAACTAATTTTTTTCTTTTTTTCCTCACTTGATTTTACCTTTTTAATTATTACATTTTTATTTTCAATCCGTATTATTACTACTGCTATTTTATCTTTTTTTTTTTAAGTGTCATTTTATTTTCTCTTCATTTTGTTTTGGGATTAATGTTCTACATTCTATTTTTATCTTTCCTTTAGCATCATTTTACTCTATCTCAACTCTACCTTTATGCCATCACTCTCTTCCTCACTTTTCCCTTTTCGGTGTCCTGTTTATCTTACCCCTTTCCTGCTTTAGATTTTCCCTATTCTTTCTGTTTACCCCCGTTAAAATTTCACCCTACTTATATATCCAATCTCCAATCCCCTGCTCCAAGTCCATACACAACTCTCTCTTCGCTGTCTTAACTATCCAAAAATTGTTTTTCTCTCTGTCCTTTTGTTGTTGTTCGCTTGAATGTAGATTGTATCGAATTTTTATGCTTTTTTGTGAGATTGTTTTGCTTATTCTTCTTTTGTTTATTTTTTTCTTTGTTTAGTGCTTCTGTTTTCCCTTGCCTCACTCAATATTAGTTGGTGTTGTAGTTTGTATTAATCCCCAGGTACTTGTTGTTGCCATTTGCTGGGATAAGTGATTGTTCTATTGGAGTTTTATCCCCAATATATATAGTCTGTTTCCCTTTCTCTCTTAGTCTCTTTCTTGTCTCTCTTACTTTTTTTTTCTTCTTTTTTTCCATTTTCCCAATTTCATTTTGACACTCCTTTTTTTTCTTCTTCTTCTTTCTTACTTTTTCCTCTTCTTCTTTCTCTCCTATCCCCTAATTTGCCTTTCTCTGGTGGTCACTTTTATTGGAGGTTATTAATATTGTGAATACATTTCTGTTCAGTGCCTTGTGTGTTGTACCTGGTAGTGCTATATTTTGTGCCTTTAAATCAACGCAGGAGAGAGAGAACTACATAACCAGACACCCAGAGAAGAGAGACCATGGGGAGACAAAGACACAGCCCGCATATGAAAGAAAAGCAGGCATCACCAGAAAAAGAAGTAAACGAAATGGAGGCAAGCAACCTTCCAGAAAAAGAATTCAGAGAAATGGTCATAAGGTGGCTGAAAAGAATGGAAGACAAATTCGACAATATGAGCAAGAACCAAGAGGAAATGAAGAAGAACCAAGAAGAAATGAAAAATGACATCGCTGCTGTAAAGAACTCAATAGAAAGCATCAAGAGTAGACTAGAAGAGCCGAAACCGGTTTGGCTCAGTGGATAGAGCGTCGGCCTGTGGACTGAAAGGTCCCAGGTTCGATTCCGGTCAAGGGCACATACCTTGGTTGCGGGCACATCCCTAGTGGGAGGTGTGCAGGAGGCAGCTGATCGATGTTTCTCTCTCATCGATGTTTCTAACTCTCTATCCCTCTTCCTTCCTCTCTGTAAAATATCAATAAAATATATATTTAAAAAAAAAAAAAGAGTAGACTAGAAGAAGCAGAGGACCGCATCAGTGAGCTAGAAGACAAGATGGAAAAAAATACCCAAGTAGAGCAACTTCTAGAAAAAAAAGTTAAAAGGCAGGAGGAGAGCCTAAGGGAACTTTGGGACAACACGAAACAAAACAACATCCGCATAATAGGGGTTCCAGAAGGAAAGGAAGCTGAGCAAGGAATAGAAAACCTCTTTGAAGAAATAATGACAGAAAATTTCCCTGATATAGAGAAGAAAAAACCCACACAAATCCAAGAAGCTCACAGAGTCCCAAGCAAAATGAACCCCAAAAGACCGACACCAAGGCACATTATAATTAAATTGGCAAACACCAACGACAAAGTAAAAATCTTAAAAGCAGCAAGAGAGAGACAGAAAGTTACATACAAAGGAACCCCCTCAGACTAGCAACTGATTTCTCAACAGAAACTCATCAGGCCAGAAGGGAATGGAATGAAATATACAAAGTCATGCAAAGGAAGGGTCTGAATCCAAGAATACTGTACCCAGCAAGGCTATCAATCAAAATTGAAGGTGAAATCAGGAGCTTCACAGACAAAAAAGGACTAAGGGAATTTATTACCACCAAACCAGCAATGCAAAAAATGCTAAAGGGTCTGCTGTAAAAAAAAAAAAGAAATAGGAAGCGAAGAAGGAACACAGGTGTAAAGAATAGGAATGGCGACAAATAAGTACCTATCAATAATAACTTTAAATGTAAACGGATTAAATGCCCCAATCAAAAGACATAGGGTAATGGATTGGAAAAGAAAACACCACCCATATATCTGCTGTCTACAAGAAACCCACCTCAGAAAAAAGACGCACACAGACTGAGGGTGAAGGGATGGAAAAAGGTTTTTCAGGTGAATGGAAATGAAAAAAAAGCTGGGGTAGCAATACTTATATCTGAAAAATTAGATCTCAAACTGAAAGACATAACAAGAGATAAGGAAGGCCACTTCATAATACTAAAGGGAGCAATCCAACAAGAAGAAATAACTCTGGTAAACATATATGCACCCAATACAGGAGCACCCAAATACATAAAAAAACTCCTGGAGGATATCAAGGGAGAGATTGACAGCAATACAATCATAGTAGGAGACTTTAATACCCCACTATCATCATTGGACAAATCCTCTAAACAAAAAATCAGCAAAGAAACATCAATCCTAAATGACTCACTAGACCAGATGGAATTAATTGACATCTTCAGAACATTTCACCCCAAAGCCACAGAATATACATTCTTCTCAAGTGCACATGGGTCATTTTCAAAGATAGACCATATGTTGGGACATAGGCAAAGTCTCTTCAAATTCAAGAAGATAGAAATCATATCAAGCCTCTTCTCAGACCACAGTGGCATAAAACTGGAAATCAACTACAATAAAAACAACCCAAAGAAATCAAACACATGGAGGCTAAACAGCATGCTATTAAGCAATGACTGGGTTACCAGAGAGATCAAAGAAATAAAAAACATCATGGCAACAAATGACAATGAAAACACTACAATCCAAAATCTATGGGACACAGCGAAAGCAGTCTTGAGAGGGAAGTTCATAGCTCTACAAGCCTACTGCAAAAAAACAAGAAACAATGGTAATAAATTACCTAACCCAACAACTCAAAGAGTTAGAAAAAGAGCAACAAGAAAAGCCCAGTGTAAGCAGAAGGAAGGAAATAATAAAGATCAGAGCACAGATAAACGACATAGAGACCAAAGAAACAATACAAAAGATCAACAAAACCAAGAGCTGGTTCTTTGAAAGGATAAACAAGATTGATGAACCTCTAGCCAGGCTCACCAAGAAGCAAAGAGAGAGGACCCAAATAAACAAAATCAGAAATGAAAGAGGTGAAATAACAACAGATCCCGCCGAAATACAAAGGATTGTTAAAAAATACTACGAACAACTCTATTCCAACAAACTGGACAACCTGGAGGAAATGGACATATTCCTAGAAAAATATAACCTTCCAAAACTCAATCAGGAAGAATCTAAACAGCTCAACATGCCAGTAACTATGGAAGAAATTGAAGCAGTCATCAAAGAGCTTCCGGCAAACAAAAGCCCGGGGCCAGACGGCTTCACAGGAGAGTTTTACCAAACATTCAAGGAAGAACTAAAACCTATCCTCCTCAGACTATTCCAAAAAATTCAAGTGGAAGGAACACTTCCATGCTCCTTCTATGAAGCCAGCATCACCCTAATACCAAAACCAGATAAAGACAACACAATGAATGAGAATTACAGGCCAATATCCCTCATGAATGTAGATGCCAAAATCCTCAACAAAATTCTAGCAAATTGGATACAGCAGTACATCAGAAAGATCATACACCATGACCAAGTAGGGTTTATCCCAGGAATGCAAGGATGGTACAATATCCGAAAATCAATAAATGTGATACATCACATAAACAAATTGAAAGATAAAAATCACATAGTCATATCAATTGATGCAGAAAAAGCATTTGACAAAATCCAACACCCTTTCTTGATAAAAACTCTCAACAACGTGGGAATAGAAGGATCATACCTCAACATAATAAAAGTTATATATGATAAACCCACAGCTAACATCATACTCAATGGGCAAAAACTAAAACCATTTCCCCTAAGAACAGGAACAAGACAAGGATGCCCACTCTCACCACTCCTGTTTGACATAGTACTGGAAGTATTAGCCATTGCAATTAGACAAGAAGAAATAAAAGGCATCCAAATTGGAAAAGAAGAAGTAAAGCTGTCCTTATTTGCAGATGACATGATATTGTACATAAAAAAACCAAAAGACTCCATCAAAAAACTAACAGACTTAATAAATGAATTCAGCAATGTAGCAGGATACAAAATTAATGCCAAGAAATCTATGGCATTTCTATACACCAACAGTGAACTTACAGAAAGAGAGACTAAAAAAGCAATCCCATTTTCCATCGCACCAAAAAAATTAAGATACTTAGGAATAAACCTAACTAAGGAGGTAAAAGACCTATATGCGGAAAACTACAGGACACTGAAAAAAGAGATAGAGGAAGATGTAAACAGATGGAAGAACATAACCATGTTCATGGATTGGTAGAATCAACATCATTAAAATGTCCATAATACCCAAAGCAATCTATAGATTCAATGCACTCCCCATTAAAATACCAACAGCATATTTCACAGACCTAGAAAGAACTCTCCAAAAATTCATCTGGAATAAAAAAAGACCCCGAATAGCCACAGCAATCCTGAGAAAGAAGAATAAAGTAGGAGGGATCTCAATACCAGATTTCAAGCTGTATTACAAAGCCACTGTCCTCAAAACAGCCTGGTACTGGCACAAGAACAGACATATAGATCAATGGAATAGAATAGAGAATCCAGATATCGACCCAAACCAATATGCGCAATTAATATTTGACAAAGGAGGCATGAGCATGCAATGGAGTCAAGACAGTCTCTTCAATAAATGGTGTTGGGAAAATTGGACAGATACATGCAAAAAAATGAAACTAGATCACCAACTTACACCATACACAAAAATAAACTCAAAATGGATACAGGACTTAAATATAAGACGGGAAACCATAAAAATACTAGAGGAATCCACAGGCAGCAAAATCTCAGACATATGCCAAAAGAACTTTTTCAGTGATACTGCCCCTAGGGCAATGGAAACCAAAGAGAAAATAAACAAATGGGACTACATCAAAATAAAAAGCTTTTGCACAGCAAAAGAAACCATCAACAAAACAACAAGAAACCCCACTGTATGGGAGAACATATTTGCAAATGGTATCACTGATAAAGGTTTAATTTCCAACATCTACTGGCAGCTTATACAACTTAATAAAAGGAAGATAAATGATCCAATAAAAAAATGGTCAAAGGACCTAAATAGAATATTTTCGAAAGAAGACAGAAGAAAGGCCAAGAGACACATGAAAACATGCTCAAAGTCACTAATTATCCGAGAGATGCAAATCAAAACGACAATGCGATACCATCTCACACCTATCAGAATGGCTATCATCAACAAATCAACAAACGGCAAGTGTTGGCGAGGATGCGGAGAAAAAGGAACCCTCGTGCACTGCTGGTGGGAATGCAGACTGGTTCAGCCACTGTGGAGAACAGTATGGAGTTTCCTCAAAAAACTGAAAATGGGGGAGAAACCAAGATGGCGGCATACGTAAACACCTAAACTGCTGCCTCGCACAACAATTTCAAAACTACAACTAAAAGACAGAACGGACACCATCCAGAACCACAGGAAAGCTGGCTGAGTGAAAATTCTACAACTAGAAGGAAAGAGAAAGGCTCACAGAGAATTGGAGGTACAGCAAAGGGGCTTTGTGCGCGCAGAGAGGAAGGGCGTCTGAGAGCCTGGCTAACTTTCTCTGGCGGAAGGGGGAAGGAAGCCTCCGACCGCACTGAACCCCAGTTCTGACTGCGCTGAACCCCAGTTCCGGGCGAACCCCTGGGGACCCACGCTCTTACGGGGGGAGTCTGAACTCTCGGGCGGAGACTCGAGCTGGGAAAGGCAGAAGTCTGAAGGTGCACGCGGGCCAGTGCGCACAAAGGCTGCAGAGGTTACCACAGGCTTTCCCTAGTGGAAGGGAGTCAGAGGATCCTGACTGCACTGAGCCCCAGTTCTGACTGCAGTGAACCCCAGTTCCAGGCGAGCCCCTGGGGACCCACGCTCTTGTGGGGGGAGTCTGGACTCTTGGGCGGAGACTCGGGAGCCGGGGAAGGCGAAGGACTGAAAGTGCGCATGCGCGCGCGTGCCAGTGTGCACAAAGGCTGCGGAAGTTGCCACAGGCTTTCCCTAGTGGAAGGGAGTCAGAGGATTCTGACTGCACTGAGCCCCAGTTCTGACTGCAGTGAACCCCAGTTCCAGGCGAGCCCCTGGGGACCCACGCTCTTGTGGGGGGAGTCTGGACTCTCAGGCGGAGACTCGAGCTGGGGAAGGCGGAGGACTGAAAGCGCACATGCGCGCAAGGGCAAGGCTGACAGGAAGCCAAGACTGACACTCCACCCCATCCAAGCTGAGCACAGAGGCTATTGCAATTTGGCAAGTCTAATCCTATAAGGCTGTCTCCAGCACTGAACTTCTCCCAGCATAGACACAGCTGATCCTTACAGCCAACTGGCCCGGAGGTCAATTCTTCCCAGTGATACCAACAACAATCAAGACTTAATTACAACAAGGCTGTACACACAGTCCACAAAGGGGTGCACCAAGAGTGTCCACCTCAGGTTAACTGGGGAAGCAGACCCACTGGGCCATATTGGAAACCTAGCACAAATATCTACCTTACCAACTCAGGGAATCAGTGAAAATGTGGGGTCAAAGAATCAGATCACAAACGAAAGAAATGGAGGAAAACAAACAACTGGATATAGAATTCAAAACCACGGTTATAAGACTTTTTAAGAATATCCTAGAAAAGGCCGATAAATATAATGAGACCCTCGAAGATATGAAAAAGGACCAACTAGAAATTAAACATACACTGACTGAAATAAAAAATATTATACAGAGACCCAAAAACAGAATAGAGGAACACAAGAATCAAGTCAAAGAATTGAAATACAAAGAAGTAAAAAACACTCAACCGAAAAAGCAAAAAGCAAAAAAAAAAAATCCAAAAAGTTGAAGATAATGTAAGAAGACTCTGGGACAACTTCAAGCATACCAACATCAGAATTATGGGGGTGCCAGAAGAAGACAGAGAGCAAGATACTGAAAACCTATTTGAAGAAATAATGACCGAAAACTTGCCCCACCTGGTGAAAGAAATAGACTTACAAGTCCAGGAAGCCCACAGAACCCCAAACAAAAGGAATCCAAAGAGGACTACACCAAGACACATCATAATTAAAATGCCAAGAGCAAAAGACAAAGAGAGAATATTAAAAGCAGCAAGAGAAAAACAGTTAGTTACCTACAAGGGAGCACCCATACGACTGTCAGCTGACTTTTCAACAGAAACTATGCAGGCCAGACGGGAGTGGCAAGAAATTTTCAATGTGATGAATAGCAAGAACCTACAACCAAGATTACTCTACCCAGCAAAGCTATCATTCAGAATTGAAGGGCAGATAAAGAGCTTCACAGATAAGAAAAAGCTGAAGGAGTTCATCACCACCAAACCAGTATTACATGAAATGCTGAAAGGTATTCTTAAAGAAGAGGAAGAAGAAAAAAGTAAAGAGAAAAATTATGAACAACAAATACATATCTATCAACAAGTGAACCTAAAAATCAAGTGAATTAAAAACCTGAGGAACAGAATAATCTGGTGAATATAATAGAATCAGGGGCATAGAAAGGGAGTGGACTGATAATTCTCAGGGGGAAAGAGGTATGGGGGGTTCATGAAGAGAATGGACAAAAATCATACACCTATGGATGAGGACAGTGGAGGGGAGGTAAGGGCAGAAGGTGGGGTGGGAAATGGGTGGAGGGGAGCTATGGGGTGAAAAAGGAGAAATAATTGTAATAATCTGAATAAAGATTTATTTTAAAAAAAAACTGAAAATGGAACTCCCATTTGACCCAGTAATCCCACTCCTAGGAATATATCATAAGAAACCAGAAACACCAATCAGAAAGGATATATGCACCCCTATGTTCACAGCAGCACAATTCACCATAGCTAAGATTTGGAAACAGCCTAGGTGCCCATCAGCAGATGACTGGATCAGAAAACTATGGTACATCTACACAATGGAATACTATGCTGCCATAAAAAAGAAGGAATTACTACCATTTGTAGGCACCTGGATGGAACTGGAGAACATTATGCTAAGTGAAATAAGCCAGTCAATGAAAGAAAAATACCACATGATCTCACTCATTTGGGGATAATGAAAAACATTATAAACTGATGAACCAAAAGATAGTTACAGAGGCAGTAAAGCATCAAACAGACTGTCTAATTACAGCAGTAAGGTTAGGGAGAGGTGGGGGAAATAAGAGATCAACTGAAGGACTTGTATGCATGCATATAAGAGTAACCAACGGATGCAAAACATTGGGGGGTGAGGGCATGTATGGGAGTGGGGGAGGGGGCAATGGTAAGATATGTACACATATAATACCTTAATAAAAATTTGAAAAAAAAAAAAAAAGAAGTCAGGTACAGCCCTAGCTGGTTTGGCTCAGTGGATAGAGCATCGGCCTACGGACCGAAGGGTCCCAGGTTTGATTCTGGTCAAGGGCATGAAACTTGGTTGCAGGCTTCTCCCTGGCCTGAGCTCTGGTCGGAGCACGTGAAGGAGGTAACCAACTGATGAGTTTCTCTCACATCGATGTTTCTTTCTGTCTTTGTCTCTTTCTCTCCCACTCTCCCTAAAAATCAATGAAAAAATATTCTCTGGTGGGGATTAACAAAACAAAAAAAAAAAGTCAGGTACAAAAGTATGTTCAGTGCACTCAGGGCTGGGGTCAATTAAGATGTACCGGTGCAGTCAACTTGATCAGGACTGGTAAACAGCTACCTCTCCAGGCGCCCCCTGTTGCACTGATCCTCCTCTGGGGCCCCTCAGACCTCCCCACCTTCCAACCACTAAAGGGTTATGGTGGGTCAGTGCCCCTGAGATAGGTCATTCAAGGAGTGAACTGATGAATTTATCTTCCTGCTTTCCCTGTGCTTAGCATGTGAGGCTGTCACACATAGTCATTGCTATAATATGATCCTAATTTTTTAAGCTTATGTATACTCATATGTGTGTGTACGTGAGAGAAGGGGAGGGGCAATATACCAAAATGCTTAGTAGTAATTACATTGAGAATTTGAATTAGGAGTGATTTCTGTTTCCTTCCTTATTATTTTAGGATTTTCAGTTTTCTACACTAAGCACAGCACATATTGCCTCTATGGCTGGAAAAAAGAAGAGCAGAAATGTTATATGTTGAGAGGGACTCGTAAAGGAAAATTCAATCATCTTACTATTCACTCATACCTCATTCAGTTCTGATAGCAATTTACTAAATCTGATATGCACTACATTCAGTAAATGTGTTTTGGGTGCCTACTATGAGTTTAGCAAATGAGATACTAAGTAATATAAAGCATGACCTCTGTCAAGGAGTTTGCAGTCTAGTTGGGTGGTAACACACACACACACACACACACACACACACACACACACACACACACACACCTCCCTCCCTTCCTTTGCTCAAATAGCCTCATCCTAGAGGCCTACCCTGACCATCCTGTTTAATACTGTAGCCACCCTCCCCTGCAGCTGCCCTCTACCCTATTCTTACCCAGCTCTAAGCTTTCCTTTTCCATGGCACTTGGCATCTCTTAAAGAGCCTGTAACAGCAGTACCAGGTGCTCACATGCCATTGAAGCTGCAGGCTGGCGGAGGAGAAGCAAGGAACGGGGTCTAGTATACAGTTCCAAGAAAGTGCCATGGAGAAGGGACTAAGGCAGTGGTCGGCAACCTGCAGCTCGCGAGCCACGGTTTGCCGCTCTGTTGACTAATGAGTTTGCCGACCACTGGTAAGGGATGAGGAGGAAAGGGACCACTGGTCTGGGAAGAACTGATTTACCTAATCCTCAAGCACCTCTGCTTAGAGGGGGAGGGGGCGGGGGGGGAATGAAAGACCACAAAGACCAAGCTGATTTGTTTAAACTGAAGGGCACTCCAGTCATCAGAGCGAGTACCTCACTTGTCATCACAGTTTCAGGTACAGGGAAAGTTCATTCCTTAATCCAAGTGGTCACAAACTAAGGTTCTCTAACCAGAAAGGGACTTGAGTGGAGGGTCCACGTGTGTTACCTCTGTGACCCTGGGCAAGTTATCTGACACCTCAAAGCCTCAGTGTCCCCATTTATAAAGTGGGGAGAATAGCAGAGCCCACTGTAAGGAACGGAATGAGAGCATGAACGTCGAGCCTTTTAGCCAGTGTCTGGAAGAGAGTATGCGCGCTTGGCTTGAACAGCGGTGGCTGAGGAGAGGGCACAGACCTGCAGGCCAAGCCATTGCCCTCCCTCCCTGTCTCAGCACAGCCTCTTCCCAGGGCCTCTGTGTGCAGAGCCGTCACTGCACACCGGGCAGAGACATTCCCAACATCTGCTGCTGCGTAAGACATGCCTCTTCACTGACCCCCTCCGCCTCCCTCCCCGGGAGATCTGCCTTTGTTTTGCCAGTCCCTGTCATCTCGCTGTGCACGTCTTATAGATGGGAGCAGAGCAAGCGATGAAACTTGAGTGGCCTCGTGCGCTCAGTGAGGGAAGATGTCCTAGGGATCCTGGGGATGTGGAGACGTTTAACTGCAAACAGCTCTGCTCTCCTCCTCCCCCATATCTGCAGAGCAGCCCTGGAACTGCTCAACTTGTGGAAAGAATACCCAAAGTGACAGTCCCCCCACAGCCATCAGGAGCAGTCATGTTTCTCAGAAAGAGGAAATAAGCCTGCTTAATCACGACAACGTGCGAGGGGTGTGTCTGGGGTTGAGAAAGTTTCAAGTCCTCTTGTGAAACAGTTTTAAGAAGGTCCTCTGGAAGAAGGTAGCCTTTTTTAAAAAAAACATATTTTTATTGATTTCAGAGAGGAAGGCAGATGGAGAGAGAGAGAGGGAGAGATGGAGAGAGGGGGAGAGAGAGAGAGAGAGAGAGAGATCAATGATGAGAGAGAATCATCCATCAGCTGCCTCCTGCATGCCCCACACTGGGGATCGAGCCCACAACTCGGGCCTATGGCCCGACAGGGATTTGAACTGTGACCTTCAGGTTCATAAGTCAACACTCAACCACTGAGCCATGCTGGCTGGGCAGAAGGTAGCCTTTTTAAAAAATGAGTTTGACCCTCACATTCAGGCCTCAGTGTTTTCCTAAGCAAAGCACCCCTCTTCTTGGTAGTCTTCAGAAAGATGAGAAAACCATGTTCTACAGATTTCTTAAATTCCGTTTTCCCTGTGTGTGAAAAAAAAAAGGTGAACTGTCTCCTTTGTCCCAAAGGAGAACAGTTGTTGGGGTGTCTGGCCACATGTGTTAGCATCTTCCTGCTCTCCCTTTGCTTAGGATGTGGGACTGTCAGCTTGTGAAACGTTTCTATTCTAAATCATCATGGTTAATTATTAGAAATTCCATTTTACTTCCACTCTTGTCCAGCCCCTGGGTGATACATCACCTAGTCCCCGCGTTAGCATATCTACTTGCCTATTTTCAATCCCACCCAAGCAAAAACTCAATTAATATGAATTTAAAACTAGAAGAAACCATTCTAATTTTCTGGCCCCAGGACTGAATGCATTTTTTAACTCAATTTTCAACCATGGCTCTCTTTTTTCTTAAGCTCTCTTGAATCTATCTAAAGCAGAACCAAACCTAGTTTTGTAATGATTAATCTGGAACTAAAGTAGAATACAAAAATATTCTCTGAACCAAATGAGCCAAAATTCAAGTCTTTGTGCCATTTCAGTAAAAGAGTTGTGAAACATCCTGGTGTCACATGCTTGTTTTTTTGGAGGCTGGCGGTGGGGAGTGTGGAGACCTGAAAACAACAGAAGCTACCAAAGTAAAAAGAGGAAAAAATGGTCTAAGGTGGGATTGAAGCCACTGGCCGAAGCCAAGTTAGTGGTCTGAGATCAATGAGACCACAGGTCCACAGTAGTTAATATGTCCCAGTTCGGTAACGTCAAGATGTATGTAAGAGGCCAACACAGGCAAGAGTAAGAATCAACAAAAGTAATAGGCTGGGCAGGCAACAAAGACTGGGGAGACACTGCTCAAGGCCAGTTGAGGCAAGGTCCAAAAATCTGGGTCAGAAACCTGGAGATTAAGGAAATAGAGGAAGAACACATAAGGTGCAAGAAAGTGTGTAAAGAGATAATGGTGGAAAGTTCTCTGGTTACTGAAAAGATGAGAACTGACCATCCTAGTCAGGTTGGCTTCAGCTGAGATGGCCAGGGGGTGGCTGTGACAGTTCCCTGGAGGTTAGCCTGACCCACAAGCCGGCTTCACGCGTCCACATCCTATGCAGACCACATGCTCTGGATGCATGCTTTCTGAAGGAATGAATAGGTTCCTGCAAATCTGAGGTACAAGTTTGCTATTTTTGTCTTACATATACAATGTGTAGCCCACTCAGACAAGAATAAGTCTTGTAATGATAATAGTTTCTCCCTCTGTAGACAGTGGACTATTGAATCTAATAATTAGGTAAATATCACCTGGTATGTCTCTTTAACATTATCTAGAGGGATTCTTTAATTCTAAACTTAATACAAGTGACCAAAAGATGTTTCACAAACAATATGCAAGCCGCTCTTTATTTTTTTAATCTAGCCATTAAATTAACTTCTATTTTTTTATTTTTTGAATATTTTAATTGAATTTACTAGGACGGCATTGGTTAATAAAATTATATAGGTTTCAGGTGTACAGTTCTATAAAACATCATCTGTATATTATATTGTGTGTTCACAACCCCATGTCAAATCTCCAAGCTGCTCTTCGTGCTTCTATATTCCCAAGCATAAAGCATGTGCAGAGGATTCTGACACCAACATCCGGCTCATCCTCACTGAGAAGTCACCAAAGGAGCAACAGAGGTGTCACTGGTATCCTTTCTGGATTGCCAAGCATTCTTGTCCCCAAAGCCTGATTTTTCCTATATGATTATTCTTCCAGAGGCAACTTTCAGATCCATTCTCTCACCAGCTCAGAAATGAGTCAGGGCTCTCCCACCATCAGTTAACAAAAGCCATGTTCTGGCATACCTTGGAGTTTGGGGCTCCCTGGCACATTCTATCACACCAGCCACGGGGTGCCCATTGTTTTTACCAGTGTCTCCCACTTGCCCACCTCTGTCCTTTGCTTATGCACCTCCTCAATTTGGGATGTTCTTTTCCCATTTCTGTTCCTGGATTTAAATTCCACCCATCCCAGATTGCAGACTCCTCCCTAGACTTTTGCTACTTCCGAGCAGCTCCATCACTGGGATTTGAAGTGCTTACTCCAGAAAACATTCTGCACATCCTACCTTTGGGTCAGATGCACATACTCAACCCAATCCCACTGAGTTTGAGAGAAATCTGTCGATTATATAGCACACGCAGGGAGAAGCAGTGAACATATGAGCAAACTGCCAAAATCAGAAAGGAAGAAAGGATACGCTCTGCAGTGAACCAGAAGTAATGACTAAGGGGCATGTTTCCACGACACACAACTGTCTGCATAAAACCTTAAAAAACATTCTACCACACTGAGGAAGGATGTGATGAAGGGGGAGTTTTAAGAGTGATGAAACTATTCTGTAAACTGATTGTGGTGGTGGTGGTAACACAAATTTATAAATGTGTTAAACTTCATGGAACTGAACACCAGAAGAAAGAAAAGGTCAACTTAACTGTACTGGTATGATCAATTTTTTTTTAAATTTTAAGTGTTCTACCAGAGAAGTAAATTATGCACTAACAATCAGTCATTATTTTTCTGAAAATAGCTGTCAACCAGGTCAAGTTCATGACTTACCTTTTACATTCGTCCAGCTCCAGGATGATAAACAGTGTTGGTTTTGTGTTCGGGAGTGAGGGAAGGGGGTTGAGGAAAGAGAATGTTTTATGCCAAACAATACTGTACAGTTTGAAAACCTTGGCCTTGGTATATGTAGCACCAGCCGTAATTTGCAATTTCCTTTCTCACATACCTTAAAACAAGACCTTAATACAAATATAACATACAGATTTTATATATAGCTTTTCTTCACCTGACCTAGACCTTTATATTTATTTTCATTCATTATTTCTTATCTAATTAGTTGAGTTACTTCAACTAAACTTGGCTTCAGGTGATGCAGGCAATTTGTTTCAGAGCCATAAAACTATGCGTGTTTATACTGTTACTAGAGTTTTCCAAAGTATGCACTAACTTCATCATTTGTGACGTACATTATCGGGTTAATAATTCATTCCTCTGTTATTAGCGATTTGATGACTACAGTAAAATCTAGATATGTGGATCGTAAATTATCTAATATGGCATCTTTCCCATTGTTTCTTCACGTTAACCTAATTTCCATCTTCATTGACTTCTGCACAATCCTAATTGAAATCCGGGGGGGGGGGGGGGTAGTTAAAATGCAGGCTCAAGTGAGGAAGGATTTAAATGAGTTCCTAATGGAACCCAGAGACCGGCCAAACACTGCCTGATGCCTAGCCAGGTTATAAAGGCTTTCAACAGCGAAAGGCGCAGCCCAGATTCTCTGCAGATCTTACTGAGGGCGATGGTGACCAGGCCAAGCTTTGGGTTTGGGGTTTTATTTGTTTCCCATAGAGAATGCAGACAAACAAAACGTAGAAATTCTCCCCTTATGAAAGTTCTAAAAAGCGCTTTCACTCAGCCAGGTTATATCCACTAGAATAGATGTTTTATGGTGCCTCTATTTTGCACAACAGCATTTGGGCTATATAACTACCAATAAAAAGGGAATAAAATATGGGGTTTGGAAAATTCTTAGAAAAGCGTTCATGCTGAGGTAACTTCCATGCTGAATCAATGGGTTCTCTGCCCACGAAATCATGGGGTTTTAAAAAGGTAAAATTCCAAGTCTCAAAAAAAAAAAAAGTTTCTGTAAAGGACAGCACTTACCTCCACTCTTTACCTCATGTAAATGGCTATAATGGAGGGTAATTTGACAAGGGAAAATTGAATGGCTAAGATAAAACTAAAAATCAATATACAAAAAGGGAGAAGCCGTTTTTTTCTAATCACATACCAGGTACATCTAAACTTCCACAGCTTTAAAAATACTTACCCATGTTCCCCAATTTTGACTCAGAACCCTCTTTATCTGGGAAGGGTTTTAATGGTAAGGTGCAAGAACCTTCTCCCCCATGACAAATGATGAAATCATTCCCAGATTCTTCTACCAAATGCTCACTGAAAAAATTCTAGATTGAAAACGGGAGGAAATGTCTGCACAGAATGGAATATAGCTCTGGAAACCTTAACACAGCTTCACAGTATAACATGTGAATAATCACCACAATCAGGAGAGAACTTTCTTCAGTCAAGAAACTGCAGGAGTGTAAGCATAATAATAAACCATGGCTGTCAAACGAAGGTCATACTCAGAGCCTTTTTTCTGATGCTGCCACACCAGATAGGCCACTGCTCGGTGAGAGTCTCTGGGACTCAGTCATCGTCAGTAAACCATCCATGAAACATCACCCGATGTCCAGGGCCTGAAGGAACCAGGATGGGTGTGAAAGAAACCAGGCAATGGGACTAAGAGAAGCTGTCTCATTCTGCTTCCCCTTTCTAGCCATCTGCATGTAACTCTGTTACTCCGGATGCCAAAACGATTTCTCCTGGCAAACTCTCATCTTTTCTCAACCTGAAAACAACGATCTCATTATTACTGACTCATCAGAATAAGGGGAAAGCCCACGTCACACTTTGTAACAGTGGCGATGGATTTGTGCAAAGTTGTCCATATTGGCCTGGGCTCATTTGTGGCTAGCTGGTGGGAAAAAGGCATAAGCTATGGCTAAAAAATAGGCAAAACAATTGGCCTGTATGGAGATTAAATCCAGAGTCCCATTATCATGCACTCTTTTTTCTTTTTTTAATCCTCACCAGAGGATGTTTTTCCACTGATTTTTAGAGAGAGCAGAATAGAAGGGAGAGACAGAGAAAGAGAAACATCAATATGAGAGAGACACATTAATTGGTTGCCTCCTGCCACGTGCCCTGACCAGGGCCAGGGATCAAGCCTGCAATCTATGTATGTGCCCTTGACCCCTCACTCTTAACTAACCCCTCTGAGAGGCCTCAGAATACTGAATATAAGACAACAGTAACAAAAATAGGTTGTCAAGAGAAACAAGGAATTGGGGAGAGGAACATAAATGAATAGAAACTCAATGTGAATAATAATAAAGTATACCTTTGGAGAATAACATGGATATTAAATAAATAGGTAATAGAATATTATAGAACATGTAATAGTTATGTAAATGGTATAGTCTTTGTTTTTAAAATAAGTCATAAATTAAGGTAATCATATAGAAATTTTAAGTAAAACACACACAAACTCCCAAAATGATTTTGCCTCAACTAACAGCAGAAAAACTTTTCTAATTAGTTAACTAATAAGGAATCGAAAACTTAACCTTTCAAGCTAAACTATTAGAGATTTTTGTGTGTATGTTTTAAAGTTTGTATTTCAAACAAATGAGTCTTTCATCAATAATTTTTTTAGAAATTGCCACATTTCTCACTATTATCTTAGCATACTGCTAGTACTTGGAAAGGGAACTTGGGGGTTATTTACTTGAACCACTTCTTTAAAAATTTTTAAATATTTTTGCCTTTGACTTTTAGAGAGAGTAGAAGGAGGGAGGGGAAAAGAGAGAGAGAGAGAGAGAGAGAGAGAGAGAGAGAGAGAGAGAGAGAGAGAGATGTGAGAGAAACACATCGATTGGTTGCCTCCCACACTCACCCCAACTGGGGCTGGGAATCAAACCTGCGACCTTTCATCAGTGTCTAAACACTGAGAAACAATGGCCAGGGCTGATCCTCTTCATTTTATAAAATGAAAAGACCTACATAGCTATGCACTTCGATGAGGAGAACCAGGAACTGAACACAGCATCTGACTTTTAAGCTAATGCTCATTGCACCATTCCAAGCTGACTGTGCTGATTTACAGCTTCACTGTCTAACAAAAGAGAGTGAAAAAGTGAGAAAACTTGTCCATCATTTTGACTTGACTACCATGGGAGTGTCACTTTATTTTCTCACAGTTTTTGTGTCTAAGATCCCTATAGACCCATCTGTGTCCACATAGCTTGAAGTAAAGAAAATGTGGCAGTTTGTTTGAGAAATATGAGCAGCCTCAAAACAGACACTGGAAGTGTTTACTTTATAAATCATGTCTTGTTAAGTTAAAAACTGAATAGCAGCTGGGGATCCTTCAACCCAGCCACCTCCTTCAGTGTTTCTGAGAGCAATGTATGGTTAGAGAGGAAGGCAGGGCAAAGGTGCTCTTTCTTTACCCAGAGCCCTTTGCCCCTAACCCCATGTTACTGCTGCTATTTATGGCAAGGCCAGAGAGAGGTCAAGTGCATCTGATTCCCAGCCCACATCGAAGTCTCCTCTTCATCCTATCACTCTGATGACAAGCAAAGCTTAGTGACAATAAATGTGCCAAGGGAAATGAAAAGAAAAAAAGTTTCCTTATAAGGCCTAGAACTTGTCTGATCTGCGACCACAAGGCCTCTGTACGGAAAGACAAGCTTCCTAGGAAGAAAAAGGCTGAAATGAGACCACTGGAAGTTAAAACCTTGAACTCATCCTCTAATGACAATGAAACTCCATCGCCTTGTCCTGTGGCCCAATAAATACCCTTGACCTTGATCCATTCTTATCAGAACTCCTTCCCTTGGCTGGGTGCAGGGGAAGGAAAAACAAGCACAGAACCTTGCACTCCCACTAAATCCAAACCCGCATAACTCTGTGCGGTATAGACACACCCTGACTGAGGCCAGACTTAAATAGAAGCCCACGTGGCAGACACCCAGCATCATCTCTCCCCTGCGGTTGATTGATAGGAATGATTCCTCCACCACTTTCAAATAACCCGTTGCCTATGCTCAGGCACAGATGATGAAGAATGTCCACACTCTCTCCAAACACATAATAAAATCTTATACCTCGTGAAAAATCTTACACTTTGCTTGAGATTCCTGAGCCTGGGGCATCCATTTGGAAGTGAGAAAAGAAATGTAGTCTGAACCATTAGGGAAAAGAAATATAGTCTCATCCACTAAGAAAAACAATAAAAAATGTCTTATTCCTTCGCTTAGATTCCAGTCCCTTACTTTCAAGTTTCTTTTGTTAGCTTTAGTGCATCTTGGACTACCTCTCTCTAAATAGGGTTCAAGCTACCTTGATACCATGACAGACTAAGCAGTGAGGAATAACCCACATGGTCATGCCACCAGTCCATAAGGGCATGCAGCCAGATTCTGTCCTTCCCTCTTACCTAAGCCCATTCTTACTTTTTGAAAGTTTTGTCCATTTATGCTCATATCCATTTGGTAGAAATTTTCTGAGTTAAAAGCTGGACAGCATCTTGTTAGGTTAGATGACTCTTTGTTGAGCAGGAAGGTAAGCTAACATGTAAATAGCCTTGTGTTGCCAATTTTCTGTATGGAAAGTGATCTCTCCATTGAAAAGTTCCAACACTGTGGTAAAAGCCATATGGTCAAGGCTCTGAGTATATGTTTGGTCTCTGGGTCACCACCAAGAGAAAGGACAACTTCATTGAAACATGTTGTTACGAGTTGACCAGATTTTGCCTTTTGAAGACACACAAGATCAAGATACTTTTAACTATTTTGGTTTCATGTCAATGATAGATAGTTGCTAAATTGAGTGTAGGGTCATATCATATGATATAACTGAGACATTACTTGGAAAAGTTGAATCCAGTCTATCGACTTAAGTTTGATGCATTGGCTGTTGTCAACCCAACTAGTATGTCTTAGACGAGTTACATTTTAACTATCTTTTTCAGTTCTGGAGGTATATGTACATCAAAATCACTAAGATGCCATTCTTCCTGAGAGCTCTCTTCACCCCACTGGTAGACTATTTTAACCCTCTTCAACCTTGAGGAGCGTTTCTCCCTGGCCCTTTTCTAAGAGATGGGGCTGAGAATAGGACCCCAATTTCCTGGCTCTGGTGGTTTTATCCACAGTTTGTCTTGGTCTGGAAATTACATATACACTGTTGGTGTGCCTCTTCGGCTCCAGCTATGTTATTAAACTATTATTACCTAACAATACTCCCATTAATCACCGTGACAGATGGAAACCAGCCCTGGTTATGTTCTCTGAACTCAACGTCAAACAGTCCCAAAGCTAATGGAGATGACGCCAGCCATGAATTAGCTCTAAAAGCTTCTGTTTATCCCCACACCCCCTTTCCTATTACTCTTCACTGCAATGCCTTTTTCTTGTCACAAGACTCCATGCTTCTTTATGGAGCAACTCCTTATGGGATTCTGGGAAATGGTTTTCTGTTGACAGACACCATATAATGAAGATAAACGATGGACAAGTCCAGAGTCTTAAAACTGTTATTCCCCGAGCAGCACACTTGCAGCTACATGGAGCATTTCTATAGGCTTGAACAGTGGAAAGCTGCAAACCTGGAAAAAATTCTCCATTCAACTTCCTTTCACAGACTGGGGGAAAGAAGTGATACTAAACAGAAAATGTAAATCACCTGTGAGGTAATACGCCCCAAATGATGCCTTGAAAGTGTTGAGGGTACATAAACAGTTTCTTTACAAAAGAGCTTTGTTCTGACTTAACTATGAATGGGGGTGTTGGTTCTCCTTGCTTTCCCTGAATAAATTACAGCTCAGAGTAAGAGTCCCACATAATAGTGAATGTCTTCCTCTAAAAAGATTCATTTTTAAAACTCAGCCATGCAATAGTGCTCTTTTAATTGAAAACCCTTTGATATCTTACTTCTTAAGAAACTATTAGATACATAACTCCACATAGCAAACAGGTTATTAACAGAAGGAAAACGTAACGAAGGGGCCAGCCCTCAAAAGCATAGGGCAGCTAATAAAACTTTCTCTGCTGCTCCCACTGAAGGATACTAAAAACTGCATCCCAAAAGGTGATTTTTCATGGGCCTGATGGATGAGATCGTTCTACTCCACTGATCCCACTGAAAAGTAAAAAGGGAAAGTGTCATTAAGGAGAATGCCCCAAGAGTTGCTACTGCTCTTGCTGTTGACATGACTACTGATATCTTGCCCTTGATTCAATCACTCAATACCAAAGGCAGAATAGAGTTTAATTAGTGTTCAATGTTGAGCACATTGATTATACTATTTTTTTCAAATGTTTTCTGTACAACTCTCAAGTTTGAAATTAGACTCCTAAAGTAAATAAATCATAGCCACAAGCCACATGAGATTATTTAAATTTTAAAATGTAACCTAAAATTCAGCTTCTCGGTGACGGTGGCCACATTTCAAATGTTTAATAGGCACATGTGACCTAGGGGCTACCATATCCGATAGTACAAATTATAGAACATTTCATCACTACAGAAAGTTCTATAGGATAGCACTGGCATCAAGTATCCATTCATTTATCCATTCAGTGAATATGTACTGAGTTCAGTCATAACCAAAACAAAGTTTGTGCTCTCAAGGAAATAGCATCCTCTAAGGGGGGAGTGGGGGAACAGATAACAAAACAATTAAATAAATGATCAAAATCATTTTACCTAGCATTCACTGCCGTGAAGAAAATGAAACAAGATGACAGGGCAGATGATGACTAGACTGAGGGTGGGGTGGGAATGGCGGCGATTTTCATCAGGTGACCACTGAAGCCTGAGGAGGAGACAGCTAAGCAGAGCCTCAAATGATAAGCAAGAGGCAGCCATGGGACTCTGGGGACAGAGCATTTCAGTCAGAGCCAGAGAAAGTGCTCAGGCCCTCATGTGAGAACTGCTGGGAGTGCCCCCAGGGACAGCAAGAAGGCAAGTTGGCTGGAGACATGGGTGTGGGAGGTGATGTCAGGTCTATCAGCCCAGGTCACATCCAACAGGACCTCATCGTTGTGAAGGACAGTTCAGATTTTATTCTTTAAGAAGCCTAACCTAACACTCCCTTAAAGGTCTCAGTTTGGGAAAAAAAAAACACACACACACACTTTGAGAAATAACTCATTCTGTGGTTCCCTCACCAAAAGCAATTGCCATCAAGAGCATGGCCCAGGTTTGCAGAGAGCTGTTGCTAGGAATAACCAAACCTGATGTTTATTCACCATTTGGTCTTAACGTCATGCAGAATTTTATGAACATCTCAGACTTTGTCCAACGCTTCTTAGGAACTGCTAAGTATTGTTCATAGAGGAATGGGCAATTATAAAAATTAATTAATTAAAAATAAATAAATAAAAATAGTCACCTGATCAAAGACAGAGAATGGCTTACAAGTAAATCCCACACCCATAGCTCAGTGCTTGAGATTGCAACAATTTGCAAGGCCACCCAGATAAGTAGCAGAATCACCCTGCCCATTTAGAAAATATGATCACTTGTTTGAATTGGCAACAGACTAAAAATAGACTCAAATGTTCTCAGGATGGAAAGAAACTTGTCAAATACCTCTTTTACAGTGGAGGGGACTGGAGCCCAGAGAAAATAAAGTTACTTTTCAGTGCCTAGTGGCAAATGATTTTCTACTGTTCTCTAGATGAATTAGTTGTTTTTAAAACAAGGAAAAGGGGTTCTGTTCAGGAACTGAGCAAGGACACTTACACATCAGAGATAAAATTGAATGTCCCAAAGTCCCCTGAAAGGCCACACTGTCTGCCTCTCCTTGCTTCGGGTCTGTTCGTGATGTCACGCTTTGTGGACACAGAGATACCGGGCAAGGTGCTCGGAGTAAGCAGGAAAATGCGCAAGGTGGGAGCTCCCTTGATTTCACATGAAGATTCATGATGGACAATCGGAGGGGATGCACAAGCAGAGGTGAGCCATGGAAAAATCTCCTGAAGAATTACAACAGGCCCTGTGTACAACTAATCTTGGCTTTCACCAAGATGGGCGCAGGGAGAGACATGCAAAAATGAGTTTCCACCTTATGTCTCCTTTCTTCTTTTCTCATAACTCAGTGTCTCACACAGCCAGACCTCAGTGTTTTCTTCATTTTTCTTTTCAATAGAGACAAATTAGCTTAATTAGTGCTCAATGTTGAGCACATTGATTATACTATTTTTTTCAAATGTTTTCTGTACAACTCTCAAGTTTGAAATTGGACTCCTAAAGTAAATAAAAAATACTTTTTCTACTTACGAAACCTTACTCTAATTAGGTGGTTCATTTTTATGCCTAGATGCTGTTGTAAAGTCTTCTGTCCCCACCCCTATAAGAACAAAATGTGCCAAAAAGTACAAGTTTTTATTTTTTGGAAAATCTTTAATGTCAGATTTTCTGTTTGTTACCTGGCTAATACTTGTGGAAAATGCACTGAAAGGGATCATGGCTAGTGACCAAAGGAAATAGACCTAAAGGCCCAGAGTCCCGACCCTTCCACACACCGAGTGGCCAGACCTAGCCATGACATAAGATTCCATCTCTCCGGGTATCCAGTCTCCCTTGCTAAACTGAAGATAAAACTGGCCATTGGCTGGTTGCTAGAGTGGAGTGAATGCTCAAAACATGAATCAAGATCTTCAGAAAAGCTGTCAAATAAACAAACACACCAACATGAATGAATTCTTTTTTCACACTTCTTTTGGGAATATAGTCAATTTCTTCTAGATATCTTTCAAGGACTGAAAACATAATCTAAGTGAAAAATCATACTAGATTATGGGTGAAAATATAGTGTTGTTATCAAACATCTCTGGGAAATGATGTAGGGCTTAGGGTACCAGATTGGATTCTAATCAGGGCTGAGTCTTGCAACAGAAGATAACTGCCTGCTAGGCAAGAATAGACCTAAAGTTCAGTCAACACCTCAAATCTTAGTTGCCAAGGACATCAGACTCCGAAAAAGAAATCCAAATAGATGATGCCACAGATAATACACAGAAAAATGGAATATCTCAACTGGATAATCAAAACTTTGACACTGAGAACAACATTGTCAAGATTCTTCAAATGATGGGATGAATATAAACTGTCCTGCTATAGGCTGTGGCCAGTGTGCCTCAGCTGGTTTAGTGCTGTCCTATATACCAAGAGGTCGCCGGTTCAAGTCCTGGCACATACCTGGGTTATAGGCTCGATCCCCATTGGGGGTGTTCAGGAGGCAGCCAATTGATGTGACCCTCTTACATTGATGTTTCTCTCTCTCTCTCTCTCTCTCTCTCTCTCTCTCTCTCTCTCTCTCTTTCTCTCTTTCTCTCTCTCTTCCTTTCTCAAATCAATAATAAAAAACATATTTTTAAATGTATCAACTTTATTCACAATTATTTGTGTGTTTTTTAAAAGGGATGACCATAGAATGCATTTCACAGTAAGTACAATAAAATTTTCTCCTTCTTTGTAAGTACCATCTAATGCTAATAACCCCAAATTAAAATGGATTAGCCCATCCACATGATGGGCAGCCAGAATAATAATAATAATACATCTTCCAGCACCAAACCTATCACTATAATCATTCTGGTTACAAGCTCTAAAACCCTGATGCCTGAACAAAGAAATAAAATTTCTTCCACTCTCAAGTTCAATATTTTCTGTGTAGGATGTGGTTTTATTAATTGTCAATCCCAACTCTTGCTGGAACACACTTTTCCAATTTGTCCAGAGAGTTGTCAGCAGGTTGCCCATGTGGCCCTTCCCTTCCTGGGCTGCTGTTGTTTGTGGTATTTTGCAATAACTCACAAATAACTGGCCTCACCACTATCTCTGCCCTAAAAGAGTAAACTGCATTTTTCTTTTGTTGTGGAAAAAGTTAAAGTTTTTCAAAATTACAGAGTCACCAGATCAAAGCGGATGGATCGTGTACACAAGCCCAGCAACGCCACTCTCGCTGAGTCAGAGTCATGAATGAACAGCTTTTGCTAGTCCCCTTCTCAAGGATGCAGCAGAACACAATTTAAGACCGTTGGCTTAAGTCTTTCATGTCTGTGTGTGTGAGTGTATGTGTGTGTGTAGAGAGAGAGATATAGAGAGAGAGATATTCTATTCCTCCAAATACATAACCCTTACAAATACAAGACAATAACACTTAAGATTCTTGGTTTCTACTTAGAAGATATGTTTCCTGATGGAGATGACAGAGAGGTTCCAGAAATAGAAAAAGAGTAAGTCAGACATCAAATGATAAATCCTTCCACCTTTTATAATCCCTCCATAGTCAGCTACCTTTTTTCATTTATGCTCAGAAGGCTCTAGCATTACAGAGCAATGAAGAAGGATAGAATGTAGATCTGGTTGATGCTTGAACCAGTCAAGACTAGAATTGCTCAAAAACAGACAGGAGTTTCCCACAATGAAAAAGGGGTGGGGAGGTAGGGGGAATAGTAGAAGAAAAACAGGAAACCACAATATCTCAGAAACCAATGAAAAAGCAAATCTTAAGGAACAAATGTATTCAATCACTTATTCAACAAATATTGATTACTACCTCCTCTTGCCCGGGGCTTTTGTGTGTTGGGGACACAGCCAAAAACAAGACAAACAAGAGTCTTGCTCCTACAGAGCTTGGTTTCTAAAGAACAGTTAGCAATGCCCATTGCTTCTGAAGTTGCTAAATGGAATGAGGATAAGCAAATAGCTACTGGGTTGGCAATTAGGGAGTCTTCAAAGGTCAATCTGCAACAGCCTTTAAAAAGCAGTTTAGTGGCGAGGTGGCAATAAAAGCCACACAAAGTTTGGAAAACACTGATTGGATGCATATATCAATTAGTAAAAAGGAAGTAGAAAACAAGTGTTTGCTGCTAAAGAAGAAGCACAGAATAAACTCTAAAGTTAAATACATTTCATTCATTTAACTGTCTGTCCATTAAATGAAATTGAAAGATGGACCATTATCTTACAAGTTATATTGGTCATGGGCTGGTTCAAAAAAGGAAAAAAAGAAAACACTAACAGGACCCATTTGTACTCATGAGGGCTTAAACAAAAATTTGTCATAGAGAAACAATACCACTATGAATGATATGGAATGCAGGATTTATTATACTGAATTTGTACAATTGGGAAACTGCCAAGAATCCAATGGAAGGCTATTGCCTCTGTGTGTCTGGTACAAGGCTGAAGTTGCTGCAGGTCTGAGAACTAGCTCGCAAAGAAAGGAAGGATGTGAAGTTGGGGGAACCCATGAAGATAAACTGGAACCTGTATGTTTCTCACAGCGTCCAACCTCAGTGATGCTGGAGGTGTGTGGAAGGAGTTGGTGACCTTCCCTATGAAGGCATGCACGCATTACAATTCTAAGAAACAGAAGGAGAAAACCTAACAGGAGCTTGGGGAATGAGGGCGCAGGGGCTGCCCTGTGTCAATAAGGTGAGCCTGCAGATCAGCCTCCACATGCAGGAGCAGCACGTGCCTTGTGGTTCCCACCAACCTCAGAGTGTGAGGCCTGCTGCTTCACTTCCCCTTTCCAAATCTCATGCATATTTCTTTTGTGGTCAACCCTAACCTCATCCTAACCCCAAACCACAGAGGAAATGAATTCTGGAAACTTAGGTCTAGCCTCATTGACACATGACAAAGCCATCGTGGTCCTCTCCTTGTCTACATATCTCTTTTAACTATATTTAACTTGGAAATACAAACTACTTCAAAGCCATGCCTCTACCTAACATCATGCAACTCTTGTCCAAACTGAAACACCAACTCTCTCTCCCAAAAAAAATATAAAGTCACTTTATCCATCTTTTGGTGATCTTTGTTCTTCTTCTAGTCGAGTCATACTTCCCCTTTGATATTCTGTAAGGTAACTACTGAGATATAGGTGTAGATAGTAGGGAAATGAAAGAGGGGAAAAGAATTTATTGATATATATCTTAAAGAAGAAGTACTCATAATGTTATAATCCTTTTTATTACAACTAGTAATGTGGTCTTAGCTGATATCCATAACTTACTTCTACTATCCATTACATATTCTTTCTGTCCTCAGCAGGTCATAGTTCTTTGCCTGGTAGAGTGACCCAAAGCTTCATTCCCAAAGTGTTGTTATGGTTAGGATAGTGGTTACCCTTGGCAGAGGGATACAATGAAGGAGGCATGAAGGGGCTTCTGGGTATTGATAATATTCTACATCTCCATTCAGGTGCTAGTTACAAGAGTGAGTTCAGCTAGTAAAAATTCATCAAGCTGTTTATTTATGATATGTGATTACCTTGTGCCTGTGTGTGTATATATGTACATACATATATTCATATATGTGTATATAAATTCAATAAAGAGTTAAAATATAAAGTGATAAGGACTTGGACTTCTTTCTTAAGTAAAATGCAATGATTTAAGGGTTAAAAATTTGGATACAAATAGGATACTTTTGCTGGCATCATGGTCATAAAAGATGACTAACTCAAATACTGTGGCATAAAAGATTTATAATGCATAAATTCTCTTGTTTACATTGGTGAATAAATCAAACATTAACTTTCCCCTCGATTAATTTGAACATAGGCCATGTGATTTCAAAAAATTATGCTCAAAAGTATATTTTGAAGTAGGACTAGTAACTTAAAGTTGTGTTTAAATATGTAAATGAATCTTCTTTACTTCAGGATACATGTATTCCTTAGATGCTAATCTACTCCAGCTCTTCCTTATCTGCACATGAAATATGCAGTATGGTCCTTTGGGATATCTTGGAAAATCTGTTTCTTATGAAAAACTTGGAATATAGCATTTACTAAAACAATATTCAAAGAAAAATGACATATTATCAAAAAGAATCATTATTGCCTTAATTTGTTATATACGGTGATTGAGCTTTATTCTCAAATGTATAGAGCATGGCAAAGACAGAGTCAAAAAGAACCAATAGGATAAGGAAATATCAAAAAAATGTAGGATCAAGACTCAATGTTACCTCCCTGGAATAACTTTGTTTTCAATAAGTCCCTCCTCACCTACACACACACACACCAGCAATGAGTCTGGCACCAAATAAACAGAAGCCAATAGAAACTAAATTCAGGACCTATGGTGCAGGGTAGAATACCAGGGTGCCCTGGAACTTGATTCTGTAGTCCTTACACAAAGTAACATAACTCCACCAATGCCAGGGAAGTCTTACTCCAGGTCGTGCCCATGGATAGATGGAGAAGTGGTTGCCTTCTACACCACCTTCAGAACAGAGCCTTCCTGTCTTCCCAGGATACCGTGTACATGCCTTTACAACCAATCCACTGTATTTCCGTGGCCTAACATCAGGATTTTTCTTCCTACACTGTGAACCCTTGAAAGGAAAAGTATTTAATATAATACCTGGCATGGCATTATATTAAGAAGTACTTACTACTTGAAGTTAATTTAAAATAGTTTTACTAAAAGTGTTAGAAAGGCTCTAACAATTAAATGCCAAGAGACCTGACTCTAAGACTAAAAGAAAATAGTCTTAAAGTGTGGAATCATGCCCTGGCTGGTGTGCTCACTGGTTAGAGTGCCAGCCCTCAGACAGAAAAGTTACAGGTTCAATTCCCAATCAAGGGCATGTACCTCAATTGCAGGCTCGATCCTCAGCCCAGTGGTGGCATGTTCGGGAGGCAATCAATCAACGTGTCTCTCTCAGATTGATGTTTTTCTCTCTCTCTTTATCTCTCTCTCCCTCCCACCCTCTCTCCCCCTCCACTTTCTCTAAAAAAAAAAAAAAAAAAAAAAAAAAAAAATCAATGGAAAAAATATTCTCAAGTGAGGATAATAAAAATAAAAAGTGTGCAATCATCATAAAGTACCTATATTATGACTAGAATAAAAATTTTAGTGTAAAACAGGGGAGGAAGATAGCTGTAGACCTTTAAAATGTAAAACAAGGCTTATTTTTTTAACTAGAGGCCCGATGCACGAAATTCCTGCCAGGGGCTCAGCCCTTGCAGCCCCGGCTGCCTCGGCCAGCCCTCACAGCCCTGGCTTCGTCTGGAAGGTCATCCGGAAGGATGTCCGGAAGGTCGTTCGGCTATTCGGTCTAATTAGCATATTAACTCATTATTATATAGGATTGCTCAAAAAGACACCCATTAAGAGTGTGGACAGAAAAAAAGGGGGCTTCTATGAAAGGTAACCTGCCAGGGTGATCTGATGATAAATTCCTAACTGGGCCAGTCATGGTGGCTAGTCACACCCCAAGCCTATAACTTCTTTTTTTTTAATATGTTTTATTGATTTTTTACAGAGAGGAAGGGGGAGGGATAGAGAGCCAGAAACATCGATGAGAGAGAAACATCGATCAGCTGCCTCCTGCACACCCCCTACTGGGGATGTGCCCGCAACCAAGGTACATGCCCTGGCCAGAATCGAACCCGGGACCCTTGAGTCTGCAGGCTGACGCTCTATCCACTGAGCCAAACTGGCTAGGGCTATAACTTCTTTAGTGAAAGGTTTAAAGCCAACCCTATCCATTGTCCTTGTGCTTCTAGGTTAACATACCTTTGAATTACTGGAAGGGGTTATTAACCCTCAAGAGACCACATAATCTTGTTAACTATTCTGTAATTCACTTCCACTTTGCTTTCTCCAATCTTCCTTATGTCCACCCCCTCCTTAATTTCAAGTGCATAAAAGAAGCTGCAAAACGTATTCTTGGGAGCTTTTGAGATCTTCCTCTAGGGCATACATTGGCTCAAATAAATGCTTATAAAAAATCTCTACAGGCTTGGATGTTTCTTATGTTATCAAAAGTCCTTAGAACTGAGACCTCAGTACTCTGGAGAGAGTTGTTTCTATCTGTCTTATACACTGCACTGTGCCCAGTGGCTTGAACAGTTCCTAGGCTCATGGTAGCTCCTGAGAAATAGCTAATGTATGAATACACAAATGAACTAATTGTTCCAAAGTGCCTGGTGACCATTTCTACAGTGTTCTCTGCTCTCTAAAACTCACCAGAGAGCTCATTGTCCAACACATCTCAATCACCTGGAGTGCTAGTTAAAATGCTGATCCTAAGCCCCACTTCTACTGCTTCACTGTATTAGTCAGGGCTCTCCAGAGAAACAGACCAATGGGATGGATGGGTGGGTGGATAGATAGATAGATGATAGATGATAGATAGATGATAGATAGATGATAGATAGATAGATAGATGATAGATAGATAGATAGATAGATAGATAGATAGATAGATAGATAGATAGACCAACCTAAGGAATTGGCTCACAAGATTATGCTGGCTAGCAAGTCCAAAATCCATATGGCAAGCTCAGCAGGCTAAAAATACAGTTAAGCACTGAATCTGCAGAGCAGGTCAACAGGCTGGAAACAGACAGGGTTTCTATGCTGCAGTCCTGAGGCTGAATTCCTTCTCTTTCAGAAATCTGTCTTTGGTCTTAAAGCCCTCAACTGATTGGATGAGGCCCATCCACATTATGGAGGATAATCTACTTTACTCAAAGTCTGTTGATTTAGAAGTTCATCACACCTGAAAATGCCTTCATAGCGATATCTAGACTGGTGTTTAACCAACTAGGCATCATAGTCTTCTGAAGTGGACACATAAAGTTACTCATCGCACCCACCATGGAAACTCACCTAGAAAGTTTGTCTAAAATGCAGAAGGTCTGGTTGTGATGGCATATTATTAAAAAGAATCATTATCACTTTAATTTGTTATAGGCACCTCAGGTGAAGCAACCGCAACCAAAGAGAATAGGTAACTTGGGTCATATACACTGAGTGGCCAGATTATTATGATCTCTGAACGCATAATAATCTGGCCACTCAGTGTATTTGTGTCTCAAATGGGTACCAAAAGTATTCTAGACTTTTGCTGGAGATCAACCACCTATTTGCCCTGAGCTTTCTATCAGCCAGTGCAAAGGGGAAAACTGATCAGGTGCACGATTTATAGGGGCACATCCCTAGTGGGGGGTGTGCAGGAGGCAGCTGATTGATGTTTCTCTCTCATTGATGTTTCTAACTCTCTTTCCCTCTCCCTTCCTCTCTGTAAAAATCAATAAGATATATTAAAAAATAAAATAAATAAAGAGAAGTACACTGAGGGGCCAGATTATTATGCGTTCAGAGATCATAATAATCTGGCCACTCCGTGTATGATAAACAACCTCTCCTACTTGGGTCAGCACATCTTCTGTTTTCACACAACTAATGCCAGATCTGCAGTCCAGTGGTCCAAAAGCACACATCAGTGTTAGCCATTTATAAACCAAGAGACATGATGAATTTAAGTAAATGTAAACACAGTATGTGTCAGACGTGATATCTACAAATAGTAAAGCCTTGAAGTGTTCTAGAACAATGGCTCTTAGAGGATGGCCCCTGAACCAGCAGCATCAGCTTCACCCGGGAACTTATTAGCAATATAAATTCTTGCCCCTCTCCCCCAGACCTACTCATCAGAAACTAGGGTTAGGGCCCAACAGCCAGTGTTTTAATAAGGCCTCAAAGGTGCCCCTGGTGAACACCAAATTTTGTGATCCACTGTTATGGTACACTTCATAGCTTAACTCGTCGAATGTCTGAATTGGAGCATCTTTACTTACCGCCTCCCTCATGCAAGATTTACACGTATCTTCTCTCGTTTTCATGTATCATCAGTCATCATCCTGCCACAAACAAGTGATGAATAGTCAAAGCCAAGCAGAGCATAAATTATAAGAGTTCTGTTTGTCTTGGCACACGCAGATACCTTGCCTGTTTGTATCTATAATTTTTTTCAGACTTGCCCTGTAGTCTCAAGGCCCAATTTAAGGGGGGAAAAAATTACTGTTTTCCATTTTATTTTTAGTAATAAGCTAAGTAATTAAGTCTTTCCTGGTTCCTGGAGCAATCCAACTTTTCAGAAGACTTTAAAATGAACAAAGAAAATTCAGTTAATGGGCATGGACATAGGGAATCAGCTTACTAAAATTAAAGGCCCAGAGAGATCACAGCGTATAACCAGATGCAGGAGGACAAAATGCAGTATTGTGCTTCTTTTCTCCAACTATCCATGTTATTTTCCGTATTAACATTTATCTCCATAGTTACATAGGGAGAAGACAGATTTGATGCAGGAAAAAGCCAGAATAAACTTAACCCGTAGAAGAGGTCTTCCAAATCAGAGGTTGCCAACTGGTAACCAGGGGCCAGATTACGGCCTCACTGGCTCGGAGACTAGTCAATCACTTCTTAAATTAACAACAGCTTTTAAAAGTGATGACCCATGTGACAACAAAAAAATAAAAACAGAAACTATGGTAGCTAAGACTGTATCACTTTATATTTAAAATATTTGAAAGCTGTTAATGATCTTTCTACTAGGGACACAAATATTTAAAGTATCTGGATAATTTCACCATGAACAATAACATTTTCTGAGCATCTCTATATAAAGCACTATGGCTTTTTTAAAAATTTTATTGTTTAAAGTATTACATATAGTATTACATATGTCTCCTCTTTCCCCCATTGACGGCCACCCCCACCCCACCCCCACCTCCCAGGCACTATGCCTTTTTTGTTCTGTTTGATACCTACCTTAGTAATAAAGAAAATTCAGCCTAATCCTTAACACAAGAAAATCATAATATTCAAAGATATGGAGCTTGATCTGCAACCATCTCCTAGCTCCTAAATGCCAATGCTTAAAACAATTATGGCAGTCATTAGGAGATCTGTGTTCACAGTGCCTAGGTGGGGAAAGGCCTGGCACTCGATGCCCCTGCTGAGCTCAGCAGGCTGCCTTGGAAAGACGAGGGCATATTATCATGACCACTTTGCCAACGAAGCATGCACCAAGGCTGGCCTAAACCTCAGCTCTACCAAAATAGGCTGCCCGAGCATCCAGTCCCAAGAATGGAACTGTGTGCCTGGTGTTTTCCAAAGCCATTCCCCTCCCTCAAGACACTTAAGGGCAGAGAGCTGAGAAATGAACAGATTTGAGAGTCCAGGGAGGATTCAAACATCCAGGCTCTGGCAGCTCCCTTTACCCTGTTTTCCTACAGCCCACATGGCACTTAACCAGTGATGAGTGCTAGAAAATCACTTAGCATTATTGAGACCTCTCACCCGCCTTGTTTTCTCAGAGCAACATATACATTATCTCTGTAGCATACATTTGTATTGGGAATTTTCTGGATGCAATTATCCTTTGCAACTAATAAAATAAGATGTAATTATAGATGTACTGTTAGCGGTGCCACTTCACATTTAGCTTGCTATGTTTGCGGCTGTCTGGAACTCCAGATCTGAGTGCTGGTTATTACTCTCACTCACAAGTTATTGCTGGGGACAGTGCTGCTCATGGTGACAGCTATCTGGGGCAGCACTCTCACACTCCTCTGGGGATCTCTCTGCCTCCTTGGGCTCTGTCTCTTAGCTCGAAGCTGCACTTTTAACCCTCCCACAAACAACTTACAATGCATAATTCAACCCTAGCAGAGCCCTCATTTGCCCTCATGAACCCGCAGTCTAGTGGCCTGACTTTAAATGTCAGTTTAGTACCTACTAATTTAAACGAGGAGCAGAGATTTACATATAGAGGCCTCAGTCAAAGATTTCAGAAAGGTCCGGCCAGTGTGGCTCAGTTGGTTGAGCGTTATCCCATGCACCAAGAGGTCACGGGTTCTGGTCAGAACACGTGCCCAGTGTTCTGGCTCAGTCCTCAGTAGGGGGTATGCAGGAGGCAGCCAATCAATCTCTCTCCCCCTCTTCCTTCCTCTCTCTCTAAAATTCAATAAAAACATATTAATATAAAATTTTTCATGAAGAACCAACTTGTACTTGGACATGACAAAGAGCTCTACAGAACTTCTCTGCATCTTGTACAATGAGCACATATTATTAAAAAACAGAACAGAAAACACATGTAACAGATGCTATATGAAGTCAGGAGGGGGCAAGGCCCTTCCTTCTGAGATCTCTCCTACAGGAACTCTGGAGGGACGTGAAGACTTACCATAGGTACGGGGACTTACGGAGATTTTTAAGGGAATTCACTTCTAGAACCTCAACTTCCTAAACTGGGTCTTACTGAAAACTGTGCCTGAAGATGTGTATGTACACTTACTGTACAAAAAATATTTTTAAAAGAATACATTGATGAAGAGTGTTCAAATAACAAATGGAAGACCCATTGCTGTGAGTTTCTCTTGACTCTAACATCTTAGAGGCAGCACAAGGTATCCTTAGCACTCAGGATATGTATGTCTGTTGATGAGGTATATTCAGAGCCTGCCCCATGAAATCCTCTAGCCTATGAGGACAATTATCACTTTAGAGACAAGCCAAGCAATTCGATCTTGTGACTGCCCGTCAAATTAACATGGTGAACCTAAGAGCTCAGTGCAGATAGGTAAGGAGAAAGTCAGAAAATCTGCCTCAGAACAAGGTCCCCCTGAGTGGCTAATGCCTGGAAACGGTTGAGACCTTGAGGAGAAACCAGCCAGGGAAGGGAGAGGTCTCACAGAGGACCAGGTCAGGGACTGCCCAGCCTAAAGAATCCTGAGGACAGACAGGGTAATGAGCACCGTGTGTAGCAAGAATTGTGTGGGAGAATCACTCTAGCAAAGAGCCCAATCTAACAAATCCCATTGGGAAATATTTTCCAGAGCTTTCCCTCATAGCCGTGGTGAGGCTCACTCGAATTAGGCAGGGTTTCCCAGGCCTGACCCCAACAACAGTGACAGGCACTGAGCTTCTTGGTTTTGTTAAACATCCTTGAAAAAACTCAAGTCATTTTTCAATGAAAGAAAACCAAAAGGTACAATCCTGCTAATGTTTATTACCATCAGGCAATGGTTTATTATTGAATGGGATTCTGAGTCTGAAATGTCCCAGATTGGTTCCTTAAGTATTGTCCCTAAGCTAAGAGACTGGATCCTGAGCAGCTGGCATTTATCAGGCTTCTTTTAAAACCATAAGTCTGACCACAAGTAAATGCTGTATAACAAGCACAGAGCATATAAAGAAGACATTCCTGACTGTAAGGTTGTCCAGCACTGAACAGCTATCTTCCCATGTGGTATTGGCAGCAAATAGCCGGAAGCCTCCTGGTAAATTTGCTGCCACTGAGAAGCTAGAGCACTTTCATTGTATTTAGGAGATAGAAAGACCAAGTATTGCCCTGGCCAGCGTGGCTCAATGATTAGAACATCAGTTCCCACACTGAAGGGTCGCTAGTTCAATTCCCAGTCAAGGGCACGTACCTGGGTTGCAGGTTCTATCCCCACCATCGGGGTGCTTAGCGGAGGCAACCAATCAATGTGTCTCTCTCACATCGATGTCTCTCTCTCTCTCTCTCTCTCTCTCTCTCTCACCCCCCCTTCCCTTCCACTGTCTCTAAAAATCAGTGGGAAAAAATATCTTCTGGAGAATATTAACAAAATAAACAAACAACAACAACAAAAAAGAGCAAATATTGAGGACAAAGACAAAATACTACTACTCAAACTCAGAAACTTAAACCACATATCATAGCCTTTCTCCATACATTTGAGTTCCGCACCAACAATTTTCATAGGCCATTCATTAAAATGTAAACAATGATTCCCCCCCACCACCTTCAGAGTGATTGGATATGGAGGAGTATTTGTTTTGTTTCTTTTTTTTAACCTTTTGCTTATCAGATTTTAAAAAATATCTATAATGAGCATGTATCATGTTTGTTAACAGAAAAACAGAGAAAGATAATCTGATCTTTTATTTCTCATTTGAAAGAAAAGCAATATGTGATAACTGCTGAAACCTCTGGCATTCTTTTCTATGAATTATGGAAAACCCGGGGATGCTAATTGCTGCAACACAAAATCACCATGAGCATTCCTAGGTCAAGTCACAGAAACATCTGACAGCCATTTCTCTTATGTAGCAGATTTTAACTAAAACTCCATTGATTATTAGTAGGTTGAATGATATAATTTTTTAAAACAAAGAAAATTCAAATCAGAAAATGACCTTAATAATCTAGTGTTCAAGTCCAAGTACTTATCTTTGAAAATTTTTTGTTACTGTCAACCATGAAGATGATAATAAACAATGCCACAGCAAAGCAATTTGACCTCATGGAATTGCCACTGACTTCACACAGAAAATGCCAAACAAGAAGGTGAAATGTTTTTGCAGGTACACCCACTCTTTTCCTTTCCCCACTGCCCTATGCTGCTTCTTGTTCCTTAACCAGCTTCCCTTGATACCCTCAAAACTCTGGTGTTGGGACTGTGACCACCTTCCATCCTCAACCTCCTGAATGGTCTCTCAACCTCCCCACCTCAAGAGACCCTGGGCAGTTCTTGAAGACATGGCTTCCTCAGCCTGCCTCGCTCAGACAGAGCCTGGCATTCTTCCACAGCCTGCAAAGTCAAGGTGGAGAAATGGGGCGAGTCATCTTTCTTATTTGCCAGTACTCCTTCCAGATGTTTCCTCCTCCAACTTTCTGGGAAAAAACCCACTGCTCTTCAACATTGTCATCTTTATCTGCCATATTCCCCCTTCACTCCCTCATTAACTGAGCACTTTAGCACCTGGCTCACCCTCTGCACCCAGCCTTCATATACTCCCACACCATAGGAATCTCAGAAATCTATCTAAGCTTTCAGTTCTTTGATCTGCCTGCTCCATGGGGTTTCAGAGGTAAGGAGAAATTTTACTAAACAAATTACCAAGTCTGAGCATCTTGATGTAGGCAGGCATATTAATGTAGAATCTTTATTTGTGGTCACACCACCTCTGAAATGTTCTATTCAAACTTCCTTCTCTTTCACCACCATCTCCTGCCCTAGTTCTCTCATGCAGTTATTTCCCACATACCTACCAATCAGCTCCATCTGACTGTCACTTTATACATCCAGCTTCAGTTCCATCATCTAACCACTCTCTTGCCAATATCATCAGTTCAGCTGCCCATCTAGCCTTCTATCATGTATCCTGGAAACACCTAGCACTGTGTATATCCGCCTTTCCACCTTCTCCATGCCACTCCTGTGCTGCTGAGCACTGTTATGTACCAAACTGATACTTTACTATTATAATAATAACAATAACAGTAATAGAAAATATTTATTAAGTGCTTACTGCCTACCTACCAGACACTACGCTAAGTGCTTTGCATGTGTTATATCATGTAATCCTCCCAGCAACTCCATGAACAACTCATGTACTAATATTATGGCTACTGCATGAAGAGACTGAGCATCAGAGACATTACATACCTGCCAAGGTCACACACATAGTGTCAGAGCAGGGACTCATGGCAACTTGAATCCAGATGTGTCTTATTTCAGGGCCTGCATTCCTCACCACCACAGGTAGATACTCCATTTTCCATCTCCATTGTCCTACACTGCCCTTTTGTGCTGTTTCTGTCATAACAGGGTATTTCAAATCTTCTTCACTCTCCTCAGACTTCCCACTTCTAACCGTGACCTCCCACTCGAAGCTGAGCTCCTGAGCTCCTGCTTTATAGGAAAAATAAGAGCCATCAAAAAAGAGAGCAGCTGCCTCCGCTTCCCAAGACCAAGCCTATGAAATTAGCATCCCATCCTTTCATCCTTTCCTCCTCTTTTCCAAGATAGATTTCTCCACTTTGGCCTGAATTCCATTCCACCCATTTACTCAACTCTGTTTTTAACTTGTCACTCCCTTTAACAGGTAAGTGGGCTCTTTCTCACCTCCAGGCCTCTGCTGCACAACTTTTCCCCATTGGAACAATGTTATTCCTCTCCACTGACTGGGATCCATATTCTGCCACTTCCTCCAAGAAGACTCTCATCAATTCCCCAGTGAGAGTGTATGCCCATCCTCTAAGCTCCCTCCCACCGTGCTCTAAGCTTCCCTCTCTCATCGTGTCTACTCCATGGCTTACTTCTCAGGCTGCTGCTGGACAGCCTGCTCCATGAGAGCAGGGGCAGTGTTCATGGTATTCTTTTCAGCCCTGGCACACAGAAATACACAGTGAATTAATTAATGACTGGATTAATGGAGGCAATGTAATAGGGAACTTTGAACTTGGCAGAGCACATAGACTTAAAATAAGAAAAAGGGAGTCACTGGAGGTTTTGAGCAAAAGGATGAAAAATAAAATCTAAGGATTTTATTGTTTTGTTTTATAAGACTCATCTTGTCATGTTTTTGGAATAAAATGAAGTGCAGAAACTAGAGTTCTGAAGCCAATTAGAGTAATAATACAAGCATAAAGTAACAAATGTCTCAGAAAGGCTTATAGTAGTAGAAAGGAAATTATATTTTGGGGAGACACGTTTGCTATGAGGGCAGTGCACCAACCACAAGGAATGTTTCACAAACATTGGAGAGGGTGCAGGCTGGGCTGAGGGAAACCCCCCCCCCCCCAATGCACGAATTCCGTGCACTGGGCCTCTAGTTATATATAATAGCCAAATGGTGGAAATAACTCAACTGTCCATCAACTGATAAGTGGATAAACAAAATGTGGTATAGCATACAATAAATGTTATCACAAGAGAGAATCAAGTACTGATACATGCTATAACAGGGATGAATATTGAAAACAGTATGCTAATTGGGGAAAAAGTCACAAAAGACCATATATGCTTCCTCATATAAAATGTCCAGAATGGGCACATCTATTAAAACAGAAAGTATATTAGCAGTTGAGGAAGGGAGCATCAAGGAATAGTGATAGCTAAAAGGTATGGGGGTCTTTTTGGAGTAATGAAAATGTTCTAAAATTGATTATGGTAATGATTTCACAATATACCAAAAACATAGAATTGTACACTTTAAATGAGTAGATTGTATGCTATGTGACTTATCTATACTAATAAAAGGGTAATATGCTAATTAGACCAGACATCCTTCTGGATGTCCTTCTGGACAAAACCACAGTGGCGGGCACCGAGGCAGAGGCAGTTAGGGGCCTTCAAGCCAGCAGGGGAGAGCAGTTAGGGGTGATCAGGCCAGCAGGGGAGAGCAATTAGGGGCAATCAGGCTGGCAGGCAGAGAGGTTAGGGGCAATCAGGCAGGCATGCAGAGTGGTTAGGGGCAATCAGGCAGGCAGGCAGGTGAGCGGTTAGGAGCCAGTGGTCCCAGATTGAGAGAGGAATGTCCGACTGCCGGTTTAGGCCCGATCAGTCGGACATCCCCCGAGGGGTCCCGGACTGGAGAGGGTGCAGACCAGGCTGAAGGATTGCCCCTCCACCACATGCACAAATTTCGTGCACCAGGCCTCTAGTATCTCAATAAAGGTGTTACAAAAACATTATTATCAAAGTGGCATTCTTTTATAGGCTTTTTTAGATGAAGAAAAAGAACAGAAAATTGTGGGGGGGAATACTATTTTCAGGAGTAGAGGGTTGGACACATTCATACCAATTGACTGCTTTTCAGGAAACAAACCAGGACTATCATACATACAGCATTAATCAAAAGCACTGTGAATACTACCAATAATATTTCCTTTTTGCCTCCAGTTAGGATAAACCCTGTGTTAAATTTTGAATTAAATGGGAACATCCTTATCTACCATTTTAATGAATTTTGGTTCACCTGTTCTGTTCAAAGGGAATAGAGGTTGTCAAAGACATGAGGGAAAAGGATGATCTAACTTTTAAAGTATTGAGGTAAAGAGACTTTCCTTGAGAGTAAAGTTAAGTGAAAAGATAACTCAAATTCATCCTTCTCTGAAATCCCATCCAAACTCTATTTTCTCATTTGTGGGATGTGAGGAGCATATTTATCTAGGTACCCCTAAGGTCCCTCCTAATTCAAAAATTTTATAACTAGCCACAGAATTCAACCATAGAATATGTATAAGAACTGTGGCCAAACCCATCTGGATTAAAGAGCCAACTTTGAGATTTCCCAAGTGTTCAGATGATAGCTACATCTGTGTTAGTGGTCAGAGAACTTTATCTAAGAGCTCATCCTCTACACTGATTCCTTTAAAATAGGTAAAGATGGAAAAAAACTCAATTCCGCTTGATTGCCAGTCCTACTTTCTGTAATTCAAACAAGTCATCAAGTTATGTGGTTAATTCCGAATTGTTTCAGCCACTTCATAAACAGAAATGATCACACAATGATTCTCTCTGAAATCATCTGGTCCCTTCAGGCCCACAAATTAGAGTTGGCCAATTCCTTCCAAATATTGAGTGTTTTTTTTAATGGAGTGGGGGACTCAGCAAGGAATTTTTCAGGCCAAAGTAATACATTCCTTTTCTCCCTTGATAAATTTAGACAAGTTGAAGTATTCAAAATAGGAGAAGGACTTTGGGACAAGGAAGGAATGCAAACTGGCTCCCTAGCTCTGGAACTGGGAAGCAAAATTCCAAGGGCTGGAAACCCAAAGATGCGGTGGTCCACTGGGGAAGCAGAGCTCTTTAATGGAGGAAGCTAGAGAAGTAACAATAATAAAAACTAATGAGGTTCTCAGGAATTGGAAATGCTGAGCAGTGAGTAGAAGTTCATAAAATTAAATTGAAATATATAGAAAATATATTTTATCTCTCTATTTAAAAGATAATTTTTTGAAAAATCCAAGCTATCTGGGCAAGATACTAAGAAATGCTCATATAATTATACCCTAATGTTATAGGGTCACTCAGTTATTTTTTTCCCAAATTAACGCTCCTCGGCCTTCATCCCATAAGTAATGAACCAAACCAATTGTATAAGATGAAATGGGTTGGATCCACTCAAACTGGCTCAGATAGTTTTCCCTCTTCCTAGATTTTAGTTGGCTTTTAGGAAGGAGACATAAAAATTAGACTTCCTTCTCCAATCCATAAATTTAATTTTACTTCAATGTAAACAGGCCTTGACATCAACTTTGGGTGCACTTCAGCTATGCTCCAGCTCGACTTGCAAAGTAATTCTGTGTAGGGCAGCAAAGGGTCCAGTTTCATGCTTAATAAATCAATTTCAGGTTGCATAAAATGTACGTATGTAAGGAAAAATAAGAAAGACTGAAAATCGCACTATACAAATTATATGGATTTGGAAAAAAACATAGAAGGAGGACAAGAAAAATCTATTTGCCAGTTGTTTTAACAAAATGTCAGACTTTTTTCAAGATTTCAAAAATGGCCTTTGAGATGATTTGCTTGGATTGAGGGCAAACTCTTGTTTTCAATTTATAAGAGACTGCTGTGACTAGTCCAAGCACTCTGCAATCTACATACAAGGCAATCAATTAAAGAGAAGCCCACCAAAGACTTGTTTCTGGCAAAAATATGGAGGCTCCTCAGCCTGAGCTTCCAGAACTTCTGCAAATGGCACTCAGTTCAGAAATTTTTTTAATGAAAATGTGAATTCCTTGGAAGCCAAGTTAGTATAATGTCCTACACTCCTCATATGAGGGTCACTAGGTTTTACCATTACATTTATTCTGCTTGACTTAAGACTATATGTAGTGAGAAGAATTTATAGCAAAGACACTGCAAAGAAAGTCAGTGAATTTACAGAAGAAAATTATTAAATGGTCCAAAGAAAAGTGAAAAACTCAGATCCAAAATGAAACTCCCTATTTCTGCCTAAAAAATCGACCAGTAAAATGTGTGCCCTGAAATACACCAAGAGGAAGTCTCCTAAAATCATGGGAGGAAACAAATTTCTGCTACCCGTGGCTCGTTAAGAAAACAGGAACCTAGCCTTAGCCAATTTGGCTTAGTGGATAGAGCATCCGGCCTGTGGACTGAAGGGTACCCGGTTTGATTCCTATCAAGGCCACATGCCTGGGTTTGGGGCTCCATCCCACATAGGGGGCGTGCAGGAGGCAGCTCTTCAATGATTCTCTCTCATCATCGATATTTCTATCTCTCTCTCCCTCTCCCTTCCTCTCTGAAATCAATAAAAACAATATATTTTTCAAAAAAGAAAACAGGAACTTTTATGAGCTCCTAATAAGTGTAAGCTACCTGACATATATTACATATAAGGTTTTCTTTGGTTTACTATCCTCCCTGTGACATTGAGACGTGTCACTCCCTGTTGCACAGGTGAGGACACCAAAGCTCAGAGAGACCAACACTTTATCCAAGGTCAACCCAGCTGGTAAACCAAGCCAGAATTGGAACACCAACTGGTCTGGCTTCAGAGTGCATGCTATTAAATCATGCTCCACGAGAAATCCTGTGCTTTTACAAACTAGAAAAAAAAGAATCAGCTCAGCAGTCTTTCTTCTTTCCTTTTTATTTTTTTCTGTGAGGGACCACCTCACCCTGAGTATAGAAACAATACAAGTACAAATGTATATAAATGCACTCCCATCCCCGCAGACTAAGATAAATTCTGCAACAGTCACACATTGTCACAGGTTAGCTAGTATATGGAAAGAAGCAGATATGCCCAAGATAATGCTACTTTTCCATTTGACTTAATATAATCAATGGTATTCATGAAAGGAAGAGGCTCCTTATGCTTTAGTTCTTTCAAAAAATGCAGCTTCATTAACAATAATATTTAACTATGCTTTTTAAAGCTTTTTCCCCCTGGAAGCTTTACTTGCTTATTCTTGATAACAATCCATGAGGGAGAACAGGTATTCATCCAAGGTCTTTGAAGTGTACATATCATTTTATTCATTGTTAGCATATCATGGGCAAATTACAGCATCAACAGACAAATATTAACACTTAATTGGCATATGAACTGTTTGGATACAAATGGATTATATGAAATACTTGAAACACGTTATTTTACATACAAAAGACTCAATTCACCATTTCCACTGTGGGACAGCCACAGAGCCCATTGGCATTCCTCTCTAAAAAATAACTCTTTTATTTGTATTTCATTCTTAAATTCATTTAAAGCTTTCTTTCTTGAAATCCCCATGAGTATAAGAAACAATGCTAGACATCATGAAAGCTACAAAAACAAACAAACAAAAAACAAAGATCAACAGTTTAATGGAGAAATGAATGCAGTACTACTAAAATCATCTACAAAAATGTCGCATGGGTGAACATAAATCTTTGGCTGCATATAGGAATCACTTGGTGAGGTTTGAAAAATACCCGTTCACAGCCACAGAAATTTTGATTTAATCGGTCTGGGAAGCAGCCTGGGCACTGGTGCTTTTAAGAGTTCCCCGGTGATTCAATGTGTTCTGAGGTTGAGGTGCACAGCTGCGGGAGCACCGGGAAGGGAGCACGGAGGTGCGAGAACGACTCAGTGTGTCAGGTCAGTAGCTCCCTCCCTCCCTCCTTCCCTCCCTCCCTCTCTTCCTTCCTTCCTTCCTTCCTTCCTTCCTTCCTTCCTTCCTTCCTTCCTTCCTTCCTTCCTTCCTTCTCTTTAAGTATATGTGGCATATATTTTGAACCATGATGAATGGGGATGAGAGGTGAAGCACTGGAGATGGAGAGCAGAGAAAAGGTGTCAGAGGAGGAGAAAATGCTGTAAACCATGGCAAGGATATGAAAAGGAACAAGGGACATTTCAGGATTTAAATTTGAATGGAGCAGTCTTGTGGGAAATTTGGAGGGAGAATGGGCTGGACTTGTGGGCAGGGCCCAGAGGCAGAGGGACCCAGGGCAGTTAAGCTTGGTGCTGACATCTGAAGCAATAAGAAACCACTGATCATTTCTGAGCAAAGAAGTAATGTGAAAAAAGTCACTATTAGCTCTGCAACTGGAGATTCAGGAAGTTTCATCTAGAAAAAGTGTGCATGGATTGTAGGAGACAGGAAGGCCAGTCCGGCCACTTAGGAAATGATGGAGATGAGGGAGGCAAAGGTCAGAGGTGCTGAGCCAGGATTATGGCAGTGGGAGGGCAAAGGACAGATTCCAGACTTACCACGATAGAGGAGGTGACAGGATTTAACTGGATGATGGACACAAGGAGAGAAAGGGATCAAAGATGGCAGTAAGATTTAGCACTTAGTGACATAATTAAAAGAAATGGGAAATCAGGAGGAAGAAGCGGGTTTTAGAGGGCAGATGACGAATTCCATTTCACTTACATTTGCCTCATCTGCCCTCATGTCATCAATTTGGAAACATCCAGTGACAAGTCTGAAGTTAGGTATCAGAGCACAGTAGATAATTAAGGCAGAAGTATAAATTTGGGTGTCATTGTCATAACCATGGGTCATTAGAAGGTGACAGGTGAATTCTCTGAGAGACATGAAGAGAGCTTGAAGGGGCTGGTGCAGGAGACAGACAGCAGGCAAACAGAGAAAGGAACAAGGGCAGGCTGGGTCACAAGGCTCATTGAGAAAAGGAGATTCTAAGAATATGGGATAATCTATAATGTCAAATGTTACTGGAAAAAAATCACAACTGAAGCCAAAAAGAAACCGTGGGTATGGCCAACTACAGATCATTTACTACGAGAGTAAATGAAGCATCCATGGCATGTAGGGTAAGAGAGTTGAAGGTGGGAGGTGAGGAAGCAGAGACGGGAAGAAGAGTCCACTGATTCAAAGAGTTTGCAGCTGGAGCAAAGAGGGAAACAGACAGTTGGCACACCAGCACTCGGAAGTCAGTAGAGCACTGTGAATGCACAGGTGTGCAGGGGCCAGAGTCAATGGGGAGACTTTGGACGCCAGAGAGCACGTGGTGCTGGAGAGGGTGAGGGAGGTCATTAAGAAGATAGGTCAACATTCAGTCAATGGCGAGGATGGTAGACTGTCTCAGGAAAGAAAGCTAGATCCCCTTCTTCTTGGAAACAAAGGGTAAGGCGATTCATGAAAGGACAGCTCAGCAGAGGTAGGAAAGGAAAAGAATGAGGGAGCCTGAAGGCCTGATGACTGAAGTTGTTTCAGTGAAGCAAAAAAACAAGGGCACCTTCCAAAGGTGTGGGAAGGAAGGCTGCAGAGAGGAAAGGAAGAAATATTTCTACCAGGTGGGGGCATGTCTGGAGTTCAAGCTATGCAATCCGACCATTATGGACTTGTCATTGACTAGATCAGGGGTCCTCAAACTTTTTAAACAGGGGGCCAGTTCACTGTCCCTCAGACCGTTGGAGGGCCGGACTATAGTTTAAAAAAAAAAAAAAAAAACTATGAACAAATTCCTATGCGCACTGCGGGCCCGGGACGAGTCGGCTGCTAAGCAGGACAGGCAGCCGCACCCGGCAGGCCGGATAAATGTCCTCAGCGGGCCACATGTGGCCCGCGGGCCGTAGTTTGAGGACGCCTGGACTAGATAGACCACCTGAAATAATCAACAAACCCAGGCAGCACCGCCTCAAAATAAAGTCTCTGTAAATGCCAGCACCCAGAAATCATCTGAGCTTACAAGCTCCTCTCTGTGGTGCGATTCTCCCTTGAGGTCTTAAACCAGTAAGTCTTTCCCACCTTCCATTTAGCATGTCAGGATTTTTTCCAACGGCTGCAAACCTCAGCCTCCCCCAGTGTAACCCACTCCTCCCAGGTCAGCTTCACTGCTGTTATCTTCACTTGCAAGTCTCCTGTGGCCCAAGCAGGCAAGATTCTCCACTCAACATGCATCCTTGAACAAGTCACATATCGTCCGCCTTCTCGACTGGAAAATGAAGGGCGATGAGAATGGGGCACTGCCTCCAGCACAAAGGGCTGGTGCAAATCAAATGACATATGGCTGAGCAATTTGCAGATATGAAGCTATAGAAAAGCTGAGTGATCATCTCTGCCTGGCTGGGCACAGTGCAGTTCACCCAACACAAAGGCCACATTCAGACCTTCCCAGGTGCCACAGACCCGCAGAGCGCTGGCCAAATGAAGCAGAAGCAAAGACAAAAGAAAATCCCTCAACAAAACAAGGCAAGGGGAAAGAGGATACATAGAGGGAAGGGACGGGGAGGTTAGAGGGTCACGGAGTATTCCGCCGCTGAAATTCCTCTGGACAAAGAAATCATTTCATGTTTCTCTTTGGGGAACAATATATGGGCACATAGATGGAAGACTGCCCAGGGACCCGGGGCGTCTGGGAAATCTATCTGATGGAAAGAGAGAGCTCTCTGCTCTGCACGGGTGCCACTACTTTCCAGCAAAACCGGCTGCTGGAGTCCCTTCTACAGGGACTCTCCCTTGTGCGGTACTTTCCTCCAGAAAAGAGGCAATGCTCATGGCATTTAGGGTGGATGTCTTTCCCTTTTCTGCTCAGCCACAGACCTGCTTATATATCTTCTTCATGAATTTTAGAGACTTTTAAAGAATTTTAGAGCATTTTGGTCTTAGATAATAGCCTGGGCAAAACTTTTTACAAACCAACTAAATGCAAAAAGACACTAAATTTGTCCGTTCTTATCAATATTCTACAGGGCTAGCTAATGAGTATCAGTAGCATTCTAAAGAAATTTCCTCCTTGGGGGTGGGTCACACTTGAATTTGTTGTGTATCCCAGGGGTTCCCAAGGTCCAACCCAGTCTGCAGGCCCCAGAAGAGCCCTTTGATACTAGGTATGCTTTAGTTGGCTGAGTGAGTGAGGCAGGAATTTCCTCTAGGCTCCCGGCTCCTAGGTTTCTGAGCGGTTCCAGACAGCAGATAAGGTAATGATCTGAAGCACATTCAGAGCTGAGCCATTGTGCTTGACCAGCCTGGCCCTGGGCTCCGAGTGCTTTCTCCATCGCATAGTCCCTGGTTCCTTAGGCTCCAGTGCTATTGCTGTCTGCTTATGGAGGCCACCAGCTCCTGTGCCGACCTGATCTTGACCATGACTTCCCTCAGGCTTCGGCCTTCTCCCTGAACTACCAGGTCCAGACCTTCCTAGCAACCTCTACCTCACGACCGCCACTGCTGGCTCTCTGCAGCTGACCTGGGAAACAGCTCTTTTAATGTCCTCCTTGTTTGGAAGAGTGTAGGACATTTACAGCTTCGGGGTCCGGGCTCCTGTAGCATGATTATGTCGCTTCTGATCCCCTGTAGCCCTCTCTCACAGAACATGTAGCTTTGGGAGGAGGGCTACTATGGTCCCTGGTCCCCTGTGCCCTGCTGCCATCACACCTCAGGCTTGGTCTGATCCACCCTTTTAAAGCCCTTGTTCCTTCCTAGGACCCTGCTTCCAATCTTCCTCGGGCCAGGCGTCCGAGGGGGGAACTGTTACAGAGCGAGTTAGTCAGATAGGTGGTGTGACACATCAGGATAGGTCTGAACATCAGTTCTGAATGAGATTTCAACTCTTTATTAAGGAGCTTCGGGCCTCAGGCTTGAAGCTCATCCCCTTAGGAGAGTCCCATAAAAATGACTCAAGTCTGGTTTCACACCTCAATGTCCACTTGGCCTCTGGGAAACTAGGCTCTTACCACTATTTCCAGTGAGAGTACAGGCCCTGCTGCTACCATCCCTCCCCCTTAGCCAGGCAGCTTCCAAGAAAGCTCTCCCAGGATGCACTCCAGATCACCAAGGTGGGCCCATGAATTTCTGTGGCCAGGCAATCATCCAGACAGGAAGTGAAATGACAGACTCTCCTCCTTTTAAGGGGGTTCTCTCTATGAGCAGGTTTCTTGAAATACTACCAGCCACCTCCTCCTCTGAAATCTGTACATATATGCACATGCAGACACACATACACACACACACACACACACACCTATGCACACACACAGACTCTACCTCCTGGGCTGACATACTCTTTATCTTATCCCTTTTTTAATGTTTTTATTGATTTTTTGAGAGAGAGGAATAGAGAGATAGAGAGGAACATCATCGATCAGCTGCCTCCTGTACACCCCTATTGGGGATCAAGCCCGAAACCTGGGCATGTGCCCTGACCAGAAACTGACCCTGCGACCTCTTAGTTCCTGTGGTCAACGCTCAACCGCGGAGCCACACTGGCCAGGCTTTTTATCTTATCTTTAACTCCTTATTCTTTACCTTACTGGCTCTCTTCAACCCATCTTCCAAGGTCTAATAGATGAAGTGGGGGGACAGCTTAATAGTGTCATGCCTGGCTCTGCCAGCCTCTTAATAAGTCCAGCAGGAATGCATCTAGCTCCCTCTTTGAAAAGGAGGAGGTATTTGCTGTGGGGCAGCAGCTGAAAGTAAAACAATGGAATATCATCTCTTTCTGTGTGTGGTTAGGTTATCGAGTACAAATTATTGATAGGAGTAACAGTTGTTGAAAAGCAAGAGTTCCTAACAGTTTTTAATACAAATTAATCAGAATTATATCTGCTTCATGATGAAATACTTTCCAGAGTATACCCACAATTCAGTGTCGAAAAAAAAAAGGATTATGAAGATTGGCCAGAGCTTCAAAAGAATAAGGGAGAACTCCAACATGGCAGCATTTAATATTGATTATTTCACTTGTTTGAGATCTAGTGACTCACTTTTGTTTGCCAAGCCTGTTCTGGGCAGTAATATCTCTGATTGCTGGAGATCTAAAGCAATTGGAAATCAGGGAGTTAGTTGAAAAAAATTACTCTTTGTTCTTCCATATTAAAGTTTTTTTTAAAAAAAGATATACTCTACATAGAGTCTACTTATTAAATTAAATTATTAAATTTTAATGGAATCCTCAACACCAGAGTTTATCCCTCAAGTTAAAAAAAAAAATCCAAACAAGTTAATATGCTTCCAACCCAAAGTTAGTGTGCTATTTTGCATCAACCAGAAATGGTCACACCAGACACAGCTGGCCTGACATTTAATCCCTGCTGTCATATTTTTGGCTCTCTCTGTATCACTGGCCAATATATTATATAAACTTCTATTCTAAACCTAGTAAATCAACTGTACCTTTTGTTTGGGATTTTTTTTGGCAGAGTTGGCAAGTTCAGACACATGAAGAATTAGGAGCTGAGGCATCCCTGACAATCCCACTGTTGATCTATCCCTGCCGTTTTTGCCTCTGAATACAGTGTTTCCACAGATGTTGCTGAAATACTGCTGGCCAGAGGAGCAACCCAGGCAGCCTGTCCCACCTGCTGTGGTTTTCATGTACACACCTGCATCCCGCCCCAGAAACCACTGGTTCTCTCCAGCCTTGGATGTTTACCAACACTGCCCCAGGCAACAGCCTCCACATATAACCTGTCCTTTACATTCTCCCCTTTCCTGCTGTCCCCAATCCACTGTCCTGAGTAAATCACACTGCAACTAAAGAGAGAAAATCTGTCTTTGAATCGTCCACCTCTTCCTTTATTTTTTTTTTCTTCTCAGTGTCATCTCCTGGTTGCCAGATCCCAAGGACATTAAGTTTGTTCCCTCCTCCTATCAAAGTGCATTCTCAAGAAAGAATTAGACCGGGTCCAGTTAAAACTGAAGTGTAAAAGACTGACAAGGTTGGGTTTTTCCTTAATGATTTTAAGGATCACTAAGTCCCTGGTTTGACTTTAACTGAAACTCTGACTGTGGTAGACATCTGCCAGACTCTCCGCAGTAAACTCCATTGTCATTCCTTTATAATATCTCCCCAATCTCGTCTGGCCCAACACAGGCCCCCATCCCATTTTACTTCTGAATGTCTAATAAAACTCACCTTTTATTCACAACCAGCTTCTCTACTTCCCCGGACACTCACATACCATTGTCTCTCCCTAAGACTTTGCCTTACCTTCTCTCAGTAAACTCTCCACTCACTCCTCCAGCTTTAAGCAAAATTGTTAAACAAATTTTCTAGGGAATTTCTCATCCATAATCTCTTACAAGAGAAAAGAGAAACTGTAAATTCCCTAAAGTGAGTTTTCATTCCTCCATTACCAACCCCACCCCCGACTTACCCCCCACCGCCCCCCGCCAAAAAAAAGCAAAGGAGAGAAGATAAAGTACCCATCCATTCTTGGTAAACTGAAACCCAGTCAGTGAGTTTTTACACCAGACCCAAGAATATGATGAAATTAGTTGGCCAAAGTGTACTAGGTTGAATATGTGAAAAGCTTAGTTTTAAAGTAGATCATTTCCAGTAGGAAAATGTAAAAGTTACATAGAGAAACAACATTTTTAAAAAGTAGTGTAATTGGTTATAAAAACAGGAAAATCTTCTCCCTCCCACTTAAAGCTTCAAAGAAAATTCACATTTTTCACCTCCAAAATTAGAAAAAAAATACCCAAATGTTTTGGGAGAGCAAATTGAAAGATAATTTTGGGAAGTAATTTGGCAAAATATATACAAATAGCCTTAAAAAGTTTACACTCTTTGATCAAAAATTCCATTTCTAAGGAAATATTCTAAATGCAGAAAAATATAAAAAATTTTAAAGTTTATAGCAGCAATGCTTATGAGAGCAAAACACTGAAATGATTTAAAGATCCAATAACAAGGGAATACGTTACTAAAATATGATATAGCCATTTAATACAATAGTTAAGCAGGATAAAAAGTTTACATATACCTATATTATGCATAGAAAAGATGAAAGCAAATATGTCAACATGTTAGCACTCTTCTCTGAGAGATGAAGCTAACGATGACTATTTCTTTGTATTTGATATTTTCAGATTGTTCATGATGAATATGTATTACATTTATAATTTAATATACCTTAAAAAAATCACTTATAAGCTACATTTGTGTGCAGCTTAATAAGTCTGGAAATCCAAAAATGTTTGGAGGAGTTCACATACCAACTTCATCCTTGGCTACTGCTGCTTTTTTTTTTATATTAACTCATACTTTTTTAAAATATATTTTTATTGATTGCAGAAAGGAATGGAGAAAGAGAGAAACAACAATATGAGATCACATCAATTGGCTGCCTCCTGCACTCCCCGCAACCGGAGCATGTGCCCTGACCAGGAATCGAACCATGACCTCCTGGTTTATAGGTCAATGCTCAACCACCGAGTCACACCAGCTGGACCTTGGCTGCCTCTTGATGATACCCTTCTGATTCCCACTGGGAGGAAAAAAATCAATTAAAGGATAAGAAATAATTGTAGTTCAAGGTGATAAATCAAATGTGCACACATACACAAACTCACACACACACACACATACCTGCCTTTCCTGCTGATAAATGTCTTCAAAACTGTTCTGGACCATCCATATCCAGTTCTCCTTGCCTTTGTGGGTACACAGTTGAACTTAATTCCTCAACTTCTCTTGATGAGTCCACTCAATTACTGTTGACAGATGTGCTCTATCACACTTTAAGGCCTCTGTAAAACCTCTCTTCTTGTTTCTTTATATATCTCTCATCTCTATGTCTATCTGTTTATCTATCTCTCCCCTGCCTGCATGGCTGAGGGTGAAGGACTCACAGCTTGGAGGAGAACCAACCAGAGGAGATGCCCAAACAAGAACATCAGATTGGAATCTGTATGAGGTAGAAATACACCTTTATTGTATTAAGCCACTGAGATGTCAGGGTTTGTTTGTTACTAAAAGCATCATCAAACCTACTCTAACACACCAGGACCTAGTGAAAGTAAAGGAATCCACATAGAAATAAACGCATAAACAGATTTTGAAAGCGAGAGGACTGGGGGAGGCAATTTGATGGAAGAAACAGAACAGAGATAGCTATAGCCCCAAATATGTGCAGGATAAGACTGCAGTGGAGGGGGAAAGAATCTTCCCATAAGAAACACAAAGATGGTGTCAAGGAGAATGGAGGACAGAGAAATGGAGCTGAAAGCAAGGAATCGGATGGATATCTGTCACTGGAAAACGTTACCCTGCTCACACAGCAATAGAGCAGCCAGTGTTTACCTTCAAGGAAGAAAAACAAATCATCTCTGAACAGCAGAAAATGAGAAAAATAGGGCACTAAGGGGTATGATTCAATAGGGTGCCCTAAAGTAGAGAAAACAGAGAGTAGGAAATTATTAGAGAAGTAAAAGTCAAATATTCCCTGACCGGAAGAAAGTGAGTATTTGGATTGTAGGGTCCATGGAGTGCGCTGCACAGAAAATGTGCCTGGACCTACCTAGGCATGGCAACATGAAACGTCAATGTAGCACAGAGCAAAAGAAGATCAATGCAAAGACAATGGAATTTTCAAGGTGGCCACCTAAACAACTGAAACTGAAAGGGGCTGTTGTTGGAAGGGATAGGTTCAGGGTCTTGCCTTTCATTATAACTCCTTCTACTTTGTGTTTCCTGTTTTCATGTATTACCTTGATGCCTTTTTTTATGTAAGTATAGTTGGTATACAATATTAGTTTCAGGTATATAACATAGTGATTCAACATTTATATACCTTGCAATGTAATCACCACACCAAATCTAGCAATCATCTGTCACTGTACAAACTTATCACAGTATTATTGACTATATTCCCCTTCACCTTTTTCACTTATTCTCACAGCTATCTGTATTTGTATTTGAAAACCAAAAAAAGTTCTGCCGCCCTGACCGGTTTGGCTCAGTGGATAGAGCGTCGGCCTGTGGACTGAAGAGTCCCGGGTTTGATTCCGGTCAAGGGCATGTACCTTGGTTGCAGGCACATCCCCAGTAGGAGGTGTGCAGGAGGCAGCTGATCGATGTTTCTCTCTCATCAATGTTTCTAACTCTCTATCCCTCTCTCTTCCTCTCTGTAAAAAATCAATAAAATATATTTTAAAAAAAAAAAGTTCTGCCTACCATATCTCTAATCAAGCCCTATATATATGAATTATGAAAAATGAATAAAAAAAATCACCCTACCTTTACAGAACTATTATTTATGTCATTTAATTTCAGAATAGGCACTTTCCCAAATATCCATAATTGTACTAGGCCTCTGGTTCTCTCCCTAACGCACTGCAGTCATTGGTAGGAACAAGGACAAAATGCATATTTGTGTGGTCTGGATACAACTGCACTCAGAGTCCAAATGAAAGTGATTTAAATCAGTCACCATTTAAACATCATCTTTTTTTCCCTCCACTAACAACTTTTAATTGAAAGTTCCATTTAATGTATTTATAATCTGCCATTTTTCAGAGGAAAAGAGATTGGAAGTAACTTATAGAATAATATCATGCCTGGCCAGTGGCTCGATGGTTGAGCATTGACCCATGAACCAGAAGGTCATGGTTCAATTCCCAGGATACATGCCCGGGTTGCTGGCTCGAGCTCCAGTAAGGGATGTGCAGGAGGCAGCCAATCAATGATTCTCTCTCATTATTGATGTTTTTATATCTCTCCTTCTCCCTTTCTCTCTCTGAAATCAATGAAAACATATTTTAAAAAGAACAATATCATAAAATTAACCAAAATAGTGATTTAAAGGAAAGAAACACCATGATAGAAAGAGGAAATCTAACGGGCCAACCATAATAGATGTGGCAACAGAGATTGTGCATAAACCCGGCATCATGTTTCCTGACAACTGAGATAAAAAAGGGGTTCAGCAGGTGGCAAAATTCTCATCTCATAGAAGGAAACAGACCAGTTTCTTAGAAAAAAACGAAGTTTGTTCTTGAACCAACTTTGAGAAAAATATACTGGCTGGAGCCTTGAGAACATTAAGAAACACGAGGGCAACGTTCTCCCAGCAACTTCTTAGCAAACACAGAGCCAAAAATGGTCCCTTTGACAACGTTATTTATCATCCACCTCCCCACCTCCAACGCCCGCCTCACAAAATCCACCCCTTTTTAAATTATATGAGGTGAGTGATTCCCAGACTTGCCTGTTCATAGCAATCAATGGGTCTGCTGGTGAGAAAGTCCAGTTCCTAGGCCCCTGCACTGGAGACTCTGCCTTGGTAAGTCTACAGGAATCTCCATGATTCTCACACTCCCCAGGTGAGCAGGCAAGTCTGGGAAACAAGGTGATAGGTGATAGTCTACAGCTGCAAATGAGCTAGTTCCTCTTGCACATGATGCCCCAGCACTTCAACCTCCCTCCTCCCTCTGATGACAGCCTGCTCTGACATGCATTTGCAGGAAAGCATCTGAGAAAGATAAGGAATGTAACATTTGTTCCTTGATGGTAATAATTCATGACTCCTCCCTCCCTTCCTCCACAACACTCATTTCATCAGTATGACCATGAGAATTCACGAGAGGCTCCACATGAGATACATCATGCACACGATTTGATACAAACACATCTGCACCAATGTGCACATCTTTTTATCATTACAGCTGATATGTCGGCCGCTGCAGAATGTTTTGAAAGTCTTAAGATTGCATCTATTATTTCTGAAACGAGGGAAGAAAAAAATCTCCCTGGGAAAAGAGAGCTTCATACACCGGGGCGTGCATCAGCTTTGCTAGACTCCCATGCTGAATTAATTGCGCTTCCAAAACATTCTTGCCTGAACCACATTTCAAGAAGGCTCTCAGCTGCAGAGAACGAAAACTCCCTTCCATACACATCAAAATCAGGAAATCAGAAGAGGCACCAGATTTCCCCCCACAGTGTCTTGTTTCCCTCCTGGCATTCATGAGAAACCTGGTTCAAGATGTTGCATTGCAGGGAAATTGGAGATGAAACGGTCACAAAAGTAGAGAGATGTTTAGCCTAAGGACAGTTATATGTGTTCCAGAACCGAGTAATAAAGGTCAAACCTAAGTCAAGGGAACAGCTCAGCTTTCTCTAAAACAGAGTCAGCCTAAAACATCAGAGTGGGAGAGGAAAGAAACTTGAGATGCAGTCTGATAGCATTCTCTTGTCTTGGCCAAATAGTCACTTGGAGGGTCAAATGTCATGGTGAATCAAACTGTGTAAAGCTTAAAGGTGAACTATAATCTATCAATAAATACAAATATCTTTAATCATGGGATAGGAGTTGGGGGAGGGGCAGTCAAAAATGCATTGCCGGGAGAAACCAAGATGGCGACATAGGTAAACACCTAAACTGCTGCCTCGCACAACAATATCAAAACTGCAACTAAAAGACAAAACGGACACCATCCAGAACCACAGGAAAGCTGGCTGAGTGGAAATTCTACAACTAGAAAGAAAGAGGAAAGCACATTGAGAATCAGAGGAGCTGAAAAAGGCTGAGGTACTGAGACGCGCGAGCGCGCGTGGAGAGGAAGGGCGGCTGAGTGCACAGACAGCTGAGTGTGCAGCTGGCTTTCTAAAGCGGGAGGGAGACAGAAGCTCCTGACTGCACTGAACTCCACTTCCGGGCGAGTTTCTGGGAACCCAGATTCATTGGGGAGAAACTGGACTGTCAGGAAAAGAGAAAGCACACTGAGACTCAGCGGAGCTGCGGAGGCAGAGGCCCAGAGGTACGCGCGCAGAGAGGACGGACGGCTGAGTGCACAGGCGGCTGAGTGGGCAGCTGGCTTTCTAAAGCGGGAGGGAGACGGAAGCTCCCAATTGCGCTGAACTCCAGTTCCGGGCGAGTTTCTGGGAACCCAGACTCATTCGGGGAGAAACTGGACTGTCTGGCAGCAGGTGAAATTCAAGGGCGGCTTTCTGTCAGAGGTGCTTACAGTGATTGCTGAGGGACACTGAGACCCAGGGGCCTCACAGGGCAAGGCTGATGGGAAGCCAAGGCTGTCTGCTCCGCCCTGAAACTCTGCCCCATCCAAGCTGAGCACAGAGGCTTTTGCAATTTTGCAAGTCTTGTCTCAAAAGGGTGTCTCCAGCTCAGAAGTTCTCCCAGCATGGACACAGCTGATCCTCACAGCCAATTGGCCTGGAGGTCAATTCCTCCCAGTGATACCAACAACAATCAAGACTTAACTACAACAAGGCTGTACACATAGTCCACAAAGAGGTGCACCAAAAGTGTCCACCTCAGGTAATGGGTGAGGCTGAGCCACTGGGCCCTATAGAACACCTACCACACAAAGCTACTCTGCCAACTCAGGGAAGCAGCGAAAATGCGGAGACAAAGAAACAGATCACAAATGAAAGAAATGGAGGAAAGCAAACGACTGGATATAGAGTTCAAAACCACGGTAATAAGGTTTTTCAAGAATTTCCTAGAAAAGGCCAATAAATTTAACAAGACCCTTGAGGATATGAAAAAGGACCAACTAGAAATTAAACATACACTGTCTGAAATAAAAAATATTAACAGAGACCTAACAGCAGACTAGAGGACCACAAGAATGAAGTCAAAGATTTGAAATACAAAGAAGCAAAAAACACTCAACCAGAAAAGAAAAAAGAATCCAAAAATGTGAAGATAGTGTAAGGAGCCTCTGGGACAACCTCAAGCATACCAATATCCGAATTATGGGGGTGCCAGAAGAAGAGAGAAAGATACTGAAAGCCTATTTGAAGAAATAATGACTGAAAACTTCCCCCACCTGGTGAAAGAAATAGACTTACAAGTCCAGGAAGTGCACAGAACCCCAAACAAAAGGAATCCAAAGAGGACCACACCAAGACACATCATAATTAAAATGCCAAGAGCAAAAGACAAAGAGAGAATATTAAAAGCAGCAAGAGAAAAACAGTTAATTACCTGCAAGGGAGCACCCATATGATTGTCAGCTGATTTCTCAACAGAAACTATGCAGGCCAGACGGGAGTGGCAAGAAATATTCAAAGTGATGAATAGCAAGAACCTACAACCAAGATTACTCTACCCAGCAAAGCTATCATTCAGAATTGAAGGTCAGATAAAGAGCTTCACAGATAATAAAAAGCTAAAGGAGTTCATCACCGCCAAACCAGTATTATATGAAATGCTGAAAGGTATTCTTTAAGAAGAGGAAGAAGAAGAAAAAGGTAAAGATAAAAATTATGAACAACAAATACATGTCTATCAACAAGTGAATCTAAGAATCAAGTGAATAAAAAATCTGATGAACAGAATAAACTGGTGAATATAATAGAATCAGGGGCATAGAAAGGGAGTGGACTGACCATTCTCAGGAGAAAGGGGTGTGGGGGATGCTGGAAGAGACTGGACAAAAATTGTACACCTATGGATGAGGACAGTGTGGGGGAGATAAGGGCAGAGGGTGGGGTGGGAACCGGGTGGAGGGGAGATATGGAGGGGGAAAAAGAGGAACAATTGTAATAATCTGAACAATAAAGATTTATTAAATTTTTAAAAAATGCATTGCCCAAGTATTCTGGAGTTTAAGGATACACTGGAAGTAACAGGTTCAAAAAAGGCCAACTGGGGAGAGCAGACCTGCTACATGCATTCCAAATCAGCCTCACCTGTCAAACCCTGGCCATCTGAAAGGATTAAAGATTAGTTATCATTTCAATCCTATGAAAGAAGATCTATATTTCTCTCTTAGAGACAGAAGTCTCTGGAGGATGGTGCTTGCCAACACTCTGAAAAAATAATCTCTCAAAATTCTTGCAACCCACTGTGTTATGATTTCATCTCAAGAAATACAACACCTTTACATTAAACCTCATAAAACTAAACCCCACTGAGTCTTTTCCAGACTCAGAGAATAAGTAGCTATGTTGGTGATGCTTAGGAAAGTAAAAGGGCCTCTTCTCATTGGGCTTGTTCCTACCAGTGGGTCCATTTTGTAGGGAATAAATTTGCTTTACTTCTACCAAATATTTACATGTGATTCATCTCACACGTAATAGATTTTGCAAATGCTCTGTGAATAAAATAATGCCTTCTAACATCACAGCATTAATTCCCCTTTAAAAAAATAGTTTAAATTGAAATGTGCACTAATTCATTCTGGTCTCTCAGTCTATGAACATTGTCTCTGGTCCTCCTGGATTCGCCTATGGATGGTCATAAGTATGAATATCAATGTCAGAAAAGGCAAAATAAAAGGCTCTCTGGCTAAAGGAAAATTATTTTGAGTTTCCATTAGATTCTTGACTCAAAAACAAGAAATAATTGACTTGCTTAATAGAGTGACAATATCTCCATGTAACATACACACACAAAGTGAGTCTTCATATGCTCTCATCAGTAGCTATATGTTTTCCCAATACTGTAATTTTTAGCAACAAAGTCATTTCTTGATGAAGATCTCACCAAGCAATCAATCAATGATCAGTAACTCAAAGATTGATAACTCATGCATTCACATTATTATTATTAGAATCACTTCTCTTCACTCACATTTATCTTTAGTCTTTCCATTTGTCTCAAAGGTGGGTCGAACATTATGAAGACTTTTTATCAGCCCCATCAAGAATATTCCACTGGAATTCCACATGGCCCCTCGCATGCCTTTTGATACCATTCTTTTTCTATCAGATGTAAAATTATAGGGTATAGACTATGCTTTAGTATCACCGTAAATAATTTTCCATATACCCCAGCAGATACAGCCTCTTCTTGAAATAGAGGCTACTTTTTTGCCAGGAAACTTTTCGCTAGTTGGACACTCCTATGTTAGAATGGAGTTTTCCTTTTAATTTAAAAAAAAAAAGAACAACTTGTTGAATGTCTTCACTGAACTGGCCTGGTGACACACATCACATTAGTTGGTTGTAATAATTCCAACCCATGAAGAATCTATTCTCATTTCGAATGCTTCTTCTAAAGGATATTAGTCCAAATTTGATATCCCTTTTCACCTTTTCTATGTACATATATTTTCAGGATTCAACTCATCAGCATTCTTGAGTAAAAAGTTTGGGTTGATTCATCAGTGTCATTTAGCTATGGCCTGGGAATCCCAATGTTCTGCAAAAGAGTTTCAGCTGGTTTCCTATAGCATTCAAGTTCATAATACATTTATGTCTACTTAACTTCAGAAATAAATTGATAATTTACCCACAATGGGCTCTCAGACATATAAATTAATTCTTCCCATCACTCCCAGATTAGTGCGGGTAAAGGTTAATGTCCCCTAGTTTCTAGTGATACAAAAAGATGAGATTAAGGGTCTATATTAGTCTTTGTCCCATCCAATGATTCCAATACCACATAGCTTAAGAATCACTGACCTAGGCTTCCTTTATCTCATTCAAGTTGTCAATGATTTACATTGTAAATTAATACAGAGAAAGTATTTTATTCTTTAAAACACTAAAATTCTTCTCCCATTTGTAATATTCATCTGCTGGACCTATAAAATTCCCTGCATTGCCTGGACGGTGTGGCTCAGTGGTTGAGCATTGACCTTTCAACCAGGAGGTCATGGTTTGATTCCCTATCAAGGCACATGCCTAGATTGCAGGCTCCATCCTCAGTGTGGGGCATGCAGGAAGCAACCAATCAATGATTCTCTCTCATCATTGATGCTTCTCTCTCTCCCTCTCCCTTCCCCTCTGGAATCAATAAAAATATATTTTAAAATAAAAAAAATAAAACTCTGTGTTGACTCTCCCTGGCTGTCCCCTGGAATTCAAATGAAAGACAATGTGTTACTAGGAGGCTGATAATGGGGCTATCAGCAGCTATTATAGATTCCAGTGACCTTTTCTCATACAGATGTAAAAATGCTTGTTCTCTGAACCAATAAAATACAGACTAATCCCATAGTTACTTATTCACTTAATATTCATTAAAAATTTACTCATTTCCCCCAAATATAGGGTAGAGACAAAAAATAACCCAGGGCCCAAATGCTATAATACAATGATCATCCTATCTAATAAAGAGGGAATATGCTAATTGACTGCCATACCCTCAAAGATTGTGGTGCTCACAGTCACAAGATGGTGGCTGCCCAGCCACCCAGGGCTGCTCGAGGCTCAGGTAACCAGGGTCAGCTGAGGCTTGCGCTGCTGGCAGTGGCAGCAGCAGAGGTGTGATGGGGGCATCGCCTTCCCCTGATCGCCGGGTCCCCTCCCACCCCTAAGGGCTCCCAGACTGTGAGAGGGGACAGGCTGAGCTGAGGGACCCCCACCCCTCCAGTGCATGAATTTTCATGCACCGGGCCTCTAGTGGACTATGAGACCTGAGAATATTACTTGGAGCTTCTTCAGCTTTCTCATCTATATGATAGAATCAGTACCGTTTTCTAGTGTTGTTGTGATTATTAAATGAGAGTAATACCTATGAAAACACTTTTAAGACCAACATTAGTTGTTGTTGTTATTAATAAGCCCAGTTTGAACTTCTCAAGGCCACTCTTTCCCAAAATCACTTATTCATTCTACAAATATGTTCTGAGCACCTATTAAGTTCCAAGCACTGCATGATTCATTCATGACCACAACCAGCTATAGCTTCTGCCCTCATGTACTTATTGTGGTTTGCCCAGTGAAGGATAAAAACATTAATTTAATAATCACACTTAGAAAATATGAAAAATTGTAATGGTAATAAGTGCTTTGAAGGAGCTGTGCATAGTGCTATGAGAATGTATCATGGAAGATTTTGACTGCGGGAGCAATAATGGCTCGTTTATTTAACAATATTAATTGGGCCTTAATTGTCACACACTGTGAAGGTGCTGGGACTCCAAGACTAGAGCATAATGCCAAAGCTCAATCAGCTCCCCATGCAGTGTCCCACGTAGGAATAAGCAAGCACAGTGCCATCAGGAAAGGACAGTGAGGCACAGAGGAAGAGGTAACTACAGAGAAAGCAGGAAGAAGGATATGAGAAAAGACTTTGTAAGGGAGGTGAGCCAAGTCTTTCAAGGATAACTAGAAGCTTGTCAGGTGTTCAACCCTGAGAAAGGACAATTCAGGAAAAAGCAGGAATGTGAAAAAAGGCACAGTCGTGGCCATGAAAGTTAATCTCTTCCTATCCCCTCGTCCCCTTCCCTCTGAGATTCCTCAGTCTCTTCCATGCTTCTCTGGATCTATTTTGTTCATCAGTTTATTTTGTATATTAGATTCCACATATAAGTGAGATCATGTGATACTTGTCTTTCTCTGACTGGCTTATTTTGCTTAGCATAATACTCTTCATGTCCTTCCATGCTGTTTCAAAGATCATCTTACAATTGTCAGAATGGTTACCATCAACAAATCAACAAACAACAAGTGCTGGCAAGAATGTAGAGAAAAGGGAAGCCTAGTACACTGCTGCTGGGAATGCAGACTGGTACAGCCACTATGGAGAACAGTTCAGAGTTTCCTCAAAAAATTAAAAATGGAACTGTCATTTGGGGCACATCAGATCCCACTTCTAGGAATATATCCTAAGAATCCTGAAGCCAGAAAGAATATATGCACCCCTATGTTCATAGCACGCTATTTACAATAGCTAAGATCTGAAAATAGCCCAAGTGCCCATGAGTAGATGAGTGGATAAAAAAGCTGTGGTACATTTACACAATGGAATGCCATGCAGCTGTAAAAAAAATAAGACTTTTTAATTGTCACAACCTGGGAGGAATACAGAGGTACTACTGACATCCAGTGAGTAGAGGCCATAGATGCTGCTGAACATCCTAAAAAGCATAGACAGCCCCTACAACAAAGACTTATTTGGTTCAAATATCAATAACGCTGAGATTGAGAAACCTTGCATTAGAGGAAATATAGGAGAAACACCTCCCCAGTCATATACACTGAGTGGCCAGATTATTATGATCTCTGAACGCATAATAATCTGGCCACTCAGTATATATATATATATATATATATATATATATATATATATATATATATATATATATGAGGCCCGGTGCATGAATTCGTGCATGGTTGGGGTCCAGCCAGCCCGGCCAGGGGGAGGGGACATGGGCAGTTGGCCTGCCTGCCTGCCGGTCAAACTCCTGGTCGAGGGGACAATTTGCATATTAGCCTTTTATTATATAGGATATACACTGAGTGGCCAGATTATTATGCGTTCAGAGAGCATAATAATCTGGCCACTCAGTGTATGTATGTCAGAAAAACAGAGACACTTTGACTTCCATACGAGAAACAGTCCCTAGCATCAGATGCCCTTCCTCTCTAAGGTTTAGAGCACATCAGCGAGGTGATCACTAAAGTCCTAGAAGAGACCATCCAGAAGATAGTGTGAAATACAGTGCTGAAAATATAAAAATGTCCATCACAGAACCCTGGAAATACCACCATGTCAGAGCCTGGTAAAAGAAGAGGCATCAGCCCTGACTGGTTTGGCTCAGTGGATAGAGTGTCGGCCTGCGGACTGAAGAGTCCCGGATTTGATTCCGGTCAAGGGCATGTACCTTGGTTGCGGGCACATCCCCAGTAGGGGGTGTGCAGGAGGCAGCTGATCGATGTTTCTCTCTCATCGATGTTTCTAACTCTCTATCTCTCTCCCTTCCTCTCTGTAAAAAATCAATAAAATATATTTTAAAAAAGAAGAAGAAGAGGCATCAGCAAGGGAAAATGTGAAGAGATAATCAAAGAGTAGGAGGGAACCAGACAAGAGCACCATGAAAGTCAAGGAACATAGACTTTCAAAATTAAGTGATAATTACTCAAATGAGTTTAAATGTATATCTGCACAAAAACCTGCACACAAATGTTTGCAGCAGCTTTATTCCTAGTTGCCAAAACATGGAAGCAGCCACAATGTCCTTCACAATGTCCTTCAATAGGTGAATGGATAAACAAACCATGGTACATCCATACAATGAGATATTACTCAGTGATAAAAATAAATGAACTAGAAAGTAAAATCATTAAGTGTAGAAGCTAAGGCTACAAGGGCAATCACATTGCAATACATAATGTATCAAATCAACATGCTGAACACCTTATCTTACACAATGTGATAAGTAAAATATCTTTCAACTTTTTTTAAGGCCAAAAAAAATTTGTAGACAAATCCTCTAAGAAGCTAGGCTGTGAAAGAATGAATGGATAGTGAGGGATGCAAAACAGAGATTTTTTTTTTTTCTTAATATAGAAGGGACTTAAGTATTTCTGTAAACTGCAGAGAATCCTGGGCAGATATGGAGAGATCAAAAAATACAGCAAAGCCGAAACCGGTTTGGCTCAGTGGATAGAGCGTCGGCCTGCGGACTGAAAGGTCCCAGGTTCGATTCCGGTCAAGGGCACGTACCTTGGTTGTGGGCACATCCCCAGTAGGGGGTGTGCAGGAGGCAGCTGATCGATGTTTCTCTCTCATCGATGTTTCTAGCTCTCTATCCCTCTCCTCTCTCTTCCTCTCTGTAAAAAATTAATAAAATATATTAAAAAAAAAAAATACAGCAAAGAGAGGCAATTACTAAAGAAGGCCAACAAAGAAGCCACAGCAGAGAATTGATTCAAGCCTTGGAGGGGGTGGGAGAAAGGGATATTTTTCTTTAGTATTTTAATGAAGGGATTTTGAAAGACAAAGGTAGTAAACAATTACCTAACAGAGGAGAGAGTAGCAAGACCATCCAGCCTGGTCCTTAGTCTCAAGTTCCTATAGATCACTCAGGAGCACTCAGCAAGCTGACATAGGCCAGCTCTGTAATATAGATTTGTGGATTCCAGGAATCAGGAATCCCAGGACCTGGTCTCATCCCCCTACCTGACAGCTACTGCATCTCAGCACCACTATCAGCATCATGTCCAAGTGATTTGGCTAAGTTGTGTGGTCTTCTTGAGGCCACAGGTACATCACCTATAAAAGAATAGAAGCAATATTTTCCCAGCCTAGAGCTGCTGCTAATTCAACTGAACTTGAGATTCTTTCCTCCATGCAGCCAGTCAGTAGTACCATAGATGGACTGCCTCTTTTAGTAAGAAGAGAGCCTTCTGGTCTGGGAGATTTTCTTTCCAACATCATGGAGAAGAAAAACAAGTCAACCAAGCAGTATTCTCCATGGAAAGTTCCAATATCTACCCTCCCCAAAGTCAAAGCAACCTCAAAAGATAAACTTGTGCTCTGAGGTCAATATGAACTTCAGCATGAGCCAATTCTAATGTTAACCAACACTGGGATTCATTGAATTTTTTAAAGCCTTTCTGTTTATATCAAGGAAAGCTGCACTGAGGTCATCATAGATTGACTAAGCAAATCCCTGAAACAAACAGTTTAAATGATTTTATATGGAATAAAAATCTTTATCACAAACTTTTGACCTTGTATGTATGGCATTTTTTAATCAAGAAGGGTAACATTGGGAAAAAAAATAGGCTGAAGCCACATCATCCCATAGTGTGTTTCTAAGAGCTAGAGATCAAAGCCTAAAGACACAAGGCATCCTATCCCCACAGCTGAATCATTTTGGTCTAAGGAGTTTAGCAGAGGATCCAATGGAAACCGGAGTTAGAGGGTTTCCCAAGGGAAGACATTTCAGTACCATGCTAATGAATCGGCAAGTTTCCCCTAACCTTAACCCTGCACCCTGACACTTTTAATTGCTTCTTTTATTGCTTCAGCCCATGTCTGGTTAGAGTGGAAATGCCAGGGATAGACCAAGGGCAGCCTGAGTCATGAACTGCACATTCAAGGCCAAGATCAGGAACTTTGCAAAACCCTTGATAAACAAACAGCCTCATGGGAACACTGATGAAAACCAAGAAGAGCTAACAATACTAAATGCCTTTCAACTCGTCCTCCTGGAAGTTCTTCAGGCCAAGGATGACCTAGGATCTGGGTCCTTCCATGACCATGCCTTTATCCTATTTCCCCACTCCATCTACCACCCTGTCTTCAGCCCTGAGCCAAAACCAAGATATACTCTGGGGGAAGGCAAGTGGCTGACCTGTCCTTACAATGGAATTCATTCATCTGGGACAGGGAACTGGAAACTGAATTTAAACCTAGGACTGGTCAGTGATGCAAGAAGTCAGATTATATATTTCTATACTCTAGGTTAAATTATGGCCAAGAAATAAAACTACATACCATAAAAAAGACCAAACATTTTTGAGCCTCTGAAATGTACAAACCAGAAATTAGTCATGATGGAGAATACCAGGATGAAAAACAACAAATTCAAAGTGAATTAACAAAAACAATCAGACCCAAAAATTTTACTCTAACATAAATTATGTACTGAAATACAAAAGCATATCACTAATATTACAAATTGCTTGCTGAGGCCCTTTCTTAAAACAACAAGATCCCAGGAGTTTATATTCTAACTCTGCCCCTTGGTTCTGAGTGTGCTTTTCTCTGGCTTCTTGTCTCTTGTGCACCGCCTGCCTCCACAGGACGGTGACACAAAATGGCAGCAGGCTGCTCATATCCTTCAAAGACACACCAATAGAGTAGAGACTATCTTTTGGCTATAACAGGTGGGTTGGAATGTCTCTTGTATCAAATGTCTTATATCTCCAAAGGAACTTCCTATGGATTGTTCTGTAGTAGACAATATACCATGGGGCATCTCATACTGCAAAATAGGTGACTTTAGGTGCACATGACATGTACTCTTAGGACCAAATGTCACGTGCCAGGATGCCTAAATCTCTAAAACATGATGGAGTGAAAAGGTACCACCTTTCATGATGCAGCGTGTCCTGCTTTCCATCCCACCCTCCCTCGGGTTAAATTTCAGCCTTTCTCGAAGTGCTTGCTCATGTGCTAATCCTTCCAAAAACTTTCCTTGCTGCTTCCAGCCTTGATCCTTCCCTGGGGCCTTGGCTTTCTCTCTCAGGACACTCACTCCTACAAAGAGAACAGCAAAGTGCCCGGCATCTGAGCCTCTTTTTTTCATCTTGGATCATTTCATAGGGAGGAAAAATCTCATTTTAACATGCATTTGTTGATTATCCCTGAGGTTAAAAATTTTTCATATGCTAATTCCTTATTTGTATTACTTCTATCTTTTTCACTTATAGTATCCTTGGCAGCCTTTTGCACATGTTAAAAACAGAAAATCAATTTTAAACGATATTGAACTAAAAGCTAGAAATTCAAAGTGAATTAACAAAAACAATCAGACCCAAAAATTTTAATCTAACATAAATTATGTACTGAAATACAAAAGCATATCACTAATATTACAAATTGCTTGCTGAGGCCCTTTCTTAATTAGGTAAACAGACACATACCTCTATTGCTTACATGATGCTGGGTGTAGGGGACATCCATCCCTTAAGGCTTAAATAGCTTCTGCTAGTTTGAAGAACAAGCTGTGTTTGATGCAGACAGAAAGAATACAGAAGCCAAGAACGTATGTGCCAGCAGCCAGTGTTCCCTACACAGACTCAGATACCCCTCCCTATAAATCTTGAATTCTGCAAATATATGACCCTATTCCTAAGTTTAACGTATGTGTCTTTGGAAAGGTTTCTATTAACCTTGTGACTTCTGGGGTTTACAGCTAATAAGCAGGATAATAATTGAAATGATTACATGAATACAGAGTCACCTTTTCCCCAGAAAATGCAAGCTATTTTTTCCCCAGCAGCTCACATGGATGGCATTTAGAGGTCCCTGGGTTTTCTGTTATTCCTTGTAGGAGTCTAGCACTCCCAAGGATCCTTTCCAGGCAGCATCGTTTTTGCTAAAGGCTTCCAGTAACTTATCCTGCCATTCAAATTCAGAGGTTGAAATCAGGAGCTGAATGTTCAATATAAAAAAGATCTGTAGCGAAAAGAAAAGCTATAGAAGGGAAATTACAAAGATTAAAACCAGTGACCCTCACTGCAATAGTTTCTTTTCTTTTCATTTCTGAGAAATTTATCACTCTGTCTGGACTTTGAAATGTAACATCAGCCAATCCAGATTTTAAAAAACTATGTCTGTGCCATAACACTGCTTAAACGGAATCTCTTCCTTTGGGGGTAGTTAGGACATCAGGGTAGAGCTCCTTAGGAGATTAACACCAGAATGCTACTTACTCACGATTTAACCTGTACTGAACCCAACTGAATCGGCATCAGGTTTGATAAATGTCATGGAACACAAGAACAACCAGAAAGGACAAGTTTGTCATATGTCCATTACTTTATCTCCTTATGAGTATATTCTACAAGAAGGTGAAAACAGTATTTAGTTAAAAAGCAAAATAACGACAGTTCATTGCCCAAAAATATTATGCTTCCTCTTAATATACTATCAGCCGGTAAGCTATATTTTCATAAATATAAATGTATATAGAATTTGATCTATATGTTATAAGGTATTCAGAAGATGTTTCTGCTTTTTGTTCATTTGGTTTTTGTTTTGTTTTTGTTGTCAGTGTCATGTAAAATAAATAAGACTTTGCACTAAATCTGTAACTATCATGAGTAAATTCATTTCACAAAGTTAAAAAAAAAAAATCAGCCCAAACCAGACTTTGGTTTATATTGAAAAGTTCCCTAGGGGACTGGGTTTTACATTTGAGCCTGATTTAGCTAGAAGATTTATAAGGGCACATGTAGAAATACAGGTCCCTGTTGGGTGATGAACCAGGGCTGAGACATAATTATGATTCTCTCCGCTCTCCATTCCATTGGAAACAGCTCCCAGGAGCCCAGAGGTGAGTTGGTCGTCAAAGAAGAACATAAATGTTCTATGGACTGTGACCACCTGGGTCACCTTCCCAGTCTCCAATGCCAATCTAACAGACACTAGAAGATTATACACAAATATTTTCAGGTATTAAATTAACGGGAATATTTGCTTCCCATAGAGAGTAGTGTCACTGATATAGACCTTGAAGCCAAGTTTGCTTGGATCTGTGTGTGCGTTATGCTCCAGGCTGTTGTTCAGTTCAGCCTCAGTGCAGTGGCAGTGCTCACAAGCCTAAGTGAAAAATGAGGTCGCCAAATACCATGTGTAAAACAGTCCAGGAATGGAACATTGAAATTCTCCTTGTAAAAAAAAATAAAATTGCTTAATAACTTGCTCGAATTTCTCAGGAGTGAGGTCATGCACTGAAAGACGTGATCTTGGTGGCCTATTCCCTTTGAAAATGTCTCCAAATCGTCACCTTATGGGACAGAGTGGGGGAACTGAATTGGCATCAGGTTTGATAATTGTCATGGGACACAAGTCCCATGTGTCATCAGTTCACCGGGAGAAGGGGGGCGACACAAGTTTCTTACAAGCCTTGGGGGGTTGCAGGGTTGTCGTTACAGGTGTTTTGATGGCCATTGTTACTGTTGTCATTTACCTATCACAGCAAAGACCTGGCCCACCCAGAAAACTCTTCCCAGGAGCCTGGTAACCAACAGCTGGTCTCGAGAGTGAAAGGGTTGAATGTACGTAATCAGTTATATAACAAAATCAAAGAGATTACAGGAAGAAGCATCTATTCTGTCTTTCAATGACACTCGACACCACCCCCTACCAATCACATACCCTCACTTCTGCTAACAGCTAAATGCAACAGGGGCCCAATCTTGCAAAAGTATAACCATCCTTCTGATATGAAAACTATCACGTTTTTAGTTCTCACCAAGAAAAATATACACATTTTGAACACATAATTTTTGTACACTCACAGTGGGTAAAAGTGTAAAAAGTCAGAGATATACAAATCCGAAAAAAAAAAATAGCAAGGTATTGTTCAGAGTACTTCCTGGAAGTCTGACACTCAGGTAAGTTTCATATGGAGAAACAACTTTAAATTATCATTCTAACCCTATTTAGTTCTGTTGAATAAAACATTGGCCATTGTTAACTGTCTACTTCTTAAAGTAAGAGTACTTACATACTTTTCTAATATTTCTGCTGAGGATTTCCTACTCCTTTGACAAAAGGATTTCACTGTTGTAGACTTACCAGCTTGCCACTGTATTTTTCATAACTATTTTATTTTCACATCCAATGTGAGGTTTGTCTCGTTTTTAACAATCTCATGAACTGTTTGTGAAATTAATGTCATTTTTTGGATAACCACACCCCCGCGCCCCCCCCCCCTCCCCAACATCAAGCTTTCTCAGCATTAGGAAAGTTTCACCTGCTAATTTGTATAAGAGTCTGCCCATCAACAAATGGCCTATGGGCCTTTAGTTTAGGAACGAACAGTGGATTCACAGATGTCCCTTATGTTTTCAGGGATTACGCAGTCTAATCAATGAACCACAAGCCACACAGGATATGATACTTAAGCTGTCCTATAACTACACTATAAACAACAAGTGAAGTTTTCCCATGCCAACTACTCTCTTGATCATTACCATAATTTCCTATGGCTCCAAACAATATTGAAGTGTGTTGATTTATTCATGCCCTATTTTCAATCCTGAAGAATTACTTTCCTAGTTTGGGGTATGTGATATTCGAAGGCCAAGGAGGATAACCTTTATCCTCCACATTCAACAAACTAGGTCCAAATGAAAAAATTGGTAGTGAACGTGAAAATAATATATGTTTTTAAATATTTATTTTATGGAGGTAGGTGTATTTTTAACAATTGACCTTTCAAAATTAATAGCAATGAGACAAAGTAGAAAGAAACATCGGACAAAAGCAGAAGCAAATGGAGGAAATAAAAGTGGCTACCATATAGGGCATTTGTGACATTAGAAATTAGTGTACATATGGAGAAACAGGGAAGCCAGATGCAAGCTCCACCAACCGAGCAATCAGTGATGGGCGAGACTGAACAATAGATACATTGTTAGTCAAGCAGGATGAATCTTCTGCTGCTAAATAAGAACCTATGACACCCAAGAGTTTATAAATATCATTAAATGAGAAGGGCAAAGAAATAATAATAATAAAAGAGCATGCCTCATTGAAAATATGTCATCTAGAACAAAATATCCTGCCCCCAAATCATAAACAATGGTAATATTTGTCTACACAGAATAGAAAGAGCAGTTCATTGAGCCATTTAAAGCAAACCTGCTGGCTTTATCAAATATCTGCAATGACCTGCCCCTAGCTTTTTGGAAATGAGAAATCATCACATTACAGTTGACACCTGTTTCCAATATGAATGCCATTGAGTTACAATGAAAACTCACTGCATTACTGATAAGTATGAAATCTCAGAAGATAGTCACACACTTAAGACCTACCTGATGTGCCCAGGCATCCTCAGGAGATTGTTTTCTCCTGTTTCTCCAACCATTTTCATCCAGTCTTGCTTTGGCTTCCAACATGATAGCCCAAGGAATAAAGAGATGCATGTCAGTTCATTTCATTGAGGGTCATTTGCGTAATGAATGCTTACTATGTGCTAAATACTATGCTACACTCTGGCAGCCCAAGATGGAAAAGGCAGGATTTCTGCCCTTCAGGAGCTTCTAGTCAAATACAGTCTTTAAAGAGGTGATTAAATAAATGAAGTTAGGGTGGGGCTCTAAGCCAGTAAGACGTGTTTTAAGAAAAGAGAAACTAGATCCGAACCAAGATGGCGGCATAGGTGAATACCTAAACTGCTGCCTCGCACAACAATTTCAAAACTACAACTAAAAGACAAAACGTCTATCACCCAGAACCACGGGAAAGCTGGCTGAGTGGAAGTTCTACAACTAGAAGGAAAGAGAAAAGAGCATTGAGATGTGCACAAGCACTGAAAAGCTGAGGTACAGAGGCGCGCAAATCAGGCTGGCAGTGGGTGACTGGGTGCGCTGCTTTTTTCAACCTGAAGGGGGACAAGCTCCCGATTACCCTGAACTCCAGTCTCTGGGGAGACGCTGGGGACCCAAACTCTTACAGGGAGAAGCTGGACTGTCTGCCATCGGGTCGGAAAGTGAGAGTGGCTTTCTTGCAGAGCTGTGTGCAGCAATCATTGTTTACTGCGCTGGGGTGGGACGCAGGGACTTGGAAATCCAGAGACACAGAGATGGCTGACTGGCAGCCACCCAAGCTCCACACAGCAGCTTTTGCATATAAATGGCCTGCCCTATCACAGCTTAACCTAACAAACTGCAGCTCTGGTCAGACAGCTCCAAAACCTCCAAACCCCAAGCAAAGAGGAGAAAACTGTAGTTCTCGCTGTAGCTCCTGCTGGGTGGCCTCAGACAGTAGCTGACCTGCACCCCATTGGAGATCCAGAAGCTAGTGTATCTAGTGGTCAGTGTGAGACAACACCAGATTTCAACTACTCACATCCATAAGTGACACATTCAAGAGGCAGACTCAGTGAGCACCAAAGCCCCACTGAAGCAAGTCCTGCCCCATAAGGGCGTCTCCAGCACAGCAGTTCTTCCATTATAGACACAACGGGTCCTCACAGCCAATGGCCTGGAGGTCATTTCCTCCCAGTGTACCAACAGCAATCAAGGCTTAACTACACCAAGACTTTGCACTCAGCCCACAAAGGGGTGCACCAAGAGTGTCCACTTCAGGTAACAGGCTGAACCACTGGTCACTACCACAGAAAACCACTCCATCAACACAGGGAAGCAGCAAAATGCAGAGACAAAGAAACATGTCACAAATGAAAGAAATGGAGGAAAGCAAACTACTGGACATAGAGTTCAAAACCACATTTATAAGGTTACTCAAGAATCTTCTAAAAACCACCGAGAAACTTGATGAGACCTCTGAGGAGCTTAATGAGACCTTCAAGGACCTTAATGAGAATGCCAAAAAAAGGGGAAAGGACCAGTCAGAAATTAAGCATACACTGTCTGAAATAAAGAATATATAGAAATTCAATTGTAGATCAAAGGACCCCAAGAATCAAACCAAAGATCTGAAATATGAGGAAACAAAAAACACGCAACCAGAAAAACAAAAAGAAAAAAGAATACAAAAATATGAAGATAGTGTAAGGAGCCTCTGGGACAACCTCAAGTGTACCAACATCCGAATTATTGGGGTGCCAGAAGAAGACAGAGAGCAAAATATTGAAAACCTATTAGAAGAAATAATGACAGAAAACTTTCCCTACCTGGTGAAAGAAATAGACTTACAAGTCCAGGAAGTGCACAGAACCCCAAACAAAAGGAATCCAAAGAGGACCACACCAAGACACATCATAATTAAAATGCCAAGAGCAAAAGACAAAGAGAGAATCTTGAAAGTAGCAAGAGAAAAACAGTTAGTTACCTACAAGGGAGTACCCATACGACTGTCAGCTGATTTCTCAACAGAAACTATGCAGGCCAGGAGGGAGTGGCAAGAAATATTCAAAGTGATGAACAGCAAGAACCTACAACCAAGATTACTCTACCCAGCAAAGCTATCATTCAGAATTGAAGGTCAGATAAAGAGCTTCACAGACAAGAAAAAGCTAAAGGAGTTCACCACCACCAAACCAGTATTATATGAAATGCTGAAAGGTATTCTTTAAGAAGAGGAAAAGAAGAAAAAGGTAGAGTTAAAAATTATGAACAACAAAATGACAACAAATACATAACTACCAACAAGTGAATCTAAAAATCAAGTGAATGGAAAATCTGATGAACAGAATGGACTGATGAATATAATAGAATCAGGGACATAGAAAGGGAGTGGACTGACAATTCTCAGGGGGAAGGGGGTGTGAGGGGTGCGGGAAGAGACTGGACAAAAATCTTACACCTATGGAAGAAGACAGTGGTGGAGGGTAAGGGAATGGGGTGGGGTGGGGAATCAGGTGGAGGGGAGCTATGGGGGGAAAAAAAGAGGAACACCTGTAATAATCTGAACAATAAAGATTTATTTAAAAAATTATACACTTGCTGTATGCAAAACATACCGCTTAGTCTTGAGGCTGTGGCAGCACAAAAAAAACATATACTCTTGCCATCACCAGGCTTAGAATCTGGATGGGTTGACAAAACATGTTTCTAATTAGTAATGGTTACCCTGAGGAGATTACCAGCGAAGATTAATTACAAGGGTTTTGCTTGGAGTGCCAGGGCTGTTTCCCTCAGTTAATATTTCAACTACTTGTCATCTATTTTGTAAGACAATTTTTTTACTTCAAATTCAAATTCCAACAACAGTAACAACATTTTAAAAATAATTAGATCTCTTTCCAATATAGTGAGCCTGATTTTTGCTTCAATGTGTGTAAAGTACAAGTCAGATTTGTTTTCCCTTCCCTGGGAAGATGGTGTAGAGTTCATGCCGGGCCCAGACCTTCACAGCCAAGTATCAGTCCAACTTTCCCAGAGATTGGGGGCTTTATTTTCAACCTGGGTAAGTCGCTTAACACTTCATTACATCCACGTGAGAAGTTCCCAGAGGAAGCCTCCAGGAGTAGAGCTGGCTGACCTGATGCACTAGACTTGGTGGAAAAACATAATAAATAGTAGTTATATAAAGTACTTACTCTATATTTCCAAGTGCTATGCTCCTTTGGTCCTCACGAGGTGCATTAGTATCCCACTTGACTGATGGAGAAACTGAGACATGGAGAGTTTAGGTAACTTGTTCGGATCTCACAGTTAGAAAGTAGTGAAGTCAGATTTGAGCCCAGCCTAGTTTTTACCCTCAGCCTGCCCCAGACATTAGTCTAGGAGAAGCTGGTATCTCCCAGTAACAAATTTATATCTCAAACTAAACCACAGGATTTGCTTCCTTGGATTGCAACTATGCTGAAGAAGAGAATCTAAGAATCCTAATTTCTCCCTCTGTGGCAAAAAAGAGTCTGACTCCCCTCCCCTGGGGAGTCTAGGCATGTTCTTCCTCTTTTTGGCATTCCTTGTTGCGTGGATAATAAGAGCATCCAAATAGCTTAGAGGGTTCCTTTATCTTCCTTCCCTCAATCTTCTGTCTTTATCTAATTTCCTGGCAATTTACATTTCATTCAATGTATTTTCATAGCTGGATCACCTCAAAATGCCATTAAATATCTGATCCATGAAGACCAGCAATGCATGTTATACAAAATATGTCATAAATATGTATCCCTAGCCATAACCCCAATGCATTTAAGTTTGCTCAAGGCTTTTATTTTGCTAAAATAAATTAATTCAGAAAATAGTTTTCTTTCTATAAAAGAGTTTTGTTCCCCCCAAGTTACATTCTTGTAAGCACTCTCTTTCTCTATATAATGTAAACACATTTTAAAGGCATATTTCCTTTGGTATGTTCTTCCAGTAATGCTCTTATTCCCTATAGAAAGTTCATTGAAACTGCCAGTTAGAAATGTAGAACTTTTGTACATGGCCTCAGTTCCAGGGAGCAGCTTTATATTTATCTTGCCCTCCCCCCATCAGTGGTCTATTTTTATGTATTCGTGTCAGTCAACAATGCCAGTTACAAATGCAATGAAATCAAAACATAACTTAGCTTGCTGTCATATAGACTCTGCTCTGATACCAATCAAAGCATAACCATAGACAAAGGTTCAGGTAATATTTTCCACTTGTCAATTTTTTCGCTAACTCCAACTTTACAGCATATTAATCTATAAACCTTACCAGTGTTTACTCATAACTTTACAATTATGGATCAGCCATAGTAGCTTAAGCTCTAAACACAGCATGGAATCAGATAGGAAATGTGTACCTAGATGTGGTAGGCATTACTATTACTCCCTAATATCCAGTTCTTCTCCACTTCTAGCCACAGGGCAGGACTGTACATTCCACCCCTCTAAAGTGAGGGGTGGCCTTCTTACTTATTTTGGCCAATGAAATGTGAGTGAACGTGACATGTACCACTTCCTAATGAAAGTATTTAACTTCTAGTAATGGGTTCACCAGCCCTCTCTTTGCCTGTTAAGATATTATGGGAGCACCTCTTGCTATGCCAATGCCATAAAAATAAATGGGAATGGCTGAGCTTGGAAAACAGTTGCCCTGGAAGGCCCCCTGACCCACAGCAAACTGCTTTAGTGAGAGACAGACTTCTATCCTTTGGTGATGATTGTTACAGCAGTAAATCGAACCCATCCTGACTGATAGAGTAATGTATCTATGATTTTGCATATGTGTAATTCCTGAATAAACTAGTTGCTCTGTCAATGGTCAAACATCTTGAAAATGAGTACTAATGTGTACAAGAACTGGGAAAGATAATTAGCATAAATCAGTATACATGGTTTTTACTTCTGTAAAAGTGAGTGATGGCACACATCCAAATGACCAGTATTCAATAGGACCATCCCTGAACATAAAAGACAGCCCTTTGTATCTAATAAACCTAAAACTTATTTTAACTAAACTAATCCTGGAAGTAGAATACAGGTACATATAGATAGGCGCAGTATTTATTCCAGGGAAGAAGTTGATAACAGAAAACTTCAGATAATTTTGTTAATTTTGAAGCTTGAATCCAGACAAATTTGGACATGGGGAAGGGTTTCTGAACTAGTACAAATAATAATAAAGTAACTGTACTCATAAAAGCATTTTTTTCTTCCAGAGCAGAACTTCTTATGAATTTCTTTAATTAACTAAGATTTCAAGGAAACAAAGGGAAAGCAGCAAAGCTCTGGACAATATGGTCAAGATGATTGCTAGACATTTCACAGACTGGACATTACCAGAAGTCCAATATAATATTTGGAAACGTTATTTATATGCAATATTTCACTCCCCATTGTACCACTGGAGATGTGCAAACTATTAAGAAATAGTAGGCTTACTAATGAAATTTTGTTAACATTTAGCGCTAGTAAATTCAATCAGAGTGCTGAGTCTGAGTATGCTGGTTACTATAGTTCAAAATCACAAGTTATACTATGAGCCTTAAATCAACCAAAAACAAATGGTTGTTTTTTTTTTTTTCCTAATTTACAGATGCTTGTGACTTACTGAAGCTGAGTATGTCAAAAAAGGATGAATCACTTTAATAAATATGACAAATTTCTTGGTTTGAGCATCATAAAATTCTACCCTTATAGAGAAAGACCCAGACAGACAGACAGACAGACAGACACAGAGCATGAAGTGGTGTCCCTAAAAGTGTGTTCAGTAAGATTGACAAAGGGCTTTTTATCCTGGGATTTGTCTCTGGAAAGATCGTACTTCTGTGCAGGAACTCAGATTCCATCTGTTGCTTTAGAGCCAATAGGCTTTATTGTATTGACTTTGTGCCCTTATCTGATGGCAATAAATTCCCACCAGAGTGAAACACCAGCTTAGCCAGTGACCCCTGCTGTTCAGATCAGACAATGAAGCAGGTCTTTCTTCCCAGAGACACTGTGACTTCTGGACCGCCCTCTATGAATGGCCTTGGGCCCTCTATGAATGGCCTTGGGATTTTGCAGTTTCCATTCAGGATTTCCTAATGTGAGCAATTAGCAGATGCTTCAAGAGTCTCATCAGCAGTTGCAACACATCAGTGAGCAATAAACTACTGGGACTAAAGAGACAGGGAAATGGGGAAGAAAGGGACAAGGGAGAGGGAGGGGGGAAAGGATACTGTCAAGCTCCTTACATATGAGGCACTTCATAAATATTACTGTAATTAAGAGTGCAAAATAGACTAGGTGTACACAGGTGACACGAATTTCAAAATTTTGAACCGCAAAGACCAAAGAATTACTACTGGTCCAGCAAATTTGAGGTCCTATGCGGTAAACAAAAGGTGGCTGGGATGGGTCTGTGCAAATGGAATTTCCTTCCCTGCGGTCCATACCACTGAACTGCCTCCCCCACTCCAGGTGTTTTTGTTTGGGTGAATTTTTGTTGTTGTTGTTGTTGTTGTTTTTCTTTTGGAAGCAGAAGCAGTTAGGGATGCACATGTAGGGCATGCCATGCCCTAGCCCCATTCTTTCTCCCAAAGTGTATAGGGCCAAAAGACATCTTCGAGGGAACGATAAAAGAAACTGGGTCTGGGTCTCTCCCAAGGCACCAACCACAGACAGCCTCTATGATGTGCCTTTCGTTGTTCCTGCCAGAAGCACAGAACAATAAACCAGCTTTCTCAGTCTACCGCAAGTCAGCTGTTGACTAAAAACACTCTTGTAGATGAAGAAAAGTAAAAAAATAATAATGATATGTTGCAGTAGATTATCATTGCTGGTGTAATTTTTTTTCAAACTATAAGAGAACATTTATTTATAAAATCACAGAGGTAGAAGTAATGTGTAGAAGAAAGGGTTGAGGAAACACGTGATAGAGGCAAAGGAAGGGGCATGGGAGTGAGAAAGGTAATGGGGGTGGGGGGAAGGGGAGGTGGAGGGAGGGAAGGGGAAGGAAACCGAAAGATTCGGGCGTGCTCTCGGGAGGGAGAGCGCCTGTAGGTGTAATTTTTTTAGTCATTCTGCTGAACTCCAAAAGTATCCATCCATTCATTGCCTTCAGGCCTTTCTCCTAGAGCAAGTTCTGTACTTGGTACGAAGAGGTCTGGGGAACTTGAAGCCTTCACACTGACTTTGGGCGCACCAGCCAGGCGCTGTTACAGCTCTGCCCGCCAGGTGGCCCAGGGATGGCTCCTGCTTCGCCCCCAAGGACCATCATCCGGAGCCCTGCGCCCGGCGTCCAGCGGAATGTCGACTGCAATCTGGCTTTCCGCCTCCCCGCCCGCGAACTGCCTCGGCCAGCTCGCCCATCCTGACGAAAGGGGGGCGCTGAGCTCCACGTCTTCCGCCGGGATTGGGGAAGCGGTCACCGGACCAGGCCTCCCTCGCGGCTCCCGCCCCCGCCCGCGCCGAGTCGGAGCCTCCCCGGACCTTTCGTTTGCTTTTCCAACTTCGATCTGGGGCCCCCCTGAACCCCCGGAAATCTTAAAGGAGATAGGCGTTATGGGATATCCGCGCCTGAGGATTGGGGTCCGAGGGCCCGAGGGATCCCAGAGCGCGCGGCGAGGAGCCGCAGGCACCAGCCCCCCGTGCGTTTGCCCCGGAAGCTTCCCCTCCAGCGCGGTACGCGTCCTCGCCGAGGGGCGCGGGTGCAGGGAGGGCCAACGCCGAAGGAATGAGGTAACCCACCCACCCGCGAAAGAAGGCCAGCCGCACGCCCAACATATAAAATGTAACATATCTCAGAGCCTCAACCAGGTAACGGAAGCCAACTAGCAACCCTAGAGGGACCATCTCTTTGGGAAATGGCGCCACCAGATGGCTGCCGCGAATCCCATCAAAACATGCTGGGGCTGGCGGGCCACGCCGCCCACGGTAGCCGGGATGGCCCAAGACCACCGCCCCGGGAGAGAAGCTGACATCACCCACCCGGCCGGCCGGCCTGCCCGCCGATGAAAGCCAAGCGAAACACCCACTGGGTCAAGAGGAGTCCCTAAAGCCAGGAGCTGGACCACTCACATTGTGACCCGGTCCCAGTTACTTAACCTCTCTGTGCCTCAGTTTCCTCACAACTACTGACAAATTTGCAAAGTAATAGTCACATCTATCTGCCGGGTAGCCGTGAGGATTTCATGAGACAGCCCTACAGTCGGTCTGTTAGTACAGCCTGTTGGCCTGGGCTAAGGGATTGTGGCTCACCAGGCTACCCAGGCCGGTCAGGGCCTGCCCTAGCTAACTCCATCCTTCCCCACTCACGAGTTGCTGTCAAGGCTTAAAGCCTCCCAGAAGGTCCTGCCTTTAATAAGGAGCAAGTGTTAGAGAATTCAAAGGGTTTGCTGCTTGGGGTGTTCTTTTCCAGGAGAGGTGGTTGTAACAAGGTTCTTGTATTTACTTGCAGCAAGTAAAGAAGACAGGGGAGTCACATCCAAAGCTCTGCCTCCCCAAAGGGAGCCTTAGCCACTGCTTACACACCATTTGGTTAATTACATGTTGATTTCTTCTCTGCAGTTGGTCAAACTTATCCAATTGAGTTCTGGTCAAACTGATGAGGTTTAGTGTCTACAAAATACTGTGCTACATTTTAACATGTAACAAGAATGGCATTTACTAGCAGTAACGGGCCAGACCTTGAGACCCTTGTCCTACCTATCACAGGGAAACCCAATCTTTCCAACAGAAAGGAAGGGTGGGTCAGGGCTGCAGTTCTTTGGGGGCTAAGAAACTTGTTTCCAATTCGAGGTTGCCCCTCTGAAGCCGGTGCTGGACTTTGAGAATTAGGAAGCCTGCATATTACTCTTGTTCTCCCCCTTTTTGCTTGCACTTCCTCTCAGATATGAGTCCATATGCCTTAACTTTGCTGTTCCCCAGTGGAAGCGAGAGGCTGCGTTTCCCGGGCTCTCCGTGGATATAGCAGACACATGGGTCGGAGACCCCTCCAGCAGAGCAGAGCCTCTGAGAATGAGAGCCAGTGTCCTGCTGGTCCAGAAACTACAGCCGAGCAGGGTGGCCAAATCCGAAACAAGGATTGTCGAAGCTCGGCTTCAGGCCTGCAGCATTTGGGTGGGATGTTGTTCACTGTGTGCATGGTGAGGCTGGGATGGGGGGAGGGGCGAGTACCAATCCCATCACCAGGGACCCATGGGCAGGCAGCCCCCTTTAAGTAGGCTGCCCAAAGGAATTGCCGCCCGCCACCGCTTACCCTGGGTTTGCGTGAATCGTTTCCTTCCTAAAATGGGCAAGTACTAAATTGACCGGAGGTGGTCGGGGGGGGGGGCCGCTTCGAGGAGGGGGGGGCCTCGAGGGAGAGGCGGCGGGGGGGAGGGGGGAATAAGCCATGACTCTCGGTTTGTAAAAGCAAAAGCCTTCGGCGGTTTTCGATAAGTGGCAAGGATCTACGAAGATCCGTAGTCGGAGGCCCTAGGCCTGAGGGCCAACCCAGAGCGCAGCCGAGTTAGGGTGAAGGCGCCGCGGCCTGGCTGCACACACGTGCGCGCGTCACTCTGCGGTTGCACAGCGACCCCGGCTGGGGGGGAGGCGCGCCGCGAGTCACCATGCATCCGCTTTCGTGCGCTTTTCACAAGGTCCACGCTTGAGCTCCAGTTTCCATGGGAGGCTATTCTCCTGTCCCCCTCAATCAGCTCGTCCCCCTCAATCAGCTCGTACCCCGGTCGCGCCTGTCACGTGGGCATACGCTTACCTGGGCGCGAACGAGCGGGGAAGGAAAGGGAGAGGGATAGGACGCAATGTGGGTAAAATGACGCAGCCTGTGCAGGATGAGTCGAGGCTGGGTAGCGCAGGTAAGAGGAGGGCAGCGGGACCTGGAACCTGGCAGGTTAGAACCGGACAGGAGCCGCGGCGGCGATGGAGACTCCACTGCAGCTCCCGGCTCCCCCTGGCGGCCAGCGGGACCGCCGGACTCCCCAAACAATGCCTCGGGGCGCGCGGGGCGCCTGGGCCCGCGCTGTTCCCGGGTGTGCGGAGGTGCCCGCCTCAAACAAGCCCCACCGCTCTGGGCTCCTATAGCTCCGCGCTGGAGGGTCTGAGGGATCGGGGCGACACCAGAAGAAAGCGGTGGGGCTGGAGCAGTGGAGGCGAGAGAGCCTTCATTCCATCCCTGGGCTCAAGTTCCAGAATCTCTTCCAGCTCTGGCTCTGATTAGCTGTTTGATTCTAAATGTTTTCCTTTCGTTTGGGGTTTATTTTCAAAATAGTGTGTCTTGGGAGCGGGGCTTTTCGTCCTCTTGGGGCTTTACTTAAAACGAAAAGGCCTACGACCAATTCGGCAGAAGAGCCGCCTTTTGCTGCCGCCCCAGCCCTTCCCCCGCAGGAGAAAAGATGGAAGATGGATTTTTGGATTTGGGGGGACTCAGATTCTTGTCCAGAAGATGCTCTCCCCCCAGACGGCGACTTTCCCGAGTAGATAGCAGAATGAGCTCTCACCGCCCACACATTATCCCCCTCCTCTAGGCAGTGGGACCACAAAGAGAGCAGGACGACTTGGGGTCGCCAGGCCAATACATCCTTCAGGAAAGGAGGGAAATAAGGGGGCTGCGGACACTGCCAGTGGATGGCTCCGAGTGGGCGGAGCAAAATGCGCGCGCCTTACATGAGAAAGAACTTCTGCAGGCTCGCTCTTCCAGGATTATCTCTGGATCTGCACCGCCCACCTGCTTGGGAAGCTGAGGAGGAGACGACCTGCCCCAACGAAAGACTTGGGGCGATTAGGGGAAAGGTGGCCCCCACCACACACCTTCCCTCTGCTGGCATCCCAGTTCCAGTTTACAACTGTGAACTTACCATTTGCAGTCCAGAAAGGGAGAGGCCAGCCTTTTTGTTCACCTCTGCACACGAGGCACCCCACTGGCATATGCAGGGTAGTTTAATCGATTTTGCAAGGCCACGACTAGCACTCGTGGGTCTCTAGACAGGGCTCCTTCCTCTGCCCCCCTTCTTTCCCAGCCTGCCCACCAGGCACATTTTCTGCCAGTCCCTTGTGCCCAGCTAGCCCTTACAAACCGCGCCCGGAGGCCCGTCCTCCGGTTCTCCCGAGCTCCCCCGCTCCAAGGCCTGTGTGTGTGAGGATCCCGGATGCCTTCGAACTTGAGTCCTCCCATTCACTTAAGGAAGGAGGGCAGGCCTCCTCCCAAGCCGGGGAATGGTGGGCAGCGGTGTGTGATTCAGAGGAGACTCTGCAGAGGCGTTTCCACAACTGCAAACTCTAGACTGACCCCAACAAAATAACCACCCCAACGTTTTCTTTTCCATGTCAAAGTTTTTGCTCCTACAACTTTATTGATAATTATATTTTTAAAAGGTCAGGGAGGAGCACACGTACGGGGTGGGCCAGGTTGGTAACTGTGGGCCTGGGGCGAACAGGTCCCAGGTGCAAGCTGAAGGCACAAAGACCCGGATGCCCGCCGGCTGGCGCCGGGAGATGCAGTTCCCCCGCGAAGCCCCGGGTCAGAACAGAAACTTCAGGATGGGGTCAAACAAACCCTGCTCGGGGCTTCGCCGGGGGGAACTGCATCCCCGCCCCGGGGGTGGGGGCTGAGTGCATTTCCGCCAGGACCTGGAGGCAAGGCCGCCCATCGCGTCCCTGCGGTCCCGATCTCTCGCAGCCCGCGCCCCGCACGCTCACTGTTGGGGCGCAGCTGCCAGGCTGGTCTATTTGTTTGTACTTTAAAGCAATCCGTGAGCGCGCGCTCGGCCGCACCTATAGGGGTATGTGTAGGGAGGGGGTGGGGGGGGCGGCCAGAATTTCCTTCCAGGGAGCGCAAGAGGGGCATTCTCAAAGGAAAACCCCAGACCAAGTGAGTAGTGACCAACCCTCCTCAGATTACTCTCCACTGGCTCCTCCCTTGCTCCCCCCGCCTCCAGATTTGCATTAAAAAGGCCAAGAAAACTCTGGCTGGGCCCCAGCAGTTGCACACACTGCTTCCCCGGGTCGGAGCCCCCCGGAGCTGAGCCCGGGCTTGCAGCACGAAGCCGAGCGGAGAGGTCCTCGCCCGCGCAGTCCTGCCCACGCCCGGCCTCTCTGCGCTCCAGCCGCCCGCCGCCCACTTTCCAGGCCCCGGAGCCGCGCCGAGCGAGCGAGCAGCGGGCCCGGGACCAGCTCCGGCCGCGGCCGCCTCGCGCCTCCCCCGCTCCGCTCCTCCCGCCCCCGGGGTCGCGCGCCCACGATGCCGCAGGGCCCCGGCTCGCTGCTGCTGCTGGTCCTCGCCTCGCACTGTTGCTTGGGCTCGGCGCGCGGGCTGTTCTTCGGCCAGCCCGACTTCTCCTACAAGCGCAGCAATTGCAAGCCCATCCCGGCCAACCTGCAGCTGTGCCACGGCATAGAGTACCAGAACATGCGGCTGCCCAACCTGCTGGGCCACGAGACCATGAAGGAGGTGCTGGAGCAGGCGGGCGCCTGGATCCCCCTGGTCATGAAGCAGTGTCACCCGGACACCAAGAAGTTCCTGTGCTCGCTCTTTGCCCCGGTGTGCCTCGATGACCTGGACGAAATCATCCAGCCCTGCCACTCGCTCTGTGTACAGGTGAAGGACCGCTGTGCTCCAGTCATGTCCGCCTTCGGCTTCCCCTGGCCCGACATGCTCGAGTGCGATCGTTTCCCCCAGGACAACGACCTCTGCATCCCCCTCGCTAGCAGCGACCATCTCCTGCCGGCCACCGAAGAAGGTAAGCCTTCCCCTTTATTCCCTCCCTCTGAGCTTTTCTAAGACTTTCCGGAGGAAATTCCGAGGTCCCGCCCCACATCCCGATGCGTCCCCTCCTGCGGTGCCAGACCTGGCGGGGTGGACGCGCTCCTTGCCATAGTGTGTCATTGTGATAAATTTTAGATACACACACACACACACACACACGTACACACGCCTCTCATTCCACACACACACACACACACACACACACACGCGTACACACGCCTCTCATTCCCCTCCCGAGTTATTCCAGTTATACCTTTCTTAGGGACAGTTAACAAAGAAAAGAAAATGAATAACTGAACGGCATCTTTTCCTTATGATAAAAAATTATTTTTGCAACCAGAGGAGTGGGGGGCCTGGAAGTGGTCCTGTGTGGAGGCGTAGGTGAGCATCTGGCTCTGCGTGTTGAAAATTGAGCATTGGTCACAACTGCTCAGGTGTCTGAGGAAGAGGGCCTGAAGGGAATCTCCAGGAATCATTTTCTATCACAAATCAGCTTTTATCTTAGGAGTGGTTTTAATTAGCCAGGCAAAAAAGGAGTTTCCCAAGTTTTTAGAAAACGGGGAGTTCCTGTGCAAAAACCATCAAAGCAATGAAAACCTCATGGGCTCTTGATATTTTTCCTGAAAGCAAAACATACACAATGAGTCTGCACTGACTTAGGTACCCCCTGGGAGGGAAAGGGGCTTCCTAATCCCTTTTAGGGCTCCAGCAGCATCTCCCTTTCAATCTCTAATTGTCTTCCTAGAGCCATCATTAGTCAAAGAAAATGCAAAGTTGCTTAGCAATCTTTCCTGGCAGGCACCATGAGTGTGCAATCATCTTATTGGTTAGATTTCTAATTTATTGCAAATGTTTGGCATATTTCAAACATTTGTCCAACATACACCACAGACCAACCAATACAGGTTAGTAACATTTTATATACATTCCTAGAGCTCCTAATTGGAAATGTTTCATTTTGTTTGAGTGAGGGGAGGTAAGGGCAGTTTTATGTGTGTTGCTTTTGTTTATTTCTTTCCCCATCAGCACCAACATTATACACTACCTTTCTCCCAAAAGCCACTTTCTCTCTTCAAAATAAAAGTTTGGAGGTCTTCAAAATGGGCTCTGCATTTTTCTAATTTGATAAATAACTGTTCTGTCATGAATCACATAAAGTTTTTTTTCTATGAACTTTCAATTTCATATTAATGAAAATCAAATTTCACCTAAGTTTTAAAGACAGGACATTTATAAATGGAGAAATGTTCTTTCTTTTTTTGTTGTTTTTTTTTTTCCTTTTCCCAGGAAATCAAAATGTTTTAGAAAAGCGTCAGTAGGCTCTCTGATCTTTGTGCTCCTGCACATTCCTAGGTGGGGTCAGACCCCAGAGGCAGTTGGCTTCAATGTTGGTACACTTCAGGAAAAGCTACTTTGTAGTTTGGTTGGCTGGTTTTTGTTTTATGAGTTGTTTTTGAGAATTTAAAACAAACAAAGAAGAGCAAGAAGAACCTTCCCCAAGGGACAAAGATAAAAATGAAATAAATGTTGCTTAACTGGAGCACAAACCTGGCAGAAAGCTCCAGGTGATACAGAACCGGTTAGAGCAGGCTGTTGTGCTTCCCAAGGTGTTTCCATGGTGGGAACGAGCCCCTAGGTGACCCTTACACCACTAGCCACCTTCGCCTGTGCAGCCTTAAAAATATCTTGAAATGCCTCTCCTGGGACACAGAGCTCTACGGAGCCCAGCAGAGACGGGTTGCACTGGTGTCCCACAGCCGAGAAAGTCAATCTTTTGGCCATCGTTTGTGATTGGGTTTCCAAAATCTCTCAAGAGTCTTCTGGAGCTTTCTCCTCAGAGAGGCTTTGGGAACAACTTTTTCAGAGACTGAGTTTGTCCCAGAGGTGGGGAGAAAGAACTAAAAAGCCCGCACACTCTGCCCCAAGCGCCCTTTTTCTTTGGGATTCACCATGTATTAAGCAGAGCACATGGGCATTTTTGTCCATCAAAAAATAGGAGGCATGGAGACTTCCTTAGGAACGAACGACTGGTCCTTCTTTTTTAAAGGAGACAGAAGCTGGGGTCCCGCTACTCTTGCCTGGGTAAGCCCCTTTGAGTTGTTTACAAACGCCACCTGCTGTTCCCTTTTAAGCAAACTTACTCAATTTTCACCTTTCTAGCTCCAAAGGTCTGTGAAGCCTGCAAAAATAAAAACGAGGATGACAATGACATAATGGAAACTCTTTGTAAAAATGATTTTGGTAAGTAATACACCACCACCAACAAAACATTCAAAAGTTTTATTTACCAGTAAAACGTAAGGTGCAAATCGTGAAGATGTAAAATACCAATCCCATCCGTGCACCTCTCCTAACGTCGTCTAACCTGCTCCATCCTACTTTCCTCCCTGTGTAACAATCTTATAATGAGTTGTGTCTTTTCAGATGAGTCTTATTGTTCTGCTAAGCAATAATCAATTAATGAGAATTATTCAGATTATTAATTTTCAATGGCATATTTTCATTTCACTTGGGCTTTTTCTTGCCAGCAAGCCTTATCCTGAGTCATGGGGTCTTTCCGACACTTGACATGTGCACCGAGGATGGAAACGTAAATATTAGCCCCAGCCACACACATTGAAGGCATTAAGTTGGCCACAAATAAAAATTTAGTCCAGCGCCAAACTAAAATATTCTTATTTTATTCATAACCATCAGTGACTATATCCAGGATACTGGTTAATAAGTGGAGGAGGAATTCCTTACATTTAAAAAGAAGAAATAAAGCTCAGGAATTTACTAGGCAAGATACATGAACGATCCCTGAGGACATGATGCTTGGGGACAATAAATAGTGTGTGATATGTTACTCAAGTTCCATAGAGTGTAAATCACTACCCTTAAGAGAATATTAAAAGAGGGAAGACGGTTGGAGACCATCCACGCAGGACTCAATTAGCACCTTATCTGCTGTCCTCGGGCCTCCAGGGTGAGGGAGGAGCCCAGCTAGACACGGGGTCAATGCCAAATTCAAAGTTGGGACTGGCCAAGAACTTCACTCAGACTCCTGAGGCATTCTAGCCTTCATCCCATTCCTAAAGCAGGCACCTTTTGATGTGTTTAAGTAGTTGGTACCCCTTAGAAGCATTCATTGAGGCAGAAGGCTAAACTTACTGGTAAACAGATGTGATCCCTGCTCTATCAAACAATAGTGGCCTCTAACAGGTCTGTATCACTAATTCTACATCCTCAACAAAGTACCTGAGACTAAGAGAAATCACTCCAGCTCCCACTGTTGAGGAGTGCCCTCCCAGAAATCTCGGGTTTGGTCGGGTCCCTGAAACTCTGAGATACTTCTAACCCTGCTCCTTATAACCCCAAGTCTCTCCCAGCAGGTGTCCTGGGTTTACACTTAGCTGAGAACCAGAGACACGGCTGTAGGAGAAGAGTCCCATGCCAAGGAAGGGACAAAGAGAGGAGGCAACTCTGTCCCAACCTGTCCTTCCCCTCTGCAAGAACCACAAGTGGGATGATAGTGTTTCTTATGTCTATATTCAAATATATACAACTCTCAAGGCCTGGCATGTGGGCGGCAGCAATCCCAAATCTCCAGGGTCTTAATCAACACAGTTCCTAGCTTTACCCTACCAGATATGATTAAGGGCCAGAGTGGAAAATATAATTTTAACAAAATATATATTAAGGCTTATACCTTCTTCTGACAGCTTATGTCCTTTGCACTAGATTTAATCCAGATCTCCCTCCTGACTTCCATGAAAATGTTGGTTATGTTATGAAGCTCCAAAACAGTCAATTTAGGAGACATGCACACACACACACACACACACACACACACACACACGCACACACGACCTTCCTAAGGATGCTCTGTCAAGACTGGGCCAAAAAAATCAGGGCGGGGAGGGTTAGTGCTAGTGTTCTCTCTCCTTAGAGGAAAAAGCCCTTCAAGACAACAAAGAAGCCATTTCATTTAAAGTACCACACATGTAGATACATCACAAGCTTTGTTTTCTTTTTCCCCACATTCATTTTTGTCCCAAAAGGGCTAATGAACCTACCCTATAGGAAGTACATTATATACCCTGGTTTATAAGCAGTATTCTCTGTCACCTCTGTACTCTGGGGAAGTAATGGAATGGTAGAAGGAACAAGGATAAAAATCTGATGTATTTAACATCACACTCTTTCCCCATTGCACACCTGAAGTACAGGGGAAATGTAGAAACACGGTCTCCAACTCTATTTCAGAGCTGAAAGTACTGGTGAAGAAAGAAAGGCCCAACCATCTGCTTTTGCATACAACTTATTGTTGAATCGGATGGTGATTATCACATCCTGTATCCCCATTCTCATCTTCCAGGGCAGGAAATGTTATTCTGGGACTTTAATTCCCTATATTTGGTCCCAGCTGAGAATCCAGAGAGGAAGGGCCTAATGTTTCCCCAGGGTAATCATTTGCAATGTTGGCTATTTTAAAGCTAGAGAAACATGAGTGATAAATGTTCCCTCTGGGTCAAAGTGATGATTTTTTTAATGTTTGGAGCTCAAGAATATTTAATTTGACCAGGCGAAATTCACACATGCTCTCTCTGTAATCACTGCTCTCACCATATGACATCCCCACTCCCATACCTTATACAGAGGCCACAAGAACATGTGACTTATTCCATGATATACGTCTCATAAACCCTGAGAACTCAGTGGGATGGTTCAGAGGTGTATCAGACAAAAACATGGTTGGCTAAGTCACAGTATCCTTGATTTACCTGGCTGAGCTTTGGTCATTTTCCAGTTGCCAAAAAAACCATCTTAGTCAAATTCTCTTTCTGAGATAGAAAGAAAGAAAGCGCCAAAGCAGTGATACTCACATACACACAATACTCTTCCTCTATTACTAATTTCAACGATGACTTGAACGCCGTCAAAGTCAGGACGTTAGACTTGTACATATCGATACAGAACAGCTGTCAGTGGCACCAAGGGTCTTAGGGCACATTCAGTTGGGTGAGTTAATGCTCCCACCAGGGCAAGAAACTGGAAGTTGCCTTATGAGACCACACTAGTGTTATAAGGAGGTTTAGGAACCAGCGTTCTGAAAACTCGGCTCAGCCGGGACACTACCTAACTGGGTGACCTTGTGTAAGTCACTCCATTTCTCTGGAATTCAGATTCTTCATGTGCCAATAAGAGATTTTTAACTGGATGATTTATTCCAACCTTAAAATTCTGTCCTTTCTCTGCCTTCATGGATTCTTGAAATGTAATTCCACCATGTATGTTTGCAGGGTTTTCTGTCCCAAAGCATACTGTTTATGACTATAAAATGTGTCTTTTATGTAAACCACTTACTTTTGGTCTTAGCATTCTAATGAGTCCAATATCCATTTTGGAAACAGTACATACATGATCTGTAAACGCCCTGGCCTTGGACAGGCAAATGATAGCATATGAGGATGAGGTCTTCAGAAAAACACTTTTACAGCTAAACATGTGCTCTTAAAAAGAGTCTTGGATATTTTTCTCCTAGTTACTTTACCAAATCAAATGCAGCTGTAAGATCATCTCTCCTTCCCTGTAGTCTGTTCTTTAGAAAACAATGATTGTGTGATATAATTTCCTTACAGGTTTGTCCAAAAACCTATCCGACCTAATTAATTGAGTTTAAAGTTTACAGCCACAGAAGATCACGTTTCACCTAAGAGTCAGGCATTTCTTTTCATGCTGACGTTTCCAATAGGGGAAGTCCTTTGTTGAGAGCAGAGCACAAACCACGTGCGTCCTACACACAAACACTAGTTGGGCTAGGGAAGTCCAATGAGTCTCACAGAAGGAGTTTTGATTTGAAACAAAGTACAAGGCAAACCTTTTGAGGCTTTAATAAATATTTTTTTACTGATTTCAGAGAGGAAGGGAGAGAGATAGAGAGATAGAAACATCAATGATGAAAGAGAATCATTAATTGGCTGCCTCCTGCACGTCCCCTGCTGAGGGGGGGGGGGGGGAGGCGGGATCAAGCCTGCAACCTGAGCATGTGCCCTTGGCCAGAATCGAACCTGGGACCCTTTAGTCCGCAGGCTAAGGCCCTATCCACTGAACCAAACTGGCTAGGGCCCTTTGAGGCTTTAGAAATGGAGCACCTGCTGCCCCCAGCTCCCAACCCCCTTCGCACAGCCCTTGACAGTCCCTCAGCTCCAGGAAGCTCTTCCTTCACCCCCACGCCTGGTCACACCAATATGCAGTAGAATGGGGCGAGGGGAGCTCCCAATCTATCCTGTATTCCCTCATTATAACTGGAGTGATTTCATCCCCTCTTGGTAGCACTGAAAATAAAAGTGAAGGAGATAACCTACATCAACAGAGATACGAAAATCATCCTGGAGACCAAGAGCAAGACCATTTACAAGCTGAACGGGGTGTCCGAAAGGGACCTGAAGAAGTCGGTGCTGTGGCTCAAAGACAGCTTGCAGTGCACCTGTGAGGAGATGAATGACATCAATGCGCCCTACCTGGTCATTGGACAGAAACTGGGCGGGGAGCTGGTGATCACCTCGGTGAAGCGGTGGCAGAAGGGGCAGAGAGAGTTCAAGCGCATCTCCCGCAGCATCCGCAAGCTGCAGTGCTAGTTTGGGCATCACGGTTGCTTCCGACAGGCCAGCCCCAGGGCTCGGCTGACCACATCCACCAGGAGGCCTCAGCTCTCCTGTCCCAGGCACAGTCCCTGCAGCTCCGGCCCCAGCCTAGAGCAGCATCCCTGCCTTTTGCACATTTGCACCCCCAGCATTTCCTGAGTTGTAAGGCCCTTAGAGGCCTCAGGAATGGATACCTATTTTCACATAAAGGAAAACCCACCCGAGTATTGTAGAAATATTCAAAGTAATAAAACCATGCATATTTTTATGAAGTTTTAAAATAGCTTACTTTAAAGCTAGTTTTGAGTAGATACAACTGTGACTTGGGTCTGATTCTCATTTTTTTCCTGTTTGGTTTGGGTCACATGATTTTCACGTTCTGCTAAGGTTGCCATAACATACAAATAGCTTTGTTTTGGTATGTGGCCCCATACCAAAATGTTGTGGGTCAGAAACCAGGTTGGGATAAAGCTGGCTGTTATCTCAACATCTCTCAGCTCCGGCCTGAGGCCTGAGACTCAGCGCCTAACCATTCACTTAACTGCAGCACACATTGCATTTCCAGGTAGAGTACTTCCATTTATAAAAAGCACATTAACCATCACAGCACGATTTCTTCGAATAAAGGGCACAACAGACACATTTTGTAATTGGCCTGAGTACTTTAAGCTTTGTTTAAAACGTTTTTTTCTTATTGTTGCAAATGAAACCATTGTAGCTTACCTGTAATATACATAGTAGTTGACCTGAAAAAGTTGTAAAAATATTGCTTTAACCAACATTGTAAATATTTCAGATAAACATTATATTCTTGTATATAAACTTTACACCCTGTTCTACCTACTTGTCGTGGTCTTTTTAGTAGGAGTTGTATAAGAGTGGTCACCTCCTTTCTCCTGAGATCCAGCCTTCCCACAGTTTGAAGTATCTGTCTCTTAAGTGACACAGGAAGTGTCTCCCCGTGGCGGCACTGGGCTCCCGCCGGTGCCTCACATCTCATTTGTACAGATGTTTACACTGGAGCCTGCAGGGAGGCGGAGATTGACAGCCTCTGCAGAGAACGCTCCTGCTCTTGCCCCTTCTCAGCAGTTCGGCTGCAGCCATGTGACAACACTGCTCGAAACCCTAAGGTTCATGGCCTCCACTGTTGTCCTTTTCATTCCCAGAGATTTTCATAACGAAAAAGAGTAACCATTGCAAAAATTGTTAGTTCCTTCCCCACTTTAACCCTCAGATAAAGAGCCATGATTTGAAGTGCCCATTGGGAGATGGGGGGGGGGGTGAAAAACCAACATTAAAAGGGCAGCCTGGCCAGTGTTGCTCAGTAGTTGAGTATTGACCTATGAACCTGGAAATCACATGTCTGGGTTGTGGGCTTGATCCCTAGTAGGAGGCGTGCAGGAAACAGTCAATGATTCTCATCATTGATGTTTCTATCTCCCTTTCCCTTCCTCTTTGAAGTCAATAAAAATATGTTTTAAAAGGACAGACATCCATAAAATGTCCATCCAAATAGTTCATTATTTGGGAGCCTCCAGAGAAATTATATTAAATACGTGAGGAGACAGGCTCAGAAGGGTTGGAGAGCATGGCTCAGAGGGGCCGAGCTGAAACTCAGGCCTTTCAAAGGACAAATTCTATCTTCTGTTCTACCTGGAAGTGGATTTTAGAAACGTGGTGGCACTCATTTATTCAACAAGTATTTACTGGGCATCTGCTATGTGCCTGGCCCTGTTCTAAGTGCCAGGGATACTTACTTTAGTCCTTGTTCTTATAGAGTTTACATGAGGGAGAGAAAGAAAGTAAGTAATCACGATAACAACTATATACCTACTAGAGGCCTGGTGCACAAAATTCGTGCACGGGGGGAGGGGGGGTCCCTCGGCCCAACTTGCAACCTCTCCAATCTGGGAGCCCTCGGGGGATGTCCTTGTGGGATCGGGCCTAAACTGGCAGTTGGACATCCCTCTTGCAATCCGGGACCTCTGGCTCCTAACTGCTTGCTGGCCCTAACCACACTGCCAGCCTTATCCCCCTAACTGCCCTCCCCTGCCGACCTGGTCACCCCTTACTGCCCTCCCCTGCCGGCCTAGTCACCCCTTACTGCCCTCCCCTGCCGGCCTGGTCACCCCTTTTAACTTTTTTTTAAATCTTATTCCCTTCACACACAGTTGTATTTGACTTCCTTATTGGCTTCTCCCTGTCACACAATTTTTCCCTCTCCTTTATGTAACACTTTTTCCTACTGACTCATCATTTATAAACTTTTCTTTCCTCCTTATTTCCTACTTCTGTTCCATCATCCTTCTTCCCATCTTTCTCCTACCCTCCCTCTCTCCCCACATTCCTTCTTTCCTTTATCTTTTTCCCTGCCCTCCCTCCCCTTTTCCTTCCTTCCCACCTTAATTTTTTTCTTCACTTCCTCCCTCGGACCTGATTTGCTCCCTCCTCCATTTCTTCCTTCTTCCCATTCTTTTAAGCTCTACCGGCTCCCCTTTAAAACTTTTCTTCCCTCCCTCTTTCTCATCCTACCTTCCCCATGCATTCTTCTCTACTTACTTCCACTGTTTTAATATCTATCTATCTAACCTGCCTAATTATTCACTATCACTTATCTTTTTTCTTTTCGGGCTCCTACTTTTAAAATCTGTCCCCAGTACACAATTATACTTGGTTTTCATTCTAGCTCCTACAGTTCACTCACACATCCTCTTTCCTTCTTTAACTCTGCTCTCTACTGACTCCTTTATGAAGTTCTTCCCTCCCTCCTTCCCTTCTTAAAGCTTCTGTTGTGTGTGTGTGTGTGGGGGGGGGGCGTTAACCCCCAGCCCAGGGCTCAGCCCCAGCCAGGTGTACGCTGCCCCTCCTTCCCCGGCCTCCCCACCACTGTCCTGCTCCCATTCCCTGCCCAGGATGCCCGGCCCAGCGAGGGTGGCCCAGGCCCAGGCAGTCTGGGTGCTGCTGCCGCGAAGCAGAAGGCCTCGGACTGTGCTCCACTCTGTCCCGGACCCATGGGCGCCTCCCCGCCAATGGCTGCCACCGCCCTCCTCCCACATCTAGGCAGGGCTCTCCACTCCACACCGCCTGCACCCCCCCCCCCTCGCCGGGTACACCTGCTCCGGCCCCCTGTGGTCTCCACCCCTTTCTGCGTACAGTTTCCTTCCCTTTTCCATTCCTGCGTCTTTTTCTTGTTCCCTTTCTGTATTTCTGTTTCTCCTCTCGGCCTGTCTGAATGCAGGCCTGCCTTCCTCTCCCTGTCCTTTCTTATCCCCTCCTATGGTATCCTATCTTACCCCCGACCTTGCAGCTGCCTGAGCAGAGGGCAGGGATGCAACCTGCTGATCCAGTTGTGACGTGATGCTGTAATGGACAAATTTGCATATTCCTCTATTATTAGATTAGATAATTGCTAATTATATGAAGTACTAGTGGCCCAGTGCACAAAATTCATGCATGGGGGGGTTTCCTCAGCCCAGCCTGCACCCTCTCCAATCGGGGACCCCTTGGGGGATGTACGACCGCCGGTTTACCGGCGGTTGGACATCCCTCTCACAATCTGGGACAGCGGGCTCCTAACCACTCACCTGCCTGCCTGCCTGATTGCCCCTAACTGCCTCTGCCTGCCTGCCTGATTGCCCCTAACCCCTCTGCCTGCCTGCCTGATCACCCCCATCTGCCCTCCCCTGCCAGCCTGATCGCCCCTAACAGCCTCTGCCTTGGCCCCTACCACCATGGCTTTGTCCGGAAGGAAGTCGAACGTCCGGAAGATGGCCAGTCAACCCAGTCTAATTAGCATATTACTCTTTTAGTAGTATAGATAGATTATATAGGATAGGATTGCTTAAATGTGGGGGAGCCTTTTTCATCAGGAGGAGATGCTCTTGGCAGACAAAAATACATAATCCCTATATCTGGACTGATAGCCAGCCATATGCACTATACTGCGAAACCAGTCATTAAAAAATTGAACTGCTTTCTTACACCTTACACCGAACAGCTGTTGCCCTTAAAACCCCTCCTCAGCCCCCGTCTTAGGTTCTGCCTTTGCAGTTCACCCATATTAGGTTCTGATTGGTCAGTTTCTATGCCAGTCAGTATCTCCAGGCCTATCAATGGGCCTGATCAGAGAGGTGAGGCTGATCAGCAGCCCCAGTGGAGGCCTGAGGGAAAGAGAGGTGAGGCTGCTGGCCAGGCCTGGCATGAAAGAGAGAGACAAGTACTGATCAACAGCTGCCATGGAGGCTACAGATCAGACCCTGCTTCTCTCTCCAGGCCTCTCTTCCAGCCTGATCCTCAGCCCCCTCGCAGTCAGTGCTGGGTCCGGGCTTCCGCAGCCACAGCATTCAGTGCTGGGTTGCCATGGCAACCCAGTACTGACTTCTGGTCGGTCGAGCCTTCACTTGTTTTGGATGTTACGGACCCTGGGTTTTTATATATTAGGATAAGTATAGTCAATGAGAGCAAGAATATCCCAGAAAATCTGCAATTTTTAGTGGTGTTCATGTGAAGCCTTTATCTTATGGCATTTTATCAATTTACTTTAAAAGTTTCTTGAACATATACATCTGTGACCTCTCTACAGCTCTTCAAGTTCTTCTGGCACCAAAAATCAATACCATAGCCCATAGCTTGGGCTGCACCATTTTATTACCCCCTTTCATTTTTCTCTGGCTTGCCACTTGACTCTCTTTCTCATATGAATCCACAAACTCAAGACACAACCCTCCCTCTTCCTACAAGGCACATATGGACCAGACTAGAGAGGGGACACTCATGGATCAAGGCCAGCTCATTTTAAACATTTAGAACAGTAAACTAGGGACACTGAAAAGTCAAAAGAGAAAGAGAAGATAAATTACAAAAGAAAGGAAGCAATAAACCGAGGATTTAGAGATTAGGAGGTGGAAATATGTACAATGCATCAAAATCTACTGGAAAGAGATGATTTGGAAGAAATTGACCTATCTGAATGCTCCTTTTCCAAACAAGCCAAAGTGACATGCCCATATAATGGGATGCAAAACTTTCAGCCTTGGGGAGCAGGCATAGCCTCCTTCAATCAGGTGTTCAGGAGTTAGCAGTTGAGACATCCCTCCAATATCTGCCTCCTGCCATAGGTGCCTCCCTTTGGACTTTCCAGTCCCATCTTTGACAAGGCTAGGAGACAACGAGGCAAGCTTGGGGAAAGCAGCTAGGTTTTTGTTTAATTTTTCACATTGTTTTATCACTTTGTTTTGCATGAACATTCAAATATATAAGGCTCATTTATTCTTGAATTAATCATTTTATCCTTATTTATATTTGCAACTATCAGATTTCTCCTGCAGGCAGATGAAAACCTGAATGTCATTCATTACTGGAGAAAAGAAGCAAGTAATCAGAAGACATTGGGTTTCTGAGTTTCCTAACATGATTCTTGACCTGTTAATAAATTGCTAAAATGCCCCAAATAGGGGATCAGCCTAAACAGAAAAGTTAAAAGATATGAAAACTACATATCTACTATGCATGTAATTCCTCTTCCTTTTCCTAAATAACTAGAGAAATTAGTTTTTGTATAAGAACAAATCTGTAAGAATTTTTGGGCAGCGTTTCCTAAGTGTACAAAGAGCAAAGGCTCTGTGTACATGCACAAGTCAGTATACTGAAATCCACAGGGTTAAAAAGGATCCATTTTATCTAATAACACCCTCCACTCATCACTCTCTCTCCTAACATCAAATGCTAGCTAGCCTGGATTTTTTAGCTTTTAACTCTTGTTTACTATCATGTTTTCAATATTCTTGATGAAGGGAGGGGGTCATCTTGAAAAGCAAGTCCAGCCGTATGTACCCCTTGTGCAGTCACTGCATCTGGATTGTGGAATAATGAGCTTTTTGCCTTTGAAACACACTGTGCAAGATTTACTGCGCACCAACTATCATCATTGATGTATTTATTCAGTAATCTGTATGGCGTGCTTACCCTTAGTGAGGAGGTCCCAACACATGACTACGCACAAGAAGCTCACAGTATAAGGCAGGAGTGGGGAACCTTTTTTCTGCCAAGGGCCATTTGGATATTTATAACATCATTTGCAGGCCATACAAAATGATCAACTTAAAAATTAGCCTGCTCTATTTGGTCAAACATTTAATTAACTCAACCCTAATGCCTTCACAGGGCCAGACAAATTATTTCATGGACCTTATACATAAGGCCTATGGCCTGAGGGTAGGACATTCCCCACCCATGGAGTGTGACACCGAGGCATGTAGCAAACAATAGTGAATGAGATCCACATCTCTCCAGACCCTCCTGGACACAGTCTTCCTGGGCTCCATTTGTTCTTCTGAGTATAAGTAAGTTCACATTAAAATAATACTAAAAATCGAAATCTCCAGGCCCAGAAATTTTACTGGAAAATTTTACCAAACATTTAAAGAAGAATTAATGCCAGTTTTACATAATCTCTTCCAGAAAATAGAAGAAGAAAGGATGCTTCCCAACTCATTATATAAGGCTAGTATTGCCTTAATACCAAAATCAGGCAAAGATAGCACACACAAAAAGAGAAAAATATAGACCAACATCTCTTATGAACTTAGGCACAAAAATGCTTAAAAAAACATTAGCATACCAAATCCGGCAATGTATAAAAAGTATATATACTATAACCACATTGGATTTATTCAAGGTATGCAAAACTTTTCATGTTAAATAATTAATCAATGTAATCTACCATTTCAACTGGTTAAAGAGGAAAAATCATATGATCAAGTTAATTGATGCAAAAGAAAAAGCATTTGCCAAATTTCAATACCCATTCATAATAAAAATCCTCAGTAAACTAGGAAACTATTCTCAAAGATTATATACTAAAAACCCTACATCTAACTTCATACTTAATGGTAAATGACTGAATGCTTCAAGAACAAGGCAATGATGTCCATTCTCTCTTATTCAACATCATATTAGAAGTTCTAGACAGTACAATAAGGCAACAAAAAGAAATGGCACACATTGGATAGGAAAAAAAATAAAACATTGTCCATTTATAGACAGCATGATTATCTACATAGAAAATCTCTAGGAATCTACAAAAAAAAATTCCAAGAACTAATAAGTGACTTAATAATAATACAAGATTGACACACAAAACTAATTGTATTTACATAAACTAACATCAAAGTAGAAATCAAAATTTGAGAACACAATACCATTTACAATTGCTCCAAAAAAAATAAAATGCTTTGATATAAATATAACAAAGCATGTATGCTGAAAATTACAAAATGCTGATAAAAGACATCAGAGCAGACAATTATCTATCATAACTGGAGAAATAGATATACCATGTTCATAGATTAGAAGACTCAACATGGTAAAGATGTTAATTTTTCTCAAATTAATCTATAGGTTTAATACAATTCCTATCAGAATCTCAGCAAGCTTTTTTGTAAACATGGATAGCCAGCCCTATTTTAAAATGTTAAGGCTTATTATTTAACTACTAGAGGCCCGGTGCATGAAATTCATGCACGGGGGGGGGGGGTTGGTCCCTCAGCCCAGCCTGCACCCTCTCCAATCTGGGACCCCTTGAGGGATGTCCGACTGCCGGTAGGATCGGGCCTAAACGGGCAGTCGGACATCCCTCTCACAATCCAGGACTGCTGGCTCCCAACTGCTCGCCAGCCTGCCTTTCTGATTGCCCCCAACCACTTCTTCCTGCCAGCCTGATCACCCCCTAACCACTCCCCTGCCAGCCTGATTGATGCCTAACTGCTCCCCTGCCAGCCTGATTGCCCCTAACTGCCCTCCCCTGCAGGCCTGGTCACCCCTAACTGCCCTCCCTTGCAGGCCTGGTCCCTCCCAACTGCCCTCCCCTGCTGGCCATCTTGTGGTGGCCATCTTGTGTCCACATGGGGGTAGCCATCTTTGACCACATGGGGGTAGCTATCTTGTGTGTTGGAGTGATGGTCAATTTGCATATTACTCTTTTATTAGATAAGATAGTAATCAAGACAGTGTGGTATGGGTGGAGGGACATAACATAGATCAGTGGAACAGAACAGAGAACCTAAAAATGAATCCAGACAAATATGCCCAAATAATTTTTGACAAAGATGTAATAGCAATTCAATGGAGTAGGGACAGCCTTCTCAATAGATGGTACTAGAGTGTTTGGATGTCCCATATGGAGGAAGAAGTCTAAATCTCACAATACATACAAAAATTAACTCAAAGTAGACTATGAATTTAAATGTAAAGTTATACAAGTTTTAGGAAAAAAAAAAACAGAAGATAAATTTTTTTCAAAACCTAATACTTGGCAAAGAGTTCTTAGATTTGACTGCAAAAGCACAGTCCATAAAAGGAAAAAATGATCAAATGAACCTCTTAAAAATGTAAATTTTTTGCAATCAAATGATCACATTGTCCATTTTAAGTACCTTACTATTTCATTTGTCAATTATACCTCCATAAAGTTCAAAAACAAAGACCATGTTAAGAGAATAAAAAGACTAATTACAGATTAAAGAAAATACTTGCAAAGCACATATTTGACAAAGGACTTGTATCTAGAATATATAAAGAACACTCAAAACTCAACAGTGAAAAAAATCAAGCAATGCACTCAGACACGGGTAAAAGTCATGAACAGACTTTCAGTGGAAAAGGATATACATATGTCCTTGATGGTGTCTGCCATGGTTATGTGAGGAGAGACTGGGAGCTAGGTGTCAAATGCTTGGCACTCACACTCTATGTGACAAAGGAGACTTTCTTGTAGTGCTTAATTCTATGATGGGCAAAACATTGTTTTTAGCAGGTGTTTCAAAAACCAGAATAAAGGGGGAAAGCATTTGATTTTTGATTTTTTTTAAGGATCAAAATAGTCATGTTAGGGGAAAACCAGATCATTGTATACTGACCTATACCTAATAAATATGTTAGCGTTTTATTGGTTTTCTGAATGAAAATATGGGGGTTGTATAGGGAGATCATAATAATCTCTTTACTGTTTTACACTTCTAACGATCATGCTGAAATCAAAAGGCGAGAGGTTCTAAGTATAACATGGCCCTCACATCCTGGCCTAGTTCCATTAAACCTGTCTGGCAGAGGATGAGCACTGGCCTGGGATGTGAGACTAGAAAAGAAAAATTAAACTAAAATCCACCTCAAACCAGTAACATTACCCCCTGTGCAGCAGAGCCAGACTACCAGAGTGAATGCTGAACTGCTTCCTATGCTATCATAAGGAATTATCTGGGCAAGGAAAAAGTGAGAGGGGTGTTCAAAGAGTGGACAAAGTGAAGAAATGGACAACTCAATAGTTAGACTTCAATATGCCACTTTCCATAATGGGTTGAACAAATAGGCAGAAGATCAACAAGAAAATAGAAGATTTGAACAACACTATGAGCCAACCAGACCTAACAGACATCTATTTTCAGAACATTCCACCAAACAGAATAACATGTTTCTTAAATTTATAGTAAATGGCCCAAAGCTGGCCCCTGTAGGTGGGCCCTTATGTTGTTTACTTCTTGGCAGCATTAGTTCAAAGCCAAATTCAAATTCTTACATATCCCATTGCTTTAAGCAGATCCAAAATTAGCATATTTTTAGCCATTTAGAGTCTGTCTGCTTCACATACCCTGCAGAGCTGCACTGGATATCTGCTAGCCATAGATAAGATAAAACCCCAACTGCTGCTGCCCTTCAGAGCTGACTCAGAGCCCTACACCTGATTGCTGAGTGGCATCACCTGGATACTTCAGTGTCCTCCCCATTCCCCTTTTCCCTGGAGTTCCCTTACCCTCTTCCCCCTTTGGACGGTGGCCTCTGTCTCTGGAAGGCCTTCCACTGTGAAGGACTTCCCTCTCATGCAACCCTGACCAAATGCTGCCCAAACTGCTATCTCGTGCTCCCATTCTTCCTTGATCAGCCCCCAAATCTCTGAACTCATCACACAAGTACACATGGAACACTGTCCAGGACAGACCATACAACAAGCCTTAATACTTTTTAAAGGACCAAAATCATGCAAAGTATGTTCTCCAACCACAATGGAATAAAATTTGAAATAAATAACAGAAGGAAATTATGGAAATTTACAAACATGTGAAAATAAAACAACACAGTCCTAAATATGTTTAAAATTTAGGTGAATGACACCGAAAACTCAATATACCAAAAAGTATGTGATGCAGCTAAAGTAATATTTAGAGGAAATAGCTATAAATGCCTACATTAAAAAATAAAAAAATCTCAAGTCAATAACCTGACCTTCCATCTTAAAAAACAAAGAAGAGTGAACTAAGCCCAAAGCAAGCAGAATAAAGGAAGTTATACAGATTACAGCAGTAATAAATAAAATTGAGAATGGAAAAACAACAGAGAAAACAAATGAAAATAAACGTTTGAAAAGAAAATTGACAAAACTGTAACTAGAGTGACCAAAATAAAAAGAGAAGACCCAAATTACTAAAATCAGGAATAAAAAAGGGATATTACTACCAACTTTGAGGAAGTAAAAAGGATTGTAAGGGAATACTATGAACAATTTTATGCCAAAAATTAGATAACCTAGACAAAATTGACAAATTCTTAGAAAGAAACAAAATACCAAAAGTGACTCAAGGGAAAACAGTGACTCAAGAGCAAACAGAAAATCTAAATAGATCTATAATAAGTAAAGAGATTGAATTATTAATAAAACATTTTCCTAGAAAGAAAAACTCAGGCCCAGATGGCTTGTCTGGTGAATTCTAACACACATTTAAAGAAGAACTAATATCAGTCATTTACAAACTCATCCAAAAAATAGAAGATGGGGCAACATTCCCAACTCATATTATGAGGCCAGTATTACCCTGAGAGCACAACCAGACAAAGAAATCCCAAGAAAAGACTACAGGCCAAAATTCCTTACGAATATAGATGCAAAAAACCTCAATAATCTAGCAGCATATTAAAAGTATTAGACACCATGACCAAGTGAGACTCATCCCTGGAATGCTAGCTTGGTTTAACATGAAAATTAATCAATGTCATACACTATATTAATAGAATAAAGACCAAACTCCACATGATCATATCAATAGATGCAGAAAGCACTCAACAAAGTCCAACACCCTTTCAGAGTAAAAATATTCAATAAACTAGGAATAAAAGGGAACTTTCTCAACCTGATAAAGCCATCTACATAAACCCATAGTTAACATCACACTTAATAGTGAAATACTGAATGCTTTCCCTTTAAGATCAGGAAAAAATAAGTGATATTCACTCTCTCCACTCTTATTTAACATATTACTGGAAGTTCTAGCCAGCACATTATGGCAAGAAAGAAAGGAAGGAAAGGAGGGAGGAAGAAAAGAAGGAAAGAAAAGAGGGAAGGAGGGAGGAGAGAGAAAATAAGAATTCAGATCAAAAAGGAGGAACTAAAATAACTATTGCAAATGCCATGTTCTTACCTATAGAAAATACTAAGGAATCCACTAAACTATTAGAACTAATGAATGAGTTCAGCAAGGCTACAGGCTGTAAGATCAATATACAATAAAATATTATATTCTAGCATTGAACAATTCAAAAATGAAGTTAATTCCATTTACCACAGAATTAAAAAGAATAAAAAAACTTAGGTATGGAATAAATTTAACAAATGAAGTACAAGATTTATTCACTGGAAATTACAAAACATCAATGAAAGAAGTTAAAGAAGTAAATAAATGAGAAGACTTCCCTTGTTCATGAATCAGAAGACTTATTATTGTTAATATGCCAATACTTCCCCCAATTGGTCTACAGATTCAATACAATCCTTGTCAATACTCCAGCTGCCTCTTTTGCAGAAATTAACAAGCTGGTTCTAAAATTCTCATGAGACTGCAAGGAACCAGGAATAGATAAGACAATCTTGGAAAAAGAACGAAGTTGAAAGACTCACACTTACCAATTTCAAAACTTAATACAAAGCAATAGTAATCAAGACAATGTGGTACTGGCGTAAGGATAGGCACATAGATCAAAATAATAGAATTGAGAGTCCAGAAATAAACCATTATATTTATGATCAATTGATTTTTGACAAGAGTACCAAGACAGAAAGAGAGGAGAGAGGGAGTGGGGGGAGGGAGGGAGGACCCTCGGTTGTCCTGGATCTGTCTCTTGCTTCAACAGTGTTTGGACGGAACAGACCCAAGGGACACCCCTTCTTCTACCCTCCTACGTCTTAGCCAGTCACCACCTTCAGAACCACCTCCCAGGACCAGCCAACACACCGTTGTTGTTTTCTACCTTAACTCCTTATTGCCGAACCACCATGAGCTCCCAAATTCGCAGAATTATTCCGCTGAGGTGGAGGCTGCGGTCAACCCCCCGGCCAAGCTGCATTGCGTGCCTCCCACACCTACCTCTCTCGGGGCTTCTATTTTGACAGGGAAGATGTGGCTCTGGAGGGTGTGGGCCACCTCTTCCCTGAGTAGGTGGAGAAGAAGGTAGGTGAGAAAAAGTGTGAGGGTGCTGAGCATCCCTTAAAGTTGCAAAACAAGCGGCCGCATTCTCTTCCAGGACGTGCTGAAGTCTCCCCAAGACGAGTGGGCAAATCTCAGGACCCCATGGAAGCCGCCCTGGCCTTGGAGAGGAACCTGAACCAGGCCCTTTTGGAGCTGCAGGCCCTGGGTTCTACCCGTGCAGACACTCATTCTATGACTTCCTGGAGAACCACTTCCTGGATGAAGAGGTGAAACTCATCAAGAAGATGGGAGACCACCTGACTAACATCTGCAAGACTGGCTGGCCCCAGGCTGGGCTGGGCGAGTATTTCTTGGAAAGGCTCACCCTCAAGCAGGACTAGGAGCCTTTGGAGCCCAGAGGCCTTTGAGAGGCCCCTCTGCATTCCCCTGGTGTCTGGCTTTTACCTGAGCCTCTCCCCGAAACTACTAGCCATTCTTTTAACCACCCTGAAGCCCTCTCCCAAGCATTGGACCAAATGAAACAATAAAGCTTTTTGCAGGAAAGGAAAGGAGGAAGGGAAGGAGGGAGGGAGGGAGGGAGGGGAGGAGGGAGGGAGGGAGAGAGAGAGAGAGAGAGAGAGAGAGAGAGAGAGAGAGAGAGAGAGAGAGAGAAAGAAAGAAAGAAAGAAAGAAAGAAAGAAAGAAAGAAAGAAAGAAAAAGACTATTCAATGGGGGAAAGAATAGTCTTTTCAACAAATGGTACCAGGACAACTGTATATCCACATGCAAAAGAATGAAATTGGACCTCTACTTCACAATATATACAAAAATTAACTCAAAGTAGACCAAAGATCTAAATGTAAGAACTAAAACTATAAAACTCTTAGAAGAAAACATAGGAGTAAATCTCCATGACCTGAGATTAGGCAGTAATTTCTTAGGTATGACATCAAAAGCACCATACAAAAGAAAAATATATATATATAAATTTAAAATTTTTGTGCTTCAAGGCATAACCTCAAGAAAGTTAAAAGACAACCCACAGAATGGAAGAGAATATTTGCAAATCATATATCTAATAAAGAACTGCTATCTAGAATGTATTTTTTACAAAATCTCTTAAAACTCAACAGTAAAAAGACTAATGACCCAATTAAAAAATGGGCAAAGAATCTAGACATTTTTCCAAAGAAGATACACAAATGACCAGTAATCACATGAAAAGATTGTGTGACATTACTAGTCATTAGGGAAATACAAATCAAAATCACAGTGAGATACTGCTTCACACCCACTAGAATAGCTAGAATAAAAAAAATCAGATAATGACAACTGTTGGTGAGGATGTGGAAAAATCAGAACCCTCATACTTTGCCAGTGGGATGGCAAAATGGTACAGCTAATTTGAAAAACAGTTTGGCAGTTCCTCAAAATCTTAAACATAAAGTTACCATATGACCAAGCAATGTACTATGGATATATACTTAAGAGGGCTGAGAACATATATCCACAAAAAACGTTCTATATGAATTTTTATATCAGCATTATTCATAATAGCCAAAAAGTGGAAACAACCCAAAAGTCCATCAATTGATGAGTAGATAGACAAAATGTGGTATAACCATATAATGAAATTTTATTTGGCCATAAAAAGAAATGAAGTACTGATAAATGCTACAAGATGGGTGAACCTTAGAAACATTATGCTAAGTGAAAGAAGCCAGACACGAAGGCTACATATTGTATGATTTCATTAATATGAAACATCCAGAAAATCTATATAGACAGAAAGTAGATTAGTGGTTGCTAGGGGATGGAGAAAGGAGGAAGGGGTGAGTATTAATGAGCTGGGGTTTCTTTTGGGGGCGATGAAAATGTTATGAAATTAAATGGTGAGGGTTGCATGGTTTTATGTATATACTAAAAGCCACTGAACTATACACTTTAAAATGGTGAATTGTATGGTATGTGAATTGTATCTCAAGTCTGTTATGGGGGGTGGGGGAGAGAAGCGGGGGGAAGGCAGATGTCCCAAGGCTCAAGGTCACATAGTGAATGTGTTCTGAGACTTGTAGCCAAATTTGTTTGATTCTAAATCTTCTTGTCTGGACTATCAACCAAATGCTGGACCTCCTCCTTTTCTCACATTGCAGACTTCCAGGACAATGCTCTTCACTCCTATAGAGTGCACCACTGCCAAACACCAAATCTCTGTCTCTATCTCTAACTTTCCCCCTGAGCTTTGGTTAGTCTCTGTGGACATCTCTGTCTGCATGTACAGAGATGTCTCAAAATCAACATGCATGCAAACAAATTTAACTTCACCTTCCACAACCTTCTCTTCCTTTTATGAATAGCTCTTATTGGTAGTTACTGGCTGGTGTCCTTTCCATTTCTCAGGCCATTTAAAAAGCAAAGATAATTAACCCACCCAAGCCCAGTAAAAAATCAAGTTTCTCATGTTCAGGTTACCAGCTCTGACCATTTTCTTTGGTGATTCTTCACCCAGAAGACACATTACCAAGAGATTTTTCATTCTCATGCCACACTAATAATACCTTAAATATATACTTAGGCCCTAACCGGTTTGGCTCAGTGGATAAAGCGTCAGCCTGCGGACTGAAAGGTCCCAAGTTCGATTCCAGTCAAGGGCACGTACCTTGGTTGCGGGCACATCCCCAGAAGGGGGTGTGCAGGAGGCAGCTGATCGATGTTTCTCTCTCATCGATGTTTCTAACTCTCTATCCCTCTCCCTTCCTCTCTGTAAAAAAATCAATAAAATATATATTTAAATATATATATATATATATATATATATATATATATATATATATACTTAAAATATGGACACAACAGCAACTAAGGTTGAAAATAGAGACCCTCACAAAAATACTTAGCAAGTCAGTAGTAGAGGCAGGACCCCGATTCAAGTCTTGCCAGGCACTGAGACCACACATGCCCTTCCTTCTTCACATTTATAACAGGACAAAACTTCCTCTGAGTTGTTCACTTAAAGTTGCCCCCAAAACGATAGCCACTTTGACGGTACCCATAAGATCTTCAGGAAAATCTTAAACTAGTAGTGTCTATTCCTTAAATTGCCCACTATCATATCAGGGCTTCTTCTAAAACTCCCCTTATTTGGAGACATGGCAAAATGTGTTTCCTATAAAAATTAAATACACGTAAGTAATTTTATGCCAAGATATTAAATTTTTATAAATAGTCATAATTCGACATGGCCGGCACCAAATTTTTGTTTATAACCATTCAGTAACTTAGAACAATTAACATCCTTTCCAAAAAAAAGGTGACATCAACAACAAACAACCCAAAACACTGATAATCCATTTGTCTGATCATCTGAAATAATGTAAATATGTGTTTTATTTCCATGTGTGCACTATTCCAACTATTACATGATGTGCTAGGATCACTGTTATTTATAGAATAAACTATAAAAACAACAATATCTCCAGCACTCACGCAAGCCACAAACTTTTAGCATTGTGTGGCTAAACACCAAAATCGATGTTCATTCGACACAAGGATTAAGATAACAGGTAGAATGGAACAGACTCAGGCCTCACCCTTCCCACTGCTTTCTTCTCCCAGCCACATCTCAGCATCTTTAAATAATGGCAAAAATATGTCCCTGTCCTGATTAATGACATCACGTTATAAAACAAGTGTAGTACTAGTACATGCACATCCCTAACTGCATAAAAAATGCTAAGAGAACAATTTAGGCCTCTTATTTGTCCATATGGATGTGCAGAGTTCTCAATGGGCCTGCAATGGGTAGAATGGGAAGGTCTGTGGCCACAGAAACAATAGCCCTCTCTCCTTCCTGGAGGAACCTCTGCAGGCCATGGACTAGGGGAAGCCACTGTCCTCACTCTCCCTCTGTGAGGCAGTGAGAGGCCTGGGCAGAAGCATGATGACCTGGAAATGTGAACACACCACCAATTCCATTGGGCCCAAGCCAGGCATTGTGCTAGAGGCAGTGGTGGAATAAAGATGGTTAGAATAGGGTCTCTGCTCCCCAAGCATTTGCAATTGGTGGCTGATAAAGACATATGTACCAACGCCTGGAACAGAAAGCAGCCTGGAACAGAGACAAATGCAAAAGGCTATGGGAGCAAAGGGTTGAGAGAAATGCATTCCCACTGGGGATCTGGGAAAGCCTGGTGAGAGAACAGGACTGTCCTAAGCAGGGGGATGGCCCAGAGTCCTTATTTGTCCTTAACTGTGAATGAGGATGATAATAACAGCACACCTACTGCACCAGGTGGCTTTGAGGATTCAAAATATATAAAATGCCTGGCATTAGTAGGCACTATAACAAGTGTTAGCTATTCCCACAGGTAGGGAGCATAAATAGGGCCAGAAGTATATATCAGAAGGCTTTAAAATCTAGGAAAAATTAACCTTGCACTTTGGTGTTGCTTCTATAACTTATCTTGTTTCAAGCCCTCAAGTAGGACACATGTCTAAAGTCAAGAGAAAATAGAAACATTAGTTTTTTCTTTCATGAGATTGTGGCTTTTGGTGGGACAGAGGTGCAGTGTGATCTTTGCAATGAACCTGAGGTGCAGCAATCATGGTGGCAAGTCCTTGGTCTTAACTAGAAATGACAACTTCTATGTCAGGACAGGCTTTCCTGCGGGCGCCCCCAGTGAAGCAGTGGGCCTCCCACACAAGCCAGGGCTCAGGGAGCAGTGGCGCTGCTATGCATCCTTAGATTGAAAGTTAACCTCTTGTAACTTAAATGTCTTCATCTGTAAAATGCTGGGCGGCGATACCTGTCACTGGGGGTCATTTTGAGGATTAAATGATATCAGACACATAAAGTGCTGAGCCTGGCACTGTGGGTATTTAATAAATATTAACTCTTTACAGTTATAACAGCAAAGACTGGCTTGCCTGGGACAGGCTGGTAAAGATGAGACTTCTTAGAGGAGGCACCGGAAAAGGAAAACAAGTAGAGGAGGGGAGAGGAAGGGGCCCCACGGAGGATTTAAATGTGGTTTCCCTCCTGCTGAGGGGGCCTCTGTACTCAATAAACTAGAATGACCCTAGCTGAACTCCCAGGCATGAAAGTATAGCTGGTTTTTAAAAGCAGTTCTTCTTTCAAGACCAGTTGTTCAATAGAACTGAAAAGCTTTCCCTGGAAGAGGCTCAGTCCTAAAACCTGCAGGATAACCCATGAAAAGCGGGGAATGTGCCATCTCTCTATAGGGAGCAAGGAGCCCCATCCACACTGTTGTCTGAGCACTGGGACCCGCTGCCTCCTCTATTTCAAATTAACCAGAAACCTGAGAACCTGAAAGCTGAGCTCCAGCTAACATTATTTAAATGAACTGGCTGCTACATGAACCTTAAACCACATGTCATTTGGTCGCGGGGCTGCCCTGGGCCAAGAGACATTAATATAGAGTTCCCAGCTCACAAATGGATTGTGTTCCAAACGTGCATTTGGAAAGCTGTGGTTTGAAAGGCGGAATTTACTTTCCCAAAGAGATGTTATAAATGGTGATTAGGGCCACGCTAGCTCACAAAACTCCATGTAACCATAATAGAGCTAAACACTGCACACTTTAGGCAGAAAAAAAAGAGTAGAGGTTGCACTGGCTGGGTGGCTCATTTTGCTGGAGCATCGTCCCATACACCAAAGGTGGTGACTTTGATTCACGGTCAAGACACATACTTAAGTTGCAGGTTCGATCCCCAGTCGGGATGCATTCGGGAGGCAATCAATGGATGTTTCTCTCTCATATCCATGTGTTTCTCTCTCTCTTCCCGTCCCCCCTTCCTCTCTGTTCAAAATATCAATAAAAACATATCCTTGGATGAGGATTAAAGGAGAAGAAGAGAAAGAGTAGAGGTCAATAATGTTACAGTACTAATAATTAAAGAACAAGATAAACAATAAAGTTAAGTAGCCTTCAGTCTTGAGAACTAGTAGTTAAGCAAACGCAGATTTAATGAAAGGAAGGTGGAAAAGTCTATCCAGTGAAGCTGGGGGCCAGGGAAAACTAGTCAGGAACCCTGGCAGTTAGGCATCAGACCGGCTTGTACAATTTCTGTCTAAGCAGCCAGTGTCTGAACAGGCTCTGGGAGAGGGCTGCAGGGGGATGACTCAAAGGGAGTTAGCCTCATTATCTCTATGCAGACATTTCATTAGTCAAAGTAAGTCCTGTCTTCAGAGTCCCTCTCCTTTTAGGAATGATGACCCTATGAATCAGTCTGCCCCTGACCTCAAGAATCACTGACGTGTAGAACTTTTGGTACCTCTTTCTTACTGGTCTCTGAGATCAGACAAGCTCTTGGATTCCGCATTGCCTGCATGGTTTGCATTTCACACACACACATGCACACCCCCATTTAGATGGAATCTGCTACTGCCATCCCTTTGGCAGAGGAAAGTCCCTAGCAGTTGTCTAGACTCTCTCCGTCCACCACCCTACTCCAGGTGACCAGCACTGTACCTGGTTGGTTGAAGACATTCTTAATCACCGGTTTTAGCTGTAACGCTTAGGCTCAAATGGACATTTTATTTGTAAATATTTAAAAGACATGAGAAAAGAGGAAATTGAAAAAGAGAGTTTCTTGAAAAAGATCATCTGCAAAACAATAAAGGATTTCTGCAAGATCTAACCATTAGGTGGCACCATCAGCCCAAGGCAGTTCAGTGTCCTCAGTAGGGTAGTAAAGAAATGGAGAAAGCCCTGACGGGTTTGGTTCAGTGGACAGAGCGTCAGCCTCTGGACTGAAGGGTCCCGGGTTCAATTCTGGTCAATGGCATGTGCCTTGGTTGCAGGCACATCCCCAGTAGGGGGTGTGCAGGAGGCAGCTGATCGATGTTTCTCTCTCATCGATGTTTCTAATTCTCTATCCCTCTCCCTTCCTCTCTGTAAAAAATCAATAAAATATATTTTTTTAAAAAGAAATGGGGAAAATTAATGAGTGACAATCAGCGAGAGGGTAGGAAGTCTACAGGGAACCACTTTGCAAGAAATAATTTAACACATACAAGGTATTCTTGTGACAAGAGAATATAAAAGAATTTGAGGACATTCTGGGCTAGAAAGAAAGGGTGGCCTTTGCCACATGAAGACAGACCAGAAGCCAGGTAGGGAGGCGACATGTCCAAATGAACTCAGTATCTTTCTTTCCCCAAATCAACTGCTCTTTCGAAATTCCCATTCTCAGGGATGGCAGCATCATGTGCCCAAATGCCAGGCTCCTCAAGCTACATGCCTGGGCACCATCCTTGAAGATCAGTAAAGTCTTGTAGATTCTATCACTTGGCTCCATCCATGTCTCTCCATCTCCCCTCCATCCCATCACTGACCATAGAGTCAGTCTTCTCTTGTTCAAATTCCCACAGTACCGCCTACTAGCTTTGAAACTGGGCAACCACTCTGTGTTCTCCTGTGTAAAATGGAGATTATAACACCACCTACCTCATGGGGTTGTTATGAGGACTGCATGAGTTAACACAGTAAAGTACTTGGAGTAGGAAGCACTTACCACAATAAACTCTACTGATATTTGTCACTACCCCCTGCTAAGCTGAAAGTTCCACAGTAGCAGGGACATGTTCATCTGTGGGTCAATCTCTACCGGTAGCTTCTGTAGGTGTTGGAAAATGAGCCATCACAAACTGGAATGAAGTTAGCCATATTTTGTAAGTCAGACTGTCTGATTGTGTGTTCCCTCTTTGTCTACTGCCCTAAATTAACACCCAAGTATTCCTAAAGGCTTACCAAGAGTCCCAGTTTGTTCCAACCACGAGTCCAGGCGTGGGCCTGAGGCCAAAAGGAAGGAGAGTGTCCCCTAAAATGGAGGGGACCGCCCTGGCCAGTTTGGCTCCGTGGATAGAGCATCGGCCTGCGGACTGAAGGGTCCTGGGTTGGTTCCCGTCAAGGGCATGTGCCTTGGTTGCGGGCACATCCCCAGTGGGGGGTGTGCAGGAGGCAGCTGATCTATGTTTCTAGCTCTCTATCCCTCTCCCTTCCTCTCTGTAAAAAAAAAAAATCAATAAAATATTTATTTTTTTAAAAAGTGGAGGGGACCAAGGCAAGCTGTGGGTGATTTCCACAGCAGTCAGGGGCCAAGAGGGTCTGCGTTCTCTCCCCACAGTGGAGTTTCTCCCCTTTGTCATCTTGGGAGGGACCAGGTTTGCCTCTAGGGAGCTGCCCGCCGTGATTAAAACTGCAGATAACCAAGGGCAGAGGCGCAGGAACCCCAGGGAAAGGAACACCGCTGTGGATGCACAGAGGCTCAATCTCCCTGCATTTGGACAACTGTCTTCTGATAAATGCTTCTGGGGGAGAGAGCTGAGAAGAAACGATCTCTCTCTTCCTCCCTCCCTCCCTCTCTCCTCTCCATTGCTCTCTCCCAGCTCCCCACCGCTCTCCCTACGGACCTCTGGGCCGTCCGCCAGCCCCGTCACCTGGTAACAAAAAAGCTTGCTCCTGCCCAGCGCCCAGGACGTTTTATTAGCGACGATGGCTGGCGACTGCCTCACTGCGGAGGGGCCCTTGACCCACAGGGTCTCACCAGTCGTGCTGGCGATGGTGATCTTCAGCTCCCCTCCTCTGCAGGAGGCCAGAGCGGAGCGAAGGGCTCAGGGGCGGGCGCGCCCGGAGGCCCCCCGCGCCGGGACCGGGTGCCGCACAGCCCGGGGCGGGGCCCATCCGCAGCCACAGGCTCGGCTCCCGACCGCGGCTCCAGCGTCCGAAGGGCGTCCCCTGCGGACTCGCGGAGACCCTCGGAGCGGGTGCTGGGGGCGGAGGCATGGCCGCGGGAGCGGAGCGCAAGGCCGGCGCGGTGCTGGAGGCGCCCCCGCAGCCCGATCAGGTACCGGATGCGGGCACAGGCGGCAGGGACACCACATCAGGGTCCCAGGCTCACCCAGGGCCTGGGAGGCCGCGCTGACGGGTCTCCAAGCTCCCCGACCCCTCGCGGTGTGAATGGGCCACGGATGGAGGGGCGGGGACCCAAGGGAAGACGTTGGTGCTTTCGCCTGAACCCCACCCCACCCCAGGAAGCCCAACTCCTCTCCATTTCTCTTCCTCTCCCTCCCTTCCGCCCCTCCCCTTAAGGAAGACAGCTTGAGGGATGACGGGTGTACATTACGCTTCACTCTCTGGTTCTCAAACTAGAGCGTGCCTCAGAATCACCCGAAGGGCTGGTTAAAACGCAGTAGGAAGAGATTATTGTCCCCAAAACAGGTTCAAGTGAGGCTTTGTAGGATTTCTAAGAAGCAAAGGATTGTTCCTGGCAGGGGAGTGGGGGGGGGAGGGGTGGGGGATGGGCAACGCTGATGGGGGGCGTGGCATGTAAGCTGGGCCTTGGAGGATGGGTGAGACCTGGCCACGTGGGTGATGAGGGAAGTAAGGCTTCTAGATGGAAGGAACTGCAGACCAAATTGCTTGGAAGTGATGAAAATATTGGGGAGTGATCATGGGGAAAGGCAGGGGCGGGTGATATACACTACGACTCTAGAAATTTAGGGTTCACAAAGGTTTTTAGTAAAAGAAAGGAAGAGCCAGGTTGTGGTTGGCCTTTGGACCACACAATGCATTTGGGATTTATTCTCTACAGTGAGGAAGCTATAAGAAAACTCCATGGGCTTCCTTGCTGGTTTCAAACCCAGACCATCCAGAGGAGGTTATAGATGGAAAACTGCACACCAGGAGGGGCAGAAGACTGGTAGAGTCACCTTTACTGCTGATGTTTGCTCTCCCTTGAGGCTGACATCACTGCCCTCAGGAGGCTTGGCCCCTCTGTTAACTTGGCCCTAGGAGGGACTCACAGCTTTTCCCAAGAGCAAAGCTCTGATGATCCACCAACCAACAGTCACTGTGTCACATAGAAGACAATTAGAAGTTGCCCTGGCTGGGTAGCTCAGTTGGTTAGAGCATCATCCCAACACACCAAAGTTTCAGGTTCAATCCCTGGTCAGGACACAAACAAGATTCAACCAATGAGTGCATAAATAAGTGGAACAACAAATCGATGTTTCTCTCTCTCTCTCCCTTCTTCTTTCTCTCTCTCTAAAAATCAATCCATGAATAATTAGTATTTAAAAAGAAAGAAATGCAAAGGACACTACAAACACACGTGTCCTCCCAATATTACTTCCCCTACTGATTGTATCTTAAAGATAAACTTTATCTCAAACTGCCAATATTACTTCCCCTACTGATTGTATCTTAAAGATAAACTTTATCTCAAACTGCTGTTACAATAAAAGGCTAACGAGGCAGGCAATCGAAGCTGCCTGGCCAGGCCCTTTGGCCAGGGTATCCCTTAGCCCTCTCTTTCACAGGATAGGACAGGACAGGACAGGACAGGACAGGACTGGAAAGGAAAGAGAGAGAGAGAGAAATGCAGAGTCTCGGTCCCCATCCCAGAACTCCTGAATTAAAATCTACATTTTAACCAGACTCCTTGGTGACTGCATAATGATTGGCATTTATTTAGCTTTCAAATGGCCCAATATAGTGCATTAGCAGTGATCAAGGGAAGGTGGCACATGGGTGCACTGCAGGTCATCCACAAGCACTTCCTGAGGATGGTCTCTGTGCTCTCCAGCTCAGTCTGCAAGGCCAAGGCCATTACCCGCTTCCCTGGGACCAGGCCTTCAATGAAATTGAATTAGCGGGAGGACACAAAAATGCTCCAAACAAGTAGAGCCTCTGGTCAGATCTGTCTCTAAAACCTTGAACTTAGAGATATTTAATCACTGGCATCAATTGAGACACCAACAAAACATGTTTCTTGGGGGGGTTCTTGGATTTATACATTGTATCCCAGAAGCCAGGGTGATACTGCCTATTAGGAGGCCACTCTACAACCTTGATTGAATGGCACTTCATCTGGTTCTCAAATATTTATTAACTAGAGGCCCAGTGCACAAATTTGTGCACAGATGGGATCTGCCGGCCTGGCCCCAATTGGGGCAGATCAGGGCTGGACCTGATGGGGGGAGGGGCCTCAGGCGATTGGCTGGCAGGCCCTGCCCCTGATTGTGTTTTGGGGGGGCCGATTGAGGGTCAGTAGCCAGGGGAGGGACTGTGGGAGGTTGGCCGGCCAGCCCCACCCCCAATTGGTGTGTGTGGGGGCCCAATGGGAGCAGGGCCAGCTGCGGGGAGGGACTGCAGGTGGTTGGCCAGCTGGTCCTGGCCCCGATCAGGGAGAGGGTCCGATCTGGGGTAGAGCTGGCTGGGGGGAGGGGCCACAGGAGGTTGGCCGGCCATCCTCAGCCCCAGATCTGGGGGGTTTGCTGGCCACAGTGGGCGTCATAGAGACCGGTCATTCTGGTCATTACAGCGTTCCAGTTGCTGGCTTTTTATATATATAGATAGTGACCTTATTACTGTTTGGGTGTGTGTGTGTGTGTGTGTGTGTGTGTGTGTGTGTATGTGTGTGTGTGTTAGTTTGTAAGCAAATATTTTATTGGAGCGTTCATCCTAAATTATTCTGGCTCATTTTTTTTTTTTTTTTCAGATCTCTCACACAAAGCTTTCTGCGGATGACGAGTGGAAGTAAGTGATTAGTATATTTTTTATTGCTGTTACACTAAAAAGTAGATTTCCATCTTAACTGTTTGAGAAATTAAATGAAGCCATCATTTTATTTGTAAATTTCCGAGGATAGAGAAGGTGAGTTAGCATAACCATGTGTGCCCAAGGGTAGTACAGACCAAAACCACAATGCACTCTGTGCCGCCCCACAAAGCTGGATTGGTATGTCCTTCAAAATCAGGCAGTGCCAACTCAGCATTTATTTTGGGCACAAGATACACCTGGTTTTCTTCATGTGCTGCTTCCCCTGTGTTCTGCTACCTGTCACCACATGAAATGAAATAAAAGTGAAGAGTCCCTCCTTTTTTGCTTTATGGTAATCAATCAGGAATGTATTCCTAATCAAAATAGGAAATACTACATTTGTATACCACTTTATACTTCCCGCAGTATTTCCACATCAGTTAGCTATTTGACATGCATTTTCATTATGCATTCCAAAATAGATTAATGTCATAAAGCATATTTTGTTTGATATCTATGCAAGTCCTATTTTAGGCTAATGAGAGATTTACTCTTCTATCTATGTGGCCTAAGTTGAAAATCTATTCATTACGTAGAATATTAAATAGTTATTTTGAACTTGGGGCTGTAAGAACTATTACTAAATTCTTGTACCTTTTTATTTTATTTTTCACTTCCCATTTCTTCAGAGGAATGAGCATATTTTTTAATGAGCTTCTAAAAACCATTCTTGTCTCCTAAGCTCAGCTTCAACACAGAGACTAATAGCCATGTGATCTTACTCAGGATGTTTATCTGAAATGGACTTCAGTGTCTTAGTTTGATAAATAAAGGGTTTCAGTACATCCTTGGTACCTTCCAGCATTAACAACCTAAGATTCCATCTCAAATAAGCTGAACACAAGTAAGAATATTTATTTACTAGGCTCTGTGGATTAATTTCTGCACATTCTCCAGCAGGGGGCACCCCTGGGATTTGAATGGGGCCCTTTTCTGAGGCACTGCTCTACTCTTTATAGTAGTTCTGTAGAAACGCTAGTAAAGGGAAGAACCAAACCCACATATCCAACAAGTACCTTTAAAAGGTCACTATCTGTGACACAAAAGATCACTCTGCAGTGTTTTCTGACTGGTACCTTAACTAAATGCACACTGTAACCAGCCATAAGTGGAAATTTTAAGAGATTTTGTGACTAATGATGCTTCACTGGAGATGAAATTAATGCTAAACAATATTTATAAAGTTATTGGTTGGCAATGTTCATAATTTCCCCTTTCTTCCCTAATCTTGACCCTGGACTGCTCTTTCTTCCTCAGGCCAGTGGTTCTCAATCTTGGCTATATCTTAAAATTACACTGGTGGGGAACTTTAAAAATTACTGATGCCTAGATCACCATCTAGAAATCTGTGATCAGTTTCCCAGAGTTATCATAACAAAATGACACAGCCTGAGAGGCTTAAACAACAGAAATTTGTTTTCTCATAGTTCTAGAGGCTAGAAGTCCAAGATCAAGGTGTCGGTGATTCTTGGTTTCTTCTGAGGCCTCTCTCCTTACCTTGTGGATGGCCGCCTTCTTGCTGTGTCTTCCTCTGTGTGAGTTTGTGTCCTAATCTCCTCTTCTTGTAAGGACACCAGTCTGATTGGATTAGGGCCCCCCCATATGACCTCATTTTACCTTAATTACCTCTTTAAAATCCCTGTCTCCAAAAACAGTCTCATTCTGAGGCATTGAGGAATAGGACTTCAACATAGGAATTTGGGGTTAGAGGTGGGGAGACACAATTCAGCCCATTATACCCAGCGATGGTGTTTTTAATTGGTATGATCATTGAATGATCACTTAATTCACTTAATTGATCTGGGGTACAGCTCGAGCACTGTGATTTTTAACTTACAGCCAAGGTCAAGAACCACTGCTCTAGGCTTTCTTCAAAGCCACTTCTGCTATAGTTAAGCCAGATGACACCACCTTAGTGGTTTTCTCTACCATTGTGCAAAACCAAGAGTCCAAATGAAAACCTGAACATTCAGCCATCATGATTTAATCTAATTATTATTATCTATATATATAAAAGCCTAAGCAACTGTCACAACTGAAACAACCAAACGGATGACTGAACAGGCTGCGTGGGTGACCAGGCCAGCAGGGGGGTTAGTGAGGGCTGATCAAATGACTGAGCAGCAGGCTGCATGGGGCAACCAGGCCGGCGGGGGGGGGGGGGGGGCAGTTGGGGGTGACCAGGCCAGCAGGGGGGCAGTTAGGGGTGATCAAGCAGGCAGGCAGGTGAGCAGTTAGGAGCCAGTGGTCCTGGATTGTGAGAGGGATGTCCAACTGCCGGCAGCTGGACATCCCCCAAGGGGTCCCGGATTGGAGAAGGTGCAGGCTGGGCTGAGGGGAACCCCCCCACACACACACCCCATGCACGAATTTCGTGCACCGGGCCTCTAGTTGACAAATAAAATAACATACATTCTTTACAATTTTAGAACAATCCTGAAATACAGACAGATCATTATTTTAAATTTGCAAATGAGGAAACTGAGGCTCAGAGACCATAAATGACTTACGAAAGACTATATATGGTGATAAACTGGCCAATCAAGGACTGGCACCCAGGCCTTTCCAGGACCCATCAGTGATTTTTTTTGGGGGGTGTGGGGTGGGCATAACTTAACTTGAAAGGACAAGGCTGAAGTCAATACAAATGGAAAAACTAAGGGCTGAGAGGAAGTGGCTTTGCTGATAAGTTCGGGCTCCCCCTCTCAATTGCCTCTTCCCCAAGCCTGGGGGAAAGGGAGGAACCAAGAAAAATTTAGGAAAACTTTGCAGTCAAAGCCTAAAACCCTTACATTTGAAATCCCTAATTGCTTCCTATGGGCCCAGACTATTTTTTTTTGCTAAATGTGCAAAGGTTGAGGACTTTTGCAGATGACCTCATTTGCTGGTTCCAGCCTGCAGCAGGAGAAGATGTACAAGATGCACCAGGGCCACGAGTCCATGCACGTGGAGATGATCTTGATCTTCCTGTCCGCCCTGATCATCGCCCAGATAGTGCTGGTGCAGTGGAGACAGAGGCATGGCCGGTCCTACAACGTAAGTCACCCTGGTGGCTGCTGGAAGCCTCCTCCTCTTGCGGCCACATCCTTCCTTTTTTTTTTTTTTTTTTTTTTTTTACCATTTTGAAGAAAATGGTTTGTTTAAGTCAGTGATTCTCAACTGGGTACAATTTTGGCCCCAGGAGACATTTGGCAACATCTGGAAACATTTTTTATCCTCAGTGGAAGGGGTTGGGGGGTGCTACTGGCATCTAGAAGGTAGAGGCCAGGGATGCTGCTCAACATGCACAGGACAGCTCCTTACAACAAAAGAAACGTCCATGGTGCCAAGGTTGAGAAGCCCTGGTTTAAGGAAACCAATTTTCCTTTTGTGCATGAACAACTTCTGCCATTGGCCCAGGAAAGGAGAATTAGGAATTCCAGAAACAAAAGGTGAGGCTGTCTAACTTTGTTTCATTCGCAATAAACTCTGGCACTGATGGCTTGCATGTTCATGAAAGCTTGTTTATGCAAACACTGCACTGACAGCCACATAGGGCACAATCCCATTTTCAAAGACCAGTCCCACTCAAGCATGTCCACTTGACCTTTGCCGTCTCATATCCCCTGGGCTGTTGGGCCTGAGACCTTACAATGTTTAGAGCAGTGGTTCTCAAATCTCAGGGTGTAACTCTATCACCTAGAGGGCTTATTAAATCCGATTCTCAGGTCCCATCCTGAGTTTCTGATTCAACAGGTGCCCAATAATTTGCAAGTCTAGCAAGTTCCCAGATGGTCCTGGGACCACATTTTGATGATCAATGGTTTGGACTTGAATGTGGCCTAAGTGAAGAAACATTGTAAAGGGAGAAGGTCCTCAGTGATCACTCTACATGATTCTGGGTCTTGGACTGATCATTTATAAGAAGACTCGCCTGTGACATATGAAGTGCTGGCTTAAACCAGTATTTCATTTTCCTCTTACCCATCATAAAGATTATTTTCTGTGTAGCACAGGGTCTAAGGAAATTCTTTAGAATTCTGTATAATACTTAAATTGAGGCAATTTTGTACATTTTACATAGAAAGAGCAATTTTGGGTGGTTTGTTTGTTTTTCTAGGTAGAATAGAAAAGAGAGGGAAAGGCATTGAGAAACATCGATGTGAGAGAAACACATCGATTGGTTGTCTCCTGCACGAGCCCCACCCAGGACCCAGGCTGGGGAGGATCCTGCAACCAAGGTACGTGCCCTTGACCAGAATCTAACATGGGACCCTTGGGTCCACAGGCCAATGCCCTAGCCACTGAGCCAAACCAGCTAAGGCTTGGGTGGTTCCTGTTGTTGTTTTGATGGGGTGGTGGTTTTTATTTAAAAGAACATGTATCAATTTGCTGCCATGTCACTATTGTCTTGTTAATTAAAATAAACATCCTCTACATTACAGAGGTGTTTGTTTTTTAATGAAGGAGACTAGAATTAAACCTCATTAGTTATGCTCTCATATCAAAGAAAAGATTTTTAAATATATCTTAAACATGGTTTCCTTATCTGCAAAATAGAAATGCCTAACAGAATTTCTGGAGAAACTTACTTATACTATAAAAACACTGATATGTTAAAAGCTAAAAGCAAATGTTTGGAGAAAGATATGTCATGATAGCACTAATAAAAGAAAGCTGGATTAAGCTATATTAATTTCAGGTAAAGCAGACTTCAGAACAAGGATAACTATTAGGGATAACGAGGGGCATTACATAATGATACAAGGGTCAGTTATTCAAGAAGACACAGAAGTTCTTTTTTAAAATTTATCTTTATTACTGAAAGTATTACAGTTGTCCCCTTTTTCCCCATTAGGCCCTTCTAGCCTGCCCCTGTTGTATATGTGCCTAACAACAGAGCATCAAAATATATGAGGCAAAAACTGATAGAACTGCAAGGAGAAATTGACAAATCCACAATTACATTTGGAGATTGCAACACCCTCTTTCAGTAGCCAATAGATCAAGCAGGAGGAAAATTGTAAGGATATAGTTGACCTGAACAGTACCATTGATCAACTTACTTTAACTCATAGAATGAGTCATCCAGCAACAACAGAGCACACATTCTTCTCAAGCTCTCATGACGCATTTACCAAGATAGACCACATTCTAGGCCATAAAACACACCAAAACAAACTTGAAAGAATAGAAATCACACAAAGAACAGTTGACCCTTGAGCAAACAAGTTTGAACTGCACAGATCCACTTATATGCAGATTCTTAAAAATCAATATTCAGTCAGTCCTCCACACCCCCAGGTTTCACATTCATGGATTCAAACGAGTGTGGACTGAAAAGAGAATCTTTGATCTGTGGTGGGAATGGACTTATTTCAGAGGGCCAATTTACGTTATATGCAGCTTTCAATGGGGTGGCAGGTGCTGGGCAATGGTGCCCCTAACCCCTGCCCCAAGCTGTTCAAGAGTCAACTTTATACTCTCAGACCACAAAAACTAAACTAGAAATCAATAACACAAAGCTAGAAAAATCCCCAAATACTTGGACTTTAAATAATATAATACTAAATAACACGAGTCAAAGAAGAGGACTCAAGAGAAATTAAAAATTTATTAAAACCAAATGAAAATACAACATATCAAAGTTTGTGAAAGGTAGCAAAAGCAGTGCTTAGAGGGAAAGGTAGCATTGAATGCATACATTAGAAAAGAAAATTAGGGTCTAAAATCAGTGATCTAAGCATCTACCTTTAAAGTATGAATAAATAAGCAAACTATGATATCTCCATACAATAAAATATTAGTATATAATAAAAAAGGTATGCACTATCAAGCCATGGAAAGACATGACATGGAGGAACCTTGGTGAACCCAGCCAATATAAAGGCCACATACTATATGAATCCAATTATATATCACTAGAGGCCCAATGCACGAAAATTCGTGCAAGAGTAGGCCTTCCTTCCCCTGGCTGCCAGCACCGGCTTCCCTCCGGCACCCAGGATCTGGACTTCCTTCCTCCAGCCGCCTGCAGGCACCTGGGACCTGGGCTGCTTCCTTCCTGCCCCGGCTTTGTCAGGAAGGACATCTGGAATGACATCCGGAAGATGTCCGGTCTAATTAGCATATTACCCTTTTATTATTATATTCTGAAAAATACAAAACCATAGAGAGAGTAAAATGATGGTTGGTTTTGTTTTTTTTGGACAGTGGTTGCCAGTAGTTCATGGAGGTAAAGAGGAAGGACAAACAAGGGAAACAGGAATTTTAGGGCAGTAAATGGATCTGTATAATACTGTAATTTTGGATACAAGACCTTAGGCATTTGTCAAATCCCAATGAACTACTGTATACAGCACAAGAAGCAGACCTTAAGGTAGGCAAAATTTTAAAGATCATTTAGGAGATTGGGGATCCCAGGGAGAAATGCAGATGGTGACAAGAGAATCTAACTTCATTGTAAGTGTATGAAACAACCTCACCGAAGGGCATTGGGGGTCAAGGTGCCGCTCCAAGTGCCTTTGGAAGTGAGACGAGTCTGGTAAGACTAAGGCACTAACAGGGGTGGGCAAACTTTTTGACTCGAGGGCCACAATGGGTTCTTAAACTGGACCGGAGGGCCGGAACAAAAGCATGGATGGAGTGTTTGTGTGAACTAATATAAATTCTAAGTAAAGGAGCGGAGGGGAGAGCAAGAGAACCGGATAGAACAGCCGGATCCGGCCCACGGGCCGTAGTTTGCCCACGGCTGCCTAGGAGCTGCACACGAGCACTGTACTCTAGTGGATAAAACAGTTTCCCAGGAGGGTATAGGTTAACAATTCCGATCCTGCTATGTATGTATGTATACTGGGATGGGAAAATTATGTAAACTGTGGCAGATGGTGGGAGTGGGAGTTTATGGATAAGCAAGGGGAGGAAACTTTTTAAAAAGTAGGAAGTGCACACAATATATGTGAACAGTTTTGTACGTTAATCATTATTTATACATTTATTTATGCCCTGAGGGCATTTTTAATTACACATCAAGTATTATTTTCACATTATTTCATGCATAATTTGGATCATGTACGTCAGAGATGAGGGACTAATCTAAAAAGCTCAGAACATTTTCAGACACAGCTTTTAACAAATAGGTTTATCTTCTGAAGAGATCATTTAATTTGTCTCTTCAGATTCTGCTCTGTGGCCTGTAGAAGCTGTGAATATCAGAGCAGCTTACTATGATAAAGCAAAAGAAACAGGTTACTTAGAAAGCAGTTTTAAAACATAATATTAACTGCTCCTAAGTGATGCCAAAAAGTGTCGAGAGAAAGTAGATAGAAAATGGAATGTTGTTATTTGGTTTGGGATACAACTAAATACCTGGATGTTTCCAAATACTCATATTTTTAGCATAACATAGTCCAAGCATCTGGATATTTGAATTTTTCTCTTTCCAGCTGATAGTGCTGATATGGTTTAGATATAGGCAGAGCCTCAGAATTAAATTATTTCCAAATGCTTTTAACAGCCTTCAATTAAAAATAAAATTTCATTCAACACCATCCTCTCCACCTTCTTTTATGTCTCCTACTTTTCGTATCTGCAGGAAATAGTGGGGGAGGGTGCCGAAAAAGAACCCTTCTCCTTCCCTTCAAACCAGTAGAAAGCCTATTGACTACATACATAGAATTGGGGTTTTAGACACACCGTTAACTTGCCTCAATACACTGGCAAATCCTTAAGCCACAGATTGAAATATTGCTCTATTTAAAACAAACTCCCTGCCTATTAATAGCTGTGAAACACTAGAATATAGTACTATATCAATAAACCATTAGGCCTGTTCAAAGCTTTTTAAAATGAGGCAAGGCACAAATATACACATACTTACGTAATATTGCAGAAGCTCCTTTAACAGTTTAAATAGCAAAATCAACAGTCTGAATTGAAGATAGAAATCTAGACCTAGTGGATTTCTAAGAATCCTTCATATGCCATGATTCCATTATTTTACTTATTCAATTTATGCCCACACTTTCCTTCATTGCCTTTGTTCTGATAGCACAATATTCTTGGAGTCATTTATGTACATGATGATTTTCTGCTTACCTCTAGCATCCCCCTGCTCTCCCTCCATCCCACCCATACAAATACACACAGACACGGGTACACGTGGCTGCAAACATAGTAGTTTAGGATTTGCAGTGCAAAGGAAATAAGTATCACATACATACATAGCTTCCCTTCTTTCCTTCCTTCCTTCCTTCCTCCCTCCCTCTCTCCCTCCCTCCCTCCCTCCCTCTCTTTCCTTCCTTCCTTCCTTCCTTCCTTCCTTCCTTCCTTCCTTCCTTCCTTCCTTCCTTCCTTCCTCCCACCCTCCCTCCCTTCCTTATTGTGTGACCCATTCACCATCCTGTACAACCAGACAAAAGATATTTGTTTTGTCTTGACTTGCAATTCTTTCCAGATTCATCCATAATGCATGGTAAAAGAAAAAACATGGTACCACTGGGCAGCATCTGATCCGTCAGGACAATCCTCCTGCCATGATGTGCGGGTGGGGAGAAGGTGGGTGATGTGATCCAGATGCAGGGCCAGTCATGCAGATGTGTTTTATATGCACATGCCCAGATGGTGACCCCTCTGGCATCATTAATGTGTCCCAGCTGCCAGGCTCCTCTGTTGCATGCATGCACCTCAAGTTCACATATTTCATGTGTTTATTTATGAGGCACAACATTCCTACATTTCATATGTGGCAGTTACTATTAAAAATGAGAGGTTTTAACTGCTCTGGAAATTGATAAAGAATTTTTTAAATTGCTATGAAATGTGGCCCTCATTTCAAAAGGACTTCTCTGTACAATCATTTAATTCATAACACAAATTTCTGACCTTTGTCCTTACATGTTGAGAAAATCTGGTGCTGGGTTTAGACTTTAAGGATAGTTAATAAATTGAATATTTGCATACAGAATACATTATAATGATATATATTTTTTGCTTTCCTTTTATTTCTGATCTCCAAGGCCTATTTTTTAAAAAGTTGCAGATCTATACATTTGAACATTGTTATTTTCTGTTAATTAAATCCAGGCATCAAGTAAGAGAAATTTGGGATTTTCCAGGAATGGGTTGTATTTATAAATCCACAAGGAGAGAACTAGTTTTATAAAAATACAGTCCAATGGTCACTTCAAACTATCATGAATTATAACTCCACCGATTTGAGGAAATTGATTAGTCTTGTAAAATTTGGCTTATAACCTAAAGTATAAAATATGGGAGGATGGTAGTTTCACTGAATTAAAATGAACCAATTCAAATTTTTATTTAAAAAAAAAAGCTCAGCATATTTATGGGGGAAGTAAAAAGATGAATCAAATTCTTAGAGAGATGAAAAATGCAAGTGACAGGTAATCAGATTTTGAAAGATGGATTTCATATCCATTTCCTTCTTTGATATCAGAAGTAATGAACTAAAAAATTCAAAACCTACAATAAAGCATAGATGACTATCTCCACAATAAGCAAAAGGAAACGAGGGACCCAAATACTGATGAGATTTTTAAGGAGCTCCACACTTATTCTCAGCAGTAGAGGGTCAGTCCGACTGACATGGCTTAGTGATTGAATGTTGACCTATGAACCAGGAGGTCACAGTTCGATTCCCAGTCAGGGCACATTTCTGGGTTTCAGGCTCAATCCCCTGTGTGGGCCATGCAGGAGGCAACCAATCAATGGTTCTCTCTCATCATTGATGTTTCTATCTCTCCCTTTCCCTCCTCTCTGAAATCAGTAAAGATATATACATATTTTTTAAATGGGTTATTTAAAAAACAACAACAGTAGAAACTCAAAGTTGCTAATGCTGAATGTTAAAAGGAGTGAATCTTGAGTCTTGATTTCCTCATATATGGCTTCTGGTCCTCACAAAAACTATTCTACTTCCTTAAGGAAGCCTGTTTTTCCTATTTGAGTATATATACATACTAGAGGCCCTGTGCACGAAATTCGTGCATGGAGTGGGGGGTGTCCTTCAGCCCAGCCTGCGCCCTCTCCAAACTGGGACTGCTGGCTCCCAACTGCTCGCCTGCCTGCCTTCCTGATTGCCCCTAACCACTTCTGCCTGCCAGCCTGATCACCCCCTAACCACTCCCCTGACAGCCTGATTGATGTCTAACTGCTCCCCTGCCAGCCTGGTCACCCCTAACTGCCCTCCCCTGCAGGTCTGGTCACCCCTATCTACCCTCCCCTGCAGGCCTGGTCCCCCCAACTGCCCTTCCCTGCAGGCCTGGGACCGCCCAACTGCCCTTCCCTACAGGCCCCAGTCACCCCCAACTTACCTCCTCTGCCAGCCTGGTCACCCCTAACTGCCCTCCCCTGCAGGCTTGATCACCCCCAACTGCCCTCCCTTGCAGGTCTGGTTGCTCCCAACTGCCCTCTCCTGCTGGCCATCTTGTGGCGGCCATCTTATGTCCACATGGGGGTAGCCATCTTTGGCCACATAGGGGCAGCCATCTTGTGTGTTGGAGTGATGGCCAATTTGCATATTACTCTTTTATTAGATAGGATAGAGGCCTGGTGCATGGGTGGGGGCCAGCTGCTTTGCCCTGAAGGGTGTCCCGGATCAGGGTAGGGGTTCCCTTAGGGCATGGGGTGGCCTGGGTGAGGGGCCTGTGGTGATTTGCAGGCCAGCCACACCCCCAGCGACCCAAGCGGAGGCCCTGGTATCTGGGATTTATTATTTATCTTCTATAATTGAAACTTTGTAGCCTTGAGAGGAGCCAAGCCTCCTGCTCGCTCTGTGGCTGCAGCCATTTTTGTTGGGATTTATTTATCTTCTCTAATTGAAACTTTGTAGCCTTGAGTGGAGTCCAAGGCCAGCCAGGGTGTGCAGGAAGCTTGGCTTCCTCCATTGCCAGGGAAACCCAAGCCTCCTGCTCACTCCGTGGCTGCAGCCATCTTGGTTGGGTTAATTTGCATACTTGCTCCTGATTGGCTGGTGGGCATGGCTTGTGGGTGTAGCGGAGGTACGGTCAATTTGCATATTACTCTTTTATTAGATAGGATATATATTTCATAAATAAAGGTGCAAACCCATTCATTAGCTTTGACCATACCCACAAAATAGGATGGAAAATTAAAGCAATTATCTGACTAATTCAGGCAAGAGTAAGAATATGTATCCTTCCTTGGAAGTACTGAATTCTAAAACAAAAAGCAGGTTATAGGATATTTTTTCTGAACTCTTTAGATAGTTACCTCAGATTTGCTCCATGTGTATTTTTGTTCAAATGCATATGTATAATGACAACTGTACTGTTCTCTGAAAGACTTAGAGCAATGCTAAGATTACGGATCCAGGTTGTTTTAGGGATGAAGCAATTAAAAGAGAATGGAAAGCCTGGGAAATGTCTTCTTATTTGACATGGAAAGGAGAATGGCTGTGGCCTTGCCTTTTTCACTTACATCTTGAAATCCTATCAAATTTGGTTATTGACCTTTGGACTATTATAACCAAGATCTTATTAAAAGATCCACAAATACATCCATATACTCTTTTTTTAAAGCCACCTCCTTTTATCTTTTTCAAACTTAAAAAGGGTTTATTTGTTATTTCACATATATATTTAGTTTCTAAATATAAGACTTTAAATGTATTAAGAGACAATTTCTATTAGAAAGTTTTCATTGTGTAAGGCCACCTCCTTTAATTACAAAGATGAAGAGAGTAAAGACAACAAATAAATTACATCAGCCTTTGTTTATACCCAGATGACATATGTACATGCATGCTATAACAACTCTTTCTACATCCTGGCAGGCATGATTAATCGATCATGATACTCTTTAACACAAAACCAGGACCCACGCTTAGAATCCTCCTCAACAGAGCATTGCCAGGTGCCACCACCAATTAAAGTCCACACCGGAAATTAAACCTTGTTGCCATTCCCTTCTTATACTGGTGCTGAGTAAATGATAGGTGGTTAGTCTACAGACGATAAAACATAAAATACCAAAGATTATTGCTATTGTTTAAACCTATCCGCTTTTCACAAGAGAGGTGAATAGCTCATATTGTTACAGAAAACCGGAGAAGAACCAAGCAACACTTAGAGAGATGGAGTTACATTTATTATTATTATTATTATTATTATTATTATTACACGTGGGCCCAGAGGAAATGTCTCTCAAATTCTGGGCGAAGTCACACAAGAAGTTTCCTGTATTTATACCTTTTTACCATCTTTGTCTCCCAAATATGGGGTTTTCCGGGCCCCTTTGCAAGTTCTTAAAGAGCCCCTATGTGCTGGGGCTTTGAGACCTCAACCAAAGGCTTGGCCTGGTGCCAGCACTGATAACTTCGTCTGGGGAAGGTTTAATGGCCTCTCTGAAGTGGGAGTAGCCTTATTTTCCTTATTATTTAAGCAAGCAAGCATTTACAGAAGCCAAAATAGCAGGGTTAAAATTTCAAACAGCAGTTTTTATATAAGATGGATGCTTCAGTATTAGGCCCAAACGATCTAACAAATAGGAATGTCAGTCACTATGGTAACCATATCAAGTCATTGACCTCCAGCCCATCAGTGTAGTCCTGCTTCCTGCCATGCGAGCTTGAGGCCGGCCAACTTACAAAACCATCTGATGGCTACTTGGACTCAGGTCAGTGGTATAGACCACGAAGGGGTTATACACAGAGGGGCAGGAGATAGTCTGATCCATGTCTTAGGGCTGCCTGGAAAAGGCAGCAGAAACCAAAGAGGAAAGACAAGAAGCAAATGGTGGGTTGCAAATCTAATAGTCAGGGTTGAGGTAACAGCACAGTCGGGACTGCAGGGTTAACCCTGCGGCGTGCACTGGGACAGCAAGCAGAAGCCTCCCAGAAGCTGCGGGGACACCACTCCTCCCTTGAGATCAGGTGCATCTGCACGTGTGCCCCTGTAGTAACCACAGCCCCTGAGCTCTGTGCAGTACTGTTTGCAGGGGCTTTCCCTTCAGGGATTTCCTTTGATCCCCACCTCAGTCAGCACAGGCAGGCGGGTCAGGCATTGTTATCTCCCATTTTACAACTGAAAGGAAGCTCCTTTATCCAAAATCACATAGCTGTCCAAGCCTAACGTTGCTTTCATCTGAAATATCCCAAAGAAAGAAAGTGTCAGAAGCTGGATATTTTGAATTATTTCCCATTCGAATTTTCAGGTAATTGTGCCGGTCTGCTCCATGTGCATGGTACATAGGAGTTTGTAGTTGAATGGTTAACCAGTTGAGTGTTACAGACAGGATTCTGAATCGTTTGACGATGGGCATGCCCTTCTGGGCCCTGAGTCATTGAAAGAGACTTTCTGTTCATTTCTCTAACAGCTGGTGACCCTGTTGCAGATGTGGGTTGTCCCTTTGTATTTCACAATAAAACTTTACTGGTGGCGGTTTCTGTCTATGTGGGGAATGTTCTCAGTTATCACCAGTTACATCCTCTTCAAAGCTACACGAAAGCCCCTCTCCGGGAGAACACCCCGGTAGGTATTCCACTTGTTTCTTCTCTACCATCGCCTTTATTGTAAACACTAAAAAGTATATTTAACTTCCATTTTCCTGGATGGGCGGGGCGGGCGGGGGGGATGTTATGCTTCTTTTTTTTGTCTTCAGTAACAAAACTGTTTGGAGATTAGCCATAACACTGTCAGTTCACATTCATTATTTAATGGTGATTCAGACATGCCTGTAAAATTTATTACTTTAGCTATTAAGTAGTGAAGGCCTGGAGAAAGAGAAGTGAAACTGTTAAGTTTTCTAGAGCACTCTGCGTGTTTATTTTTAACTCGGCATTTTGTTTATTCCACTATAAGTTGTCACGCACATTTTATAAGAGAGCAAGAGTTAGAAGTCCATATTTTTAACAACTCTGCATGAGGTTTGTATCTGATAAATCATAAGAAATGATTTATTACTCTCATAACAAATGAAGCTTTAAAATTCCATTGATCATTTTAATGACCATTGTCAACCTCTGGACATTTATATAATTTCATCACATTATTCACATCTTTCCAAAGTGCTTATAATGTGCCCACAAGCTTGCTCTCCCTCTCCTTGTTCTTTAGATAAGATCTGAACCCAATTCCAGCTATAACTGGAATAGGAGAAAGAGAAAATGGGTGAAGTGTTTAATGGTAATAAGACAATGCAATTTAATGGTAATAAAGACAAATGATCTTTGTTGGAAAATAAGTCATAAACGCCTGTAAAATATTTTTATGATTATTTAGCCATTCAGATGCTTGTGTTTAATCCTCTAAAATAGTGAGAGAGATAAAATCAGCTTTTCCTTCTAGTATGCAGTAAGAAAAAAATATGCAGTAAGAGAAATTAGATCAATACATGTCATGATAAAGATTGAAATTCAAATAAACGAATTTAGGCTTATGAGCACTTTAATTTAATCCCACGTTGGGAAGTGCTTGGGGTGGTGTTAGGAGACCTTCTATACTGGCCAGTTTGAGGTCTTAGTCTTTGTAAGGACCTGGTTCCCCCATCAGCAAATGGACAGCTGGGACCCTTCCTTCCTACAAAATGTGTAAGTTATTTAAGAATTGTGATGTGATCTAAGTTTTGGATGAATTGAAATGTACTTTCTTTCATCCCCTGGATATAATCTATATTGTATTTTAATGAAAGCAGTTCTCTTTTCCAATGCATAATGCATTCCCCTGGTGAAATGCAGTCCTTCTGTGCACATCAGCTCATTCAGTGCCGAGACCTTCACTACAGGAAATACCCAAGTGCTGCCTTGTTACCCCCATGGCTCCAATAGCTCAGATGGCCGGGGTCCCACGCCCTCTGCTTCTCGTGCCCACAGTGCACCCATGTCAGCTTCTTCCTCCCTGCAGTAGTCTGAAGGCCAAGCCACGCCACTCACATGTTATGCAGGCCCAGCCGCCGCTTGGAGAGAAACAATGGAAGAGGCTAATTAGGGCCCCTTTCCTTTTAGAAAAGCAGTAAGGATAAAGAAACTCATTGAGTAGAGGTAGTGGGCCCTAAGCATCTTTATGGATCTTTGCTTCATCATCACATTATAGCAAATGTGCATGGTGCAGAAGGCAAACCCCAGAGGAGTGGTCTTCGGTGCCAAGGCAGTTTAAAAACTGGCTGTTCCTCCCCCAGAGCACACCAAGCCCCGGCTGAGGGGCAGGGTCGCAGATAAGAAGTGGGTTTCGTTTCTACTACGGTCGGGGTGTCGGTCAAGCAATGTTCAGGCTCAAAAATAGGCCACAAAGAGCTTGGCCTGATCCCATCAAGTCTGTGGACACTGCTCTGAAGCCCTACCCAGTTTCTGTCCTGGCTTATCTGTAATCAAACTAACAAGGAAGTTCTGGACTCTGGGAACCTGTACCCCCAAAAGGAGGACAATTTAGGGGGTGATATTTGGAAAAGCTAATACTGTACATCCCTCATGATAATATGACACAGTAAGCATTGAATGTGCCAAGTCTTTGGAACATTAATACGTTATCTCACACAACCTTCAGGGCGATTTAGCAGCTGGTGTTGTCATCCTCCCTTTATAAATGAGCGGTCGTAGGAAGAAATGTGGGGTAGGGTGGCCAGGGTCCCCCAGGGAGTAAGTGGCAGAGCCCAGAAACAACCCAAAGATGGCTGACATGCCAAGCCCCTGCTCCCAACAGCAGGCTGTGGCTTAATGACATCAACAAACTGCTTTGCACAGAGAAACCCTGCACTTACAGAAGCTGTTAGGAACACCTCTGGTGCTGGCACCACCTTGAGAGGGGCCCTTCAGGTAGAGAGAGGATGTGTGGAGTCCAAGGATCCCCACTCCGGTGCACGCTGGTGTTTTGGAGTGAAGAGGGAGCTCTTCTCGAGGTTGGCCACTTTTCCCATCATCTCCCCTTTTAGCAACACAAACTTCCACCTTGATCTGGCTGCACTAAGCCAAGATTCAAACTGTTCAGCACTGGCAAAGCAAAAGCACCCACACCATGGCCCCGGGAGACACTCTGGCCCTAAAGCCGCTCTGGCCCCTTTAGTGATGACACAGCCTCACAGTGATTGGAGTCACTTCCTGCAGGTTTCCCGCTCTGCCTTGTCACTCCTCATTGCTGAGGCCTCCCTCAGGCAGGATTATACTTGGAGGAGGAGGTGTGCTACCCCCCACCCCCATCTCTCGACTGCCCTTATATGTGAGTTGCTTGAAATGAAGAAAGCATTTCACCATAGAAATTATGTAAATGACAATTCATTTCTCCGGTTAGCCCACAACCCCCACTTAAAACACGTTTCAGAAAGTCTCTTCTGAATGGAGCTCAGTGAAGTGGGGTACCTTTTAAATAACATCAAAACATTACATAAAACCAACTGGCATGGCTCAGTAGTTGAGCATCAGCCTGTAAAACAGGAGTTCACGGTTCGATTCCCAGTCAGGGCATATACCCGGGTTGCAGGATAGATCCCCAGTGTGGGGCATGTGGGGCATGCAGGAGGCAGCTGATCAATGATTCTCTTTTTTTTTTTTTAAATATATTTTATTGATTTTTTTAACAGAGAGGAAGGAAGAGGGATAGAGAGTTAGAAACATCCATCAGCTGCCTCCTGCACACCCCCTACTGGGGATGTGCCCGCAACCAAGGTACATGCCCTTGACCGGAATCGAACCTGGGACCCTTGAGTCTGCAGGCCGACGCTCTATCCACTGAGCCAAACCAGTTAGGGCTCAATGATTCTCTTTCATCATTAATCTTTCTATCTCTCTCTCCCTCTCTGAAATCAATAAAAATATATATATATTTAAAAACCACTACATTAGTAATATCACAGAACTAAAGCATTTGATGCAATGGCTCCAACAGGGAGGAAGACAGGGGAGGTGGGAGAGTTGAGGACAGGGCTTCAGGGTTGGAGGTGAGAGGGTGGGGTCAGGTTTCTGGAGTGAGACTCTAAATGAAGTTTGGTGTAGAAGGCAGGAGAGGGGCTTCAGGAAGATGAGGAAAGAAAGGACTGAGAGGCAAGCAGGGCCTCCCGCCATTGTTCGCCCTTGAGAGCATCAGTCCAGCCACCTGCTATTGCCTCTGGGCACCAAAGGTAGCCTCCCAGCTAGCGGCTCCTCCTTCCACCACCTCTTCCTGTCTCCGGGCTGGAGTAGGGGGGACTTGAACTGTGGCACACCAGGAATGGAACTGGGCACCAGCCTCCTCCCACATCCTCCCAGGCATGAAGCAGCCTTGTGGCCCACTGCATAGCTTTTTCTAAGGGTTTTACTGCCAGGGATGTGGGGAATGAACAGGGTTCCCTTCTAGATCATCTCCACTCCATCCTCCATCCCCATCCTCTCACTTGCCCACCGAGGCCCTGTGGGAAGAAGGAAAGGCCTTAAGAGAGGTCATGGTCAGAGCATCCAAAGAACAGAAAAAAACGAGGCTGAAGCACTCTTGCAAGTTCACCCCAGGGCTGGGGAGGGGCTCTTTGATGAAGATGAGATGGGCTGAGGGCTGAGTTCGTTTGCTCTGGGGCTGGGGGCAGCAGGAGGAGCAGGAGGAAGCGTAACTCCTGGAGGAGGTGCTGTCTCCTCTTGACTTCTCCTCCCAACTTTGTCTCTCCAAGGCACTCCTGCCAAAAGCACTCTAAGCTAACCAACCCTAGAGCCAAATGGGAAAAGGAGGGGAAGGAAGAGGCAGGGTGCCAGGTGGAGTAACCATCCCTGAAGGCCATTTTCACATGAGGAAGATGGGTAAATTACAATGACTTTATATATGCATATACACAGAAACACATGTACATGGTAGCTGATAGAATATACTTACGTTCTTGTATTACATAATAAATAGAATTTTAGAAACTCAAAACTGACTTATGACAATGTTTAAAAAAGATAAAATACTTTATCATATATCATGCTCTGTGTTTCTCCCCATTTTTCACTCTACAGATTGGTCTACAAATGGTTTCTTCTCATCTATAAACTCAGCTACACATTTGGTGTTGTGGGTTATTTGGCTATCATATTTTCATTGAGTGGACTTCATTTATTTTTCAAGTAAGTATATCCAATGAAGACATTAATATCTCCAAACACTTGCTTGGAACATTCATCTGGTCAAATTCTCTGTATCTATATTTTGTTTATTTGCCTTTTTTTAAAAATACCCCTCTTTACTCCACCTAGAAAAGAACATTCCAAAGGAAGTTATACAGCTTAATGATCCATGTAAATTATTGAGAAAATACCAATGCATGCAACAACTTTTATGACAAATGAATATTTTTCACATTCTTTTTATTGATTGATTTTAAATCCTCACCCAAAGAGTGAGGATATTTTTTCCATTTGATTTTAAAGAAAGTGGAAGGGATAGAGATGGGAAGAGGGAGGGAGGGAGGGAAGGAGAGACGGAGGGAGGGAAGGAGGGAGGGAGGGAGGGAGGGATGGAAGGAGAGAAACATTGAAGTAAAAGAGACACATTGATTGGTTGCCTGGGCTGGGGATGGAACCTGCAACCCTGTTACATCCCCATTACTGGGAATTGAACCCAAGATCCTTCAGTCAGAGGGCCGATGCTCTACCCACTTAGCAGCACTGGCCAGGGTTCCAATCTATATTTTCATTGGACAGTACAGCTCTGGAGTTTTGTTTCTAGCACCCATGAAATCCCTTTTGCTGGGGACAGTTGGAAAAGGAGGAACTGAGTGCTTAGACATGGAAAGGGAAGTAATGAGATAACAGAGCAAGAAAATCTTGGGGGAAATAAAGGAAATCGGATCACTATATCTATGACCCAGACCAAGTTCCCATAGGGAGAGGGTGGCTGAGAGGTGCTGTGGAGAAGGTCCTCGCCGGCGGAGCTGAGGCTGTGTAATCAGCCTGTGTTCAGGAAAGGGGAATTCAGTCACACCACATAGCTACGGACACCAGTTCACACAACAATTTGCCAGATGTCTCTCACATCAAAGTTACTCTGTGGCCATAATAGAAATTGAAAGGCAGAGATCAGCAACCCTTAACTCATAAAATGAGGAGGCGACAGGAGAGAGCACCAGCCCTGGTGGAAAGGGCTCTTTCTATGGCAACAGGGCAACCCGATTGCATAAGCACTTCGTGAAGCTGTCGGAACTGGAGCTCCTACCACTTTCTAGCAGGAAAGGGACAGAAAGTAACTGTACAGGTCTGTTATTGCTAGTTTAAGACCGAGAAAGACACTGATTTCTTCCTTTAGCATACTGTCTATATTACTTTCTTTGAGTGAATGCAAAAATACTGTAAGGGCTTTTATTAAGTCACTTGAAACTATGTTGTCCCAAAGCTATTATCTCATAAGATTTTAAGATCCTTAACCATGACTTCTCCTGCAACGAGGCATAGCTAGGCCTTAACCCTTCAGGTTGGGAAGGAATTATTGTTTCCTTCTAAAGTATTGTTGGTTATCATTGCATTGAGATCCTCTTCTGTGGAACCATGTGTTTGTTACTATACTTTTTTAAAAAATATATATTTCTTTATTGATTTCAGAGAGGAAAGGAGAAGGAGAGAGAGATAGAAACATCAATGATAAGAGAGAATCATTGATCGGCTGCCCCCTGCACACCCCCTACCGGGGATCAAGCCCACAACCCAGGCATGTGCCCTCAGCTGGAATCGAACCTGGGACCCTTCAGTCCGAAGGCTGATGCTCTATCCATTGAGCCAAGCTGGCCAGGGCTGTTACTATACTTTTAATCAACACCTGCTCCCTTGGACTTGGAGGGAAGGTCATCTTCACTCCTCCCACTGCCCTAGTTGTAAGGTGACCCAGGCAAATACTACACAGCAGTAAAAAAGAAGGGTCTCTTAGCCTTTGAGACAGCTGGAGGGAACTTGAGAGCATTATGCTAAACGAAATAAACCAGTCAGAGAAAGACAAGCATCACATGATCTCACTTTAGGTCTTTATATGTGAAATCTTAATAAAAAAATAAACCGACAAACAAAATAGATCCAGAGACATAAAAGCATGGAACATACTGTCGAATCTCAGAGGGAAGGCAAGGGTGGGTGGGTGGGTAGGAAGCGATTAACCAAAGAACTTGTATAAATACATGCATAACCCATGGACACAGACTATACTGTGGTGAGGGCCTGGGCTGGGGATGGGAGGAGGGCTAGAAGGGGTAAATAAAGCATATATATATATATATATATATCTCCAGGCAAATCTTGAAATGATGAAGCTGCCACCTGTGTTGGAATTCCTAAGTCACATCACAAAAGATCTGTACCCTCTAAGTCTACAAACTCTCTACCTTTACATTTCTATCTCAAATTAACATAGCCTAAAAACACCCAGAATAAAATTCCTGAGACAGACTACCCAACTCCTCTCCACTCCCTTCCCGATTGAATCAGACCCACCCAGGCCCACTGCTAATATTGAGACTGTTGATAGATATAACAAACCAAATATGCAATGATTAAGATTTAGAAATTAAATTAGAGACTAATTATTTTACTTTTTTAAAAAAAGGTCTTTCTCTTTAAAAAGAAAGGGGGTTCTAATAGAGAATCCTATTGTATTTGAAATATAATGCAACTTGCAAAAAAAAATTTTGTCTAATACCTGACAACTATGGCATAGTAGCAAAAGGCCTCAAAACTTGAGGTTGATTCTTGACTCTATCTCAAATATTTTCAGGTAAGATAAAGTATTTGAAAGCATTATGTAAAGTCTGAGGTCTAAAGCAGGGATTCTCAATGTTAGCTATGTTACAGTTGTTATCTACATAGCTCCTAAAAAGCACTTCTGTGCAGACCCCACCCAAGGCCACCTAAATTAGAGCCCTTCAAGAGAACTCACATATCAGCCTAGTTTTAAATCTCCCCAGGTGATCCTAATCTATATTTAGGGCTGAAAACTATTGCTCTGTTAAAGAGGTTTGGAATGTTACCTGCCCAATGGGATACCTGGGGTCCAGAGAGCTTCCAAAAATATAGCTGCACAGGCCTCATCCCCACAGAATGTGATGTAATTGCTGCCCAGGTCCTTATATGCTCAGCCCAGCTTGAGAACCATTGGTTAGAATCAGCTTGTCTAAGGACCTCGATCTTAAGAAGCATTTGAAGACTCTCAAGAATTACTTTGTCCACTTAGCACTGAGTGGTAAAATTTTAGGGAAATTTAGAGAATTTAAAATTTTTTCATTAACAAAAAGGCAAACTACACCAATCAATGAAAAAAAAAAAATCCCCCCAAGTTTCTATTAGATACTGTGGCAGGAAATATTCTCCTAGCTGCAACACTCCCACTGCCCCCCAAATGCCACATTCTTATTTTTTTGTCCTGCTGTTTTTAATAGAATCAAGGCTAGAGATTCCATGGATTTTGGCATTGTGTCTCTGTTCTATGGTCTCTACTATGGCATAATGGGGAGAGACTTTGCAGAGATCTGCTCGGATTACATGGCTTCTACTATAGGGGTAAGTGTTGCTTTTATTATTTGTAACCACTTGTGGTACATGGAGAAATGGTCTATTCTGACACCATATTTGCATCCATTTTCAGAAATCAATAAATCTTTCTTGGTTCTCTCAGCCCAATTGCTCCTTGGATTCTCCTTGCACCAAAAATTGTCTTTGCTAATTAATTAGAAAATATATTTCTCCTTGATATAAAGTCGTTAGGAAATAATGCATCTTTTAAAATAAAATATACCAATTATTTGGAAGCAACCATATCTAGCATACTCCAATTTGCCATAATTTAAAGGATTAAAAATTCAACAATACCAAAAACCCATTATTTTTGCCTACTTCAAATAAAAGTCATATTTGATGCAACTAAAACACTTTAGAATCAACCATTGTTTCAGGGTAATACTCATCATAAAGATCAGTTATTGTTATATAGCATGTAAAGAAGTAAATAACATAAAAAGTGTGTTAAATGTAATTCTGACTGTATATTGTTCCCTAGAATTAAAAAAAAAAAATCCCTAATAGTTCAACTCTCTTAAAAATAAAACTCAGAATGGACATACTTGCTGGTTGGCTGGATTTCAGAGTCAGATATTGGGAGCATCTATCTGTGTCTGACACATGCACATCTCTTAAACATAAACCAAAGCCTGCCGGGCAGACCCAGTGGTTTCAGGAATTCTCAGCCATGTCTCTTAGTACACGGCCGATCTGAAATGGAAAATCTAGTGTGAGTGGCAAGAATGAACTTCTGAACTGTTCTCTCTCTCCATTTATGGGGCAGGGCTAAGTGGATATTATCTTGATTTCCTTTCCACCCATCTCCATAGGCTCTATCTTACCCTTTTCCTTGAGCTTGGAATCCAGCTTCTGTGGTAAAATGCTGGAACAAGATACCTTTTGGGATTCCTCTGCCATGTGTCATCTGTAGGCCAACTGCCATTCTGATAAGGCTTAAAGTCAACAAAGGAGGAAGCATTTCCACTCCCAGTTCCTCCAACAAAAACCAGAAACCATACCCCTTTAAAAATTCCCAGGGCCTCTTGTGCTTGCTGATGGGCAAAAGAGGAAGAGAAGAGTTGTATGCCCCTCTTGTCCAGTGGGTCTGGAAGGAGAGATTTAACCTAGCAAGACAACCAAGTCTTGAAGCACCAACTTTCTGGAGACTTCTCACCTGATCACACCCATCCTCTGTCATCTTCACTTCAGCTACCAAATACATAAAGACAATGCCTCGAGCCATTGGGATAGCCCCCAGTGACTTGAATTGATGGTGTATGCATGTGTGTGTCTCTGTGTGTGTGCACACAGGCATTACAATCACATGAGGATTAAAAAATATAGAGATGCCTGGGTTTACTCCAGAGCTATGAATTTCTGGGTAAGCTTAAAAGCTTCCTGTGTGATTCTGAGCTACATCCCTGAATAGAAACTGTTCCTCTTGAAGGATTCCTTTGTCGGAAGATTAGAGTGGAGATTATACTTAGCAATGTACTTTGGGCTTATTTGGGGTTCTGTGGTTGTTTGTCTGGAAACCTCACACAGACTAGCATCATTCCTATGGGAAAAAGGTGTTTCAAGTTCTAAACCAACAAGGAAGGAGTATCCCAAAGCCTGGCAGTGTCTTCCCTGTGTTCAGAGAATGGTCTGTGCTCTCCTGTTCAACAATGCTCTGTGCATTTCTCCCAACAGTTCTACAGCGACAGTGGGATACCCACAAGGAGCTTGTCAGACAGCATCTGTGCTGTCTGTGGACAAAAAATCATTGTGGAGCTCGATGAAGAAGGGCTCATTGAAAACACTTACCAGCTTTCCTGTAATCACGTGTATCCTTTTCATGGGAAACCATTTGGTCTTCATGAAGCAATACTGGGAGGCACATTTCAACTAATCTGTGTTGGGTATGGGAGATGGCAAGTCAGGTAAGACTATCTCCTCACCTACCCTCCTTCCTCTCCTCCTCCTATCCCCATCTCCCCTGCTTTGCTTAGTTCCCGGGCCTTTATCCTTCTGCCCATCTTCCTTCTTGAGAGTTTCTGATCATCCCTGCGAATAATTTACTGCTAATTTAAAGTGAACCTTCTGCTCCAGTAATTTCCTTTTTAAAAAGGAATTTTAGTGCCACAGGGACAGGAAGGCTCAGCACCTGTATAGGATGCTGGCTGGACCGCTGGTGAAGCCATAAGTGAACAGGTAGCCAAGAAGGACCAGAGAAAGAAGGGGGTTAAGGGGTGAGAAAAAGAGTAAAGTTTCAGGTGCAGGGAGGAACGTGGGACTATGCGAGTGGAGCCTTGTGTCTGAATCTCACAGGACCAAGAAGGACAAGGTGTGTTTTGCTTTGTCATCCTAGGAAACTGCTTGTGTCATCGGTGTCAATGGGTGCAGGCAAATATCAGCTTTGGTCCTGCAAAGAGGATAATGCCACAGGCAGCAGGACACTGTAGATTACAAAAGGAGGAACCAAAATGTTAGCACCCAGTTCTTGGACCATTTGGCTCTCCTACCTATGAGTTCTGCCCCGAACAGCCATCTACTGGCTGAAGAATCTTGGATGTTATGAACCAGTCAAGCCTGGGCCTGGAGACCAGCATTCTCTGGGAACCCCCAGTAACTACTGAGGAGAACCTCAATATGTGGAAAGACGCCAAGATCAAGAGCCCTGAGTGAGGCAGCCTGTGCTGCCTAAGCATGTGCCTCTGGATAGCAAAGTTGTGCTTGGGCTGGCCAACAACCAGTATTTTAACTCTTTTCTAAGTACATAATACTTTACTTTATAGTGTAATATCAATTTTACAATATTGCTATACACTCAGTTCAAAGCTCTGGCATTATGAGGCAGTTAAACCATCTGCCTCTTGCCTGCAAAGCCCACCTACCTCAGTCAGTAAGACCCCAGATGTGCAGCGCTTATGACTCAATTCTCTTTAATCCAGACAGATTACACTTATTCAATCCTGAGAATAAAACACTGGATCAGATGCATTTGAAATGTAATAGGAACCTTTGCTCCAACATTTAGGCCTTAGCATGTTAAGGTAAGAAACAAAGACATCCCATATGGAACTTGATGTTGGTTTTTCAGTGGGATACCTTTCCCAAAAAACTATCATTCTTAATAGAAATTTTCCAAGTCTGGCTGTAGTTTTAAATATGACTTACTTTTCAAATGTTGGAACAGAGCCCCTGCTGCCTTTTGCAGGTGGAAATATTTTCTCTCTCCACCTTTAAAAGCCCTTGGGAATCGTTGTACATGTGTGCATATGTAATCCAAAATGCAGTTATCTTTAAATTTGCTTTGCAGGGAGTATTATTAATGGCCCATTTTAGCATGAGTCATATTAGCCAGAAGCAGGCAAACATGAGTCCAATTAACAAGGCAGGGGCAGAGATCTGGGTCTTGCTCTGGAGCAAAGAAGCGTGGAGATTCTGGAGATGAAAGAGGATATTAAAGAGGAGGTGGACTTTTCAATGCTGGCTCCAGCCCTTTCAAATGAAGGGCCAAATGGGTTTTGCTTCAAATCTTTGTTATAATACACCACTTTATCTTCACCCAAGCATGTTGCAAAAGTGACCCCAATCCCAAAAATATAAAATAGTGGAAACTGTTAGTTGCACACAGATCTAATATTAAGGGATTATTCACACGGCCTTGATTGTCTACACCTCCTCGACCCTCCATTTGTCAGGGCAGGGCCTTCTATATCATTGCTATTCACATGGATGTGTGGTAGGCCAGGCAGTAAATCATGAGATCTTGATCTAGAAAGCCACCTTAAGATCAATGGCCATAGAAATAAATGAATCAATAGGATGGGTCTCTTATAGGTCATCATCCTACCCAAATCAACAATGTTGTGGAACCTGAGGAAATGTATTTGCAAAAGCAATTGGCTTTGAGTGTTTCACTCAAATATTCATGCAATACGTAGGCACTTAGGCAGAGAGGACAGAGATGAATGACATGTAGCATATGGTCCAGAAGAAACATGTGAGCAGACAGTCATGATACAGTGTGACACATAGTGCTGTGGGAAACAGGTTTCACTCTCAACTTTGGAGGCAAAGGGCCAGACTTTCTAGATAAGGGGATGTATACAACTAAATTTACAAATGCCTAGATTTATATTTTATTAAAAACAACCAGCTCCTTATCAGTAATTAAAAATATAAGAAACTAATAGAAAGATTTGTAAGTTTATGACCACAAATAACTTAAATTCATCTAAGTGCCTAAGACAAGTCTGATCACATATAGATAGTAATGCACAAGAGTAGAATAGCGGAATGCTATGGGAAATGCATGAGAAATGCACAGTAAGCTGGGCAGAGAAATAAAATGATGCATTTACATAAGATAATTACCGTAAAAAAGCTTTTTCACATTCTTAATCTAATTTAATTCTTGTGGGAATAAAGTGAGTCCAAGAAGCTTGGTAACTCCTCAGGGCCATAAAGCTATTGCAGCTCTGACTCCAAGCTCAGTCCTGGGTGGTCCACTGTCCTCCAGCATCTCCCTTAAAAAGTGATGTGCACAATCAGGTCATAACTGGCAGCCATTCTCTCACCCTCCACTACTCCACCCTACAGATGGAGTCATTTCCAGCATGTCCTCACAAAGCAAACCTTGCCTTTCATATCTAGAAGCTTCCCTAACAAGATGCCCAAGCTTTCATGAATTCTGCATCCGAGGTTGGTGTATTGTTGGTAAAAAGCAGACCTGCCCTTACTGCAAAGAGAAGGTTGATTTGAAGAGGATGATCAGTAACCCGTATCCTTTTAAAAAATAAGTTGTGAAACGTTATCTTACATGTTTCTGGTGTTGTATTTCTCCGTCTAAACTTTCATTATCTCCATTGTAGTCACAACAGAAAATTCTCTGTTTTCCCAAAACACCTACCTCATCAAAACCACTTACTGGTCTCTTTCCTTCCCTGCATCTGCTATCATTCTGATTAGGAACTGAAGTGCCAAAAGAGACATACTCTACTCTTTATATTCCATATGTTCCGGTATAAGGGCTTTAGTGGAAATGTGATGGGACATTGCAAAAGATAGGTAAATATATGGGAAAACGAGAGAGAGGGGGGGGGGGAAAGGGAGAGAGAGAGAGAGAGAGAGAGAAACAGATAGCTTGGAATTTTAATTTTAAAAGCCCCAAATGTGAACTAGAGTATGGAAAAGTATTTTTACGGTGTACCAAATTTTACTATTTCCAGAACTAAGTAGGGCTTTCTCCCCTGGATTTTGACTTTTTAAATTCCTTGCCATGCCCTCATTTTTTTCTTAGGCTAAACCCTAGGGATAATAATATTGAAAGGAAATGGAGACCTAATGGCTTGGTCGGCTTATGGCAGCAACTAGGATTTTTAGAGACACCAGGATCCCCATCTAAATAAACCCAAATGTCATTAAGGCACAGGCAGGTGATGGCCCCATCCAGATCTGACTGCAAACACTCAGTCCTCAGCCACTGGTTCAAGGCCGTAATACACGTATCTCTTTCAGGGGTGAATGGATTACAACATATCCCGCTTTAAGCAGGAGGCATTGAGAGGTTGGTATCAACCTGCCAAATACCCTCTCTTCTCAGAAGAGACAGCCTTTCTATACTTTCTGAGTCTCAGTCCCCTAAACTGTACAGTGCTAAAGCAGATACCGCCTGGTTCCCTGCCTCTCACCAACCCTAAATGCACTTTCAACAATGACTGCTAGCAGCAACCTCCCTCCCCCAATCTCTGAGGTTTGAAAATCCAAGAAAGACTTTCATGTAGGGCAGCAGAAGAGGCAGCACTGATGGGTCTTTGGGTCCCTAGAGCCTCACTATAGCAACAGCCACCAGCTCCATCCACAGGCCCGCAGCCACCAGCTCCATCCACAGGCCGGGCCTTTCTCAGTGAGTCCGTGTAACTCAAGCACAACCAAAGCTAAAGGTGTGTGATACTCCTTCCTCCTTCCTTTTCATCCACTCTCCCTGAATTTCCATTCTCGTGTGAGGAGACTGAGCCCAGAACCATTTTGGGTGAATAACTTATAAAACCACAGCTCCTAAATCTTTGTTTTAAAATGGGTCACAATGTGATCATAAGTGTCACCTTAAGTGATCATTAAGATAATAAGGAAGAATCGGTTTATTTTTATAGTCTTCTGAGAATAAACTTTTGAATATTGCAGGTGCTCTTTTTACTGAGACTAACTAGAAGAAAAAGCTACATGTGAAAAACTGCCTTCATGCATGTAACATTGCTATCAGAGATAGGATGTATGAAGTCCCCTCGGCACAATTTATCGAAGATACCAGGAGAGGGTACATTTTACCTGTGAACACAAGTTCCGCTTTTCAATATACAATGAATTTCCTCTGACCAGCCGCCCACAGGAAAGCCCAGAGCTGTTTTGCTCAGTTACCGCAGCTCCCATGACCCTTGGCGTCCAATGCTGCCATTCCACTCTTCCTCTTTCTTTCAGTACGTGACCCTGGCCTTTTATTCTTGTTTTAGAGTTGGGATTGTGGTATCAACTTTTATTATGAGAAATTAGGTGTCTTGGAAATAATTATAGCCAATGCTATAAAAACCATGCGTGGAGTTTTTACATGAGCACATAGAACTATGAAAGGAAATGTCCACTCACGCCATTGCTTATATTTGCAAATGATACTTATAAATATTTCTGCTCTTTGGCCATATACAGAGCAACGTCCTTAACTGAGATTTAGCTGGGAGCGAACACACATTTTGTATGGACAAATCCTGGATTGGCTTCGTTATTTGGTAGCCTGGCAACCCATGGTGATAGGAATAGTTCAAGGCATTAACTACTCACTAGGGCTGGAATGATACAGGAAGCAAGGTGTTGCATGTTGAAATGTTTTCAAATCCTTGATTCTAGATTGACTATTGATATTCGTTTTTTTAATTTTAGAGATGATTCTGAGAGTTTAGAGAACTAAATAAGATTTGGTGGTCTACCTAAGGCAATTTGTCTATGTGGAAAGAATTTAAAGAACTGAACAACAAAATAAACAAACGAAGCACGCTCTGCATCTTTCCCATTACGGTTGTTTTCTAATCCACACATGTGACCATCCCTCCTCTGATTTGGCTGATGATGATCTCATCTGTAGAGTGTTTCAGAGGTTTGCAAAGCACTTCTCACACAGACCATTTGGTGATAACTAATACCTTCTGATCAACTCAGCATCTTCAGAGAAGCCGGCAGAGTTGTTAAGTAATCTGCGGTTGAAGGATAAGGCCTTTTCTACTCTTTGTGCTTGTGACCACTTGGCCACTTTGACACCACTAAACCCTCCCATAGCGACAATTACTCCTGAAACCTCTAGATTAGGTGCCACAGCGCACTCAGTGGGCCAGAGCTATGCCAGGTTTCCTGAGTCTGCCAAATGCACGCAGCTTACCCAGGGGCTGCACTGAAGTGGAGAGAATCACTCTCAGTCTTTTGTGCAACTCTGTACACACACACACACACACACACACACACACACACACACAGTCACTCTGTTGCCATACTCTGCTTCTATTTTCTTCATAGCATTTATCCATACCTGCAATCATATCATAGATTTGTTTATTGATTGTCTTTCTCTCCAATGAATGCAGAGAATTTTAACTGTTTGTTTTTTCCCTACTGTATCTCCAGCACTTGGAGCAGTGCCTGGTATGTAATAGGCACTCTATAAATATTTATTGAAAGAATAAAATAATCCTTTGGCAGGAGGAAACAAAATTAACAGAACAGCAAAGACCAGTCAGAAAGAATTAACCCATGAATGATATGTCATACTCCACAAAATTAATTCATTTTAAATTACTGGTCATTTGTTAAACAGCCAACACTGTATACATAACACCAAACATCTACTCTGTAATATTTAAAGGTATTGCATTCATAAGAAGTAGAAAAAAGCACACACACTGTCAAAAATATTGGCAATGTACTTAATGCTATGCAAAGTTCCATCATAGTTTTAACAAAGAAACACACTAGGATTTTCTACCTGTTGGTAATTAGCCTTCGTGAAATTGCCCAGTGCTTCAGTGTTATGATTGGTTCAGCATCCAGATTACTAGAAGATTTAACTCTGGTTTATTTCTCCACTCAGCAAACATTTCAGCAATTCAATACTTACTACATACCAGGAATGTATAAGGGTTAAGGAGATAAAACAAGATTCTTTATTTTATAGTCTTGATTTTATTGACAAATAAGCTCATAGTTGGATAAAATACTAACTAAAAATTAGTTTTTCTTGTGGAAAAGAAGGACCCTTTAAATTGACCTCTGGCCCTAGCCAGTTTGACTCAGCAAATAGAGCGTCAGGCTGAGGACTGAAGGGTCCCAGGTTTGATTCCAGTCAACATGCCTGGGCTGTGGGCTCGATCCCCAGTAGGGGGCATGCAGGAGGCAGCCGATCAATGACTCCCTCTCATTGGTGTTTCTATCTCTCACTCCCTCTCCCTTCCTCTCTGAAATCAATAAAAATATATTTTTAAAAATAAATAAAATAAATTGACCTCTGATGTATTTGCCACTTATCTTCAGTGGACAGGTGCATAAAGGTAGCTTTTAGAACAATTTAGAACCCTGGGCAAGTCAGCCAGTATGAATTTGCTTGGAATTCTGAATGACCCTCAGAGTTCAGAAATATGTTAGATAATAGCTAAACAATCTCAGGAAAAAAAATAAAGATGCTATTTTTTTATGCAGTTTAAGTATTTATAATTGAATCCCAATTTGTGAAGTTATATATGCATATATATATAGAAAATAATACAATAATTAATAAATAATAATACAAGAATAAACTCTGTGGTTCCCATATGAATAACTGTAGACCTATTTTTGCCCACCACTGTTTATATATAAAATAGTAGAGACCTATACACTACCCAGTTATCTGTGGTTATCTGAAGGTACAAGGGTAAGAGCTGATACTTATTTTCTTTAATATAATTTTATCTCTTTTCCAAAATTTCTACAGTGAACATGTTTAGCATTCACAATCAGAAAAATAAAGATTCTTTTTAAAATATTCCTTCAAATCTATCGATGAAGTATTAAGCTATTTTTCTATTGCTGTGCAAATTATTGCAATTCAATCTAAGAGATCAAGTCCATGTTAAATGTATCTAGTCCTCATGATAATTAACATTGTGTTTAATGTAGGAAATAGAGAAGTAAAGCAAAAAGTCCATTATTGTGTTTGGTTTCTGCGGCACCTCCTCAAGTTTCCTTCTCCTGAACTTTTCCATGTTTTTCTTAGGCTAGCCACTGTTTCCTCCATAACACTCTCCTGGGAGTTTGTATGAGGGAGAGAAGTGTTCTGTGAGTGTTCCAGGGACTATAGCCTGTTATACACTTAATGAACTTACTTCTTTGGGATACTTTTCTGTGAACAACAGGATCTCTTATATTCCTGCTAGTACCCTTAACAGAAAAAAAAATCCATTTGTCAACCATAATACGTAAGGAGATTAATTACTTCTTGGAAAATAACAGCCAACATCTACTCCAGGCATCCCTGCTGCCCCATGCAACCACCTCATGGTTCTCATTCTCATGGCTTGGTCCTCTCGCCCTCCTCACCCCTCCAGAAGGAATGGTGACCAAGGGGCATGTGCACAGAGACTTAGTGAACATTACTGTACATTGATATCTACATCAGGCCCTATGATCTCGATATTATTATCCCTACTTGAAGGGAAAATATTTTGGGTCAAGTTAAGTAACTTGCCCAAAGATACGTACCTACTAACCCAGTACTTTCTGACTCCAGAGCCCAATTAACCACACAAACCCAGTTCCAGCTGACCTACTAACCCAGTACTTTCTGACTCCAGAGCCCAATTAACCACACAAACCCAGTTCCAGCTGAGAACTAAGCGGGGTCAAAGGAAGTTCACTTCCTTTCACACGTGGTTCCCAGCTTAAGAAGGTAGTTGCACTAAATCAGTAAATAGCATGAATTGCATTAAATTTAATGTGTTATTAAATCTACATTATAAAAATTAACACAGGGAAATATTATCTATCTTTCAAAATAATTGCGTGCCAAATATTTTTTTTCTCATTATGAGGAACCTAGAGGTTTATACTTGTTTAAAAATATATTTAGCTCACAGGTACTATTATAAATTTTCAGAAGAAAAAAAAAAAGGAATCAGAAACAAGACCTTTCAAAGAAGCAAAAAGCACCACGATGCCAGGGAGACAGACTAGAATACGGGGCTGAGAGCCAGGTCACTCGAGACAAATTAGAACTGCACCTATAGTTAGAGGCTGGAGGAAGAGTCAGGATATGCACAGCTTCTTTCAAATTCTTCTAAACTGAGTATTTTATTTACTTTATTAGTTTGATTTTCAGTGAAAATCGTAATTTGCTATATCTTGTGTTGTGTACCCTCACTCAAGTAACTATGGCTAAAGAAACCTATCAAATACCCAGACAGACAGGCCCACTTAACATGAAAACACACGCTTTTTTATGCAATTTGTATCCTGTAAAGTCTTATGGGGACACACAACACTTTTCTTCTAGGAATAGCAATATTGGGGCTGGGTGACCCTAACATTTTGCCTTTTTGATGAGGAGACAGCTGGGTGGGATGGCCAACACCCTCTGTAGGCATGGATGAGTCCGCTAGCAGAGCTGACTACAGTCTTTTGAAATCTTCTGTTCATCTGTGCAATTTCCTAATGAACTAAACCATTTGCTACAGATAATTCAGAAAACAATAATGGACTTAGATCCTGATTATCTCCCAGGATAAAGAAAAAACAAATCTCTTTTTTTTTCAATCTGCTAGTAATTTTTATAAAATAGCACTCTAGATAAAACTTGAACAGTTTTAGTAAGCAAAGCCTCATGTAGTTTATATATACTTGTGTCAGAATGGACTTAGTTACAGCTAGTGATATAAAGATCACTATCAGCCTGGCCAGTGTGGTTCAGTGGTTGAGTGTTGACCTATGAACCAGGAGGCCAAGGTTCAATTCCCAGTCAGGGTACATCCCGGGTTGCGGGCTCCATCCCTAGTGCGGGGGAGCATGCAGGAGGCAGCCAATCAATGATTCTCTCTTATCATTGATGTTTCTCTCTCCCTCTCCCTTCCTCTCTTAAATCAATAAAAATATATTTCAGCCCTAACCGGTTTGGCTCAGTGGATAGAGTGTCGGCCTGCAGGCTGAAGGGTCCCAGGTTCGATTACGGTCAAGGGCATGTACCTTGGTTGTGGGCACATCCCCAGTAGGGGGTGTGCAGGAGGCAGCTGATTGATGTTTCTGACTTTCTATCCCTCTCCCTCTCTGTAAAAAAATAAATAAAAATCAATAAAATATATTTAAAAATATTTATGTATATCTATTTTTTTTAAATAAATAAATAGCCAAAACCGGTTTGGCTCAGTGGATAGAGTGTTGGCCTTCGGACTGAAGGGTCCCAGGTTCGATTCCAGTCAAGGGCATGTAACTTGTTTGCGGGCACATCCCCAGTGGGGGGTGTGCAGGAGGCAGCTGATCGATGTTTCTCTCTCATCGATGTTTCTGACTATCTATCCCTCTTCCTTCCTCTCTGTAAAAAAATCAATAAAATATATTAAAAAAATTAAAAAATAAAAAATAAAATAAATAAATAAATAAAATAAAGACTACCACCAGTCCAAGACTGGCCTTTAATGAAGGAACTTAGGACTTTATTGCAGTTCTCAAATTTAACCAGAACCCCTCCTGCTGAGTTTCATCAGTGGGCCACTCCAGGTAGGTCTTGGTGTTCATGATCTTGCGCAGCTTACAGAAACGCTGGGGAATGGCCTTCTTCTCCAGAGGCTCCAGCAGAACGAGAATGGCAGAATCGTTGTTCTCATCAAAGAGGCGAAAATGGGAGAAGTCCAGCTCATACTTACACCACTCGCTCTTCACAAAGTTCTCGGAAAGCACGAAGATGGTTTTGTGGCTCTTTTCGATGGAGTCAATGATATTGTCAATAATCCATTTGCCGGGAATGAAGTCCCGCTTATGAAGACACAGCTTAAAGGGAGGGTTGAAGTGCTCCAGCTCCTGGACCATTAGGTTCTCCACCCAGCGGGAATCCTGCTCACTGTAAGACACAAAGGCGTCATAACAGAGGTCCCTCTGGGGGGCTCTCCTGGGCTTCCTTTTGGCCTGCAGCCAGGCCCACATCATTTTCATGTACCACAGGCCATGGAAACGGTGGCACAGAACCCCAGCGAGCAGGATCAGCAGGAAAAGGGCACAGCATACGGCAGACACCACAGCCACCCTGTGGCACTCAGAAGCTGAGAGATGAGTGTCCTGCACCCGCTGGCCCCGCACATGGGATGGAGAATCACACAGGTAGTTTTCTGGCCAGTCGATCAGGACTTGGGTCAGTGCTTGCTGCCCCTGAGTAAAGGACAGGAATTCGCAGGAACAGATGAAATTGTTGCTGCCCGCTTCCAAAGTCTTCAATTTTTTAAAAGAATCAAGTTGCTCCTTAGAGAAAGTATTTATTGTATTTCTGCTGATTCTCATGACTAGTAACATGGGTAAGGAGGAGGCATCTGGTAGAGTCTTCAACTTATTTCCAGAAATATAAAGTTCTCTGAGTTGTGGCATAGTCAACGAAAACGAACTGAGGCTGTTATTGCTAACATCTAAAATTTCCAGTGTTTGAGGAATGCATTTGGTTAAACTCTGTATTCTTGTATTGGATAAGTTCAAACATTTCATCTTTTCTGGCCACTGACAAGTTTCAGATATAGGATGGAAATTATTCTTACTGATATCAAGGTTAGTCAGACTTTTCAGAGTAAGCAAAGTTTCTCCAGTTTTTTCTAACGATGTCAAATGATTCTGCCTTAAGATTAAAGTTTGCAGGGAGGGCCAGGCATACTCACAGGCTGCGTTTTTCAATGAGTTTTCAACTATTAAGTTGCCACTGAGGTCCAAATATTCTAATGATTTTAAGTGTTGCGAAAGTGAACAAGGAACTAGGAAAACCTTACTGTTTTCTATTGTGATTCTTTTAACTGTTCCAGTAAGTGAATATAAACTCCTCAGATCATAAAATGAGTAAAAATATGGAATATACAACCTCCGTATTGTTAATGTCTCTATTTTACTTATATCTTTATTTTTGTCCATAGTAGTTGTGTCAAAATTACCAATTCCATTGAGGGTGCAGCTATCAAATTCCAAATCTAGTATTTCAGAAACACTGTTCAACAGCTTCACCATTTCATTAAAACCTTCATCTGTGATTTTCACATTTCTGAAGGTGAACTTTTTAATTGTCTTGGTTTCATTGGTGGATACTTTTGAAAAATGGAAAGTGTCCAAATGAGTATCTCTCAGTTCTAAATGTCCCAAGGAACTTAAAAGATCTACAAAAATCTCCAGCAAGAAAGTAGGCTGCTTCACATGAAGGATCAGGTGGCTGATGTTCTGAATCATCTTCAAACTCCTTGGCCCATACTTCTGGAGATTGGAAGCATCAATCTCAAACTCCTTAAGAAAAGTTAGCCCAACAAAATCCTTTTCCTGAATTTCAGTGAAGTGGTAACTATGTCCTACTTTTAGGATTCGCAATTTGGTGAGATGAGAAAAAAGAGATGTTTTCCCAAGGGTTTTGTAAGGGTTTCCCAGTAAGTTTAAGAAGTTCAAGGAAGTAAGGGGCCTGAACCAGGAGGCTGATAAATTAGATAAGTGATTATAGGATAAGTCCAAATGTTCAAGACTCCCCAGGGAGAAAAAGGAATCTTCCTCTATTGTGTCAATGTTATTGGATCCCAGCCTCAGAGCCTTGAGGTTCACACACATCCGCAGGTCGCTGTTGCTGACATAGGCGATCTTGTTGTTGGATAGGTCGAGGCTCTTCACAGTTGCCATGAGCCCTGAGGGGATGGAGATTAAAGATCTAGAGTGGCCATCACAGACCCCAGTGGGGTCACAAGTCAGAGGAGAAGCCTGATCAGGGGCCCCTTCCTTGAACAGGCTGATTACGGTCCCCAAGATACACACTGTCCACAAAGCATGTGGCATCGTCCCGTGATTCAACCTACAAATAAAAGAGGCTCAAGTGAGTGATTGTGTTTGACAGCATATTGTATATATTTACCATTCACTGAGCAACCTTGCTGAACTAACTTAGTAATTTCACAGTTTGTAGGTTTAAAAAACATTTTTCTATGTATACAATCATATCACCAGCTAGGTGATGGTTGTATTTCTTTTTTCCAATCCTTATACCTTTATTTCATTACTGAATGTTGAATTTATCAAATTCTTTTTTTCTCCCTGTATCTATTGAGATAATATCATGAATTTCCTCCTTTATCCTGTTAATAAACACTGGTGATTACATTAATCAAGTTCAGTGTTACGATAATTTTTCATTTTTAGAATAAACCCAAATTAGTCTGGATGTATTCAACTTTTTATATATTTCTGGGTTTTATTTACCAATATTTTGTTTAGAATTTCTACATCCACATTCAGAAGTTAAATTACCCTATAAATTTTCTTTCCTTTAGAACTCACTAAGGCCACCTTCGGAGCCTGCAGTTTTTGTTGTTCTTGTTCGTTCGTTTATCTTGTTTTTGTGTGTGTGAGTGAAATACATTAAACTTATTTAACAGCTATGGAATTATTCAGATTTTCTTTTCTTCTTCTGTCAGTTTTGGTACATAGTGTTTTTCAAGATTTTGTTGTTGTTTTTAAATTTTTAAAGTTACTGACAGTTACTTATAATGTCCTCTTATTTGTCTGCAGGACCTATAATGAATTCCCCTATTTTATTCCTTAGATGAGTTACTTGTGCCTGGTTTTTTTAAATATCTTGCAATTTTGAATTATTTTATTGGCATTTTTTAAAAAAACAACTTCTCACTTTATAGATCCCCTATTTTCTATTTCATGAATTTCTAGCCTTATATTACTGTTTCCTTACTTCTGCTTTCTCTAGATTTTACTCTTCTTATTCTAATTTCTTGAGAAACGTATTTGCTCATTAATTTTCAGCCATTCTTCATTTCTCATATACCCATTTAAGATCATGAATGTTCACCTAAGCATTGGTTTAGCTGTATCCTCTACGTCTCATTCTCTTCTGTTCTTTCCATATTTTAGTCTTTTCAAGTTCCAGTCTAGATATTTTCTTCTGAAATGTTTTCTAGTTTATTATTCTTTCTTTGGCTGTGTTTAATCTACTATTCCAGGCGTCCTCAAACTACGGCCCGCGGGCCACATGCGGCCCGCCGAGGACATTTATCCGGCTGTCCAGGTGCCGCTGCCTGTCCTGTTTAGCAGCCGACTCGTCCCGGGCCCGCAGTGCACATAGGAATTTGTTCATAGTTTTTTTTTTTTAACTATAGTCTGACCCTCCAACTGTCTGAGGGACAGTGAACTGGCCCTCTCTTTAAAAAGTTTGAGGACCCCTGATTAATCCATCCACTGCTTTTAACTTTTTTGGTCATTGCAATTTTCATCTTTATAATTTCTATTTGGTTCTTTTTCTCATCTGCTATGTGTGTGTTTTTATAGTTTCTGATTCTCTACCAAAACTTTCCATATTGCCTTCTATCACTTTGAACACAGTAAGCATACACTGGTAAGCTGCAGCACTTTTGACAGCCTGAAAGACAGGGAGTAAAGATTAAGGTCGGGGCAGTCATGGATGAGACCGCTAAGGCTGAACTATAGGAAAACAAATCCTCATAGAGATTGCAGCACAGCTTTGATTTGTCTGGACGGCTCAGACAGTCTTAATCTCTGAAAATGAATTAACATGATTTCTGGAATGCTAGTGCTCATGGATACCTGCAGAAGCAAAGGACGTTTTTCTAGAAGATAACATCATTTTAGGCCTCAAATGTCTGTCTACAATTTTTCAAAAGTACACAATTTAAAAAACAACAACACAACAATCCAGGTAATAAAGGAAGGAAAATAATAAATATGAAAAGAGCAGAAACAGGAGACTATAGAAACTAACCCATAAAGACTATTGATCTAGTTTTGTTCCTACGTCTAAAATCAACAGGATCAAGATGAGACGGTTACTACTTGGAACTATATTTATTCCATTGTGTTTCTGGTTAATTGTTATTGAAAAAATCCTCTCAGTATAACTGTACTGGGCAACCAAAATTCTTTTCTTTTTTTCCCATTTTGTAATACATAGCACAGATCTTAAGAAATATATATTCATTTTTGGCTAAGAGTTAAGGTCAAACACATCTATTTTTAATTTTTCTTGGCCTTGTTTCTTTAAGATGTAAAATTTATAAGAACCAAGATCTTGGGCTATTTCATACAAATATTATATGATACCTATAGAATGGTGAGTTTTTAACAATAATAATTATTGATGATGCTAAAACTACAGTTAACAACTTGACACTTAAGTTCAGAGTAACTTTTCTCTCCTTTTCGTTCCTCAATACATTACAGTGTGGGGCAGAGAACTCAATGGAAGACACTGAGGAAGGAAAAGGCAATAGCTAAAGATAGACTGTATGGAGTCATACCTATATGAGGGGTGGGGGTCTGGACAAAGTATAGAAACCATCTGCTTGAAGAATTCAGAAAGCAGACAGGGTAGTGAGGAATTATTTGTCCTGGGACTTGGAGGATGGAAGTCTGAGAAGCCTGGCATTAGAGGCAAATTATGCTGCCGACATCTGCTGACCCAGAATAGGGAGGAAGTTGAAACCCTTTGGCCCACAGTGAAACCACAACTAGATATCCACATTAGGGCTAGGGAAGTAATGCCTGGGTGAAGAAGGAGCAGAGAAGGGACTCGGCCCAATGCACTACAGAGAACTAACTGAAAGTAGACTCTCCATAAAGCCAGGTTCAGGAAAAAGGCTTCAGATGCCTCAACTGAACAGGGATCTGAAAAAATCTCTGCCCTCTGACCCAGAGTCTCAACCTGCCATATATGCTGGTATAGATCCAAATATTAAAAGATGCAATAGCCGAAACCGGTTTGGCTCAATGGATAGAGCGTCAGCCTGCGGACTGAAAGGTCCCAGGTTCGATTCCGGTCTAGGGCATGTACCTTGGTTGCGGACACGTCCCCAGTAGGGGGTGTGCAGGAGGCAGCTGATCGATGTTTCTCTCTCATCGATGTTTCTAACTCTCTATCCCTCTCCCTTCCTCTCTGTAAAAAATCAAAATATGTTTTTTTTAAAAAAAGTGTGGCTCCCATTATAAAAAAAAAATAAAAGATACAATAACTACAATTTTTTCAAAATTGAAGAAAAACAAATGTTCCCAAATTACAAATGCATATTGAATCCCAAACAAAAAGACAAAAAAAAAAAAAGAATAGAATAGAAATTTCTCACCTAGCCCAAAAAATGATGGAATAGTCTCTTCAAAGGGCTGAGAAAACATACCTGTCAACCTAGACATCTATGCCCATTTAAATGATCATTTAATGGCAAAGATGAGATAGATATTTTCAGACATTCATCAGCTAAAAGAGAATTGTTATCCAGAGACTCTCTTTGATTAAAGTACCCCAAAACATATGTTCCTTAGCAATATGGAAAATGAACCTGGTAAGAGTAGGCTGCAAAAAGAAAACTTGAATTTTTAACAAATGCACTCAGAAACTCAGATGTGGCTTCCCAGTATGAGGAAAAAGTAATGTGGGGGGAAACAATTTTGACAAGCCTACTATTTGGAAGGAGTAAATACAACTTGTATTTATCAAAAGATCTTAATGAGGTGGTCACACCCAAGATGCCATATACAATCACTAAAATCAAAACAAGATATTTAACCAGCCAAGCCAAATTATTTTTTGTTGTTGTTATTGTTAATCCTCACCCCCTGAGGATATTTTCTCCCACTGAATTTTAGAGAGAAAGGAAGGGAGGGGGGGAAAGAGGCAGTAGAGAGAGAGAAAAACATGTGAGAGAGACACATCAATTGGTCGCCTCCCCCACGTGCCCCCATAGGTGGGGATGGAATCTGCAACCCAGGTAAGTGCCCTGGGGATGGGAAATTGAACCAGAGACCCTTTGATGCATGGGCCCAAGTCCTAACCACTGAACAATACAGGCCAGGGCAGCCAAGCCAAATTCTTTAAAAAACAATGCAAAAAAAATTAACTGATAGCTTAGAAATTTCCAAAACATGCTATCAACTTCTGGCATTATAAAAAGTTTAAAGATGCAAATGTTCTCTGCTTAAAACAGGAAGAAACTTAAAATACGGTGAATAAGTCATTTTCAAAAAGTCACAATGTTTGCTATTTCCTTTTTTTTTTTTTTTTTTTTTTTGTCTCTACTTTCAATCATGGCACCCTACCTACCAGTTCCTTTTTGGTAAAGATCTGAATTAGAAAAGTTCAGCTAAGACCTTCTGCAAGATTTGAATCATCTCAGATTTGAATCCTCTCTTCCCCAGGAAAAAACTTGATCCTGGCTTGCACCTAAGTTCCAAACAAAAGATATCATTTGCAGAAGTTGAAGTTAAAAAGGCAACTTCAATGCATTCTCATTAAAAAAAAAAAAAAAAAAAAAAAACCCACAAACAAAACAAAACAAAACCAAAAAAAACTCTGCTTAAACGCTGTGATGTCCTAGTCATAACTGATTAGATAGAATCATATCTGGCACAACTCTAAGGATGAAGGAACATGGTGGGGGCTTGGAGGCCATCCCGAAGCAGAGGCCAGGCTCGGGTTAGGGAACGAGAGTCCCAAACCTTCCCATTTCTGAGCCCCCGTGACCGAAATCCACCCTTCGGAAGTTCGGTTCTAGCGGGAAGCAGCAAGCCCTGGTGCAGGACGCACAGGTGCAGCCTCGAAAGCCCTTCCCTGGGCGGCGTCGATCCCACTCCGAGCAAAGGCTGCCGAGGCCGTGGGAGGGCGGCCCTTGGGGAACGTGGAAGCCCAGCTCGGGCCCCGGTCACCGCCCACTTCGGTCCCCAGAGAGACGGGCCCAGCGGAAGCCACCCCCGGAGGCCTCCGAGAGTGCTCGGGCTCTCGGCCCGTTCCTCTACGGTGCCCCGGTCCCTCTCCGGGTGCCCCCTGCTTCTCCCGAGGGCCGACCCCCGCCCGCCTTCGCCCGTCCGCTGCCCCGCGTGGGGCCGCGCAGCTTGGGGCGCAGGAGCTCGAGGTCCTCCCGGGCCAGGTGCGCTCCTCGCCCCGGCCAAGGTCCCGGGGGCCGCGTCTCCCTCCGCCCCTGCCGGACGCGATCAGGGAAAGGCTGCCAAGCCCCCGCGCCCGCGAGCACGGCCCGACGTACCTGCGAGACGCGGGTCCGCCCCAAGTCGCGCCTTCTGACCGCCTCCCGATCCGATCCGCCTTCTTGTTGCCTCCAGCCCGGACCCGCCTTCGGGCCGCCTCCCGACCTAACTGCGGGCTCAGGGATGAAGCGAGGGGAGAGCGCGCGGCGGGAACCACCCGGCCCGCCCGGGGCGCGCCGCAGCGGGGAGGCGGGGAGGCGTGCCAACCTCGGTCCGCGCGCCCGGAGGCTGTGCCCGGCCGCTGCGCCCGTCCCTGTCGCCAGCTCCGTCAGGTGACCCTAACCAGGATCGCGGGGCAGGAAATAGAACCGAAATGCTGGAAGCCCCGTTGGGATTGCCCGAATCACAGGGGCAGATTTCGCAACCCCGGAGAAGGTTGATTACCCAACCAGTCAGTATTTTCTTGAAGCTCTGGACATCCAAGCCTCACATTACCCTGAAACAGCGTCTTTAAACCACTTCTCCACTCTTTTCCATCCTTCGAAGCCGGAATTCAGGCTCAGGAATCGTATTTCTCATTCCTCCCCGCCTTTCAGCACTATGCTCTCCGGTTTTAAAGTAGTTCACCAATCACTATCCAGATTTTGCAGGCAGAGCAGGTACGTACAGCCTCAGGTTCTGGGGTCTCCCCCGTCCCCCAGTCCCCAGTCCTGTGGCAGTCCCTGGTGCTGCACTGTCTCCCATCCCTAGTCTCCCCCTAACGAGATGTGGGAGCCACAGATGGCTGAGGTTTTGAACCTGAGCCCTTCCCATCCTTCCCTTGCTCCATTCCACACCCATTTCTCAAGGTAATCCCAAAAACAGCCCTAGATGGGCTTTCTTCGTTGCCACAGAAACTAGTTTATCCCAGGCAGTGAGGAATATTTTATAAGGAAGCAAACCAGTACCTTTTAAAAAGTAAACTGCCTTCCTGTGAACAAAGTATACATTTCATGTTCATAATTCCATTTGATCTTCACAAATCGAGATTGGAGGCCGGGGAAGCTTCCTTGCTCCTCTTTTAAACACGGGGGAAGTGCCACGCAAATTGTCAATGACAGAAGTGAGATTTGAAGCCAGATTTTTATCCTAAATCCAGGTTTTCTCTGTCCCTATTCCACACCCCTAATTCTCATTAAAGGTTCAAACCAGGGCATGGGGTTTTGTTCTTCCTTTTGCAGTGAAACAGAGTCACTAAAACAGAGTCAGCACCAAACATTTAATGCTTGTTGAGGGGTGAATGGAAACTTTCAGAATGTCACTTAGGTCTGGAGGAGGAGAGTATAAACATCTGACATGGCCATTGCAGACACACAGTGGGACAGCAAGGGTGAGAGTTAGACCAGTGGCTCCTTGCCCTGACTTCCTGCCCTTGCCACACAACCGCTGCCCTCAGTTAAATATGGGAATGAAGAAATAATAGTGCATGATTTCCAACTGTGTAGTCAGATAAAACCATGAGTGTGCAACTAGTATCATTTTAATATCTGTAAGGATGGCATGGTCTCATCAGGCAGAAAGAATATAAGAAGGCAGAATCAAGTTCCATGTTCTTTGGAACTCCTTGGAAAGTATATGGAAATATCTTAAGAATCAAATAACTGCTAAATCCCATCGTGTGGTGTGGCAGTGTGGGTCGGAGGGGTTGCCGTTTTCTATGTGAATGGAAAAACTGAGGTCATAATATGACTCAGACACAGGGACATGAGCAAATTCGACCACTACCTTCTTTAGGTTCAGTCCCTGTTATAAAGCATAACTAGGGTTCAGTGAGTACTAGTCACCGGGTCATAGCCAAGAATACTGCCACCTTCCTGGCCAGTTTCACTGGTTAACTATTTATGAAGGAATTCCCCTAATTATGTATGATGATGTAATGATTTCCTACGTATGTGTAAGTATCCTTTAAAGCCCAGAGATTGCTGTTTTCTTGGCAATTGTATGGACAGTTATATTTGGCCCCAAAAGTGATAGGAGATCCCTTGTAGGTGACTTTCTGTCTCTCTCTGGCAGCCTTTAAGATTCTTACTTTGGCCAAAACCGGTTTGGCTCAGTGGATAGAGCGTCGGCCTGCGGACTGAGGGGTCCCGGGTTCGATTCTGGTCAAGGGCATGTACCTTGGTTGCGGGCACATCCCCAGTGGGAGGTGTGCAGGAGGCAGCTGATCAATGTTTCTCTCTCATCGATGTTTCTAGCTCTCTATCCCTCTCCCTTCCTCTCTGTAAAATATCAGTAAAATAAAATAAAATAAAAAGATTCTTACTTTGTCATTGGTGTTCGCCAATTTAATTATGATGTGTCTTGGTGTCGGTCTTTTGGAGTTCAACTTGTTTGGGACTCTATGTACTTCTTGGACTTGCATAGTTTTTTCCTTGCCAATATCAGGGAAGTTTTCTGTCATTATTTATTCAAACAGGTTTTCTATTCCTTGCTTCTCTTCCTCTCCTTCTGGTACCCCTATTATGTGAATGTTGTTTCGTTTTGTGTTGTCCCAAAGCTCCCTTAGGCTCTCCTCTTGCTTTTTAAGTCTTCTTTCCAGTTGCTGCTGTGTTTGTGTGTTTTTTCCTACCTTGTCTTCTAATTCACTGATGCGGTCCTCAGCCTCTTCTAGTCTACTGTTTAAGCCTTCCATTGTGTTCTTTATTGCAGCTATGTTATTCTTCATCTTCTCTTGGTTCCTTTTCATGTTGGTGACATTTTCATTCAGCTCCTTATAGTTCTCATTGAGTTGTGTGTATTTGTCACTGAGTTGTGTGCATTTGTCATCCAGCCATTTAAACATCCTTATAACCATTACTCTGAATTCTTTCTCTGATATGCTGCTAGTCTCAATTTCATTTAACTCCCTTTCTGGTGATTCCTCTTTTTCTTTCCTTTGGGGATTGCTTTTTTGTCTTCCCATGTTTTGCTGTAACGTTTTAATTGTAGGTCTGATTGGTTTGATACTCAGGTTCTTTTGGGGATGGTGCTACTGGTGTGATCTCTCAGGTCTCCTGGGCTTGGTAATCTAGTGTAGCTCCCTACTTGAGCTATTTGGGTTCTCTTGATGTAGGCCTGTGAGCTGGAAAGGGTACAACTGCGGTGTCTAGAAGTCAGCAGCCATGGAGGGGGGTGTCCCAATTTTTGCTGTCTTGCACCCTTGATTGAAATTGCGTGTGCCCAGCGGGGACTCACAGTGGCACCCAGGAACCGTCTGTTGGGGTGATGGGTCTCAGGAGGCCTGCGTTCTGGAAAGGCGTGACTGTGGTGTCCAGAGTTCTGTAGTTGTGGGGTGGGCAGACACAGCTTTTGCTGCTGCACCTGTGGTGGGTATGTGCACACTCCCAGTGGAGGATCACAGGGGGACCCACAGTGTGTTTGCCAGTGAGGGGTGCTGAAGTACTCTCAAGGGACCTGGCACTGAAGCCACGTAATTGAGACGTCTGTGGGCAGGTATCCAGGATGAGTGAATTCAGAATTTCTACTGCCGGGGGGAGTGCATCCCTGTTTGTCCAAGATCACACCCAGCAAGGACTCACAGAAGCTCCCACAAGCGCCCTGTGGGTAGATGGGCTCAGGGTGCCTGCCTGTTGGAAATGCGCGTGCAGACTGGTGGTGCATTTCCTGGTGCAGAGCTCTGACGCACTTTGAGGGGCCCTGGCACTGAAGTTAAGCAGCTGGGGAGTATGTGGGCAGTTATTCAGGAGGAGGGAATTCAGAATTTCTACTGCAGGGCAGCGCATCCTTGTCTGTACAGAATCACACCCAGCAGGGGCTCAAAGCAGCTCCCCAGAGGACCCTGTAAATATATGGGCTCAGGGTGCCTGCCCGTTGGATATGTGCATGTCTGTGGTGGTGTGTTTGCCGGCGCAGAGCTCTGACGCACTTTGAGGGGCCCTGGCACTGAAGTTACACAGCTGGGGTGTCTGCGGGAAGTTATTCAGGCAGAGGAAATTCAGAATTTCTACCTCGGGGCAGCGCGTCCTTGTCTGTACAGAATCACACCAGCGGGGGCTCCCAGTGGCTCCCAGGCACTGCCTATGGGAGTGGAGTGCCCTGGATGCCTGTTCGGCTGGAAACGAGCAAAAGAAAGTGGTGTTTGGAGTTCTGCTGCTGGGGAGGGGGAAGATGCACTTACTGCTGCAGGAATGGTGCACCTTTCGAGGTGGAGGTCCCAGGGTCCGCGGGTCTGCGGCTGGGGTAGCAGGATTTTGGCTGGAGTGGCTGCTGGGTTGTGGGCAGTGTCAAAGTCCTGTCTGAGTGGTGGTGCTGATGAGTTCCTAGAAAAGGCCGCTGTCCCCTTCAAGATGGCATGGGCTCTGTGCCCGAGTCCTGCAGTCCAGGGAGTGCCTGCAGCGATGGTAGTCTCTCCTTGTCCAAGAGAGCCTGGTCTGCCAGCCCCTGCTGCTCCTGAGAGATTTAACTGCCCCTTACTCACTCACACACACACCACACACATCCACACACTCTCCTTTCACCCCCTCACTCACTCACTTCCTCTCCCTCACCTCTGTCCTGACAGCCGCCATCTCGTGTATCAATATTTTTTAAATGAGATACTGTATATTCTTTTTTTCTTATAAAGTACTAGAGGCCCGATGCACGAAATTCGTGCAAGGGACTTGGCCCTTGCAGCCCTGCCCATCCCTCCGCCCCCCCCCCCCCCCCGCCCACTGGTCATTCTGGAAGGTTGTTCCGGAAGGTTGTTCCAGAAGGTCATTCCACTGTCTGGTCTAATTAGCATATTAGCTCTTCATTATATAGGACTAGAGGCCTGATGCATGAAAATTCTTGCAAGAATAGGCCTTTCTTCCCCCAGCTGCCAATGGCTTCCCTCCGGCACCCGAGACCCGGGCTGCTTCCCTCCTCCAGCCGCCTGCAGGCATCCGGGACCCAGCTGGCTTCCCTCTGGCTCCAGCTTCATCAGGAAGGATGTCCAGAAGACGTTCGGTCTAATTAACATATTACCCTTTTGTTATTATAGATTCTAAATCCAATGTGTATTTAGCTTTACAGCACATCTCAACTAAAACCAGCAACACTTCAAGTATTCAGTAGCCATGTGTAGCTAGTAGCTACCATTATTGGACAGTAGAGAAGATCTTCAGTGATCTTTTTAACAATGCAAATCAGATCATTTCACCTCACCCCAAGTTCAAAATCCTTTTGTGGGGGGTGATAAGAGATCAACCAATGAACTTGTATGCATATAAGCATAACCAATAGAGACAGACAATTGGAGGGGGGGAGGCCGGGACTGGGGGGCGGGGGCAGGCTGGGAGAGGACGGGGGGGGGGGGGGCAAAAGGGGACATATGTAATACTTTCAACAATAAAGAATTTTTAAAAATACCCAAAATAATTTTTTGTAGCTTCCATATTGTTCTTAGGATTAGGATCGGAATACTTCACAGGCTACAAGACCGTGCAGGGTCTGTGGTGTGTTTCTGCTTAACCTGCCAGCCTCTCCTCCTTGCCCCCTCGCCATCTGTGTACCAGCCACATTAGATTTTCAGACATACAGAGTCCCCACCCGCCACAGGCCCTTTGCATGTGCTGTTCCCTCTGTTGTCCATGCTATCCTCTACACCATCCCCTCCATCATCACCACATCTTCACCACCAACATCATCTCCAGTATTATTAGCACTACTACCCCCCACTTCACCATCACCATCAACTCCACCATCACCACTACCTCCACTGGCACTGTCATCCATCCCCAGCTGTAGACCCATTTCTCCTTCAGGTCTCAAGTTCCCTTCACTCCCTTTACTCTTCAACCTGGGTATGTGTTATTTCCCTTCATAGCATTTGGCTTAGTTTGCAACTACATCATTCCACTTGTGTGATCAATGCATGTTTCTCTCACTAGGCCATAAAAAGGAATTGTTTGGTTTAGCTCACCATGGTAACCTCAATGCTCACCCGGTAACTTGTACATAGTAGATTTCAAGAAAACTTTTGAATAAATAAGTGAATAAACCAGGATGTCAGGAAATAAAGAACTAGGAAATGGGGCACAGAATAGAGCTTGAAGAAAGAAGTCAATGGGAAAAAAAAAAAAAAGAAGAAGAAGAAATCAGTGAACACAGTCAAGTTCAGCAGGAGGAATCCAAAGTGGGGAAGGAGGTATGGGAGGTGATTACTTCTGTTGAGACACTATCTGTGCTAAGATCTCTGTTAATTGTTTTATGTGTGTTTGTTTAACCCTGTAACAAGTCTATGATCCAGGTTTTATCTGAGTTTTAAAATTCAAAGAGGCTCAGAAGGGTTCGGGAACTTGCCAAGTCTGATTTCAAAAGCCTGCCTGCCATGATTTCACCAGGTCCTTGTAGACAACTTCCCACACTTCATAATCTTGCTAGACTTGTTATTCACTGAAAATGTGGCCAAACGCTCAATAATAGAAACGCTGAATTGTTTATAGCATGTGTGTGTGTATCTGATGTATATGTATCCATTTTGTTGCTAGGTGTGTTTTTTAACACAAATGTTGCCCAAAATCCATTTCACAAT